>NC_140509.1:83501365-84701365 GCF_964339955.1 Pipistrellus hanaki | reverse complement strand
GTAAGCGTGCCGGGTGGTCTTGTCCATTCCTGACACAATGCCACCTGCCTGCCTGTCAGGTCATCTGAGTGGGGACTGTTATTCTTCCCCGTCCCTTGCAAAGCTCTCTCATAAACGGACAATAAAGACAATATCAATGAACTGTTATGTCCATGTTACTGAGTAATATTAGTTGTAGCTATAGAGAGCCCAGAACACAGCTCAGAATATGATAGGACTGTTTTTAAAGGGTTTATTGATGGTGAATTGATTGAAAAGCTGGGCAAGTCCTGAATATGATTGGTGTTGCTCTCCTCACAGTCAGCGGGGCCGGCCTGGCACCCACCTTCTCTGCCACATCCTGCCAACACCCTCCCTCTGAAGCCCGCCTTTTAGGCCTTGAGTCTCCTCCGCGGTGACTGAGTGCTGTTACTAGGGCCAAGCGAAGGGAGGGAGACCAGGAAGAACAATCTGTTGTCACTAAAGCATCTAGAAACGGGAGGTTCAGACAGGGACAAGGAGAAGGATTTGGGATCCATCGGGCAGGTAGGGATTCGTGAAGGACTGTGGCCTGAAGAGGGTGCAGAACAAGTCTCCCACACAGGACGGTAAGAACGGAAAGAAGGTGTGAGAGAACTCCATCAGCTGTCACGTGGACGCAGAGACACCACCCCCTGCATGGAATGGACACGGAGTGGCCGCTAGCCTCACGGGGGCAATGAGCAGGGCCTCGCGTGGCCACTGGGGCTGAGCAGAGTGACCTGCACGCTGGCAGCCGTGGGTCCTCGGACGGCAGCCCCAGCCCAGCGCGGCCCCAGCCCAGCGGAGGTGGTCAGGGCCTCACAGTCACGTGCTGTCCCCTGGGGCCTCGAACTATAGGACCAATGCCTCCTGGGAGATCCCCACCTCCCAGGCAGAGTATTCGTCCCGTTTCCTTCTAAAAGCGGGAGGGGAGGGGAGAGCGGGCACCATAGGGACTGGTTCTAGTGACCAAGGATGCCAATCCCCAGCTTCTGGCGTCCTCAGGGCTGGAGGACAGCTCAAGGACCGCCAGGTGACTTCACAGGTGCAGACAGGAGAGCACAGGGCAGGAGGGGAGCTGGCCGGGGCCCACGGCCGCAGAGGCAGAGTGAGGCAGAGCTGACGTCTCTCTGTGAGCCTGTGATGGTTTCATACAAGGGCCTACCGGTGCTTTAGCTTCATCCTTAGAGAAGCAAACCCAACGCTCACTGCGGCATGACTGAGCCTGCGCCCGGCTCACCAATGCCCCCCGGCCCTCCCCTCCCTCTGGAAGGGGCGAGCAGCACAGCTCAGGGTTCTGCACGAGCAGGACTTCCCGCTTGGCATCAGCGGTTGGGCTGTGAGGTGCTGGGAGCGTCTGTTCCCAGTGAGGCCTCTTCCTCATGCGACCGAGCCAACAGGATACAGCTCAGTGTCCGCAGAGGCAGACCATGGGCACCTGCCGGCCCCTCTGGGGAGAGCCCGCAGAAAACTCAGCCTAGAAGAATGGTCAGCAAACGGCGGCTCTCGAGCCACCTGCAGCTCTTTGGCCCCTTGAGCGTGGCTCTTCCACAAAATACCATGTACCCTAATTAAGTTAATAACAATGTGCCTACCTATAGAGTTTAAGTTTTAAAAATGTGGCTCTCCAAAGAAATTTCAAGAGGAACTTGGCTCTGCTGACTGATGAGCTTGCCGACCACTGGTCTAGGAAGTGTGAGGGAAACTCCGCCTGGGCCCAGGTTCATTTAAAGCTCAATGGTGACCCCCACCCGAGGGCTCTGCCCACCGAAAGCGGCCGGCGGGTGGGAGAGTCTTGGTGACTCAGAGTTTCTGCTCTGGTCTGACATTGTTGACCACCTTCCTTTCCTCCTGCTTTTCCCCAGCTCCTCCTTCTGTGGTAGACATTGTTAGCATTTAGTATTTAAAGATACAGCTACAGAGTTTAACTTTGTCTAATGCATCATCGCCAATGTTAAATGCTCCAGGAAATGCTGTCTGTGTAAGGCAGTCCCTGGAAAGGCACAGGGAAGTCTCTTCACAGGCAGGCTCTGTGGTGCATGAGGCACCGCCAGCACCATCCCGGCTCGGAGCCGAGGTACACGGACGGAGTCAGAGGGCAATGAGGACGTCCCGGGACCTTAAAGTAAACCTTCAGCCACCGCAGCGACCTCCTGGGTGGATTCTGCCTTCCTCGGAGGCATCTCCCGGAGACGCCAGGGAGAGGGTCCCTGTCCTGAGGCCACGCCCTTCATCCGGGCTGTGATCCCCCCCTCCGGCCTCCTGGGGGAACCCCTCCCCCCCACACACACACACTGAAAATAACCCTCCTCTCTCAGCCTCAGGCCCTCCAGCTGCTGACCCACCGCTGCCCTTCCCTCGTGGCCACACTTGAAAGAGCAGGCCGCTTCCTGCCTCCCACTGATGCCTCCGCCCACGCCAATCTGGTGTCCCCACCATCCTCCCACTAGCTAAGGCCACCAACGACCTCCCTGCCACCAAACCCAGCATTCACTCCTGACCACCCTCCCAGAAACAGGCTCTCCCCACCCCACCCCGCCCACAGCAGCCCCTGCCTACTGCCTCCCCTCCCCGCCCTGCCCCTCCTCAATGTCAGTGGCATCCTGCTCCGCCCAATCTCTGTGTCCAGGAGGCCCCTCCCTGTGTTAGCCGTTTCCTTAGATGCCTGTAATGCACAGATAACTCCCAGGGTACACAGCGCACCTCAGATCCAACAGCCTCAATCATCACCATCTCTCTCTCTCTCTCTCTCTCTCTCTCTCTCTCTCTCTCTCTCTCTCTCTTATTTTCTCTCTCTCTCTCTCTCTCTCCCTCTCTCCCTCTCTCTCTCTCTCCCCCCCATCTCCACCCCCACCGCCCTCTCTCTAGGCCCCACCCCTCCACACTGCAAACCAGGAACCTAGGATTGACCCATGATCTCTCCCTCTACTTCACCCCCATCCCCACATCCAATCTAAGCACAGGCAGCTGTACCTAATGTACCTTCTCCAGGATGCCTCCATGGCCCTACTCCTCCCCATCCCCTCTGCCACACCTGGATCGTGCCCCACCTGTTCTCAACAGCCCCTCCCCCCGCCCCGGCCAATTCTCTCCCCACTCCACTCTGGCCCCTCTAATCGGCCCCTCTTACAGCAGAGTCAGCACCTGAAAGCACACTTTACACTTCTGATAGTGCTCTATCCCCGCCCATCTGATAGCTCCGACTGCTCCTCCAAAAGGCCAGCCAAGTTCACCCGGTGAACTTCCCGCACCTCCCATTACGGGAGCAGCCCCAGCGGCCGCCTGGCAAATCCCGCTCAGCGAGCGAGCGTGCTGGAGGCCGCGGCTCCGGGGCCGCCCCAGTGATGGCTGAACGCCGCCACGAAAACACGGAGACAGACTCTCCAGGGACTCCTTGTCCTCTGCCTTTGAGTCAAGGACTCCCAAAAGCTCTGCCGAGCCTCCCCGGACCCTACAGAATGCCGCTAGACTGACGTCTCTCCCCCTGCCCTCGCGGGGTCAGGCTGGCATGGTGCTAAAGGCCGGTCCGGGTTTCTGACTTCCTCCTCATTCCCCCCTATCAGTGCTTTCTCCCCCATAAGATCCCTGCCCACTGGATCCCTTTGGATCTGCTTCTCCGAGGACCCAGACCAACGCAGCCCTCAAACGGTAAGCCCCTGAGTGCAAGGACCTTGTCTTAGCTGCCAGTTAATTTCAGCACCGGATGCAACACCACCAAATGCGTGCTTGTGGAACTGAGAAAACCAATTCATATATACTTTTTGAAGGAACCTGGGATACAAACATCCAGAACCTCTTCTTGCTTCTACCCCGTGCCCCGTGCACCCGCATTAGACACTGGGCAGACCCCCCAGGCAGTCGCCGAGCTAGGGCAGGCGCCCCCAGGTGGTACCACGTCACTGCCTTCGTCACAGCCACGTCGGTGATGGATCACTCCCAGGCCGGCAGGTGAGCGCATACACTGGGCTGGTGGCCTCTGTGGCGTCGGCCCGCCCGCCAGCAGCGCCCTCCTCTCCGGAGGACGGACCACCATGGCCACGGCCACACAGAGCACCTGTCCCCACGGCAGGCGCAGCACCCACGGGAGGCGCCACTGTGGGCCCTGGGTCAGGCACGGACTTCCGGAGGAAGCAGGAACATCTGTGGGTAGAAGAGTCTTGAGGCTCCGCGGAGACACACGTTAGACATTAAAAGACATTTTAGAAAGTGCAGTGTAGACAGGTTTTCAGCGCCCACACAGCCTTCCCACTGAGTCTCTGAATGTGAGAAAATTTCGGCTGCCTTCTGACTTTTACAGAAATGCTTTTAAAGAGAGATACCTAAAAGAGAGAGAGAGAGAGAGAGAGGGAGAGAGAGAGAGAGAAGAGCCCATCATTCGGAAAGAACACTGTGTACCATCTGAGGTAATTTTAAAACTGAACCGAGAAAGCCTTCTTCCTGGCGAACGGTCTGGGCGGGGACACCACCCCATGGAGCTGGTCACACAGGCGCTGTCCGCCGGGATTCTGGGCCACAGGGTGGGCACACGGGTTTCTCTCCACAGAAAGCCTCACCGCATCTCAAGACAAACCCTCTGTGTGGGGTGGTCAAGATGAAGTCCTGATCTGGGAGGAGCAGAGACCCAGGAAAACTATCGGGCCGCCCCTCCCCTCTCCGTAGGGCCCCACACAGCCCCTGTCCTACACAGTTTACATCTCCTCCAGGTTCACATCGCCCCCCGCCCCGCCCCCCGTTCGTGAAACCTCCCTCAGCCTGCCCCTCGGCAGCGGGGTGACCTCCTTTCGCTTTGCTGGTGACCCCAATGGTGAACCCACTGGCACTCCAAAGCGCGCACACATGGGAATGTATGTGGAACCTCGGGGGCCGGGCGAAAATACTGACTCCCAAACCTTCTCTCTTTGCTAAAGATCTTACTCTCCAGCCACTTCATTCCCAGAGCTTCCATGCCCCAAGTGTGACCTACTATTCCGCTCTGATTTTAACCTTGTCCGTGTGTGTCCATCGGACTCTCCCCCCGCCCCCAGATGCTCTGCGGCACTCCTCACTCCCCAGCTGGCCAAGGTCCCTTTCCTTGTCTCATTATCTCCCCGGAACTTGGAAGGCAGCGATCAGTCCACGCCAGGACCGTTCCCACTGCACAGCGGATTCCATGACGCACTCACTGATAAAACATTCAGCACCCTTTGGACCGAGGCTAACGTTCCCAGCCCCGCCCCGGCACACACCAACCCGATAAGCACGCTCGCACACACCAGTCCCCGCGCGCTCCCACCCAGGCCGCACCTCCGGGCATCCGGCAGGTGCCTTCACATGTTTCCTTTGGGATAATCACAGACACACAGTAAGCAGAAAGCGGTACAGAGAGGGTCAGCCTTCTCCGTCCCTTTCCTGCCAAATCTATTTTCCTTAACCTTAACCTTTCCCAGACCTGATTGTCTGCGTAACCAAGTACCTGTCCGCCAACCTGCCTCCACAGGGACACCGCACATATCGAGACGAGGTCGGCTGACAGCGCAGTGAACTGACTATAAACCTCTCAGATGGCACCGTTTTTCACATATTTGATGTCTTTTTATCTGATGTCTCTGCCTCTGATTTTGCGGCATTTTATTACACATGTGGATTAATCAAGATGAAGAACTGTCCCAGCCACACTAAGGCCGCATGCTGCACTTTTTGTCACAGCGACCCTCCCCGTCCTGTCCCCTCTCCATCTACAGTGCGGAGGGCGTTGGAGAAACTGTGACACGCAGATATAGTCTCTGAGATTGGCTTTTCTCGCTCACTGACGGCTTTTAATGAACAGAGTCCCCTAAGTGTTACCATTACGCCCTGTCCAAGCCCAGGATTTATGTTGCTGTGGTGCTTTACGTTGAAAGTCGGTCTTTATAGCCAAGTGCCGACCACACTTGTGATGTGGAAGCAGGTCCGAGCCGTTGTCCTGGAGAATCATTGACAGTTAGGTAAGTCATAGTTAGCTCCCTGGGGACGTGTGCTGTGGTTTTTCTCACCCTCACCACAGACGCCCACACCAGCATCGTCAGCACAGACTCATGGACAGGGCCGCTGACCACATGTCTACCCCCCAGAAGAGGAGAGAATCCGGAAAAGCAACACTTTCAAGCCTACTTGGGGAGCTTTTTGATACAGTTTAGTTTAGTGCACTGGGCTGAGTGTGTAAAAATGTCCCCACATGGGCTTCTCTCCTGGTTTCATGTTTCTGGATTCAGACCCTAAAATAATAGGGTCCAAGCTACTTCGAATACACATCGTTCTTAATGAGATGAGATAATAAATAAATACAATGGAGGTGATTCGGCGCCACTGCTCATGGCACGCCAAGGCTGAGCTGCCCACCCCTAAAGGCACCGGCACATTCGCTGTGCGTGACGGGCTGGGGTACTGGACCCGCCACTGCCCTATCCACTGGGGCAGCTTCCTGTCTGAGCCTCAGCGGTGCAGGAGGCGTTCATTCATTAACTCTTAACTCCCGTGAGGAAATCCATCAATGGCCAAAGAGCGCAGAGGAAGAGGGGAACATGACGGTGCCTACTTTCTCAGTGACTTCGTACCTATAAAACGTGCAAACGTGAAGCAGTTACTTAAAAACAAGTCATCAAAGCAAAGGACCAACTTCTATTTGGTGTGCAGGAGCCAAGCCCAGCGCTCCATGCTGCCAGGTAGGAGTTCTCCTCAAAGGCCGCCAGGTAGCCGGTCACCCCGCTTTTAGAGGAAGCGAGGCCCAGTGGCTGTCACCCCACTTTTAGAGGAAGCGAGGCCGGGCGGCTGTCACCCCGCTTTTAGCGGAAGCGAGGCCGGCAGCTGTCACCCCGCTTTTAGAGGAAGCGAGGCCGGGCGGCTGTCACCCCGCTTTTAGAGGAAGCGAGGCCGGCGGCTGTCACCCCGCTTTTAGAGGAAGCGAGGCCGGCGGCTGTCACCCCGCTTTTAGAGGAAGCGAGGCCGGCGGCTGTCACCCCGCTTTTAGAGGAAGCGAGGCCGGCGGCTGTCACCCCGCTTTTAGAGGAAGCGAGGCCGGCGGCTGTCACCCCGCTTTTAGCGGAAGCGAGGCCGGCGGCTGTCACCCCGCTTTTAGAGGAAGCGAGGCCGGCGGCTGTCACCCCGCTTTTAGCGGAAGCGAGGCCGGCGGCTGTCACCCCGCTTTTAGCGGAAGCGAGGCCGGCAGCTGTGCTCCGAGGCTCGCGGGAGGGACCTCAGAGAGCAGCTCCCGGACGGCCAGAGGCTGACAGTACAGGAACCCTAACAAACAAACCCGCTCTCAGTGTAGGGACAAAGGCTGTCTGTTAGCAAACACCCGTTTGCCCCTTTCAGAAAATACTATTTCCAGGGACCGCAGGCTCTCACAATAGGTGGCTTCACCTGTCTCCTCCGCTGTAAAACGGGAAGACAACAGGCCGTGTGAGGATTAAGGAACATCACGGGTGGGCGGAAGCCCTTACAGACAGGCCACACCAGGGCACGTCCTCATGCTCCTGTGCCCCCCCTTTGCGGGCCGTGCCACACCTGTCTGGGCTTCTGCTGGTGCCGGTGCCGGCGATGGCTTAGCCGGGGGCCAGGCCGGGCCAGCGGCGCTCTGAGCGGGCCTGCCGCCTTCCTCGGCCCCTCTGGTCGGAAACCACGGTGGCTGAGAGTGTGTGTTACGATGTCACATTAGCTAATGAGATCATACTCGCTAAACTAAGCCAAGCTAATGAGCTCTGCTTAGCTAATTAGCTCTACAGGAATGAGCTTTCTTCGCCTGCGATCGGCAGACCCGAGTTAATTCCTGTGCGGGGCGCTGAAAACTGGGGGTGCCGGCGCTGAAAGCTGGGGGTGCCGGTGCAGGCAGAGCTCTGTCGGGCCGCCCCGCCGCTCACCTTAGGAATGGGAACAGTGGGCAGAGGGCCGGTCCCCGCTGCCAGGGGAGGAGAGGGAGTTGACCGTTGTCCCCTCTCCCGGGTGCTCGGGTTTTGTGAGGACCAAAAGTGGAAGAAAAAAATAAACAAAATAAACATCAGAGACTCTTTCGTTCCAGGCTAATGACAGGATCACAAATTTCACAAAACGGATGTTTTCGTTCATCACCCACAAGCGCACTCACCGTCATCATGGCTGGGATCTGCGGAAAGGGACGAGAGAGAGAGATTTTGTGAAAACCACTTTCCCTCCCCCAGAGCGCTTACTGGGAAGTCTGTTGGCATGTCCCACACGCGCGAAGACCTTTCAGGAAGCAGGTGCTGAGAGAAGCCACGCCTGCGCCCTCGGCGGAGATCAGGGTAATTTTTCAGAGACCAGGCCAGAGAGCAGCAGTAACTATGCAACAGCAGCCGGAGTGTCAATATCGATAAATGAGGATGAAATGACGGCCGCTCATCGCTTTCCCGAGGAAGGAACACAAGCTTAAGACAAGCAATTATCCAGTTTCCCAGTGAAGACATTTGGTGACAGGCATGAGGATGGAGGCCATCACACCCCCGGCCATCTGAGTCACCTTCCGGATGCTGAGAAAGGCGGACACGGTGGGAAAAGTTCCCCAGGACCATCAGCTGTGCGCCCCACTCTGCCGGCAGGCAGCTGAGCGCCTTGCGAAAGCCACCTGTCCTCCTGCGCCTTCGTCTCCCTGCCAAACGGGAGATTTCCCAGTGCTGCCAGGGTCCCCACGGACAGCTGGGGGGATTCCAGAGTACAGTTTACAGAGACACTGGCTCGAGTCAACGCTAATCATGAAAAAAGCATTTGAAAAGCACCAATTTTTACGTGTTTTGCTTCTATGTAAGGTGTTTAGATGTCTATTGTTGGCAACCCCCTGTGTCTGTCTGTCTTGGACCTGTGTGTCTAAACACTGGGTGATGTTGATGGTCACTTCCCTGCCTCCAGCCCGTACACAGTAAAGCAGGCGTGTGTAAACACTGCGTGCATGGGAACCAGACATGGACGTGCCTGCCTGGAAGGCAGGTTTAGGTTGGCCCAGCCACGCCAGGGCATCACCTGTCTTAATGCAATTCCAGAAGCTCTGCTTTAGTGCCTACTGCGTACCACACACCAGTGCCAGACGCACAGGACCCACACGGCAGTCCACAGGCCGTGGGTCAGGGAGCTCTCAGCTGGCAGAGGATGGAGGTGGGCACAGGGGCAGGACCAGATGCAGGAGGAGGGTGCTCGGCCACCTTCGGAGGGCTTCAGGAGACATGCGTGCCTGGGGAAGACCAGGAAAGCTGGGCTGAGTGTGCCTCTCAGAGGGGGAGGGGGGGAGGGGGGGTGTGGGTGGAGGGCCCAGCAGGAGTGCAGACAGGAGGTGTGGGGCCTGGCGGCCATGGGGCCTGGTGGCAGAGTCCAGGGTGCTAGGCCGCGGCACAGTGTGTGTCAGCTTGCAGGCTGGGGGTCATGAAAGCAGTTTACTGGGCCAAGAACCATTTTTAAGTGAACTAGTCTAGAATAAAACATTAGAACTGAATAAAGTAGAGCTATAGAGCTCAGCACACAGGTGCTGCTTCAGGAACTTCTCATCTCTATTGTGTGTGTGTGTGTGGATTTCCATGATGACTGCTTGGAGTGGCTCACTCTCTAAGAGTATGAAAAAGACGCTGGCCAGCTAACCAGGCATCATCCCCATTGCCACTGCCACCTTCCAGGGTACAGAGAACAGTGGTGACACTAGGACTGAAGACCATGACAGCATTCTCACAGGGGGAGGGCGGGACTAAAGACTATGACAGCTTTCTCACAGGGGAGGGCAGGACTAAAGACCATGACAGCTTTCTCACAGGGGGAGGGCGGGACTAAAGACTATGACAGCTTTCTCACAGGGGAGGGCAGGACTAAAGACCATGACAGCATTCTCACAGGGGGAGGGCGGGACTAAAGACTATGACAGCTTTCTCACAGGGGAGGGCAGGACTAAAGACCATGACAACATTCTCACAGGGGGAGGGCGGGACTAAAGACCATGACAGCTTTCTCACAGGGGAGGGTGGGACTAAAGACCATGACAGCTTTCTCACAGGAGGGGGGCGGGACTAAAGACCAAGACAGCATTCTCACAGGGGGAGGGCGGGACTAAAGACCTTGACAGCTTTCTCACAGGGGAGGGTGGGACTAAAGACCAAGACAGCATTCTCACAGGGGGAGGACACAGACACGGGCTTGAGGCTGGGCTGGCCCTCTGCCTCTATCCCAACCACTATCTAGAGCCAGACCTCCACGAATTACTTCCAGAGCTGACCACACATGGTTTGGGACATCAGCAGGGCAGGGGCGTGAAATAGAGAAAAATTCAGCTTCAATCAGCTTATTCAGAATTTGGCAACTGGGAAAACATAAGTTTTGTTTTATACAATTTAGTTTGGTATACAAATTACATTTGGAGGTGGGGACGGGGGCTGGCCACATGGATTTCTTAGTGTTTATGGCTTTTTTAAGAAATCCTCACCAGAGGATATGCTTATTGATTTTAGAGAGGGGGAGAAGAGAGAGAACATCGATTGCTTGCCCCCTGCATGGACCCCAACTGGGGATTGAACCCACAACCTAGATCTGTGCCCTGACCAGGAATCAAACCTGCAGCCTTTGGGGTACAGGAGGGTGCTCTAACCAACTGCGCCCACTGGCCAGCGCGTGCTCATGGCTCCTGACAGGCTTTACTCCAGCACGGGGGAGGCAACACAACTGATTCCGAGCAAAACTCCAGTGTCGTCCTCCATCCCGTCCCCCCCCCGGGCCTGCGTCACAGCAGGCCTGGTGAGTGGCACCAGGACGAGGGCCGCCCAGACAGCCTGGTCCCTGGAGAGGGGTCACAGACAGGAGGGACGGCCAGGTGTGGCCTCAGAAAGGCTGCGACACGTGAGGGAATGTGCACGGGGCCTCGCTCCAGCCCCAGAGAGGCTCCAGGAGGGGAAAGTGCGTGGCCACCAGAGATTCTGGTTCCAGATCTTTCTTCTTCACGAGTCTACTAAGCTAGCTTCTGTGGGTTCTGTTTTCTTCATGGGAGTGACAATCAGCTGGCAAGTGCTTTCTACCTCTGAATCAAGACCCTTAAGAAGGAGAAGGCATGAATCAAAGCCCAGATGAAGACAGGGCAGACCTGCAACTGCTCAGAGCAGACGATGGAACCACCTTTACTCTTTATCTCACGGAGACTCGGGAAGCACCAGCTCTGGCCCTGACAACAGACCTCAGCACCTTCATTTCCACGGCAGACGCGAACTCTCGGGTACATGGCGCCCTGTGCTCGGCATGCTGTAATTGCTCCACAAATATTTCTGGAGTAAAAAGAGCAAGCGATATTGGAGAGAGGAAAAGAAGGGTGAAACATTCATGAAGAACAACAGGGAAAACATAAGCCTGAAAGCATGGAAATGCATCTCTTGCCCCCAAAGATGAATTCATCTATCTGTCTAAGCGCTGCAATCAGGAAAGCGGCTGATGGGCCGTCTGAAAAGAGCTGTCGCGGGCTCCCTGGGAACGTCCCAGCGCTTCATCAGCGTCTTAATCACCGTGATCGATGGAGGAGCCCAGACACTTCGGCAGACCATCTTTCTGCGGAGGCGGACCTAACCTAATTGGCTGTGGCCACCGTGGGCATAAGCAAGCCGCGTGCCAGCGCGGCGCCTCTGTCCATCGCGCACTGTCCATCGCACAGCGGCCCCCGCGCCTCTTCCCCCAAGGTCGGCGTACAGGTCAGAGCAGCCTGGCCGCTGGGAGAATCGGAATGGCTACAGAATGCCTTTCTCTGGCCAGGACAGAACATAAGTGAGGACAGCAAGGTCTGTCCTAAAATAAAGGAGAAACAGTATGATCTCACACACTCCACTGCAGTCCTACGACACACATGTCCACCGTCTTCCTAACTCGAAAGACACAGTGCTTCTTTAAGGATTTTTCTAGAGCATCAGTAACAGAATTTAATTTTCATGGGCTGCTATCTGAAAAAAAAAAAAAAGCAGGAAAATTTATATCAAGTTAGCAAATGTGAGATAATCTGAGTAAAAAATTCTTCTCCCTGGTTAGAAAGACAAATAAACTATATATAGTTGCAGAATTTCACTTGACTTTGGCTTCTATGTTAAAAAATGCCCTTATCTGCCATCAAGAATGTGGGTATGGGAAATTCACGACATTAAAAGACCCCAAAATAGTAGTATTCGAGATGATAAATTGGGTTGACTTATAAATCGGAGGCCCACGGACGCTCAGATCGCTGGGCGCCAGGAGCAGTCCGGCTGCCTGCTGCAGGGCAGCCCGGCTCTGCAGACCGAGGCCGCCCGGCTGCTGTGGGAAAGGCCGCGGTGGGGGAGCATGGCGGCAGGTGAGCCCCCATCGTACCCCGGAGAAGAGTGAGCATCCTCACACACACGCTCAGTGTCCAAGCAGCGTCCCTCCCAGGCTGTTTCCACACTCGGCCCTCTCCCAAATCCACGGCCTGAGCTCACAGAGATCCTAGAGAGAGAGTCTCCATATCACTCTGAACGCATCGGGAGCGGCACAGAAAGGCCTCGGACCCGGCTTTTAGCCGTTTTGTGTGGCTTCCTTCCCACACAGTGGTTATCCCTGTCAGCAACAGCATGGATGGGAGCTCAAGAAGGGAAGCTGAGACTGCGTCCAGGCATGGATGTTGGGGGCCTAGGTCACCAGGACTCCCACTTCTTCCCCCCTGGGCACGCGTGGCAAAGGACACCCCTCCAAAGGGCACAATGGTGGCTGCATTATCCAGCCCAGCCCCTTGCCTCCTCCTGCGGGCACACTGGGATGAAAGCGTGAGTGGTGAGGGAGAGCCTTGACTTTACCATCATTTTGAGAAATTCTCCAGCTTCAGCACAACAAGGTCAGCATTGATAGTCACACACTAGCTGGCCCCTCCAAACCAGTCTCAGTACTTCATGGGAGGATTTCTGGCCGTAAGTCCTCCAATCACTACGGCTGTCTAGCTGCGCTCCCCAAAATGCAACAGCTTAAAACAACAACATTTTGCTCACGAATCTGCAACATGGACAGAGCTCGGCAGAGATGGCTCACATCTGCTCCGTTCAGCTTCGCCTGGGACTCTGTGTGAACCACGGAACCACGTGCGGGTTCACTCACTCACGCGTCTGCCTCTGGGCCGCGAACCTCACACAACCAGAGGCTCAGAGAGCTGGGGGTCCATGGGCACCTCTTTCTCTGTGTGGCTGGAGTCTCTACAGGATCAGTGTGTCATGTAGCTACACTCCTAAGACGGCAGCTCAGGGCTCCAACGGTGCATGGAGAGAACGAGGGAGAAAGTGAGAGAGAGAGAGAGAGAGAGAGAGAGAGAGAGAGAGAGAGAGGGAGAGAGAGAAGAAGAAGAAGGAGGAGGAGGAGGAGGAGGAGGAGGAGGAGGAGGAGGAAGAGGAAGAGGGGGAGGAGGAGGAGGAGGAAGAGGAAAAGGGGGAGGAAGAGGAGGAGAAGGGGTGGGGGAGGGGGAGGAGGACGACCACAACGGGAGGGTAGGAGGGAGGGAGGGAGCGGCCATGCACCAGTCTCATATCTTTTAAAGTAAGGGAGGAAAATGAAAATACAGACAACAGCCTTTGTGAAGGTAGTAGCTGGGAACACACATTTGGCAGACCTACTTTATTTCTACTTCCTGCACAAGGAGACCAAGTAATTTCTCATCTCAGCAAACAGAACAAATGCCTCTAATAGAGGCCAGCATTCTGTGATAAAATAAGCTGTTTCTCCATATTTGTGAGAGGTTTCTGAAAAGCGCCAAAGGATCACAGAGCTAAACACTTTCGAGTGAGTGAGACCACCATTCCTCCACTGCCAAGGTTATCTCAAAGCACACGCACCCCGCGGAGGGCCACTGGCCACAGCCTCCCCTATCAGCCACCTTCCCACTGCCACATTCTGGTGACTCCCAAAGGCAAGACCAGTTCCCATGGATTTTGAGGTCAGCAATTTTTAAAAGCCAGCTTAAAGACATATGTCAACTATTGTATCCCTGTTTTTTTCAAATGACGTGTTCTGTCAAAATGTGCTTACAATGTCCTAAACTAAAAAGGCCTCTGTGGAATTGAGAGAAAGCCTAGAAAGGGACAGGGAAGTGTGTTCTAAGGGTAAGTTAGCTCTTAGCTGTGAACGTCCACGGAGAAGGAGGCAAAAATGGGCCTAAGTTAAGGAAAGTGCAACTTCTACGGTTTGGAAGGGTGGAGCTGAGAGAAAGGGACACACACACACACACACACACACTCACTCACACACCTGTCACTGTTCTCTTCATCCTGGGCTGATCTTGGCAGAGGAAGAGCTTATCTGTCAGGCACAACATCAGGGAGACAGAGAGTCTGTACGGGCTGAATCCCTTCTATCAGCGCTGCCAAGCGCAGCCAGCCACCTGAGAAGAGGCTGGTAACGGAGCCTTAATTACAAGTCCTCTGAGGGGCTGTGTCTAAACCAGACAGGAGATCCGAGAAGCGCTCCAAACCCAAAGGCCTGAAAGTGAGGGAGGAAAAGTGAAAGCCTTCTTTCAAAACCCATGGAAAACTATCATCAAATTAAACAACGAAGATGAAATTCGCGATCAAGTACTTCACTCATCATGAAGATACATATTTTTTAAATCTTGCTCTTAAAGGTATACAACTTCAATGATTAGATGATAGTCATAATTTACCATTTGGATAAATATTTTATTATAATATAAAAGCATAATGGAATTGAACCCTTGGTAAACTCTATTTCAGTAACCCAGGCCTAGGCATTGAGTCTGGATGTCAGAGCCATCGCTAAGACAAGCTTTAGAAGAAATTAAAATCCACAAAGAGGCAGCCTTGCATAGTCTACCCTATAAATAATACTAAATGCCAAGAATCAGTGAGAAGTCAAAGAAAGAAAGATTAGCAAGAGTATGAAGAATAAACTGAGCATATTTATACAAATCAAACATTATGGCAATAAAAACTAATTTTATATATATACACTACACCAACAATCTGAGAAACACAATTTTCAGTTTTTTCAAAATCACAAATTGAACATGGAAAGTGTAATCACCGCACTCTAACAATGAGAGCAAGTGGTATCAGCTACAAAAGCACTGTTTTTAAGGCATATCAGGGAACTGAGGCTGCCAAGAAGTCTAAAGTGTCAAGCCCTTCCCAGAAGGAAAAAAGGCCAACATCTGCTTTCATTCCTAGTCAAGTGGCAGGAAGTACGGAAATCCACCATAGACAGGAGTAAGGAGAAACCAGGGAAATTTTTAAACAAGTTAAATGGCCACGTGTGGACTACCACGTGGATTAGAATCCCAAGAAACCCCAGCCTCAGAGTAAGTCTGCACCACCAGCCAACTCTTCCCGATGGTCATCACCAAGCACAGAAGAGCACACCCAAGGCTGGGGCAGGGCGGGGGAGTTGAGACATCTTCCCTGATGCTATGGGAACTTCCCCACGGGGAAGGCAGGAGTCAGAACCTGAAACTGAACACATCTCTCTTAGGTGCTTCAGGCCTTCACCCCGGGCACTGTGCAGTCTCCAAGGGCTGAGGCCAGACAGCTGGGCAGTGAGAGATGTCCTGGGGTACAGAAAGTTGGGGCTGGGCTGAAAACAAAGAAAGCACCTCAGTAACCCCAAAAGCGGGCATTCTGGCTAACAAACAGAAGTCTTCCCGTTCAGTGAGCTGGCATTAGGCTGTGTAAGGGAAAGACATCGTCAGAGGTTAGCCAGGGCTCAGATCCCACTCCCTGCTAAAGGAAGAGTCCTGATAGTTCCCTCTAAACACCTAAAGTCAGTGATTAAATGAATCTAACCAAAGCTCTGGCAAAACCCACACCCATTTCAATTATAAATAAGACTGACTCAGCCCAATCACCAGTGACCTGATAAAAGAGCATGCCCTTTTAAATTACTACAGCCTCAGCTCTAGCCTGTTCGGCTCAGTGCATAGAGTGTCGGCCTGCAGACCAAAGGGTCCCAGGTTCGATCCTGGTCAAGGGCATGTACTTTGGTTACAGGCTCCTCACCGGGCCCTGGTCAGGGGCAGGGAGCAACCAATCCATATGTTTCTCTCACATCAATGTTTCTCTGTCTTTCCCCCTCTCGTCCACTCTCTCTAAAAGATCAATGGAAAAATATTCTCAGGGGTGAGGATTAACAAAAATAAATAAATAAATAAATAAATAGCGCTTCTACAATTCTTTTATGCACAATACCTGTTACACTATCAAAAATTATAAGGCACACAAAAAGAGAGGAAATATAACCCATAGTCAAGAGAAGGAATAGCCAAACGAAGCAGACCCAGAGATAATATAGATATTGGAATCATTAGACAAGGATTTTAAAGTCACTACAAAAAATGTTAAATTATTCAGTAGAAAATATGGACAGGAACAGATGGGGAATTTCAGCAGAAGAATAAAAATTATTTTTTATAACTATATAAAAGACTATTTGTAAAATAGATAAATGTTCAAAATAAAAAATAAGATATTTTGGCTCAACATAGACACAGCAGAGAAAATGATCAAGTAAACTTGAAAACACACTAATAGGAATTATTTAAAACTGAAACACAAAGAGAAAAAAAAAGAGCAAAAAAAAAAAATGGCATCAAGTATCCAAGATGTATTGGACTGTATGAAATAATATCACATACTAATAAATGGAGTTTCAGAAGAGGAAAGGGGATAAAAGAAATAATGGATGAAAATTTTTTAAAGCTGATGAAAGATATTAATCCACAGATTCAAGAAACCTCAGCAAACTCCAAGCAGGATAAATATCAAGAAAACCACACCTCAGCATGTCATTGTTATGTTGTTGAAAACAAAAGATAAAGAGAAAATCAGCTGGGACAAAAACTGACAGGGGGAAATGCTAAAAATAATAGTGAACTGCTCATCAGAAATAAAAGAGGCCATATTTACGGAAGAATTAAACAAAAGCATGTAGATGGTCCCCTACTCTTACCTGAGCCAAATTCCTAAGTGTAATTAATTATAAGTCTCTACTGACCACTATTTCCCCTTTCCTAACAACCTCACCTACAAAAGAGTAAATGTACTTCTTTAAAATGCTTAATTTAAACTTTCTTGCCAAGACATAATAACTTTGCCATGAATAAACTATGTGTAACACTATAATACAAAATAAAAATCTCCAGATTACATACACAGTTATGGCCCATTAAATAATTGACCATTGCTATTATAATCATTTTCTGAATAATTTGGTGCCACTCCCCACTAGCTGCAACGGAACACAATAAAACATAAGTAATCGACAGTATCCTTCTAAGCTTTCTCAGGTGAACTCAAGTCCAGAATCTATAAAATTCGAAATTATTCTAGGTGCTGATGGTTGTTCGGTAACATTCATATATATCACAGAACACTCTATTCCTTAACACATTAGTTAAATAAGAAAAAACTAGAAAGAAGTCTTGGTGAGCCAAGAGAACACCCCAGCTCTATCACTAGTTTTCTAAGTAACAAAACTAAACAAAATAGCCGGGACCGGTTTAGCTCAATGGATAGAGCGTCGGCTTGGGGACTGAAGGGACCCGGGTTCAATTCCGGTCAAGGGCATGTACCTTGGTTGTGGGCATATCCCCAGTAGGGGGTGTGCAAGAGGCAACTGATCAATGAATGTTTCTAACTCTCTGTCTCTCTCCCTTCCTCCCTGTACAAAATCAATAAAATATATTTAAAAAAAAAAAAACTAAACAAAACAAAAGCTTTTCTTTTCTCTGCTTCAATTAATGCATTTGTTTGTGTGTGTGTTTTTTTGTTTTTTTTAAAATATATTTTATTGATTTTGTACAGAGAGGAAGGGAGAGAGACAGAGAGTTAGAAACATCGATGAGAGAGAGTCATCGATCAGCTGCCTCTTGCACACCCCCTACTGGGGATATGCCCGCAACCAAGGTACATGCCCTTGACCGGAATCGAACCCGGGACCCTTCAGTCCCCTAGCCGACGCTCTATCCATTGAGCCAAACCGGTCTCGGCCAATTAATGCATTTGTAAAGGAGTGATACTTGATTGTGAATTCAGAAGAACTATATCAAATATAGTTCTAAGGCAAATATGTTCTATGAGACATTATTAATGACCAACTTTATTATCATTCACAACGTTACAAAATGAGAAACTAAAGACAGAAGTTATGTTTCAGTGTTTCAATATTACCATTATTTCATGCAGCAACAAATATGTATATTACTGAGAGCCTGCCATTTACCAGGATGCAGCCGCAGACGGAGTCCCACCCTCAGGAAAATTACATGTGTTGCTCATGCACACACCGGCAAGGGTTCGTGCACTCAAGCCTAGAAATCATTAATAAGGTTCTGAAGCAACCTTAGCTTTTCACGGGGCCACAGTGGGTTATAAAATGTCCTTGACACCATGTACTAATGTTCAGTGATGAGATCCTAATAGCCATTACTATCATCTACTATCAACCCCATGGCGTTCTCCGAGGCACAGCATGGCCAGCATTCGGCCACTTTTTGGATGTTTTCTGAGGTGGTAGAGAATTGGATGCAGTTCTGAAGAGGATGGTTGAAAAAAGATGGGATGCTTATATGTTATAAGAGCAATACCTTCTGCTAGATAATGAAGGATCTCTCATCTGCAAAGGAGAAATTATTGGAAATGGTGCTTTTGTTTATGGGGACAGTTCTTTGTTCCATCTTCAAGGTGGCTACCAATTATTCATCAGTTACAGCACGTCCTCAAAATATGCCAACTTCATTCAACATTGTTCATGATAAGGTTGATGAGATGCCATATGCCATAGGGACTTAATTCTTGTTTATATCAATTAGCCAACGGTTAAATTGGTTTCATTATCCATTTTGCTTAAAGTCACAGAATCTATCAACGAGGACATTAAGTGGGAACTTACTGTATTTCAGAGGTGATTAGCCAAAGGTGAAAGAGGAAGAAGAGGAGAAGGAAGAAAGGGGGAGGAGGAGGAGGGGGAGAGGGAAGAGGAGGGGGAGGGGGGAAATACAATTGACTTAAAAAAAAATCATCAATAGACTTCTAGTGATGAAAAATTTAAGAATGTTCCCACATTCTCAAGCGCTTCAGTTCTAGTAACATCTCCAAACTGTCCATGAACAGCACTGAATTGGGAGGCATTCAAGTGCACTATCTGAGCAGGCCCCCCCTCACCTCCCAGGATGCTCCTGAAAACAGGATCTGCTCTGCCTCCCAGTTCATCTCCTTCTTTCCGCCCTTGTGATCAAGAGAGTATGAAATGCCAATATTTTAGGACCAACGACTTTATTTTCAACTTGAAGCAGCAGACTGTGTGTGCGTGTGTGCGTGTGTGCGTGTGTGTGTGTGTGAAAAGAAACCGTTAATGCTCGCTGATCTCTTCCCATTGCAAGTATGGGGGTGTGAGATGGGGACAGTGCAGGGAGCTTCTGAGGAGCCAGCCCCTCAAGGAGCAGCAAGCTGCTCCGTAACACTGCAACCAGCACCCTCCCTTCCTCTTAAATACAGCCGTGAGATGCTGTCACTGTGCATCCGTATCCACATGGTGAATAAAAGACGCCAGAAGACAAATGGCCCTGCCCTACTTGGAAAAGACGGCAAGGCGCATCAGGTCGCTCCTCGTAGCGTTCTTTCCTGTTTCCACGGTTCTGAGATGGCAGCTCCCAAAATGGAGACAAAATCCAGCCCTCGCCTCTTGCAGGCTTGCTCAGTGCTCTTCTTCAGGGTCTGGATGAGGATGGTCTCCAGCCACCTCTGCAGGACCCACTCTGAAGGGGCAGGGTGAAACCACTCCCCAGAGGCCTTTATTTTAAGCTCAGACGCCACAGTTCTGCATTGTCGCCCTAACAAGCTGTCACTGTCATGCCTGCTTATTAACCCACATACCCGGTGCTCCCAAGGCTCTCAGAGAGGGTGGGCAGAGACCTCCGGAGGCTATTTCTGAGGTCTGCCCCAATCAGAGGCACTGTTTACTGAGCACTTGCTCTTCTCTACCAGACACAGTACTACATACACATTTTCATTAATCTTCACAGCATTAAAGGTAGATATTAATCCCATTGAACAGATTGGGAAGCTGGGGCTTTAAAGTCATATAATTTTCCCAGGTCACGCTCCTGTAAGGATCTTGGGAACTGTCCATCCAAAATCCATGGCTGTAACCACTGCTGTGTGTCAGAGGGGCGGCACCGAGGCCAGAGGCAGCTGGCTCTGCAGCCAGAGCCCTGCCATGGGCACTGGCCACCTCAGTGCTGTTAACCGCCAGGCCTGTCCCTCCCTCCCAGGTGGGAACAGTGACTTCTCCCGCCCTTCTCCCAGAGGGAGGACAGTGACCGCGCCCGTTGCTGCGCTCCACAAGTTCACGTCCCTCGCAGACTTCCTCACCCACCTGTTCAACGTTGGGAATGAGAGAGGCGGGCAGAGTCCCCGGAGAAGGAGGCCTGAAACTAACTTTAGAAGCTACATGTCCTCTTTTCAAAATTCAAATTTGCCTTTGTGTGACTGTATGGGGAAGCATGGGGGTGTGATGTTTGGAAACGAATTCTACGGATGTTAAAGTTATCCAGACACAAAGTTCATCAAAGTAGGCAAAACCACATTGTATGTGCTCGATCAGTAACTAAAGAAAGGACAGAGGAATCGGGCATAAGCAGATCAAACTAGCATTCTGTGTGGGTCGCTTTGATTTTAGCCTGTTTGTATTTCATTACCTCTGCATGTAGCTAATTGGTTCTCTGAGTCTCTATCAAATTAATTTAGCCACAGTTATTTTCACTCTACAAGAAGCAATGACAAAGAACTTAAACGCAATACAAACATTATTTGCCAAACCATAATAGTCTATAGTCTGACAGCCCTGTTTTTTCTCAACTGAGGCAGCCTGATAGGATGGGTCTACCTTCTTGAAATTTCAAATTGCCTAATTAAGCAACACTCATGGAGACCACACACACACACACACACACATGCACACGCACACCCGCATGCACACGCACACGCACACACACGCACACATGCACACACGCACACACACGCACACGCGCGCACACACGCACGCGCACATGCACACACACACGCACACACACACACACACACAGCTGATATAAAAACGAAGCTGCCGGCAGCAGTTAATGAACCCAGGGCACGTGCTGATTCCTACAGCCGTCAGTCAGCACAGCGCGATGCGGGAAAGGACTGTGACAGCCTGCTAATGAGCACTTTTGGGAACTCTTGGAAGAAGGAAGAGAAAATGAGTTTATAATGCTTTGGTTCAGCTAAACGTTTGTTTGAATGGGAAAAATAAAAGGTGGTAACTAATAACTGGGGCGGGGGGCTGACCATACAGTGGGGATCTGGTGACAGCAAAGGAAATGCTCATCATTCTGCAGGAAAGATACTTGTGGCTGATGCTCCGCAGCACAATCACAAAATGAGCCCCTTTTCTCCACTCTTAAAACTGCTAAAAAGAGCAAAAATGCCAAAATAGATCCCTTCAAACCTTTCTTTTAATATATCATTGTACTGATTTCAGAGAGGAAAGGAGAGGGAGGGAGAGAGAGAGATAAACATCAATGATGAGAGAGAATCACTGATCAGCTGCCTCCTGGATGCCCCCTCCTGGGGATGGAGCCTGCAACCAGGCCATGTGCCCTGACCTGGAATCTGACCATGACCTCCTGATTCACAGGCCAATGCTCAACCACTGAACCATGGCAGCTGGGCCCTTCAAAACTTTTTTAACAGTAGGAACATGGTGAATACTCTCCATCTCACTGACCACCTGTAATGAAAACCACCATTAATTAGAATTTCTGTGCAACCACATGGCATCATCATTCCGGCGCCTGAATTTAAGTCTCAGAATGCAGACTCACCGGGCACCTCGCGCCCCCTCCTCAGCTCCCCGGTCTGTAAGGACCAGGGTGGCTGCGGATGAGGTAGCAGAAGGGACAGAGCATTCTCCTGACACTCCTGAAGCCCGGCACAACCACTCCCTCCTGTCCCCACGACCTCGGACAGACTCAACCAACTAGTCTCAACTGTGCACAAGTTACCCTGCTGGAGAGACCCGGGTATTTTAGTCAAAATGGAGGGTCTGTGTGTGAAAAGACCCTGGGGGAGGGGAGTAGCTTAGACTGAGCTCTCTCTCCTCACCTGTTCTAACTCAATCCTGCTAAAACCGCTCGCCATAGTCAGATACAGCGTGTTCCCCGCGGGGTCAGAGCGCCTTCAGTATGACATGGTGCACCGCTGAGAGCGCGCTGATTGAGACCGCATTTATAATATCAAACTCCAGGCACCAAATCAGAGCCTATTAACACTCATCAGCAATAAAAGTAAAGAAACACAGAGTTTTAATTAACTCTGTGCAGCAGAAGGCGGGGAACAGGTACGGTGCCCCATAACAATCAGGATGTGGGAGGCACAGAAAACTCCGGGGAGCAGACTGCCTTTTTAATCCTGGGGGGAAGGATTAAAGTTGACTACAACTTCCATTGAGCATAAGATCCAGGATTATGTAAGAAGCTCACTGCACATGCTGGACCACAGAAGAGCAGCTGAAACTGATTCTGGAATGTGGGTAAACTGCTTTCCCTTACACCATTAATGAAAGCGAAGATCCTTCATTAGGTGGACAGTTGCTACTGGCCACTGTGATTTTCTAAAGACAGCAGAGACTTGCATGCACTTTCGTTCCGGATAAAAGCGCTCAAGTCCCAAAGGACAGCTCCCCGGATGAGAAAGTTCCCGACCAGGTCTAACGCCTCCTGCACCTGCTCCCGGGTTCGGGAAGGGAAGGCCAGGCCGTGTGTGCGGGACACTTTCTGTTGAACCTTTTCTTTAAAAAAGCGGACCTTTTCCAAACATCGCGGCGAGTCAGAAATCGTGCAAGAATGAGCATCTAATCAGAATGAAACATGACGGTACCATCCTGGGTGGCCTGCACTTGACACCCAGAATACCCGGGACTCCTCATCATTCCGCCAAGGTCCCTGCAAGACGCAGGCAGCCAGGCTTCACAGGTGCCCCCCAGTCTGCGCGCAGGAAAGGAAGTTGCCTCTGTGTCCCGGACTCCAGCCGCTCCTCACCCACCCCCGCCCTCGGGGTACATGCACCTGGGCCGGTCCGCTCATCTCCAAACTCCCGGAGACAGCGCCGAGCAGCGGCCACCTGCGCGGAGCACCCCGCCCGGGAGCGCCAGGCCGGGCGCCTTCCCAGCGCCCCCGCCCCCGGGCCGGCCCGCGGCTCTGTCCCGGGACCCGGAGCGGACACCTCCGGCGGAGCCGCGGGAGCGCGGCGGGCATTACATAAGCACAGCCCGGACGGACAGCTCCGGGAAGCGAAAGCAGCCGCGGGCGGGCGGGGCGGGGCGGGGCGCCGGGGGCCGGGAGCCCGGAGCCCGGAGCGGGGAGCCCGGAGCCGGGCGCCGGGCGCCGGGGGCCGGGAGCCCGGGGCCGGGGGCCGGGGGCCGGGAGCCGGGGGCCGGGGCGCCGCCACTTACTCGAAGGCGAAGAAGAGCCCGCTGGTGACCAGGATGAGCACGAGCGTCAGGTAGAAGACGCCCCGCTGCTGGGCCATCATGATGCGGCCGTCGCAGAAGAACTGGTTCCTCCCCGGGAAGACCTCCCATTTCCTGCGCGCCCGGACCCGCTTCTTCTCCGCGGGGGGCGCCTCCATGGGGGAGGGGCTGTGGGTGCCGATCTGGCTGTACTCGCAGTCTCCCATGGGCCCGCCGCCGCCGCCCGGAGACATCCACGCGCGCAGCCGGCGCGGGGCGCACGCCCCCCGGAGCCCCCGGCCGCGCGGGCCCCGCCGCGCCACGGCCGCCCCTCTACGCGGGGTCCGCGCCGGGCGGCAACTTCGCGGGGGGCGCCCCGGCCGAGCCCGCGGGGCGCCCAGCGCTCATCGCCGGCGCCCCCACCCGGGGGGACGCCGCTCGCCCGCAGCCCGCGGCGGCGCTCGGGCGCTTCCAGCCCGCGGGCCGGGGCGCGTGGAGCCGCCCGGCCGCCCCCGCGCCCGCCGCGCGCCCGCCGCCCTCGGCCCGGGCCCCGCGCGCTGCGGGCGGGGAGAGCACGAGGCGGCGGCCGCGGAGCCGGCTGCTCGGAGCCCCGCGCGCGGCTCGGCCAGGGTTGGTCCGCTCCTTCCTCCGGCGGCGGGTCCTCCCCGGAGAGATGGCAACTGGGAGGCCCTCCGGCACCGGCAACCCCTCCCAGGGGTGGGGACGCGGGCCGGAGCGGAGCGGAGCGGCGGGCGCGGTCGGGCTCTCGCTGTCCCGCAGGAGCCGGCGCGGGGCGGGCGCGGGGGCGGAGAGCGCCTCCGGCCGCGGGGCGAGCGAGCGCACGGACACTTGTTTGCGGGGCTCGGCCGCGGCTCGGAGCGTCCGCCTCCTGCCGCGGGTGGGCGGCGGCCGCGCGGCGCCCCGGCTCCTCCTTCCGCTCCTCCTCTCTCTGCGGAGCCGCACCGCCGGCGGGCCGGGCCGGGCCGGGCCGGGCCGGGGCCGGGCTCCCCAGCATCGCCTTGGACATGGCCCGCCGCGGCGTGCGCTCCCCGCCGGCCCCGCTCCCCCCCCCCCCCCCCCGCGGCCTCGGACACACCCCCATCTAGCGGCTCTGGGGCCGCACGGAGAGGGTCCCTCCCGGCCGCGGGCACTGCCTCCTCCCGGGGGGCGCGGTGGCTGCGGGCGGCTTTAATGCTCGGGGAGGGGGGGGGGGGTGACGGGACAGCCGGACCCGGGAGGGAGCTGCGGGCCGGCCCTCGGGCCAGGGTCCCAGTGTCCCGGGGAGGGAGGACAGCGGACGGTGCGGGCGGCTTCCGGGCCGGCCCCGCCTCCCGCCCGGGGACCAGCGGCGGCCGGCTGTGCGGGGGCTGCTGCCCGGCCTTTCCCTTCCCGCCCTCCAGCCGGCGCTCCTCGGCTCGCTTTATTGCTCTGCTCCCCGCACGCCCCGCGGCCGCGGGGATCTCCGCCGCCGCCCCGCTGTCCCCGCTGCCCCGCCGTCCCCGCTGTCCCCGCCCGGCGCTGCACGGGCTCCGCGCCCGCCGCGGCTGGCACTGCCCGTGGGAAGCGGAAAGCGGGGGCAGCGGCGCACACGCTCGGTTTTCCGAGCCCCGCTGTCCTCTCCGGGCCCGCTGGGAGGTGTAGTTCTTCCTCTCGCCGGCCGGCTCCGAGAGAAAACCGACTTGGGAATGGAGGACTACAAATCCCAGCAT
This sequence comes from Pipistrellus hanaki, assembly GCF_964339955.1. Taxonomy (NCBI): domain Eukaryota; kingdom Metazoa; phylum Chordata; class Mammalia; order Chiroptera; family Vespertilionidae; genus Pipistrellus; species Pipistrellus hanaki. The sequence goes on along the minus strand of NC_140509.1, from coordinate 84,676,196 downwards.
CCCCCGCGACGAGGGCGGGAGCGGCAGGGTGCTGGCATTTCTGGTGCTTGGCGGTCGGAGGTGGGAGCTAACAAAGAACGCTGGGGACGCCGTGCCCCCTCCGTGCCAGCTCTGTGCACGGTATGTGTGCAGTCTGTGCTCCGCCCTGCGAGGCACTGCTGTCTCCAGTTTCCAGGTGCTCCACTGCTTGCCAGCGATCACAAAGCGCCCCTGTGGTGGAGATGGGATACCCCAAACCCCGAGAAATTCCCTCACAAAGCGCTGCCTCCTCTGGGAGCTGTGCCAAAGGGAGAAGAGACCCATTTAACCAAAAGAGGAAAAGATCAGGGCCAGTTGGGGAGAGCTTCCTCTAGTAGTGGGGGTGGCGATTAGAAAAAGACACCTAAGTCACAAGGGTTTTAGAATTTTAAAAAATGGAATTTACAAGCGTCTATCCCAAAGCAGGTTAGGGGACTGAGTAGGCTCTTATATAATCAGAATAGAGTTCCAGTGGTTTTAGATAGTGCATGACGGAGAAGCACAGTTTGGGGACAATTAAGTTCTTTCTGGCTACGCTATTAAACAACAACAACAACTGGCAAGCCTGGCATTTCAAGTGAAAGCTGTCATATGCTTTTCTGCCCTTTAGCTCGTGGGATCAACAGGATGCTGTTCTCCTTCGAATTGTTCCAAGCACTTTTCTCAGGGTGCCCAGTCAAGATCCATGGCGTGATGGCTTTAAAATAAAGATCCTCATTCTTGTTGCCAATCAAGACCTAATTTTTCTGGCATTGTGGTTATGTTTTTTAAAAGTTATACATACTAAAGAATTTGCATGTGCCTTAAAATACTCCAGCCTACCCATTCCCCCCAAAACATGACAGTATAGATGAAACAATATTGGCAAACTGTGGAAAATTATCAATTTATTGTAGTTACCTATTGCAGCAAATTATCACAAATTTAGCAGCCTAAAACAACCTCAGTTTCCATGGCTCAGGTGTCCAGGCACCGGGGTCCTCTGCTCAGGGTCTCACACTTGGCAGCACGGTGTTGGCCTTGGTGCATCCTCATCTGGAGCTCACCTGGAAAGCATCAGTTTCCACACGCAGGTCACTGGCAGCATTCACCTCCTTGCCCCTGTAGGACCGAGGACCTGGCCTGTTGCTGGCTGTCAGCCGGCGTTGGAGGCCGTTGTCACTGGGCTTCCCCAGCATGGCCACTTGGCTTCAACGAGCCAGCAAGGAGAGCCCCCAGAGTGAGTCTGCTAGCAAGATGCAATCTTACATAACAGGACTAATCACACAGAGGTGACATCAAATGTGCCACATTCTGTGGGTGAGAAAGCCAATCACAGGTTTCCACACACTCCAGGGAGGGGACTGTGTACACAAGGGAATGGACATGAGGATGGGGGCCACTCTAGAGTGTGTCCACCACAGCGTACAGGCAAGTCCCATAGGCTATGCTCCACCACATCTACATATGTGTGTGTTCGGAATTTCCCTTAATAAAAAGAATTATTCTCTTTAATTATATCTGCATTTGCCATTGCAAGTAAGTTTCTAGATAAACTGATAGAATTGTTTGCAGTTCTCTTTCTAGGAGTTGCTGTTTCTCCCCGCTCCATGTTTACTCAGAGCTATGGCAGGAAAGTCATGGAGGGCATACCGAAAGAGGTCCGCTGGAACCTGGCATGATGACCACAGATTTGAGCTTGCCACCTAAAAGCTACTCTGTAAGGCATGAGAGGACTCGCTCATTCATTCATTCGTTCATACCACATTCATTTAGGGGCCTCGTTGGTGCCAATACTATTTTAGCAGCAGGGATATGGAAGGATCCAAGATGGTGGAGGAAGAGGTTAAGGAGCCAAAACAATGAATGCAAATGAAATGCAAACAATGAAGTCAAATAAGTGATAAGACAATTTCAGAGAGCAGTTACAAATATGAAAAAAGGGTTATGGGATAGACAGGAGGAACAAGAGACCTCTCTGGAGGAGGCATTGGGCAGAGAACCTAATGATGGAAAACAGTAAGTGCAAACAAAGGCTCGAGGCAGACCAAGCCAGGAGGGCCAGGAGTACAGAGAAAAGCTGGCTGGAATGGAGTCGGAGAGGGAAAGTGGTAAGAGGCACGGCTGGGAGGTGTGTGGAATTAGCCCTTCAATCCAGGACCACCATTGTGTTAAGTGTTAGGTGGTCAGAAAGAATAACAACATACAGTATGTGCCCTCAATGAACAGATAGCATTCAAACTTTAATGCTAGGAGGACCTCAGTGCATCTAGAAATAGGTACCCAAACACTTGTTCTGCCTCTGAGGAAGTGGAGGCCCCGGACAGAAGTGACCTGCTACAAATTCTTTGAGAATTCCTCACAATAAGAAACAATCTGTAAATGAATTTGGATTGATATAAAACTTCAGAAAACTCAGGAAGAATGCTTAGTGCCTGCCATGGCAAGGCAGTGTGAGAAGTTCAATGTGGCAGAGAAGCTACGGACTAGGTGAAACAGCATGGAGACACATGAGAAAGAAAATCAGGAAAGAGAATAATGGACTGCAGATAACTATTTTCTGGAGTATCTTCTAGTATTTGCCAGTATCCTATCTTGGCTCTTTATAAAAGGGTGTCCCAAAAAATGTATACACACTTTGGATAATTATAAAGGTAGTGTTCATTAAGATACACTTCATTTTCAAAATGTAATAAAACCTACATGTGTGCATACATGGGGGTGGGGAGGTGGGGAGAGACACCCTGTATTTAGTTCATTAAATCCAGAGAACAGCCCAACCAGACAAGGAGGAAACTGAAGGTCAGAGAAGTTGGGTGATTTGCTCAAGGTTCCCGCTAGGAAGTACCCAAGCCAGGGCTCGGGGCCCAGTATCCATGTCTGGTTCTCGCGTTTCCTATCCAGCCCACTCCACAGTGGAGAGAGTGCACCGTGTCTGACTACCTGCCAGAGGAGCAGGGAAGAGTGCCTTCCTTTCAGAGGAAGGAGAGATCCCTGCGGCCTGGACTGGAACAAAGGGGGATACCGGCACTGGGACCACTCCAACAGGCGGAGCTAGAGGGCTGAGGACCTCAGGGAAATGGCAATGGTGCAAAAACACATGATGTCTAGATGGAGTAGACTGGACTTGGGAGGGGATTCCAGAAAAAACTCCCAAGATGTTCTGGAAGCAAGATAGGGAGGAGAAGGAACCCATGAATCTCAGATGAGCAAGTTGCACTGTGGGCAGCCAAAGCTCAGGCCCTCCAGGGCCTGGGAAGTGGCACAGAAGCCTGCCTCACGGTCACCCCACCTGAGGAGCAAGGAAGCTGGACTTTATCCTCCAACCTGCCTGTGATTAGAGCTCCTTCCGGGGGCCTTAACTCTTTACCTTCTTCACAAGACCACCCTCCGAAAGCTACCAGAGCAGCACCAAATGGCCCTCCCTCGACAATAAGCGGGATCTTTGGCTCCAGAGGGTCTTTGCCTGTTGTCATCTGACTCGGGGGCCACTGACAGCAGGGGTTATGTTATCCACAAAATTAGAGCTTCGTCCTTTCATCTGAGCAGCTCAAAGCATTCCACAAACCCACCTGGGGAATGCTCAGCAGCCAAGAGGAAGTATGGGCTTATCTGCGGTGAAAGAGGAAGATACTCGGATCGTAGAACAGTATGTGGGGCCTGCATGAGTCTGTGCCCTGTGTGCTCAGAGGGACATGTCCTAGAAGGAGAACTTTGGAACCACCAGAAAGGGACTTCCTCAGAGTCTGTGACGGCAGGAAGTGACTGCTGAAATTCCCAGACCAACAAAATTCCTCAGAAAACCACACACCTGAATTCCCGCCAACCCGACCCTTGCTCCCATTTTCACATGTGCTCAGCACATCTGGGAACATCTTGTGTCAAAACACGAAAGGTGTTTAAAGTAATAAACTCAGCACTACAAGAAAAATGGGGTGAGACAGAAAAAAATTAAAAATGTTCTTGTAATTTCCTCAAGTGACTTGTTCTTACATTTTAGCACTAAAAAATGCTTTAGTGTTTTTATAAAAATAATACATATGCATTGAAAAAATATGAAAAAGAAAAGTTGTATTACACATAAATATTAAAAATGGAAATGTTCTAATTCCCATCATCTTACTCATTAACATTTTATTGATTATCCTTATATAGTTCATGTATGCACACATACACATCTATTATCATTTAACAAAAATGGGATGTATCATGCATGCTTTTATACTGTATGCTTTTATATATATACTAGAGGCTTGGTGCACGAAATTCATGCATGAGGGGGTGTGTTCCTCAGCCCAGCCCACACCCTCTCCAATCTGGGGACTGGGCCTAAATGGGCAGTTGGACATCCCTGTCACAATCCAGGACTGCTGGCTCCCAACCACTCACCTGCTTGCTGCCTGATTGCCCCTAACCACTTCTGACTGCCAGCCTGATCACCCCCTAACCACTTCCCTCCCAGTCTGGTGGCCCGGTCACCCTAACTGTAACCCCCAACTGCCCTCCCCTGCTGGCCCGGTCACCCTGTCACCCCCAACTGCCCTCCCCTCTAGGCCTGGTCGCCCCTAACTGCCCTCCCTTGCCAGCCTGGTTGCCCCTAACATCCCTCTCCTGCCAGCCTGGTTGCCCCCAAGTGCCCTCCCCTGAAGGCCTGGTCTCTCCCAACTGCCCTCCCTTGCTGGCCTGATTGCCCACAACTGCCCTCCCCTGCTGGCCATCCTGTGGCAGCCATCTTGTGTTCACATGGGGGCAGAATCTTTGACCACATGGGGGTGACCATCTTGTGTGTTGGGGTGATGGTCAATTTGCATATTACATCTTTATTAAATATAGGATATACAATTGTATTATTTTTCCTCTTAATCTTTCACCCCCACTCCTTCCCAAGTACATGCCTTCCTCCAGGCACATATAATTACAGGCAAACATATAGACACACATAAATACAGCCCATATTCCAATTTTATCAATTGTCATAACAATGTTCTCTATAGTCCATTTTCCCTAGTTCAGGCACTTAGACATTAGGTCCCTTGAGTATCCTTTAATATGGAACAGCCCCCACTCCTCTCTTTTAGTTGCTTGCTTTTGACAATTTAGAGGAGTACAGGCATTTATTTTGTATGGACAGTGTTACTAAGTTTGGGTTTGCCTGGCATTTCTGCCCAGTAAAACCAGGACAGGGCTCCCAGCAGGCTTCAGCCCTACGCACACAGGCAGCGCTGCTGGAACCATATGCCTGGGTCAGGCCTGCTGCTTCTGGGCCCACGGTTCCTCCGACACTGACAAGAGCATTTTTGAAGAAGCATGTCCATACTGCTTCCGCTGCAGATGCTGGATAAATCTGGAATGTGCCTGAAGCCCAAGTCAAAGCTGACACCCAGATACGGGCACTTGTGAATTAAGAGGCAAAAAGGTATGCGCTCAATTTTCAAGAAGCAAAAATTATGAAAAGGTGCACGGCTCTCACACTGTTTTGCTGATGACTTGTCAGACATGCACCAGAGAGTCAACATAATGGTCCAAGGAGACACTCTGTACCCACAATGAGATAATTCTAAGATCAGACCCAGGCAGGAGACCCCAGAGTCCAGCGCTGAGTTCTACAAAGTCTGCTTCCAAAGGCGAGAGCCCGGCCTCCGTCTTCAGGACACCTACCTTTGGACAGTCAACGCCCACACACCCCTCAAAGGACTTGAACAAAAAAAAAAAACGCTTATCTCAACCACAAATGCTGCGTAGTCAGAAAGAATTCCAAAAGAATCCACAGTGGATTTCAGAAATTTCTTCTCTCCTCTCTAAAGAACGGATTCTGAGTAATGTCTAAGGCTACTTCTGAACTAGCAGCCTTAGACATTGGAACAATGTGTGACAAAAAGCTAGTCAGTGGAACAATGTGTGATTTTTATTATTCTCTGAATACATGGAAACCAGGTCTAAGAACAGACTTTTTTTTTTTTTCTTTTTTCTTTTTTTCTTTTTTTGCATCCTTGGCATTTCTGGGAAATAAAAACCTCATTGAATGAATAACTGAAACTTACCTACCTCAAAGGTAGGTTGTGAGATAAAAAAATATGTGGAGGTGCCTTCTAAATAGTCAATTCAATTGCAGGTATTTATCGTATTCTTATTTTCCCTTTTCTCACCAGTTTTCGTTGTTCATATTGTCTTTCAAAAGAAAACTGAGATCTTTATGAGAGTGTCTACTTACTCATGAGTAAGTGGTTTACTGTTGAACTGAGGAGTAGAAGTTGGTAGTTTAATAATAAAATCAGCAGGGGAGCCGAGACCGGTTTGGCTCAATGAATAGAGCGTCGTCGGCTTGGGGACTGAAGGGACCAGGGTTCGATTCCGGTCAAGGGCATGAACCTTGGTTGCGGGCATATCCCCCGTAGGGGGTGTGCAAGAGGCAGCTGATTGATGACTCTCTCTCATCGATGTTTCTAGCTTTCTATCTCTCTCCCTTCCTCTCTGTACAAAATCAATAAAATATATTTTAAAAAAATAAAATAAAATCAGCAGGGGACAAGACAGACTTATTCAAATAGACTTTTTTCTACCAAACTCACCTTAATTACAATCCCTCTATGGATAAAAAGAGAGGGGCATTGGTTGAGTATACCCTTTAATGCAAAAAAATGAATTTATATTTTTCATTCAATGAACATTCAAATGAAATTCCTTGTCAATATTTCTTTTCTTTTGTAAACCTATGACTAATATTTGAATCTATCCATACTTCCATTTAAAGATAAAATTTGAGCAGTCTTGGATTTAGATTAGTTTCCTCCAATCCCCTCCCCATTGTCTAGTGTAAAATTCAGCAGTAAATGTTGATGATAATGAAATACCAAATGCTGGCGAGGAGGTGAAGAAACAGAGTTCTCATAGACTGCACTCATCCAGTGCTATTCGGAAGAGACAGGTACAAGCACAGTCACTGAAGCAGTGTTGTTGTTTTTTATAGTAAAAAGAATTTAAATTTGAAATAACATATGTGTCCATTAGTAGACTAAACTATGGATTATTCATACAATGGAATATTATGCAGAGTGACATGGGAAAACTGGAACTATAACATGTAAATTTCAAAACATGTAAATTTCCAAAAAAAATGATATAAAATGAAAAGATAATTTTGCTGAAGGTTACATACATATATTATGTTTTTATATGAATTATCATAGGGTCTATTATTTGTGGTTATATACATGTATGCTAACTTTCAAAAAAATTCAAAGGATGCCAAACAGAAAATTCAGCATATTTGTTCTCTCTGAAAAGGAAGGAGGAAAAGGAGAAAAAGAGGATCCAAAATTTTAGCTGTATGATTGACACAGGGAAGATTATATTCAATAGCTCAACTTTTCTATAACTCTGCAATATTCTTTCACATATTTTGAAGAACACAATGTTCTTTCACTTCCACAGCCCGATATGTTTAGAAATGAATGACAGTGTTTTCAAACAATGTGTCTTCTCAGATAAGACCTACTCTTTAGGAACCAGCAATGTAAGGGAATTTTCTTTTGACCTTTCTCACTCTGTAATTAGGAGTCCCTTCCTGGCCTTGGCCCACACTGACGAGGAACGTCTGTATCTGCTTACCGAGGCTTACTGAGAAGGAACGGCACTTCGTCAGCAGGGTGACTATGGAGGCTTGGGAAAAATGCGAGAGTCATCCAGCACAGGTGAGAAGACTGGAAAAGAAAGGTGTGTTTCTTTCACTCATCACCACAGTGCAAAGAGCTCAGTTATACATCAAAGTTTATTGGGCTCCCTGGATGGCTTTGTTCGCACATAACGCCATCACCACAGGGAAAACTTGCCCCTGCTACCTGTCCCAATCAGCTCTTCCCTGTTAAATGTTTACTGCCTCCTGGCAAAAGGGAAAGTGGCCGATAAAAATTCCATTTTCTCAACTTTGGTATTTTAACAGGGAAACTGATATATCTGGATTAATACCAGCGTTTGGTGAGTTTGGGGCTGATTTTTGAAAAATCTCTTGAAGGCTGAGAAAAACAAGAGTATTAAAGGGGAGAACTGAGAAGAAAAAAGCGGACAAAGTCTATATGATATAAATAATGTAAAGTGTGACCCTTAAAGTGTTGGATGGCCGAGGTAAAGCTGAGCAATACTGAAGAGCTATGTCAGAATCCACAGAATAACCAGTAGTGTGTGTGCCGCCGAGGGGAGCAGGGAATAGCCAATGGGGAGTCTCATGGGGAGCTGGCAGTTAGTCTGCATCTTCACTGAGACTCGACTCACCCTCAGTCAAAGGAATAAAAAGAAAATGTCAAAACCAAGGATAAAATGCAACTTCAAAGGCACTGTTGAAATGTTTGAGGAAATGGCATGAGTGAAGAATCATGTTTAAAAATATATGTGTTACCGAAACCAGTTTGGCTCTGTGGACAGAGTATCAGACTGCGGACTCAAGGGTCCCAGGTTCGATTCCGGTCAAGGGCATGTTCCTTGGTTGCAAGGACATCCCCAATAGGGGGTGTGCAGGAGGCAGCTGATCGATGTTTCTCTCTCATCGATGTTTCTCTCTGTCCCTCTCTCTTCCTCTCTGTAAAAAAAAATCAATTATATATATATATATATATATATATATATATATATATATATATATATATATATATATATATGTGTGTGTGTGTGTGTGTGTGTGTTATGGGCAGAAGTATGCCTCATGCACCCTCAAAATTCATAGGTTGAAGCCCCAATCCCCAATAACTCAGAATGTGGCTGTATTTGAAAATAAGGTCTTTAGTCACGGTGGGCCCTAACCTGTTTCACAGACATGCCCTGAGGTAGATAATGCGAGCACACAGGGGGATATGGCTGTCTCCAAGCCGAAGAGAGAGGCCTCAAAAGAAACCAGCCCTGCTGACGCCTTGATCTCAAACTTCTAGCCTCCAGACTTGTGAGGAAATAAATGTGTGTTGTTTAAGCCCCAAGTCTGTACTACTTTGTTATGGCAACACTAGCAAACTAATTCAATAGAGTACACTAAAAATGATGGTAAAAACCCTTTAACATTTAAGCCATATTGTTGAATTTTAAAAAGCATGCTATCAAACACTTGTATAGAGCAATCCAATTTTTATAAAATCGTGGAACTATATACATAAATGCTAGAGGCCCGGTGCACAGATTCATGTACCATTCGGTCCCTCAGCCTGGCCTGTGGGGATCAGTGAATCTCCGGCTGCCACAGTCTGGCCTTACCCGGAAGCTTACTGGGCTCCAGCCGGCTGTCCACGTGTCAATCCCACAAGCACAAAGTAGTGCGCGAAGCAGTAGGTGGCCGGGTAGGAACTGAGCCCAGAGCTGGGCACCACACACTGCTCCCGCTCATCCCGGCCCCCCTGCGCCTGCCTCCACTGCTGGGGGCCGCAGGGGGAGTGTCCACAGGAGAGGCTCGCACTGCTGCAGCTGTGCTCACCTGTCCGGCGCCTGTCTGCCAGCTAAGCAGCACTCCCGCTGTGGGAGTGCACTGACCACCAGGGCCAGCTCCTGCATCAAGCGTCTGCCCCCTGGTGGTCAGTGCACATCATAGCTACCAGCCGGTCGTCTGGTTGGCCGGTCATCCAGTTACTTAGGCTTTTATATATATATAGATGGATAAAAAGTGTTATTGGTGATGTTTTGGGCAATTTAACATTTTTTCTCTATTGGTTTTTTTCTGTGTTGGCCCCTTATTTGAATAAGCATGTGAGTGGCAACTGTCAAGTGGGAATAAATATACAGAGCAAGAAAAGCCTGCAGCTCAGGGCAGAACCTTGGGGAGTGCTGGTATTAAAGGGACAGAGGTGGGAGTGAGCAAAGGCAACAGAGGAGGATCCGCGGGAGAGGAAAACCCCCGGGTCTCATTCTAAAGCAGCTGGGGAAGGGCGGGTGCAGGAGAACGGGGTGCTCGCCAGTGGTGAGCACTGCGGAGCTGCCTGGAGGTCAGGCGGAGCATGTGGTGGGGAAGCTGGGAAATGTTTCCCCTGGGAGCAGTTTGGAGGAGGTGGGGCCAGTTTGTGAGGGTCTGTGGGACGAATGGGCAGCAAAGAAGGAAGGCGGCAAAGCCATGAATAGTGAAGAAATGACAGACCTCCAGGAACGGAAGCACGCTGTCATCATCATACTAAGAATAGCCTGACTACGAACCTGGGATGTGGAGATGCCCGTTACCCTAGAAACCCAGGGGAGGGTACCCTAGCAACATGGCAGCTGTTTCTGCACGGTACCTAAGGTGTTTCTAGATCCATTCATTCTGGTGGAATCTGTCAATTAGCCTGTAGTCTATGTTATGTGGGAAGATGTTTTTATGAACCAAAGGTCTTGACAGTGAAATCTCTTCACAGCCCCTCTAAGCAAAGGGGCTGGCAGCACCCAGCAGAACTGGTGCCTAGAAAGGTTCCCTAATGGGACAAGAAGGTGCTTGGAAACATGTTTGACGACAGGAATGTGCCTTCTTGTCTGGTTTCCCTACCTTTTAGCCAGGTTCCCTTGGGATGAGGACACACAGGTACACAAAAACTAAATAGTAAAGACAGAAGGAGAGAGAGGCAGAGAAGGCATGCATTTAGAAAGTGTGCTAGGCACCACACTTTCTCCCTGTATCTTAGCCAGGTAGCCCTAGGATGATATATCATCAATGTTATAAGAATACTAGAGGCCTGGTGCACAAAAATTCATTCCCTCGGGAGGGGCCCTCAGCCCGGCCTGTGCCTTCTCACAGTCTGGGAGCCCTCTGGGGATGTCTGACTGATAGCTTAGGCATGCACCCCTGGGGATTGGGCATAAGCTGGCAGTCAGACATCCCTCTGGCAGCCCAGGAGCCCTCGAAGGGTGTCTGGCAGATAGCTTAGGCCCGCAGGGAGGAGGCAAAGCTATCAGTCAGACATACTTAGTGCTGCCACAGGTCAGGAGAGGCTCCCGTCACCACCGCTGTGCTTGCAGCCATCAGCCCAGTTTGTGGCTGAGCAGAGCTCCCGCTGCGGGAGCACACTGACCACCAGGGGGCAGCTCCTGCATTGTGTCTGCCCCTGGTGGTCAGTGCATGTAATAGCGACTGGTTATTCCTGGTCATTCTGACATTAGGGTCAATTTACATATTACCCTTTTATTATATAGGATATATATAGACACCAATCTATGGATTTGAGTACCATGTACTAAGCAGCATATTACCTACTTCACTTGTATTATTTATTTTTTACACGATCCCAAATAGGTAGGTACTATGACTGCAGCCTTTTTATAGAGGAGGAAACTGAGGCTTAGAAAAATTCATGTTATTTGAGATCACACAGACTACTTTTTTGTTGTTGTTAATCCTCACCCGAGAATATTTTTTCCATTGATTTTTAGAGAGAGTTGGAGGGAGAAACATTGATGTGTGAAAGACACAATGATTGGTTGCCTTTCGAGCATCCCACTGAGTCTGGTACATGCCCTCGGCCGTGAATTGAACCCAAGACCCTTTGGTGTGCGAGCTGACACTCTGACCATTGTGCAACACTGGCCAGGGCAAGGTCACACCGACTACTTGGTTTAAGGTCATTTCCTACTTGATTTAAGGGCACAAAGTGACCTTCAACATCCTGTCCCTGGCTGGGGACCCTGCAGGGTGCTACTAGACTTAGGTACACACTGAGTGAACAACTCAGAGAAGAATGTGAATGTGTGAGGGAGGCCAGGTGTCCCCCAGGTGGGGGCAGCCAGAAGGTTCCTCAAAGCAGGTAGATTTAAACACTGACATTGAAACAGAGGAAGAAGTTTAATTAAGTGGAGATTCCTTTTACCACAAAATCAAAACATCATCTTTTTTTCTACCTTTCTCTGTGTTATTCCCTCCCCAGCTTCTTTGAAGCTACCTCTGAACAGCAAGGCATGGCTGGCACCAGCGTCTTCTTGTTCCCATCATCTTTTATTTCCTCTGGTCACTGAAATTCCCTGGCAATAGCCGGCAGAGCCGGGCATGCTCAGAGGCTCTGAGACCAGCACAGGCTGTCATTGCTAAACCGGGGGCAAGGATAACCTGGTCACAGTGACTTCAGTAGTGCTGTGCCAACCCGCCTCCAGGAGGGGCATTGTCTGAGGCAACCGGAACCCACCCTGGAGGCAATTCTAGGCACAGCTCTGCCCCAGGGTGGAGATGAGTTCATCTTTAATGGTCATCTGTTATGAAATTCTAAAGTCCTCTGTCTCTTTCAACCGAAGGACTTGTATACATGCATATAAGTACAACTAATGGACACAAAACTCTGGGGAGGGAGGGTATGTATGGGGGGGGGGCAATGTTAAAATATGTACACAGATAATAATTTAATAAATAAATAAAAATAGAAAAAAAAATAAAGTCCTCTGTCTCTTTAAAATTGGATGATGGAGAAGTTAAATGGTCAATTTCACACCTGCTCTGCCCGGGGCATTTGGCTGGGTGTCTTCCCTGCACTTCCTGGCACCTACCCCACCCCGTGTCCTCCAAATCTGTCTCTGGTTGGCTGAGTTGCTTTACCAGAAAACAGAAAGGAATTGTTCAAGTAGACCAGTTTTTAAATTATTAAAAACATTCTTGCCTGCTCACCATCAGAAGTCTGTAATTCCGTCAGCTGAACAATACAGTAATCAGAGAAAGGTCTCTGGACACCTCTAGAAAACAAGCCAAAGATATTGAGGAAAAATTCCAAAGAGTCATTTGCTCTTATCCAAGACGAATTATTAAGTATGAGAAGGAAAGCTGTGATAGTCAGTTGACAGCAGTTGCCAGAAAGAAACTGAAACATCTTAAGAAGAAAAAAAACAACAACAAAAAAAACCTCTCAGGCCAATAGACCCAAAATTTAAATAATTGATTGCAGCGCTAGATTTCCACATGTTTGACTTGTAGACAGGCTTAAGCAAATCCTTGTTCAAACACATGTAGGATATGAGGAACTACATCCTCATTCCGAAGGGGAATTTAGTTTTAAGACAGTTTAGATTGTATAATTGGGGGAAAAACTTCACCTCTAGAATTATGATACAAAATAAAATACTAAAATGATTTCAACTAAATATCCTGGAGCAGGATGGACCATCACAACAAGTAAGGGACCACCCACAACCTTACTTGCAACCTGTGGTCCCAGGTCATGTACACAAAGAATGCAGCAAGGGCTGCTGGGAAGACCAAAGCAGCAGGATCTTCACACACTTTTTCCGTAGCCGTATATGATTTTAAAAGCTGGATACCTAAAGTGCCATTTCTCCCCAGTTTCGAAGCAATGCCATTTTATTATTGTCTCCCTAGGAATGGCAACGGCCATTTCTGAGCAGGGCCTGCTTATCTGAGCTGCTTTCCCTGTTGAGTTTTGGATGACACAAATACATACTTTCCCGGAATGGATTCTTCAGGGCTAATCCTGCTCCCTGGGGAATCAGCTAGCGCTGCTGCAGCCATACTCCCAGCGCTAAGCAGCCAAGGAAAGCCATTCTGCTCCCCCGAGACCAGTTTGAGGAACTTCGGGTCCTCCGGGACTAGTGGAAAGTTACAGAAGCTGTGACCAAACTGTCAGAACTCTCCAGATCTGCTTGCGGTCAAATGTGGAGTGAGGCAGTGAGGCCCAGGAGACTCACAGCATCCCGGGAAGCCTTCCGTGCTGGCGCGGGAGAGCAGGAGGGTTCTCTCTGGGGAGCGCATATGTCTGACAGCATGGGACTCTTCTTTAAACATTAAAGCATGGAAACGTCTGCTAGCACCGGAGTATGCACACCTTGTATCAGACTAACTCTCCCACAAAAAGAGCTATAAAAACAGCTCCCCCAAACAGAAAAGCTATTCAAACAATGGGTGACTAGAGCAGCCAGGACTTAAGGGCTCAAGATCCTGGAGAGAAATAAAAATCATTGAGGTGAGCCAGATAGCTCAGATAGAGAGAAACAGAGACAGAGATGGAGACAGAGAAAAAGACAGAGACGGAAACAGAGACAGAGACATAGAGGTCCAGTGCCGCAGGAGCCTCAGGGCTGACAGACTGAAAGGACTGGAGGAGCCAGCATCCTGGAGGCAGGCCCCACATTCCCCATGAATTTTCCCCCGAGGCATTGAACTATTTTAAAATGAAGTGGACAGTCCAACAGGTAGAAACCAAGCAACCATGCAATAGCAAGCTTCTCAGACTGACTGGGTCAGTAGAGACTTCAATAGGCTCATGGTGCCAGGAAGACAAAACTTGGAGTTCAGGGCCCTCCAAAAAAAGGGAACTGCTGGTACCTACTCCAAACGTTCAACTGAGCGCACTGAAGGGCCACACCTGGGAGTGAGGGTGGGAGAGCTCAGAGGTGGAACAGCCCTTAGGAAACCTAAAACTCAACTCCAATCTGCTCAGTTCCCGAGTGGGTCAAAGTGATCTGCTTGTCAAAATAAAATTAAACCCCCTCTGTAGGATGGTAATCATCATCTAGACCAGTGTTTCCCAAACTTCTCTCATGATGAGAATCACCTGGTGGAGTTGTTAAAACACAGATTTCTGAATCCCAACTAAGAAGTGCTAAACTAGAATTTTTGAGAACATATAAGTAAAATTGCATACCTAACTTAGTGCTCTGTATATAACATCTGTCTTAGAGCACTAGTTAAGTATACAATTTTACCTATATGTTCCCAAAAATTCTAGTTTAGCACTTCTTAGTTGGGATTCAGGAATGTGTTTTAACAACTCCACCAGGTGATTCTCATCATGAGAGAAGTTTGGGAAACACTGGTCTAGATTCTATGATTTATTATACGCAATGTCTATCATTCAGTCCAAATGATCAGACATTCAAGAGAGAGAAAAATTCAAGAGAGAGAAAAAGCCAAGACAATAGAAAGAAAAAACACATGTGATCCAGACATTGAGGTTCTGAAACTCAGACTTTAGCTATGCTTGACATGGTCATAGAAATTGCTGAAATTATCAGGTGGGGCAAAAGTAGGTTTACAGTTTGTATGGGGGAAATACAATAATTAATTATCAATAATGTAAGAACAAACTGTGTTTTGGCTACTCACAAATGTAAACCCCCTTGTGCCTCACCCTGTAGAGAGGATTTCACCAAGAACTGGAGTCTATTACAAAAGTCTTATTTAAATTGCAATTCTAGAACTGAAAAACGTAATAACTGACTTGAGAATTCAAAAACTAGATTTAATGATAGATGAAAAGAAGAAGAGAAAATTAGTAAACTGGAAGAGGGATCAGTTCAAAAATCTAAATTGAAGAACAGAGGAAATTGTACAAAAATGGAGAAAAGAATGAAAGCTATACATAGGACATGGTGAAAAATTATCATATATGTGTAATAACATTACGGAAGAGGAGAAAGAATGGGGCAGAAACTCTTTTCCAAAACTAACAAAAGGCATGTCTCACTGCTTATCCCCAAGGTCACATGGGCGGTCCCTCCACTGGTTCCTAAAGCCACGGTGACCCCTGAGTGTCCCCGGCAAAAGCTTTAGGGAACTGGGACGGAGGAAGGCAGGCCAGATTTCCAAAATGTGTTTCCCTGTGCCTCCAAGTTCAAATTACAACTCTTGGTCTACTTATACAGCTAGTAAAACAAGAATAATTAATTTTACTTTTTCTCTCATTAATGACCAATTACATCAAGTTGAATAAACTAAACTCCCTAAACAATCACTGCCATTTGCATCTTGGTTAATTAAATTCCCTCCAATTGTAAAACTGCAGTTATAAATGTAATATATTCACTTTTCTTTTGAATTACTTCAAAGGCCTATCCTAAGCAACAAAGCCTTTCCAAGTTATTAAATAACTGTAATAAATCTAAGAAATTAAACTCTAAATACTGTGACTCTCGGGTTCACTTAAATATTCCAATTTGTTTACAAATTTAATCAAATTTTTGCATTTCATTTAGATCACAAGTCTAAAATCATTTACTTAATTATATGATTTTAAATTGGAATCACAAGGCTGGTCTGTTTTTGTTCTGATACATTCAATTCTATTACAAACAGGGAAAGCCAAGTACACCCAGATTTGCCAACGATTTCTAATGGATTCCTGAACTACATAAAAGGCTGAGTGTTAAGGGTTAATTCCCTTCTACCTCTGGGCTTCATTCTAAACTTTCCTGGGACTTCAAACAAAGTCCATCCACTGAGGAATAAATTCATCACCCCCCAAAACCGGGGCTGTCTGTCTTCCCAGATGTCAGAATCACTAACTGGCCAGGCAGCCAAGTCCTGGAGGAGACCCCTCTGTGTGAGCCTGCCTTTGTCCGGGATCCTACCTGCTCCAGGGACCGCCCGCTGAGCCCTTCTTGACCTTGGACCACAGTCCCCACCTTATGGAAGGTGTTGATCTTGAAGATGCCCGGATTCAGGTGGTAACATGGCCTCATCTTCCCAAGCTGCTTTCGGGGTTCCTGCCTGGTGGGGCATGGCAGAAACTGCGTCCCCACTGAGGTTCCATTACCTTTCGCTGGCCCCTCACTCCCTGCCTGCAGCTGAATCCTGCCATCTTCCTGAGAGGCCGGCCGCAGTTCTTGCAGACCTGCGATTCTGGCTGGTTCTGCAGGTGCCAGGTCACTGTCCGGCTCTGCCATGGCGCTGGCTCTGCAGCGTCCCTGCACGGCGCCTTCTCCAGGGGCTGCTGGCTGAGGCCTCCAGACCAGGAGCGGCACCGCCTGCGATCACACACACCTGCACACCGCGTGGGACACGGGAGGTGCGCTTCCCACAGTGATTGGCTGGAAGAGGGGGAGTCACAGACACTATCATATCAGAGGCCAGTCATGTATTCACTCTGCCAACATTACTGAGCGCATCTGTATGCCAGGGAGTGTGGATAGAGTGATCACAGACCTGCCAAGCTCCTCCCATCCCCCCCGTGAGGGAAACCAGACAATACATGAGCATAATGGCTCTCCCAGTTGTCTTTCAGACCCACAGTCCTCCTGGGGCTGAGGACCCCAACAGCTACCCTGTACCCCCTGGGTGTTTGCACATATAGCCTAGTTTGACGCAGCACCTGCTGCCAGTTCCAACTCTCTGCCCTCCAGAGATAGATGACCTTTGACCTAGCTGGCTGGGTGACCCGGAGCAGGAGCTGACTAATAATTATACGGACAACAATTTTCTCCTGTGTCAAATGGGGATAATAGCACCTACTCCACAACTGTGGGCATTCAATGAGCTCATGGAGGTAAAGCACTTGGCACTGTGTCTGACAATGAACACGTGGTGATAAATGACAGTACAGCCTTCAATATATGCATTTTTAATTTTAGGTACATGGCTAGTTAGCTTGGCTGGCATAAAAGAGTGCCCCAGACTGGGGGACTTAAACAATAGAAATTTAATTTATTGTCTGGAAGCTAAAAGGCTGGAAGACTGAGATCAAGGTGCTAACATGGCCAGAGTCTGGTGAGGCCTCTCTTCCTGGCTTGCAGATAGCTACCCTCTCACGGTGTCCACAAGTGGTGGAGAGAGAACAAGAGCCAGTCTCTTCCTTTTCTTACAAGGTCACTAATCCCATCTTGAGGGCCCCACCCTCATGACCTCATCTACCCATAATTATCTCCTGAAGTCCTCACCTCCCAATGCTAACACATTGAGAGGCAGGACTCCAACCTATGAATTTGGTGAATACACAAACATTCAGTCCCTAACAATATGTTTTTCTAAAATTTCACAGGGCCTGAGACTTAAAAAAAAAAAAAAAAAAAATCTCTTGAAAATACCTGCCGGAAACCATTCACAGCTGAACCTTGATGCAGCATAGCTAATCAGTGTCAAAATTGTCATCACGTGTTATCACCTTTCAAAGAACAAAACATTGCTCCAGGGAGTGAGCTGGTCATTCTCCACTTGGCCCCAGGTTCGTTCCTCGCCCTCCCCATCTTCTCCGTGCTCCGGAGAGCTCCGTGGGGTCCCTCTCAGCTGACTTCTGTGAGGATGTGGCCAGTTGGAGGCACCGGAGCACATTGGAGTGCAGGAACGGGCAGCCTTTCTGTTCCCCTCCTGCTCTGGGGCCTGAGGCAGGGAGTGAAATCCTTTAACCTACACCTCCTGCCACAGAGAGGCCTTCTGCCTGACCCCAGCTCTCCCTGGGCCCCCGCTTCTCTCCCAGCCCAGGGCTGCCCACCACTGCAGCCCCTGGGTGCCTTGACCTCTCTCATTGGCCCCCCAACCCTGTAAAGAGTCCCCCCACGAAGCAATCTTCTGTTGAGCCACCTGAGCCATTTCTATTCCCTGCTGGGCCCCTGGTTGATAGATATGCTTACAATAAATTTCCATCTTTTTCCATGCAACCTGCCTCCCTATCCGTCGTGCTCTTAGTTCAATAACATATTTTTTCATCGTGAAAAAAGAAATCCTGGAGAATTTCCAGCTGGAACATGTGGCTTTTGCAAGGTCATGATGATAACTGCCTCCAGGGAAACAGTCATTTTTAGTATTACTTGGAAGTGAGACTGAGGAAGACAGTAAAGGAAATCCAATCCTTCCTCGGGCTTGATATATTCAGAAATGTTAAAAAGAGGAAGTTTAAAGCTACAGGAATTCGCAGATCCAAGCTCTCCAAAGATCATCTGTGGCTGCTCATTGCCTTCTCGCTGCTGCTCCCGAACGAGAAATGCTAATTATTTTCCCCAGGACTCCCTCAGCCAATAGTTCGAGTCTTCCATGAAGCATACCTTCATCCCAACAGCTAACAATCTTGGGAATCAGGGATATAAGGTTACTCTCAAAGAGTTCAACTTTAAGGCACTTGTACTGATCAGAGCAGAGAGATGCAAAGCCACCTTAAGAAGCACAAGGACCCTTGGAACTATAAGGTTGGCTTTAGCTCGGTTAAATATATTAAACTGTCTAAAGCAAACCCATGTCCGTCCAAGAGGCAACTAGAGGAGATCCCAGTGCACGTCAGTGGTGCTCTGAGGAGCACCATGCAGAGGAGCAGCCAGAGTGAGCGGTGGCACCACCCTCATCGAGAGAGACACAGCTCAGCCAGATCCCATTAAATAAGCCATTCCTCTAACTCCTCCATCCTCTGTGCTCACCAAGACCTACTTTTATAATGGTAATGTTCTTATTTCAAAAGCAATGCATGTTTATTACAGAAATAATCAGAAAATGTGGACTGAGCCCAGAGATGACGTGAATGCCTAGATTTGTTCTCTCCCATGCCATTTTCACACACAAATGTACATAGTAACACAAATAGAAGTGTGTTATCCTTCCTGGGGTGTTTTTCAGCTTGTTCGTTCTTCACTTACTAATGAATAATAAACATCTTGGCATGTAAAAGAAAATGCCCCTGCTATAGCATGCTAATGGATAGATTTTTTTTGTGTGTGTGTGGAGCAAACCTATAATTTATTTAAGCAGAACTCCATTATTGCCCATTTCTGTAATTTTGCAATTACCAACAGTATTGCAAGAGACATTCTCACTGCCAAGTCTTTGCACTTCATTAACCATTTCACGGTACAGCTTTCCAAAGGGCGTGAGCCTTCCAAGACTCCTGAGACGTTTTGTCAGATTGCTTTCCAGAAAACATCATTGCTCCAGCGTTTGCCAGTTTTTATAGCTGATAAATCATTGGTGAAGCTAAACTTTTTTTCATCAATTTATTGGTCATTAAATTTCTTTCTTTTAATGTTCCTGTGTATATTCTTTGCCATTTTTATTAGAGTATCTGCCTCTTATTTATTGTAGAGGTCTTTATATTAATAAGAATTTAATTTTTGTGACACGCATTGCAAATATCTTTCCCTGTTTATTATTTGCCATTTATTAAAATATGGTGCTTTGCCTTAAGCTCAGACTCAGTTGGAAATGAATGTGATGTTTATGTAACAGAAAACCCAACTCCACTGACTTAAACAAATAGGAGTTAGCTCACATAACAAGCTGTAGAGAGGCAGCAGGAACTGGTTCAGAGGCTGCACAAAATGAGGGCTTACATCCCTGCCCTCTGTTGGTTTTCTCTCCCTTCTCATCTTATGGTCACTAAATGGCTTCTGCAGCACCAGCCATCAAATCTG
The DNA here is from genome assembly GCF_964339955.1 of Pipistrellus hanaki. Lineage (NCBI taxonomy): Eukaryota > Metazoa > Chordata > Mammalia > Chiroptera > Vespertilionidae > Pipistrellus > Pipistrellus hanaki. The sequence continues at coordinate 84,656,162 of NC_140509.1, read as the reverse complement.
CATTCCTGGCAGAAGGAGGAAGGTGGAGAAAGAAAAACACCACAGACTATCGCTTATTTCCATTGGTCAGACCTGGTCATATGGCCACTCCCCCAGAGAGCGAGGGGCAGGCCAGGATGAAGGAAAGATGAAATTAATTGTGTAAATTTGCACTGCCTGCCATAGAGCAGTTTTAAGATTTATATCGTCAAAGCAGTGTATATTTATTTATCCCTTTGGTTTCATGCTTATAAAGTTCTTCGCCAACTCAATAATATGCTCTAATAGTCATCTGTATTTTTTCCATCGCTTTTATGGTTTCGTTGTAACATGTGGAATGCAAACTTGTTTTCCAGATAATTGGCCAGCTGTCCCAAAATCATTTTTTGCTTTCTCCACTGATTTGGAAAATCTTAATTGTTTACTAAACTACCCTGTTTCCCTGAAAATAAGACAGTGTCTTATATTAATTTTTTCTCCCAAAGTTGCGCTAGGTCTTATTTTCGGAGAATGTCTTATTTTCGGGGAAACACGGTAGTAGATACATTTAAGTCCATTCAGGTGCTTACTATTCTGCTCCATGGACCTAGTTAGTTACTCTGTGCTGTGGCAGGCACTTCCATGCGGTTTATCATGCATTTCAACATTGCTGGGCAGGTCCCCACTCAGGATACTGCTTTTTAAAAACATTTCTTGACCATTCTTTAAAGAAAACCACACAAAATTTTTATTAGCATTTATCTTATGCTGAATTTACTCCCTTGCCATAAGTTATTTTTTTTATTGTTGTTTGTTTTTGTTTTTTAGTTTCTTCTATGATATCCTTTTCTTCTGCAAAACCTCCCCCTCTGGTTTAGGAACAATCTGCTCCTCTTCAGACACTCTGCAGGTGGGACTGTGTATGGCCACTCTCCTCAGCACGGAGCATGTGGCTGGCATGCATCACATTGTTGACTTCTCCAGTACATACTGCTCCCATAACCGCTGCACATGGGATTCCTTTCAGAGAAATTACGCATAAGATAGAATGTGCCCAAACCAACTGGTTGCTCTACAGCCAGGAGTCAAGATGGGCCTATTGCTGAATCTGTACTTAGGAGAATTTCAGTGATATCCTTCCTGGATACAAGATGATCCGCTACATGACCTCCCAAGGTCACCTCCATTTCCGCAGGCATGAAACTCTGTGAAAAGCCACCAAATAAGGATAAATAAAGAGCAGGGCTTGAAATAGTAAGTCTAATTCTACTGTAAGTCAGTCTATTTTGGTTTCTCAACTATACTAATTCAGAATGTGCTTTGGGACTGCATTTTTCTTCTAATTGATTGGAATGAAGTCGTTTATTCATGGCCATTTTGGCTTCTTCCCCCTCTTCCCACTCCACGCCCCAACAAATAGCTCTCTTTTTTCTTTCTTAGAATGTGAAGAACAGCTCTAAGTTTGACATGGGGAATTGAGATGTTATTTTTGGCTTGAGCAGACTTAAAACCTCCATCCCTGAGTGAAATCTGGCCTTTGCTCTTTCACCACCTTAGGGTTCAGACGAACGGCAGAGTGAAGACGTTCCATTTTAGATCTGACCTTGAGCTGGAAGAGGAAGGAGAGGCAGTGCACTCTGTCCTCTAAACAGAACAGCCTTGTTTCTCCAAAGTCAGCTGGATCGTAGACGGGGAGCAGAAAGAACCCTAGTGACCAGCTAGCTCAGGATTTCTCAAACTACCATCTACAAGATGCTGCCACAGGCTGCCGTGGGCCAAAAACTCACAGATTCATTGCTTACTGTGTCCTCTCCCCGAGGACTTGAGAAGCCCGGAAGCAAAGAAAGATGGTATGTTTTGTTTGTCAAACTTATTTGATCACAAAACTACCACCACCCCCACCCCCACCCCCAGTAATGCCTAACAGCTTCTGGAACCGGCATGCCATGAAGCACTTTGAAGAGAGCTGATCTATACAATACTGCCCTCGCTTTACGGAGGAGAAAAGCGAAGCCCCTATTAACAGACATGGAGACAATCATGCCCCCTTGCCGGCAGGGCTGGGACCTGGACCTTGGCTCTTTGAATCACCTTGAAAGAGGCATTGTTAATGGTGGTAGCTTTGATGTATCCCCCAGCGCATTTCCATTGTCTGCAATTTGAGGTCGTATTTATTTATAGTGCACTCAGCAATGAATCCATCAAATGCTTTGAACGTTTTAAAAAGGGCATCGGGCTCTGTACAGTTGACCTAAATAAATGAGACTCTCTTTTAAATGGCATGTAATTTACTGTATAGTGAAATATTTTACCATGCTGTATAATCATGTTCTAAGAGATTAGTCCTTTTATGCATGAGAGTAAATCAAAGGGGTCAAATCTCAGTTAAATTTGTGACTAAGATGGAAATAGACTGCTCTGTGAGAGGTAACCATAGACATTTCTTTTGTCATGTAGAGCACAATAGTTGGGTAGCCAAAATTATAAAATACCGTCCAAAGGCTATATATATATATATATATATATCCTTTATAATAAAAGGCTAATATGCAAATTTTCCCCTCAGGGTTCAACTGACCAGGAGTTCGACTGCTTGCTATGATGTGCATTGACCATCAAGGGGTGGTGAGGAATGAAGGAAGGCCCGATCGGCCCTGATCACCGGCCAGGCCTACTCATGCATGAATTTTGTGCACCAGACCTCTAATGTATGTGTGTGTGTGTGTGTGTGTGTGTGTATATCAAGTAGTCTGAGCATGCTAGTATTCTCAGAAGTGCTTTTCTGCCATATTCTCTAAATTCCAAAGGCCTTTAGAATCTATACGCATTTTATTTACCACACAAGGGTTTCTGAGACCCCACAGTGCAAACATTTCTCTCTCTTCCACGTCCAGTGCCGCTAGAGAGCGGTCCGGTTCCTGAGTAGGGATTGAGAAAGAAACAAACAGACACAGAGATAGAAGGAAAAAGCTGGGGCCTGGTGGGACTACTGTCCTCTGACAGGGACAGGCACAGAGACAGTGATCCAGGGCCAATACAGCGTGTTTATTTTATACAGCAAAAAGACGGAAGTTTTACTAAGAATCAGACAAAGGAGATTATGTGCATTCTTGGGTGGGCCCAAGTTATATTTATTCCCACCCCCTGGCACCTGGGCTGAAGGTCAAGCTGACAACACTCCTGCCTTTTGGCAAAGTGCATTTCCAGGATGTGGCTTTGCCAATGCCACTGTATTCAGTTGACAATAATTAAAGAAATGCCCATGTGCATTCCCAGGTGTTCTCTACACCACAGCCTGGAAACTTCAGAATTTTTCTCAATATTTTTTTTCCTGCTTTAACACATTGAGATACAGACACTCCCATAGCTGGGATATCTCAGATTGGTTTCTAACCTCTGGATATCAAGTTGTCAAATGTCATGTTTCCAAAGCCAGTGCTGCCCATGCGCTGCCTTCTTTGTGAGCCAGAAGAGGTGAGTCTTCTGGGGACACAGGGCTGAGGGAGCAGATTGCAGGCTGGCTCACAGCCCCATCTATCCCTCAGACGGAGGCCCTCCTGCAAGTGAAGTTACACAACCAAGGCAGAGTCCACCTCCTTCCCTCCCTCTCATCCAGCCCGAGCCCCTGCAGGGCTGAACTGATCCCACCTGCAAAGCTGGCCTTCATCCTGGATCAGGTTCTGTCTATGGACCTTGGGCTGACTCAGCACCGCAGCATTCCAGGTCTCAGAACTGGGCTCCTGACCATGGTCTCAAGCTCACTCCCTCGCTATTTTAACCAGGTTTGACCAGTTACCATCTCTGAATCTTCAACTCTACGCAGGATTGGGTGCTGTTAACCACAGGTGAATCTCTTGCTGATGCCAGCCTTCCTGCCTGAAGGAACTGCTGCCCTGCCCTGGATCCTGTGATGCCAAGGTACCTGTTTAGAAATCCTTATATTCCTCTCACAACTAGACCACCTGGACTGCAGACCTCTTTTGCCATGAACCTTAGGCATGTGCTTTGTCTCCCAGAACATGCCTACTTGCTACCAAGCCTACTCACTACAGAGGCATTTGCTGGAGACACAGTTGCTGAGCTACTTCTGGGAACTAACCCCTGCCCACATGCCCCTCTGGGACCCATCAGTCCAGGTTCTGCACAGACTCAGACCTACCTCCTGGGCCCTCTTTACCTTCATGGATAGTAACAACTGATACTCAGAGGGGTGACCTGAAGCACTGCAGATTTCATCAGAAACAAATAAAAATGAAAAAAAAGAAACAAATAAAAATGTTGCTTTAGTTCATGTCTTACTTATTAGTGCAGAAAGTAGAAGGAATACTGTTAGAAAGAGTATCAACCACAAAGGTTGAAATAAGATGCTTTGATAAAATGCTCACTTAGAAAAGCACCGTCATGGAATTATAAGCACAAGAAGCCGAGGGCTGTGCTCTTTACTGTAACCACCAAATCTAGGGCCCAAGCCGAAACAGGTGCTCAGGTAATACCTGCTGAGTGAATGAATGAACTTAACTCAGTCTAAACACAGTGTTTGCTCATGCAAGGTCTCATTAGTTTATGTCGTCACTCTTTCATCACACATATTGTTAGTCATGTGCTGTTTTTTAGTCATTTTGAAGTTTATAATCTTAATACATCAGAATAGAAGATAATAAAAATAAACACACAATAAACATAATAAATATTCAGGCTGAGAACTCACTAGGAATGTGCACCCTAGTAACATTGAGGGAGCAGATTGCAGGCTGGCTCACAGCCCCATCTATCCCTCTGTCTATGGACCTTGGGCTGACTCAGCACCGCAGCATTCAATGTAAAGTCTGGGAGGTCAATTCAATGTAAAGTCTGGGAGGTCTTTTCTTCTACACACACACTTAGTCAATGTTGTGGGTCTTACTAGGAAATGCGAGTGAAACATATGAAATCCTGGCCAAATGGTAATGCATAGATAGAAATATAGTTTACTTTTGGCAATGATAAAGGGTCTTTCTATGACTTGAATACACATGGGACTAAACATAATGACGCTTTATATTGTCAGAATACTTGACAATTTACAAAATGCTCAAACATATGAAATCATATTTGTTGTTCAAAAGAAGATAGAGGAATATAGTTGAAGAAAATTATAGGAATCCTCTAAGAAAATATCTAGTGGCTTATGAAATACAACAGCTTTCAAAGAGATTTCTGCTTTCTGCTTAACAGTAATGATTCAACTGCTAGCAGAGGAAGAGGTAGGAAGGGTACTCTCTACAATAAAGAAAAATGGAAAGGAAAGAGGCCATAACGACAACTCCCATTTACTGCGACAGAGACAGACTTCTATCATTCAGCCTGGGACAGTCACACATACAGTTCTAAGAGGTAAGTAATGAGACGCTGAAGTGAGTGATGAGACTCAGGCTCTGGACGCCTCGTTTCAGCTCACCGAGGAGGAATCATGACCACGCCCACCATTTCCATGGCACCGTATTCATCGTCGTGCACGTCAAAGCAGCTCTAACTCTGGGACCGAGAGCAGCTATTGGGAAGAACTCAAGAGGCAAACTAGGGTGCACATTCCTAGTGAGTTCTCAGCCAGCCCAGTGTCCTTTCTTGCAACCAATCAAATTTTACCTATTTTTGTTGTTGTTCATAATTCAATGTAAAGTCTGGGAGGTCTTTTCTTCTACACACACACTTAGTCAATAATCTGGAAAGATCTCTGCACTCTATTTTTGATAACTGTTTTGTACCAAGCAGCAGGGAGAAGAATGACCAATTGTGAGTAACGCTTGTCAGATTTTAAAAATAATTCAGCCTTATCATTTAAGTAGAGAGAAACTGGAGCTACAAAAAGTGTTCAAAAAATAGGCGGAAGAAAAGTCCATCAGTGTTTGGAATGAACTAGACTGAGGACTACTCAAATTCTGCCAGGCTGGCGTGGCTCAGTGGTTGAGCATCGACCTATGAACAGAAGGTCATGGAGGGTCGTGCAGGAGAGAATGATGATTCTCTCTCATCATTGATGTTTCTCTCTCTCTCTCTCCCTCTCCCTTCCTCTCTCAAATCAACAAAAATATTTTTTAAAAATTACAGGAACTTGAACTAGCAGATTTCTAGCTGTCAAAATTGAAAGAAAATCTGCAGAGGCCAAAATCTATACTAATAAAAGAGTAATATGCTAATTAGACCAGGTAGACCAGATGTCTTCCAGACATCCTTCCATATAAAGCCACATTGGCGGGGGCTGAGGCAGAGGCAATCAGGCAGAGAGGTTAGGGGCAATCAGGCAGGAAGGCAGGTGAGCCTTTTATGAGCCAGCAGGATGGGGCCTAAACTGGCAGTCAGACATCCCTTGAGGGGTCCTAGATTGGAGAGGGTGCAGGCTGGGCTGAGGGACCCCTGACCCCTGTGCACAAATTTTGTGCACCGGGCCTCTAGTGTTGGAAATAAGAATGTAGTCAGACACATTGCTGGTGTGAACTTCAGTTGACTAAAAACACCAAAATAGCCCCATGGTCTATCTGAGAGAAACTTGTTTTCCCAGCAGCCCCTTTGGCTTGCAAGAAATTTCTATTACATTTTCCTAACAGGGGATCATGCTTCCACTGAAATGACAGTCCTGCTCAAATTGCATGGAGCACCAAATTTCCACAACTTTCTGGTCACTGGTTTCCACACTTGGAAATGCTTGTGCTATTGTTTCAGAACCAGCGGCCCTGTTCTGCAGGGTCTGTGCTCCACCTGTTTCCAAGTCACCTGCTTGTAGCTTGTAGCGTGCATTGCTATTGAAACCAGTCTCCATGGGACTGGGGGCTCCTAAAGCAGGCCAGATCATCACATGCACCTGATGTACCTACTGTGTGCACTGTAGAAATATGGGACATTGGGTAATGCCTTTAAAATACCTTTTCTTTAATCATCCTAATGTGGGATGTCTGGAATGTGGTTCTAATCTCAGGGCCAGGAACTCCATGTCTTTGTGCCTTGCAGGTTTACCAGGCCCTGGAACCACGATCCCCCAGCACCAGGGACACAGCAAGTGTCAGGAAAGGGGTTGTAAGCTCCCAGAAGCATGCCCCATCCAAGGAGCTCTCAGCCCCTCCTGCTCAGGGTTTGCACCTGAGGAGGATCTTCACAATGCAGATTGCTCACCTGAGGCGGAGATTACCCACAGTTTGCTCTAATTGCCTCCTCCGCCCTCTGTATTCCGGGAACGGAGGAAGGAGTAAAATTGTCCTTTACGTTGGGGAGTTAGAAGGAAGGTAGAAATTTGTGGGCTGCATCCTCGAGAATAAAAGCAGGGTTTGTAGTTACTGTCTCAAAATAGAGACAGGCTGTAGAGTACAGGATGCCGCACTCTCCCTGGATTTAAAGATGTGATCATCGCTCCTGTGTTCCTTTCAGTAAAGAGCAGTACAATCCTTAAAATAAAAGTTCCTGTGCCTCCTGGGCAGACCGCAGAGGCAGGGTGAGCGGAGGAGGCTGCACATTCTCTCTGCGAGCTCCAGTGGGTTCTAAGAGGCGTGCCCTGGAAGAATGCCTCAGAGAGAGGACATCTCACTGGGCTCAGCGGCCTGGGCCTAACTACCGTGTTTCCCCGAAAATAAGACATCCTCCGAAAATAAGACCTAGCGCAACTAATTAATATAAGACACACTGTCTTATTTTCGGGGAAACAGGGTAGCAACTCATTAGACGGGGAAGTTCTCAGGCCCCACCCTAACCCAGCTGACTCCAAAATTCCGGGAGTGAGGCCCCACCATCTCTGCCAGATTCTATGGTCAGCGAGCCCTCCAGGCGATTCCAATGGCCGAGATCTAGTGAGGACCGCGGGGCAGTGGGCAAGGACTCTAACCGGCTGCTCTTAACCCCCGGCTCTGCCACCGTACAGTTAAGTGAGTTGGCAGGTTAACCTCAGCAACCCTGAGAGGCAGGTACTATCTGTTTATTTTACAGACGAGGAGCCTGAGGTACACAGACCTCAATAACCCAACCAAACTCACACGGCTGGAAAGTGGCTTAGGACCTGAGCTGGGACTGAGCTATTAATTTCATTTAATTGATGCGCAAAAAGGGGGGGGGGGCGCACTCATTTACTCATTCATCCAATATTTACTTAATATGCACGACTGGGTAATACCCTGCGAGGTGAGGAACGTGGAAACGAATAAAGATCTTCTTCCCCTCCTCCAGAACTTCATGACTTTTCTCTTGGTTCAGAACGAAGCAGTGACAGATGCTGTGTCTGCGCTGGAGGCTGAAATGATTTCCCTGACTCCTCCTTTCAATGGCCACTGACAGGCTCCCCGCCGTCAGCGATTCGGCTCCCGGACCGACGGGCCAGCGCCGCCGGGCCTCTGGGAGCCGCTCCGGCCGCTCCGGGCTCTGCCTGCGGGTGGGCCGGTCCCGGGGGGCTCTGCCTGCGGGAGGGGCCGGTCCCGGTCTCCGGTCCCCATCGCCCCTCCTGCCTCCCTCCGCCCCGGGACCGTCCCCCGAACCTTGGGGAGCCTCCGGGACGGAGGGCACCCGGCAGGATGGCTCCGCGGACAGCTGTCACTGCACCTAGATGCCGGCTTCGGGGACGTCCCCGGAGGACGAGGGGAAGGCCGGCTGCTTCCGGGACTGCGGCGCCGGCGGGGCGGGGCCGGTGCTGGGTCCGAGCCGGCCCCGGAGCCGCACGCGGCCGGCGGGAGGGAGGGAGGGGACCGGCATCCGGGTTGCACCGGCGCTGGCGGAACCTTCCTCCCGCCCGTGGCTTCCCCCCGGGCCCGCTGGCCGCCGGACCGGAGCGGAGGCCTCCCGCAAGCATGGATCCCCCGGGCCCCGAGGCCGAGCCGCGGCCGCCCGGGCTGGAGGCGCCGGGACCCGCCGCCGACCGGCTTTTCCTGGTCAAAGGTGCGGGGTGCGGGCGACGGGGGCGCCCCCCCAGCGCCGCAGGGGCCCCGCCGGGCCCGGCCGGGCCTGCGCTCCGGGGCCCGGGCCGGGGGCGGGGGACAGCTGCTCCGGGCGCACCCCGGCCGCCGCAGTGTCTCCGGGCCCCCAGTCTTTAACTCCTAGAACTCACAGCCTTTCCTTTCATTACAATCACTGGGGTGGTACTGGACAATAGAATTCATATTCTCATATCCATTTCTAATAGTACGCGATCTGTAGATTGCATTATGTGCTCCCCTCCCCGCTTCCCTGGGTAACCGCCATTCTGTTGTCCGTGTGTGAGTTTTCGTTTGTTTGTCTGGTTTGTTCACGGCGCATTCCGTTCTGTGCCCACATCTGAATGGAATCATAAGGTCCTGGGCTCTTCTGCCTGACTTAGGTCACTGAGCACCGGCTCTCAAGGTGGGTTTGTCCCCGCCACGGTCCCCGCGCCCACTCTGCGCTGGGAAATGTCAGAATGGCCTCAGCGGTCATGCGGTCAGCAGGTTTCACACCTCTGCCGTGTACCTGCGGCCACAGCTGCCTGACCATTGTTTCTGGAATTTCAAAAGTGATTTTGAATGTAATGTCATTAGACCTGAAACTTATGTGTCCATCTTTTTAACTTCTGGGTTCTTTCATTCTTTCTTTACTCTCTCCCCCTCCTCCATGCCCTACCCCCAAACTCCTGGCAGGTGGGCTTTTCCTAGGGACTGTCGCTGCTGCCGGAATGCTGGCTGGATTCGTTACAACATTGTCACTGGCTAAAAAGAGAAGCCCTGAATGGTTCAATAAGGTTTGTGACCCTGAAATCCATTCACAGTATTGTTATTGTTCACAAGTAAACAGCAGCTCTTTTGCATGGGAAAAATAAAGAAAATGTCAGTGACCGCTCATAATGCTTTTAGAAGTAAACCTGTGTACACCTCATAGCTTCAAGAGGTGCACCAATTAATCAACATTCTTTTATTCATTTAAAAGGGGTACTTAAATATGTGCTTCCTTCACTTTTTGGCAGAACAAGATTTTGAAAACTCATCCAGTACCTTTTCTATTCACAACATGACTTTAGATCTAAATCTAGGTAATTCACTACCAATTGTGAGCGGCCCCGATGTTTTATGTGTCACTAAGAAAGAAAAAGTTATGTCAATTAAACTCTTGACATAATACCGATTGCAAGAGGCATTTCTATCTCTGAGATGTTAAAATGTTGAAATAAAGTGCATCTTAGCATTGATAGGAAACATTCAGCTGCTTGAACTGAGAGATCATAGGAGCTGTGCACTGCTGCAGCCCTCCTCTCTGGAAAAGGCCTGGCGCACAGTAGGCGCTCAGGAAGTGTTGGTGAATGACTGTGACCTGCTTAAGGAAGAAAACCCCTACTCCAAGGGCAAGACTGACCAGTCACTGTGTGGTCATGTGTAGCTCATTCACCTAGTTGATGAGAGATTCACATTTGCTTATAGTTTCTTGTTCTTATGTGCTGCCCTGTCTCTGCCCTCCCTGGTTTATTTATCTAGTACCTTATTGCTTCAACACATGCAACTTCTGCCCTTTCAAGTGGCAAGCACAGTGTTACCTAGCTAAAGAGATACAAAAATGAAGAAAACATCTGCCCTTTTGGAAGAGAGAGTGAGAGAGAAAGAGGGAAGGAGGGAGGGAGGGAGGGAGGGAGAGAGAGAGAGAGAGAGAGAGAGAGAGAGAGAGAGAGAGGGAAAGAGGAGGGGGGAGAGATTAATCAAATATTCACAACTTGTTTGTTTTAAAAGAACCATGCTACGTAAAAAGTCATAGACCAGTTGAACTCCTTTCCACTTCTGTGCATCTGTAATAACCTAATAACCATACTTAAGTCTTATGAATAGTATAATGCAAGGACCACATTAAAGTGCATCTGGATCTTTTTATGAGCAATTACCTTTTCAATTTATTAAAACAAATGTGGGTTTATGTAGACTTTTAAAAATATATGTATATAATACATATATAATTTCTGTCTTTCCCAGGAAAAGAAGGAATTTTAAGTTTCTGAATTAAAATTTAGGCTATTTTTGAATCACTAATTTATCTATTTTTATGCCAGACTCCACTGTAATAACATTTGGTTAGTGGCACTGCTTCCGGATAAAAATTCAGGCCAGTTAGAACCTGTGCATTTATGTGGGCTCTAGGGAACCATGCTGATATTACAGCAACATGAGAAAGGAGGGAGGTGAGAGCAGATTGTTTTTATCATAGAGAATGGCTAAAGAAAATTTGAAAATTTTGTTGGGTCTAAGCGCATCCACAAAAAGTGTAAATTAGCAAATATTGAATATCTACAGAGTCTAGGCACGTACACATGCCTAGCATAAGCATAATTCCTGTGTGCTGTCAATAATACTCACAATCACAAAATACATGTGTAGAAAAATCTGTATTAAGAAATGGTGTTGAGCAATATCAAGAAAATTATTTTTTAAAAGAAAAGACAAATTAATGGAAATAATTTCCAGGTAGAGGATACGATGTTACAGATTTGCTATTATTTACCAGATTAGCTAATTAGCTTGAAAATTAGCTAATGAAAGTGCCAATGAATGAGCATTTTCTCCACTTGTTTGGGGATAGGATAAAGAAATCTTAACAGAATGTTCTAGGATTTTTCTGGAAGAATTAATAGGCAAAAGCAGCAATGGACTTTTTGGAAAAAGTAATGAGTATGATGTACTTTCTGAGTACATGGGCATTATTGTATTATTTAATATTTTTATTCTATAATTAAATCTGTGTGATTCTGGCATAAAAATAGATAATAAATTAGTGGTACAAAAATAGCTTAGAAATAATCCTCTCTCTCTAAGAGATTCTCTTATAAGTTGGGAGGAGAAGGATTAATCAACAGAGTGGGGCAGTTGCTAAGGTTTGAGGAAGTAAACTCCCTGAGTCATCAGCTTCCATCAAAACCAAAATAGATACCAGATGAACTTAAAAGTGGTGAAAAGAGACAATTTAAAAATAAAGCTAACAGAAAAGAGAAATGACTGTAACATTAGGAAGAAGAAGTTTTAGTAGGCCTCAAAGCATCAGAATGCATCTTTGAACAAAAACAAAAATACAAGGAATGAAAAGTAAACCAAACTGGGGAAATAGAATAGCACATAGGATGGGTATAAGGGCTGAAGAACATTAATATATAAAGAGAACATACAAATAAGAAAGCTTTGTGGGCAAATAAAGTGAATAACTTGGGGAAATGTTCGTTCTCATGGACATCGGAATGTAAGTTATAGTTTCATATAAATTTTTAAAAAATTTCTTTTGGGGTATTTTTGTGAGTGTATGCTTTTTTTTAACATTAATTTCGGACACTCCCCAAATATTTATTCTTTGTGGACTGTTGATTTTGACCCCAGCCTCCCTGTCCTCACTGCAGGGAAGCGTGGCCAGCGCTGCGCTGCCGGAGAGCGGGTCTTCGCTGGCCCTGCGAGCCCTGGGCTGGGGCTCCCTGTGTGCGTGGTGCGGGGTCGGTGTGATCAGCTTCGCCGTCTGGAAAGCTTTGGGAGTTCACAGTGTAAGTAGCCACAGTCCCTAACTGCTGTCTGGAATGTTTATTGTACGTCCTGCAGTCCACATCTTCCCAATTCACAAATTTGTAGTTTGTCCACTGTCTTAGGAAGTGAAGAAATAGAAGGTGATTAAATTCTTACTAATGATGAGGCAACTTCTCATTACTAGTAAATGATGTAAGTAATTTAAATATCTGAGGGTGGTGAGACTTCAAATGTAATTAAGTAATGACTAACCCATAGCAAATGTTCATTCTATATAAATTGGTACTAGCTGTTTGTTCAGTGAAATTATTTAACTTGGAACAACTTTCTATGCTGTTTGACATCCTTATATATAAATATTCTCCTAAAATAGTTAAAACATTGTAAAATTATTTCAATTATTAATGCACTTACATATTATGGGAGAAAATCTGAAAAACCTCTGTTTATATACTGTGTGTGTATTTAGACTCCAAGCTGTGAAGCTATATATTCAGAGCGATTGTCTTACTCAACTACCAGGAAGTTCTGTGGACCACGCTGTCCGAGACAGACGGGAATGAGAGTGGTGTGGGGCAGGTGGCCGCAGTGGAGTTGATGCAAATAGGTTCTGGATATATTTCAAAGGAAGAGTCAACATGGATTTGTTATGGATTGAGTGAGAAAGGTGAGAGAAAAAGTGAAGTCAAGGATGTCGCCAAAGTTTTTGGCCTGAGGAACTGGAAGATGGATAGGGATCAGTGTGACAGGAGCAGATGCTGTTGGGGGGTAAGTGAGGAGCTCAGTCTGGGACTTGTCAATGTGAGATGTGATAGCCAAGTAGAAAGTCAAGTAAGCAGTTAGACAAAAAGACTAGAATTCAGGGGAGAGGTGCAAGGTGAAACAGAAATGTGAGACTCATCAATCTCAAATAGGAATCTTAAATGGGTGGTATTTAAAGCTCCAAGACCAGATGACCTCACTGCGGCAGTGAGTGTGGAGAGGTCCCCGGAAGGAACTCTTGGGCAGGCCACGGCGTAGAGGTTGGGGAATGAGGAAAGGAGCAAATGAGATTTCCCCAGCGAAGAGGAAGGAAAACCAGAGAATGGTGGCTTGGATGCGGAGTGAAGAACACTTTTCAAGCTGGGGATAAGTCACATGGTAGTTCACTCAGTTAGCATATGGCAGTCATTGATGAGTAAAGTCTGAGTGGGGTGGATCCAAAAGAGCATGGAGGAGAGATTGGAGGCAGAACATATGAGCAAGTCGAGTTTTGCTGTAAAGGGAAAGAAAGTGAGGTCATGGGAGGGGAGAACTGCTGGCGTAATATGTAGTAGTAGTAATAGTACTGGCATTGAGTTTTTCACTTTTGGCTTAATAATAACTAAACATGGGCATTATTGTATTTTTCACTCAAAATATACCAGTAGACAAAGAGATGTTGCTTTTCTCCTTATTTGACTAACCTTTATTTTTAAGGTAACTGTGCTGGCAAACTTTCATAGACCAACAAAATTGGTTATTTAAATTAGATTATGTGCTTGAGAACTTGGGCTTTATGGGCTAGACTGTGCTATTTTAGTGTCTAGAATGAGAACTTCTTTGTCGTATGGGACTGATAAGAGAATTATTGCCTAAATTAAATATTTTGGGGAGAAATACTTATTTCTAATTGGCACTATTGAATCTAAGGGTACTTGGAATCCTTTTATATTGCATCTTAATGTCTTTAGCTAAAAAGAGTCTGTGAGGACACACCCTCCCTCCATGCTGGTCATTGGGCATAGCCGTTTGCTTTTTACTACTGAAAAGTCTCACAGAAAAGTGAACCACTGGTACTTTGTCAAGGATACATCTTTTGAAAGCAGCAGTGCATATTGATTAGTTCATTCGGAAGACCTTTGTGGGCCTACCCTGAGCCAGGCTCTGTGCTAAGACAGGGCTCCCCAATAGACTGATTATGGACAGCTTAGGCCAGTGGTCGGCAAATTGCGGCTCGAGAGCCACATGCAGCTCAAGAGCTGCTGTTTGCCACTCTGTTGACTAATGAGTTTGCCGGCCACTGGCTTAGGCTTTAAAACTTTCTACACCAATTCTTATCAGATGGCTCTGCTCTGAGGCTGGTGGAGCCTAGGGGTGCATTTAGAGAGTTTTCATGAGAACTGTGAGGCTGCTCACATAAAGTCCGCTGATGAACTTTTCCACTATTTACTGTCTCTTATTGGGAAATACCATCTTTCTATGACCAGGGAAAACAGGCCATGCGCTCAGTAAGTAACTGAGATGATTGCTTTAGATCAGAGTCCAATTCCAGTGTCAAATACTTGTTGGTAGCTGCCTTCAGCTGTATTAAATCTCTACTACAAACTCCATTTTTAGAAAAGGGGTGCCATCTAATGGCTGACCCAGAGCAGCTTACATTCCCTATTTAAGTCACAGCTACATCTGCTGGCCTGAAAGGGAACATGAAAATGCTTAAAGTGAAGCCCTATAGCATCTTAGAAATCTTTTGGGTTTAGTTTTTTGTTTATTCATCACTTCATATAGAATATGTATAACATACCAAATATTAATACAAACTTGTATTTTACACAGTGATCTATCATTTTATCAGAGGTTCCAAAAAGGAGAGCTAGTGGAAGCTACTTTGTCAGCAGACCAAAGCAGATAAGTGCACCCAGACTTAAAGATGGGATCCTCTCTCCACCCCACTGACCAGCCATGGGCCATGGTGCAACCAGACTGCTCAGTATGGGTTCAGCAATTACTTTGAATTATAGTATTTTATTATCTGACTAGTGGGGTCCCTCCGCCTGGCCTGAGAGATCAGTCTGAAACCAGTTCTCCAACATCCCTTGGGGGGTCTCAGATTGCAAGAGGGCACAGGCCAGGCAGAGGGACCCCACTGGTGCATGATCGGGGTGGGGGAGGAACATGGGAGGGCTCCAGGGTGTGTCTGGCCCCATCTTGCTCAGTCTCAATCAGCTGAACCCCAACAGCAAGCTCACCTACCAGTCGGAGCTTCTGCCCCTGATGGTCAGTGCACCTCATAGCAACTCTCCAACAGGGCTGAGGTGACTGGTGGACTGTCTGCCCTCTGGTGGTCAGTGCATGTCATAGTGAGCAGTTGAGCAGCCTTTGCATATCATTAACATATTATACTTTGATTGGTTGAATGGATGACCAGACACTTAGCATATTAGGCTTTTATCATATAGGATTATGATTGAGGCAGCAGTGATTTTATCATAGTAACTTAATTGTGAAAAGAATGGAACACTGATTATGGGTTCATAGTCCTAGGAGACTGGCATGTTGAGGCTCTGTGATAGGTTGTTTTACCAGGACAGACATACTGAGCTTAGAGAATAGTTGAATCAGTGCTCTTTAGCTAGTCAATAGGACCCTTAGTGATACCAATTGGTAATCCCCCAGTTATCAAAAGAAAAAGCTATGCCACCTACCGTTAACTTGCTTGTTACTTAAGAACAAAGATTTGTTAGCTGTTTTACCTTTTATTATAGTAGGTATTAATACTTGAAAGGAATAGTTGAGCTACTTATAATTAGACTGTCTTATCTTTTTTTCTTCCTTAGAAGGAAGAAAGACAGGTATACAAACAACTCCCAATTGATACGATTGGAAGCTTTATGACTTCCGTGGACCCATGTTTTAAATTTGTTGAAGTGAGGTTATAGCCTCCAAGTACTAGTCAGAATCACTCATTGCTAGCGTTTACTGTGGTTTCTGTATAATTTATTTATGATAATCTGTGGTTAGAATTTACAAGTAATTTATAGTTTTTATCCTCAAAACAGTAATAAAACTATGAATGAAAATGTTCTTAGTTATTGGGAAATGCTTTAAATTGTCCAGAGATTTAAATTTGAAAATTAACTTATAAACAAAAAGGAGCTTTTTGGTTTGTTTACCCTTCTACCATGGGATAAAAGGTATTTGTCTTTATATATTTTTATATATATGTATGTAGACATATATATGTATTTATTTTTATAGAAAAATACATTTGGACCTACCTTAAAATAAAAATGGCTTATTTTTTGGTAAAAATACGTATTCAATATTAAAAAAAAAAAAAAAAAAGAATTAATGTAGAAAAGTACAGGAAAGGAAACGATAATCAGAAACTCACTGAGTTGCAATAATCTGTTATAGTAGAAACATCATTTCAGACCTTCTTCTCTAGGCACATTCACATAATCGTAGCTAAGTGTTGCTTTACTGCAGGGGTCCTCAAACTTTTTAAAGTGGGGGCCAAATCACGGTCCCTCAGAGAGCTGGAGGGCCGGACTATATGAACTACTAATTCCTACTGTAACACCTCGGCTGCGCTCACTGCCCAAAAAACCTGGCGGGCCGGATCAGACTCCTCTGCGGGCTGCATGTGGCCCGCAGGCTGTAGTTTGAAGACCCCTGCTTTACTGTAATGCTCTGGAACCTTTTTTCACTGAATAGTCATAGGAACTCTCTGCACAGTTGAGTATATAAATCTCCATCACTTTTAATGGCTACACGATACCATATTATAATTTATTTAATCAGTCTGTTGCCAACAGTAGTTAGATTGTAATTTTTCACTATTAAACACCATAGTGAACCTCTATAGGCATATATCTCTTTTGTATTTTTCTTGGTCAAGAAATTTGTCTAAAGACAGAAGTTGCTATTGTTGAATCAAAGTGCATGGTAAGAATGTTTTTGATACAATTGAGAAGATATGAACAGTGCATAGAAGTCTCCTGGCCCCCTTGCCACTGGTGGCGTCTATGACTCTGAAATGTTTTCCAGTCTGATATCATCTTTCTTGCTTGACTGCCTCCCTCCGAAGGCTCTGCCGCTGTAAAGGCTTCATGGACATGGTCTGTGACTGGGGCCCTTGCCCACTCGCCAGCCCAGACTTGCCCCCTCATCTGCCAAGACAGATGGCTTCTTTCTCAAAAGCCCAGGCCTCTTATTCTTTAAAAAACAAAGAGTAAAACAATTTCTCTAAAAAATTATTTAACTTTCCCATTCTAAGAAAGATCCTTTAAGACAAGTAACACAAGACCTTTCCTCTAGGACAGTAGTTGATGCTTGCCAATAAAATTTATTTTCTCCAGCGCTCTTAGTAGCTGCTCCTAGGCATACTTGTTATGTTAATATTTAGGCTCACTAACTAATTACTTTATGACTAACGTGAGGATTTTGCTAGTGATAGTCAAAACTCTTTCTTGTGACTTTGCTAATTTCAGTTTTACCAACATTCTGATGTATCTCCTGTTAAATACATTTATTCTTACATTATTTCAAATGAAGCAGCATTGTATAATAGAATGAATACTAGAACCCCACATGTAAAATCAAACTATGGAGAAGCTTAAAAGTGCAGCTTCTAAGATATCTGAAGAGGAAATGGACTTCATGCTGTATACTTTTCATCAGTTTAGGTCAAAGACCAAAAGCTAACCTGAGTCTCCTGCAGCTTGTTCCGGGGCAGCCACTCCTGAGTCATCAGCAAAATCTGAGAAGCAGCCGGAACATTTCCCTCCGTCCCTGCCTAATCTCATTTCCGTGCTTCCGAAGATCTGACCGGCTCCTGCCCCCAGGAAGCAAGCTTCCATTTCTTATTCCCATTACCAGACGTCAGCGGCCCAGCCTTGCTTCCTCCCCCTAATAGTCCTTCCTGGAGGCCCAGACACAGGCATCATGATCTGGCCGTGATGGCTCAGCTGTCAAGCTCTCGGCCTCAGACAGCTTAAGCGCTGAGGAGTTTTCCGTTAATGGGAAGAGGCACTGCACGTCAGTTAACTTCAGGGCCGAGTGACAAGAACACCTGGGCGCCCCTGCTTCCTGTCCCTGCGCTCTGATGGGCTTGGCGTCCCGGTGGGGAGTGCTCCCAGGAGCAGTCTGGTGACGCAGACCGCATCACGGGGACTTTTGCTCCGTTTAAAAGGAGACAATGACCAATGCACATTTTTTTCTGCGGGGCAGGGGAGACACCAGCTGTTTTGGCCTGTTGCCAACATAGCTCTTTAAAAACCCACCGGTTTCCTTTATAAGTAAAATAGGGCCCCAGGCATTTGATAGAGTGAGAATGTGCCACAATTACTAAGAGAGAAGCTCCGCTATGAAAGCCTTCCCGTCCCAAGGCCTGACACAATCAGGCTCAATCACTTCCAGAATGTTCCCAGCCTGGTCCCCATGAGGAAGGCAGCCTCCTTCCCAGTGGGGTTTTCTCTTTGTCCCTATTGCTCACACTGAGCAGGCCAATGGGATACAGGTCTCCAACTAAAGCGTCCTGAATGCCTGCAGCCTCTGCCTTACCCTCAAGCTTTGTTTAAAAGGTACCTGGTATTGGCTAGTTACTTTCGAATATCTAAAACTATGAAAAAGATCATGTATGTTGATATACTTCCATATTGTTATTCATTTACCCTGTATCAGAAAATGGAGGTGTTCTCTCAGATTGAATTTTCCTGGCTGAAATATTTCTAAATTTGAGAAGACATTTTTTAAATGTGCTGTATGTCTTCCCACAGGGAAATTTGCGCTGAACATGTGTCATGCGGACTCAGTTGTATCAGCTATTGTTTGCTTCTTGTGCTCACAGGTTCTGAGTGTTTATAGTTTATCTTTTGGTAAGTTTTCACGATCCTGTTGGCTCCTGTTTTTCACTTCCCAGTATCGCGTTTGCTTCTGAAGTGCTGCCGCTTCCCTTTGCACCCAGTGTGCTGGGAGCCCCGCTGATTCCTGATTTCTCTTTCATGGTCCCATACACGCTGTTGGTTTTGTCCACGTGTAGACAACTGCCCTCCCCTGCCCAGACTCCTGAGCTCTGGACTCTGATGCTCCGGTGTCCTCCCAGCATCACATGTGTTCCCACCGAACTGTCCTTTCCTCCCGCCTCTCCCGGTCACACTCAGCGCATGGCGGCATCATCCACCGCTGCCTAGAGAGCACGCGGATTCTCCTCGTGGCCACACTCTCCCCAGTCGTGTCTGACTGGGCACCACGCCTTGCTACTCCCCTACCCACAGCCATGATGAGAGCAGCTTCCTGCCCATGGCTATCCCACCAATCTCTGTGCGCCCTGCCTCCGCCTGCCTCTCTGCGGGCCTCTCCGCCCGCTGCGCTTCCGTTCCCCCACGCCCCCCGCATCTGCACCGCTCACCGCTGTTCATGTCCCCGCCGGCAAAGGTCCACATGGCTGCCTCCCCTGCCCCCAAGAGGTAGACGCTGGGCACCGCCTGGACATGTTTTTGGCTGTCAGAACTGCAGGGGTGCTACTGGCATCTAGTGGACAGAGGCTAAACAGCCTGCAGGACAGGCCACGCGAATGGCCTGTCCCCATGGCCGCAGTTGGGTTGGGAGCCTGTCACACTCAGTCCTAGCCGTGCTGAGGGCCATGTCCTCCCCCCGGAGCACTCCTCCCCGCTGCCCACTCCGTTCTCTGCCTAGAAGTCTCAGGCAGAGACTTTACAGCATGGAGCTAAGCTGGTTGAGCATTTCGGAGTCCATAAAGGTAACTTCAGTCTCTACCTCAAATTGAAAGTAACAACGATATTCTTCATGTCACTTGTTTTAGATGAATAAAGCTGTTGTTACCGAGGACTACAGCACTACTGTTACTTACTCCACTGGCAGGAAATAAATAGGGTAATAAAATACCTAAGCAGTTAAACCCTGTAGGTAAAGTTTCTCAGTTTTTAGATAGGATTTGGAATGTTTACACACATACTAATGAATTTTAATTTCTCATGTTTAATGATTAATACAAGGGGTTTTGCACTGCACCAAAATTATGTGTAAGATGATATCTTTAAAGAGCAAAAATGAGATTTGGGGAATTATTAGAGCTTGCCTCTTCATGTTATACTATTTGAATACCATAAAGAGAACATCGACCCCAGTGGTGCTTTCATATCTGACAGTTTGCTTTTATTCTGTTCAGGAGACAAAGCTTTGTGGCCCTGCTATTGTCCCTCCCTGTGTTCTCAGTGCTGCTGCCAAGGAAAATACTGTCAGTGCTGGGATTTGTAAAGAGCCTACACAAAGATTACATGGTATCTATGAGCAGTAGAATTACAGCTCTCTAATTTGTTTGAAAACTACAATTTACATTTTATGACTTTCAAGTCACAAAGAATTTTACAATTGTTTATATAATGCCCTACTTACATGCTGATGAGTTTATAAGCTATTTTAGATTAGCTTGTAATATTAATTAACACTGCTCTCATTACTTTTTTTTTTTTTTTTTTTGCAAATCGAGAGTTTTGTGCATAGATTGTTTTTTAAAGCTTTCCAAAGAACAAAACATTTTAAGTAACTCTAAAGGTTAAAAATATTCTCTCTGCCATAGCATTTCCTTGTTCCTAGCACTCTGGACATTCTTTTCTCTTAATTTTTTTGTATGTTCAAACTTGGTAAAGGTAGGTGTTGGCTTTGAGAATAGTTAAGAAATCTTTAGCTCATCAATAGCTTCATTTGAAATTTGTGCATCAACCTTGCTAAGAAACCCCAAATAGACACCTGTATGTTTAACCTGCTCCTTTCTTCAATGTCTTTCCATCTCTCTCTCACCTTTTAGTCTCTGGCCTCATGTTACTCAGTTTTCTAGTTATTCACTTATTCTTTCCTACCACATTGTTTCTGAGCTCCTGTGCATGGCCCGAGCTCTGTTCTAGAGGACAGGGATATGCTGGTACAAAAAGGTGATCCCTTTTGGATTACACTTAACTGTGTGTGATAAATCCTATCACACAGAGAGATACAAAGTGCTTTGGTGGTACAGGATTTTAAAAAGTCAGTTCTGCTTGGTCATTGTAGAAAAGTTAGGAGAAGATGAAATATAGACAATCTGTAACTTAGAGTAGTTTGACTTCATGGTGGTGCTAAAGTGATAACGCATTCAGTAGAAACTGTACTTCAGATTGTGAACTTTATCCTTTTCCGGGCGAGGGCTATTCAGTACAACACTCGCCCGTGATGCTGAACAGTGGCAGTGAGATGGCTTTGCCCAGCTGGAACTAATGGATGTGTTTCAGCACGTTTTTGGTGGCTACCGCCCACTTATATTTTCAACATATAATAGATTTATCAGGGCATACCCCCATCGTAAGTCGAGGAGTATCTGTATTTGAACGGGACTCCTCGATAGAAAAAGAGCAGGGGAGATGGGGGTGAGTGTCAGGGTGGAAGGAACAGAATGACTTAATTGTGGTCATTCTTGGTCCAGAGACTTGATAGTCATCTTTATCTCTTGCTTAATTCCTCTTAAGTGGTGTAACCCAAAATACTGTGGCATAGTCCTTCCATCAGCTGTAATATTGTACTGCATTTTGAATAGACCATTTGAGTTAAGTTTTTCATTCAAAAGGAATAATGAGCCACCTCAGACAGAAGGTCATTAGGGTAGGGAGCTTGCCTGGTTATATTTGGCTTCCCACGTCTTTGAGTAGACCTAACTTTGCTGCGGAGGTCATGTACATTTCCTCAGTTCTTTCCTTCTTATCTCAAGACTTATTGTACATAAAAAACTGCTTGGTTTGAGGTATTTTATCTTGGAGAGCGTTCGTTTTTCCTCAAAATTGATTTAGTTATGGTTAAGGGGGAACACTGAAGAGGCAGCTCTCATAGAGATTGTATTTCCAAAGAGGTTCACGTTCGACAAAGAAAATTACTGTAGAAAGAAGCCATCTAGCTAAGAGTCTTTATGTCCTTGAATTTCATCCTCAAGAACACTTATCTTAGAAAATGATTTGGCTGGTCAAAGGCGTCATTATAGGAAGAAGGTGGGAACAGGCGTTAGGTTAAAACATTTCAAGTTATAGCTGGAATCAAAGAAACGATAGCTATCAGAAGTTGGTCTTTTAAAAGGATCACTCTAAAATACTGGCCACCATTAAGTCAAGATCAGTTAACAATTTTCCAGTTTTTAATTTGACAAATGGTTGCTATAAAAATAACCACCAGTGTGGAGAGAAATCACATATGTGGCGCTCTTACCGTTTCTGGGTCCCAGAGCTTATTGTGATTGAACCACTTACACAGGCTCTGCGCCCTGCCCAGGTGCCAGGAGGTCACACTAACGGGTCTGCAGGAACTCTGCCAATTGCCACACTGTTCCCTCCCCTCACCACTTCTTTGCTTATTTCCCCTCTCTTCTTGGGCTACATTTCAGTGGCAGGAAGAATGGGAATAGCTTTGTACATCCTATATAAAATACTCATTTTGCCAAGGCTTGGTATTCTAAAACAAATCTTTTTGTTTGCTGACTGAGAGGGAGCTCGCTGCGTGTACCAAGAGCCCCGTTAGGAGAGAGGAAAGGAGAGCTTTACGCGGTCAGAATTCTGTTATTAATAAGTGGGAAGTACCATTATTTTTATTTGGACTTTTTGTAGTTTATTGGGTTCATTAGGATTTATATTTCATCAGATGTAAAGCTTTTATGTCCTGAGAAACATAAAAGGAAGTTCATGGAATAACCAGAGGAATGCAGCGGAGGGTAAGACACGCTGGGCCCTGTTGTACTAGCAGAGAGAGTTGACCCTTGGACAGTGCAGGTGTGGACTGTGGGGGTTAACTGAGGAAAACCCTTCTAGTGGGCACAGTTCAAACCACTGTTCCAGGGTCAACCGTATTTTATTTTACTGCTTTAATCAGTGATCTTTGTGCATGGGTTAAAATTTGCCACTTTAAGGACATTTATGGTATATTTTCATTCTAGTAGAGGCTATGTACTTGAGAAATAGTTTTTAATCAGGACTCTCCATCACAAACTTCCCTTTGGCACAAAAAAGCAACAGCTTCTCCCTGTGAGTTTTGGACCAGCGCATGGTGGTCCCCTTACCCTGGTTGTCCTGTGACTTCCCCACGGTGGTGGATCAGGGTCGTGACTGACATGAAGACAATGGAATCCTTCCCAGAAGGTTCTCAGACTGGCTGTGACCTGGAACAGGATCCCCACTTCTGCGGATGCCAGAAATGGTGCAGGGGACCCCAGGAGACACTGCATAGGCCTTCCTCCTCACAGTTCAGAAAATGTAACCTTGTTTCCATCTCTGCTGAAGGGAAGCATTTTTACTTGGCGTGCATACTGAAAATACAACGTCTGAGTTGGCCAATTGGACACACTAAATATTGAAGAGAATTGTCGTTTGTAAAACTTGAATTCAAGAAGAAGTATTTTGTGGAAACCATGGTGAGGTCTTGCAAGCTGGGGCCCCAACCTTGAGGAGGCGTCAACTAGCCACAGCCTCGCGCAGGCGCAGTACCCCGCCAGGGTTTGTCTAACGGCCCACGGCCTCGCGCAGGCGCAGTAACACGCCAGAGATTGTCTAACGGCCCACGGCCTCGCGCAGGCGCAGTACCCCGCCAGGGATTGTCTAACGGCCCACGGCCTCGCGCAGGCGCAGTAGCAGGCTGAGGCGGCGGCCAGGGTCACAAGCCCTTCCTTCGTCAAACCTTCCCGCCGCCTCCCCGCACCTTCTCCCTGCGCTCCTGAGGGAATGGCCACGGGCTGGGCCGGCCGGGCCGGCCGGAGAGCGGGCGCTGCGGGAGCGCGCTTCCTGGGCCTGGGGGCGCCGGGGCCCCGCCCGCCCGCTGGCGTCCCCCTCCGGGGTCCGAGCTCCGTGACCCCCGTGTCTGGGATGGCGACCGTCAGGGGGGAGCTGATGAAGAACTTGACTTCCACGGAGCACATCCCTACCAATAAGATCTCCATCGTGGGAGCCGGCTCGGTGGGCATGGCCTGCGCTGTGGGCATCCTGCTGCGGGGCCTGAGCGACCAGCTGGTGCTGGTGGACGTGGCCGAGGACCGGCTGAGGGGCGAGACGATGGACCTCCAGCACGGCACCCCCTTCGCGAAGATGCCGCACATCGTGGCCAGCAAGGACTACCGCGTCACCGAGAACTCCAGCCTGGTGGTGGTCACGGCGGGGGTGCGCCAGGAGAAGGGCGAGACGCGCCTCAACCTGGTGCAGCGGAACGTGGCCATCTTCAAGCTGATGATCGCCGACATCATGGCCTACAGCCCCAAGTGCAAGCTGATCGTCGTCTCCAACCCGGTGGACATCCTCACCTACGTGACCTGGAAGCTGAGCGGCCTGTCCAAGGGCCAGGTCATCGGCAGCGGCTGCAACCTGGACACGGCCCGCTTCCGCTTCCTCATCGGCCAGAAGCTGGGCATCCACCCCGACAGCTGCCACGGCTGGGTGCTGGGCGAGCACGGCGACTCGAGCGTGCCCGTGTGGAGCGGCGTCAACGTGGCGGGCGTGCTGCTCAGGGACCTGAACCCCGACCTCGCCACCGACCGGGACCCCGAGCGCTGGAAGCACGTGCACAAGGACGTGATCGCCAGCGCCTACCAGATCATCAAGATGAAGGGCTACACCTCCTGGGCCATCGGCCTGTCCGTGGCCGACCTCGCGGAGAGCATCCTGAAGAACCTGCGGCGGGTGCACCCGGTGTCCACCATCATCAAGGGCCTCTACGGCATCAAGGAGGAGGTGGCCCTCAGCGTGCCCTGCGTCCTGGGCGGGAACGGGGTCACCGACCTCATAAAGGTCCGGCTGACCCCCGAGGAGGAGGCTCAGCTGAAGAAGAGTGCGGAGACACTCTGGGGGATTCAGAAGACCCTCAAGGTGTGACGCTGTGCGAACTGCCGCTCCGAAGTTCCCGGAGAAGAGACCGTTATTGTGGGGTGTGTGTGTCAGATATGTTAATGAACTTGGATTCCTGAAAGTTGGAAAGAGGAAAGGGGCAGAGCGACTGATTCCCCCATTTATGTAACCCCCCAGATCTGTTAAAATTTAACACCCAGGTTTTGTGTAGTTAGGGTTCCTAAGTGACTGCATCAAAGATGTGTTCTTTTCCTACCACTAATATAGCAATACTTACTTAAATTTATATGTAGTTGCCACTTGGTCCAAAAGAATGTGGGGTGTAGGTGTTTATTGTGTTGTAGAAATTTATTATTTTCATTAAATACATGATAATTCTTTCATTCTGACTAGCTTATGTATTATTTTTTACATACTATTTTTTAAGTTATAACTCTACAGTGAAAAATAAACATACAAAAGTACTTTTTGTAATGGAGCCATCTGCTGCCTTCATTCCCCTCTGACAGTCTATCTGCAGGGCCTTTAAAAGGACATCATGGAATAGTCCTGTGTGTGTGTGTGTGTGTGTGTGTGTGTGGTGTGAGTGCTGTGCCAGTGAAGTAGGATCATGAGGTTAAACTATGAAAATAATAGTGATCAGGTTGGTAGCTGTTACGAAGTGTTTAACGCAGTAAAACAAAGCTTTTAGGAAGAGGCTTGACACTCAGAGGTGGTACAATTACTGTCATTTATTTGGCAGAGAAACATTCTAAAATTTTGCAGCTACTAAAAATAAAGCTTGACAGATCATTTCAGAATTACCTCTGAGAACCTGACCTGTTAGCACCTTAAATCAAGGTGCAGGCTATAAATTGTTCTTATTGGGCTGAGTCTAGCGGCAGCGTGGCCCTGGCCCTCACATTCTCCAGGGTCGTGCCTGTCGCTCAGTTTCCTTACATTAACGGAAGGCCTTTGCTTTGGAATTGTGCCCTATTGTCAATCGCTGTCATGAAAATTGGCCATTTCAGTGAGTACTTCAGGGGTTGTATATCTCAAAAAGTTACACTTTTCATTTTTATTCCTAAATCAATGGACTTTACTACAGATTTTAGACTTTATACATGTGATACAGTGAGCATTTAGGAGAAAGTAAAGGGGCTTGTCTGACCTTTACCTAAATGATAGCACTATAACTTAGAAAATAGAAAGTTGAGATTTTTGTATTCATGTTAGCTTTCCTAATGCAATTGGATAGTAAATAAATGATATGGTATATCTTAGGACCCATGTGAATATCAGCAGGCCTAAGCAAAAGTGAAGAGTACCAGCATCTGTCTCTAAACTGAACCAGTTCTCCTCGGTTGAATTTAATCATGTAGATATAGGACAGTGATCTGCTCCGCAAGATGACTCTACCATCCGAGTTCCCTTACTATTTCATTGACAACAGTTGGTTCGAAGGTTGTGGGTTATTGTTAAGCTGATTATCATTGACAACATCTAGAAGTGTTCTGATTCCCTAGGAAGCAATCCTATATAATAAAAACCTAACATGCTAAGTGTCCGGTCGGCTGTTCAATCAATCAAAGCATAATATGCTAATGATATGGTAAGGCTGCTCAACTGCCCGCTATGACGTACACTGACCACGAGGGGGCATACGCTCTGACTGGTAGGTTAGCTTGCTGCTGGGGTCCAGTCAATTAGGACTGAGACAGGCCAGACATGCCCTGGAGCTCTCCCTTGGTCCCTCCCCGGCTGGCCAACCTCCCACATCCCTCCCCGGCCCAGATCATGCACTGGTGGGGTCCGTTGGCCTGGCCCGCTCACAGTCTGGGACTCCTTGGGGGGTGTTGGAGAGCTGGTTTCATTCCTATCTCACAGGCTAGGCCAAGGGACCCCACTGGTGCATAAATTCATGCCCCGGGCCTCTAGTATCATAATGGGACTGATTGATGTACTGAGCATCCTGAAGGTGGGCAGAGTGCGGGTTCATTTGTTCCAGATAGTTATAAGAGTTCTTTAAGCTCAACTGCACAGTTCCTTCCCTCCTTGGTCCAGGCCTTGTTTTAGCTAAAGTTAATGTCCTATTGAATAGCATCAGAGCATGTCTTGTGTCTTTTTTATAATTCTCTTCATCGTTAATGTCAGGATATGTTGGGTTATGCTGCACTAAAAAACAGTCTCCAAGTGTGCAGCTTGAAGGTTTACTTCTGTCTCATGTAACATCCACTGTGGGTTTACACGACTCTAGGGAAGCTGTCCTTCATACGCTGGCCGAGTATCTGAGGTGGCCCAATCTGGCAGCACAGGTTTGCATGCTTGCTGCGGAAAGGGAAGAGAGGCCGGAGAATCAAACACCTGTAGTTAAATGCTTCATCCCGCAAGTGACACACGTGTCTATTGCATTTCACCTGCCAGAACTGGTCACATGGTTACCTAACTTCACAAAGGTAGAGAAATCTAACCCCTCTGTATCCATGAGTAAATGAGTAAGGCTCTTGGTGAACATGGGTGATAATCTGCATGCCATCCCATATAAAATGGTCACCAGTACACGAGGCACCTATGTATAGTCATCTCTAGTGAAGTTCATAGTAGAGGCTATAGTACTGTGTCTTCCCAGGTCACAGGACCAGAGTGACTGACTGTCAAGAAAGAGCTCTGGACGTCAGTCAGGCATGTCACCAATATGGGTTGACCTCTCTGGTCCCTGGTTTCTCCATGTAAACTGACAGTCCTCATTGCTGCCCCATAGGATTGTAAAGGCTACATAATCACCTTATTCTCGGTACGGTGCCTGCCTCGTAGGTGATCCCAGATGACAGACATTATTATTCTTATTAGGGTAACATTTATAGTCTTATTCTGTTTTAGTTTATGAAGAGGCTGGATTTCCAAGGTCTTCAAAATTACCATTGCTGCTGTAATTATTGACATGCCCGAAGGCTCTGATCGTATAAATCTTTCATCATTCTAACGCAGCACTGAGGCCGACCTGCAAACAAGCTGGTCAATGGCAAAGGCACTTTACTACTTGGAACTTTTAATCCCATTAACTATCTATTTATTAGAATCGATAATGTAAGGATTTTGTGAAATTAATTAAATCAGGGACATATCCTGAAGCTTTCTTTTATTGTTGACATTATTACAGATGTCCACCATCTCCCTGACTTTGCCCACCTCCACCCAGCCCCGCCACCTGGCCGTCACCACCTTGTTGTCTGTGTCCATGGGCTGTGCATATATTATGTTCGTTGTCTCCTTTCTTTAGCTCCTTTATCCAGTTCCTCCTCCCTCTTCCCTCTGACCTCTGTCACACCGTTGCATGTATCTATGGCTCTGTTTCTCTTTTGTTCATCAGTTTATTTGTTCATGGTATTTCTCTTTCTCTGACTGGCTTATTTGTATCCTGAAGCTTTTAGGTAATTTCTCAGCATACCACATTTTTTTTAATTTTATTTTTTTAATATTTTTATTGATTTTAAAGAGGAAATGAGAGGAAGAGAGAGAGAGAGAAACATCAATGATGAGAGAGAATTAATGATTGGCTGCCTCCTGCATGCCCTCTACTGGGGATCGAGCCCGAAACACCCGTAGTTAAATGTGCCCTTGACCCGAATTGAACCCAGGACCCTTCAGTCCGCAGGCCAACACTCTATCCACTGAGCCAAACCAGCTAGGGCAGCATACCACATTTTAGACTGAAAGTTTTCACATTGGTTTTCCCCACCAGGACATTCATGGTAAACATACAGCACAGCCATGTCCACTCCTGGCCCTTCCGGAAGCTACTGGAATGTGAGTGCGAGTGACATTATTAGAGATGTAGTCTTGATTCTGTTCTAATGTCTAAAGAGTCTATTGTATCCAGTCTTCAGAACGTCCAGATTAGTGACAGATTACCAGTTGTCATGACACTCCATTTGAGAACTGCTGCCTCGGACATTGTGCTTTCTGACAATGGTAGAGCCCGGCGCAAACACTGGGCCTGAGAGGGCCCTGGGAGCAGCAGGCTCAGTGCCCAGGGAGTGCCGTCGTCCGCGGCGAGCACTGGACTCTGCAGTGCGAGGCAGCCGTGCTCAAAGGAGCCCTCTGAGCCAGAGCCACAGAAATTCTCCCTGCTCAGGGAGCAGATCCCGAGTTTAGAGTAAAACTGAGCTGAGGATGGAGACACCAGTTCCCAGCATGCCCCATCTTCCCCAAGCTTTTGGGGTATAGAGTAGGGATAGTTCTATGGTAATGGCTGTGATTGTGATCATGGAATTCAGTACAGTGATAACCAAGTTTGTAAAAATGCACCCACGCCCAAACTGTTTTAAGCACACTCTTAATGCAGCAGAGTGTTCTGCAGGGCTGTGATAAGGCCTACACCTCCTCTGAACGGTGTATCAGAAAGGGATCTAGGTGGAAAAGCTGAAGGTTTCCATTTACTGTGCATGCAATATAACTCATATAAGCCTTAGAGCCTTCTATGGGGGCCCATTGTTGAACGCAGCTGCGGCCCTGTTTGTAATGAGAGGTGGACTCCGGGTTTCCATTTCTGCCGCCGCAAAATCAAAGGAGAGGGCTGAATGGTGTCCTTCTCCCACGTGCCTCTTTCCTTCACCCCGCTCCGAAGCCTGTCCCCAGCGGGCTATTTCTGAAACATGGTTCCTTCTAGTGGCTCAGTTACTCACGTAGGACCCTGGGTACACATGAATAATGCGACACTTGAGAAAAGAAAGAAAAAATCGGGCCAGGAGCAGAAAATGGGAATAGAACCATGCTGAGTGAGGGCAGCCACCCAGCATCCCCCTTCTCAGCCACTGGCCTGCCCCAGATCACCGAGAAGGTGGAGCGGTAGCTGATTCTGTGCCTGTGCTGGCTGCCCGACACTCCATTAGAAAACTCTCATACCAGGCCTCGTTGTAACAAATGTGCAACCAGAAAAGTGAAAGGAAAGAATCAGGCAGCACACTGCAAACCAGAGAGCGGGCTGTCTTCACCTGAGAGAGGCCGGCGCGCATCCCCCCTGCAGGGGCATGTGGGTTTGTGGGCCGCCTGGGCATGAGGCCCCCATGCCCTCCAAGATGAGAGCGGGGTCCCCTGGGATGTGACAGCCAAACACCCTGCCTTCCAGGCCTCCCAGGGTGCAGTCCTGCCCGATAAGAGCCTCTCGCGAGGATCATCACAGAGGAATGAGAGCTGCACGGAGGGGTGCGGCATCCCATGGTGTCTTCAAGATTGGTGTCTCGGACCCAACACTGACACGGCTGCCACGGACTGCTATAATGGACAGCTTTGTGTATCTTC
This sequence comes from Pipistrellus hanaki, assembly GCF_964339955.1. NCBI lineage: Eukaryota > Metazoa > Chordata > Mammalia > Chiroptera > Vespertilionidae > Pipistrellus > Pipistrellus hanaki. Next base: position 84,625,879 of record NC_140509.1, on the reverse strand, counting down.
TGGTGCAGTGGTCAGCAAACTCATTAGTCAACAGGGCCAAATATCAACGGGACAACGATTGACATTTCTTTTGAGAGTCCAATTTTTTAAACTTAAACTTCTTCTAACGCCACTTCTTCAACATGGACTCGCCCAGGCCGTGATATTCTGTGGAAGAGCCACTCAAGGGCCAAAGAGCCAAAGTTTGCCGACCACAGTTCTGGTGTTCAATACTTAAACCAAAATGACATATAACTATAAAATACTTTTAATAAACACACCATAATGTTTATATCCATATGAGCTTTGTTCTTGGAACATGGCACATGTGTTCTGATGGTGCTGTAACGGCAGTCGCTAATTATATTGAGCACTTAAGTGTTCGGCGCTGTGCTTGTTGTATTATCTCACTCACTCCTCACAACCCTGGAAGCAGCAGCTACCGCCATCCACACACCCGGAGACGGCTGCTCAGCTCAGCAGCTCTCCCAGGCGGTGGCGTGGGCTTGCACAGAAGGCTGTCAGCCTGTGGGCTCACAGGGTGCCAGGCATTGACAGGGCCCACACAAGACACACACCCCGAGTTTGGAAGCAAAGTGAGGAGTCAGGTTCCCATGGAATAAGTAAGCATCACCTTACAAAGAAGTTAGTTGGCCCCCAAGATAACAAGGAAGTGAGTGCAGGGTGCTGAGCCCCGGGCGCCTCGCACACCCCTCGGGGAGGTCTGCAGCCGTGGCTACAGGGGGTGGCGATGGAATATCCCGACAGCGGGACCATGCAGCTACAAAGGAAGGAACCAGAAGCATGTAGCTGGTGCTCTGCAATGTAAAACGTACCCAGCTCCCTTAAACGAGTGTCTCCCGCCCTGAGGGTGGGGGGCCCTGTAGGTGAGCCAGGTGCCCCAGGTTGACCCTGGAATTTAGACCTTCCGCTTCCCCGCTCCCGCTCCCGGATTCCCAATCAGCCCCCGGTAACCCCGCCTGGATCTTCCCGCACGGGCGCACACAAACACCCAGCTCCCGACCCATTCCGTCTGCTCCCTGAGTCTCTTCTCTCCACTCCTCTCTGGCTCTAAAATTCTTCCAACTGGGACCGACTGAGTGTTTTCATGGACTCAGGTGGACAATGCTGGCTCTCGGCTGCTCTTTCCGGTGAAAGCCAGCATACACCTTCCTCCTGGGGCCCCTGTCAGGCAGTGGGCAGTGGGAGCTGGTGCTGCCCAGAGTCAGGAGTTTTATGTTATTAAAGGCCCAAAAGGTTTGTGTTATTGAAGGCCCAAAAGGTTTGTGTTATTGAAGGCCCAAAAGGTTTACACTTAGGAGAACAGGTGTCCCTCCTTGTCTCCGGAAGCGCTGGGTGGCTTCTTACCTTTCCTTGGTCTTCAGCGCTCGGTGCCTCGAGCAGCCAAGTTCCCTCCCGCCGACAGCTGCGGCTCTTCCCTGCCGTTAACCTCTGACGATGAACTTCTTCCTTTCAGATGAAGGACTTCCGGAGCAAAATGCAGTCGATATTCCCAGCAATCCCCAAGAACGCCCAGCCTGCCGTGGAGTGGGAGGAAGCTCTGAAGTCCAAATGAGAGGAGCGCGGCGGGGACCCCAGCGGCTGTCAGAGCACGGCTTCAGGCGCGGCGGCCCCTCGAGGGCTCGCTGGCGCTCCTCGGGGAGAGCCGAGCGGCCCGGCCCGCGGGGCCACGCCGGTGTCCAGGTCCGAGTTCGCTGCAGACTCCACGCGGCCGCTGGTGCTCACGTGTATCGTGTTGGGCGGGGGTGGGGGGGTGGGAGGATAAATTTTCCCCAAAGTTGGGAGACGGTTTAAAATGGTGATGTGGATGCCTTCCCTGTATGGAGGAGATCCCGGGAAGAACTCTGGGTGTGACTGTAACAGTTGAAGGCAAGGTCTGTACCTGAAGAGTTTGTAACAGCCGGAGATGGAGAAGGCTGATGACAGATCCGTACAGAGCGGTACCGCCGTGTCCCTCATCGCGTGGGTCTCAGCAGTCTCTCCTGTCCGCCCTGGCTGTTGGGACCTGACACTCGCTCCTGCCGCAGACCCCGCAGTGACAGCGGGAGGCCCTGAGCCCGGGCAGCTAGGCGCTGCCCCGGAGCCGGTCTGACCCCCGGCTCCCGATGTGCCCGCCTCACCTGCACCCTGTAATGCTCACGCTGAGCAAGAAGCCAGCAGCAGATGGGAGAACGTGAAAAGGCACAGCTGTGCTCAAATAAGGGCGCGGGCATCATGGGTAGTAAACATGGTATTTTGAGAAATTGGTTCCGGGTTCCTAAACATTAACTGACAGTTTGTAGTTTTGTCTCGGTTGTCAATGTAAAAATTGCCCAGTTATCACCTATCTTAACAACTATTTTTAACCAGGAAGTTAACTGAGTGGTAAGCCTCAGTATTAGTTATTTAGTACTGCCTTGCTGATGAAACTGGCAAATTCTTATATACACACCGAACCCTTTTCTGTCTTCCACCAGCTCTTACAGAAAACAGAATAATGTCTCATTGCAATTATTTTTTACTGGAGATTTAAAAATTTTAAAGAAAAAGGATATGTCAGTGTTTCTGGAAAAATAATATCTGGTTGAATATCAATTGTCCAGTTTCTTTATCATTGCTTAGGCTTTAATTGGCAATCAGGTTTAATAAAGTATATTTGAAATTAATCTGTCATAATGAAATCTTTTAGTCCTAAGGAAAATTTTTAAGTGAAATGTCAAATGTATAACATTACGTTTTCCTCTGGGCCACGGTACTCTGTTAAAAGTGCTGCATTATTAATGATCCATCTGTAACCTGTTAGGAACTCAGACTAAACAGAGGATTGTGCGGTGGATCGGGGTACATGGAGCAGCAAACACTCTTCACCGTCTTTCATTTTTGACCACATCTCAGCTAAGGAAAGGCTTCTGGCTGCTGCTTCACAACCTCCTGGGAAGTTCCCGAGTGGAATCTGAGACCAGCCCTTTCTCGGGGCAGGGAGAGAGCCAAGAGAGAGGCCGCCTCGGAGGGCAGGAGGCAGGCTCACTGAGCGGAGAACCTCCTTCGAGGCTGTTGGGCTGCCACAGGCTGAGCGTTTCCCACCGTGTCCTCCAGAGGCCCTGGGTGGGCTGTCACGTCCCTGTCTCAGGCTGCGTCCTTCAGGAGCTCCCGGGAGCAGGAGGGCAGGCAGAGCGCACATCCCAGGGACGGGGAAGGCAGGGAGCCTCACTGCCGGGTCCCGCTCTCCGGCCGATCAGCAGCCATGTCCTCTCCACGGCCTCCCTCAACACGAGCAGAAGCGAAGGAAGGGGAGAAAGGCTGGAGCCTAACTGAACAGGCTCTGCCTCTATTCTTAGTCTGAGTCCGACGCCACCCACCTAGGTTCCCTAATGGAATAGGAGCTCCCTACCACTGCTTACAGCTAGAATCTAGGTTTTTATCTTTCTTAGGTGGAGAGTAGTTATTGATTTTTTAAAAGCCTTCACCGAGGGAGAGAAAAGGAGGATTTCTAGCTTGTCTGGGATGATGAAAGGGAAAAGCATTACCAATGCTGATTCTATTTAATAGGGTCCTGCCTTGTAAGCTCCGTTAGGGTAGAGACTCCACGCAGGGCCTTGGAAACGTGGGACAGCGCCCACTGCTGGCCGGATGGCAGCCCAGCCCTGGAGGGCCCAGGGTTGTGGGGTGCACTCTGTCCCCAAGGGCTGGCACGCGGGAGGCCCGGGGAATGAATGTCTGAAAACCTCTCGTGTGGCCTGCCTACTGTTTACAAAACCCCTTACACACACACACACACACACACACACACACAGATATCGTGGTTCCTGGGGGATGGTGGGAATCAATGATCGTGAGTGACCTGCTGAGGGAGGTTTGACGGGATCAGAGTCCCTGGCATTGGCACCAAGCTCAGGCTCTGTTGCATTTTAAAAGCCAAGATGAAGTAACCCGGGTGAGATGGAAAAGGAAACAGCCAGCGAGACTCCTGTGGCATTTTCCTGCACTCCGGCTCAGATATCGGAAGATGGAGTCATTTGTCTGCTCCTTTGTACCAGAGGCATATTGTTAAATCGGTTAATGGAAAGGAAAAATGTTCCACAGATAATGTTATTCTTTATGTGAAGGACCATCTGTGTATTGAGTTCTGAATGTTCCTGGCTACGGGAGAGGCAGTGTTATGGAATTTCAAGTTTGCCTCTGCTGTCTTTATCTCGGGCGGAGTATGACAAACATAATCACATTTATCTCCCGGAGCATAAAGAGTTTTAATCACCCTATTAACCGGGATGACATTTTTCACAGACTTAAAAAGGAATGGAACAGACATTATCTCCCCATAAGCAATCCATTTCATGGGGGCTGAGCACTAGAGACTTTTTAACGGCTGCACACCACGAGCCATTTCCATGCGTGCTAACCAGCGCGCTGAGCGCCACGCTTTATATTTAGACTCGCGGCCCCCAAAGGAGCCGTTGGCGGAAGCGATAGAGGAACCAGGGCGGGCAGAGGGGGACTTCCGAGGCCTCGGGGTCCATTCAGGAAGAAACGCCATGTGCCCTGTGATGCTGCCTGTGAATCCATGAGCTGCTTGTTTCCAGTAAAAAAGCCTGGTTTCTGAACAACCTGGGGATGGGGAGTAGGGCCTGGGAGCTGCCTGGTGAGATGCAGGGCAGCTTGTCTGCGCCGGAAGCAGGGGTCCAGGGACAGGGAGGGAGCTGCCGGGCCCGCGGAGCGGAGGGAGGCCCGGACCCTCACCCCCTCCCGCTGATGCCGACCTGGGGGAGCCTTTCTGACCGGCTCGGCTAAAAGGCGCTGCCTGATCTCGCCCGCCGTGGTTCCGTGGCAAGCAAGGGACTCCACTTGCAAATTAGTGGCTGCAGCCGGAGGGGAAATGTAAGGAGTGAGGGTGGGGAAGCCCGTGGGGACAGAAGTAATTAAAATCCACTACTTCGCTGTTTCACCGGGGGCCAAACGTAATCTCCTAAGTGTGGTTCATGGAAAATGTTGCCTATTTCACCTCCTTTTCATGTATTTTCCCTGAATGTAAAGCAAATAGTTAAATACAAACGAAAATCAGCTAGGTAAAATTTAGAAAAACATTTCTCCACATAAATAGAGGCTGCGACTCTGAGTCCGGGGCAGGGCCACTCTGTGTGACAACGAGGGAGGCGGGCGCGTCTGTCTGGGGCGGTGTCTGTCTGTCTGTCCGGTGTCTGTCCTGGGCGGTGTCTGTCTGTCCAGGGGCAGGGTCTGTCTGTCCGAGGGCGGGTCTGTCTGTCCGGGGGCGCGTCTGTCTGTCCGGTGGCGGGTCTGTCTGTCCGGTGGCGGGTCTGTCTGTCCGGTGGCGGTGTCTGTCCAGTGGTGGTGTCTGTCCGGGGCGGTGTCTGTGTGGAGGGATGCGGACCGGCAGTGACAGGGAACACACGGGACAGTCAGCTCCGCTGCCCCAGCGGCCGCCAGTGGTCTGGGTCAGACCGGTCGGTGAGGCCCGAGCACTCCCTGGAAGAGGAAACGGCGGAGCAGGCGGGAGAGAGAGGAGTTCTCATTCCAGACCGGGAGGCGCTCTCCTAAAACAGAACCTGGCACACAGGACGCCTGCCGCCTGTGTGTCTGAAACCAAACTCCCCAAACTCCCCCTGCCCCCGGCTCCGAGTGGGCCCAGGCGCACAGCCATCTGCTCCTGGCGAGCCTGAATCACCGCGCCCACGCTGGCCACTTTCCCGCAGCCCCCAAACTCCAGAAAATAACCCACAGAACGATGGAAACCTCGTTTCTCAGGGGGGTCCTGGATTCCCCGGGTTTCCAACTCCCAGGCCTAGAGCCAGATAGTCCAAAGAGTAAAAATTCAAGCGAGACTGTAATGGGCAGGAAGGAGCAGATAAAGAGCCCCAGGAGCACACACCACTGAGCCACCTGGTGTCCCGCCCAGGAGGCGCCGTCTCGCGGTGTGGGACCCGGTCAGGCTCCCCGACGGGGGCACCGCTGGGCGCAGGCCGAGGACCCCGCACGCCCACGGGATGTGTGACGGCCACCCTCGCCCCCTGCGTGGGGCGGTGCCCTCCAGGCACGCGGCCCCTCCTCCCCTGGGCGGAGAGCGGAGGTGGGAAGGGCACGGGGGCCACAGGGCCTGGCTCCCGGGGCACCGGCTGTTGGTTGAAGAAACCAGACAGAAGTCAACCCACCACCAGCCCCTGTGGACCTTCTGTGCCCGCAGAGGAAGCCCAATCCTCTGCCTGATCCGCCGGCCGGTGCCTCTGCTGTCAGCGGCAGACGGCCCCCCCGATGGCACAGCCCCACCGCCCCCTGGGCTGGGCGCCATCGCACCGAACTGCTCCGCACGGCCAGGCCTCCGTCCGCCCGTCCGTCCGCCCGCTGTGTCCTGGCGGTGTCCGCCGAGCAGCGGGAGCGCTCAGGAAGGTTCGGAGGGAGATCCGTAGCATCCACTCCGCCCGGCCCTCAGAACGATGAGAAACAGCTCTCTCTCATTGAGAAGACAGCAGGCTGAGTGCTGGGCCTGAGCCATGCTCACCGGGTGCGGCGATTGATTCTCTGCGGCTCCAAACTTCCAAACCACCGCTCCCGGCAGCTGCTGGGCCCGAGGGCCAGGCCACCGCGCGGGCAGGGGTCTTGTCCGGTGGTGGTCGGTGACCCGGGGACACAGCAGGCTAAGTGGGACCCAGGGCCTGTGTCTCTGAGTACCTGCGTGTGCTTGGTCTGCCCCAGAAATCGTACCAAACAGAAGGCCCCTCCAGTGCGGCCCCTCCCCTCTCCGTTTCCACCCTGTTTTTGCCTCGCCCAGAAGTGCTCCCCCTCCTCATCTCCCCGGTCCTCCCCCTCCTCCTGCAGAAAGCCTGGAGAGGCCAGACAGGGTCCTGCTCACCAGCCAAGGGCGTTTACTCCAGCCTGGGGCCTCTGCCGGCCTCGTGGCTGGCAGGGGGTCGAGGCAGAGGCTCAGTGTCCGGGTTTGGATGCTCAGCGCCAGGCCCTGCAGACCCCCCTCAGAGGTCAGGACAGACCTCAGTCCTGGGGACCCTGCCCCGGCCCGGGCCGGCTCTTCAGGAGACTCAGTGAGCCGGTTGAGTTTGACTCGCCTTCCCGTTTCCTTCAGCCCGAGGGCCTCCAGGCGGCCGGTCTCCATCCCGGCCACCGGACCAGGAAGCTGGCCCAGCGTTCAGCCTGGAGCCACTGGGGTTTCGTCACCTTCTCCGCTCCCTCCGCCCCTGCGTGCGTTTTCAGTTCTCTCTTCCCCTCTCCGCAGCCTTGTTGTGCACAGCTTTTATCGGAAGCTGCCTCTCATCCCCTTCCAAAGCTGACAGGATCCATGTTATAAATAGAAATAAATTCCGCAGAAATCTCCCCAGGTTGCTTGCTTATTTCTGGAGTTATCACAAGCCCAGGCTTGGCGTTTGTGATCAATTCAGCACAAAACATGCTATGCACAGACACGTTTTAAAATTGGTTTCTGTAAACGATCCTGATGCTGTGATCCTGGACTCGCCACTGAAAACTTTCAAGGGGACAGTGTGGACACGGCCGCTCCAAGCCTCCCGTAAGCCTCAGCGTGTGTGGGAGCGGGGACTGGCCGAGGCAGCGGGGCGGCTGAGGCGGGAAGGCGGTCACTGCTGCTCAGGGAACTGGCGCTTAGAAAAGAGTCAGGTGTCTCTCCTTTCCTTTGTTTCTTCCTTCCTTTCCTTAATTTTTTTTTTTAAATGTATTTTTCTATGTGGCACTGCCATTTACTAAACTCAAGGAAGAGTAATTTGGCTTTTTTTTGCTTGTAACCTTCTCTTTGCCTTTTCTCATTTTTTTCTTAAGATTTCATCCAAGTTATAAATGCATCCAAAGATGAAAGAGCAGAGATTTCTCTTACTTTGTTTTGGTTCTTGCTTTCCTTCCCCTCTTTCCAGACAACTAGTTTCACCTCCGTTAGCTGATGCGTGTGTGTGTGTGTGTGTTCACACCTTTGTATCTACATCTTATGCTTGCTGTGTTCCCTCCTTGTGCCATGCGTGTGCCACGGTGTGAGTGCCGGGGCTGTAGGAGCCTGTGTCTGGCCACTTTGACTTCAGCACCTCAAAGTTTACAAAACCCCTAATGCTTTTAAAATGAAAACAGGGGTGAAACCACTCGGATCTTCCAAATGAGAGAGGATAAATGAACGGCCAGCTGCAGCTATAGGCAGTGAACGTGGGTCTGCGAGGGTCTGGCTGCGCGGGGACGGAATAGCTGGTTGTAGAGGGGCCAGGGGTGACGGGGGGAGGTCAGAGCAGCCCCCCAGCTCCGAGGGAAGCCAGCGCTCTGCCCACGCTGCCACCTGCTGCGGGCACAGGTCTCCCGCACCCATCCTGCCCCCGGGGATTGGGGTGGAGGCAGGTGGGCAGCGAGGCTGCGCCCCAGGCGGGAGGGGCGAGGGCCTGGCCTGCTGTGTGCGGCCCTGCAGCTTGGAGAGAGCAGCAGCTGAAAATAAACGCTGCGGCCGGGAAAGGAGGCCGGGAGGGCGCGCAGGCGGGCCCCGGGGAGCGACTCGGAGCAGGACTTTGACCTGGAAAGACGGGCAGGGCGGGCAGGGCGGAGGCCGGCGCCTGCGGGCTGAGCTGCTGCGGGTCTCCTCTCCCCCGCGGGGAGGGTCTGAAGCCACACAGCCGGTGGTCCCGGGGCAGCCCCCCACCACCCCCCACGCCTGTTTGCGTTCTCGTTTTGATCTTGTCTGGATTATTTTTAAAACCACTCTCCTGGGGTCAGATATATATATAAGTTTATGTCTTGCTTCCTTACATCCTACTGCAAACGCTTTTCTAAAAGCCAGTCGGAGCAGGAAGGAACGGATGAGCATGACCCTCTGAGCGCCCTGTTTGCTGCCCAGGCCCCCCAGGCCGGCTGTGGTCAGACTGAGCCTTCTTTGTGTGGGTCCTGCCTCGCCCCAGAGGCCTGTCCCGTGGCCAAAGGGCCTGTAACCGTTTTTTACAAAAAGCCACGTGCCCTTACGAGAGGCAGCGTTACAGACAGGTTTCTCCAAGGAGTTTTCCCACGAGGAACCCCGATTTTGAAATGATATTTTTGCGTGTGTGCAACCCTTTGGAAGGAGCATCTGCACTTGTATTTTGTCCTGGATTCAAAGCACAGGCCAGCCAGCCTTCAGAGAGGGGGGCTTGAGGGGCGGGCTGTGTATTAAGTATTTGCCTGCGGTCACACAGCTAGGACAATGGTCAGCAAACTCATTAGTCAGCAGAGCCAAACACCAACAGGACCATTGAAATTTCTTTGGAGAGCCACATTTTTTAAACTTAAACTTCTTCTAACGTCACTTCTTCAAAATAGACTCGCCCAGGCCGTGGTATTTTGTGGAAGAGCCACACTCAAGGGGCCAAAGAGCTGCATGTGGCTCGTGAGCCGCAGTTTGCTGACCACAGAGCTAGGCGGCAGCAGAGTCGGGCCCGGAGGCCGGTGTGTCCCTGACCACCTCCCCCGCGGCCTGGTCCCCTGGAGGGGCACGCACTCCGTCCTCCGCGGGCAGGGGTGTGTGTCTGTAGCGGAAGAGACGTGTGTGTGGTTTGCTCGGTGATTTCTAGAGGCCGCCGGTCTTTGTAAAGGCTCCTGAGTGCTTTCCGGCAGGGATTTCACCCTCATCCATCCTCGGTCCTCCTCTGCGTCAGCCGCCGGGCCCGAGAGAACCCTGACACAGGCCCGGTGATAACGCAGCCCAGACAGGAACGTGGCCCGGCCTCAGCCCCCCAACGGCGGGTTCACATCACCACACGCCCTCTGGACCTTGGGGTGCTGGGGTGTCAGCCGTGAAGACCAGGCCGCGTTTGACAAGCAGCAGTGCTCTGCACAGGCGGCAGTCAGCGCGCTTGGCAAGAATGAAGCCTTGGAACGCATTGGCGATGACTTTGCACTGGATGGGCCTCCTGGCTGCACCGGAAATCAATGCGTCCAATGGGGCCACAGAGCTCTGATCTGTCTAAGCCCTGCCTTTCCCTTCACCCCCCACCCCGAAACCCCACCCCCTGCCCCCCACACCCCACACCCCGTGGCTGGGGCCTGGGAAGCAGATGCCCTGGGCCCCTCAAGTCCAACGGTAGGCCAGGGCCAGCCGGGAATGGGGTGGGGGGCTCAGGTGTGTGTTGGGGGGGGCTGGGGCGGGGTGCCCGGGGTATAGGTGGGCATGGGTGCGGGCGTGGGGTGCAGGTGGGCACGGGTGCCTGGCAGAGGGCGGGTTAGGCCCATCGCTCTCCGCACCGAGGATCTGAGAGGTTAGTGGCATGCAGAGCCCGGCTGAGAATCTGGGGCTCAGACCCTGCAGGGGGACACGGAGCCCAGGCAGGGGGTGGGCCGGGGGGTGAGCCAGGGGGCTTTTCGTGCCTGTGTGTCTGGCGGGGTCACCCTGTGAGACACGGAAACCAGAGCAGCAGAAGGCGCCTCCCGGGGGGCATGGAGCCCCCCCTTCCCCGGCTGGCGCCCCGGGCCTCCGGAGGAGGCTTGCTGGCTGGTTTGTTTTGTTCCTCTTGTTGCCGGGCAGGGAGAGTGTCTGACAAAGGCAGCAGAGGCTGCTACGGAGCCTTTAGAGTTTTCTCTCACTCAGGGCCGCGCTGTGAGGAAGGAGAAAAGCAGTTGGGGGCTCACACTGTCAGGGAGCCGTGAACCTGGTCTAAAGGGTTTTCTCAAGGACAGTGGTGCGGTGCCGGGAGATGGAGACGGTGTGTGCCCCGTCTGGGCTGGGGGTGGGGGAGGGCCTGGAGGGGACCGCCCAGGAGCGGGTCCGGGGCTGGCACAGCAGCAGGCGGACGGGTCTGCAGCCGGGCCGGGGTGGCTCGGCGGGAAGTGGGGCCCGTGGGCCAGCCCCGCCCGCAGTGACAGGTCCTGAGGCTCCGGGAGCCGGGTGCCGCGGTGCCTGACCGGGAGGACAGGCAGTCTCTGCAGCCGCGTCCGCAGCCCCTGCGAGTCCGCCAGCTCCACACTCCCGAACCGAGGAAGGCCCCGTGCACTCACCACCCCAAAACCCCCAGGAGCCTTCTGATCAGCCCGGCCCGCACGCTCAGTGGTAAGCGTCACTCTATGAACCAGGAGGTCAGGGTTCGATTCCCCCGTCAGGGCTCAGGCCCAGGGTGCAGGCTCCATCCCCAGTGTGGGGCGTGCAGGAGGCAGCCGATCCACAATTCTCTCTCATAATTGATGTTTCTATCTCTCTCTCCCTCTCCCTTCCTCTCTGAGATCAATAAAAACATATTTTTAAAAAACTTTATGATGAGCCTAGCTACAGTTCCTGACTTTTGTCCTGGGTGGGTATTTAACACACATGCACACACGTGCACACATGCACACATGCACACACAGACACACACATGCACGTACACACACAGCCCTGAAGAAGAAATCTCAGGGTGCGGATTCCCCTGAACCCTCAGGTGGGTCTCGGAGGGCGGGCCGGCGGCACTGCCCATGGCGGGCCACACGTCCACGAAGCTCCATCCGCCGGGCTCGGCGCCTGCGGCCGGTCCCTCTCGCCTCCTCACCAGAGGACACTTTTTTTACGGGGAAAATCCATGAGGCTGTTTGGAGTCAGCCAAGCCTGTAACCAGGGCATTCCCACCCACAGTCAGACGCTTGTGTGTCCTCCGATCGCGCCGATAATGCCGATTTAAAGCGCGGAGGCGGGCTCTTTATGTGGCGTTTAAGAAGGTGCCGTTTGTGGGAAATGTGGCGTGGAGTGGAGGTCTGGGAAGCGGCCTGCTGGCTGCAGCAGTACGGGGGCGTAAATCCCGCTCCGGTCGGCGCCGGAGGAGCGGTGTGCACTGTGTGGCACAGCAGGCAGCGCAGGTAGACTGAGAACTGGGATGGGAGCGAAACCAGAGCGCCCTGCAGCAGCTCAGTGACACTCAGTGACACCCCACAGCGAGGCCAGCCCGCGTGTGCGCAGCACTTTGAAGGGGGTGAGCCCGGGCCCTGGGAGTCACGGCGGCAGCTGCGGGAAGCTCACACCCACCCAGGACAGGGGGGCGGGGAGCGCAGCGGGCGGGGGGACCTGGGCCAGGCCGGGAGCATGCTGCCGGGAGAGGGAGTGTCCCTGGCCAACCGGGGTTGGAAGCCCGCTCTGCGTTTCCTAGCTGAGCCGTCCTGAGCCGCTCTGAGGCATGTGGCCTTATTTGGAAAATGGAGATAACTGTATTTACCCCACAGAGGTGCAAAAGGGTAAAAAAAAAGATTTATATAAACCACTCAGCAGGGTGGTGGTAGTGAGCACTGGGGTGATGGTGACTGTGGTACTAATGGAGGGAGTGATTATGGTGGTGGTGGTTGTCATGGAAATGGTGGGAGGGATTATGGTGGTGGTGGTGGTGGTTGTCATGGAAATGGTGGGAGGGATTATGGTGGTGGTGGTGGTTGTCATGGAAATGGTGGGAGGAATTAGTGGTGGTGGTTGTCATGGAAATGGTGGGAGGGATTATGGTGGTGGTGGTTGTCATGGAGATGGTAGTAGCAGAGGGCCTGTCCTCAGTTTGGGTTGGCAGAACCTGGTGCCATTAACAGTGCCCACCAGCCGAAGAGACCAGGAACACGTGGGTATTGGAACAGAGTCGGGCCTCTGGTATTGGTAATCACAGGGAGATGAACACCAGGGGAAGCCTGGGTGCCTCGGTGCGGGTGTGATGGGGCTGGGCTTGATGTTGGATGGGAGAACATTGAGCTGCGTGTGACCGGGCATCCCTCACTGTGGTGGGGGCGGAGGCTGCCGGGGCCGAGGCCGCCGTTCATTCTGAGGAGGAGGGCGGGCGTTGGGTCCTTTTGTGACTTAAACACGGAGCTCCTGTGTTTGTGTGTTCAGCCGTGATTGCGTGGCCTTGTTTGTGTCTCCCGCCATCTGGTCAGAGTGACCTTGCCCGATGTTGGTGTTCAGCGAAATGGTGTTTGTTCAACAAGGAACAGCCCGGCCAGCTGTGGGTGCGGGGCACCAGCTGCCAGCTGCCGCCGCCGTCCTGTCTCAGCACCAGCCCGACCCCTCGCTCAGGGCGCGGCTTCCCGGGGGCTGCGGGGCCGGCCGTGGGCAGAGGGGCCACACCTCGGGGTCCCCTCCGTGTGAAGCTGCCGCTCCTGTAGGTCAGAGCATGTGAACATCGGCAGCTCCGCACACTGAGCCTGTTTCTCACCGCAGGCTGGCAAACCGTCCGGAGCCCGCACCGGCCCCGGAGCCCCTGAGAGGGAGACGGACTCTGGTGTGGATGGTCTGGGCTGTCTGACCCTTCCAGGCAGAGCCTAACCTAACCCACACTCCTCTGATCAGGTCTTATGAGGATTGGTGAGAGCACCAGGCGTTTGCTCACAGCACCTCCCTCCATTTACCACGGAGTCTACCTCCCACTTTCAAAACGGCCCACTGTGGCTTCCCCTGGCCCAGGCACGCCGACGGGCAGGGACCGGGTCGGGCAGGGACCGGGTCGGGCAGGGACCGGGTCGGGCAGGGACTGGGTCGGGCAGGGACTGGGTCGGGCAGGAGCAGGAGAGGCAGGCAGACCCCACCTGCAGGGCTGAGATAAGTGTACCAGTTTACAGGCAGTGAGAGCCCACGCCGATGGCGGTGTTTGCTCAGCACGTTCGGCCGTTGTCAGGAGCCGCTGTGCCCAGTCCCTCCGGCGGGCGGCCCCCCTGCTGTCCCACCCCTCTGCCCCCGGGCCGGTGCAGGCAGGGCCGTCCTCTTCCCGGGGTGTCGGGGAGTCGGGGGGCTGGAGGGGGCGCACCACTGGGGGGGCCTTGGAATGAGAGGGGCAGAGAGGGCCGTTTTCTGAGCTCCCTCCTCCTGTGGGCCGTCTCTCCCTGGAGAGGAGCACTCGCAGGAATAACAGACCAGCCCCCCCACCGCCCCCGCCATCGCTCACCGCCCCTGCCAGCACCCACCGCCCGCGGCCCAGCGCCCACCGCCCGCGGCCCAGCATCCACCGCCCCCGCCAGCACCCACCGCCCCCACCAGCACCCACCGCCCGCGGCCCAGCGCCCACCGCCCCCGCCAGCACCCACCGCCCGCGGCCCAGCGCCCACCGCCCGCGGCCCAGCATCCACCGCCCCCGCCAGCACCCACCGCCCCCACCAGCGCCCACCGCCCCCGCCATCGCCCACCGCCCCCGCCAGCACCCACCGCCCGCGGCCCAGCGCCCACCGCCCGCGGCCCAGCGCCCACCGCCCCCGCCATCGCCCACCGCCCGCGGCCCAGCATCCACCGCCCGCGGCCCAGCACCCACCGCCCGCGGCCCAGCGCCCACCGCCCCCGCCATCGCCCACCGCCCCCGCCAGCGCCCACCGCCCCCGCCAGCGCCCACCGCCCGCAATAATCCCTTCATCCCAGGAGCTGGGTGACCAGGCTGGGCTGCGGTCCATGAAGATGCATCTGCAGAGCATCTACAGCGGACTGCCCCGTGCATCCACCAGCTTATGTATAAAATGTTAGGAGGGCTCGGAGGGGGTGGTGAGGCCGGGCTGGGGCGGGGGGGAGGAAGATTGATGGCAAACTTTGTGCCAGCCGAGCAGGTCCGTGCGTGCCAGCGCGAGAACGGCGGTGAAAATGCAGCAGCTCCGGCAGCGGTGATTGATGGCGGCCGTCCCTCCTCCGGGCGAGGGGGCTGCGCGGGACTCTCCGGCCCGGCCCACCCCGCGGCCCCCAAGCCCACCGTGAATCACCGCGGAATCCAGAGCCAGCACTTCAGCAGCCGCCGATGGGGAGGGCCTTTGAGGGTTTGGGATGGAAATGGACTGGATGAGGGACTGGTTTCAGAAAATGGAATGCTATGGACGGCTTACCTCACGGTTGTCTAGGGAGAGGGGTGGCTCCCCAGGGCCCGGCCGGAGCCATGGCCCAGCACACGGCATTGGCACCGGAGTCAGGAGGACGGGGGTCTGCCTAGAGAAGGCGCAGGGCCTGCCCTCACCATGGCCTCGGTCCCTCCGAGGACGGAGCCGCACCCACCGTGTGGGCACGGGGGACGCAGACACGGGCCCTGTGGCCCCCTGGGCTTTGGAGACAGGGAGGAAGCCAGTCAGTGAGGCTCACAGGCTCACTGGGGCGGAGAGTGAACCAGGAGAGTGAAACGGGGAGCTCACCCATTAAATAAATAGGACGGGCACCTGGGGAGGCAGGGCTGCGTGAGGGAGGCCAGGACTCCTGGGGACTCCATCATCACCACCACCAGCACCATCACCACCATCACCACCACCAGCACCATCACCACCTCCTCACTATTACTACCACCACCACCATCACCACCACAATCGCTACCACCAGCACCAATCATCACCTCCATCACTATAACCATCATCACCGCCATCACCACCAGCAGCAGTTGGAAGGCACCTGTGCACAGGCCCTCTGCCAGCCGTGTGACATGTGTCTAGCTTAACCCTCACCACCTTGTGCCGGAGTCCCCACGTGACCCCGCTCTGCAGGTGAGAGTACTGAACATTAAAGGTCACCCAGGAAATAAGCAGCAGCTCGGAAGCCACGCCTGTGAGCCCCGACCGAGCCCGAGCTGTCACACCCCAAGCTCCCTTCCCTCCTGGGTCTTGAAGGCTTCACCTGGGACTCTGAAAACGTCCTGTGGGCTGAGGGGAGCTGCAGGGCTGGCAGAGCGGCGGAGTCATTGGTCCCCTCCCTGCCTCCGGTCTGGGGGGAGGTGCGGGAAGAGGAGCGCCCCGAGGCCCTCAGGGTCAGCCATGGTGCTGCTGGCCTGGCCGGCAGGTCACTTCCCTGCTCGGGAGCCGCCTGGCCGGGCCAGGAGTCCACCCGGCACCACGGCCCCTCTCCTCACTCCCACCGCCAACAGGAACAGGTGGCACAGGGTTTTAAACACGTCCCCACGACCAAGCCGCCCTCCTTCCAAAGACCTGGCCCTCAGATTTAAACCCCGTGCAATCTAAGAGATGCAATTCATGTGTCTGCATTTAAACCATCAAAGCGCTCTTAGAAGAGCCATTTGAAATCTTTGGAGCTTTATGGCCCCTCAAAGCTCTGTCTGAAACACGGGAATCGCCCCCTGCCAGGCATGGAGAGAGGAAAACACCAAAGGCTGGGGTGGGCTCCAGACCCAAAACCCGCCACATCTCCCTTTGCAAAACCGGGTTTCTCATCGCCACCATCTGCTTCCGGTGAGAAGAGGAGCGCAGCTGACGCTGATTCTCACACCTCTGTGCGCCCTTCCCGGGCCGGCCCCCCTCCCCGGCCGGCCCCCCTCCTGGGACAGCCCCCCTCCCGGGCCGACCCCCCTGCTGGAACAGCCCCCCTCCTGGGCCGGCGCCCCAACCCCACCAGGACTCTGCTGTCTGCCCAGCTCTGTGCAGGCTGAGCTCCCCAGGGCACCCTGAGGGCTGCGGGGCGGGGGGGGTGGGGGTGGGCGGGGGGGGGGGGGAGGGTGTAAGAGGGGAGGGGGAGGCAGGCATGCCCCTTGCAGGGGGCCCCTTTCCGAAGCGCACCAAAGCGCCACCTAGAGGGCAGGAGTCAGCGGAACCAGCCTGACACCTAGGCTAGAGACTGGGTTAATGTTAACCGGGGAGTTCCCTTTTTAATTACGCAGCGTACAACCGGCGCATGGCGCATACGCTTTCACTGGGACGTGTCAGGACGTCACGCCCAGCGGATGTAATTTTATATCATTATTTTTTATTTATACTTAATTAAAATAAATGAAATATATATATATATATATATATATATATATATATATATATATTTTGTTTACTTATATATAAAGCACAAAGAAAAATACAAAATTACAAACAAATAGAAAAGAATACCAACAAAAAAATGGAAACATCGAATTAAAAAATTACAAATTTTACAAACAATTATAAAGATTACAAAAAATATATATTTTTTATTTCTATACACAATAAAAAATATAAAAAAGTTAACAATTACAGAACAATAAACAAAAGCACACAAATAAAATAGAAATATTGAGTTTAAAAAATTGAAATATAGATGTAAAAATTCAAAACCCAACTTCCGTGTGATATATTTTAAAACAATTGTTGATACATAGTGCTACCTTACAATCCGGACACCAGTATGTAGATTCTTTCCTAACACCTTTTTTGTAGCAAACTCGGCATTTCCTGGATTCAGTTTTTCCTATATCGCTTTTCATTTGTTCTGGAAAATGCCTTTCAACTAAGCGTGATGGTTTAGATGTAGAGCTGCTTGTTGATGTCTTTGGGTGGGTTTTCACTATGTTGTTATCTACCAATTTCTCTACACACTCTATCAAAAAGTGTAATCGATCCAAATGACCTTTATCTTTTTGGTATATAATATATACATTGAAGTAGCACATATCAATTAATCATAGAAAATTTTTTTAATAAATTTTTTTTACCCTATTACGGGCAGCCGTGTAGGCCACCATAACTCCATCTTTCAAATCTACACCGCCCATATTCTTGTTATAATCCAGGACAACATTCGGTTTTTCTTGCCTTCTTCCTCTCTTTTCAATCATTGTCTTTTCGTCATTATGAATAGAACTGAGCATCAATACATCTTTTTTATCCTTCCATTTTAAAACCATAAGTTTGTCTTTGATTCTTACTATATGTTCATTTTTCTGTAATTTTTTTGTTTTTATTTCACTGGGGATTCCGACTCTGTTTATCCTCATTGTTCCAACAATGTTTTGACACAAGAGTTCAGCCAAATGAATTGATGTATAGGAATTATCTAAGTAAATCCTATACCCTTTATTCAGTAAGTCATGTGTTAACTCCAAAACAATTCTTGTTGATTGTTTTTCTTGTGGGTAGTTCGAACCATAATTTGTGTCCTTGCCTGTGTATAAAATTATATTTTGTATGTATCCAGATTGGCTTTCACTCAAAATAAACAACTTCATTCCAAATTTAGCTCTTTTTGTAGATATATATTGTTTCCAAGATAAATTCCCTTTCCATAATAAAAGAGATTCATCTACGCATATTTCTCATTCACATACATAAAAACTTTTAAACTTTTCTGACAAATTATTGATGATTGGATCAATTTTATATGTTTTTCTATTATATACAGGTTGGAGATATAAAAAATATAAGTACATAATATATAATACGAAAATAGGTAGGTAAGTGTAAGTACATACACGTCACTGCTCACCCAGAACACGTCCACCACTCTCAATAGCGAAATTATGCTGATTCCCTCCGTGTCTTAAATTCATGTCGAGACATGTATGGATGACTAATACCTTTGTTGTTTGGAAATATACATCCCGCCCGTTTCAGGGCGCAACATATACTTCAAGGACGTATTCGTACGTCCTACCCGTACCCGATATTGTTTACGTATTTATACGTCCCGCTCGGTTAACAGGTTATTAAGGGGGGATCCTGGGCAGCTGGATGGTTGACCCCTGGCGACCCCAAATCTACACGTGGCCAGCGGCCCATCCCCGAACACTCACAGGGGCATGAGCGGGCCCGGACCCTCGCAGGTGTGGGGTCACCGCCCAGAGGCTGTGTCCACACCCCCATCCGCCCTCCCCCAACGAGAACCATGGTGACTGGTGAGGCACTCACCGCCGGGAGGGGCGGTCCCTCAGTGTCCGTGCTGTGTCCACACACCAGGCCTCTCCATCGCAGGCGCCGCCGGCACCGGCACGGGCCCTGCCGAGCCCTCACTGCCGTGCCCACCACGGACGCGGCTGGTGGACCCTCTCTGCCCCGCTCCGCCCGGCCTCCCGGGGAGGCTGCCCGCCCGGCCGGACGGTGGGAGGAAGGGCTGGCCACAGGCCCGGGGCCGAGGGACACGGGGGTGCCCGGCAGGTGGCTCGCCAGGTGGCCCACCTCCGAGGCACCTTCTGACGTTGCCCGGTCAGTGGCCGGCAAACTGCGGCTCACCTCACCGCTCCGTTGACTAATGAGTTTGCCGACCACTGCCTTAGGGAAAAACACTTAAAAACACCTTAATGATGCACTGATGTCTTTAACCTGAAGTCAGAATTTCTGGGTAAGGGGATGCCTTACGCAGCGGTCGGCAAACTCATTAGTCAACAGAGCCGCAGTTTGCCGACCGCGGCCCCAGGTCCTCACCGGGTCTCCTCCCGGCCCCCGGCCTGTGCCCGGCCTTCAGAGCAGACGCCTGGGTCCCCCGCGGCCCCACCTGGGCCCCGTGCTGGGTTCCCGGGGCCCCACCGGGTGCTGCCATCGGAGGGCGGGCAGGACGGTCAGGAGATGCCCAGGGGCTCTGGCCTCACCCTTCCTGACTCCGGGGGCCAGTGCCAGGCTGCCTCTCCCACCGACCGCTCCTGCATCCCCCTCCGGCCGTCCCGTGGACGTGCTCGGCCCTCTCCCTGTGCCCCCGGCTAACGGTGTGCCTGTCCGTGGTGCCGCTGGGGGGTGGGGAGCCCACGCCCTGCGGAGTCAGGTCACGCCCTGGAGGCGCTGGCCACCTCCTGCCCTGGCAGCTCACAGACGTTGGCCACCGAAGCCGTCCTGGTCGGAGATCTGTGCCTTCCGCTGCCCTGGCATTTCCTCCACACGGGCCCCATGTGTGTGTGTGTGTGGGGGGGTGTTTCCCAGCAGAGCCGCTGGGCCCCGGGCTCTCAGTCCCAGCGTCACTGCGGCCTCAGGGCAGGGGTGGTGATGGTGGTGGTGGTGGTGGTGGTAATGACACCAGATTTTGCAGCTCTTTCTGGCTGCTGAGCGTCTTCGTTTAATATATTCGTGTATTTTGTTCAGGATTTTAATTAGGCCCAAAGGAATATGCTTTCGAGTTGGGTAGACTTGGTTTATTGTATTGATGAAAAGCCACGTTAAATCAAGCCTCGCGCTGGCACTTCATTGTGTGGCTGCTCTCTCGTCTCCGAGATTCAGGTTACCGGTGCGGCCACAGGAACGCGGGCGCCTGTTCGTTAACCGCCGTTTCCTTTCGGGGCAGCCGAGCCGGTGCTGCCCCTCAGCCGTGCACCTCGCATCTCCAGCATGTCCTCCCTCCGGGCCCAGCCTCTCCCGTCTCACAGCTTCTCTGGGGACACGCGGGCTGGGCAGAGGCCCCGGGGAGGTCTTGTGACGGAAAATACGAATTTCAGACACGGTTCTGCTTCTTAATTTTGCAGAGAGACTTTTAAATGTGCAGGCCAGTGTGTTACTCATGGCATCCATCCCATCTGCACTGAAATGGCCTCTGGGTAGAAAACTGAGAGAAACAGGGCAGGGCAGCGGCTGAGAGAGTGCTCTACACAATGTCTAGAATTCACATTAGACCTGGCATTACTGTTAGTTATTAATAACAACTAATTACAATTAACTATTATGAATACTTAAAATTAATAATAACACGCAGTAACTACAATCTGTTGAGCAGCTGCTCCTTGTGGCCGGGTCGATTAGGTCATCAGCTCAGGCTGCACACACCTGCCTGCAGGCCCCTGTGACGGGTCCGGACCCTTTCCCACCCCAGGCCTCAGCACGCGCTCTGCTCTGCCTGGAGCGCCCCCCCGCCCCAGCTTTGCATGTGGAGCCCCTTCCCGTGAGGGATCTTCTCTACCCGCCAGTTAGCCCCGGGCGCTCTCACAGGGCACTGGCTTTTTCCTCCCAGCGTCCGCCAGGTCGAGAGAGATATTATTTCCATTTAGGGTTGGCAGATCAGATACAAGATGCCCAGTTAAATTTGAATTTCAGATAAACAACAAATATTGATACATTAAAAAAAAAAAAATCTCTGAAATTCAAATCTGACTGGAAGGCTTGTCTATTTCCACCAGCCCCGAGGGCTGCGGGAAGGGAGAGCCGCTCTCCCGGCAGCTGCAGGCCGGCCCGGCCCTCAGGGCGGCAGCCACTGCTGCCGGACACACCCACCGCGGGGCAGCGAGGAGAGGCCGTCCTGCCGGCCACCCCAGCCCAGGCCCTTCCAGACGGTGCCCGGAGCAGCCTCGTCCCCCGCCGCCCCGGCTGTCAGCCACCTCCCCCCCAGCACCTCAGCCCCCGCCAATTCCTACCTCACCGGAGAGACGGGTCCCCCACACAGAGCAGCAGAGGGTCCGGCAAATCACCTTGAGCTGCTCCCCTGGACAGAGGAGGGGACTGGGTGGGTGGGTGTGAGGCGGTGGGACAGACCCCGGGGGTGGCTGGGGGAAGAGCTGGGTGGGAGGCGGGTGTATGAGGCAGGGGGATGGCAAGAGGCAGAGGCCATGACCTCTTAGGAACAGCCATCCATCAGAGGTGCCGTTGCCATGGAGACCAGACAAATGGCCAGCAGACCCAGGGAGGTGGGAACAGGGCTGAAGGGCTGGATGCTGAAGGCGAGTCAGAGAGTTAAATACACAGCTCGCTGCCGGATGAAGACTCAGTAACTTCCCCCCTCCCCCTCCCCCCGAACCCGGGTCCAGGAGACCTGCGGGGGGGGGGGGGGGGGGGCGAGCTGCACCAGGCCCCGCAGCGGTGACGCGAGTTAAGGGTTCCAGACAGATGTCGGGTGGTGGCGTCTGAGCCAGATCTGCCCGGAGCGGCATCTCCTGCTACACGGACACTGGGGCCAGTGCCTGGGCTGAGGGCAGACCCAGAGGCCGCCATGTGGGGAAGGGGCTGGGAGCCCCTGGCCAACTCCCCCTGGTGCTCCCAGGAGGACAGGCTGGGGGGGGGGTGCTCAGGCAGGCGCTGCAGGCGGCGGGGACAGTGGCCTGCAGGGGAGGGGCAGGGCCTGGCGCCGGAGGAAGCCCCACTCGGCTGGCTCTGCCCTCTGCAGGGCGCCCTGTGAGCCTCCAGCAGCGACCCCCAGGAAAGGCCCAGAGCCCATGCCCGCCCCCAAGGCTAACCGCTCCCCGAGGGCGCCCGCGGGGCTGTGAAGGCTGCTCTGGGGGGACTGACAAGCACCACTCACCGGGAACGGGGTGGGGATGCAGGAGGGCTCTTTGAACACAGCATCTTCCAGAGCGGGCTCCATGCTCAGGTGCTGAGCCCGGGGGAAACGTGCAGCTGCAGGACAGAGATTCTGGGCGGCTACACACCAGTCTGAGCTCGTTTCATTCCTTACCTGAACTTGAGCTTTCCGGAAATAAGCACCAGAAGCCCCCGCCCCCGCCCCAGGTCCTGGTCCCTCGCCAGCCCCGGGGGACCAGCCCTTTTCTCTGGGAAGATCTGCTCGGCGCATCCGACGGAGAAGACTAGGGCAGTGGTCAGCAAACTCATTAGCCAACAGAGCCAAATATCAACAAACAACGACTGAGATTTCTGTTGAGAGCCAAATGTTTTAAACTTAAACTTTTCTAATGCCACTTCTTCAAAATACTCACCCAGGCCGAAAACCGACTTCTGCACATGGGCCACCAAGTTTCAGTCCCACTGTATGTGCGCGCCCGCGCGCGCGTGGTGCTTTGTGGAAGAGCCACACTCACGGGGCCAAAGAGCTGCATGTGGCTCGAGAGCCGCAGTTTGCCGACCACTGGGCTAGACAAAACACTGATGGCGTGTCTGACCCTGGAAACATGTTGCTGGCACTTTTTTCCTTAGGAGGGCAGGGCAGGGCAGGGCAGGGCAAGCTTATTGCGCGACTGTATTTGAGATGTGTGCCCCAGGCGCACAAAATTAAAGGGGAGCCCTCCACCAGCTGGGGGTGCCCAGAGACCGAACCTGACATTCAATTGGGAAATTCTGCAGAAACGGTGCCCGTGGCACGAAGCACAGGCAACCCACAGACTGAGCCTTCACGGCTTTTAAGAGAAAACCAACAACAGTCACGTGAGGTGTGTGACTGGTTACGAAATGGTCAGATAGTCTTAGGCCAGATTTAAACATTGCAGGAAATACCTGTGAGGGCGCACAGCAAAGGAAGATTGTATGTGCACATGCATGTGTAGGATTAATAAACAGCGATCACTGAGGTTACAAGGCCTTTATATAATCACTAGAGGCCGATGCACGAAATTTGTGCGAGGGCCTCGGCCCCGGCCCCTGCCCGCTGCGGCTCTGTCCAGAGGGATGTCTCGGTCTAATTAGCATATTATGCTTTTATCATTAGAGATCGTATTTAATCCTCACCAACCCCAAGACAGGCATTACCCCATATTACAGGTGAGGAAGCTGAGGTTTGGAGAAATTCAGAAACTTGCTGAAGGCTACGGGGACACTGACAGAAGCCCCAGGACTTCAGGGAGGCTGTCACTGCTTCAGTCTCAGGCGTCAAGAATACGCTGTGGACACGTACGCAGGGAGCGTGGCTTAGGAGCCAGGCAAAATCTGTGGCCGGTGCAGGTACTTAAAGCTAGCAGTAGGATTATAGGGTTTCAGAATAAAAGGCTCCCCGGTTACCAAGTCAGGAAGTGCTTGAAACACAGCCTCTTTTCTGCAGGATTCCTGTCTTCAATGCTACAACATGGGTTATCGTTGGCCAAGAGAACGCCTAAGGCGTTTGCTCTGTGACATCTCTTCTGCTTCTTAGGATTCACTTTGGAAAAAGCTAGGGATAAACTTCAACTCCCTAAAACCAAATTCAGGACAAAGAAAAACGGAGTCTTGTAATTTTGGATACAGTTGATGGCCTTCCCCCAACTTCCCCTCAGAGTTTCCTGTATTTAAATCCCAAGTTAACTTGCTAGATTGACTGGCGTTTGAAAGGACTAAAGGACTTGGTCACCACCAGACGCAGGACTGGAGATCGGGGCAGAGCGTGAAGCCCGGGACTGAGATGGGCCCGTCACGTTATAGAATAAGATCTCCGTGCAGTTTCCGTCAGCTCCTGGATTTCCAAGGGCTTATCCTGTAAACTGGGATCCAGGATCCTCTGTCTCCCCTCCACCTGGAACACACAACCCATCACCTGAAGACAAGCAGGAAAGGACCCGAAGCCCCAGAACCCCCCTGTCAGGGTGGACAGGACCTTGGGGACCACCCGTCCACATGGTGGAGCTCACAGTCAGGCCACAGCCTGGGGTCTCCCTAGAGGTCCATGATTTCTCGGCCTAACCCTAACCCTAACCCTTAACCCTCTTCTCCCCACACCCAGGTTCACCTTTTTCAGTCAACAATTAATTATACTAGGTGTTCTCAACGCACCAACACTCTATCAGGGAGATTCGTTTATTTCTATAACTGACAGGAAAGACAAGAACGTAATTAAAATGGGGTCTTTGTTCATTAACGATGCCTCAGTGCCTAGAACATAGCTTGGCACATAGCATGTGCTCAGTACATCTCTGCTCCATTAATACTGGGACATGCCAGAGGGCTGCAGACCACACGTGTCTGTTGGCGATTTAAAAAGTTCGTCTGTCATAGACTCTATGACGTTCCTGAGGGGTGGGGGACCAGGGGAGGTGGGGACGCAAGGAGGCCAGGCAGCTGGGCCTCAGCTCTCCACACAGAAGAGTCAGCGAGAAGGAATGGGCTGTCCGGCTCACTCACCACACTTCCCTGCTTCCTCTAAGGTGAACGTGCGGGAGCTGGCAGCTGGGGTTTGATAGGATATGGGCAATTTCCAACTGTTTTTAAACGGATGGATTTCAGGGCAAAGGCCTTCTTTTCATAAAAGAGGCAGTTAGTGGCTTACACTGTGTCTTCAAGCTGCTCATCCCTGACCCCTCTAAAAAAATCATTCCGTTCTAACTTTTAAAAAACAGCTTAACTAGTTTTTGAATAGGCCACATTCACCAAGAAAAACTGATTCTATGTCATTCTCAACCTCAGATAAAACACTTGAATAGTTTTTGAGAACCTGCCACCCAATAGTAGCTTTTATGTGACATTAAAAAAAAATTCACTCCGATACCAACAGACTCCACTTTATGGCACCATTCCAAAATACTAAACTTTCTTTGCACCTTTATTTTCATCTTTTTTTTTTTTTTTTTACACATTTGAAGTACGGCATCCTGTGAATTTCTGAGAAGCCTCATAAGAAAAGAACAACAGCTAATTTTTAGGACAGAGTAACTCAGTTTGTAGGCAAGATGAGCTCAGGCGGGCTGAGTCCTTCAGGGGCTGGTCGTCTTGACTCTGGGGCGGGAATGTAGGAAGGATGCTAGTCCTCCTGGATTACTCTGGGGGTCACGGTCACGTCAGTACGCAGACACGTGTCGCTCAGTGGTCGGACTCTAGGTACTGAGTACAACTCAACTAGGTACTGAGTACAACAGTCTTCTGTAATGATTTTACCTTTTGATGGACAAATGAATTGGGATACTAGACTGTGAAGTTTGTATACACCTTTATTCATACTCTATAAGAGAGAAGCTCTGATAATGCCGAACCCCCTCTTACACATCTCTGTATTTGAAGCTTGGAGCTCTAAAATCTGTTCTTAGCAAGCAGATGTATTTCAAGTAGATTACGAATGGGTTTTTAATTCACCACACGTCTGGCTGATGGCTATGTGAGAAGACTAAGGGATGTGGGCGCGGATGGACGAGGCTGCTTGCAGGAAAACTTTCCTTTGTGACACTCGAGCGTCACGTCTCACTCGGATCAGAACTGTGAGCTCTTGCCTAACCCTTCCCAGGGTGAGCACGAGTGGCGGGCGCCCGGCCCACGGCCCGGCGGAGGACTCGGAGTGTGGCAGGCGGTGCCGGGAGGGTGTGTGAAGAGGTAGACTTAAGAGGGTGCCCACTGACAGCTTCGTTCTGCAGCAGTTTCAGAGTGATCGCGACAGTAACAGTCAATGACCCAGGAAGGAAACGTTTAAGTCGGAAACGGCTAGTATTAAAAAGCTACTGTGCACCAGGCAGGAAGGAATATGAGAATAGTGATATGCCCTGAAATAGAAATCATCACTTTGCACTATGTACACCACATACAATAGAACAGATTCTCTTTAACATTGCACAATATAAATATCATACACGGCGGAGGAGACTGAATGCAAAGTAACTCTGAGGCACACAGAAGAAACACGGGACAGATCGAATCTGGTTAAAGTTAAGACGGTTAGTTAGTAAAAGGCAGAGTCTCGCTCAGGCCGGAGAGCTCCCGAGGCCTCGCCCCGCGGCCGGCAGCCACCGCCCACGTACACGGAAAAGTCTCAGACCTCCATGGCGTTAGAGTTGATTGCTTCAAACAAAGGCTAATCAGCTAAATAATTTTGAGAAAGTCAAACTGCTGCTCCCCACTCTAGCCGGTAACCCTAAGGGTCCCTTCCGACCTCACGGTTTGCTGACGAGTGACTTGGTTAGTACACGGCTGCATTCCTGTGTCTGATAAACGACTGGGTTACCAGGAAACCACTTGGAGGAAACTAGAACAGTATTCAAGAACACCCATCACAGTGCTTAACAAGATTTAATGTACATTTATTCTTAACATGTGGGACATATAAAGATTTTATACTGAATAAATGATATTCATTAAGCCAGAGGAAAAGGAGGAATTTACATCAAGATTTTTTTCTTTTTCTTTTTTTTTAAACTACATTATCTTGAAATACAAATATGGATTCTCGTCACTGAAAAATCTTTGAAGTTGTATTTCTTCCTTTTATTTGTATTTTTCTCTTTTTTGTCTGTACTGGTGACCATTTTCTAAATCAATCCGTACGCAACCATTTCCACACCTTGATTCATGAAGCAAATGGTGATCAGCTGCTCTCCCGAAATAGAGCATGACTTTATACATACAGAAACTTGTACATTACCCTCTTTTTTTTTGTTTTTGTTTTTGTATTTTTTCTTTTTTTTTTTGTTGAGATATGGCCCTAATGAAAAAATATATAAAATAAAAATTATTTAAAATCTACCATCACTTTGTAGTTACCACATCATGAAAAAGAAACTAAAAACTTTGTACTAAAAAAAAAAAAGAAAAAAAAGAAAAAGAAAAAAAAAAAAGAAAAAAAAATGAGGGTATGTTTAATGTACAACTTCTATATACATCACAGCCCATAGGCGGTAAAAAAAAATATTTAAAAAATGATTGAAGGAATTGTGAAGAACGGTCATGTGGAAGGTCAAAGAGACAGCAGACACGACGTGGTGGTGAGGAAGCAGTTTCCGTTGATGGTTGTCAGGTACGTATTTCCAACCTTACCTTAAAAACCCATCAGGACTGCTCCTGGCTACGGTGACCACGCTCCTGTGGAGGAGCCAGTGTCGCTCCCAGCCTGCCTGCTGACCGGCACGCCTCCGTGAGCCCCGAGCCTACCCTTCTGGCAGCTTCTATTGCACAGAGCTGTGGGCGATGGAACAGCTTGTCGCATTATCTGAAGGACAACACGCCTGGGACGGGACGGGTGTCCACCTTTTTGCCTCAGTGTGGTGAAAACTTCCCATCTTAGCATCTTTTGCTACAACTTTTTTCTTTAAAGTCAATTTGCTTCCCCCCAAAAATGCAATACAACATGGAAAAGAAAGAACATCAAAAAGAAAATCTGTGAAAAACAAAAAGTGACCTCTGAATGCACTGGACAGCAACTTTGGTTAAAAAAAAAATTTAAAAAAAACCCCAACAGATGTATTTATACACACAGACAGCAAATATTAATTTCATAACTGTTCGAATTAATTATCTCTTTAATTCCCAATTGGTAACTATGATCGGGGCGGAGGAGCACACGTTCTCTCTTCCTTCTTGCTGCGCCGGAGAAGCAGAACGGAAACAGCCGGCGTGCGGAGCCCAGTCACTCGCGGCGGCCTCCTCGCCGGGGTCATAACTGCCCGATCTGGAAGAGAACGTCACAGACGACGGACGCCACCAGCGAGTTCAGCACGGCCGAGATGGAGATGTCCAGCAGCCGGCCCTCGTGCAGCAGGAACTCGGAGCGGTTCTCGTCCACGCGGGCCATGGCCAGCAGCGCCTTGGCCGCGCGGCACATCATGTCCACGCTGGGCGGCTCGAGCGGCGGCGGCTGCATGTGCAGGAGGCTGTGCTGGCTCTGCTGGTACTGCGCCATGGTCACGCCGTCCTCCAGGAAGCTGATCAGGTTCCCGATGCTCCCCTTCTGCACGGCGATGGCCCGCGCGGCCAGCGTGTCCCCCTGGGCCAGGTTCGACAGGAGCGCCATGGACATCTCCCGGCAGACCGGGTTTTTGCGGTCGCCCACGTACCTCACCAGCGTCGCGTAGAACTTCTCCTGCCGGCTGAAGGGCGGCGTGGCCAGGATCAGGTCCACGTTATTGTCCTGGATGCTGAGCTTGCACAGCGCCTCCAGCACGAGCCTCTGCGGCGACAGCACGGAGTTGGGCCCCACGGTGGGGAAGGGGTCCTGCGCCGCGGCGGAGGGGCACACCATCCAGTGCAGCAGGCCGTCCAGGATGGGCAGGCAGATGCTCTCCGTGTACGCAGACAGGTCCAGCTGCCCGGAGATGTTGGCCAACGTGACCAGCGTGTTGTCCCGCAAGACCTCGAGGCAGTCCCACCACCACTCGTCCTTGCTGCAGGCCACCCCCTTGTCCTCGTCCTCCTCCTTCTCGTAGGTCTGCGGCGCCCGCTTGCGCTCGGGGTGCTCGTGGTGCAGCAGGATGAGCTTGCCCAGGATGAGCACCAGGCCCGGGTGCTTGGACATCTCGGCGTCGTTGCCGGGCACGAAGGACAGGCTGCGCACGATGTTGGACACGCAGATGCAGCGCTTGGCCAGCGAGTCCTGCCAGTGCGCCACGGTGCACAGCGGCGTCTCGTCGCGGCTGCGCGGCTCGTCCTCCAGCAGCCGGATGTTGCGGTGGCTCCGCGCCTGGTGGATGCCGAACGGGAACTTGTCGGGCGGCGCCCCGGGGTGGGCGTCGTCCGGCAGCGCGCCCGGCCGCGCCGACAGGACGTCGTCGATGGTGGCGATGATGCTCTTCTCCGGCGGCTCCTCGGGCTCGGCCTGGCCCTCGGGCTCCGGCCTGGGCCCCGCGGCGCCGGGGGCGGGGGCCGGGGCGGGCGCGGGCGGCCGCCGGCGCGGCGGGATCTCCATCTTGCTCTCGAAGTGCGTCTGGATGTGCTCCGTGGTGTCCCCGCCGCCCAGCTGCCAGTGCAGAAGCCCGCTGCTGAACTCCTGCACGCGGCCCAGCCGGTCCGAGCGGTCCACCACGAACAGGTTGTTCTTCTTGACGATCTTGATGGGCAGCTTGTCGAACTTGCTGGCCTGCTGGGGCTTCTCCTTTGGCTCGGCCACAGCGTCCGAGGGGCTCAGGGCCGCGCCGCCCTTCTCCTCGGCCCCCGCCTCGGCCTTGGCACCGTCTCCTTCCTCGGCCTCCTCCTCCTCCTCCTCCTCCTCCTCGTCCTCCTCCATGCATTCCGCAGCTTCCTCCGCGCCCCCACACTCGTCGGCCCAGGCCTCATCTTTCTTCACTGCGTTGTGGTCAAGTGCTTTTTGGCTGGGGTCTCCCACTTCGTATTCCATGAGAATTCCAAAAATGTCGATCAGGCATTTCCTGAAGTACTCGACTAACAGTTCCAGAAAGCCGGACAACTGCAGAGGAGGGGAGAGAGACACGAACAGGCTCAGTGTCATGCCATCGGCTAGGCCTGCGGCCAGGTAAGCCCGGACAGCGAGCCCTAGCCGGGGAGGACTCTCAGGATTCACTGCACGCCTGGCCAGGCCCAAACTACTTACCGTTACTACCGTCCTGCTGAAGTTCCATTATCAACCAAACCGATATCTGCCATGTTTCTCATGTCCTGCTTACTCTCCTGCACTATCGACATGAAAACTTACCTGTTTTCTTCATTTTTCTTCATTTCCCCCCCCCGCCCCCCCCCCCCCCCACACACACACTTAAACTCAATGCATTCATCACTGCAAGAGTGGGGAGTGAGCCTGCTCTTTCCTCTTATTTCATGAGACTGCCTGCCTGGCTTTTCCTGTTTCATCATCAAACTGGATGGTTATTTTTGTCTCAGGAGCCATAGGTCACGCTGATTTATTCTTTGCAGGAGATATTTTTAGCAATGTAGTAGCTTTAATAACAGAAAATTAAAAGCAAATCAATCGAGTCCCCGATAAGTGGATTAGAATGTCTCGTTGGAGGCAGTTTACCTTCCAGCTATTGGAGGCGCTAGCTGAAGACAGAGCCGCCAGGGCCGTGTGTTCTTCTGAGCACATGTCTGTACCCAGAAAAGCACACCTCCCAGTCAGCACCGCTCAGCTCCCTCCCGAGTCCCGTCGGCGTGCTTGGGGGCGACAAAGCACTGGTGAGCGAGAGGCCTCCTCAGAGACAATGTGAGCCGGCACCACCTCCTGAGCTGCACCAGCTCCCGGGGAGCGTGGTCACTACGTGAGGGACTGGGAGCAGCCAGAGAGCACCGCCTCCAGCCAGGCAGGATCTCCCAGCGCAGGTGTGGGGTGTCCCCCCGCGCCCCCCTCCCCCGGCCCATTCCCGGGCAGGGGCAGGGGAACGGCCAAAGGGGACCTGCCTGACAGGCGGGCCCACAGAGCCACCGCCCACGGGACACAGTCATCGCTCCCGCAAAGGACACACGTTTTAATCCTTATTGTCAGTGGAAACGAACGTCATGTGAAGTTTAGGACCTTATTCACACACTGCCTGTCACTCGAGAAACTGCCTCTCGGGGCACATGAGCACTTAAATGAGAGAGGGAGGTTCTGTCCTATTTCAATGGAAGGAATCAGATGACTGGGCTTTTCCGCCGAAGCAGAGAGCTGTTCACACACAGTAGGGAAAACACCCCTTTCTCATGTTTGTTTCTGAGGATTTCTTTCAAAGTCCGTGGCGAGGGGACCCTTGGGCGTCTCCTAACCCTCAGCTCCCTCGCTCTGCGAGCTGTTATGCTGGAATCTTCTCTAAACCTAGTGCCGCGCAGAGGAGGGCTGGCATCTCCGTCCGGGGCTTCTGGAGGAGGGACCAACTACCTGGAGGGGCGGCCAGGAGGCATGACCATTTCAGCTGAACGAGGGCATGTGGGGACTCATCCAAGTGTCTTGATGTGTATAGTCTGTGGACGCGGAGGGCTGGCTGTATGCGTAGATTACACCGTTCTATAGGGACTTGGGCATCCTCAGACTCGATATTCATGGGGGGAGGGGGGAGTGTCCTGGAATCCAACCCCCACGGAAACTAAGGAACAACGTACGTATCTGGGGAGACAAAGCTATATGCAGCTTTTTGATTGTGTGGGGTACCTGTAACGCCTGATTGTTCAAGTGTCAACTGTGTACTATATATCTTCTAAATACAAAATTTCTCTTTAGTTTCCCTTTTTAAAAATGTTTTAGGTAAGGGAAAGGTGAGGTCCCTTTGGAAAGAGGAGTAACACTCCAATGCAACCCACTGCGTTCCCATCACCGACTATGGACATAACGTCATGTGGACCTGAGTTCATTCACATTGGGCTGCTCATGTTCATTCTAAACAGCAACTTCATTTGACTGCTATCCTCCATTCCATGCATACAGGCACGCACACGCATGCACACGGTCATGGTGTTCTTATGAGACACAGGTATGTGTGAATTCACAGAAAGACTGAAATGAACTGTCATTCTGCCCTGAATTCTTGGGTGACCGCGCGCCGGCCGACGCCGGTGACAGAGGGCCGGACGCCGAGCGCCGGCGCTGGTGAAGCAGCGAGCACCGTGGCCCCGCGCTCGGCCTGGCTCCGGGCGCGGCTCACCTGGGAGAGGTTGAAGGTGGCCACAGTGCTGTCATCGTACAGGAGGATGTTGATGGTGTCCAGAGCCCAGGTACTTTCAGCCAAGAGCCCTGACTTCAGGGACATCATCACGCGCCAGGCCTCCGGGGTGACTGGAAGCGGGAAGAACAGGATGTGATCGGTGTTAACGCCACACAGAGAGAACAGAACACAACAGAGAGGAAGAGGAAGGAAATGGCGACGAGGACTGGCTTTACACGACTGTCCTGAGGGGCTGGTCGACATGATCGCGTCCAGATCTGAAGCGAGGTGAGGGCCGTACTGAGAACTTTGGTCTCGAAGGCCTTGCGCTCTGCCGGTTAAACAGGGGCCCACGTGCCTCGGCAGGAGGCTGCGGTTCACACAGCCCCGCTTTTTCCTCCCCACAGAGGAAAGGTGCAGCAGTTCCCACGGCCGAGTCAAACCGAACAGTGCTGTTTGTCCTTGGTGCCTGCTCCACTCACAGCTGCAAGTACGCAGAATGTAAGCCAGGCTTAAAGCCCGACCAAGTCCTGGCTTTCCCGCGCCGGCCCTGCTCCTTAGCTCAGGACACGCTGTGGACAACACCAGCGCTTCGATGGTCTGAGCCTGAGCCTGAGGCGGGAGCTGGGAACCAGAGCCGCACTTTTGTCCCCCCATTCCTGTCACTGAGGAAGAAGAGCCGCGTGATAAAGCACACGCAGGCGCGCCATAGCTGGGCTAGGAAAAGAGGCCGTCTCCAGAGCCTGTGAGGGCACGTGGGGTGGGCGGGCCCGCCCAGCCACAGCCACAGCCACGGCCACAGCCACGCCAGGTGCCACGCCAGCCTCACGCCGGGCGGGGACTGTGGGTTTCCACCTTGTTTTAATTTCGTTACTTTTCAATTTTTCTAAGACAGACACATATTACTTTTATCACAGGAAAAGCAAACTTCCTTTTTAAAACGAGGAATTTCTCTGTACTACAAATACTGCTATAAATGTACTAAGAAATTTTACATAGATTTAAGTATTTATTTAAACGTGTACACACACGTAAACCACAAATGTGTGTGCCTATTTTCACGTCTATTTCCACATATAAAATGGCCCTGCGTCTGTGTCTCTTGCTCACTTCCCGCACCCCTTTCTTCACAGGTCCTGACAGTCCTAGGACTGGGACCATCGTTACCGTTTTTTTAATCACTGAATAGGATTTCACGTCAAGTGATTTTGAGATTTTTGAAAAGAATCTTTTAGTTTAATCAAGATCTTAATGCCCTTCGCTGTGCTGTGTGTACTCCCAGACAGAGGGTGTCTCCTTCCTGTTCACAGGCCCCAGCAGGACCGGTGAGCCCCTCAGGGACAATGGAAGCAGCCCTGGCCGTGTCCAGCGCCCCCGATTCCCGGACCCACAGGTGGCAATCCTGTCTGCCTACATGTCACCGTCCGGCTCCCGCTCCCCCCGGGACCCCACCCCGCCCTGCCTTCAGGCCCACAGCTTTCTCAGCACGCCTGCGGAGAGGAAGTGCTTGGTTTAGTCAGAGCTATCGGCCAGAGGCTGGTCCATGGCCACTGGGGGGCCCCCAGTTCTCCCCCAGCCCCCTCTCACAGCACCAGTGCCGTGAAAACACGTGGCAACCCAGGCTTTCCTGGTGCTGCTTCAGCTCAGATCAGTGAATTACCCCCAGCGAGGCTCCTCTCTGAAGCCTGACAGCCTGCACTCACAGGCAGATCGCAGGGAGAACCTGCACTGGGACCTGGTTCTGGCCGCGGACGCCAGGGAGCAGGCCGGCTTACCGATGTCCTTGGAGGTGATCTTCCGCCTCTGCTTCAGGACCGGCTGGGACGCCTCCACGGAGCCCGGCGGGAAGGTGATCTCCCTGCGGATCGGGGGCGGCTGGGGGGGCGGCCCCGAGGCCTGGGGCGCGGGGCCGGCGGGCAGGACCTTCTGCATCTTCATGGCGGGCAGGAAGGGGGACTTGCTGGGGGACATGCGGCTCTCCAGGGCGCGCGGGAAGGCGGCGGGGCTGGGCGCGCGGGAGATGTGGTTGGGCAGGGACGGCGGCGGCTGGTAGGCCGGCTGGGGCGGGCGCGTGATGGGCTGCATGGAGGCCGACGAGGACAGGTAAGGCTGGCGCTGGCCCATGTGGGAGGGCCACTGGCTCTCGTGGTTTATCCTCTGGTCGGGGACCATCATGTCATCCGTGCGGCTCATGCCCGGGTAGGGGGGCGCCTGGGCGGGGCCGCCGGGGCCCTGGCGGGCCTGGTAGGGGTAAGGCATGTCGTTGCGCGCCGCCCACAGGCCCTGCTGCGGGCCGTCCCCGGAGGCCGGCTGCAGGGGGCCGCCCAGCATCTGCGGGGGCAGGCCGTGCGGCGGCATCTGGCCGGGGCCCTGCACCCGCTCGCGGCCGTACGGGTAGGCGTACTGGCCCTGCAGGGGCCGGCGCTCGGGCCCGGAGTAGGAGCCGCCGTACTGGTTGTACACGTCGGGCTGCTGGCCGCCGTACTGCACGCCGTACAGGTCGCCCTCGTGGCGCTTGGCGGGGGGGCCGTACAGGCCGTCCATGTGCCGCTTGTAGTTCTGAAAGTCACACACAGGCAGGTCGCACGCGTGCTTTTCCAGGAACGACCACACCCCCTAGCGACCGTCACCGCCGGGGATGCTCACCCCGAACGGCCCGGGAGCTGGCGTCACCGAGGACTAACGGTTCCTGTCTCATTCCAGGGCTGCCAGCACCCACGGGCCTCCCGGTTATGTCCCTGCCTGGTGTGTCTGTGGGAACAGGGGCCTGGAGAGACGCTGAGGGGACTCAGGGGGTAGGATATGCCGAGGGCCACCCTGAGAGGGTCCTGGGTTCAACAATTCCTTAGGCCTAACTACAGAAAAGCCTCCCGAAGGACCTGGCTCCTCAGACTGCACCTGTGCTACCCTGACACCGACATCCCATGGCCCACACCCGACTTCCGGCTTGTCTGGTCAGACTTCCCCAGCCTGAGGGCAGGCCGGGCGCAGCCCCTCCTCAGCTGCTGGCCGGGGCGGTGTCTCGGTGGAGTGAGTGAGAGGCTGGCATGGGAATGAACTTTCACCTCACTGGAAAACCGTTAGGACCAGCTGGTTTAAGAGCACAGCCCCTGTAGATGCACCCCCGGTAAAACTAAATACACATTCAGCCCCCTATTCACAGGCGGTCTTAGGCCTGGGCCGCGGGTGGAAGTTGCCTTCCGGTGCTGAAAGCTGCGCCCAGCGTCCTCTGGGCTGCAGGGCAGCGAGGACCAGCAAACCTCTCCCTCCGTCAAATGTGCAGTCAGTTGGCATCTGCTTTAAAAAGCCAACAACTTCCACGTAGTAGGTAATATTTTAGTTGTTTTTTCCTACATGTCCTCTTTAAAATATATTCACATATTTCTGGTCTAAAATGGCGTTTGATCGTTTAGCACACACAGGCCTTTAAAATATACTTAAGCTGGGCTTGTCACTATTTACACGGGCGCCTCTCCTTAACTCCTAACACACGATGCTTGTTTCGGGATTCCCTACACCAAGGGCTGTCTTTAATTTGCTGGCTTCCAAATCTGAGACTGTGCTCCAGCACAAAAAAATGACACTGTGATTGTTCAACGAATGCTAAACACTTTGGTTACACTTTCTAGAACTCTCCGCAGTGACCGGAGCCTGCGTCTGCACCGGAAGGCACCGGGCACGCCCACTCCCCCCTCACTCACCGGCTGCTGCGGGTACAGGCCCGGCTGGTGTCCTCCGTACGGCGGCTGTCCTGAGGGTGGGCCTTGGCCCGGGTACTGCTGCCCGTAGGGTTCATGCCTGGAACGAGGCATCAAAGAAAACCTCCTTCACAAAGGACCTCAGGCCACGGGAGAAAGAAGTCTATTTCCTGAAACTCTATGCTCAACAGCTTTTCCTCCCTCACCCGCACCTTCCAGCAGAGGCAGGCTGAGCAGCTGCAGATGAACTCTTAGCAAACGTATGGGACACCCCTCCTGGGACCGCTGCCAAGCTGGGCAGCTGGCGGGCAGCACCCTCTGCCTTTGAGTCGAGGCCCCGCCCACCCACTGATGCCCCGGGAGTGCCATCCAGGGCTGTGCTGTGGGCACACACGAGAGGAAGCAGCAGCACAGAGTCCAAGCGCCCAAGCAGAGGACCAGGACATGGACCCACAATAATGGAAACTAGCTCAACTTCTCCCGTTCTCATTACGAAGAAGAAATACTCATTTTTAAAGGTATACATCACAATTAATGCAAATGACATTGAGTTAGCTAATAACTGTATGGATGCTGTGCTCAAAGTCCTACAATTATAAAAGGCTATAAAAAAGAATAACAGGAATTATTTAAATGTATTGCTATTAAATCTTAAAATGGGAATGAGCAATACATTTATTTCTCAGCTAATACTGAGAAATTATAAATACCATAAAAATAGCATGTTTCAAGAACCACCCAATAAATTTGAAATTAAGAAAAATTAACTGGTTTAGTTAGTATGTATATTGATCTTGTAAGAAATAGAATAATTAAACTAAATATATTCCTAAACTGGTCAGTGAATAAGACAGAAAATGAATAAACTTTTAGACATCATATGTAAAACAGACATGGGAATTTTTGCTAACAACATTGATATCTAGAAGGAAGCTTATAGCTGAGAAAAAAATATAATTGACATAGATAAAATTTAAGCTGAGCAATAGCTTTGTAGAAGAGAAAACTCAGCAATGAGGTAAGCCCCTCTCCAATGTGGCAGAACCAAAATGACTTCCACCAGCAAACCTAGCCTGCACAGCCTTCTTCCTATATTTGCTTTGGCTCCTTTAAGAATATATGTCCCATGCCCCGACCAGTGCTACCCAATGGTTAGAGCCTTGGCCTGTGCACCAAGGTCTGATTCCTGGCCAAAGACACATACCTGGGTTTCCAGTTTGACACCCGGCCCCAGTTGGGGCATATATGGGAAGCAGCTGATTAACCTGATCAATGTTTCTCTCTCCTCTCTTTTCTCCTTTCTTCCCTCCCTTCCTCCCCCTTTCTCTAAAAATCAATGGGGAAAAATGTCCTCTGGCGAGGATTAACAACAAAAGGAATATATGTCCCAGGACAACTGTCACCCTTCTGATCATCAGCCAACACACACACACACACACACACACACACACCCACACCCAGAGCTGAGCCCGGACCAGGGACACGGCCTGTGTGGGACACCGCCGCCAGGGCTCCGGAGTGTGCTCACCTGCGGTCGTAGGTGGCTCCGTAGGGGAACTGCTGCCGCTGCCCCATGCCCAGGCCGGACATGGCGCCCGAGGGACTCTGGTTGTACATGTCCTGCATGCTGCTCGTGGGCATCGGGCCCTGCGACATGAAGGGCTCGCTGCCTCCAGGCACTGGGCGGGGACGAACAGACCACAGTCAGCACTCCAAAGCCGAAGGCCTGTCTAGCCGTTCGTTCTTGTTAACACGGCACATTATCTTATCCTTGTATGACCAACAACACGAAAGGAAGAGCTTAAGCTCTACAGTCAAGGTGGGCCCTGTGAGGCGGGGCCCTAAGATGGACCCCAGATCCCCACCCCATGGACTTCCCCACACAGCCCTCCGGGGTGGGCAGGACCCCGGGGTATGATGGGGTCACCGGAGGAGAGACTGCCGGTGGGCCTTTCCATTGCCTCTAGAGGCCGGAGACAGACTGCGTGAGGGTGCCCCCGCGGTCCCGAAGAAGCACCCGCCTTGCAGGGGAGAGGCCACGTGTAAGAACGGGCGGCACCCTCAGCCGATGGCTGACTGGACATCTCGCTACCAGCGGCCAGGATGCCAGCCTCCTGTGCGAGCTGAGGGGCCGAGCCCCGGGAGGCCTCACTGCCTGGCATGGGTGCCTGCGTGAGCTGAATGAGCACGCAGGAGCCGACCTCAGCCTGTGCTGCTTCAGGCTGCTAGGTGTGAGGTGACTGTGTAACAGTGAAAACGGACGGGTAAGTCAGCACATGTCTGCGCTGACTGCCTGTCTATGGCATGGGTCTGGGGAGAGAGGAGACACTTGCAGAGCTAGTGCCCGTCCCTGATGGGGGAAGTGAGAAACTCGACACAGACACCGCCCACAGACCCACTCCAAATCCAGGGTAAAGACAGTCACCAGGGAGCTGGAATAGCTCCCGAATGGATGAGACACGCTATTTCTATCAGGGTAGAGCGACAATTAGGTCAAATATGCAAATGAACATCAGCTCAGCGCCTGAAGGAAACGGGGTCAAGCCCAGAAACTGGCCTGTGGGTAAATCACTCGGTTTAACGCAGATCTTAATCGATATGTGGTCCTACTGCTTCTTCGCCTAGAAGGTCACTTCTGTCTCACAGGAGGCAGAGCTGAGGAGAGGTCTGTGAGGCTGGCAGAGGCACAGGCACGGAGCCGGAAGCTGGCGGCAGGTGCGCTCTGCAGTGGCTTTCACATTCTCTATCTTATTTGATCCCCATCAACCCTCAGTAGAACCAGTTTTGATGTTATTTCCCATTTTATAGATTTAAAAACAGAGGCAGACAGAAATTAAGGGGGATGATTAAAGTGAATAGGTTAATTTCCCAATATACAAAGAGTTCTTAAAAACCAATAAGAAAAAAGAAAAAGAAAAATTAACACATAAATGGATATTCACAGAACAAGAAAAATGGCTGATATATATATATATATATATATATATATATATATATATATATATATATGTATGTGGCTTCACCAATAATTAAAGAAATCCAAGTTAAAACAATAACCAGGCCTTTCCCCCTCCCAATCTGACTGGCAAATATTAAAACGACGGATGATAACCATCTTTAGCATCTTCACGTTGAGCATTAAAATGGCACAGCTTAGCCAGCACCTGCCACGCGAGGCCGGACGTGGGCCTCCCCACAGAAGCACAGGACGAAGCTGGGTTTATGTCAGCAGTGAAATAAAAGAATCAGAGGGCCACCGAGTGAGCCTCCCCGGGCTTTTCTGTTTATCCGCCTCCATTTGGTGCTAAGTCCCCCAGCGGAGCCCTGGGGCTGAAGCACACGGGGAAATGCGAGGCGAACTTCCTCCCGAGCAGCGGTATCGCTTTCAGGATCGATGAGAACAAGCTCTGTGGCTGCCCAGTGCCAGGCGGGCAGTCCTCGTGCGCCCCACCCTCCGCAATAAGAGAAATGTGGGCACAGGAAACAATACAATCTCGCGGTCTAACAGCATATAGTAGGAAGTTCACAATGACTTCTGAAGCCAGATTCCAAACACTACTAATTACTTCCCATGTTATTATTGTCATATTTTCAGAGCCTAAAATGTGAAACCACCACTAACAGCACTCACAAAATGTTCTTTCTAACTGCACGCCACTAAGAAAAATAGCTACCTACAACGCTCACAAAGCCTTTGAATTTCCGAGTTTATGGATTTATTGCAAGTTCTGCAAAATATTTACTTGGAATAAGCAGCTCTGAAGCTTGAGAAGTAGTATAGTTTGTCTTGCTTTATAGTTTGTGGTTTAACGTACTTGCCCACGAGGAGCTAGTCCTGCTCTGCACCATCCCCCTAGCGCCCAGCCCTGTGCCCGGCCCAGGCCCTGTGCCCACTGCCCCGCCGACACGTGGTAGCATTCAGAGCACGCTGCTTCGTGGGCCAGTCATTCTCCTGTGGCCTTTAGGTGACTGATCCCTTTATACTCAGGGCACCCTTTAGGCAGACCCCACCATTTCCCAATTTCTAGATGAGGAAACAAAGCACAGAGATGCCAAGTCTTTCTCCCAGGCCAGAGACTAAGCGATGGGAGCTGGGGCTGACCTCGGTGTCGAATGCACGAGGGGACGGGGGTGGGACGGCAGAGAGGCGGCTCCGGGACCACGCCACGCCAGGCGCCGCTGCACCTACCTTTTCTCATCCCGCCAAAGGGGTCCTTGTTGGGCTCGTAGGGCACCCTGCCCATCACGTCGGGCATGCTCATGCCCTGCTGGTACGGGGCGCTCGGAGTCATGGAGTTCCGTTTCGGGAACGACGAGTCGCCCGCGTCCGAGAACGGGTCGTGCACGCTGACTGTACTGCTTCTGAGCGGATGGGAGGAATGAAAGCTTAATGTCAGAGCACGAAGTGTTACCTCCGGACACTTACTCAGAAAACAAGCTACTCTTGCAATCAGTGAATGTAAAAACTACCCAAATAAATGACGAGCAAAACCAGTAGCAGTCAGCACGTAACCACGCGCCAGGGAGCGCCGTCCTCCGAGGCTTGCTGCCGACGTTACGACGGGAGTCGGACTCGGCACGCTCAGCGCTCGAACTTACCTTGCACCTGGCATCGGGGCCATCTGTCCATGCGGGGTGGAGGCCGGAGTCGGTGGCTTCAGGTCACCCGGAACCTCTGCCATCGAATTGCTGCCAGTGGACTGGGGGGTCTGGGGGCCTTGCAAGGATCCTGAATTAGCTGATAGTAGTAAGAGCCAAGAGGAAATGGGGGGGAAACAAGGTTATCAGAGTAAGATCATCCGTGCTAGATATTAAAAAAAAAGAAAGACAAGACACCACCTTATCAGAAATAGTGACAATACCCACTGCTGGTCACGATGGAGTAAAATCAGTCACTCTTCCGTTTTTCATAGAGGTTATATAATGGACGTATTCTAATATTTTTAGGAGCACAATGTAATAATTTGGTATTTGTAACTATTGCAAAATGATCACCACAGTAAATCTAGTTAATATTCTTGACCTTACACCATTACAATTTTTTTTTTTTTTTTTTTTTTTTTACACATTATTTGTAGTGAAACTCAGTAAAAGTTTAACTCTGGAAACATACTTCATTTGTGAGCCATAAAAGTTACACTTTGACCAGGTAATGACTTTCCTGGGTAATAATCCCAAGAAAACAATCTAATGTAAAGGAAATTTTAGGCAGAAAAATGTTCATTTCAGTGTTGTTTATAATGTAGATAATTTAAATGTCTGAGAATAAGGAATAATGGGATGAAAATTTTGGCATATCAATTTGATGGCATATCTATTGTGCTGTTTTAAAAAAATTAGAAAAATTTGTTCTATCTTACTTTTTAACTTAAGAATGTTTAAGTTGAAAAGCAATGACACAAAATATCAACAGGCCTTTATCATATTTTGATGCCTACTAAATGTCTAGAAGTATCTATCTTCTGTCATTAGCAGTGATTTTTGGAGCTATGATGTCAGATTTGTGACTATACAACACAATACTGGGTTGGGGTTCATTAATGTCATTATTAGAGTTTATAAGGATTGGTTTTAACTATAATTACATTATAGTAACAGCTTAGAACTGAGCAGATCTTTCAAAAATTTAAGCAAGGAATCTTGAAAATATTAACCTCACCCTAAAGGAAAAACAGTATTTTAAGAGTTCTTGCTTTATCATTGACCCCAGTTCTTAGAATGCTAGGTGTTCAGGAGAAACTGGTTATTGAATAAGCAATGGGCTTGCTCTATTGCAGGCTCTTTTCCATCCCTGAGTTCCACCCGTACACCAAACTGATGAGAAAAGACAAACAGCTCTGCACTGTGCAGCTACGGCGGCCCCTGGCTGCTGGTGCACACCACAGCCACAGTTCCTGTCCTCCACAGTGCCCACAGCTCAGAGTGACCCCATCGTCGTTGTACGTCAGAGAAAACAGAGTTAAAACGGTCACTATCGAGTGTGCTATAAAGGCGATGGGCCTATGGCTTCTCCTCAGCCAGCCCCCGCTGTGAGCACGGCCTTCCCCAGGCGTGAGCACGGCCATACCCAGTGAGATCAGGACTGTCCAGGTCCCACCTGGTCGGGGGTGAGTCCTGGTGACAGCCAACAAACAGGCTGTAGTATTCTGTGCAATGTCTTCCCTGGCTGCCCAGGACTCATGTGATGCTGGGAAGTTCTCAGAGACACGGGAAGACTTACTTTTAATGTATCTTTTTATATGTAGACATCTTAAAAAAACAAACTCACCGACTCATGCTTATAAGCCACATTTTGGAGAAACGCTGGGGATGCATATTTAGAAATGCAATGAAAGAAAAAAGCAGTCTCTATAAACCCAATCAGGGTAACCTCAGACAGGAGCAGCGGGAGCAAGCCGGGCTGTTCCCTGGAGATCGGCTGCTCCCTGGAAGCACGGCTCCCAGGCGGTGATTCAGAATGACCCTTATTTACAAGTGTTCACATTTACAGCTCATAAAAAAGGGAACATTCTTCCCTCTTGCCAGAGTTTCTTCCTTTGCTTTCAGGGAAAAAATGAATGCAACCTCTTGAAGCTCCATTAATAGCAGAGGCTGGCCCGCTCTCTAGGATGTCCCCACCTTTTGCCAGAAGCTACAAATGTATACTCGAAAGTAAACAATGGAAAGGTTACGGAAGGTTAAGTACATTCACACACTTCCCGCTGTACAGCCAGACTCCTGGCTGGGAGGATAATTTACACAGCACGAACCGGCGCCCTCCTCCTGGCCGGGGTTCTGGAAGGAGGGCGGGGAGAAGCAGGAAGAGCTGATCTGTCCCAGGCCCGCAGGGACCTGAGGTCACCCAGAGGGCACTTTTGTTTATAACCCGAGCCCTTTCTCGTTTGTTTTCCACTGAGGATTCCCTAGTTGGATCCGTGACAGGTTTTGTGACATCACCTGTCAGCTAATAATAGAAACGCAGCCAGCCACCTGCCAGCAAAGATGGATGGGTTTTTGGTTACAGACTCACTAATTGAATGTGGAGCTTCCGTGCCTCCCCCCCCCCTCCCCCGCTGGTTTCCAGCCGCCCTGGCCAGCTGGGTAGGAGACTGCTGTGGCTGCTCATTGGAAGTCCACAGCTTTTATGTTTTATTATGACGAGAGCCCCACTGGGCGGAGACGCCCCTGTACCAGACCTTGTCCCGCTCCACTCGGGGCTTCTCAGCCGACTCGCCCAGAGGCTGTGAGACGGGAGTGACCCGATCTCTCCAGGAACCACAGGCCTGTCCAGTGGAGATGCCGCTGGCCCAGAGGCCTGAGGGGTGACACCTGAAGGGCTGACAGCACTGAATGTCTGCCCCGTGCCGGCCGCATCAGATCAGTGAACACAGAGGACAGAGCGGCGGGCGCCAACCTTCCGGACCTCACGGGCCACTGGTTGGCGACCGCTGACGTAGAGCCTGTACAGCACAGCCCGGGAGGCAGGATGTAAGCCAGGGGCGGGGAACTAACCTGAGGGTCCGAGAAGTCATCTGACTGGCCTGCCAAGGCGTTAGGGGTGAGCTAATTAAATGTCTGACCAAGCACAGCAGGCTCGTTTTTAAGTTGATAATTTTGTATGGCCTGCAAATGATATATCTATCCAAAAGGCCCTCGATAGCAAAAAGGTTCCCCACCTGATTTGTTTTTTATATATCTTATTGATTTATTTACAGAGAGGAAGGGAGAAGGATAGAAAGGTAGAAACATCGACGAGAGAGAAACATCCATCAGCTGCCTCCTGTACCCCCCCCCCGACCAGGGATGTGCCCACAACCAAGGTACATGCCCTTGACCGGAATCGAACCTGGGATCATTCAGTCCGAAGACTGATCCTCTATCCGCCAAGCCAAACTGGTTAGGGCATCCCCACCCGATTTAAACAAATAATCTAGAATATTTCGTAGGAATTTTTTAGTTTTCCTGGATGTGCAGGTAAGGAATCAACGACAATTATGTGCCATGGGAAAAACTGACCTCACAGACACACATTCCGGCTGAAATTTGGTTTCTGGAAATGTCGTCGCATGTGAGACCCTGACGTGCCAGTTGTTGACAATGGCCTTTTCCCTTCACTGACGGTCACGTTACCGAGATGAGCTCCTTGGCGACAGTCCCAGAGCCCGAGCGGATAGGCCCACGGGTGCCGGAAGCGCGTGGCTCTGGCCACGGACCGATGCGAGTCACCACCTCAGGGGCCGTGCCCACACCTGTCTGTCTGCTGAGCGGTGCACAGCACACCTGAGATGACGGGCAAGCCCTGCGTCCCCCGCGCCCGGCCCCCAGGCCCCGCCGGCTGCATGGAGGAAGCGCCCCCCGCTGCCTGCCTCCGCTCCAGCGGCCGCTGAGGAGGACGGGCTATCAGGAGCACATCTGCAACCCAAGCTCTCTGTGCAGGGAGCCGGTAACGCTGCCACAAACCGCAGGTTAAAGGAGGAAGCCGCAGGCGGCCGGCCCTTCGGGAGGGCTGTTCTCCAAGCCGCGTGCAGACCGTCCAGGCACCAGCTCTTTCCCTCGAACAGAATGCACCTTCACATCTTTGCAGACATTGCCTCTGGTTCGCGTACCCCTGGGCTTTATGTGGGAAAGACGGAGTCAGCTGCTCACAGGCCGCTGGCTTTTCTCTGTATAACTCGGGGAGATTTTAAACTTGGGTTCCAGCTTTTCAGGGACAACGTCACAGGCAAAGGCTTCGGGTCCTCAGGGAGGGGGTCCGAGAGGCGGCGTTCTGCTGGTCCTCAGCAATGGCGGAGCTAAACCCGGTGCTCAGCATGAGCATTTATGCGGAGCCCTGGCCTGGCGACCACAGACACCAGCTCTGCCGCCCGGGGGCTGCGCTAGGAGAAACCACTTGTCCCCATGGCTCAGACACCTCTTCTAGGGCCAACACCCCCACGACAGAGGCAGGAGTGCGGGGCCTTTCCGCTCCCTGTCGCCGAGACTTTACGTGCCTTTGTTTTCTTACGGGTTTAAGACCACCTCTGTGTCGGGTCCGACAGGAGACCGAGTGACAAAGCGTGGAGAAAAGTGCGCAGGAACCATGCCGATGGTGTGGGATCCCAGCCCGGAACGAGCGGTGGGACAGGAAGGACCACCAGGCCCGGTGTGGCGGGACCAGACACGGGGGCAGTGGAGCTGAACTTGAGAGGCCGCCACCCAGAACAGGGGTGACCCGGTTTCTTCTCGCCCCCTCACCGTGTTTGTCGGATCCAGTGGCTTCAGAGTCCAGCAAGCTGCCCAACGGGCAGAATGAGGGCTTGGCAGAGCTGATGGTCGCCAGCAGGTGAATTAGACAGGAGACGGGCAGGAACCCACTTGGATTTCCGTGTGAGGAGTCAGGTGAGCAGCCATCGATCCTGGCACTCCTGCCCGCGGTCGGAGGTTACGGGGCTGCCCCGTGGCACGGACACAGAGTCCAGATCCCGTCTGGCTGCCAGGCCTGTCAAACTCAG
This sequence comes from Pipistrellus hanaki, assembly GCF_964339955.1. Taxonomy (NCBI): domain Eukaryota; kingdom Metazoa; phylum Chordata; class Mammalia; order Chiroptera; family Vespertilionidae; genus Pipistrellus; species Pipistrellus hanaki. Next base: position 84,581,248 of record NC_140509.1, on the reverse strand, counting down.
GAGGACTTTGCGGGGCGCAGACGGCCAGCACGGCCCTGGGGGGTCGGCGTGACAGTGGGAGACTATATAAAACCACCGGTGTTGGGAGGAAAGGCACACAGCTCCGTGCCAGGCTGTCTGACTGCCAGGCAAAGCTAAGGAGGGGCCTTCAAAGCGGGACCAGCAAGGACGCCAGCCCAGTTCCGAGCCACCACACCGAGGCCCCGGCCCCGCGCCGCACTCACCGGGAGAGGGCGGCTGCAGCTTGGGCTGCTTCTTGGTCTCGGCGGCGCTGAAGACCTCGGGCGGCGGCTCCTCCCCGCGCTCGATCTTGCACTCGAAGGCGAACAGGTACTGGATGTACTGCTTCTTCAGGGAGCTCGCCGCGCTGCTCGACGTGCCCACGTTTAGGTTGGTTGCCAGCTCACGCCACTTCTTGTTTTTATTAACCTAGCAAAAAACCAAAACAAACACAAACACATAAACAAACCCAAACGCAGGGTCACCGGTTTGTGTTAAAGTGGCTTGTTCAAAGCCAGGAGACAAAATGATTAAAATGGTTAGTGAATTAATTAATGCATTGGATTACTTTTTTCATTTGCCTCTTTAACTAATGCTCGTTACTCCCGCTCAGTCATGGGAAGGCAGTGCGTACAGTTACGGAGCCACGAAGGGACCTGCTGACAGGGCCTGGGGCACCTCGGCGCCTTGCCCTCCTCCAGAGCCCGCGGGCAGCAAGGGGTGGATTTGAGCAAACGCACTCTCCTCACACTCGGCCCTGTCCCTCCTCTAATGAAAATTAAAAAAAAAAAAAAGGTATCTAAAACCAACTTGAAACGGAGCAACAGAGCTATTTTGTATGTTAAGTGTTTCAGCCTTGGGAAGAAAAAGTGTCCCTTCCAAGGAGCTCCCGGAAGAGGGGCCTCTGCACACGCCCGCCCTCGCCCTCCCCTGGGGCTGTGTGTGGGCTGTGCAATGGCAACACTGGGTGCAAAGGTCCACAGCCCTGACCAGACCACCCCAACCGAAATCCCGGCACACGCGTGGGCCTGGAGCTCTGACCCGCCCGGGCCTCGGGCAGCAGCGGGGCTCGTGAGGGGCAGGAGCGGGCGGGGCTTCCGCTCCTTCCTCTGGCAGGAAGACGGCACAAACAGGAGGGAAATGCCGCCGTGGCCTGTAAGGCTTCAGGCTTTACTTCATCCTTCCGATTCCCCCTGGGGAAGAGTTATGGCAGGTTTAAACACCAGAACGAAACACGAAGACCCGCAAATACTCGGGATTACTGTGCCTTCACGTGCCCCTGGATTCCTCAGCCTGGGTGAGGTTAAGGGCACAAGTGGTTTTTAATAAAATGTTACATTTTTGGATTCAAACTTTCTCACAAAGCTCTTTATATCCATTTACTCAGTACTAAACGGTGCATGATAAACCGCACACGCTCACGAAGTGCCTAACACTGCTCTCGGTGCTTAATGCCCGCGGCCACAGGCAGGCCGTCACTGCTGCAGACACCGGCAGAGGCTGCTGGGCCCCGAGCTGAGCTGAGCGGCCACAGCGCTCCAGGCACACGGAGGGTCACCAGCAGAGACGCAGATGGTGTGAGCGGCAATGCCAAGCGCCCGCCACTGAGTCACAGCGACATCCAAGCACCCTCACTGGCCAGGCCAGCAGGCTCGCTGGCAGACCCCAGTCGCTTAGTATCCTGGGGACTGAAAGTATCTGTGCAGGAGGTGTAGGCGCAGAGGGCAGAGGCCAGGGGTCTCCGTGCGGAGGGGGCATGTGCATCTTGTTCTCCCCTGGCTGACGTGGAGGTGAGTGGCCACGTGATCGCGCAGGCCAGGCACCACGCTGTCTCAGTTGCAGTCCTCAGGCTCTGGGAGGGGGATGGGGCACCAGGGAGAACAGTGGCATCTCCTGCACAAACACCCCCCCCCTCCCCGTGTGCAGCACCCGAACCAGGTGAGACTCGTGGGTCAGATGACTGGCCCTTGGATAGTCTGTGATCTGGGCCACCCGGGTATTAGATTAGACCACCGGGCCCACAGGTGCTCCCTTCACTGACCGGGGTGGGAGCCCAGGTGACTCAAAGGCAGAGCCAGGCCTGCGAACCCCGGTGATGGGGGCCACCTGCCCTCCGGGTCCAGGGCCACCCACCACGGCTCTTCATCTTGTTAGTTTCCTCAGACGGCCTTTGGGACTGGCGAGCTCTGCACTGGCAGGGACTTAGGACAAAGGCAACCTCAAGTGTGAGCTGCACCCCGCAGGCAGGAGGCCTCGAACTGGTCAGCCCCGGCAGACCTGCACCCTGAAACTCTGCCCCGGAACCACTGCTCCCCATGGGCCCAGCCCGGGATCAGGGGCAGGGCCGTGGTCTTATGCTCTGTTTCCTTAATAAATTGCTCTGGACGGAGGAAACAGTGAATCTGATTTATACCCAATTCAGACAATTAATTTGGTCATTCACAAGACATTCCTGGCATATTTACTAGGAAATCCTGGCAGATCCCACAGAGCTCCGCGGCTGTCAGGGACCCTGGAGAAAAACCTAGCCCACGCGTCTCTCTTTACAGATGCGGACCCAGGTCCATACACTGCGAGCGGGCTGCGCAGCCAGGGTCCCGTCCTGACGCTCTCCCTGCGTGGCCCCCAGGAAGGCGACTCTCACGCAGGCTTAGCTCTTTCTCCGAGAGAAGACCACCGGCTACATGGTCAAAGAAGGATACCGTGAGAGCTTATCCAGAATGCCTCCCTCTTCGCTCATTCATTCACTCACTCACTCATTCATTCATTCAATTCACCTGGGCCAAGCCTCCGATCTCTTTGACGCAGACGTAGAGCCGGAACAGGTCCAGCGGCTTCTTGCCCACGGCGGGCAGGCTGGAGACCGGGGAGCCCCTCTCCTCCATGAAGGTCAGATAGCGGTCCACCCACAGCTTCCTCTCCGGCTCGGTCCCCAGCTCGTACACCTTGGTGATCTTCTCCCCAGTGGTGGTGGAGGTGCTGGACTTCTGGGCCCAGAAGGAGCATTGGGAGGGGAGAGGTGGGCGGAGGGACAGGGAAGAAGGTTTGAAAAAGTGATGAGGTACCAGGTATAAAAAGAGTAAATTTTAAAAACTACTGCTATCACACAACAACTAGGAATGAAGGCTACTAGTTCAGGCACAAACTATACATTTCTTAATGAAGAATTTACTTTGATTTTAAATAAAGGCCCGAACCCTCCCCCGCTCCCCTTGTATACTTTAAAAAAAACCTCTTTTACTTTACTGATATAAGCGTTGAATCCCAGAAGGCAAGGTTCTAATGACAACATTGTCATTTTTTAAAATAAGAGGGTGTTAACTCACAGAACGATCACAATGAATTTAAATTTCACATGGATTTAGAGTAAGGTGACCAGATCGTCCCGCTTTTGGCGGGACAGTCCCGATTTCTAACAATTTTTCCCGTGTCCCGCGGCATTTTAAAAATGTCCCCAAAACTACATGAGCGCCACTTTCCTTGTCAAAATAAGAATGGCTAATGTGTGTCTTCATTAAAATGCTAAATCATATGGAGGAAGAGCAAACACGGGCACTTGTGGGAAATAAAGGTAGGTCACAGGTCACAGGTCACAGGTCACAGGGCGTGGGCCCCAGCTCCACAGGCTCCTGGCTGAGGCCCACACGCCTCACGTGACCAGCCGCCCCCCGAAGGTGCTTGAACTTCTCTGCCGTGGCGAAGGGCGGTTAATGCCTTAGGTAGCCAGGCCTTAATCACACACACGTGCTAGTTCCTATCCCGGCAAACCTACAGGTAAACACTTGCCTACTTTTATCCACATGTGCTTAATGCCCACGTGGTTCAGCCAATGCTCTAATTCTCAGACCATAATTGAGAATTTCTAACTATACTTGATACGGAAATGTTGAAAGCTGCCGTTTCTGCACACCAGAAGCCGCCATCTGACCCCTGACCTGGGGAACAGCCCAACAGTTCCCTGCATGTCTCCATATTTGTAATATTCCCTTCCTTTTATGTCTCTATATCTGTAACATTAGTCCCTTCCCTTTATGTCTGTATTTGTAACAATATTCATGTACTTGTAGTATTTGCAACTCTGGGGGTTGTACAAAATCACTTCTAACTTCCCTATAAAGATCTCTTTGGAATAGTAACGGACTTCATTTATTCCTGTTCACTAGGTTGTCATTTGCAACAAAGAGTCATTGTTTAGGTGATCTGACTCTTCTGCATGACACATAGCCTAACGTAATCTCACACACATCCTAACCTGTGGGGTGGAGTAACATGACCGCCACTGAGGTTTGAGGTGACCTTGCTAAGCAACATGGCCCCCAATAAGAGGAGGACCTGAGCAAGGATGTTGGAGAAGGAAACCTTTAACAGGCTGTTTTCACTGAAATTGTAAGCCTCCAGCTTTAGAATTATCGAGGCACAAAATCTTTACATCAAATATGCAGAAGAGGGTGCCAGAATCGATGTAAATAAAAAAAATGTGAGTGGCAGGAAAACAGTGATCTTTTAGAATTTGCATCGATGCTGAAGCTAAACAGCCAGCCACTTAAAATCACTTTAGAGAAGTGCTGAAAACTGGACGCACACGTCCCTGGTCTGTCTGCAAGCCCTTGTACACACTACGCTGTGGAGCACATGCGCTGGACACTGTGTCTTTAAACGGTATTCCTGCTCTTCTAGCCAAGGAGTGTTTGGCCAGGAACACGCTCTGATGTTTGATGCGCTTTCTCTCTATGGCACCCGGGAGCTGTCACCAACGGGGCAGGTGTCGGGAGGGTTCGAAATCCTACTGTCCAAGTCTTTTGATTTTTGGGAAATACTCTAAAAACTCGGATCCAGTGGTTTAAAATAAAAGATAATTTGAAATAAGGACACGAGGAAAAGCATTCTCACCTAAAACCAATTAACATAGAACCAACCTCCCTCTTGCACTTCATCAGATTCGATTCAGGGAAAGAGAAATAAAAGCCATCTTTTGATATGAAAGTAGCTCTGCACACCCCGGATCTAAGACTGAACTGCCGTTCTGGCTGCTCCTCTGCCCGGGAGAAGCCACTCAGGACCCGGGCAGTGACAGAAGTGGGTCATCCTGACCAGAGACAGGCCTGAAGTAGATTGACGATGCATATTTTAACTGTCCTTACATTGCTAAGTAAACTTGTTTCATGCCTGCATATCTCAATTTGTTCTCTTAAAATTAGAAAAATGTACTGAAGAGAGTAATTCTTAATCATTTTATTTTTATTTTTCATAGTTTTTAAAGCTTCAGAAAAACATTTTCATGGTGCCATGACGCATCTGAATGAAAAGCTAGCCCGAGCCAGGTTGGCTCAGTGGATAGAGTGTCGGCCTGTGAACTGAACGAAGGGTCCTGGCTTTGATTCCAGTCAAGGGGATGTACCTCGTGGCAGGCTCCTCGCTGGCCAGGGCGCTGGTGGGGGCGTGTGCAGGAGGCAACCAATCAGCCTGTTCTCTCACATCGATGTTTCTCTCTGTCTCTCCCCCTCTTAAAAGCAACAGGAAAATATTGTTAGGTGAGGATTAAAAAACTAGTGGGCAGGCCAGGTGCCAGGATGACCCCGGGGCTGCCCTCACTGCAGCTCTGTCTGCCCTTGGCAGCGCCTGGTGACACCCTGTGCACGGAGCACCGTCTGCCTCTCCTCTCCCGACTGGACACGAAGGTCCACAGGAGGGTCTGCTGACCCGGAGGCACCGCTGGGACCGGACGGGAGGGCACGGGGCACAGCTCTGAGTGGAGACTCACGTGGTAAGAAAGATCTAGAAAGTCTGGCACCATCTGGATAAGAATCAACAGCTGATTAAAACATCCCCAAAGCGGGTTTTGTGAGCCAGGTGCTCCGGGAATTGGCCACTACCTAGTAAGACTGGAAGCTGAGCGGGGACCGTGCCCACGCCCAGCATCCCCTCTGCGGCCTCGGGCTCTGCTTCCAGAGCGAGAGTTTGGGTGTCCGGACAGAGAGAAAGGACAGAGAAACAAGCCTCAGCAAAGAGGACAGACTTCACCCCGAGGCCCGCAGACCCGTCTGCTCAGACGCCGGATGTGGCCTGGCTTTTGGTCTCACTCTGTCAAAGCACAGACATCTTTACCTTTCCGTCTGTGCAGGGCCTGCTACCAGACAGACTCGGCAGGGCCCTGGTGAGAGCAACGCCAGGCACAGCCACGTCTCCCGGACAGAGCCGAACGTCCTAACCGCACACGCAGCGTGACCTTCTGCTGGGTCCTTCGTTTCAAGCTCCTCGGTCTTTCCTGGAGGAGCGCCTCCCTCAGGAAGGGGCTTCCTCCCCACAGTGGTCACCTAACAACCCTCCCCCCCACCCTCACCCCAACTGCAGCCTCTCCTCATCTCCGAGCCCGAGCCAGGAGCGGCTTGTGAATTCTCAAAGTGGTGATGGCACAGGAAGAGATAATGTACATGAAATATTTAGGAGAAAGAGGAAAGTGATATGCAATTTTAAGCACGATGCATTATAATTGGAAAACTAGGTTAACATTAGTTTGCTTTGTTTCTTATGTTCATGTAGAAAGTGAACGTACGGAACTTTTAAGTTAAGAATACAATAAACACCTCAACCCTTCTTTATAGTTCAGAAATCAACAAGGTGGGATTTTTAAATATAGTCTATCAGTAGTCTTTGTTTTTAATCAATTATTGGTCTTAGCTATTTATTATCTTAAGGTTTTAAAGGTTTTCAGTCTCTAAAAATTTTCCCTCTGAACCAACATGCAAATGATTTGGGAAAGTTTTAATTTGAATTCTACCTGTTAACTTGAGAGTGTTACTGAGTCAAAAATACTTTTCTTATGATTAAAACAAACAAACAAAGCCCAGGGTCGATGATGGGGAAACACCCTCCATGTGGGCTGCCTTCTGAGACTCAAAGCCAGTACCGTAGGCATTGGCACGAAGGAGCGCACCTCCCGCCCTTCGGCCCTGTCCAGCAGCCCCCCCCCCCCCCCCCGTTCCCCTCCCCCGCCCCATTTCTCCTTCATCTTGGTTGTCTACAGAGAAGGTCACAGCAAACATCCACCCCTCCCTCCTCTGCAAAGGGAACGCTGGTTAGCCGGAGCTCCGGTGAATTCCACAAGCATCTGCTGAACCAACTCTCCAACCCCCGCCCGCCCGTCCGCGTGAAGCAGCGAGTGGCCAGGAGCAGAGCCTCCTGTGGGCGCTGACCAGGCGGCCAGGCCCAGGGAGCCTCTCCCGCTCTGGACTGAGCTGTGCTCTCCAACCCAGCCGCTTACAAAAACCAGCGGGTTAATCAAGCCTTCCTGGCGAGTGATTGCAAGTTGAGGTTTTTAAAAAAAGATCTTTTGAGTCCTTATATGAATGTAAAATAAAGGTTACCACAGTGCCATTCTTCCTTTTTTAATGGCACAGAATTAATTTCTTTAGAAGGAAAAAGACTCAATGGGCACGAGACCATAAAGGCTAAAAATCCCCTTACATATACGTTATCACTTTTGTTTTTTGTGTATCCATGGAACCAACACCTAGTTTCAGGACTATCAGCAGTCTGTGCAGGTCTAAGTTGTCATCTCAGCGAGTCTAGTGCAGGCACAGCAGTCAGCTAAGAGGCGGCCCAAGGTCCGTGCAGAGCACTCGGACCGCTTCCCTGCTGGGGCCCTGGGGCGGGACCGGGCTGACATAAGCCATGCCCGAGCTAAAGCTTCTATTCTCAGGCAGGCAGTTTTGAAGTAAGGTGTTTCAGATATAACAAACTTGCCATGGACTCCACGGCTGCTCGCAGTTCCCACGCAGAGGAGAAACTCACTTTAACCGCGCTGAGTGCGCGGTATTGGATCGGTCACCGTGGGGAGGCGCTTGGCCCCTAACACAACCTTGATCAAATGCTATGATGCACATCAGCTTTGCTCATTTGTTACTAATACAATTATAAAGAACCCCCTTTTACGGATACATTATTGAAGAAAAAGTCTTATAAAACAAGCAAATAAGCAAGCATTAAAATAGAATTACTTAATTATCTAAAAACCCCGAAAAAAAACAAAACACAAAAAACAAAAAAGCAGAGCCACTTACAGGGCTTGATGGAGTCTTGGGCCAGCCCGGGCTGCTAATGCTATCGCTCTCATCTCCATGAAATGAGGAGATGCTAGCAGAGCTGGGGGACATTGGGGAGGGGACTGGCAGGTTGCCGGGGGTGGGGGGCTGAGAAATACCCTGAGAGCTGTAGCTATCCTGTGGTAGAGGAATAAAAAAAAGAAAAGGAAAAAAAAAGACAAAGGTAGGGCAAACTTTATTTAAAACAACAAAAAGTACATCCAGTTTAACAGACGAACTTTCATATTTACATAGAGACGCACACACGGACACACAGACACACACATAGACGGTATTAAAACAACATTCTTCATTAGTACAATTCGGTGAGTTTGCGGATGCTGGATACGGCCATAAGCCCCCATGCTCACTTCACGCTCACATGGAATGTTAAGCATGGGTTACCCCGTATGAAAGAAAGAAAGGAAAGAAAAGCTGTTCACCTTATTTATCAAATAAGGCAGGAAAGCAAAATATTAAACATGTTGCTGTTGCTGAGGCGGCCACAACAGGAAGCTATAAACTGAAGGCAGAGAAAATGGCTGCAAGAATCAAAACCAGGCAAGGTCTTCCTCTCCCCACCCCAGAGCACTTCTCTTGGGAGCCCTGTCCCGCCGCCCCCGCCCCAGCCGTGATTAATGCCGCAGAACTAGTAACTTTCAGATCCACGCCCTGACGGGTGGGGGGAGAGGCTCAGACATGTGCACAGTGAAGCATGCAGAGAGCAGACGGAGCAGTGTGGCAGCACCAGCGACGCGGACGTGCAGGTTAGCAGGCAGCCCCGTGCAGAGAGGGAGTACCTTCGCCTTGCTCTCGGGCTGCGGAGCGCCTTCTTCCTTCCCGTCGGCTTTGAGAGGCAGCGGCAGCTTGGACTCGCCAGGAGACATCATATCTGCAAGACCCATAGATGCTAATCGGAAACAGGAGAGAGAGTTTAGGATTATACGTGTGAATCCTCAGCTGGAGCGCCCGCGGACACAAGTCACTGCGTGATGCACGAGGCACCGGCCTGTCCCTTCAAGGAAGGAAAGGAAAAGGAAACCGTAACTCAGAGCAGACTGCAATTTCTGAAGTCTAAATAGCATGATATTCTGGCAATTCTTCATTTAAAAAAACAAAACAAAACAAAAAAAACAATCATTCACTCAAGATCCAAACCACCGAAAGTGAACGTACAGCAGTATTATTTAATAAGGCCAGTCTTTAAGCTGCTCATCAGGTGTTGAAAGTAAATGCTGGTTGTGTACGTTTTTTACCTGGAGACTAGAGGATTTAGTGCTTCCTTCATTTCCTAAATTCACAGAGTCTATAAGTGCAAAATCATTTGGCATATTGTAGTGTTTCATTCGAAAAGCTTATTCATCTATTGCACGTGGCCTAGTCCATAATGGAAGACAATCGTAAGAGATGCCTTCAAAGACAATGACCAAAAGTAGTAAGTTTCGAAGGAAAGAATCTAATTATTTTGCACGGGCTGGTTTCCTCCCAGCCCGGTGCATCGCGCACATCTGGCAGGCCTGGGCAGAGCTCAGACACCAGGGCCGACACCCACACACTCCAGGTGAACCTGCTGATCCCAGGAAAACTCCTGCTCTCTTTCCTGGCTCCCAATTCAATCAAATTCATCCATGCTTCAGGATGAAAGGTAACCAATTTACACACATTTATTGTAAACAGACATTTTCCAGTGAAAAACAGAGTTTGACTTTCTCTTTGAAGGAAGCGGGGGGCCACAGTGGGAGTGAGTGTAGGTACCGGAGTGACAGCTGAGCACCTGCAGGACCCGCTGTGAGGCCATCTGCAGGTGCCCCCTCCACACACACACCCACACCCCCCCCCACACACATACATACACACCCACACACACCCCCACACACACATCCACACCCACCCACACCCACCCACACCCACACATACACACACACACGCACACACAGCACGGCTGCAGGTGCCACACACCCACACTCACTCCCCACACCCCCCCCCCCACATACACACACACACACACACACACACACACACACACCCCCCACACACACACACACACACACATGCGAGGGGTCGGAGGAGAGGGAGGTGGAGAAGAGGGAGGGCATTGTGAGCCCGATAAGCGAGCGAAGACCAGGAAACAGTGCCATTCCACAGCAAGCTAAGCCTGAAGGTTCCTGGACGGGCCCCACTCTACATCCTGCGAGCGGGGCGGCTCCAGGCGGAGTGCCCGCGGAGCGCCTGTGCCAAACGGCACAAAGAGAAGGGAAGCTGCCGCCAGGCTCCAGATTGCCCACTACAAAGCCATTACCGCACACATTCGTGTATTACTATGTTTTAGAAAATAATTAGTTTTAATTACAGCAGAGAGGGGAGAGCAGGCTCTGGCGAATTAGCTGGCACGCTCGGTGCAGCTCATTTGCTAATATCGTTAGCATCACTGCAGGTTGGCACCGGAGGTCCTGCCAAGAGAGCCCACCCTGCCACGAGCCGGCCAGCTCCCGGGGGCCTCCACGGTGCCCGCCGAGGCCGCTCCTGCTGGCTTTCCAAAGCCCACGTGCAGCCCCAGCCCGGAGTCATCATCACACACACAAATCATAATTGGGACGTTTTTCTTTCTTTTTTTCCAAATTACTTTCAATGCTTAGACTTTAAGAACTGGAACAAAAAGCTTTTTCAAGTGATGCAGCTGCAGAGAGGAATCTATTGGGATCAGCTAAAAATGCAGTTATTTTTGTGAATGTGTGAAACCTCCAAGCAGCAGCTGAGAGATTACACGGAGAGGTGGCCTCGTGGCCCCGGGAGGCCTCACCTCTGGGGTCTGGCAGGACAGGAGCTGGCAAATCTGTGCATCGAGAAAGACCCTTCAGAGAATGGAAGGGGAGGCAGGGCGAGTGTGGGAAGAGGGGTTATGTATGCGAGTCCCCGTCCTCGCCAGCTATTCGCAGAGCCCGAAGGAGCGACGGCGCGCAGTTCCCGAGGAAGGGGCCACGCGGACGGCCAGGCCCTGCTTCTCCGGTGGCTACGGCAGTCCTGCCAGCACTTGTAACGCATTATGTGAAATAGTAAAAAAAATAAAAAGCAGTAATATCCTTCTTCATGCATTAAATGTGTACATGTACACGGAAGCATGGGGAAGCGTAAGGAACTAGCTCAATATGTATTATGGCAATCAGTGATAATGACTTACACAGATTTAAAAATCAGTCTTAGGTGAATATAAGCATATATATTGATTTGAAATTCTCCAAACGTCTTCACTTAAAATAGAAAAAATATTATATATTTTAAAACGGGCATTTGGGCTACACAAATATGGAAACTGTCAAAGATTGTGTTGCTTTATTATTTTGAGGCACATAAGGACTTAGAGCAATAGTTCTGTTTAGTCCTCCTGCCTCACAGAGTACATTTTATCCCTCCAGGTCTTCTCTACGTGGCTTTTCCATCCTCTTGGCGAAATGCTTAACTTGACTTCGTAGCAGAATTCTCAGGGAATCGTGCACAAAGCCCCCTCCCCCGGGCCCCATTCCTCCCCCTTTCTGAGGAGAGACCACCACCACAGGCACGCGTTACACCAGCCCGGCCCCCTCCCCGCCCCCAGGGCAGCAGAGGACCCGGTGCGGGAGCAGAGTCTGCAGACCCCGCACGCGCTCCCCACCCCCCGGGTTCGCCAGAGAGAAGAGCCAGAATGACTTAGTCAGCGGGCAAGACCCCCGGCAGCTGTCTCCCCGGGACTCAACATATTCAAAAGCACAGAGAACACGCCGTGTGAGCAAAAGTGACTACAACGTTCACTCCTGCTCTCCCGCTTCCTCCCTCAGTCTCCCTCCAAGGCTGCACACCACTCCCAGAGGAAGCAGGGCCAAAGTGCACCCACTTCTTTCTTTTCGTGGTGAACAACACAGTGTACTCTGCAAAACGTTTTGTTCCTCGGCTTTGAAAACCAGAAGGGCGTAGTATGTGCACACTCCTGTAATATTTGTGACTGTTTTTACATGTAGCCGCTATATAAAGAACACCATTGACAACACACACAGAGTGTCTGAGGAGAGCGCACGCCTCTATCTAGCTCAGCGTGGCCTGGGCACCCCGAGGACCCCTGAGGCCGATGCCCCTCCACGTGGGCTGAGGGGTGCCCATGAGCTGGGAGGCAGGACCCACCATGTCCACCACAGCCCTCTCCCGCCCGAGCGGGCCACGGGACCGTCAGCCGGAGCAAACCCGGCATGTGAGCCAGCATCCCTCCCGGAAACCAGCCATTGCCCATGCCCACTGCCCTGCCTGGCCACGCCGGCCCACCTCTAGGAAAGCTGAGTGAGCACCTTCGGACCAAATGCTCTGCAGGAGCTCCCTGCCCTGGGCCGCCGTCCACTCCCCCGGAGCCAGCCCCACAGCCCTGCAGACATGCGGGCCCTCACCACATGCCAGCAAACGCTGAATCGTCACTATTCCTCAGATGTGCGGCATTATTACTTTCTATCAGGTAGCATTTGACTTAATAAAGCAGAAATAAAATCACATAAATGTGTAAAAAATTTTGATGAATGTTTAAATTATTAAAAATTCAATATTTCAAAATGCACAATGCAATAAAAAGTACATATACTACTAGTCCGTATGAAAGCCTGTGAGGATAAATGGCCTTTCATGGAAGAGATTACCTTTGTATGAAATAACAAATAACTGAATTATCTGAATAGTGTAAAAACCCCTCTCTGTGAATCTCCGTGAAATTGGTTATTCCTTAGGAATACATAAATCTTCCCGGGCAGGCCCCGGTGCCATCTGCTTGTTGTTGGTTATTTTTGTGGCCCTGGAGTCCAAAAAAAAAGGCAAAAATGAGGATTGCTAATAGTAGGTGAGAATTTATTGTGTAGATTCAATGCTCTGAGGTAATTTTATTTCAGCAAGCCAGACAAAACCCATAATGCCACAACCCGGAGTCCCATTACCTGGGACAGTGGGGAAGCTTCTAGCTAACAGGCTGCTCAGAGCTGTGCCCTGGTCACCGCAGACGTGAAAGCCCCACCTCAGGGGTAAAGGACGGCCTGGCCTCCCCCGCCCCCCCCCGGAAGGCCTATTCTGTTTATGTACAAACTTTCCCGTTCACCTCAGTTCCTACTGCGTCCTGTTCCGAACCGTTCAAAGGGGAGCGATCAGGGGAAGGCCCGAACACCAGGGCTGGCGCCGGCAGGATGGGCAGCAGGCAGCCCAGTGCTGTGCTCACCAGCCAGAGCAGCAGCAGGTACAGGCGGTCATGGGGGCACCTCTGGCTCCACGGCGCTCTCTGGCACACCGGGAGCACCGGGCCGACCGCCACTGCAGCCTCCTCGCTCCAGGCCGCTCCCACCCCCAGGGCGGCCCTCGCTCCCCGGGGAGAACCAAACCGGCCGGGAGCTACACGGAGTTTTCTCAGCACCCAGCTTGCGGGGGGAGCAGGGGTCCTGAAGGGTGATCCGGGCTGGAGGAGGCTGAGGACAGGGTACCTGCCCAGGCTTGGGCATTCTAGCCATTTCGAGGTCTGCTTCCCGCACCAATCAGATGGGATTTGCTGAGAAAGCCGCTGAGGCCATAAAGTGGGTTGAAAAATGGAAGCATACTGAAAATACTAGACCAGCTCTTTAACCACGTCTCTAAGTTCTCAACAATCTGCAAAGAGCACTCTCCTGTGCAGACATTTAAGGTGAGCGTCCCGAAGGAAAGGGGACCCTCTGCCTGTCGTCTCCTCTGAAGCAGGACTCTCACATCTGCCTCCGCCCATCCAGGGAGGACACAGTGCGGCCGCCGATACCCCCAGGGTGCCCCCCAAAGACCCGAGTGCGTATGGTCAGTACTCTCCAATGACACTGAACTGTGCCCACATGATGTACAGGACACGCAATCCTCACATCCTACACTGTCACGTAGACGGAGCAGGTTTCCAAGCAGCAGAGAGCGGTGTTTCCCCCACTTCTCCGGAAGGGGGGGGGGAGCGGGCCTAGGAGGGGGGCGGCCTCGGGGGAGGGGAGAATGGCGGCTTTAGGCTGGCGCCGGGGTTACCTGTGGAGCTGTTGACCATGTTGGGCGTCATGCTGTAGGCCGATGCCTGCGTGTTCATCAGCGCCGAGCTGTTGTTCATGGGCTGGCTGTAGGGAGAGCTGGAAGCCATGAGGCCACTCTGGTTCATGCCCGGGAAGCTGCCCTGCCTGTGGGGAGAGAGAGCACACGCGTCTGTATGCTGAGCGCGCACGGGCAGCGCGGGCCCCGGGGGCCACTTCTCAGGGGGCACCTGTGCGAAGGGCGGGCTGGTGTGTTTCATGTTGGCTTAAACTCATGTATTTTCTGCAGAGAGGCTGAACTCTATTGCTAAGTAGTTATTTAATGGATTGCCTAAGATTCCAAATCATATAAACTTCACAAATAAATTCTACATTTTAAGCTTGTCAAGATTTATATAGGGGTTATAGAAGCAAGAAGGGGAAAACTTGAAATAATAACAGGAATTACAAAAGCAAGTAAAATTAACTACCATTTGAAAAGAGCTGACTCTTTATGAACATTACTTAATATCCTCCCATCAAAAACCGGAAAAGAAATGCAAAACAGATGAGCAGGGTGGGAGGGTTATTTAAAAAAAAAAAAAAAATCCCTTGACCTAAAATTTCTGATCTACTGACTATCAGAGGGAGCATTTCCAAAATCCCTTCCACCCTCTTCTTTGACATTCTGAAGCCCGGGGCTGTGAGCCACACACCAGCTCCTGTATCAGAGCCACAGTGAATGCTGACACCCTTGCCCCCCGAGTTCCAGCAGCAGGAAATCCCAGGCTCCAGTCCTGAGGCCACCCTCCCCGCACACGGATTCATGAAATTATCTTTTGGTGACTTAGTTTGGTTAGTTTTGTGTCTACACTCTGAGACACATCTCTTCACTCCTGCAAAGTGCAAAGGGGCATTGTTTGATCAAAGGAGGCGAATGTCACTTCTCTAACTACAGGTGATGGGGTTGGGGGAGTGAGGGAGAGGAGGGTTTCAGCAGCGAGATGGTTTAATTTTCCCAGGGAAATTACTGCCAAGAAGATGGAGGCAATGTGGCAAAATCTTTCTTCTTCTTCTTCTGGTTTGTGGTGTTTTGTTATTTTTAAAATTAAATCTTCATTGTTCAGAATATTACAATTGTCCCCCCCCCTCCCACAGCTCCCCTCCACCTGGTTCCCACTCCACCTTCTGCCCTTACCCCACTCGCCCAATGTCCCCATCCATAGGTGTACGATTTTTGTCCAGTCTCTTCCTGCACCCTTCACACTCCTTTCCCCCTGAGAATCGTCAGTCCACTCCCTTTTTATGTCCCTGATTCTATTGATATTATATTCACCAGTTTATTCTGTTCATCAGATTTTTATTTCACTTGATTTTTAGATTCACTTGTTTGATATATATTTATTTGTTGTTCATAATTTTTATTTTTACCTTTTTCTTCTTCTTCCACTTCCACTTCTTAAATCTTTCAGCATTTCATATAATACTGGTTTGGTGGTGATGAACTCCTTTAGCTTTTTCTTATTCGTGAAACTCTTTATCTGACCTTCCATTCTGAATAACTTTGCTGGGTAATCTTGGTTGTAGGTTCTCGATATTCATCACTTTGAATATTTCTTGTTACTCCTGTCTGGCTTGCATAGTTTCTCTGAGAAATGAGCCAACAATCATATGGGTGCTTGTAGGTAATTTATTGTTTTTCTCTTGCTGCTTTTAATGTTATTTCATTGTCTTTTGCTCTTAGCATTTTAATTATGATGTGTCTTGGTGTGGTCCTCTTTGGATTCCTTTTGTTTGGGGTTCTGTGAGCTTCCTGGACTTGTAAATCTATTTCTTTCACCAGATGGGGGAAGTTTTCTCTCATTATTTCTTTAAATAGGTTTTCAGTATCTTGCTCTCTCTATTCTTCTGGCACCCCCATAATTCTGATGTTGGTACACTTGTAGTTGTCCCAGAGGTTCCTTACACTATCTTCATATTTCTGGGTTCTTTTTTCTTTTCCGGTTGGGTGTTTTTTTGCTTCTTTGTATTTCAAATCTTTGACTTGATTCTTGCGATCCGTTAGTCTGCTGTTGGATCTCTGAATGTTATTTTTTATTTCAGTCAGTGTATGCTTCATTTCTAGTTGGTCCTTTTCATATCCTCCAGGGTCTCGCTAAATTTATCAGCCTTTTCTAGAAATTTCTTGAAAAACTTTATAACTGTGGTTTTGAACTTTATATCCAGTCATTTGC
Source organism: Pipistrellus hanaki (assembly GCF_964339955.1). Lineage (NCBI taxonomy): Eukaryota > Metazoa > Chordata > Mammalia > Chiroptera > Vespertilionidae > Pipistrellus > Pipistrellus hanaki. The sequence continues at coordinate 84,564,925 of NC_140509.1, read as the reverse complement.
TTTCCTCCATTTCTTTCTTTGTGACCTGTTTCTTTGTCTCCACATTTTGGCTGCTTCCCTGTGTTGATAGGGTGGCTTTGTGTGCTAGGTGTCCTATAGGACCCAGTGGCTCAGCCTCCCCAGTTACCTGAGGTGGACACTCTTGGTGCACCCCTTTGTGGGCTGTGTGCACAGCCTTGTTGTAGTTAAGCCTTTATTGTTGTTGGTATCACTGGGAGGAATTGACCTCCAGGCCAATTGGCTGTGAGGATCAGCTCTGTCTACGCTGGGAGAACTTCTGTGCTGGAGATACCCTTATGAGGCAAGACTTGCAAAAGCCTCATAAGGATGGGGCTCAACTTGGATGGGGCGGAGTCAAGAGCAGACAGTAATGGCTTCCCATCAGCCCTGCTCTAAGAGGCCCTGGGTCTCATTGTCCTGCGGTAATCGCTGTAAACATCTATGAGAGAAAGCTGCCCTTTAGTTTTGCCCACTGCCAGACAGTCCAGTTTTTCCCCAAATGAGTCTGGGACCCAAGAGTGTCGCTCGGCACTGGAGTTCAGAGCAGTTAGGAGCTTTTGTCTCCCTCCCGATTGAGAAAGCCAGCCTCATACTCAGTTGCCAGCCCTCTCTGTGCATGCACCTCTGAACCTCTGCCTTGTGCAACTCCTCCGAGTCTCAGTGTACTTTTCTCTTTCCTTCTAGTTGTAGAATTTCCACTCAGCCAGGCTTCCTATGGTTCTGGATGATGTCTGTTTTGTCTTTTAGTTGTAGTTTTGAAATTGTTGTGTGAGGCAGCAGTTTAGGTATTTACCTATGCCACCATCTTGGTTTCTCCTCTGTGGTGTTTACATTTTCCAGGAATTTCCACAGTTCTCCCTGTGTCAAAATCTTTAAAAGACTCCACATTGTAGTCAAGCTTTTCTTTATACGGTACCTTTAAAAAATTTGGCCATTGATATTTACTCTTAGAAGTAGAGCTAACAGGAAAGGAAAAACCTGCTTTGCCTGTCTGTTCCAAATAAACGATGATTTCCACCCCCTCCACCTCCAGTAAACCATTGTTTATTGGCTCTTAACGTATATTAATGAAAGTATTTTAAAGACATCCCTTAAAAGGTGAACATAAGTCATTAATGAAAAACAACGTACTATTCTCTTAGTGTAGCTATTTTCAGTCCGAGTGTCCAAACAGAGTGCGGGCGAAGAAGGCACTCACCAGACGCTTTCTCTATGCAAAGGAAACAGGAGCAGGCAAAACACACCTATCCAGGCAGAGATACAAGCTGAGACGAGGGAAACACTCCCTGTCAAACCCAACCCTGGACTCTGGGCTCGGGAACCACTGGGCTGCTTCCAGGGTCGATGGGAACAGAGAGGTTTTGTCCCAATTGCTGCTGCCTGATGCCATAGATCCTAATCTGCAGTGGACGCCCAAAATGCCCGGGAGGGGGTTTGTTAAACGGTGAGAAATAGCGTTTTGTGGGGATTATGCCGAAGATGGGTACTGGGCTGCGCGCTGTGGACAGGACTGCTGGGCGGTGCTCACAAACCACAGGTGCTGACCACGGGCCTGTGCTCACGGCAGCTGGTGCCCACACAGCCAGGCCCCCCTCTACCTGTCCACGTCCACGTGTGGCGTGGGGGCTGTCATTTGAACACGCAGACCTGCAGGATAGCCACACTGCGTTTACACGGGCTTTCAGGGGGATGAGATGCTAGGGCTGAAGAGCCGTCATCCCAGGACAAACCAGGTGGCTAGGCCGTGGGCTGCAGATGCACTTCCCGGAAGCGCCCTGCGTCCTCTCCTCAGCCCACACGCACCAGCAATCTTTCCCAGGTTTCCCTCAGCCTCTTTGGAGAGTTCTCAAACATCACACGCTCATCTGCCAACAAAGGCCCGGTTTGGGGAAAAGCCAGAGGCAGACACGTTTTAAAGAGAACGTTGCCAGCGGTCCACTTGGAGGCAAATACTGCTTCCCACTGGGGCCTGAATTCGGAAGCGGGAAACAGTAAGTGAAACCCATCTAAATATCTTGTTTTTTAAAGATATATTCTTATTGATTTCAGAGAGGAAGGGAGAGGTTGAGAGATAGAAACATCAATGAGAATCATGGGCTGCCTCCTGCATGCCCCTACTGGGGACTGAGCCTGCACGCCAGGCATTTGCCCTGACTGGAATCGAACCCAGGACCCTTCAGTCCACAGGCTGATGCTCTACCCACTGAGCCAAACCAGGTAGGCTAAATATCTTGTTTTTAAGTTGATTAGAATCAAATGTGAACTCAATAGGCTGCAGATGACTGTGGTGCTTTCAAGGAAGCGTGCAGGCCACATCGTCTCAGCATCACCAGCCTCGCCAGCGGTGACACCGGGAAGCGAGAGCTCTCCTGGAAATGACCGGACTCTGGCACAGCTCCTTGGAGAAGAGCAGGGACAGCAGGAGTGCAGCCACTTTCTTTACATCCAGAGGCAGACACACGGAGAGGTTTCTCTCCGAAGCGTTCTAGCACAGCCACAGGAAACGTGGCTCGAGGTTTGTTCCATGGACAGAGATGGCATCTGCTCGGAGAAGGGGCGTGACGGCGACACGGCTGCTGTCCATTGACTGTCCCCAGCGATGCGGTTTGAGCCAGGCAAGCTCGGCCTTTGGGGCCCTCCTCCACTCAGACCCGAGGGCTCCCAGACCAGGGAGTCCCAACGGGAAAATCCCCCGCCGGGTGTTCTTGGAGACAGCGCTGTCCTCGCCACCACAGCCCCACCTACACCTCCTGCCAACGCAAACCACGCCACCTGCGCCCGGCCGCTGGCGAGACAGCTTCCCCTCAGCATCCCCCGACTCTTCCTCAGTGGTCCTGGCTATCTTTAATCCACTATCCGAACAGGGAAAAGCACTCCCTCAGGCTCCAGACCACACGGCGACAGACGAGAAGCGCCCGGCGCCCCTCTCCGTGCAGCAGCCCGGCAGCCCCGGGAACAGGTGCTCGTGGCGCCGGTGGCAAAGCGGTCTTGGCACCTCTGCCCCCCGAGTTGTGCGGGGAATCCACCCCAAAGGCACTGCTTCCTGTCACCAACCAAAGGCCGGGAACAGGATGCCGTGGTCCTGGCTGTCCAGCCCTGTGAAAACACACAGCCACGTGCTATTAGAACACCATCACACCTTCCCTCGGAGACGTGCTGGAAACAGCTAGCTCCATCAGCAACACCTCCTATCGCGCTGACAGTTCCCATCATTTGTCCAAGAGGGGTGTTTAGGACAGCGGAGGGAGGGCGGGCGGGCAAGGGGCACAGCAGTCACCCAAACCACCGAGCTCACTGAGCTGCCTGGAGAGTGGCGCCAGGCCCGCTGTGGGTCAGGGTCTTGCAGGTGCTGGGAGCCCCCCGAGGAAGGCATGCGAGACCTGAGGGGCCCACCCAGGGGCCCGCGGGGGAGCCCACAGCTGGGGAGGACAGGAGGGCCACGTCACGCAATGCCGGGGTTCCATAGGTTTGGTCTGCACCCTAAGAGACTAGAAGTGTGTGAGCAGGAGAAAGGGCGAGAAAGAACGTGCATTTCAAAGGCGCCGTTTGCTCTGTGACTGGATGGGCGGACGCCGGGCGGGAAGAGGGTGCAGGGCTGATGGGTCGTGTGGCTCTGACAGTCTAGGGAGCAGGACGGTGCCGGGACCCAGGCAGGAAAGGGCTATGTGAGATCGGGAGATGACAGGACTGGGTGATGAATGACAAGAGGGCGCCACCGTGTCCCCTGGGTGGCGGTGTGCACAGAGGCTGGATCTTGGGGCGTCACGGGCTGCTGACAGGCTCGGAGACCACGCGTCTGGCTTGGGCACGGCGCCTCTGAGCTTCCAGAGGCGAGGCCGGGAGACGGATGGAAACAGCAGCCGGGAAAGTGGGTCCTTCCGTTCCCCTTTGCTGCCCTTCGGAATGCCCTCCCAGCACCGGAGTCTTTCTGGGCGATCCTCCCTGGCTGTGGACGCGCCCTCCCCTCCGGCAGCCTGTTCCCTGTCGGACAGCTGATGGGTGCGATGCCTCACCGAACCACAGCCTTCGTGGCTTTCCAGCTGAACTGGAAACCCCGGCCTCTGCGCATGCCCGCTCCTTTCCCTTCTGAGGAAGGGCGGAGGGAATGCTGTTCACACTCCGTGAGAGGCCAGCACCGCCAGCACGCTCTCCAGATGGCGGTCACTGAGCAGAACGTCTCCTGGCCCTGGATTCTGACGTGAGAAAGAGTCGCCATAAGAATCCGGGACCCTCCTTCCTCCCAGAGACTGACACGCAGGAACTGGCTCCTCAGACTGCCCACATCACCCTGACCCGACGGCTGTCCCGGGAAACAAAGACAAAGCACAGGCAGGAGTCTGCTGCGTGAGCTGTGGGGACGCCAAACTCCTGAACCCACAGCTCCAACCGCGCCCACGGGTCCTCCAGCCAAGCGCCGCGCCCCGAGAACAGCCCAGCAGGCCGTGTGCATTGCAAAGCGCAGAGGAGGACTTAACACAGAGATAAAACACGGTGTCTCTGCTGTGGACAGGAAACACACGATGCAGAGCTAAGGGGCGGGCCCCGGCCGCCAGCAGACCCGCAGAGCCCCCCCTCCCCGGTTCCAGGACGCTCGCCACGCTGCTGGCTGTGCGCAGGTCCCACTCCACGTGCTGTTAGCTCACAGCGATTTTCTGCCCCAGCGGCGGAGCCTGCGCTGACGCCTGCCATTTAAATTCATTTCACACAGCTGCCTAATGTGCTTGGCAAGGCGCAGGCAGCGAGCTGCGTGGGGCCAGACAGCACCGCCGAGGTGGGAGGACAGAGCCTATGGATTAGCAGCTGATGGGAATGCTCTTCTCCCCGCACGGCCGCCTTCCCACCGGCTCCAGCAGTGACCTTGAAGGTGCCACAGGAAGGAAAAGAGGAAAAGACAATTCCCCCAAATGGGTGTTCACCCAGTCCTTTCTCTGTTACGGCCATGTTTGTAGTATTCTCTGTTTGTTGGTCCACATTTAGGACCATGCTGACAGGATTTAGAACTCTCAATTGCAAACTTACCATTCGCTCTCGCTGTGGAAATGCATGTATCCTGAATATAAAGACTATTAAAGAGCTCGCCAGCGCGCATTCGTAACTGGTGAAAGCACATTTGCATGAGTTTAGTCCCTAAATAAAGCTAGTTGAAAGTTTCCCATTTTCACCAAAAATGTGGTATGTTTCTACAGAAACTATCTAGAGCACATGATTCTGTGTAGGATAATCTTACATTACTATACAAAAATATCGCTTTGTAAGCCACTCAGTAATAACACACTGTAAAAGCATCCCCTAACCTAAGACAGTGTCGCCTGATACTAGTTTTCTGGTAGGAAAACTAGTATTTTTTGTTGCTGTCTGTAATTCCTGTGTTGTAATTGATAATACGGCAACACCGGTTCAGGGAGGAAGCTCTGTGGAGGATTGTCTGGTTGTATTTTCCCAGGGAATCTCTGGCCAAAGGTGGCCACTGCCCTGGAGCTGAGGGTGTGCAGGAGCAGTGGGTGAGTGGCAGGAGTGACAGGAACACCGTCATGTTAACACAACACAGGTACCTGACAACACACGACAACAGGGGCAACGACACCAGAGCAGGCCATCTCATTACTTTTCCGCAGAGGAAACGTGGATTGGTCTCAGGCACGAGGGAAGAAGCCATGCCGACAGCCATGCAGACAGAGCAGGGATGGCATGCAGCTGCTACCGAGCCAGCACAGTGCTGGCAATGGAAACAGAACAGCACGAACAGGAAGAACAGAAAGACAGCCCCTCTGAGATGGATTTCTGTCGAGTCTTTCACTGTTTTGCGAGTTACTTGTGCAGCCAGATGGCACGTCATTAACAGTTTAAAATCGCCCAGGGCCCCAGCGAGTCAGGGTCTGTTGCTACCTACCCGTACTGGTCAGGCTGGTGCATCATGGGAGCCTGAGAGTTGCCATAGTTGGGGTGCTGGGAAGAAAACAGGGGGCGTCCGCCAGCCCCAGACTGGCTGGGATAAGCAGGCGACCTAATGTATGGTGGCCTAAAGCAGAACAGAAGAACAACTTCTTTGGATTTGTTCCTTCGACAGTCTGAACACCCCATCCACCTGTCTCTTCCACACACAGGTGTGGAGGGCCACAGATGTGGTGTAACACTCTACCATGCAGCTGCCTGAGTGGAACGGGGTACTTTTCTTAAAAGGCGGGGGTGGGATGGTGGAGGTGGGGGGGGGGGGGCAGGATGAAGTAGAGAACAGAGTAAGATTTTCAGATCTCATCTCGGTTCAGTTCTGAAGTACAGCTTTGACCCTGGTAAAAAATACAGTCCATTTGGAGTTCAGGCAGGCGGTGGAATGGTCTCCCGACGGCAAATAGAAGGGAAATGACAGGGACTCCTGCCTCTCTGCAGAGTGACAGGTGAACTGACTCGGAAGGGAGCAGGGCATCTCTATGGCCATCTTCTCCCAGATCGCTAGCCAAGGCTTCGCATCCAATCCAATCAAGTGCTTTCCCCTTAAATACCAGTCAAACCAGTGCTCACAGACAGGCTCATGAAAGCCTCCCCTGGATCGGCACAGGTCTGGGTTAGAGGCATACTGCTGGCGCACAGGAGTTCTAACTGTGATGTGGATGACAGAGATGGCGAGAGGGGGAGGAGAGAAGGGGGAGAGAAGGAGTGGTTTTCATTTTGATTCAAGGGAAATTTTTTATTATTTGGAGGAAACAGTAAGATTGGAGGGGTCCCTAACATTCCCAAATAGCAGCTTCAGAGGAAAAGTAACAAAGGAACACAATTACATACACACACACACACACACACACACACACAGACGTACTTGAGCAAGCTTTTATCTCCCTTGGGAAAAAAAATCAGAACCTTCTATCTTTTCTTTAAGGAACCCTATTTTCATATATATCTTTCAATTTGCTTTTTAAAAATTAATAAATTAAAATATATTTTTGATTTCAGAGAGGAAGGGAGAGGGAGAGAGACAGAAACATCAATGATAAGAATCACTGATTGGCTCCCTCATGCACGCCTCCTACTGGGGATCCAGCCTGCAACCCAGGCGTGTGCCCTGACCAGAAATCAAACCAGGACCTCATGGTTCATAGGTCGATGCTCAACCACTGAGCCACGCCAGCTGGGCTCAATTTACTTTGTTTTAAATGAATTTTAGCATAAGTTAGACATAAAACATATATACAGCTGCTTCTCTGAAAACATTCACTTTGGCCTCTGAATTTTTAAATTCAATGTTACTTTTATACGGGTCAAGTATTTACTTCAAGAATTTTAAAATCAGGATTGAAATCAAGTAATTGAGGATAAAATCCTCCTGGATCCAGTGAAACTTTCTGAAATACTATCTTTGCGTTACTAACCTCATTGTGGTTTGGACAGATGGGTATGCCCAGAAAAATAAAACGTAAGAACACGAAGGATGAATCTCACACATACACACTTAGACAAACACACACAATACACATATGTGTACAAAGTTTCTTTGCCGTGAACATTGTATGGTGAGGGGACAGACGGGGGATGTTCTTTCTCAATGATTTAGGTTTTAACCATTTACAGGCTTGAGGTTTCCTGGCAAACCTGGCTCTGCTAACGAGGACCCCAGCACGCCTCGGCCGGGGCTCTGGGGCTGCTCAGTGACATTCACGGCCATTTCAAATAACACCCCACACCGGCTGGCCCAGCACGCAGGCCCCTCCTCTGGTGCCTCAGAGAACTGGTCTGTCACTTACTCTCCTGAACTAGCCACTGCCATGTCCCGTGTGGCCCGGGGACCGTGGCGCCCAGCCCCACGCACGCGCACCCAGAACGCCGCCCCGACGGCATACCTGCTCTGTGCGGAGTTGGCAGCGGCCTGCATCACTGCGGCGGCCGCCTCCTGTGCCTTACGGTTCACGGTCGGCATCGGTGGCCCCATTCCTGGCCCGCCCTGCTGCGCCATGCCCGGAGAGCTGGGGGTCATGCTGCTCATGTTTCCAGGAAACGGTCTGTTCTGCATCCCGGCTGATGGCATTCGTCCCAGGGGCATAGCACCGCACGGCTGGCCTGGCCCTGGCCCGTGCATCTGGCTGTTGGCATTGATGCCCACACCAGGCCCCGGGCCGCTGTAGCTTGCACTGGGCACCCCACTATACGTAGGAGGTCTGGAGTAGTTACCTAAACGAAAAACAAGCAAACACAAATTAGGGCCTTTCACTTACTATCTGGACTTGTGAAACAGTCACTGCAAACTTTCCGTCCAACACCGATCAACACAGAACATTAGTCATTTGTATTAACCCTTTCCTGCCTCAAACTCGCTCTTTCTGCACATTCCAGGGCAGGAGCCGCCCAGGACAGCGAGGCATGGAGGCGAACCCAGGCTGATCATTCACTCGGTCCATGCACAGGCCGGGGGCGCCAAGGTCCCCGCCTCCCGTCCCTGCACTTCACCCCAGGCCACCGCCCCAGCCCGCTGCCGGCGTGGACTGTGGGCGCGCCCAGTTCCGATGGGGGTTCAGGACGGCGTGGACGAGGGGAGCACAGATGGCCAAGCCCAGGCTCCCAAGCACCCCAGGGGTGGCACGCGGAAGCCCTCCATGAGCCCAGCAGTCGTTTTCCTCGGGTGCAGGGAACACTCTTTGTTTGGCTTGAGCACCAGGTGCCGGGGCTGGTGTGTGGTCTCTAGAAATATATTGTAGTTTCGATCGGTGGATGTCACTCGTGCAGTGAGGTGGCAGCACTTGGGAGCAGCAAGGCCTGAGATGAGGGGCTCCGACCACCCTCACCCCATCCTGGGCACCCACTCCCACCGGGCACCGGTTCTGGGGGAGAACGCAGCTGCCATGGCCTGCCTCCACGCCAGCGGCTCTGCTTCCTCACCTCCATGCCTTTCCGTTGACTGGATGTACATACATTAACCCACTCAATACGGCACAGCTCTGCCACCACAGCAGTAAGGCTGCGGCCACACTGCGAATGAGACGCCGGCCAGGCTCTGGCTGACGGCTTCCTTCCTTTCTCTGGTAGCCACGGGGCATACAGACACGTCCACGATCCCACTGACAACTGAGGAAAACCAACAGCTGGTAGCTGAGGATTCAAGTCCAAGCAAACCAACTCTGGAACCCATGCGATTAACCAATAAAATATACCGCCTTCCAATAAATGACTTGAAATAAAATACACGTGGGAAGATGCGTGTAGAATCAAGAACTAGTGTTTCACTACTTTCTGGAAGTATTGCCCATACAACATGTGTTCTAGGCACAAAGGATACAGAGTCAAATACAACTCAATTCCTGCATTCAGGCAGCTCAGAATCACAATTTCAGACAATCTCACTGTGCACTGACTTTGTGTTTTGCTTTTGTGTGCTATTTTTCCTTTCCCTTGCTACTCCACCTCGTGCACATGCGCACACACACACAGCTGCCTTTTCATGAGGAAACTACTCTGCCTTTACAGAAATAATCCAGCTTACAGTGTTTCAAGGAAAAGTAAAAAAAAAAAAAATTCACTGCGCATCCATTTCCACAATCTTTACAAAAAGCTCTTGGGTTGCTGTTGATCACCCAGCCCACAGGACCGCACAGGTCTGTTTCCGGTCACCTCCTCCCGGAAGGGCACCTCCTGCTCCTCACCCTGGTGGGAGGCGCAGAGCCGGGCGGGCTGCCTCGTCCCCTGCAGCCCCGGCGCCCAGGCAGCCAGAACTTCCCCGAGCAGACAGGCCTCTCCCCTCCTGACCTCACACGCCCGCTCCCACAGGATGTGACCACGTCACTGATACCCAGGGCTCCTTTCTGGCTCTCACTTCATTACAAACAAGGAAACTCATTCACAGTTTGAATGCAAATGAAATTCACATTTCCACGCTACTTCTCAGGCTCGTTTCCACCCTCCCCCAGCCCGCATTTGGTGACTCATTTGGTGAGAAACTTGATGCAGTGAAAACATATGTCCTCTTTGCTTTCGAAGGAAATGCAATGACACTTCACGCGTTTCAGAAAACAGATGTGCAGACGTGGTTATGGCCGATGAGGCCCGTGGCGGTTTCATCAGGGAAGGAGGCTCCGACTTTGCTGACCTCGCTCACAGCCGGGCCTGGGTTAGCGGGCAGTGGGCTGCCCTGCTGAACACAGGAGCAGTGGCCGAGGAGCCTTCGCACCTTCCAGTCCTGTCTGCACCGGAGAGGAGCTGCGTTCGGGGCTTTGCTCATCCAACAGCTGCACTTTGTCTCAGAGCAGGAAGTAGTCACCCATGAGAGCACAGCCACTGGGCCTGCAACACGTACACACGTGTACTCGGAAAGCCGCTGGCTGTGGCACATGGCGAGTCCCATGTCAGTTCCCGTGTCCCAGGCACAGAGGCCTCTGCCCGGTGGGAGAAACCCAGGCCCCTCCTTCCCCGGAGGCTGAGGCTGTGCCGCGTGCCCACAGGAAAACGGGTCTAAGGCAGCACGGGCTCTGGAATCCGGGTTCACGTCGGTTCTGATGCTTCCCAGCGGCATCACTGGGACAAGTTACTCAATCTCAGACCTCCGTCTGGGCCGTCTGTAAGTCAGGCCGGTGATGGGCACAGGCACAAACTGATGGTCTCAGACCTCCGTCTGGGCCGTCTGTAAGTCAGGCCGGTGATGGGCAAAGGCACAAACTGATGGTCCAGGGCTCTGAATGGTAGGAGCTCTCGCCACCACCGGCTGTTATCGATAACCATTAACAGGATTTTCCCAATCTTTTAAAACTGTGTGGGAAGGAGTGGAAACTGATTCATGCCCCTGCGGGGGTGATACGCTATCTCGGCCTGCTTGATGGTGTATCCCCCCCCCCCCCCCCCCCCCCCGCGCCCCCATAAACACACACCGAATGTGAGCCCAGCAGCACCGGAGAGGCCCAGCCAGGACGAGGTGCGCTCCGGGTCCATGTTCCTCTAATAGATCAGTGATTCGCTGGCACCGGCTCTGACAGAAAGCAGATGGAGGCAGCAGGCAGCACAATGCGGCAGCAGATGCGGGGCCACCCACCTCAGCTGGACGGCCTCGCAGCCAAGACCGAGAGCCCACAGTTTTCAAGTGGGTTCGTCTTGGCACACCAGCTTCGGGAAATTGGTCACCAAGCGAATCGGGCTCCAACCCACCGGGAGCGAGGCTGGAGCAGCTGGCAGAGGAAGCAGGAGCTAGACTCCGTGCCAGCCCCATCGTTACTCAGGTCAGAGAGGTCCCACCTGACCCCAGCGCAGTTACCTTCGCTGGTTTCCACCCACAGTCCAAGCTTCCGGCTTTGGTTGTCTGTTAAATGCGTCCACTCTCACAGGAAATTCTGCTTCTCAGTTCCAATCACTCAGCAATTGCCATGAACATTAACTAAAGGCTCTGTGTTATTATTCCCTACATCCAGGAGGGCAAAAATGATGTACAAGTCACACACTAGATCATTAGCTACATATCATGATAAATATATTCGTCAATTAGAGAACTAAGCACTTATATTGCTGTTCAGTCAAAGATGTTCATCACTCTTTACATCCATCTACTACATGTTACTCTTTTGAGAGAGAGAGAGAAACATTGATTTGTTGTTCCACTTATTTATGCATTCATTGATTGCTTCTTATATGTGCCCTGACTGGGGACTGAACCCGAAACCTTGGTGCCTTGGTGTCTGAGGACAATGTTCTAACCAACTGAGCTACCCGACAAGAGCCTACATGATATGACTTTACGTTGGCTTTATGGAGTTAAGAGAGTACATGCAGTAACAGCTACAGACAGTCCTATAACCATTGGCATAGTCAAGCAGGGGGTGGGGTATTTCCATCATGGCGGAAAGTTGCCGTTTTGAGGTCAATCTCACTCCCAGCCCCAGATCTAATGCGTCTCCAGCCCTGCTTCTCCGATGTCATACAAACAGAGCCGTGCTCTGGCAGCCTTTGTGCGGCTCCTGTCACGGAGGCCTGCCTTTGAAATGCAGCCACATTGTCGCACACCAGTAGTTTGTTCCTTTTGTTACCCTCAGTGTCCCATTCTGTGGACACTTGGGTTGTTTCCAGTTTTTGGCAATTATGAATAAATCCTCTAACATTTGCATACAGGTCCTTGTTTGGACATATGTTTCATTTCTCTTGAAAAAAATAAACCCTAGGAATGAGAGTGCTGGGTCGAGTAGTCAGTGCATGTTAAAACTTATAAGAAACCCTGCCAAAACATGTCTGATATTTCTAATTGCTCTATGTCCTTGATATTGCCAATTAAAAAACCATTAGCCATTCCAATGTGTGTAGTGGATATCATTGTGGCTTTAATTTTCATTTCACTAATGACGAATGATATTGAGCATTCTTCACAGGTTACCACATTTAAGTAAGATCTTTTCTGTATGAAAACAAAAGTCTTATTTCAAAAACCTCCTTCCAGTCCTAGCCGGTTTGGCTCAGTGGCTAGAGTGTCAGCCTATGGACTGAAGGGTCCTGGGTTTGATTCCAGTCAAGGGCACGTACCTCGGCTGCAGGCTTGATCCCGGCCCGGTTGGGTCACACGAGGGAGGCAACCAATCGAAGTGGCTCTCTCACACCGATGTTTCTCTGTTTCTCCCCCTCCCTTCCACTCTCTCTAAAAATCAGTGGAGAAATGTCCTCCACTGAGGATTAATAATACGCAAACCTTCTTCCAACCCGACCTTTCTCCAAAGGCTGACCACACAGCGCTGGCCCCAACACAGCGGGGCAGTGTTGAGGGGGAAGTGACTGAGTGGGTAAGAAGGCCACAGACCCAGGTGCAATGTGAAGGGTGACTTGCCCCAACCCAGGGCGTCTAAGCCCACTGTTGGTGGAAACAAAGATCATTTGTTTTTGGACTGACATGGAAGGCACTGTATTCTTCCTACGTCAACATGCATTTTAAAAGTCTTCAAAATGCGACAGTGGTAATATTACACAAAGCTTGTGAACGAGGAGAGACCTAGAGGTACCTTACAGAATGACCTCAGCATTTCTCTCCCACCCCCCTATATATCATAAAAGTTAACTCCTTAAAAAATTATATAGTCGTACAAGCTCAATGCAGAAAATACAGCGGCAGAGAGAAATAGAAAAGATGATCCTTCATTTCACTTCCCAGAGACAATTCTAAGCCCTCAGTCCACCCATCGCACCAGCACCAGCACTGAGCGCCAGGCGGGTCAGGAAGGGCCCTGTCGGGCACACCCTGTCGTCACTGGCTCAGGAGGCAGCTCTCAGGGCTCCCGACAGCTAGGGGCTAATAGCTGGGGCCTCGTGAACAAAGGAGGGGCTTACATCCTGGGGGGAGCAGGGAGGGAAGAAGCCAGTCCAGGCAGTGTGCGATGGTGCTGGGCCAGGAAGAGGAATGGGGCGGGAGCAGTCAGTGTGAGCAGGGCGTCGCTGAGAGGCCACCGAGAGCGGCCGTGTGCGTGTCCCCTGCCTCTCCCCACAGGAGCCGGTCTGCAGACTCAGGCCCCGGGCACATGTGCCCAGTCAGAGGCAGGGAACACTGTAACCTTTGCTGCACATGTGACCTCCAGAGGGCTACCTGTCAGTCCAAGGCTCAGGTTCTCATCTATGAAAAGGGTGAAATTCACGATCATCCACTCATGTGGTTGCTGTGGGGAAAACCATGATTCTGTGAATAATTATTGTTGGACACCAACGATGGTAGAATGTTGCTGACCAGACACAAACTGTTCCAATATTAATAAGCTATCTTTTTAATCAGTGAAATTATCTTTTTACTATATATTGTGCCATATGCCAAATTTTACTTTCATGAGGCAGAAATCCAATTTATTTATCCAACAGGTAAGTATGAGAAAAAGCATGACATAACAAATGTAGAAAGGTATTATTGTAACTCATCAACGGATGATCTCTTTGGTAAGAAATGCAGGAGTCTGAGTCACACTGAGCACCTGCCTCTCCCTGGGCTGGGCTGCTGTGCCCTGGGCTGGCACACAGGGACTGTGCGGGGATGGCGCCCCCTGGAGGGAGAGCTCTGATGGGCTTCACCTGGTGGCCAAGGCTCCTTCAGAAAGGACACTTGGTGTCACTCAAGGTGAAGTGTGATCCCATAGGTCATTTCTTTTCAAACAAACGTGAAAAGATGGCAGACGGTAAGCAAAGCTGCAGTCCACTCCTGGGTCTCTACTGCTGGCCAGGACTGTGGTGACCAAGGCCCGGACAGAGTTAAAAGGCCACTGATGACACTGTCACAGGATCAGACAGGCGAGTGAGTGAAGGTTGGAACTTTCAAATGCCATTGATTTTAATTTGCAACATTAACTTATTTAATTATTTACAACAGTTAGCTTCATACTAGTTCAAATTCAAGTTGCTTTGTTTTTCATTTTTTCTTTCTCTTTTTAACCTTCAGTTTATTTGAATTTTACAATTTCATTTCTTTCCTAATTCCCAGGTTTTGATAAAGTTATGATGACTATCAGTCTGTTAAGAAAAATTCTTCCTTAAATCTTGTAACTTGAAGGCTAAATTTGAGCATTGACAGAAGACTGCATTAATTACCTTTTGCTATAAAATGATGTATTACAATTTGTTTTTTCTCATATTAGTAAGACACTAGAGGCCCATTGCACGAAGATTCGTGCAAGAATAGGCCTTCCTTCACCTGGCTGCTGGCATCAATTTTCCTCTGGCACCCGAGACCCAGGCCTTTGCTCCAGCCGCCACCTTCCACCTTCACTCTGGCTGGAGATTCAGTCTTTGCTCCGGCCAGAACGCTGCTTCTGTAGCTCCCTCTGCCCCTCACCCATCACAGCAAGTGTCCTGCCCCTTTCTTGTGTATGCAAATTAACCCACCATCTTTGTTGGGTTAATTTGCATATGCCTGATTGGTTGGTGGGCGTCATGGAGGTACGGTCAATTTGCATAATTTTTATTAGTGTAGATTCAGAATATTTCTTTAACAACAAAGCAGGTCAGAATACAGAATGAATACTTTTGCCTAGCACTGTCAATGTAACCATAAAGTAGGGCTTAGGGAACAGAAAGCCATAAACACATCCAGTGCATTACAACCCATTTCAAGAGAGAAGCGAGCAAGCAGAAGAGAGAATGGCCTCAGCTGTTTTGGGACATACAGTATTTTCCGGCGTATAAGACGACCACTGTGTTCTAGTAAAAAGCCTGCTCAGATTGGCCAGAGTCAGAGAGACGGTCTATTAAAAAAAGAACTGGTGCTGCCTCGGAAGTGGGGGGTAGTCTTATACAGTGAATATAGGCACAAACCTGTTTTAACTGTAAAATTAGGGGGTCGTCTTATACACCGGAAAATACGGTAAGCTCGTGCATCTGCAGCTCCTGGGCTGAGCCAGGTGGCAAGCGGCACGCTGCAGGCAAGGCTGGGTTTAGGTAATTCAGTGATGAAGGCCGAGGTTCTGACTGACCAGCTCGGGGCTGAGATCGGGTCATGGTGACAACAGGGCGGTCACGGCCGGGACGGTCCTCACCTCTCCCATAGCCGGGGAGCCGGTGATTAGTAACATTTACAAATTGTTCCTCTTGAACTGAAACAGCATACGATTATTGATGTGAAACTCACTCTTTCAGAACTGCATTCGTTTCAATGAGGTGCCATTTAAAGTTTGCCTTTGCTGAATTTATGAGAAACATATTCTAATGAGGACAGGACAATTTCAGACAGCACCTCATTTGTTTTAGAGAAAAAAACTTTAACCTGTCTGGAAAACATCTTTCACAATGTAATTTAGAAATAAAAGGCTCATCAAACTCACCTACTTGTACGTCCTGTGCTTCCTAAAACACATTATACAAACTAAGGCATAAAACCAGGGCTGCGTCGTGTAAACCTGTGTATGCGGCGCCCAGACACTAGGGACAGATGAGCAACACCTGGGGTCTGCTAGCTGCCCGAGGCAATATTCTTACAGCGAAACTCAGGGAGACCTGCCCACTGCACAGTGACAAGTATGCCATGTGGTGGGCAGCGGGGCAGACACGGGCCCAGAGCACAAAACAAGTGCGCGCGTCCTTGTGAAACCCATTTCCGCTCTCTTCCTCCCGCACAAGTGCCTTTGTGAGCGATTAGCATGTCAATTACATAATTCCTTTCTATTTATTAAGGCAAGTCCCTATGGCCCTCTTTACTTGCGAGCACTCAAAGGGTAGTTATTAAATGTGCTTACTTGAAGGTTTACTAGTTCATAAAACGTATGGCGAACATTTTGACACACTTAGACCATCCCATTTGTATATTTAATAATTTAGGTTTTACAGTATTCATAGACATTTCTAAAAATGTCTCCTCTTAACGTCATAGGAATTTTTTCTTAGTCTCTAGTATTGCTGGTCTTTTTCCCAAATGGCATCCATGCACCTTGAAGGCAATTCCTGGAACCAGTGACAGACCCAGGAGGGACCTCACAGTGGAAGGCGCTGGAGATGGGGCTGGGAAAGGTGCACACGCAGAGCACAGACGTACGGACTCTTTCTTTCACAGTTAGAGAGTGCTGCGTGTGGAAATTACCACCCTTACTTTGTTTGTTTTAGTTTTTAAATAGACTTTTATCGATTTCAGAGAGAAAGGGATAGGGAGAGAGAAACATCAATGAGAGAGAATCATTGATCGGCTGCCTCCAGCATGTCCCCCGCTGGGGATCGAATCTGCAAGCAGCATGTGCCCTTGACTGCAACTGAACCCAGGATCCTTCAGTCAGTCTGCAGGCTGATGCTCTATCCACTAGCCACACCAGGTAGGACATCATGCTTACTTTAAACGGTTTCTAATACCAGTACGACCTAAACTCAGTCCGTATGCCCTAGGAAAACCTCAGGACAGCGGCCTCTTAGCCCTATAACCTCTGGCAGGTCCCCGGGGCTGCATCCGTGTCAGCCGCTCTGGAGTTGACATGAAATTCAGACTCACTGAGCGTTAGAATCAGAGGCTACTTCCAAGGGACCATACCCCCCCTCCCCAACAGATCAGTTCCGTGAGCAGCGTCCTGGGACCCAGCAGCTCGGATGAGCCCCCCCGGCTCAGTGCTCTTACATGTTCAATAATTCCAGAAACCGAGGGCTTTTCTCCAAAAGAAATCCCATTTCTACGAAAACTCTCCTCCCTTGGAGGGCAAGTGCTTTCTTGTCCTTCACAAGCCTGTCAGACCCCCTCCTCTGGGAGATCACGGAGGGAGGAGGGAGGCTGTGGTGAGTTCAGAGCAGGGCCCGGCCTTGGCGGTCCAGGAAGCCCGGGTCTTCCCAGTGCAGCCAGGCCTGCAGCTGCTCTGCCCTGGCCTCCGGCGACATTCTGAGCAAAGCCCATGTTTCCGTGCCTCTCACACTCAGGACCTGCTTTCCACCTTCAGTTTCCTCTTTGCACGGCAGCCAGCAAACTCAGAGGCAAGAGCAGAAAAACAAGTGGAATTACGCCCCACATTGCACTGTGCCTTCCGTTCACAGCACGCCTGTCCCCTCTGCCACAGACACGACAGAGGCAGGGAGGCCCGGGAAGAGCGTGGTGTGGGGCTGCTGATACAGTCTCCTCCAGAAACAGCTGGCTCGGCACAGAACCAAGCCCACAGAGCAAAGTGCTACACCGGAGGCACCGAAGGCCCGTGCGAAAACAAGACAAGGCATCTTCAGGCTGCAGTGCCAGCCGCCGGCCAGGAGAGCCGCCCGAGGAAGCAGGTGAGGCTGTGGGGGCGCCCGGGCCCGCGTCCCCGCATCCCGCCACGGCCCCCGGGACTCAGAAGCTCCCACAGCACACCGACCGCGTGTGGAGGGCAGCAGTTCGCTCCAGGACCCTCCTCACTGGGACTGCTCCTGTATTGTCAGAAGTGAGGACACCCTGGGAATGGTGCCAGACTATCGCATTCTCTCTAAATTATCCTTTAATGTCTAATTCAAATAAACGAAATAGAAAGAAGGTGCTAAATTCAAATGCCTTGTCAAAAATGACTTTTGGGGGAAAATGTGTACACACACACACACACCAGGTTTTAAACCAGGTCAGAGGATTCTGCATGTCTCCGACAAAACAGACATCCGCTGCCAGGAAGGCATAGAATGCACAGTGCAATGTGGGGCGTAATTCCACTTGTTTTTCTGCTCTTGCCTCAGTTTCCCCTTTGAAAGACGTGTCCATTTCAGACTTTCTCCCGTCTTCTGAAAGGCAGACCGGTGACGGCTGGGGAATTAGAATTATTTACCTGATTTGTGCTTTGGAGACAAAGAGGAGGGGATTTAACGGGCGACCCCCTCTGAACCGCGAGCACGTCATTGTGAGGGTAATTCCGCAGAGGAGGGGCGGGCAGACCAGAATTCAACACAATGAAACCGAGTTTTAAATAAGACGCTTTTGAGGACAAGGCTTGTGTCTTTTTCCCAGCAAGCACTTAGAACTGTACTACAGAAATAAGAGTCACGCCTTTATGAGTAACAGTGTGAGAGCACTGACCACAGTGTCTGATGTGCCGGCGCTTAAGGAAGAGTTTCTATGATCATTACTCCCATCACTATGGGCAACTAAAGGGCTGTGGGCTGGCACGAACCTCGCAGATCTGCCAGGTAACACAGCGGGGTCTTAGGAGATGTTTACACCACTCAGATCCCGAAGAACTAACATGAACAAAACTGCTGCACCCCCGCCAGGCACCTGGAAACGCTTCTCCTTCCTTCTTTCCTTCCTCACCTTGCGGTCCGTACTGGCTCATCTGCGGACCGTACGAGCCACTCGAGTTGCTCTGCTGAAAGCTGCTCATCCCAGGATGCATCTGGCCCCCAGGAGAGGGGTGCGGCGACATGGACGGGCCTGTCTGCTGAGGCCCATACTGGGACATCTGGGGGTTCCTTTGTGTGCCTGCCATGAAACCTGATAGGAAATAAAAGGCAATACATAAATGCGGTGACAGACACGGCCACGGAACTGTGTGGAGGGGGCAGGAGAGGTAACATCGAGGTACATCTCAGACCGGGGTGGGGCTTTTGGAGAGCTCAGCGTTCCGTGGACTGCGGCCTGGAACTAGGGAAAGGAGGAGAGGGAGGAAAGACAAGTTCCCTCGGCCTGTCTCACAGAGGTCCCCAGAGAAAGCAGCTGTGAGGACGGGACCCTCCTAGCCGGGAGGGACATGCTGCTCACGCCACTTCCAGGGAGCTTTGTCACCTCGGCATCTGTGGGACGCTGTCACTCAAACATCCCACCCCTCCTCACGCCCCGCCAACAGCGTGCAACTGTCCTTCTCCGTCTCCTAGAGCAGTGGTAGGCAAACTGCGGCTCTCGAGCCTCCGTTTGCTGCTCTGTTGACTAATGAGTTTTGCAGACCACTGACCTAGACTCTCAATTCCAATAATTACAGGCTATTGTTGTTCATTATGATTAAGCCTCTATCCCAGTGGATGGCAAACTCAGTCAACAGAGCCATAGTTTGCCGACCATTGTCCTAGAGCAGGGGTCCTCAAACTTTTTAAAGTGGGGGCCAGATCACGGTCCCTCAGAGAGCTGGAGGGCGGGACTATATGAACTACTAATCTCTACTGTAACACCTTGGCTGCGCTCACTGCCCAAAAAACCTGGCGGGCCGGATCAGACTCCCCTGGAGGCTGCATGTGGCCCGCGGGCTGTAGTTTGAAGACCCCTGTCCTAGAGCAACAACCATTCACCTCAACTCCTACGCAGAGAGCAGACCTGTGAGTCCCCTTCTCACACTGTCACTGGGGGCGAACTGGAAACAACTAGCACATGGTGGCCTGTACTAGTGTCTGATATTCCAGGACAGAACAGGCCTTGCCCCGAACACCGTCCTGCCCGAGGTCTCCCTGTCTCCATGGACAGCATCACCACCCACCCACACGCTCACGCCGGAACTCCTGACACCATGCCCCCTCCCTGATTTCCTGTGCGACCCACCATCTGCACATCCCCAGCCTCCACATCTGACACGTATCGCCTCTGCTCCATCCCACGTCCATAGCCAGCCGGCTCCCCCTTCTCTCCCGCAGCGGCTGTGCCGAGCGCCTCCCTCTGCCTCACCCTCGCTTTGCTCCTTTGGCTCACTTTCCCCAGCTGCCACGCCACCTCTCAGGAGCCCAGAACGAAACGAGAGCATGTCTTCCCTGCACAGAACCCCCAGGCTCCCACTGACCCTGGGACCAGAGTGCAAACCCCTGGCCTGGGGCTGGGATCACTGTCTCACTCTAACCCCATTTCTTTGCTTCCTCCTCCTCCTCCTCCTCCTCTTCTTCCTCACTGCCCTGTAAGCCACCCACCTTCTGGGAGTTCTCCCACTGCCAGCTCAGACTGCCTAACCATGCATGTGCCCTGACCGGGAATCCAGCTGTGTCCTCTTGGTTCATAGGTCAATGCTCAACCACTGACCACGCCAGCCGGGCTGAAACACACATCTAGACAAAGTGCACCACAAATCAAGACATGCCTCTCAGAAGCCAACACCGAACCAGCGAACTGACAAGGGCTGTTGGATTAGCAGCTCTGAGAACCCCGAGTTGGATTGGTTCCGGGATGTGAGGCGAAGGCTCCAGTGCGCTGGACGGGCCGAGAGGGGCAGGTTCGGCCTCGTCCGGAGGGGAACCTGGAGCAGAGCTTCCAGAGAGGCCACTGAGGCACGGGGGGGCAGGCCATCCTGGGCCAAGGCGGCCAACCAGGGGCCAGCTGGGACAGGGCTTCTCCGAGGCCTGCTTGGCAAACCTCGCAGGAAAGAAGACCTCTTGCCGTTGCTTCTGTAGGAGATAGACATAAAAGTACGGAGAGCTGGTCCTTATTATCCTATTTCATTTATTTATAAAGATGAGCCTTATGAAATTGAGCTCAATTGGCAGCTTCCAGATATAAATCAGCAGAGAAAATGTTTGCTTTTTCAAATCTGAAAACAAACAGAAATCAGTGCACTAAAATTACTAAAAATGATTGCATCTTAAGACGTTACATGAAATATTTATCTAAGCCTTACGATAGAACTCTCCAGAGTTTCACACAGAGTCCTGTTTAATAGAAAACGTGTTTCAATTCCGCTCGGCCCGGCGGGCTTCCTTCCTTCCAGAGAAGGCCTGCGTTCTTCCTCTTCAGGTCAGGAGACACAGGTCCTTTCATCAGCCTGGGACTCGCTTCGCCACGACCTCTGATCGCTGTCCGCCTGACGCTGTGGCTGCCTCTGGCACTGCCCACGGACTCCCGTTCTGCTCAGAGGAGCTCTGAGAGTCTGCTTGGGCAAAAGCATCCTTTTATTTCCGTCCTTAAAGTACACCGTCACGTCCACATGAACGACCGCTGGCTTTCCGCAGAAAATCAGACGTGAAAGGCTCCGAGACGGTGGGTGTCACGGCAGCACATTCCCGCTGTGGGGACGAGGTGACGGGGATGGGATCCGCCTCCGTCCACAGAAATGGAAACCGGAAAGCTGATTTTGCTCTGATGCTTTGGCAATGACACCTCTCACAGGGCTTCCGGAAATCTCGTTCTGTATTTTCAGTTAGATGCACCTTCCCCGTCAGACCCGACCAGGACAGGGGACATAACCACCCAGCTCCTCGGGGCCTCACTCCTGACAGCGCCCGCGGGACAGAGGCCTGGGTCCCGGCCTGGCTTGCACACTAGGCCAGGACCCAGCAGAAAAAAGATAGGTGGACAAATATATGGATCCAATTAGCGGTGTGACTTTAGGCAAATGCTCCAAAAAGCCTCCAAAACAGCCCGGCTGGTGTGGCTCAGTGGTTGAGCAACAACCTATGAACGAGGTTTGATTCCCGGTCAGGGTACATTCAACGTCAACTGCTGCTGGAAAACCAGTGCAGCCCAAAGCATAGCTCACTGCCCAAGAAGGAGCAGAGAGCAAAGGAAGAGCACGTGTGCCAGCTACGGCTATGGCTAAGGGCAAGGGAGCGAGCCAGCACAGACCACATACCCTGAGTGTGGTTTCCTCGTCCGACGTGTGGGTAGCGGCAGCCGGTCCTGCCCTGCCGGACACAGCGAAGCACCCACAGCCCCACAGGCCACCAAAGCAAGGCCCGCTTCCCTGCTGGCACTTGGACCACCCGTGACCATGCTGGCATCCGTTAAGAACTCACTCCCAGAACAACGGCCTTGCTCTCAGCGCATGCAGACTCAGCACCTAGCACGTGCCAGGCTCCTGAGAACATTCGGGAGAGTCAACCAGGCCAGGGACCCATGTCGGGGATAGGGATAGGGCTGAAGAGCGGGTGGTAAAGGGTGGGAGAGAAGAGTTTACATAAAGATCCTCGCAGGGTCCAGCCAGGCGGGAGGCAGGAGCCAGTGGTCATGACACGGAGGACCAGCGAGGGAGGCTGGGCGGGCCCAGACAGGTCTCCGGACTGGCTCGCGGGCACCCCTTCTCGGGCGGCACAGAGAAGCTCCCCACGGCCTCCATGGGGGAGGACAGTGTAGTCAGTCTTCCGGACAGACATGTGGACGCACGGAAGTGGGCAGGAAGGGAACGGAGCTGAAACAGGCAGGGCTCTGGAGGTCGATGAGGGCACGAGGTGGCCCGGCCAGGCTGTGACAGGGACGCCAGGGAAGGAGACGTGTGTAAAGCATTGCGCGGCAGCACCCGCAGACTGTGATGATGGGGATGCCCTGAGCTCTCGGGCCTGGGCAGCTGGCAGACATGGTGGCTCCCAGACCCAGAGCACCGAGCGCAGTATCAAGTGCACATGGGATGCTAAGATCCACGTGTTCTCACACTCTCCCGGAAGCATAAGCCATTACAGGTGAGTGCTAACGAGTAAAAACAAGCTGAAATGGCCAAATCAAAAAATACCGCTTATGGCAAAATTAACAAAACTATGATTTTAAAATATTTAAAATTTAGACGGGTGATTCCTCAATGAATATAAACCTACTTTTACTGTATGTGCTACTTGTTTTCCAGGTTTTTTTGTGGCCATGTCTCTTGATAGCAGACTTAATAGGAAATTAGGCCCTACGCTGTCATTTCTCCATTACTGACTCGGTTTGGCTTGGTCCACAATCCAGCTCAGCGTTCTGGCTGAAGAAATTAGAAACAGCTTTCTAGATAGTCTCTCTTGTATATAACCTCCCATTTGAGTTCATTTTCATCTGTCATGGATTATTAAAAAAGGGATCCTCAATTAAGAGCAGAGGCTGAATTAATTGCATCGGGGGGCGGGGGCAGACTCATTAATGCCTAACGCACCGAGCTGCTGTCCTTGCACGCAACGCACAGGAAAGCATGTCTCTCCTCCTGACAATGCCGTGCTAACGGCAGCATCACTCTGTGCAGCGCGCTCACGAGGTAAACAGCGCCTCTCTGTCCGGGGTGAAGAGGAAGGCAGTGGAGAACATCTCCTAACGGCCAGGCTGCCTGTGAGACACGCCAGCACCTGCCGATTCACCGGCACACTTAGACAAAGAGGACCCCACGGAGAGAAACAAAACAGCTCCAACCCACAGCAAGAGAAACAAGAGTTCCTGCAGACGTAAGAACAGAGAGCAACCTTACACCCCACTTGTGCCTCGACAGTTATCTTGGTGGTCTCCTTCGTTTCTCTACTAACTTAATCAGGAGTCAGGTCAATTAAGATATTCAACAATAATTTCTAAAAGTTCAAAACCAATTTTTGGTATAAAAATCACTATGAAACCTGAGCTAGGTGCACTAAAAACATGAAAAAGTTTTACTTATTTGTGTCTCACTATCCCTGGGTCATGAAATGCATGGCTCCTTCGGGGGCGGCCGGGTGCTTGGGTTCGATTCCCGGCGTGAGGACCTGAGCAGACCTACACGCACCGGGCTGAGGAGTATGCGGGGGAGAATGTGAGGCAGAGCGGGGCCTGCGTCCGGTGCAGAATCAACACTGTTACAGACAAACACTGTTCCCACAGCAGCAAATGACATATGATGTTAAAATCAAAAGAAGTCTTATTAATATGGTAAGGCTTCTTCATTGAAGAATGAGTAGTTGACTGGTAGTTCTAAGCTCTAGAAAGATCTGAAACTTCGGAATGGTGCAGAGTCCAGCCTGGTCCCGCTGGCCCCGCAGCCTTTGGTGAGCACGTACCACCCCCAGGCTCTCTGTGGAGCGGACCCCGGGGTGCGGGGGCACCCATGGCTCGCCTGGCCCTGCAGAGCGTGGTCTCCTCTACAGCAAGACCCTGGGTTTATTTCCAGAGAATGCTTTTCTTGCCCTCGGCATTAAAAAGTAACAGAAAAATTTGCCCCAAGCAAACAGAATGCTTAGAAATCTGACTAGAATTTCTATTCATACTTTGAAAAAAACCCCTAAAACACAGCACTAAAGAGTAGGGATAAAATTATCCCAAGGCAGTTAACATTTGGGATTAATAGAAGAAATAATAATGAAGACATATTCTAGCTGATCAATATATATAACACATGTAAGTTTGACACGTCACAATCTCAGTGGCACACAGAAACATCTAAAGCAGACTCAGACTCGGGCCAGCCCGGGGGCCAGAGGGAAGGGGGCTGGTGAAAAGGATGAAGGGATTAAGAAGAACAAATCAGTCTTCCTAACATATTCACCGGGATGTAAAGTACAGCATAGCAGCTATCTATAATAATAAAAGCGTAATATGCTAGTTAGACTGTACATCCTTTGGACAAAGCTGGGACTGTAGCCTTGGGATCGAGGCCTATTTTTGCACGAATTTCATGCTTCGGGCTTCTAGGAGTCACAGATATTGCATTAACTATGTGTAGTGCCAGGTGAGGACTGAAAAACACCCAGGGGATCACTGTGTAAAATGTATGATTGTTTAACTACCATGCTGTACACCTGAAACTAACCCAAAGCAATACTGAATGTCAACTGTAATTGAAAAGTTAAAAAAGAACATCGAAATGCCTTCTGCTATACATCTCCCCCCTTATACATTTTATAAGTAATGTCTCTATGTGTACTTATAAAAACGGAGCTATTGATACATATCCCTGTGAAGATGACATTCCAGACACAAGTGCTGTCATTCCCTGACGTACAGCTGCCAAGGACCGAGTCTGGTTCAAATACCTGAGACTATGAACGGCCACGCGGGCTCCTGCTCTCCGTGTCCTGCGGCAGCGGAGTAAATGTGGAGCCACGGCCTGGCGGTGTTGAGCCCCTCCTTCCCCCCCACACACAGAGGACAAGCCAGCCCTCGCGTAGGCTCAGCAAGCCCCTGTCACTGCACCGTGTTCCACACAGGAAGAGGCTGTCGTGTAGGTGGAGGAGAATGGAGGCCGGCGAGGTGCCCTTCAGTAATTCCGGAAGGTTGCACCCAGGATCCCTTCTGCACACACCCCCAGTCTCAGAAAGATGCCCGAGAACTGCCTCCGGCCACAGAAACCATCCTGGCTCACCAGGGCCCTGCAGCCGCCACCCTTCTGTTTGCAATCGTGTCCGGAAGGGAAAGTTCTTAGTGGCTCTGCTTCCCACATATCTCGAGGACTAATTAAATCCTCATTACCACCTTCTAATTATTCACACGCTCAGGGATTACAGGGGAAGTCCCTGCTGGCGCCCGGATGAAAAGGGTTAAACAACCCGTGTTGGTTTTGAGAACCCAGGTCTAGTTCAGACCTTCAGAAAACCAGCATTAACATGCATATTTAACTAGGTGCCACTGAGAAATTAAAAGGGAATTCAATTAAAAGGTTTTAAAAAAATTAATTCTGACCTCTCCACATCTGTCCAAATAAATAAGCCTTCTTGAAACGGTTTCACCTAATTGCTAATCCAATAAACTGGAAGGGCATTTATTGGTTTCATTAAGCTTAGCATTTTGCAGGGGTTAAAAATGGGATCATTTTGATGCTAATAATAATAATTCTTATTTATCTACTCCGATGACTGCTCCACATTCCCTCCGAGCCCTCTTGGAAAACAAAACAAGTCACAAGCCTTTCCTATTGGTGTTTTCAATTTTTAAGAAATATATGTTAAAGATTAAGAAATAAAGACCAAACTAAGCTAAACTTGTTAGCTACAATTTTTTTTGGTAACACTGATTTCAATGCATTAGAGTTATGCAGTGCTTAGGCAGTGTACATGATACTAGTTTATTTTTTTATTTTAATTTTTTTGGTGAGGTGCTTTAAGTAGCAATTCTTTGTCATTCTCTGAGGTTTAGAGAGACAATTTGGTTTAAAATAGAAACTATGGCAAATGTGTTAGAGAATTCTAAACTGAAGTCTTGCCCTTTTTTCCACCAAAAAAATGTGAGCTAATTTTCTTTGTTAAGTCAGGAAGCAGTTCCAACACTACATAAAGTTCAACAGGAGAGAGTGAAGTCGAGCTTATGTTGAGAAGTAGGTGACAGTATGGAGAAGACAATGTTACAGAAGAGTCAGATACCAATAAATACCTCAGTGTTTCCCAGGACGGCCACGTCCACATACTTGCACAAACATGTTCATAGGTGGAAATACAGAACTATAGAGACTCAGTTATTTTCACCTCTGTATAAGGTGGGGAATGGATTTGTGGCTGATGTCCAGAACTGCCAGGTTGAACAGACAACCGGACACTTAGCATATATTTGTTATATAGGATCATCAGTTACCAAAACCACCCTCCACAAAATAAAGAGAATCGGAGGGAAAACAGTAGCAGACATATCCACCCAGCAGTTTCCATACTGCGACAGCAGAGGAAAATCCTAGATTTTGCTTTGCTAATATATTCGAGTTAAAAGCTTAATTTAACTATGGTTCCTCAGTGTTGTTTTGTCCTGACATTTGGTTTTGTGTATTCGGATTTCTTAAACACATGTCATTGGGAAGAGGCTGGGGAAGACGTTGTTGGAGGATCTGGGAGGGGTTTCCCTTTTTAGTCGGCAGAGATAACGGTTAGAATTGTAGTGCTTTCAAATGAGGTACCTCCTCTCCTTTAATGTTTGCAAAGGAAGGAGGATTCTCCCGGAGGAATGATGTTTCAGCAAAGATTAAGGGAAATAACAAATATCGTCGTCTCAGCTCGGGTCTGGCCTGAGCAACTTCAGTGCGATAATTTCTCTGGTCCTTTTGTCTCCCTCCCCGACCCAGGAGCACAGAGCAGCCGCAGCCACGGCCACGGAAGGAGCTCGGAGAGGATCCCCTTGCTTGGCCTTCCAGCGCTTCCCGTGAATCTCCTGGACGGCCAGCGCCACAGGGAAGCCACACACCAAAGGCTGAGCTGCAAGAATGTTATCTAGAAGGCCACAGTGGGAAGCTCAGAGCAACTAATGCACACATCGCACACTTATGGAACTCAGTGCAGTGTCGTTAGGAAGCAGTGAGAACCAAAGTAGGCTCCTCAGATCGGCAGCATCGGTAATATCTGGACTCGTCAGAAATGCAGATGTTACGTGTCCCACCTCAGACCCACAGAAACAGGTATCTGACGGGGGCCTAGCAACCTATTCGACGTGCTCTCCAGGCAATCCTTAGGCACCCTAAAACTTGGAAACCATCCATCAACAATGGTAAGGCTAAGCCATCTTTTCACTGGCATTAGTTTCTAAGCCACACACTACTGAATTTTTAATATGTAAAATAACTGAACCTTATAATTCTAACCAGTAACAAATCATATATAACTCATATAGAAATAATTATAAACATTAGGGGTCAGGAACTGCAGGAGGGTGGCACCTCCTGTGGGGGGAGGGGGAAGCCAGCACCCGATGGTGCAGCAGGCTTGTGAACCCCTCTCCTCTAACATGGATTAAGATCACTGCACCACCACCACCAATAAAAGTCACTTGGGCCCTAACCGGTTTGGCTCAGTGGATAGAGCATCGGTCTGTGGACTGAAGGGTCCAAGGTTCAATTCCGGTCAGGACCATGTACCTTGGTTGCGGGCACATCTCCAGGAGGGGCTGTGCAGGAGGCAGCTGATCGATGTTTCTCTCTTATCGATGTTTCTAACTCTCTATCCCTCTCTCTTCCTCTCTGTTAAAAAAAAAAAAATCAATCAAATATATTTATTTATAAGAAAAAGTCAGTTGGCTACTAGAGAGAAGAAAAGACACAGATGTCAATAAATGAAGGCCAAAGGCAGTGAAAGGTGGAGGTCAACATCAGAACATGCAACAGCCAAAGGGTTTGCATGTAACAACTGGACTGCTCAAGGGCTGCAGGGAAGTCCTTTCCTCTGGCTCTGGCCCCAGCCAGCCTCTGAGGAAGAGGAAGTCACAGGGAAGAGCCTCCAAGGCCTCGCTTTCTTCATCTGTACACGGAGGTGACAGACTCCTGATCTTTCTAGAAGCTCCAGTTCTAAAAACCAGCTATTTTATAACACAAGGTCTTACTGTGTGATTAAATTTTTAGTATTAAATATCATGGAAAAAATACTGATCAAATCAGGTAAACACACTCACTAACATTTTACTCATTAGAACCGCTATCCAAATTGAATTGTTAATGGTCATTTTTACACAGCAAAGTCAAATATCGGACTAGAGTTATATATAAACTGCTTCAGGCTGCTATGCAGACATAGATATGCTTTGAATCTTGAACAGTACTTTGGTAAAATTTCACCCAATCTGCAAGAAAGCACCCTTTCCCCCATATTTGTTGTGACATGTAAGGTTCTTATTTGTTTTGTTCATCTGATGAGGAAACAATATCATTTAAAATTATGTACAAGGATATGAATGGGTAAGCAAATTTATAGAAGCCCCACATTCTCAAAATACGGAAGACTCACCTCTCTCCTGTGGCATTGGTGACTGGCTCAGGGCAGGATGGGAACTCGATTCTGACTGGCTCCCAGGTGGCTGGGGGGGCATCTGGCTGCCTGGAAAACAGGAGGGGAAGAGGCATGACGAATCCTTGGCATTAATGCTGCCGCTGTGCGACACCAAGGCACAGGGACATACTTAATCTTTATCGTCACAAAAGGCACCACCCCCCACACAGAAAAAGAGCTCAAAAAGCACAATATTTCACCCTTTGTGTGTGTGTGTATGTGTGTGTGTGTGTGTGTGTGTGTGTGTAAAACGAAGAGGAAAGATGCATAAACATATTCAGTAAATGACCTGCAGAAAAGTTCAATTTTTACTGGATGAGTTCCCAAACTCAGAGACAAATCAATGAGTAGCTGAAATCTCCTGGCACACACTTCTTCATGGCATTTCACAAAATCCAAGACGGGTGAACTGAACGCATCCTCCTGAGTTTAATCTGGTCTCTAAGTGGGCAGGCGTGATAGTGGCCTCGTTTCTCATTGCTAATATTCACTCAATGTTGTAATAGTAACTGATGTCTAAAAACCCTTTGTAATTAATCAGAGATTTAACATAAACTTAGATCTCCATTATAAAACATAACAGGACTACAAAATACAGTGTGTTATCACGAAAGAAGGAACTACCATCTGCATCTCTCTTGATCTTTATTGCTAATAAAGCAAACACCTCTATTTGGTTTCCAAGAACCTAATGCGTGTGCAGTTTGTCTTCTCAAACTATAAGGTAAGCTCCTAGACAGAGGAATGCCTTTACTCCTTTAATCCCTCATTAGCATAACAAATCTTGGTTATTTAATGCGCTTAATCTGAATCAAAGGAAAAGGTGCTTATTTATTAATTAAGGAGACAATGAATCATGTGAAGGCAGAGAAAGGTTTTGAAATTTAAGAATCATCACGGGTACTTGACGATCTCAACTCACTTTCTGGCTCAGAGGTTTAGACGTATTTCTAAAATAAAAATATAGAATAAAAAAGGCAGTTCAACTTAGCACAGACCTCAAGGCATGCTATTTTATCCTCTAGCGCCTCCCTTGGCAAAAATAAATCGGAAAGACAGAAATACACGTATCTATCTCCCTGGTATGGAGACGGGAGCCTGTTAATCAAACACCACAGGATCGTCTCCTCCACTTCGGCAGAGCCGGAAAGAATCACAGGTGAGGAGAGACGGAAATTAACGCACTGTGATCACCACCAATGGCAGGAGCAGAGCCTGAACGACACACTTCCGTGTCAGCACTAGGCAGCGAGTCCAGACCAGCAAGAGCGAGTGCTGAGTCTGAGGACATCACTTTTTACTAGCTCTACAAACCGTCACATCTGTGACAGCCAGAGAGGCGGGAAATGATCTTCCATACAGACAGGCTAGAAATAGTTGTTAAAATATAACCACAAAAATTCTCATATTGTTTTTGGGATTTAGGTGTCTCACTTTTAGAAAAGAATGTAAAACTTATGAATGAATTTCTGAGCCTTCCTGGGGTCAGCTGCCACTCTCATCCTCAGATGAAGTAAAAACCAAGACCTGAATTTCCAGTCACCCAGAAACGCTGCTGGGTAGATACCACTAGGAGGCGCTCCTCCTATATCAGAGCCACAACTAGAAGGAGGAGAGACCAGACAAGCAGCACAGACCTGGACCAGCCGCTGACTCAGACAGGTGTAGTCAATTAGCATCACTACCAACTAACCAATGTAAACACTTCCCATTCTGGACGAAACAACTTCAAGGGTAAACACTGTCACCAACTTGGCTACAGGTACACAGCAGTTGCTGTGGGTCACGTACTTGCTAGGAAATACCCCAAGGCCCAACCCGAAGTCCAGTTAAGAAACTTGAAGCACTCTGCAGCCAAATCCTGACTTCAAAACTGTCACTGGAATGGCTCCCTGCGGACACGGCTCACGTCACAAGGACTGTGTCTGCTCGGCTGGCTGCACAGCCTCAGGACAGTGAAGACAAACGCCATGCTGCGTCAGCGGAGGACACCACCACCTACACGCACGCCCAGGGCACTGCTCTTACAGGCCATTCACTAACTAGAAAAAAGGCTGCGTGAAACCCAGCTCATGAATTCACAAAATCCCGCCACACCCACGCGGTGCGATTGCTGGCTGGTGCTAAGACACAGCTGTTTAAAGCCATGAGATAATGTATGTACTAAATCCATCCAGACAGAACTTTTCATGGTAAAGATAGGTTTGCGTAAAGGATTTTAAGTTCCCCATTTGTTTTCACCCCATCTTTCCATGGCCGTGTCATAGTTACTATGACTCATTCTCCTGAGGCCCAGGCATAGGCCAGGCCGAGCAATGCTGAGTCAGAAGCCCTCTGAGAAGCACGATGCTGAAGACCATGTGTGTCCAAATTCCACTCGAAGAAGATAAACCTTTGCACCGAATTCAGTAAACATCTTCAGAATCATGGGTTTTTATGACAGATTTTTGGCACAAGTAAAATGAAGTTGGGTAATTACTTTAAAAGAGAATACTGCCATGCACAGTGAACAAATTCACTGTTAAGTAGGCTTTCACATTAGAACAGTTTTAGAGCAAGTCCATGTTTCCCTCGTCTGTGTCTAAAAAGAGGGGAAGCACAACGGGCAAACAGCTACAACTGGAAGACCCACGCTGTGCGCTGGAGTAAATTTCACCACTTTACACTTATTATTTATTCTCCAATGACCATTTACTTTTGATTCTCAGCAGAGGTCCATACTATGATTTTAAAAAAAGATATATATATTTTTTTTATTTCAAAGAAGAAAGGAGAGGGTGAGAGCTAGAAACATCAATGATGAGAATCATCGGCTGTCTCCTTCCTGCACATCCCACACTCTTGACTGAGGGCAGAACCTGTGACTTGGCATGTGCCCCAACTGGGAATTGAACAGTGACCTCCTGGTTCATAGGTCGACACTCAACCACTGAGCCACACCAGCCAGGCCATATTATGACTTTTTATTTTATTTTTTGCTAATCCTCACCTGATATTTTTTGGCATTGATTTTCAGAGGGTGGAAGGGAAGGGGAGAGGCAGAGAGAGAGACACACCAATGTGAGAGACACACACTGACTGGTTGCCTCCTGCACACTCTGACCAGGGCTGAGGATCCAGTCCGCAACTGAGGTTTGTGCCATTGATTGAAATCGAACCCAGTACCCTTCATTCTATCCACTGAGCCAACCGGCTAGGACCTATGGTTTTTTTTAATAAAAATAGTTTTTCCCATTCTCCAATGACCACGCATGTACAATAGTGTGCAAAATTTTGCACAAACTAAGAATGAAACATCAATAAGTCACCTGAATTTGTACTTTTTGCTGACTTTCACATTTTACTTTTGACTCTCAACACAAGTCTATGCTATGATTTTTTAAATTAAAAAAAAAAACCTTTTATTTTGAATTCATTTTAGATTTAGAGACGAGTTATAAAACTAGGACAAAGAGTTCTCTTACATCCCTTAACTCCCCTCATATATAACCATCAAATAATTACCACAAGGAACTTATCATGGTGCGATATCGTTAACTGAAGACCTATTTGAATTTCACCAATTTCCCACTTACTGTCTTTTTTCCTCTCCAGGATCTCACAGTGCACTTAGTTGTTTTTTAGTCTCCTTACAGTCATTAAAGACGTCTTTTCTTTCATGACCTTGACATTTTTGAAGAGCACTGATCAATTAGTTATTCTCATCCTCACATCCTCACTTCATTCTGTCCAGGGGTTCAAGACATCTCATGTGTCATTTCTGATGGTTTACCTTGATTACTTGGTAAAGTTGATGCCTACCAAGTTCCTCTGATGTAAAGTCACTATTTTGCCCTTTGCAGATGGTATCTCAGGGGCGATGCAAACCCTGGGTCCCCTCAAGCTTGTACCCACTGACTTTTTGCATCCATTGGAGAGTCTTGTCTGCCCATCATCACCGTGGTGTTTGCCAGTGAGGACCTTTTGCTTCCCTTGTTCCTTCCCCACTCGCTCACAGGCGTCTGCTGCGAGGAAGAACTCCCCTCTTCCCCATCTCTGTGTGTTCGCTTCCGCCCAGAGGAACTCACTGTGGCAGGCACACTACACAACGACTGCCAGGGAGCCCCACCCTGACAGAGGGCAGAGCGGGTGACTTGGCTTCTGCTAGTAAGCAAAGAAATACCCAAAGTGATAAAACACCACCCCAAAACGTCAATGCAGCTCACGGGATTCTGCAGGGGGAAAGCCCTGACTCCATGACTGTGAAATAGCCAACAGGGAGAGGATCCGGGGAGGCCTGACTCCACAGGAGGACCTAGGCCTGTGCGGAGCTGGCGGGCTCTGGATGGCCTTGAACAGCAGGCTTCCATGGAGTGAACTGAGCCGCACGGCAAGGATAGGCAGCTTGCAGACCCCGAGGGCATCACATCAAAGCACAGGGAGTGAACTCCTCCAGGAATAGGAGAGACTGAGGCAGAGCCCCCTCGCTGAGCCTGCAGGTGGAACACGGACTATAGAGGGCCCAGCTAAGCTGCGCCTAAACTCCTGGCCAAGGAAAGTACGGGAAATAAATGGGTATTGTTTTAAGAGGATAAATTGATGGTTAATGCCACA
Source organism: Pipistrellus hanaki (assembly GCF_964339955.1). Taxonomy (NCBI): domain Eukaryota; kingdom Metazoa; phylum Chordata; class Mammalia; order Chiroptera; family Vespertilionidae; genus Pipistrellus; species Pipistrellus hanaki. The sequence continues at coordinate 84,531,646 of NC_140509.1, read as the reverse complement.
AGTACAAAAAACTAATAAATTCATGGCTATTTTATTCTATGGATTCAAATCCAACATTGACGTTACTTTGTTGCTCAAATTGTTCCCGCTCTGGCCACTGGACGCTCCTTCGAATCTTTAATTCATGGAGTCACTAGCTGCTCCAGGCTCACTTCTATCTTCCCTGCCCAGCCTTGGTGTGGGGCCACTTTCCCAGGAGGAAGGGAAGGGGAGAGGCAAGGTTCTCTGTATGGAGAATGGTTTCAGAGACTAAGACCTGGGCGCCAGGTCTGCTCATTTTTCTGGGATGTTAATGCTTCTAGACCCTCTCAGTGAACAGATAGGAAATCTTTGTATGCACACTAACCCGCACATACACACCTCGGAAATTCTGTATTCAATTGTGTATTGGGTGTATGAAAGCATGAGCTTATTCAAATTGCTCTAATTCGACCCCCACCCCCCCAAAAAAAGAATACATTTTAGCCTTGTTCTTTTCCTTGTTTAGAACTCCTTTCTTCAATGGCAAAAATCCCAGTTCTCATCATCAAAATCAGCTTGTTACATTTTATTTATTTATTTATTTAAACATATCTTATTGATTTTTTACAGAGAGGAAAGGAGAGAGATAGAGAGCTAGAAACATCGATGAGAGAGAAACATCGACCAGCTGCCTCCTGCACACCCCCTACGGGGGATGTGCCCGCAACCAACGTACATGCCCTTGACCGGAATCGAACCCGGGACCTTTCAGTCCGCAGACCGACGCTCTACCACTGAGCCAAACCGGTTTCGGCAGCTTGTTACATTTTAATATACAAAGTAATTTCAGAATTATTAACCTATTTCCTTGTAAAAACACAGAGCCACTTATTAGGGCTTGTATTCCATTCTGAGTTCCCTCTATATCCTAATTGGCTTTGCTTTGATATTTTGGGGATATGTGAAATCTTCTATGGGCCTAACGTCATCATTCTACGAAGAGATGTATGCAGAAGAGTTATTTACCTCTCAGCCCTGCCATCTACTGTTCTCATTTCTCCTTCTTTCCACCCCTTTGCCACCTGCCCTCTACAAATAACCATTGTCCTTAGTTTTAGGGTTACCTTCTCTCTATATATTTTTTGTATAAATAAGAAGATACTTTATCTCCTCTTATATTATCTTCTTCCTTCCATAAAGATAGATATCTTAGCTATCATTGGGCTTTGCTTTTTTCACTTAGCAGCACAGCACATCCTAGGAAATATTTCCTATCCGTTTATAACACCCCCTTCACTTTTATGTAGGTCTACATACACCTTTGTGTGAGTGTTCCACAGTTTGTCCAATCACTCTACTAAGGACGGCACTTAGGTGATTTCCAATTTGTGTTTTTTTTAAAAAATATATCTTCATTGATTTCAGAGAGGCAGGGAGAGGGAGAGAAAGAGATAGAAACATGATGAGAGAGAAAACCATAGATCGGGCGTCCCCTGCACGCCCCCTTACTCAGGATCGAGCCCACACCTGGGCATGTGTCCTTGGCCAGAATTGAACCTGGGATCCTTCAGTCTGCAGCCTGACTGTTCAAGTCTTCTTTGGTTTCTTTCAGGTGCACAAAAGTTTTGCACATTTTATGTTAAGTTTATTCCTAAGCATTTAATCTTCCTTGACATTATAAATGGGATTTTCTCTACTAGTATGTCTTTTAAGTGTTTATTGCTTCTGTAGAGGAAGGATATTGTTCTTTGTATGTTAATTTTATGTCCTGCTGCCACTGCACAGAATTTTCACAGTTTTGATTAAATTTATCACTCATTCTCTGTAGTTTCCTGGGTTTACTATTATACATCTCTTTGGTGCCCATCTGTATGCCTTTGAGTCTAGCTGCACTAGCCAACATCTCTAGAACAGTGCTGCATAGGAGCGGAGATAGCGATCATCTTGCCTTCTTTGTATCATAGTGGAAATCTGATAATTTTCCATGCCTTTCACAACTAAAGCATATGTATTTTACTACGGTGACCAAGTATCACTTCACTGCTACTTTCTTGAGTGTTTTAATCATAATTAGGTACTGAATTTTATTAAAGGTAATAATATTTTCCCATAAGACTACTTATATAGTATAAAATATTAATGGAGTTGTTTATATTGAACCAACCTTGCATTCCTGGAATAAATCTCACTTAGCCGTGGTGCCTTATTTTCTTAATGTACTGTTGCGTTTTATTTTCTAATGTTTTCTTTTTAATTTTTGCACTACGATAGGTATTGAGGAAAAATTTTCTAACTAAAAATAGCTTTTAAGAACTGAATTAAGATAATCAAATTAAATATCTTTAGTAAAAAACATTGGGATTTTAGTACATTACAGAATTGGGTGTAAACAGGCTATTATGTGTATTTTTGGTAAATTAGCACACATCCAGTAATGTCTAATTTACAGTGGATGGACTGAGACATGAATATATTTTAGTTTGGTACACTTCATAGAGCAAGATGGTGGGGCAGTGAGTACTAACAGGTACAAATCTACAAAACCCTGCCCGACTAACAGCTAATTAAACCGTTATAAGTTATCAGTAAGTATGTAGTTTTACCTTATTATTTTAGAGCTGAAATAGGCTAACTCTTTCTGTAAATGGCCAGATAGTAAATATTTTAAGCTTCGCAGGCCATATGTTCTCTGTTGCAACTATTCAACTCAGCTGTTGTGGTGCAAAAGCAGTCATATACAATATGTAAACAAAACAGCATGAATAAAACTTTATTTACAAAAATAGGTGGCAAGCTGGATTGGGCCCAAAGGTTGTAGTTGCTGTCTCCTATTCTAAATGATAATGTCAGTAAAGAAACATTCAGGGATACTTGCTCAAGAAATCAAATAAACCTCAAATGGTATTGATTAAGAATAATGACACATAATCTGACACACTCCCCCATCCCTGGTCAGGACACATAAGGGAGGCAACCAATTGATGTTTCTCTTTCACATTAGTGTGTGTGTGTGTGTGTGTGTGTGTGTGTCTCCCCCTCAAACTCCCCCCCGCCCAAAAAAAAAGTCAATCAAACACAGAATCTGCTCAGGTTTCAGCCTCACGGTGAGTCAGCAGTTTACCTCAGGTGCGTGGGTGGGGCCTGCAGTACTCACTGTTGTTTGGTGTCCCAATAGGACCTCACTCTGTCCAGAAGGCGCTGGGTGGGATACAGGGGGTGGGAGAGGCAGCTGTCACCAGGCTGTCAATACAGTTCTTTATTGTGAATCCCTGCCTCACATCAGGCAGCACAGCACAGAAAGCATCGCCTCCCTGCTGTGCCCACAGTGGAACACAGAGCCACCGCCACCTGGCTCTCCACCCTGAGCTCCCTGAGCCTCGGAAGACAAACCCTCCCATGTCCACCCCAAACATTCATTCAGAAAAGCATTAACTTTTCCTAAATCCTAACCTAAGATAAGCGATGTATGGATGTGCCACTGGGCCTTAAAAACACTGATACACGCGGGCTGCAGGGGCGGATGCTGCCTGGCCACCACGAGATTGAGGAAATTCCCACGATGCCCTGCACGAGGCAGAACCTACCCAGGAGGCACCTGTTTTCCCTCTAAACAGCCAGGCGCCTGCACCTGCACCTGCAGATTAACCTTTTCAGCTCTCCTCGCTGCAGCCGGGGCCTGGAGTTGCTTTGTTAACCTCCCAGCTCGAGTCCACGGCAGAGGCGCGGAGGCCACGGTGGAAGAGGAGAGAGGAGGCGAACGTGGCCGCTCTGTGAAGAACCACGCCTTCACGGGGCCTGCACTGCACGCACTTGTTTTTATTACAGAGACCAACTAGTTATAATTCATCATCACTTCATTTAGCCCAATGGATACAAGCCAGCATTTCCCAATCGCCCTCTTTTATTAATTAAATAAAAGCTACCTCATATGCTCCACATGGAAGTCAGTATGATGATCGGATCGCCTGAAACTCATCCACGCTTCTGGGGTAGCCTCGAGTGTTCGGCAGGAAACTGAAGGCGCTCACTCCGGCCCCCACAGCGGAGTCAGTTTTACACTCACCACCGAGGTGACACAGCTCTGATTCAGGTAAACTGAGTCCGCCAGCATTTACCTATGGCGCTCTCCACTGGGAGAGACCGCGCTCGCAGTGTGCACGGCCCTGGAGGGAGGGAGGCGTTGGCTCTGACTCCCTCCTGCCCAGCAGGCGTGGCCGCCCTCTCCCCCGCCGTCACTCAGATGCGGTCACTCCCCGGCTGGCCGCTCTGCCTCAGTGAATACACCCACTCCGTCTCCAACGGCTTCAAAGCTCAGGTGGGCCGTGGGGGCCCTGCCACGGCCGTGGGTGGGGAGTGCACGTGTGCGGGATAGGGCAGCGCACCCGCCCGCAGGGAGCCTGGGCGCCCGCACAGCTTCCAGCGCGCCCGCTCCGCCTGGCTCCGAGGCCAAGGCCGGGGGAGGGCACTCCACAGAGCAGGCGGTTTACATCTCTCGCACAAGGCCAAATTAATAAAAACAAAACCTAATTTTATCCCACTCTAACCTATTCTTATTCCTCCTCAATATTTTTCCTCTTTCTAAGACTCCTTTTTTGTTCGAGGAGCTTAATGTTTGGCTGCATTCTGAACACACGGGCATAGTGACAGACGAAAGACTGTATTCAGCGTATAATTCAGAAGAAGGGGAAAGCCGACTGCTGTGCGTTTAAGATTCTAACAACCTTGCAATTTGGTAGAGTCGTTCCCCCACCCGTTCTTTTGAAGCAATCTGCCTTTATTCTGCTAATAACTAACCACAGCCACAGCAGCATGGATCCGATTAGCAGCTCTCACGGTACAAAGGGGCGAAGGGAAAGCTGCGAACGGGGTTGCCAGTCTGTCCACCTGGCCCCCAGGAGGAGGATCAGATGTGGCACCGCCTGCCCCGGCCTGCCCCGCACCGCTGCTCCGCGCGCCTGGTGCAGACCGGCCTCTTTAAACCACGGCTGTTCTTCCCTTTGATAAAGTTTCACTCGCCTCCCTCCGCTCTTGTCAGAGGGTTTTCATTCTGGGCCCCAATGTCATGGTGACGCTTCACGGTAAGCGTGAGCAGCTATGAGATGCCACACACTGATGCTCACTCGCTCGGAGGCACTGTGCATCCACCACAGAAACACACAGGAAGTGCCATGTGGCGGTAGGACTAGTGTCCTTGCCTCCGACTGGAGGTGGCACACATGGACAGGACAGGCCACAGGCAGTGGCTGCTGCTTCTGGATGCCAGAGGAGGGAGGAAGATACACGGCTTGAGAATTAAATAATGCAATTTGAGGAAAACGAGTACAGTATATATAAATTTTGGACCAACAAATTTGCCTACCGGCATTATAGGCAACATGGTTTCTTTATATTTTCTGTTTAAATATGGAACGGAATACTGAACATGGGCCCTTGTCCACTTCTAATGAAAGCAATGATACCACATAGGAAAACTACACACGAGGTTCAGAGCTATAATTTAGTATGACTCTTAAATTTTGTGTGAAATGAACTGAAAGGAATAATGGTGAAAATAGGGGATTCTATTACTAACCGAGTTAGGCCTGAGACTGTGAAAGTTATTTTATCACAGAATTTTTTTCCTGTGACATTATGATTTCAATTGAACCACAACCTATTTAAAGAAAGTAAAAAAAAAAGCAAAGCAAAACAAGAGCTATTTGTTCCTAAACTCTTCTACGAACGATCACACATGATTATAACTGGGTTACTGACTTTCTTTTGAACACGCCCTCAGGGCGGGAGGGGAGTGTGAGGCAGTACTGGACACAGTGTCTCCACACCGAGAACCCCTTCTTCGCGTGGCTTCTAGAACCCACACGCCACTGGCTGTTCATGGTCTGTGTTCCTGGGGTCCGAGGGCACAGCCCTCAGAATGCCCCTGCTTCCGACCTTGGCTAAAATGTTAACCCCTGGGGAGCTGTGAAGGGGATGGAGCAGCGTCCCATCAGACCAGGTCGGCATCCAGTCTCTTCCCAGGACGTCCTGTGCAGCCCGCGCTGAGAAGCCTGACCTCACTCATTCCCCAGGTCAGGAGTTCCCAGACCAGTGGCTTCTTTCCAGCTTCCAGGAACTTGCTGGAAATGCAAATTCTCCAGCTCTCCCTCAAACCTACTGAATCCGAAACCAGGTTTGGGGCCCAGCCACTTGGGCCGTCCAAGCCACCCCGGTGACTGTGAAACAGGCTGGGTGGCCTAGGTGATCCCACCTGGAACTCTAATGACTCACAGACCTGCTTCTCCAGCTACATTTCCTGAGTCCAGACCCCGCTGCCTATCCAAAATCTCCCTTCACATGCACGGCAGGCATCTCAATGTAACGCGCTCAAAACCAAATTCTGCATACCCCTTCATAAGCTTACCTTTGTCTTCCACTGTCAGACCAACCATTTACCAATTTTTTGGACCAAAAACCTGCCCCACTACTGCTACCCACACATTCAGCCATGCCCAGCCCTCCCTCCCCTGGGGATCGCAGGAGCCTCCCAGCCACTCTCCTTGCTTCCTCTCTGGCCCCTGAGAGTATAATCTCCATCAGCAGCCAGAATGTCCCCTTAAAGCCTAAATTGGACCAGACCGTTCCCCGACTTCTACCTCCCGGTGGCTCCCCATCACACGTAAAATACACGCTGACTCCTAATCATAACGCATGAAAGGCTAAAGAAGCTGGCTCTGGTCGCCCTCTAATCTAACTGCCTAGTGATGTGTCCCCATCTCCTCCACACTCCAGCCCGTGACATCCTGGGTGTCCCCTGCCCACATGGCGACATTACTAATTCAGGCCTTGGTACTTGCTCTTTGCTCTGCCAGGCATTCACATGGCATGCTTTCGCCTTCATTCACTGAGACCCTAGTTCCAAAATCAATTTCTGCCATCGCCGGTTTTACTCAGTGGTTAGTGTCAGACCGTGGACTGAAGGGCCATGGGTTTGAACCCGGTCAAGGGCACGTACCTCGGTTGAAGGCTTGATCCTGGGCCCCAGTGGGGGCATGTGCAGGAGGTAACCAATTAGTATGCTTCTCTCACACAGATGTTTCTCTCTCTCTCTCTCCCCTCCCTTCCACTCTCTCTAAATATCAATTGGCAGGGGGGGGGGGGGGGGAATAGGAGAATCCTTGGGTGAGGATTAACAAAAAAGATTACAAATATCAACTTTTAAGAGAGAACTTCCCTAATCCCTGCTAACTAAAGCAGCAACCTGATTCTCCCTCCCACCCCCAAATAAAACCTGACAATAAATCACACGCTCATTTCCTGTCTTTCTCATGAGAATGCAGGCTCCGAGGACAGCGGCCTTTGTCCTTTATGTTTAGTGTGTTTCCTCAGTTCCTAGAACATGCACGCAGCCACATGTGCGTCCAGTACCTGCTGACGCGGCGGAAGAGAACACTCAATGCAGGAAGGAACAAAGCGGCAATTGAGCTAGTTGGCCTTCCTCAGGAAATCACCTCATTTATCCGACAGCAAATGGGCAGCATGCTGCTTTTCGAGAAACGCCAAGTGTATTAAGCCGATGAATTAATACATTGGCATCCTTGGCAAGGTCACAGTCTTGGCATGCAGCTATATGCATTTAATCTAGTTTGCAAGTACAAACTCCTGTGTCACTTTCTGTTTGGAAGGGAGAATATCAACATTAACAACCCCCGGTTATATAATTTATAAACATGCAGATGTGGATTATTAAAGATTAATGCATTTTAGGATTCGTGTCGGCATTCCGTTTGTCTCATGCCGAAACCAATTCTGCTCTTCATTAGTCAATGACAACCCATATCACCCTGTTATGGAAGAGAAATCAAAGGTGCAAGTGTGTGAATTGAGCATAAGTGATGAAACTGATTAGTAAGAGGCTTAACGGCTATAATCAATCAACACATCATCATAATCCTGGCTCCGGGCTATCAGAACACAGGGCAATAACAACACTCTCTGTAGAACACCACCACGGCTGCTTGCTCCCTTCAGGAAACACTGTAACAGAGATCGCCAGTTCCTCTAACAGTGGGGCCATCCTGACTGTAAGTACTATTTATTTTATCACCGTTCTCCCAATGACATTGGAAACTTTTACTTCTATGCTGAAATCTGTTCACCAAGCTTTTGTACCCGTCCATCCGACTCCTCCTTTGAGGAGACATCTATGCAGCAGGCCAAGGCCACGGCACTACCACAGCGGCATCCCACGGCTGAGCTGAGAGCCACCCTGCTCAGTGGACCACAAGTTCAGAGCAGCAGCAGCCCACTCAGCTCAAGACATGAAGACACACAGTAAGCAGGGCATGGAAATGCTTCTTCAGGGCACAGCAGAGGAGAAAAAAGGGGGAGTGGGCGTGGTCTGCTGGGGTGACCAAGAACCACACCAGCCACTGCTCGTCTTGTAAGGCACAGAACGCAGCCCTGGTGACACAGACCCTGTACGTCCGGGCAAAGGACCGAATACAGGGAATGAAATGAGAGGGTGTACACTGGTCTGCATAGCCCAGTTTCAACTAAGAGTAGCAAAACCACTGGGGATGGCCACTAGAAGAAAATCCCAACCATCTCTGGTTTCTGAACGTGGGGGAAGGAGAAGCAGGAGGGGCTTCATGTTCAAGAGGAAGAACCGAAAAGATTTCTGCTGCTGAAAAGCGGAAGAAATGCTCACCCCCCAGCGCCGAGAGACCTGGCCTGGCCCGGCCCCGGCGAAGGGAAGAGCAGCTGCTTCCCACGCAGGGACCTGCCCGCAGGAACCCCAGAACACCCCCGGCCACAGGAGTTCCTACACCCAGGATCCTGGCCGGAACTCCAGGGGAGGCACCAATAACGGGTAAGGAAACCATACAGAGCCGCAGTGCATAGCCCTAAAAGACCACATACACCGTGGCTCTCGTAAGTGCTGCTAGGCACCATTGGAAAGATCTGCAATTCCTGTTTCTGTCACACACAAATATTTTACCGTGCAAGGGAAGAAAAACCCTGGCGGAAGCACTCTGGCTGGTGGAACTGCTGAATGGATGTTTTCTGGGCTGCCTGGATTAAAACACGGATGTATCAATGGCATTTTGTGTTTGAGAGTTTTTTCCTGCTCAGCTTGCCAGTAAGCAGCATGCATCTTCCTTACAACAAGCTGTTGCAGGATTTCTACTTCGAGAGAAGCCAAGGAAGAGCCCTTGATGAATGTTTTGAAGTGAGGTTATCAGAGAGGGGACTGCGGGCTTTCTGGTAAAAAAGGTGTCTTTATGGGCAAAGCCACTTCAGATCCACTGATGTTATCGCGGCCGGAAACCGGGCCAGAAGCACTTACATAGAGAAATAACCTCGTCATTTTACCGTGAATCTGATTAAGCAACGACAAATTAAAAGTGGAAAATTTAGTTATGCAGGATGGGTTGGGCTCGATCCCTACGAGTTCAAAATGTCCGGAGGACAGATGCACGGAGCGGAACCCTGGTTTGCGCCCTCCGGTGCTCATCTCATAGGCGCTCATCTTGACAAATGAGGCCAGGAACCGTCATTTCCTCTAACCCCTTCCTGCTCACTCCAGCCTGTGACTAGCGCCAAGCTGTAATTCATTTTTCTCTTTCCCATCATAACGTCCTTCCAGAACCTGCTTGTCTGAATGTCAAATCGCATGGCAATCCTTGTCTGACCAAATTTCTGTTGTTTGTGTGCAGTTACAGCAGCTCCCACCGACTCAACTGGGCTCTTGGCTGCTGAGCGGGAGGCTGGGGAGCACCACGCAGTGTTCCCAATGCGCCCGGAGGAGCCCCGAGAGCGGCTGCCCATATGGCACCTCACAGGGGCCGCCTCTTTGGACCCACTCTTTGGGGTCCGAGATGTCCCTGGGGGCGGGACTTCCTGGGGGCTGGTGGGTGAGGAGGCCTGCTCACCCAGGACTGACCAGACAAAGCTCAGAGTCCGGCTCAGCATGGAGTGGCTGGGGCCCCTGAGGGTGACCACCTCCGGCAGAGCTGTTTCCATGGGCACTCAGACCTGTGCTCCTTTGGGACAACAGCCAGGGACGAGTCTGCATAACGAGGGGCCCGAGCCCCAGGCCCTGCGGGTGGGGAGGACACGCTGCAGCTGCCGGGACAGGGAGGGGAGGCAGGCTCCTGAGGAGGAGGATGGACAGAACACCATCAGGCCCTCACCTCTCTCGCCTCGGCTCTCAGCTCCTGAGCCTCGGCCAGTCTGGGAGGGGGAGGGGAGACAAGGCCTCAGACAGCAGAGCACACAGAACTTAAAAAGGGGCGCTTTCTTCCCGGACTTCACTTTTGTCTGCGGGGGAGGAGATGCTGTCACTGCGGAGTCCTCTCATCATGAACGCCAGGCTGGGCAAGAAAAGCATAACCAGGAGAGCAATGTCTGCCGTCGTGGCGCTGCTGCCAACACGTGACTCTCTGTCTTTGTGCAGAACTGTCACTGGCACAGGCAGCTCCTGCCCTCAGCATTCTGCCCTCAGCGCCACCGACACCTGGACTGGCACAAACGCTGAAATAAAGAGGAAACTGTTCGGGACCCGTTAGCGCCCCCGCACCTGACGGCCCGGGACGGCCTGGCCTCGGCAGTTAAACACTGAGGTTTCACAGGCGGCAATGCTCACCGGCCCGGGACAGTGAGCCCCCCTCATGTTCCCCTTCTTACTGTTCCCACACGCTGGCTGCTGACAGCACACGAGGAAAAGCTGACACAAGCCTTTGGCCAATAAAACAAAAACAAAACCCACTTCGGCTTATTACGTTTCGCTTTGTTGGTGAACTGGAGGGCTGGCCTGGCAGAAGACCCGGGGCATGGACACGCGGTCAATCCCGCCACGCGGGCTGCCTCGGCGTCCGCGGTGTGAGGGCCACCAGGCCCCGGAGCCCCACGCGACAGTCCCGCCCCAACGGTTTCTCCTGCACCGCAGGCCGCCCTGGAGGACCAGCCAGGACCGCACAGCACAGTGCGAGGGGCACTTGGTTAGAAGGGAAAAGGTTACCATCATGCATTTCAGAACCAACAGCATCGGGTTTGGACTTGCTTGGTTTACATGTGTTTGTATCTACGTGCACATTACCAACCAGAAAGAGAGTCATTCATATCTTTCTCTAAATGTAAATACACTGGCATAAAGGAGGGAGAGATGAAGACAGTAAGTGAAAAGAGGAAAACGGGTAACGGCCGGGGGGGGGAGGGGTAGAGGGGGTGTTCTCAGATGCTTGTTTACACTAGACACCAGGGCTGTGGCCCTCTCTGACTACAGAGCGTGGTGCGGAGCTGGCTGTGTGCAGACAAAGGAGACATCCGCACGGCCTCCGTCCTGCCCTGAAAGGCAGGAAGGAAAGCCTGCTGGGCGAGGGACCTGCCAGGCGCCGGTGCCAGTGTCACAGCGTGCTCCCGTGGCACTCGGTGTGCGCGGCAGCACGATCGGAGGGCACATTTGCAGCGGGTGGAGGGACGGTTTAACGGCAAGAAACAGACTCAGCCGTTTGGGACGCTGTCCTGGCTGTTTCTCTCGCCTGGGATCCTTCTCATTAGCTGTCAATCTCATTACCGGGCAGAGATGGCGGAGAACGATCGCTTCTCAGCAAGCCCTGGGAAAGCAGCGCGAGGAAGCACCCCCGCACACCCTGGCTGTCCCTGGCCCAGCCATCAGCCACACAGCAGCTGCCGCCCTAACAACGACTGCATGGCGACATGGCTGAGAGCAATCTGTGGCACACGGAGAGGCAGCGGCACTATGGTGGGAGGTAATGGAGAGAAGCAAGGTCAGAAAACACGAGTTAGGTCTGGGAAGGAGAGGAAGGAGGGGGAGGAAAGAAGCAAAGGCTGCACACAGGGAAACGGAGGGAAATTCCAGACAGATGTTCCTGAGGCAGCATGTGCACATCTGGCCTGGTGCCTGCTCCCTGACCTTCTGTTTTTTAAATATATTTTTATTGATTTCAGAGACGAAGGGAGAGGGAGAGAGAAATAGAAACATCAGTGATGAGAGAGAAGCATCGATTGGCTGCCTCCTGCACCCCACCCCCCATCGGGGATCGAGCCGGAAACCTGGGCATGTGCCCTGACCAGAATCAAACCCGGGACCCTTCAGTCCCCAGGCTGCTGCTCTAGCCACTGAGCCAGTGGACGGCAAACTCATTAATCAACAGAGCCAAATATCAACAGTATAATGATTGCCATTTCTTTGGAGAGCCAAATTTTTAAAACTTAAACTTCTTCTAATGCCACTTCTTCAAAACAGACTCGCCCATTTCAGACTCGGCTGTGGGAGAGCCACACTCAAGGGGTCAAAGAGCTGCATGTGGCTCAGGAGCCGCAGTTTGCCAACCATGGCACTAAGCCAAACCAGCCAGGGCCTCCCTGACACTTTTATTTCATTGGTACAGACTTGGGAGCAAATGACAGTGTAAGCTCTGGGCAGTTAGCTTCCTGACACAAGTTTAAAATACAAACTGTACACTTCAAACATATCCAAGGAGGCCGGATGCTCTCTGTTGAAAACCCGCTTTCCCACGAAGTTAGCGGGAGAAGGAGCTCGGTGGGTCCTGCCTGCGGTGATGAGCAGCAGCTTCGTCTCACCGCCCAGCCTGTACCTGCACACCGCACACCTCCGCCGCTCCCCGCTGAGCCACCCCTCCACATGTAGCAGCACACGGCCCAGAGAGTTCTCCTGGCGGGGAGCGTTCTGCAGCGCATCAAAACCCAAGCAGGGAAAGTTTCAAAGTCCCCGTCTGGAATGATAAACCTACGGATAAAGACTATCAGACAGTGAACTACCCATGTCAGGGATTTTAAGTGAAAACTGTAATGTCTTTACACCTCAGAAATGTCTTCATTTAGGGTTAGGAAAAGTCCTTTACCCAATTCAAAAAGGAGAAGTCAGTTCCTGTTTTGACAAATACCGTATTTTACATAGAACTTTCCAATGTTTAGGTAGGTGATTCCTCAAAAACCATCTCAATACCAAAATTCTGAGAATTCTGAGAGAGCAATCAGAATATGTAACATATGTGTATATATATGTTCATACACACATAAAACATCCCATAATAAAGATTAAAAAAAAAAAAAAAAGGTGTACCCTTGGCTGGGTGGCTCAATTGGTTGGAGGGTCATCCTGTAAGGTTGACGTCAACCATCATAAGGCTGCTCGTTCCATTCTGGTCAGGGCACGTATAGGAAGCAACCGATTGATTTTTCTTTTTCACCTCGATATCTCTCTCTCTCTCTCTCTCTCTTTCTCTTCCCTTTACCCCCCCCCTCCCCTCTAAAATCAATAAAATATATTCTTGGGTGAGGATTAAAAAATAATAATTCATAAAAAAGGTATAAAATGGTAAAAAGGGGTAAAAACTACCAGCCATACTTTTAAGATAACAAACTGTCAGAGAATTTATCAGCAGTCCAATACCAATTCTGGTAGGTTAGTAAAAAGTGCTTTCTGGCAGCCGTCTACATGTCACCAGCATTTACACAGAAAAAACGGCATCGACTTTGCTGATAAAGAAAAGCTTACTGCTTGGTGGATCTGAATGAATGAAGTTCAATCGAAGAAAGAAGGATGAGGATGAGGCAAATGACAAACAAATAAATAATCCCGAGCACACAATACAGGAAGCAGCAGATAGATAACTAGTAAGACCACTGAAATAGCTGAACCAGGAGTTAGTTCACTGGAACACAAACGTCTAGTCTAATGCCAAAGTTAGAAGGTGATGTTTGTGTCAGTAACAAGGCGTTCAGCGAATGCTGGCAAATTAGGACACTGATAAGTATGAACACTAAATCTATTTTAGAAAATAACTGCCACAGTATAAGTTAAAGAGAACCCTATAAACTAAGGCCAATACTCATCAATAATCTCACCCTTAGTGGCACTTATCAACAGAGATCTTATTTAACAGAATCATTACTAAACATATGCTAAGAGAAAATAAGCAATTTCCGGGCATAGTGTAGGCCAGTGTGTGAAGGGAAGCTATCGGTGACTTTATTAAGCGGGTGTTGTACTCATTAGCTGAATACTTTCAGGAACTGGGACTCTCCAACGCTTTGTGATAATTCACAAAGTTACGCTCCTCACACGTGGTCCCATCACTGGCTTTTTAAACAGCAACAAAACAAAACAAAGCCCACAGGGGACGGGGTGCACGCTGCCCTTTCCTTCGGAGGAAAGCAGGAGGGTTTCGGAGGGAATACCTGGAATACTTGCAGGAGAGATGGGGCCTGACCGTGACTGGTTGCTTCCTACAGGCGAGCCCACCGGAGACGGCGACGGGCCCCCGGGGATGCCGGAGAGGTGGGGGGATGCGTGCGGGGAGAAAGGCGACTGGGCCGGGTTGCTCTGGTCCCCTTGGCTGCTCGTGGAGCCCGAAGCACTGACCGCGGAGCTCAGCGTGGCTTCCGTTCCCGTGGGGAGGTCGTCGATGGAGCCCGACAGGTCCTGCGGAAGGAAGACACAGCGTGGATTTATAGAGGAACCTGTTCGGACCACCTCCTGGCCAAACCATTTGGAAACCCGAACCACACCCTCAGCAATGAGCTTCCCAGGTAACACCCCAAATCCGGAGCATGGCCACTTGTTGCTAGGAAACTTGACTCGTAAGTTGAACCCTAAGACCTGATCTATCCTAGGAAGTGAGTACAGTTGTACTCCATAAAACCATCCTACAAGCGCTGCTTTAAGCTGTCAGCTGGGCCAAACATTTTTAAATGACTCAAAAGAAAAAATCAAGAGTGCTATTTGGTGACATACGGGAAGTATCAGAAATTCCAATGTCTGTCCATCCGTGTCAGTGGCGCACGGCCACGCCGTGCCTGTGCCTGTGGCTGCTCTCAGGCCACGGGGCGAGCAGTGACACAGCATGGCCTGCAAGCGGCGTCTCCTCCGTCCGGCCCGGGTGGGCCCAGGCAGAGCCTGGTTCCAGCACAGCCACCCCGCGGGCCTCGCCTCAGGGAGGAGGGTGATTCTGGCCCGGCGTGCAGTGACAGGGCCAGAGCATCCCCAAGGTGGGACTGAGCCCACCCCGTCTCCTGGGTAAGCGCTGGTGGGCCAGAGGGAATCTCTCCGAAGGCATCACAGGCCAGGGGCCCACGCAGAGATGCGCCTCCAGTGCCCAGGGCGCACCAGTGAGGAACGAAGGTTCAATCAGACAAAAGCATCGGAGAGGAAATACGCTTTCTGTGCTCTTTTAGAGGAAAAGAATGGGTCCATAACTGGATATAAAACCATTCTCTTTTAGTACACTACATATGGAATTAAACATAGAAAAGAATTAACTTTAAAAAATCATTAGATTCAATTAAAAATACTGAAGTAATTTATGCAAATCTTTCTTCATAAACACACACACACACACACACACACACCAATTGTTACTTAGAAATTTTTAAAATTCTCTGCACGACCTATACATTCCTTCTTGTCCTCCCTTACAAACCCGAGTTGTGGCTGAGAAAGCAGCTTGGGTGGCGCTGAGAGCGCCACTGAGGCACAGAGGCACGGAGGCACCGCTGCTGCTCACCAGGCCGAGAGGAATGCCGGGGGAGCATAAAAGCGGGCTTCTCAGTGCTCCGTGTCATCAGGATTTCAGAGCTCACTAGACTCCGAGCAACAGAGGAGCAGTAAAGAGATAGAATCTATATTACCGTTACACACCATAACGGTAACTTTTCCATGTAAATTATGGAGAAGCGCTCCCGCCCTGCAGACATCAGGGTTTCCATATGTATGTGTAGCTGTCTTACAACACGTGAATAAAAGAAGTTCAACAGCGGTTCAGACTTCCAGCCTCGTTCACAAAGAAGCTGTGTGACTAACACTCCTGCGGAGGACAATCGAGTCAGCAGGGCACTGCTCCATTCCTCCTTTGTGAGGACCAGCAGACCTGCGAGGCCTGCACCCAACAGCACAGACCCACCACCCGCACCTGACCAGGGCACCTTCAAGGCGCACTGCTCCCATTTATCCTGCGGGGCAGCTGGCAGGTCAGGTGACTGCAGGGAGGACTCTTCTGGGGACTGGAGCCCAAACCCTTGCATTCCTTACATCCTTCCTCTTCACAAGGAGTGATGGGGAAGCACAGACTTCCTGGGCTCATGCACAGTCAATTCAGTATTTGGCCATGACAATTTAATTCGGCAAAATTGGGTTTTTAATATCTGAAGTCACTCGGAATACAAATGCCTTTCACCACACCAAAAATGGTACAATTCCTACTACTAATGGTTCATTTATTTTTTTAGAAAATCTGTGCCTTAAAAAAAGGTTGTTTTACTTTAAAATTTAATTTAAATGAAAGTTTTCTGCAAAGTCTTTTCTCTGTAACCATCATCCCTCCACCCTGCCCATGTAAAATGTCATTCTAACCCAAGTGCCAAGTACGAGAGATCTCACTGTGCTTAGAATGAAATGCCCCTAGGAGCAATAGCAATCCTACCAGACTCTGACCAGGGAGACACCTACGAATTAAAAGAGCACAAACATGTATGTTCCTGATTCAATGCGGTGGGGCAGGGCGTGTACGGCAGGGACACAGGAATGTACATGGGCACATGCCACCAAGAAGAATTTTTAAAGATCTTCCTATAAGTAAAATAGACATACAATATTAAGTATATAGATTGTATATGCTCATCCCTAAAAATTAACATTTATACATTACCACTTACTACCGTGAAAGACATCTTTGGTTTTGATGTTATTTGATTTAGCTAATAAGTTAGTTTATTCAAGTATAAAATCAGTCGCTGCTGGGAATGCCTGCCTATCCTAAAGAGCTGGGAATAAGGAAATTCCACTCCCTTGCTTAATTAAATGAGTGGGCTTTTAAAAAAGCACGTCGACTTCAAACACTCCGCGCTGTGGCATCATCTGGGAGAGCACTGCCAGGCTGTGCACACGTGGCATCTGCTCAGAGGGCCCGGGAGAGCGGCGGGTAAACACTGCATTCGGAGCCGGGATATTTCAATCAATGGGACCACGCAGGTCTCTTGGTAAGGGTTTTAATAGGATGCAGTTAATGGTTTCTCTGGTGACTTCCCGTGGGGCCAAGGCCCACGTTAAAACGCCAGCCCAATGGTCTTTAGAGAAGTCTCTCATTCATTTTCAGAAGCAGAAATGGTATCTCTTCTCCTTCTTAGAATACTAAGTATGACATCTAGGCACATAGTTTCCTTTTTCTCTCTCCAACTAGACCCACCTTTCTGAAAGGCGGTGATGTGGGAGGTGTGGTGTTGAAGAGGACAGAGCTGACTGTCATTGCTGAATGTCACGCTTTATAGAAACTACAGCTGCAAACACTACACCAGTAAGCCAGCACGTGTAAACATTTCTAAATATTTACCACAAATGCTCTACTGAAAACTACTGACTTTGCTATTAAAATTTAGCAATGAATTCTCAACCCTCTGTTTCCAATTACCATCCTGGAGGCCAAGCATCCAGTCTCATTAGATACTCAGTTCTCTAGAAACACACTATGAAACCACTTCATACCCCAACCTTATTTCAGAGCTATCATTTGCACATGAGACACAAATACACCCTGAAATCGATATCAGAACTGAGCCAACAATTTGACTGACACGTATACACAAAAGGAAAAAAATTCAGGATGACTGCTTAACTTGCATGATGCCTACAGGCTTCTTTCGGCACACACCTCTGTGTGATAAATGGTGTATTTCAACACACACCCAGAAGTCCCTGCTGCTCTCACTGGTCTAGACAGCAAATGACTTAAAAGCTTTGACTTCCTGTCTCAATGAACTAAAAAATTGCAAAGGCACAGAAAAACAGAATTTACGAGGAAAATCTTTTGAAACACCAATTTTTAGACTTAAACATCTTTCCAAGATGCTTTATATATCCTACTTTCTATTCAAACATGTGCAAATAACAAATATTTAACGCTTTGTCACATTTGACAATATGTGCAAGGCATAGCCTTAAGATGTATGAGGTTAAGTGGAAAAAGAATGTTTGATGTTAATTTAAAACAGTGATAAGCAAACAATAAAATAAAAGCAGTCATAAGCTCCATAAAAATATTCATAAGCTCCACAAATGACAATCTCATATCCAAAGCCAGGGCTAACACAAGGACAAGTACTGAGTAGATATTCACTGGAAGAGAGGTGGTCAGGAACCACTATTTGGGGAGATGCTCCCATCTGATTCACTCCCATTCTTTCTCCGGCAAACAGTCCAGTCTGAACTCATGTTAGGAGGGCATTTATAGGCTGACCAGCTAACGTGATACTTCACAGAAGAAGAATTCAGAGTGAAGCTTACTCTCTTAAGCAAAAACGGCTATACTTCCTTTGATTTTTAAAAACCAGCACCCGAAATTAAAAGCTAGCCTCCAAGGTCCCCGGTTAAACCTCCCCGTAGGAAATGTGCTGCGTTCTAAACTTAGCCCGGTAAACAACGTGAGTATGAAATATGCATCAATGTTTTTCCACTGGCGGGCCTCAGGGGGACCCTACCTTATTCTGCTCTGAATTCTGCCCGGGGTTCTCCGCCCGGGGTTCTCCGCCCGCCCGCTGTTACCTGCCTGGCTGTTGTAGGCTCAGAGAACCACACAGACCCTTCCACACAGTCCGCATCTTGAATTGAACATACTTTGGTCAGAACATGTATTTATAGTCTTCTCTTGGTTGTATGGAATTTGGGGCTAAGGTTCACCGGGAAATCACATGCCCTCTGGCCACACGCTGGGCCCACCCACCCCACAATGGCCATGACGACGAGCATGGTCAGGACGGTTTTAGGCAGCAACTGTGCCACATGGTGTGAGGGTAAGGTGACCAGACATCCCGCTTTTGGCGGGACAGTCCCGATTTTTAACTATTTGTCCCACATCCCGCAGCGTTTTAAAAAAGTCCAAAAGATTTAAAAGAATCTTTCCAAAAATTGGGACTTTTTTAAAACGCCGCGGGCTGCGGGACAAATTGTTAAAAATTGGGACTGTCCCGCCAAAAGTGGGCCGTCTGATCACCTTAATTAATACGAATCGCAGGCTGCTGGTGAAATGGCAGCTCTATGGCGCAGCGGAAGGCCCCGCATGCCGAGGGCAGGAGCAGCCTACACTGTCGGGACGGGGGCCACCGGAAGCCCACAGGGAAGCTGGAATGCTGTTCCCGGGAAGGAAGCACCGCAGCGGGCTCCGAAGAAGAAATGTCAGACACAGAAAAGAAAAAAACAAATATGTCTTCAAGTGTTTATGAGCACAGAATACTTCTTGTATTCTAAGTATTATATACAATTTAACAAATAAGCGAACAAGGACGACAACAAAAGAGCCTAACGAACTGGATGGAGGCCAGGTGAAATCGCGGTGTGCTTTTAGGCCGCTTTTCCCCGAGTCTGCATGGTCTTCCTCCTGCTCATTCCCGTTGTGTTTGAGAATCAATGACTAAACGAGGAAAGATATGCACTTTACCCTTAAAATAGCACCACGGTGTCTGAAAACTCACGAGGAGTATACAGTGTAGAGTATACAGATTATACTCCCAGGACATCAGGTACGAAGGGGAAACCAGCGACGGTGCGAAGGCGGGCTGGTTCACGAGGTGCTGCTTTGCAAACATCAATGCCGGGGAAGGAGTGATAGGTATGAGTGACCCAGGCGCTGTGAAAGCAAACTGACACACTAACAAGATGTGTAAATAAGTGCGATTGCGCGTCTGTCTGCTGATACAGTTTTTATTGCCGAAAGTGCATCATAAATCCTCATAACAGAAACGCAGTGAGCACCACCTTCTGCATCCCTCGCGGTAAAAACACGACTGTCTGCCTTAGAAATACAATGCTTAGCACATAGCAATTCTGCAAATAAAACTTAAAAATAAAAAGGCACGAACCCTCAGGAGACATTTATTTCTTCAGTACATAGCAATGAAATACTTTAAAACAGTAAGACCTATTGGAACTGCCAATAAATTAGCAACCTAAAAAATAAAGAAAAAAACAGCAAAGCACACAACTCATCCCGTACTGAGTCTACATGGAATAAAGGGAAGTTTTATTTGCAGACAGAAACTTAGTTATTTTGACATTTCCCCAGTCACTTAAACTGTATAAATAAACATACTTGTTCTACATCCTTCACTGGATTTTTAAAAACTTTGTGTTTTGAAATGACTTAGAATTACACAGAAGTGGCAGACAGTACAGTTTCTATATGGGAACATTTTCAAACTACTCATGGCACACCAATCAAAAACATGAAACTGACATTTGCACAATACTACTAACGCAACTGCAGATAATTCATATTTTACCGGTTTCCAGGCATGTCTTTTTTCTGTTCCAGGATTGCACATCACATTTATTCACATGCCTCCTTCGTCTCCCTAATCTGCAACGATTTCTCACACATTTCCAAGCCTCCCTCCACGTACTTGTCAGGTATTTTGTTGAATGGCCTTCAATCTGTGTTTGCTTAGTGTGTACTCATGGTTAGGCTAGGCTTACAGATTTTGGGGAAAACAGCACAGAAGTGAATTTTCCTTACAAAGCAGCACATCAGGGTATGACATCAACATGATTTATCAGGTGATGTTGACTTTGGTCACTTAGTTAAGGTATGCCTGTCAGGACTCTCCACTCCAGGCTACTCTTCGTTCCTGCTCCTACTCCATTCACGAGAAAGCAGTCACCAAGCTACTCTCTTCCCTGCTCCAACTCCATTGATGAGAAAGGAGTCACCAAGTCCCGCTCACAAGCTCACATCTAAGGGAGGGAATAAGCTCCACTTCCTGGAGGGGGATTATCAAAGAGCTTGAGGAAATTAAAACCATCCATTAAAACCACCAATAATTAGTAAATATTTTGGGGAAATATACAAAGCCATCCATGTATGTATCCTGTTTGTCCTTGAATTTTAGTTTTATCTGTTGGTCTTGCCAGTAGCATTACTGTTGTTCAAATGTTGATTTTTTCTACTCCACTTCTCCTACTTTAGAATTCTTCTTCAAGGAAAAGCTGTCCTGTCTCCATTCACATTTATAAAGTCAGACAACTATTTCTCTTACATGCATTTTTTTGTGTGCAACTTAAGTTCCTTTATAAGATGATTAGTTGATACTCTTGTCAACACTAAATGACAGCGATACTTCCAACTGAGATTTCATGATTATAAAATATTGGAGAGAAGAAGGTATGTACTTCATATGTACACAGCTGGTGAAAAAATTTAGTATGGCCACTTTGAGCAATAATCTGTAAGCATCTTATAAAGCTGAGATGCATTCACCCATGGCCCAGAAAGTCCACTCCTAGGTTTACCCTTGGGCACATGTCCATAAGGAGAGATATAAGGCATAGAATCACTGTGTCAGTACTGTAATAGCAAAACACTGGAGGAAATCTAATTTTCCAGCAATATAAAGTGTCTGCAGATGTATTCAGAAAATGGGATACTATACAGCAGTGAAAGTGAATGAGCTAGAACTAAAAGTATGAATATGAATCTCATAAACAATATTGAAAGAAAACAAAAAACCCAATGCAGCAATAGGTAATTCACTGAGGAAAGAAGGCAAAGACAGCATCACATCAACATGGTGTGTAAATTCAAAAAGTCCAGAGTACGGCAGTCAGCGAAGTCCCAATGGACAGTGAGAGTGAGTGCCACTGTGGGTCAGAAGGGAGCAGGGGCAAGTTCATGTTCCTCATGACCTTCCTGACATCCCACAAGCCACCAGGGCACCCCCAGCGTGAGCCACCTGGTCTCACCTGAAGGGAGCCTCTGCCCTACTCACTCCCCAAAGCCCTCTTCCCTTCAGGGCCGGCTTGGCTTTTAACCCCGGGGCAAGTTCTCCCGGACCCAGCCCACAGTGAACCCCAGGTCACATTCCTGTACCGCAGCGTCTCATGTGGAGTTTAATGAACTGGTCGCACCTGCCACAGGGCGAATGCTGGGGAAGACGACTGACATTCAGTCGCCAGCTTTGCCGCTTATTACCGGGCCTTGGGAGACACACTTAACCTTTCCAGTTCTCCTTCCTCCTCTATGAAACGGGAAACACAGTGCCTGCTGAGAAGAGCTGTGTGAGAGTGAAATGAGAAACTGGAAGGAAAGGGATCAGCGCCAGCTATTTTCACTGTTAACCACGAGGAGAGGCTGGGGGGCAGGGGGCTCAAACAGCGTGTAAGGGGGGACACAGGCAGGAAAGCAGAGTTTTGGGCGGGAGTGGCTGAGTGAGGAAGAGGAAGGGAAACCTGTTCTCCCGTTTTACTGATTCTGGGGGACACTGACGAAGACTCGCAGGCCCTGTTGGAATCGGGTTTAAATGAAACTCCGGACAGTAGCGACCAGAAGAGAAAGGGAATTCTGTGTGAGAAAGGCAGAGTTGTTTTCCCCCATTTTTCTGGCGACTTAGCTGGAACAATCATTCACAAGCTCTTTAACGAGGAAGTCAAGGACTGCCTGCACTCCGTTTATGAACACAGATTTCCAACAATACTTTATCAATGACATTGCAACAACTATGCTAGCACTGGAAAGTGGCTAACAGTAGAATGATAAGAAAAACACCCAAAACAACTCACTGTTAAAGAATCACAATAACAAAATGTTACCACAGAGACTGCTCTGCTGTAGTGGAAGAGCTGGAGGTGAGAGGGGTGGAAGCGTGGTGCCACCGCTGATCCGGGGTGGCAAGACAATTAAATCTTGATTCAGTCATAACGTGGGGGCTCACTTTGTCAATGAATCAATATAATGAGTAAAGCAAATGATAAGGGAATTGTGAAGAACATCACTTTTAAAATAGAAGATGGTATTATTTCCTGGTGCTAAGTTATATATTAGACACAAACTTGAAACTGCTCATTTTAAAGAATAAGTTTGAAATAGAAAAGAATAGCAATGAAAGAAATATTAAGGCCACATCAATTCCAATCTACCGTATTTTCCGGCGTGTAAGACGACCCCCTAATTTTACACTTAAAACATAGGGTTAGGCCTATATTCGCTGTATAAGACTACCCCCCACTTCCGAGGCAACACCAGTTCTTTTTTTAATTAAATTTTTAATGAGTGACATTTTTCGAACATACCGTAATATACCGTACATTGATACGATAAATGGAAGGTCTCTTCACAAATGGCAATGCCATGAACTTGACGGAG
Source organism: Pipistrellus hanaki (assembly GCF_964339955.1). NCBI lineage: Eukaryota > Metazoa > Chordata > Mammalia > Chiroptera > Vespertilionidae > Pipistrellus > Pipistrellus hanaki. The sequence goes on along the minus strand of NC_140509.1, from coordinate 84,508,538 downwards.
AAACAAGAAATCCAAAAGAGAACATTAACAATGATGGCATCATCTGGAAAGAAAATTACATGAAGAATTTGCAGAAAACGCTTGTTTGTGATGACTGGGATGATAAGAGGTTTTTCTAGGCAGAGGAGCATTGTGAGCTTAAAATGCTTCAAAATCCTCATCATGTTCTTCTTCTGACATCATAAGTTCACCAATGACCTCTTGTGGTACATTTGTAAGACAGTCATCATATGGATCAAATTCCAAATCAGATGGTGTGGCTTCAGCTTCGGCTTCCCCTTCATCTTGCCACAAGAAGTCATCCTCCATACCGTCCAAAGAATTTGATATGCCACACTTCTTGAAAGACCTGATTACTGTTTCTTCAGTAATATCATTCCAGGCTTTTATGACAAAGTCACACAAAACATCCAATTGTGGCGCACGCATGTTTCCTCCTTTTGTGAATAACTTTTCGCCGCTAACCATCCACTCGTTCCACTGTTCTCTAATGCGATCTTTAAATGGCTTGTTTAGGCACACATCCAGTGGCTGTACCAATGATGTCAATCCTCCAGGAATAACTGCCGCATCTGTTTATTTTTGCCAGTCTGTTCTTTGTGCTAGTAGTTAAATGAGCCCTGAACATATCCCACACCAGTAGGCTACGTTCTTGACGAAGTCCACCTGGTTGCCTACTCCATACATTATCAAGCCATAGCTTTACCCCTTCTTCATCCATCCATCCTTTTTCATTCACATGTACAAAAACTCCAACAGGGAACTTGATTTTCGGCATTGTTTTTCTTTTAAAAATAATCATTGGTCTTAGTTTGGCACCATCAGCTGTACATGCTAGTACCACTGTAAAACTGGACTTCTCATGTCCTGTTGTTTTAATTAACACTGTTTTTGCACCTTTTGGATTAACAGTTTTATTTCCAACCATATAGAAATTCATAGGAGTTTCATCCATATTTCCTATCTGACTTAATGCATAGCCATGTTTCTTGCGCTGTTGTATTATATATTGATTGAAAAGACTTACGTACTTTGCCGTCAGGATCTGCAGGTAATTTTTGTGCAATTTTGGTCTTTTGCCTCAGTACCAGATTGTGCCTTTCCAAGAACCTAGTACTCCAGGATACAGTGGCCTTAAATCCTTTGCTGTTATCTGGGTTAGATTTGGCCCACTGAAGTGCAAACATACGTATTTTGTTTCGTGTCACTACATAACCATTTTGACGATGCTCAAGAACCATGTCTGCTACATGCTTTTCGAGTTCTGGCCAATAAGGGGTGCCTCTTCTTAATGCACACTTACTCCGTGGCATACTCTTTAATGCATCTTCATTTGCTTTCCAGTCTCGGACCATCTTTTCTGTTACTCCATATTGTCTTGCCGCAGCACAGTTATTGTGTTCCTTGGCAAAGTTTACAACTTTCAGTTTGAAACTGGCTTCAAATTTCCTTCTTCTTGCTGGAGCCATGATAGGTTCTTTTCTACCAGCCATTTGTTGTACACCCACTAATCTTTTAGGCTGGGGTTATACAGTACTATAGCTTTAGCTACACACAGAATGTTCTTTTACGGTACCTTTTAACTCACTGTATGTGTCCTGATACAGCAGCTTTGGCTACACAGAACGTTCCTGTGCTGCAACTGTATGTTCCACGGTGAGCCAATCACAACAAGCAAAGGTTCAAAGGTTATAATAGACCGCCTCTCTGACTCTGGCCAATCTGAGCAGGCTTTTTACTAGAACACAGTGCAGCTTCGGGTACAGAACATGTACAATTTGCATGCATAAAAAGCCTGCTTGGATTGGCTGAGTTAGAGAGGCTGTCCGAGCAGCCTTGCAGTGATTGGTGCGGGATCGAGTTGGAAAATTCTTTTAGCGGCATATCCAGACAATTTCCGGGATCGAGTTGGAAGATTTGTTTAGCGGCATATCGAGACATTTTTCGGGATATACTCGGCGTATAAGACGACCCCCGATTTTCGGTTGACTTTTTTTCGGTTCAAAAGTCGTCTTATATGCCAGAAAATACGGTAATTTCCTTCCTTAAACACATATCTCTCTTTATAATACTGCCCCCAAAACCAGACATGTTTTTTTCATTTCTTTAGTAGTTTAAAATGATGTTAAAAATAGGAAGAGATATTATGGGTTCAATATACAATATACAAAAAGCTGAAAATTTTAATATTTTCACAGAAATAGTTTTTAAAATTTTGAATTCTTTAGAGAAAAGTTGGGAATAGAGATTTTTTTACATGATTACAGATGAAATACTTTTTATTTTATATTTTTAAATGAAGTTCAGCACATTTAACACTCCCCCCACATCAGACCTTAAAAAGTCGCACTGCTCTTGTTTTCAGCTATGATTCCCAGACAACCTGGATAAGAGGGTCCCAAGTGAGCCGTTTCCGTCTTTGTGGAGGGGCAGCTGGTCACGCACCCAACACCTCAGTGCTCACCCTCGAGCACGATTTCACTAATTTTCCCTAAGAGCATATAACCCATCCTTCAGACACTGCTTCTCCGAGTGCGGTGCTCATACACCTCTCCCAGGTTCCAGACAGACACTTCCAATAGCGATGACCACGGCCTCACTGAGGGCTGGAATCAGGCCTTGGAGTCCAGCCTGCTTCACACTCAGCCACGCACCGTTCAGCAGAGCCAGCTGGGCGCCACGCAAGTGTGTACTCACACTTGTGAGTGACTATCCTGGTGCCCAGAGCCTGCCTGGGCCCAGGAGAAGAATAAGGAGTTCTCTGATGACCGTTTCAGTCCACATGAAGAAGACAGACAGCATAGGCAAATTCAGATGCAGGATTTCACAAGGTGGAGGGCTAACATTCACATTTCCGTTGCCTTCTGAGACGTTTGAGGGTGGGGACACGGACCTAAGTAAGTTGACTTGCAAGCCCACCCCACTGTCTAATTCTTCCTTATCGCAGTGAATCGCAAGTTTCTAAATAAAATCGGACTTAAACGCTGGTCTGAAATCCCTGTAGCTCCGTGTCCCGCCCCTCTAAGGAAGCTGCTTTAAAAGAGCATTTGTTCCAGGTTAGTTTGCTTTTTAACCCTGGGATTGGCCCTTCAGAGTGTTCTTGGCTGCACTGGGGGGTGGGCTGGGTGGCTGCTAAGAACCCGGGCTCTGGAATCGCATAGCTGGTTCCCACGGAGCCCCGTGCCTGGCTCCAAGGCCTGGGCACAGGAGCCCTGGCGGCCTCCCCTCTCAGCCGGGTGCATCACGGACCTCAGTGTTGTTGGAGGATTAAATGAGTTGCTGCACGTAAAGCACTAGGCATGATGCCTGGCACCAGCTAAGTGCTCATTAAATATTTACGGTAATGTAGGTTTATAACAACTTAGCAGATAAAAGCATGAATTCTGGAGTAAGAGCACTGAAAATCAAGTCATGGCTCCATTTCTTCCCCCAATCTTGGGTAAGTTCCTTAACCTTACTGAGCCTCAAACTCACTATCCAAACATGGGGAAAATATTACTTCTACCATGGTGAGGACTAAAAGTATTTATGAATAAGTATAAGCATATAGTAAGCGTTCAGCAAACAGTTGCTATGTATATAAACGCATTCAAACATATATAAACAAACACACATATCAGACATATAGTTTGGTCTTTTTAACACTGTTTACAATGTGAAATGCATTTCAGTATGTGTTATAAAATTTGCAAATGACTTCTAGAAAATGTGTGACTCCTAAAGGTAGCTGAGCAAACAGCAGTGGCCTGACCACCTCCGTCCATTCTGTACCACGTATCTGCCAGAGAGCTGTGTCCTGGGCAGAGCGCACAGCCCCTCTGTGGATGCAGAGTGACCACTGCCCCCTGCCTGCCAGAGAGGGCGTGGCCTTCAGCAGCCAGCTGGTGGAGCCTGGTCCAAACCCGCTCCATCAGCTCCTGCCAGGCAGGAGGCACGTGAAGTAACATCCCACAGCCTCCATTTCCTCACCCACACACGCTCTCTGCCTCAAAGAGGCCGGGAGAACAAAACGAGTGTAATAACATGAGCCATCATGATTCTGACATTTATTGTCACAAAGCATGTAGGTAAATTCAAAACAACACTAGATGTTACAATGGCACAAAAATTAGAAACCACATAAATGTCAATTTAGTATTTAAAAATATATAATTACTAGAAATAATGTAATTTTTATTAAAATGATTATTGAGTGACAATCAAGTACAGCAAACAAACACCATGATCAAATTTATGTTAAATACTATAAAATTACATAAACATATATACTTATGTGTACACATAAAATACATGCATGTAGTTTTTAATGCATAAGATGTATCAACTAATGCTCAATAAAATATTAACAGTGATTATTTAAGGTGACTGGATCTGGGAGGACTTTTTCCTTCTTTTTTTTATACTTGAGCAGTTATTTTAATAAATGCTGAAGCTTTTTTGTAAGGGAAATAAAACCAAGGGACTCCTGGAGATTTTTAAGTCTTTAACACATAGTACCGGTATTACTTATTAAACAGTATTAATTTATTATCACTCTAAGGCAAACAACCAGTGAACTTTAAAATAAGCCCATTCAAAAGATCGGAAACAGCTTAATAGTAGTAGTGTGAAATTCTATTAGTATTTTCAGAAATGAGGTTAAAACAATGCAAAAGCATATGGTAATGAAATGACAAGACAAAGTGCACAACAAAAAATGATGCTCATACGTATAGTCTTCATATTTTCTCAGGTTCAGATTTTTAATAAAATTTTCCTCATTGTCTCCATTAGCAAGTCTGTACATACTTGAGTAAAATGGCTGAGAAAACTTTAAAAATTCAGATTTGATGTAAGTAGAACAAAGCAAACATATAAATATTGATTTTAATAGCATGGCCTTTTGATGTAGCAGGCCCCAGCCCAACAACCCAACCCTCTCAAACCAACGAACTCTCAACAAATGCAGACGTAGGCACTTCCAGGTCAATGGGTCCTACAGAGCTTCCTCCCCACAGAAGCTGGCATCTTGAACCCAGATTCTCAGAAGAAATAGAAGCACGTGCCTGCCAACACTGCAAACAGACTCTGACACACAGTCACTCTGCCGTTGCACCACTGAAACCAGTCAGGAGGCAACACTGCCCCCCGCTGCCCGAGGCTTCGATGCCCCTCTGCTCTGCACCCTCCACATGGAGTCCTGCTGCCACGGGGCTGGGTTAAGAGTTACATGTTTAACACTGTCCATTTTCTTTTACTGCCAAAGAAAATTACCATCCTATGTAACAAATTAGCATATCCTAATATGCTGATTAGACTGGATGGCAGAATGACCTTCCGGAACGACCTTCCAGAACAATCAGTGGGCTGGGGGCGGGGCCTTGAGGGCTGAGGCAGCCGGGGCTGTGGGGCCTACTCCTGCACGAATTTCATGCATCGGGCCTCTAGTTTTTAACATAATTCTCTTTGTGAATTGACACTTATAAGCTTCCTGTTTCATTGGAAATTGTAGAAGAAAGCAAGCCAGCTAGAGTAAACAGGACTTCATAGACCAGGGTATTATAGACTGATATCCTCGAGTAAATTCACCCCATGTGCTCCCTTTAACTCCTGAATGAGGACCCCGAGATCATTTAGGAGCAGTAACAGTCCATCAGCTGGCACAGTGTGGTGTGACTGCCATGCTTTGTCTTCACAGCACACACCTGTCTCTCTCTATAGAATACACCTGTCTCTCCTTGCCTTTCTGTATATTGTCCGTTTCTGAATTTTCCAATGCTGCTTAACAGTAGATAAGACACTGTATTAAGGAAAAATGAATTCTGGCTCTAGGAATAAAAGCAATATATATTTTAAAAGCATGTATATACAGATCGGTGAAAACCACTTGTGAATTAAATAAGAGCGAAGGGAAATGTAAAACTACAACCAGCAAAGCAATCTGTTATGGGCTGAATGAGTGCCAGTTTGTGGGCCTCGGGCTCGGCAGGATGTCTCTGTACAGTGCCAAACTCCAACAATATTGTTATGGTTAGAAAGGAATTTCTACAGGAGCTAACAAAGGCAGAAGGTCATAAATAAACCCAGCAGGGCTGCCTTGTCAGTTCTCATTATTAGCGCTGCAGGCACTTGCTTTTCCGTGGGCTCCTTACAGGTTCATTTAAGTGTGAGAGTTCCTCCTTGAACATGCACATACTCATAAATAAAATGGTTCTTAAGCTAGCAGAGAAAAACACTCGACAAGTGAGAAATAAGCAAGCCAGCATATAAATATATGAAGGACAGAAACAGGGCGAAGAGCAGAGCTTAGCCTGCCATCTCCGGGAACGGTCCCTCAACTCCTGGCCCTGGCACCCCAACTGGGATCCACAGAGCTCTGTTCATCACCGCGGTCCCCGCTGCAGACTTCTATCTGCAGGAAACGGAGCTGAGCGCCTACACCGATGCTGGCATGCTATAAACCGAGGAAAGCACAGCGGTGCGGTCATTACTGCAACTGTGAACGACATCTGTGTTAACCTATCTCACTGAAGAACTGTAGCTAGGAGCAAAGAAAGATGCAAAATCTGTTAACGACAGGAAGACATGTTGGCTTTTAGCAATTAAATGACTGGAATGTGTTGCTGGTCTTTGTAGATGGACATTCCCTTTTGCATACGGCAGATCTACATATCTGAGCTCCTATCAATGCCTCGCAGTAGAAAAGAAGATCAAGTTTTGTAATATGTAAAATATAAGATGCAAATCTCAATTCTTTCTCAATTTTACATCTTTGTATTCTAAGAAGAGTAGAGAATACCAAATACCGTATTTTCCGGCGTATAAGACGACCCCCTAATTTTAGTTAAAACATAGGCCTTTTACTAGAACACAGTGTAGCTTCGGGTACAGAACATGTATAATTTGCATGCATAAAAAGCCTGCTTGGATTGGCTGAGTTAGAGAGGCGGTCTATTAAAAAAAGAACTGGTGTTGCCTCGGAAGTGGGGGGTAGTCTTATACAGCGAATATAGGCCTGAACCTATGTTTTAACTGTAAAATTAGGGGGTCGTCTTATACGCCCGGTTGTCTTATACGCCCGAAAATACGGTATCCAGTTATTCAAATTGAGATATTAATTAAGAGGGGGAAAATATATAATACAAAAAATTTACAATTAATCAAATTATAATACATTTGATTTTATTTACTACTAACTCTCTTCAGCAACAAGAAAACCGTATTTCATGATGTCATCTATTTTCTTTTAAAAAATGAGAAAAAAAATGCATATTTTAAAGTAATAGAATTCAATATTCTTTAAACAAAAAGGAAACACATCAGAAAACAAAATTGAAAATAAATATCCTGAATAATGCCATTATTAAGAACTAACTAAGTTCTAACACTGGCACATTTCCTTCTATCTTTTTTCTAAAGTATAGCAAAACAGCATATCTTTAAAAGATTATTATGATCTCTGAACACATAATAATTTGGCCACTCAGTGTGTGTGTATGAGAGACCCTGTGCATGAATTAATGCATAGGTGGGTCCAGCCAGCCTGGCCAGGGGCAGAGGACATTGGTGGTTGGCCAGCCTGCCTGCTGTTCAAACTTCTGGTCCAGGGGACAATTTGCATATTAGCCTTTTATTACATAGGATATACACTGAATGGCCGATGATTATGGGTTCAGAGATCATCATCATCTGGCCACTCAGTGTATATGGAACATAAACAAGGCACCAAATGGCCTAATCGACATCCTATATCAAGAAAATGAACATTTTGTTTCCAGATGAGTTTCAGTTTTATAATCTATTACATTTCTTGATTAGGAGCTTCATAAAAAGGTAGCGCATGGTTGACAATGTTAGGTCATAAAAAATCCTCAGGAACTTACTATTCTCCCAATATTAATAAACAGTAGAAACGGGGTTCCTGAATCAGATACACGTCAGACATGAATGGCATGTAAAGAACACAATGAGCTGTAATTAGACTTCAGCAGCTAACCCATGCTAGTATTAACCATATGATCTCTCCCCAATCTTTAGAGCTGTTTAGCAGATGTTACTGGGCCCACACCTAGTATTTCAGGTAGAAACGTACGAGGAGATACACATTAGAACAAGGGGAAGCGCACAAAAATGAACGCCATGGGGAAGAAATGTGCAGCATTGTGACTACAGCTCACACTTCCCTGTATGCCAGAGTGGATATAGGATCTACTCTGAGTTTATGTAATGATCGATGGTGATGGGTGCTACATAGATATTGTTCTGATCATTTCACAATATATTCAAATGTCAAATCATTATGTTGTGCATCTGAAACTAATGTAACAAGTCAATTATATCTAAACAAAAATTATAAAGAGCAAACAAAAGAGTGGGTGAGTGAAGTCTGACGGTCTTGGAAGAAAAATGCAGAGAATGGTTAGGAATGGTACAGAATTTTCAGAACTACAACAAAGCCACGGCAAGCATTTCCTCCGTCCTGTGTTTTCAGAATGCAACACTGAGGCCCAGCGAGGCTCCATTATTTGTATGAAAATATGCAGGTGGTATGGACACAGATGGCCTGAGAACGCACTTTTCTAGGCATGTTCATTCACATCAGCACTGGTACTGCTACCTCACCGAGAGTTCAAAGGGCAGAGTGTGTGAGGGTGTGCATGTGTGAGTGTGTTAGTGCATGTGTGAGTTTGCTTATGTGTATATGTAAGTGTGAATGCACACTTTTATCTATTTAGAGCATTTTCCAATAGTTACCGTTCCACACTACGTATCTAGGTACATGACCATCTCAAAATAGCTCGTTCCCTTTAGCAAAGAGGAGCATAACTTCGTGAGAGATAAAAGGAAGAAGCACCATGTGGCAGAGAGGGCCAGTGTGGGCAGCAGCAGGACACAGTAACAGTCCTGTGGTGACTTAAAACACATCTATTCCTTTCTAACTTCTAACCTGTGGCGTGTCACACATGCTATTTCTAGTTCTCCAGCTTCGTGGATGTGCAAGTGTGCTCACTCCACCTCCTGAGGGGGAATCACAGCGGCCACACGCAGGCCATAACCTAGACTTATAAAGTGGCGCACAGGGGACATGGAACTCCACAGCCACAGAGAGAACCCACGTCCTCTTACCTGGCAGCCCCATCTGGGCAGGATGCCCACCTCCAACCCAGCAAAGGGAGCCCTGGTTAACTGAGGGGGAATCCCAACAGCAATATGTTCGATGCATTTTATCACCGAAGCAGATAGAGCATCAGATTTTTTTCATTCTGTCTGCTGACTGCCCGCAGGATTCACAGGAGCGAAAAGAAGAGAAGCGGATTGTGAAGACGGACTGTGGTGACCCTCCCTGACATGCACCATCTGTGACCGAGCACAGTTCTGGCCCCGGTGGCTGATCCCAGTGCATGTGATCTGTGAGAGGGCTTGTGTCATGGAGTTTTGAGTTATCTGCGGCTGTTTTAGGTCTTCAACATATGGGGTAAGCATGTGGACTGAATCAGCTGTACTTAGGATCACGTGCAAAACACAACGGCACACAGTAGGACACAAAGACAGGCTGACCCAGAGGGTGAGGAGAGGCAGACAGAAAATGGGAGAAAGCGACAGAAGACAAGAAAATACAAGCAGGCATAATATGCACAGAATGTGTTTAAACAGTTTCTGGGTGAATGAATGACTAGACCCATGACGATGGTGAGAAATAAAGCAAGGAAAGCTGACACAGATGCGGCCAACAGCAGAGGTTGTGCTTCACTGCTAAGCCCACAGCGTGGAAAGCAGGGGCAGGGGCAGCCCAGAACCACGTGCTTCTGTGGGAGCAAACTGCACCCCGCTCAGGCTCACTCCCCCCTCCGGGGGAGAGCGCCAACCACAGCTGCAGGGACCCTCCTGCACCACAGAAGCCATGACCGACCGGGGAGGAGAGGACAGCACTGGCGGTCAGAACATGCAGTCTGACATTGGCCCGTTTTTATTTCTGTAATTACCAGGCACTCGGCCTATTCACATCCCTCTCTGGTGTCTCACCTTCCTCACTGATAAACAGGTACAAGTGCTGTTACATTTATGTTTATAACGATTTGAGAAAACGTGCTTGGAACAGTGCTTGGCAAATAGTGAGAGAACAAAAATGAAAGCTATTATTATTATTATTATTGTCTCTTTTTATCCAATCCTGACAGCCATCTCATTAATTAGGTCCGGATGGCCAGTTAATTGCATGTGATACACAAGGAAGTAGGTTTCAGAGTGAGTCCATGACATGCCCACGACTCACATCGATGTTTCCCTCCTTGTTACTCTCTCGACTCCCATGCCAAAGGATAAGACAAAAACAAGAGGAACTCCATCAATGTTTCTAGGTTATTATTTTTTGAGAATGAAAATCATCAACAATCCAAGTCCATCTGCAAGCAACAAATTCTAAGTTTGTTGATGGAAAATGAAAATCTTCCCCACTGTAACTAGCTTCCAGACCCTCCACTGGAACAGAAAGTGGCAAAACAGCAGCAGCGGTGCTAACAAGAGCAAGACATGTGAGTCATTCTTTGGAATAGAAGCAGCCCCAAATCCAGGAATGCGCTACCTATTAAATACCATAACAACATCATTAAAGTTAAAAATTCCTCCATTTAGATATTCAGACATTTAATGAAGTAAAATAAATATATATTATTTGTCAGAAGACAATTTAAAATTCTGAGAATTTATACAGTCCTCAGAAAGTAGCAGAATAAGCAAAACAGTAATTATGTAAGGAGGAATAGTAGAAACAAAATTGTCAAGAGGTGAACTATAACTTCCTTCTTTTCGGCAATTCCCAAAGGGTAAACTCTTGAGTAGCTCATCTCAATGCCGGGGGAAGAATGCTTTTTTGTGACGCACAGCAATCCTCAAAGTCCTTTCAGTAGCAACGTCAAAGCGTAGAAACGATGTTGACATAAACCCCTTGAATAAGGTTTGTGCTTTCTTTGCACAAAACTTTTAACCATTAAGTGGAGAGATCAGAAAGTGGCGTATCACAAGACTAGAAAGTGGAGTATCATCAGTGCCCTTTGAACTCCCACTGGCTTTTACTCAGGACAGGGGCTGCCCTCGATGGGCGGAGGGACGGATGGAATAGTGATGTCAAAGGGACCAAGAGCTTTTGAACTTGGTATGATTATACGAGTGTGTTCACTCGAGGAAGTGTATTAGGCTGCACACTTCGCTGTATTTGTTATTCTTCCACCGCATTAACACTGAGAAACATCAGCTTTTGGAAAATGACCCCTAGTCCTTTGTCACGACCCAGGAGGAAAAACACACGTAAAACACAAACCTGCCATCTTGGAATCCTTACGGCCATCATCCTGGGGGGTTGCACTAGGTGTGCTAAGCTCTGCGCAGTGTTCTCCCTGAATGTGTGACCTGCTTTCAGAACCGCAGTCCCATTTAAACATAGGAAGCTCCTACGGAGGGTAATGATCTGACCCCTGACCCCACCACCACAGCTGTTCCAACTCTCTAGTGATTTCCCTGCAGAGTTCACTCCCAGTCCTGGGTCAAAGACCAGCATGCCCATCAAGTCCAGGGCCGACACGAGCAGAGCCTAATGCGTGTGAAAACAGCTGTACCATAGGCACAGTCACCAATTACAGATGGTAAGAGGGCGTATAAACCACAGTATCGGCATCATTTACACTAACAAACTGACAGGCCTAAACGAAGACTATATTCCAATTACAGTACAGAACCAATGATACCCACAGCCAAACTAGTTCTAGTTAAGAAAAAAGAAGACAATTTTACTTTATTACCTTTATTAGTACGGCATTTGAGAGTGTTTTAAATTTGTCTCACAGATTTTCCACAAAGTTTTCATTAACTTGAACTTCCTCTAATTTACATTCTTCATGACTTTGACCAGCATTGGTTACATGGATTGGATAGGGACTCAGAGAAGTAAATTTCCCCAAATACAGCATGCTGCTTTAGTAATCTTTTTCCTTAAACACTACAGCATTCCTGTCACATACTTCACTAGGACTTCTTGAAAATAAGATCTTTGTTAGCTTATGACTTCAGTGGACTTGAAGATGGAGTAACTCTTTAGGAATTGAATTCAGTCCTCAATAAAAGAATGAGAGACGTGTAGTGGTTATTTGTAGGGGAAAGAAAGGAAAAGAGAGGAGACGCTAAAAGGAAAAAAAGGGAAAGAGAGTGAAAGCACACAATGGAAGGGAGGAAAGGTGAGGTTAGTGGGAGAGGGGGAGCTGCCCTCAGAGGCAGGGGCTTCCAGGGAGAGAGGAGGTGGTGCCAGGGTCCCATGCAGAGAGGTTTCATTCAGACAGCGGGTGAGGATGCGGGCATGACCCTCTCCGGGTCAGCAGCGGCTAAGGAAGCACCGGGAAGGCATTTCTATGAATCCAGCCAAGCACTGTGCCTTTTTAAAATAGTCCTCGCAAGGACATGTTTGGTTGTTTTTTTAATCCTCACCCGGGATATTTTTCCCACTGATTTTCTGAGAGAGGAAAAGACAGAGAGAAACGCCAATGTGAGCGAAGCACATCGGTTGGTTGGTTGGTTGGTTGCCTCCTGCACGAGCCCTGACCAGGGCCCTGCAACCTAGGTACATGCCCTGAGCTGGAATCGAACCCGGGACTCTTCGATCCGCAGGCCAACGCTCTATCCACTGAGCCAAATCGGCTAGGACACCAAGGACATGTTTTAATGAGCTGAGAAAGAGAGGGAAAGGGAGAAGAGGAGAGAGAGAAACATTGGTGTGAGAGAGAAACACCGATTGGTTGTTGCTTATATGTGTCCAGACAGGGGATCGAACCTGCCACTGATTTAGGATTAGGTTACAAGTATTCATGAATGAGAAGATCTGGAAAAGTAAAAATTAAAGCACTCTTCACTGTGAGCAACAATATACTCAAACACAGAAGAAATCCTAAGAAGAATGTTTCTACATAGTTAGAAAAACTTGCACTTTAGTATTACAGATGAATAAAACAAAGCTTTCTAGAGCAATGAGCTTTGATTCTCAATGTTTATAAATATAGGATGGAACAAAAGTAGGTTTACAGTTGTGAGTACACAAAACACAGAGTTTGATCAAGTGTGATCCGCTAAAACCCAAAAATGTCAAAACAGGAAGAGCTACCATATGAAATATCTTCAAACCCCAGAATGAGGGTGGACCCGTCCAACTGGGCCATCCTCATTCTGAAATGAAACATTTCTTTAAAATATATTTTAAAGCATTATCAGATTAGCAGAGGCTTGTATAAACAAACAAACAAACATACATACATACATACATACATACATACATACATCTTGAAGGAACAAGAGGAGCAGTTTCTCATGGTACCCCCTTCACATGCTATTCATGAATATAGCAGAGAGAACTCTAAACCCCAGCTCCTGTCCACAAGCACTCCCGGCAACGGGCAGGAGGAAACAAACAGGGAAGCACAGCAGCAGCAGAACCAGAAGCACCAGGGTGGTCAGCGCTGGGCAGGGCCCCTCATTAGCCACTGGGCATCTCCGGAAGGTGGCAGCACACCGGGCTCTCTGGCCCCCTGTGCTGGCTGCCCGCTGGCCCCTGCCCCCTGCACAGTGGGCATTAGCTGCTGGCCAAGGCCCCTAGCAGCGTGGTGCGGGTTTGGCAAGCCCGAGCCTGGCCGCGGGGGTGTGACTGTCTGTAAACAGAAAAGATGTTTCCGCTGTAACAAACGTGCAGAGGATCCTCTCAGCTATCGTTCCACTTTCTGGACTGTCACATGAGGACCAGCACGGAGAGATGCTCGGGATGGGTACCAGAGCATCGGGATGGGTACCAGACAAACATGGGACCCTGTTAAATCTATACTCCAGACAAAAAACCATTTGTTAGGATGAAGTATGCACCATGCAGTATTTGGAACATGCTTATACTAAACTTTTATTCACTGTTTCTTTGAAATTCAAATTTAACGAAATGATCTGGGGGTGGATGGATGGAAACAGTCCCGATAACCAGGAGTTACAACAGCAGAGCCCGGGGCCTCTCCACCGCTGCGCGATGTTAGCCCCGGACCTGTGTCATTCATTCTCTACGAACGCGGATGCCACAGCTGCCCTGCAGGGCAGCGGCACACACAGTACTCCCACATGAGGTGCTGTGCTAAGTACTTTCTGTGACCAGTGCATTCAAATTTAAAATGTTGTGGTATTTACAGCTATTATTCCCACTTCAAATTTGACTTTTATCTATTCTCATTACTCAAACAGCTAACAATGTTAACTCTGGAATGGTGCTCTTAATTCCCTGCTGTAAAAATAAAAGTATGATAAATGTCTGCAAAAAGCAGCACACATAGAAGAGGCTCTTACCCCAATTACAGAATCAGAAGGAACTGGGAAGATGAGCACAGCTGTCTCAGGGAGGCAGCCTGAGGGGAGAGGGAAACCTGAGGGGAGAGGGGACCTGAGGGGAGAGGCAGGAGGGAGAGGGAGAGGGCAGCCTGAGGGGGAGAGGCCCGCTGTGGCCCAGAGGACCCCGCGGGTGGGCTCCACTCTGCGGCACCAAGAAGGCGGCTGAAAAGGAAGGACACGCTCCACGGGGAAGAAGCTGTACAGATTGCTCCGAGTTAACCGGCCACAGGCGGGCAACACTGACATCGGTGTGGACAGGGGTTTGTGGAGGTGGAAGGGAGGAACAGAGTCAGAGAAGCCAAGAAGAGCCACGTGGCAGGGGTTAAGGGCTGAACAAAAAAGTGTAAAATAAGCCATGTAGGTATTTATCACCACCTCAGGATTGTGAATCTGCACTTAGGCAGCATGTGGGGCTATTAAATGTGATAAGAAAATGACAGAAATGGAAAAATAAACATTTCAGAATTTGCCTTAACCTGTTAACCGAGCGGGACGTATAAATACGTTAAACGTAAACAATATCGGGTACGGGTAGGACATATGAATATGTCCTTGAAATATATGTTGCGCCCTGAAACAGGAGGGACGTATATTTCCAAACAACAAAGGTATTAGTCATCCATAGACATGAATTTAAGACACGGAGGGAATCAGTATAATTTCGCTAGTGAGAGTGGTGGCCGTGTTCAACAAGAATTGTTTTGGAGTTAACACATGACTTATTGAATAAAGGGTATAGGATTTACTTGGATAATTTCTATAGGTCAATTCATTTGACTGAACTCTTGTGTCAAAACAATACAGACATTGTTGGAACAATGAGGATAAACAGAGTTGAAATCCCCAGTGAAATAAAAACAAAAAAATTACAGAAAAATGAACATATAGTAAGATTCAAAGACAAACTTATGGTTTTAAAATGGAAGGATAAAAAAGACGTATTGGTGCTCAGTTCTATTCATAATGACGAAAAGACAATGATTGAAAAGAGAGGAAGAAGGCAAGAAAAACCGAATGTTGTCCTGGATTATAACAAGAATATGGGCGGCGTAGATTTGGGAGATGGAGTTATGGTGGCCTACACGGCTGCCCGTAATAGGGTAAAAAAAATTTTTTTTCTACGATTAATTGATATGTGCTGCTTCAATGCATATATTATATACAAAAAAGATACAGGTCATTTGGACCGATTACACTTTTTGATAGAGTGTGTAGAGAAATTGGTAGATAACAACATAGTGAAAACCCACCCAAAGACATCAACAAGCAGCTCTACATCTAAACCATCACGCTTAGTTGAAAGGCATTTTCCAGAACAAATGAAAAGTGATATAGGAAAAACTGAATCCAGGAAATGCCGAGTTTGCTACAAAAAAGGTGTTAGGAAAGAATCTACATACTGGTGTCCGGATTGTAAGGTAGCACTATGTATCAACAATTGTTTTAAAATATATCACACGGAAGTTGGGTTTTGAATTTTTACATCTAGTATATTTCAATTTTTTGAACTCAATATTTCTATTTTATTTGTGTGCTTTTGTTTATTGTTTTGTAATTGTTAACTTTTTTATATTGTTTATTGTGTATAGAAATAAAAAATATATAGTTTGTAAAATTTGTAATTTTTTAATTCGATGTTTCCATTTTTTTGTTGGTATTCTTTTCTATTTGTTTGTAATTTTGTATTTTCCTTTTTGCTTTATATATAAATAAATGAATATATATATATTTCATTTATTTTAATTAAGTATAAATTAAAAAATAATATATACGTCCACTGGGCGTGACGTACTGACATGTCCTAGTGAAAGAGTATGCGCCCGTTGTACTTTGTGTAATTAAAAAGGGAACTCCCCCGTTAACAGGGTAAAGATATTAAAATGCTTTTAAAATAAGTTTAAATCTCTATTTGTAAGCAGATTGGAACCCTTTGTTGTGTATGAATTTGTTTTGAAGAAAAAGCATTGTTAAAAAAATTACTGTTAAAACTACTGAATATTGGAAAAAGATTTTTTCTTTTGGTGACTGCAGAACACAGGATTTTACATTTATTCATGAAAGTATGTAATGCATGTACTTGTACAGAGACAGAACACTTGGTACATAATTCTTTGCACCAGATATACACATGCGTAAAACACACGATCACAAAGTAAAATTGAAATCCTCTGCTTTAGCATCACACTTGTACACAATTTACTTTAAGACTATTTTTATCAACTGATGGCTTGTCTTTATAGATGTGCTTATCAGGGTTGTGTTGAGTGTTAGTATCTAGACAAGGAGTTGGCAGCAAAGTTCCTGTTTCACTAATTACATTCTTTTCCAAAAGTTCACCCTGCCTGGGTATCCAGGTAATTGCAATTAAGTCAAGAATCTGGCAATTAGGAATTCAAGTGCCCTGCCAGGAACAATACCCGTCCTCTTGATGCGCTGCCCACAAGACCGAACTCCCGCGGAGAGGTCAGGCGTGGAGGTGAGGTGCAGTGTGATGTGGATTGAGCGGCCAGCACAGAAATAAACTTCCCCTCACTCTTCTCCCCCAAACCAAATGCATTTAAACTACTATAATTCATTTTGGGTATTTGGAAACACATAGGAAAAAAACGTATAACTAATACTTAAAAAAGGGTGCCCCCACCCCAAAATAGGAAGGGGACTTCAAGGCCACCAGGTCCAGCAGGAAGCAGAGTGGGGGTATGGGAGAGATTAAGGGTCAGTTATATTTTGTTAATCATTTTAGGGCCAGCCCATTGAAAGTAATAAATGCTGAAAGAGTCTCAGAGCCTGCCAACACTTTAATCCTAGAACACATCTTGTAACTACAAGAATAAACATCTCCTTCACTTACCAATTGACTAATTTCCATTAAATAATTCAAATTCTATCTTCAACAAATCTCATGTTACAGTATACTATTGAACAGTTACAAACAAATTCACTATGTCAAGCAGAAAAGCAAAAAATAAATGTGTAACTCTTAAAGTATCTCTTTAAAAAGCAACAAGTTGGTTTGCCTCATTCTTTATTTTATGTAAACCATTTTTAAGCTAATGGAGTTATTTCACCAGTTTCTTTTATTCCTGACACCATGTAAATTTATTATGTAACAAGCTGCTATAAATGTTAGTATAAAACTTTCATTTATACAACAATTTACTATTTTCCAAGCACGCACATTTTCTCATTTATTCCAAAAAGCTCAAGATATACAATTAATTAATACCTTCTTAGATCCAGTCTTTCTTATGCCAAGAGATACTATTGACACATTTAAAAAAAAATTGATTTTAGAGAGAGGAAGGGAGAAAGAGAAACACTGACTGGCTGCCTCCCACACTCATCCTGACTGGGGATGGAACCCACAACCTGGGCATGCGCCCTGACCAGGAACCGAACCCCCCACTTTTTGGTGTAGCAGATGGCGCTCCAACCAATTAAGCCACACCGGCCACGGCTTTAATTTTGTTTTATTAAAAAAAACCAAAACCCCATTCCCAAGCTGTGGTGTGGTTGGTCACAATTCCTCATGTTGGAACATGAAGGGACGTCTAGGCAAGGGGTTCAGGGCCCTCCACACTCTTTCCTACAAAAGCCACAGCCCCAGGCAAACCTGTCTTCTTGCCTGCCTGTCTGCCAGGCCGCCTCGGCTGCTCCTCGAAGCCCATCACCCACTCCCTGTCCTTCCCAAGCCCTTACGGAGGGCGTCGTGTATCACAGTAACCAGTTTGCACGTGTCTTGTGCTACTGGCCCAGTTCTCCAACTGCCCCGGAGCCAGTCTCCCCATCCCGGCGTCCTCAGAGTCTGCAGGGGAGGGTGCAACAGCGCTCGGCCCTGGTCACAGGCCGCCCCTACTGAACACCATGCCGTCAGCAAGCGTGGCCTCCGGAAGGGCAGAAGTAACAGCCTCCCGCGCACAGGGATTAGGGAAAAGCAGCCAGGAGACAGTGTCTAGAAACACTTCAGAAAGAAGTCACTCAGGCAGCACCTGAGCGCTTTCCGACTTCCTAACCGCACTGGGAGCGCGGCGGGTGCTGGAGCAGAGAGGGCCGTGGGTGTGTGTGTGTGTGTGTGTGAGCAGAGAGGGCCGTGTGTGTGTGTGTGTGTGTGTGTGTGTGTGTGTGTGTGTGTGTAGGAAGGAAGGATGCCCTCTCCACCAGAGCTGGTGTGGATGGCTGTCCTGCCTCAGGCCACTGCTTTTCCTAAATGTGGTCTGGTTCTTCTTGTGGTCACATTATCCCTCCCAATGAGAACAAAAACACTCCACAAAACTAAAAAATTCTGCAAAAGAAACAAAATTAATTAGTAATTTTCATGCCAACATCAGTAATTCCTCTGTAATTAGAAAGCCATCCCATCCCAGCTATGGAGTATACTGATGGCATCATCCCTATAAAATTAATGTTTCTAAACTTTTATTTGATTCCAGAATTAAGTAAATATTTATTACTTTTTTTCAATTAAAGTATGTCACATTTTCAAATTCTGGGTAAAATGAAAACAATATTAGATTTGCTTCACATCTGCCTGTTTATAAATTTTTGGCTCAGTGGAATTCCTCCACTAAAGGACTCAAATCAAGTTCACACAAATCCTATTTTAAATACATTATTTTTCTCTAATGTAATTCTGCAGGAATTGGTGTTGGCAAAGATAAATTCAAAATATCTTTATGTGGGTACATAACTTTAAGAGGATAAGTAAAAATGATTTTTAAAATACATTATATCTACCTGAGACTGATCCACACAATTTGTAAAACTATATTTCCTTAAAATTAAAAAAAAAATGGACTTTCATAAGCCAAATTTCTCTTTAAATACTCTAAAAGTGATTAGTCAAATATGTCAAGATGATGATTCTTATGCATATTGTGAAGAGGAATTTTTTTCTTAGCATTTCCAGTCTCTGAAAAGGAGCCAGGATGGCCAGAGCCTTCGTGCCTGTGAAAACGCCCAGGATCTCAACCAGACACGGAGCGGAAGTCACGCAGACCATCCAACCTGGAAAGAGGCAGGCCGCGCCTCCCCAGCCACCAGCGCCCCAGCTGCCCGGCACAGAGCGTGCAGCACAAGGGCTGCTCTGCTCCAGAGCTCAGCGCGGAGCTCACAGGACGGGCAATAGCACTGCTGTTAGGACGGACAGACTGTCAGAGGTGCTTCTCCGTTATTTTCAATGCTGTCAATCGAATGTTGTTCTATAATATCCCAGTTCATTTTTTCCAGACTATATTTAAAAACAAAACAGATCAAGTTAAGGACACTTTCAGCACATGGAGAAAAAGCCCGGCCCATCCCTAGAATCTGACAGCAAATGAGAACCCGAGGCTGTGGGAGGCAGTCTAGGATGCCCCAAGTTCCCGGCCCGGTGCACACTCCGCATCATTGCCTCCCCTTGAGTGTAAGACAATGCCTGTGACAAAGAACGCCTGTGATTGTGTTAACTTTATAGGACAGGACAGTTAGAAGATGTAATTATGGTCCCTAAGCAGCTGACTTTGAATGACTAAAGGAGATCCCTGGGTAGGCCTGGCCTAAGCCAGTGATCCTGTAAGAGGTGGGAGGGAGGTGAAGGGAGTCTGCCAGCACCGTGCTGTGGGGAGGCCAGGTAGAGGGAATGGCCTGGCTGATGTCCAGCCACAAACCGGAGACCTCAGAACTAGAGCCACCAAAAGGTGAATTCTCCAACAACCTCTGCGCTTGGGAGAGGACCCGAACCTCAGATGAGACCACGGTCCCAACAATACCTGGATCTCAACCTCCAGAGGACCCAGAGACCAGACTGCTGACCCCGGAAACGGTGAGACAATGAACGGGTGAGGTTTAAGCTGCTAAGTTTATGGCAAGCTGTTTCTCAGCAGCAGGAAAACTAATACATTAGCAACTTCCTGCTCCTTTCCTAACCTGAGGTATCTGTAAGAATTTTTGAATGGTCTCTCTCTCTTTTTTTTTAAAGTTAGTTTTCTACTTTATCAAGAGTATTATACTTAGGTGTGGCCAGTAAGTGGTGATGGAAGATCTAACTTGGAGTGGCGAACACACACTATGGTGTACAGTGATGTATTATGGAATTGTGCACCTGACACCTGTATAATTTTGTTAAACAATGTCACCCCAATAAATTCAATAAAAAGAAAAAATAAAGTAAAATAAAATAGCTTTATTCAACATGAGTTGAAGAATCAAAGGGGAAAAAAGTATTATAATTAAATTTAAGAAAGACAAAGGATTGCCAGGAGATATTATAATGAGCATTAAAGGCTTGACATTTAAGGTAATCATTTACATTTGTTTTCTTTTTAAAGAAAACAAAACAAAAAACAACTATTCCCCAAGGATACTTTGTGCAACTTCAAGTGAGTTAACATGACAAAGACACAAACAAAAACAGCCCCTGACTGGCCAGGAGAAAACCCAAACCACACAGAAAGACAGGTAAACGGATGCTTCTCCTCTGGGGACCTGATGAATGACCCATCCCTGCCAGTGGCACATGGGAGGACAGTCTAATGCAGAAGGAAAGTAATTACCGTTATTTCCAGAGGAGAGCGCTGGGAGCGCAGTGTAAACGGTCTCCAAGTCCCACAGCACGCTCTGACTCCGCTGGCGGTCCTGGGGCCGGACCCCTGCAGCCCCCGTCACCTCCCACACCTCCGCCCCACCTGCTCAGGCCTGAGGAGGCTGCTCCCCGGAAAGCCCCCCATGAGGTGCATGGGGCCCAGCAGGGGGCTGTGTTTCCTCCTAAGCCTCCCTCAGCTATAAAACGAAATAAAACATGGGGTCCTGGGAGGCACAATGTGCCAGAGGCTGCAGGACTCCTCCGCTCCAGACCGGCTAGAACCTGCTGCAGGATGAGGAGCGGCGGCAGGAGCTGGAAGATGGCGGGAGAGGGGCCTACACAGGTGCACGCCTGACCGCCACACCTGCACCAGGGACCTCGCTCATCTCAACGTGCACGGCTCTTTCCCACACACTGGCCAGCAAGAACCTCAACAATGTGAGAGGGTCCTTTTCTTCACTTTAGAGAAACACCGCTGCTATTGCCCCGCATTCCCTGCTTCACGCACAAACAGCACGGCCGGCAGCACCCTGTCCCGCACCTCTGCCCGCACAGGAGGGTGCACCACAGTGGAGCGTGGGCCAGGCCCCACTCGGTGGGTACAGCCATTTCTGCAAGTTTCTATTTGAAAATTACATTTTCAAAATGATTACCTAGAAAATGCACAAAACTGAGACACTAACATCAAATCATATAAACAGCCATGCCGATTACAATGGAGTATTTTTAAGTACTTTTGTGAAATACGCTTACAAGGTTATATATGGCTGTGACAAAAGGAAACAAATGAAAAGGAAAATGCCACTCTTTACTTAATTTTTTCCATAAAAATACCAATAACTGAGTGTGTGGCATATGAGGCCTGTGCCACTGACTGCCTTAGATCCTGTCACTCAAGAATTATCTGTACACTCTCTTACTAATTATATTATTACATTCTCCCCGTGTTATAAATATTCATTCGCTTCCTTGCCTTCCTCTGCCTGCATTTATTGACAGATACACAGACACAAAATCTAGATGCTTCTAAATTAACACTCAAAAGATACAAAGCATGAAATTAAAAATTGTTCATTTACGTTTCAGTGTAACCTAAAATACAGTATGAATTTAAGATATTACAAATCATAACTACTGTCATCTCCAATAAAAACAATTCCTTTAACCTTCTTTCTTGCTTAACAGGAGAATCTATTCTATATTTTCTTCTCGATTATTATTTACTCATCTCTAAGCTCCATTTTTCATTAATATTTACATTGATAAAGCAAGCTACCTGGGTATCGTTTCGTTGTGTTCATTTCTATCTGCTGCTTTAGTTTAAGGCACATTTTCCTTTATTTCACTTTTCCACAAGCCATAAAAAAACTCATTTCTAATTCATCCGCTCGTTCAGCTTAACCTCTCTTCTCAGCAATTAAAGCACTCTGCGCATCCCTCATCTATCACACAGCCAGCTAAATAATGCATTGCGTCCCCCGCTCATCTTTTATCATCCCAAATGACAGGTATTAGCATATCTCCCCAGTCAATTACAGTGCAGCAGAATAATCACAGCATAATTGGGCGAAAGCCACTCTAATCACCAGCCTGCAAACGCGCAGAATGAAAACCGAGTGGCAGCTCAGACAGGCCTTGCTCTTGTCCCTGACTCCAGCCAACACGCCTGGCAGATCTCCATTTCCTCCCTTTTCAAACTTATCCTTTAGGGAGGTCAACCCAGCCGTTCGTCACGTGTAAGAGGAGAGAATGTATACACACGTGTACACGAGTGGGAGCTGTTTACAACCCGCACATCCATGTGTTTATTAATATCTGTGTTTCCAGACGTTGGCACATACTATTAAACAGCACATAATAAAAAACTCCACTCCTGTTTGGAAAACAAAGTCATTTCATGACTCTCATGTTATTACATGTTCTATGTCATGGGGCCAATGCCCAACCACTGAACCACATCTGCTGGACAAGGTAGAACAGAATATTCTTTTTTTTATAAAGGTTACTCATTTACTATCAAAACTAGAGCTTCAACTGTCTACATGATGGAGACACTTTCTGCATCTTGAAAATCAGCATTTCCCAGCTTCTTTCCAAACTAGTCATTTGTCACAGGAAGTATTTTTCACAGAATATCTGTTGTTACACTGCAGTAGCATAGAATACTTTTTAAAATGATGCAATATTATGTATAGGTTAACACAGTAAGATGATTGAAGAAAGGAAGCTCAGACATTTACAAGGGGATTACACATGAATGAGACTAACAAGAATACAATGTGAGACACTTAGGAGAAACTGCAAACTTCAGATACAGTAATTTTTTAGTTCTGAGAAATGATCAGGAAATTTGTTTGAAATTATTTTTAGAATACTTTTTGTAAGTTTACTGGCTTTACCATGATAGTTAATATATAATATATGTAGGCCGAAGTCCAGTTCTTATTTTAAGTAATCTGTATTCATTTTAATACCATTCTTCACCTTCCTTACATCTTAATGAGATACAAAAAGTCATTCTAATGTGAAAGTTTAACACGGGGAAGAGCAGAGGGAGGGGAAGAGGAACGTCTTACAAAAACACACACGGCTCCTTAGAACTCAGCCAAGTAAGTGCTCTGAGCTGTCTCGTGCACCTGGGAGAACACGCCGTTTTCTGTGGATTTAATTTACTGTCTCCAGCGTGTAGAGGGTGGGTCCTATTTCCCTTCCTCACACCCCCGCTCCTCCTCCTGTCCTCTGAGACCAAAGAAACCTGGCCCGGGTGTGCTCCGGCCCGGTCAGCTCCCTGCTCAGCCAGAGGTCGCTGGGCAAAGTGGCAGCAAGTCACAGCGGCAAGTCCTGTTGCCCTGGTCCCCAGGGCCCACCATCGCGGCACGGGGCCCCCCGTGCTGCTGTGCACGGGTGAATACATTACCTGACAGACCTGCTCAGTGACTCAGGAGGGGCCATGACACCGACAGAATTCAGAAAAGTATGGAAATGGGCCGTTATTGCAACACAGTAAACAAAGTATCAAAGTTATTACGTTTATTATTTACAATTTGTGAGATTTTCAACCACAACTCTGGCAGACAATTCAATCCAGTCCTTCAATACACACAGACACGCAGGCAATTCTACAATATCAAAAGCCAACTGTCAAAAGACCCGAGCGAACGCAGAATTCAGACACAATAAGGAGTCTCCCAGACTTTCTCTTGCTTCCAAATCCTGTTATTCTAAAATTATAATATGAATGTTTTATTTGCATTATTACTTCAAGAACTCTGCATGCATTTTTCTTGGCATATCTCTGCAAATGTACCCACAGGATACATTACCTCAGTTGTAAAATGGTAATTTTATGGCTTATTGGGGAGTATCTGTTACAAGTATTTATCAGTGATACATCTGGTCTGCAAGTATTAATTCAACAGGTTTTCCTTTTCAAATCTGATTTTTAAAAATCATCTTCTGATTTATCCTTTTAATTCATATAAATGTTCTACTTGGCTTTAAGCATCTTGCAACATATTGGCTCTTTCAACACCAGTCACTCTGACATTCTCAACCGACTCTCAGAAAGTGACGCGGCTTGGACAGCAGCCAGGTTTAGGGCGGTGGGCAGGGGAGGAGGGCTTTCACCATCTGAAGAAACAAAACTGCCTTAAAATCTGGCACCGGAGAGCCTACAGCACGCAATCAGAAGCACCCCTCTTCCCTGGAACATTTCATTGCTCTTTCCCAACAAATCGTAAGCTGCCTGATGTTTATTAATATGGTCACACTAACTCTATTGTATAGGCAAGCCACTAATTTTCTGTGCACACCCTGAATGAACAGGTGTTTGAGGGAGGGGATAAGGGAATACATGCATTTTTATTATCACTAGAAAATTAAGTCCTCAAAACCTAGGGTGAAAATAATGTCCCCAGGAAAAAAAAAAATGGAGTCAATCAAACTCCAGAATAGACAAGGAAGCTTTCTCTAAGCAAAGCTCTTCCCGCCTTTAGAAGAGCACTGTGAGATCCACAGCACCGAGGCCCTGGCTTAATTCCTGACCTGTTCTTCACGCAAGAAAGCGATGCAGTCCTGACAGCGCGGCGAGAGCGGTGCTGCCTGTGCTCCTCTCCCCCCCGCCACCGCACTCTGTGGTCAGGGAGACGCTTCTGCACAAACATGCCCACTGGACCCGGTGCCCGACACCTGCACCCGATCGGTAAGCCCTCACCTGGCCAAGCATTGGTCCAGAGAAAACTGAGCTCCCATCACACTAAGCACCGCTTGGTCATAACAAAATAGTTCTGAGTTTTCATATAACGTTCTGGAAAGAACTTTCACCGGGGTATGCATGTGGCTTATTGGATGCTTTCATGCTAATTAAACCTTCACCAACTCCCGTGATCACCAATACTTCAAATGACACACACACACATTTCCAAATGGGATTAGCAACTTCTGGAGAAAAACCTTTTCATTCTGGAATGTAGATCTGGAATGATATGGGAGAGCCCTAATCGGCTAAATCGAAGCACATGGGACAGACAGCCCATGTCAGGCCGGCGGGCTGTAAGAACCCCATTCTGTGAGCCTCAGTCTAACCCGTGGTTCCGGTTCTGGGGACGACGAACAAGCACCCTGAGTTCTGGGTAAAGGGCACGGGTCTGGGGGGCAGACACAAGCCAGTCACATGACCTCCCTCAGCCTTATTCATCGTGAAGACAAAAGCTGAGATTGACATCCTGGGTTACTTTTCCTCTTTGAGGAAATGATGAAAAAAATAACTGACCCATGAAACTGAGGCTCCAGAATTAGTCAAGGCAGCTCGAAAGAAAATTAGGGAGATTAAAGATGGCAGAAAAAAAAATTTCCCACACTTTTGTCTCTCTTTTGAAAAATTTTGCTTGGCTTTATTTCATGGAAAAATGTGTTTGTGGACAAAAAATATTTTCATTTTTCCAAAGACGATGAGAATAGCTTAGACCAGTAAACACTAGCAGGCAGGAGTCAGAGGAAGAGTAAATAAGGATAGAGTTGGAGGTTTGCCCTAATGAATTCAGGCAAACCTGTAGCATTTTAGGGCTGAAGAGAATGTTAATGATAACAAGAAATCCATTTTTCAACCTTATGCTAGGACTTACAGTAAAATACAGGTCAAGCAGCCTGCA
The DNA here is from genome assembly GCF_964339955.1 of Pipistrellus hanaki. Lineage (NCBI taxonomy): Eukaryota > Metazoa > Chordata > Mammalia > Chiroptera > Vespertilionidae > Pipistrellus > Pipistrellus hanaki. Next base: position 84,482,450 of record NC_140509.1, on the reverse strand, counting down.
TGATAAGAGCAGGACAGAAGTGCTGTTTCACAGGGACCCCCTCAGCCAGCAGGAAGACCCCCCGGAGGCCCAGAAACTTCCCGCGCACTCAGCCCTCCCCTCAGCAAGGCCGTCGCTCTCTCTTCAAGGCGTCTGCTTGGTCCTGCCCAGTCTCTGCCTTTTCTAAATTTTATATTCATGCATTCTCTAACGACAGAGTTGCAAAGGAAGCTAAAATCGCCTTAAAATACAATTAAACAAAATTCATCGAAATATTACAAGTGATCATTTCTCCCAAGTCTTTCCTAAATAAAAATAAAGCAGATTTTCAAATCCAACGTGTAAGTGTTTGAATCGCCAGCAGATGGCAGAAGGAGAGGCTGGGAAATTCTCTAACAAAAGAAGGGAACAACTCAACATGGATGCCCAATCACTGGATTTCATTTTCCCCTCTTGGACCTTTCCTTCACAGAAGTAGAAAATTCTTTTGCTTTATTAATATATATATAACTCTATTGATTTAATTGAGACCCAATGGCTTAAATAGTAAAGAAACTTGGTCCTCTACTTCTCTAAGGATTTCTAATAGATTTTCACTAAATAAAAAAAAATTAAATGCAAACATAAATCCTTCGTATTATAAAAAGTAATGAGTTCAGATTATAAACTTCAAAAATGAAATGTCTGCTGGCTTCATTTCAGTGACACTGTTACCTTAAATGTACTTTCACCTCGGTTTTATTCACACGGGCTGAGAGAGTTAGCCAAGACAAGTCACCAGAACACACCCTCCTCGGCTAAGACAGAGAGCGCTGAGAAGAACCAGAGGCCATGCAGTTTTACAAGAAAAAAAAAAAAGTGTTTTTCAAAAGAAGATTAATATATGCTTTCATGTGGTCACACTAATAAAAGGAAGAACATGTTAATAGCTGAGATCTTATTATGCCAGGTTAAACATTCCAAATCTGAAACTCTATACTGATAGCCCCAGCGTAACCTCAGGCAATCAATGAGATGACTCATTACAAGCCACCACCAGAAAGATCCCTAACTCTATGAGGCTGTATAAAACCTTTCTACGCTCAAAAAGGCGTAGGACATGCCAATTTTATTTTACATTTTGTCTCACTGAACAAAACCTATCTCCTGCTTCACATTACTTTACTAGAATGGTACCTATCTATTCCAATCCTCAGTTTTTCTATCAGTTGATAAAAAGGCTGTTCTATCTGTGAACTGAGGGAACATGCTGGCGGGAAGAGACACACTGGAAGGGCCTGCCTCAGTGTTTTGGAGAAAGGGTCTCACCATTGCCATGCTGTCCTAGGGTTTGGTTTAAAAGGCGGGGTGGGGGTTGGGGTGCAGGGGACAGGCTGGCACTCCTCCCGACCGGGGCCTGGCCACCGCTAGGAAGAGCAGAAGCTTGAAACGTGCCCAAGAGCGAGGGCTCTGTCACCTGTGGGCCCTCTGGCCTACATTTCATCGTTTTTCTTCTTCCCATTCTTTTTAGAACTATATTATATGCTTACCCTCAACAGTCCTCATCGTTTGTTTTCAACGACCTCCCCACATACATTTCCTGTAACAGTTTCTATTAAAACTCATAAAAAGGTGCATTAACATTCACAATTTTGTTCTTCCGAAGAACATAGCAGCCAAAACAGTATATCAAAATATTTCTGGATTTGTGGAACGCTAATACCCACTTAGCACAGGAAAGCCGATGAGCTGGTTATATATAACATATATCTCTATCCACTCACCTTTCAAGAGGCAAAGTCTTTAGAAATTATTTTGGTACCAAATTACATTACTTCCAAACAAGTAAGCTCTAAGAGTTTACCCTAGGAAATACACTGTATAGGACAGGTATATTTTTATTTTATTTTTTAATGATCTTAAATATAATATTACATGCAATAAACATTAATATTTTAAGAAAAAGGGATTTTAAGTATAATAATATTACCCAAACTCTACTAACATAATATGATATCACAAAAGTTGCAGGAAATATTAGAAATCCTATCTACTAAAAGAGTAATATGCAAATTAACCATCACTCCCAGATTGATCAGGCAGGGCTGAGGGACACCCCCTACCGGCGCACAAATTTCATGCACCGGGCCTCTAGTCTACAAATAACAGGATTACCTGTATTATATTCTAGATTATTATTTCCCCCTCTGGCTCTATTTTTGTTTGCCAGTTTATGTTGTTCATTATATTCCATAAGTAAGTGAGATCATGTGGTATTTATCTTTCTCCAACTGGCTTATTTTGCTTAGCGTGATGCTCTCCGGTCCATCCCTGCTGCTGCAGTGGAGAGTTCCTTCTGTTTCACACTCAGCAGCATGGTGTTCCACTGTGTAGGTGTACAGAACAGGTGTAATTCCAATACCTCCTAACTGGGGGTGGTGGTTTCAGTAAATCCTGTTCCATGGCTACTTCAAAGTACAAAGTAAATACCACCACATTAAAATCATGATTTCCTGAATTATTTCTCATATTCTCCGAAACCAAGAAAGAAGGTAAAGAACATACTACCATGCTCTAATCTTCATCACAACAGAAGGGAAATCTTAAACTTCAAAAGATTTTGGAACCTCCATATCTGATTAGAAACACACACACACACACACACACACACACACACACACAAAACAAACAAACAAACAACACCCAGTCAGTCCTCTCTACGGGGCCTCCCAATCCACCTGGGGAGGTGATGAAACCTACACCACACATTCGGTCCAAAGGCGGTATCCTCCGAGGTCAAGCCTCCAACCTGAAACCACAGGGAAGCAGTCACGGAGGCACCGGCAAAGCCTCCGTGAGCCCGGAGCCAGAGACAGGCCTGGGGCAGCGTCCTGGGAAATGGGCATCGGGTTCACGCTGGGCCCAAACCCAGCCCATCGCCTCTCCAGTGGAGACCAATCAGGTCCCAGCTCGGCTCCAGGTCCATGACCGGGCGAGCTTCCTTCCAATGAGCGCATGTGCCATCGGGTGAGAGTGGTGGGGAAGCTCCTCAGGGAGATCTAGGGAGTCAGGAGAATCATCCTTCTCACCGACATCACAGATGCCGCCCAGAGTTTTTGATCTTTTACGGACGGTGAGTGGAAAGTTATGCTTCTTAAAGCAATTTCATTGCGCCTGGGAAGGTGCTAGTCATTTCTTGTCCTGCTCTCGCCAGAGCGGGTCTCCTCCTCACTGGAATAGGCAGGGCAGGAGCCTGGAAAGCGATGCCCAGCAGGGCGGACAGGCAAAGCTTCGGAAGGGCCTGCGTGTGCATTAGAAGACAGAGCTCGTTACCGTGGGTTTTAAAAGCTGCACGGAACAAGACGTATATTGATAATTACTATTTTTAACCAATCACTCAGTCTGAGGATAAAGCTTTTAACTGACTACCACAAAGTACCTCTAAGATGGAAAAGAACAAGGAAAGAAGGCGACAGAATAGGAATTTTTTAAGTGTCTGGGGAAGACAGTGGAGGTGGGACAGAAACAGCAGACTAGCTGGCTTCCCTGTTGCTTTTTAATTCAGGCATTTGTAGGAGAGCCTTACAAGTTAAGTAGAAGACACACAGGCCTATCCTGTTATCTTGCTGTAATAAAACTGGATTCTTCCCTTGGGGGAGGAAATACAGAAAGGAAGGTGATTTCAGGAAGACTGTCAGCCAGTATGAAAGTGAAGGGGTCAAAAAAGAAATAAAGAAACCAACTGTATCCTCCAAACTGAGGCTCACCTGACACCTGCGGAGACTGGCCTGGCCTGGAGGCAGGGAGACCGGGATGGGCATTAGGAAGAGAGCCTCGCTCTGAGGAAACCACAGGCTGCTGATACCCAATGGGGTTTGAGGCTAAAGACTGACTGCTGGGTCAACTACAGCACAGAATCACTGTAAGATCCACTGACGGCATTTCTGTTTACACTTCCATTTCCAGAGCTTACTGTTAATTTACAAACAAGATTATCCTATAGATTTACAGTATAGAAGGGAAAAAGTTACTTGCAATCAACGTATATCTGAATTTCCCAAGTCCTGCCTTTCACAACGGTAGGTTATTAACCTTAAGTATGTTTACATCAAAACCTCTAGTCAACAGTGAAGACTTAGTTAAAGGAAAAGCACAAAAAAACAAGTCGTCACTACTGTAAACACTATGATAGCTACTCGTAAGTTATACACGGGTGGGCAAAAGCTGGTTTAAGTTGTGAGTACGTGAAACAGTGTTTATTCTCCTATGATTACAACCATAACCTGCATGTCTTTTTCCATACTAGCAACTGTGAACCTACTTTTGCCCACTCCTGTGCACAGAGATCAGAACTGCATACATCGGTGTTGGTACATTCAGCTCTGATGTGACATTTTAATAAACATACAATTATTTAAAAATATAATACAAGTTTAAATCTGCAAAATCATCCCCAGAGTGAGGTCTGCATTTGCTATTATAAAAAGGCAAAGGAGCCCGAAAAGTCAACAGCAAGTGAAAAGCTATTTAAATATTCGGCTTTAATAGCTGGGCAGCTTGAGCGGAGAGCAGGCCCAGCGGTGCAGCGGTTCCGGAAGCCCGCGTGGCTGTGGCAGCAGCCCACACATCAGACAGGCCCTGGGCTGAGGTGAGCCCCACACAGCCTCCTCCTCCGGGAGAGAGCCTCCCGCAGGCCGCACACTGCTCTGAAATGCCTGCGTATTCGCCAATTTACTTAGAGCAGCTTCTAAAAATTATGTTCTGTTCAAAAGCACTATAGCTCAAATACATATGCACTTCAGTGATTTATCGTGTCTGTTTCTGTAAGATTTTAATTTTAATACTGTATCTACACAAAAACAGCCGATCTTAAAAACATGAGAGTAACCTCAATTTAAAAAGAAAGACCACTGTCCCACAAAGGTCTCCTGTGGATGGGCACGTTTTCACCTGCGCTGGGAGGACCCCCCTCTAGTGGGAGGAAGGGGGTACTTCAGCCTGCGCGCAGGATTTCAGGTAGTCACTACACTAACCAGCAGCAGGGATCTGTTAAGCTTTTTGGTTCCTTTTGTTATAAATCTGAATCTTTAAAAACATGAAGGTAGGTATTTTAAACTTAACAAACCCAAAACACCTATGATTTTTTATATATAAACTAGAAGTATATTTTTGTTTGTCTGATTGGGATTTTAGTTACTAGTCAACCATCATCATCAAATTTAACTTGGCTATAGTCACAATTCCAAGTTAAAACAAGAATTTAAAGTAGAACAAGAATGTTCGACTGGGAAAATGAGCACAGTCTCAATGGAGATTCTCCCTGTGTTAGAGGGCAGAGTGCTGGGATCTGTCTGCGTTTACCGGAGCCATGAACTAACACTGGCTACTGACTATACACAGCGCATTGTGCTTAGTGCTGGAAGCAGGGAAAGTGATGAGCTGCACTAAGGTACTAATACCTGGGTGAAGTGTATTTAAACATTCATTTTAAAAAATAAATTCAAATTTAGAAATGACCAGAGGAAATTATTAATGGCTTCATTTTTCTTTTTAAACTTCAGTTTGGGGAGATTTAAAACAGGTATTATAAAATCATTGAGAAAAAGGTCATACGTTTTATCACACGTGAGATTAGGACATAGTAACGAGGCTCTGCTCCTCACAGATGCTGCAACAAATGCAAAGACAACGCTGACTGACGGGCTGCACACCTGACACCCCGCAGGAGAGCGTACAAAGTGTGGGGGCTAACAATGCAGAGGCTCACTCAGTCCGAAATGAGGCCCTTCCCATCATATTGTGCTTATTCCAAATGATGCCACAAACCAGCACCTTAGAACACGAGCTCCTGAGAAGGGTTTCCTTTGCAGAGAATTCTAAAAGCACTGTGCAAGTGTGTCCCCCCCCCCCCCGCACAACTCAGCAGTAGCTGAGCCATTTACAGGTCTTTCAATCCACTCAAGCACAAAAACTTCACTTGGTTCCTCTTTCCAGCAATTACTCTAATAAACCCTACCTCAACCAAATTTAGAAAACCATTTTAATTTCCAATCATTCCATTAAGAAAATCGGGAAAACGTGGATTCATGAATTTGGAAGTAAAACTGGCTGTACTTTTGTTTTTCTTGAATTGTTTTCATAGTCCTTTGGATCTTCACCTCTAAAGTGGAGAATACTAATGTCCAGCAGCACCTTCTTTATAAAGAATAAAACAATGCTAAAATTATGTCCGATTTTAATAAAAAAAAATTTCTAAAATCAGGGCTACACTGTCACAAAAAGAACTAAAGTGATGATGATTTGTAATCATATGTAAAGAATCTTATCCAAATTTAAAGGAATGCAACTTACAACTCCCTAATTATCCTATTTTCTCATAACAAATTACTAAAGATGAACAAGTTTGATAATTACAATGTTGAAAAAGGTGTGGGAAATCACTGAAAACGTAGTTTTGCACTGAGGGTGAGAAAGTACAGAATGAAGTGCAATTTGGTAAAACCCATCAAAATGCATGTGCTTGCAATTGTTAACCCAATTCCACTGATACTTGATTTTTGCAAAAACAAAGGACTTACAAAACTGTTTGCCAGAACTTTGTTTATAACATTAAATAGATGAAAGCAACCATCAATCAAAAGGAATTATTTAATAAATGATCACACAGCCAAGCAATAGAACACTCCGCTGCTGTTAGAATGAGTGCAGATATTGCATTAAATGAAAAGAATCAGAATAGTGTGCATCATCAGCTAACATCTGTGTTTAAAAAAAAAAGTGGGGGTAGGTATGTGCTTGATATACTATTTCTGGAAAACTATGCAAGAAACACAACAGCAATTATCTCAAAGGAGAAAAACTTATTTTCATTATATTGTGTCTTACAATGTAAGAACTTTTTCTCGCCAAGTGCATGTGATTATTGTTCAAGTAAAAACATTTAGCCAATAATATTTAAAAAATTGTTCAGTATCAATAGTAGCCAGAGAAAAGTAGGTAAACATGCTATATTTCAAGTTGATAAAGATGAAAAATATAGACAATGCCTGTGTGTACAACCAATCCCCCAACACTTATGATGCTAAGTCAATAAGACCAGTCCTTCCAGAAAATAACTTTCCATTACCCACCAACAGCCTCAAACATATTCATAACATTTACTCAGTAATCTGTTTGTTAGAGAATTCAATCTTTGTGATTTGTCATCAACTATTTCTATTTTAAGTATTTGTACTACATCGTTATTTGCAATAACAGACAAATCAGGAAAAAATGTACAAAAACGGAATGGTTAAATAAAGTATGGTATATTCATATGCTAGACCACAACATAATCATGGAAAACTCAAGTTTTCAGAAAATACTTTATAACACAGGGAAATACTTCAAATCTACCCATTTGGTTCCTCCCTGCCTTCCAGAATATGCGCCATGCTGGCAAATGTCTTCCTTACTTCGGCATTTTTGAAACATTCATTCGTCTTTCTTTAAATACATTTTTTTTACATTTAAATATTTGATCCATCTGTAATTATTTTGAAATAACAAGTGGTGGAGGTAACTCAGTTTTAATTTTCCCATTGAATAACTGTGATATGAAATAACCCATTACTTTTTCCAGTGACCAGAGATACTATCTCTTCACCATAATTCAACATTGAAGGGATATAAATTTTGCTTCCAATTCCAGGTAGGAATGGAAAAAGGTATTCAATTCAAAGAGAATGGGAGTGAGGAGAGGAGAATAATAATAAGAAGAACCTGAATAAATATACAGTCATGGTATTTGTCCGAATTACAAAAAATTAAAATGCTCTTGGAAAAAATACCCTCGTCTAGATTAAAATACTCTTTTACTTACAATGTTCGCTGCGTCTGCTTTGGATGGGTTAAAAAGATCAATACACCAATTAGAACCTATTCCATTAAGCGTACTTTTGCCCACATTACGAGAATTCATAAATAAATTGCTCAAAACATGTCCCAGGATTTATCACAATTTAAAATGCAGGACCAACCCCTCTCTAGGGCCTGTGCTTGCTCATGCATTCTCTCTCATCCCCCCCCCCCTCTCTCTTTCACTCACAGTGGGTTTCAAAGTTTAATTTTAGCAAGCTAGAAAACTGTTTTTGTCTTTTTCTTTATTAATAGTCTCTCTTATTACTAATATCATTTTCTTACTTTTTTGCAATCCGTTTAAAAAAGAATGCTTAAACAAAACATGTAAAGCCTTGCCAGCACGCTTCTCTCACTTAGAAATCCTCCTTATTAGCATGCTCAGGCCACATGACAGCTCAAGGACACAGCTGGCTCAGCCTACTCAGCGTTCGATTAGCTGGCAACTGAACACAGCAATGCCCTCTCTGATAAACGTCACTGAGCAGAACCCCATTCTCTCCATGTTCTAAAAAGAACTAAAAACTGTCCCTACATGTCATTACGACGATACATTTAATCTATGCACTCAAAAAAGCATAAGCTTAATACCATGTATTTGATTTCAAGACAAAGAATGGATATGTGATAATTATCCTTTTCATTGTAAGTATAATGCTCACATTATCTCCTCCACTAGGATGTTAGCTGTGTCTTCATATCTGAGGCTGTTAGATCTAAAAGAGAGGTTGTCAACATTGTGGGTACACTCTTCTCTCTACCTGTGTTCTTCAGCTGAGTGAGGGTGCCCTCACTGAAGATTCACACGCAGCCATGACCTCATGATATGGCTCAGAGAAAAGAGACCTTGAGAGCAGAGTGCAAAAGTAGCCACCACAATGCAATGCGCTTTTATAGGCCTTGCCACCCAAGGATGAGTCCGTTTCTCTCCTCTTTTAATCTGGGAGGGATGCGTGCTTTGCTGGATCAATAGAAATCATATTGTACGACTTCCAAGTCTAAGTCAGAGGCCATGCTACTTCTAATCTTCCTCTTGAAACACGAACAGCCACCAGGTGAGCCAGCCCCAGGCCAGTTTGTGGAGGAGAAGAGAAATACACTTCTGTTACCAAAACCCTAGCCAAGAGCCAGTCCACTCCGAGGAGCCCAGCCGAAACCGGAAAAACTGCCCGGGCCCAGGCCAAGCCGTAGGGTTGTGAGCTATATAAATGGCGGCTGTTCTGAGCACTAAGTATGGGGCTGGCTTGTTGCATAGCAACAGCTAACTAATACACGGGATACCTTTCAGTAAAGCAACTCTAGGTGGCATATACTCCTGGCACAGTTTCAGCCAAACGCCATGACACACTGACACAGCCAAGTCCTCCCTCCATTCCCTCTCACTACTCGAACCTTCCAAGACCAGGAAAGTCTATCTCCGCTCCTGACTGCGGCCCCCCAGAGGCTGACCGTGCGGCCCCTGCCTCCGGAGCCCCAGCTAGCACTTCCCTCCAGGCACAGGTTCGGCCACACGGCTTCCTCTGGTTCCTCAAAAGGACCCTCCTCCCCTCAGAAGCTCTGCCCTGGCTGTCCCCTCTCCCTGAGCCCTGCGGCCACATTTCCCTGGGACCGGCCCCCGCGGGGCTCACAGGGGCAGTGCCTCCTCCGGCCCGGGCCCGCTCCCTCTCTCACCGCCTGGAACTCGCCGTGCCCCTTCGCGAAGAGGTAAACTGCCCAGAGCAGGGACTCCGCTCGTGGCTGTGTTTCTTACACAGAAGAGTGCATGGCACAGAGTGGGAGCTCAATGAATACCTGTTTAACGAATGAATGCGTATGAAGGGTGGAGGACTGTAACACAAACAATAAACTAATGTATGTTTATTAACCCAAATTTCACACAGTTCATTATGTCACAGGTATGGATGTAGCAAGATATAAAACATGCTCTCCCTAATGTGACTATTAAGTTAAAGTCTTAGGTACCATCTGGCTGTTGATGCACATATTTGCCTTACATATGTGTTATTAAAAAAAACCCCAGCTTTACTATGCTTAATAATGATCTGTGTGCGTTCAATGCATTTGTCTCTCTAGCATAAATTTTAATTCCTTTAGGATTAGGTGTTTTTAAATTGACGGCAATGAAGGAAGTGTGTTGCTCACATAGATCTTTTCTCCCTATTTCTAAATCAAATATAATTTTCAATAACTGTACTGTACTAAGAAATGACTACAATAAATATTTTAAAGAACACATACACTTCACAATCCTTCCAAAGTACATTTCTCAAAGCAATTTCAGCAAAATGTGAGCCTTGCCTTAGGCTGGCTGCCTGTGACAGCAGATGGTAAGCATCTCCTCCCCAGGCCGCAGGTCTTTGCCGTGAAGGAGGCCAGCGGGTGTGGGTACCACACGAGTACACTGGCACTCAGAAGCTTAACTGGCACAGTCCACGCCTACTCCACGAGCTCCTTGAGACAAAGTGGAATGGAGCCCACGTGTAAGCCCATCAGTTACATGTGTGGGGACGTTCAGAATGCTATTCCCAAAGAAATCACATGTATGCAAGTTACTCACGCCTATACTTACATTGCTCACCAAGAAATACAGGCTATGGAACCATGAAACTATGGACCAATATGTATCAATTCAATGTTTCATCTGTTTTTTCTAATGCAAGAGTATATACAAAATGTAAATCTATAAACAAAACTTTTGAAAAGATCATACTTTCAACAAAAGCAATGCTTTCATAATTACATTTAGATATCCCTATTTTATTTTTAAATATATTTTATTAATTTTTTACAGAGAGGAAGAGAGAGGGATAGAGAGTTAGAAACATCGATGAGCGAGAATCATCGATCAGCTGCCTCTTGCACACCCCCTATTGGAGATATGCCCGCAACCAAGGTACATGCCCTTGACCGGAATCGAACCTGGGACCTTTCAGTCTACAGACCGACGCTCTATCCACTGAGCCAAACCAGTCTCGGGAGATATCCCTATTTTATTAAAGCAGAAAGTATATTATAGTAACACTATTCAATGGGATTGCTTTATTTGTATATTTCAAGTGAACATCTATTTCTTAAGATTTTCTATGCTTATAAATTCAAGAGGTTGATGAAGGAAAATGAAAAAAGTTATGGTTGTCCAAGCAGTTCAAAAGTTTACTTCTGAACACTAAGTAGGTAGTAGTTTATTTAAACTTTATAAAAATTAAGATATTAATTCATCTTTCATTGAGTTATATACTTTGTGAATTTTGTCATAATTCAATGCAATTTTAAGGAATAATTCCCTCTTTACTCAAGTATTTACTCATTCACATATAAATTGATAAAAAAGTTTTTTAAATTTACTATACTACATTTACAAATTTACTATACTACAGTTGATTAATTCAAGTGCTCTAACAACATAAAGCAATAATACAAATTCTGTTTTTTAGTTACATTTCATAAAGAGAAAAGTTTGTGTTTGACAAATAACTGGCTAGATCTACTAAGGTAATAAAAGATGACCATACTTACCGCTCTCCCAGTCCCCACACCATTACGCTCAGCTCAGAAAAGCACGTGACAGCTGTCATAAGACCGTTATGCAGAAGAGCTACTGACCCAGGCTGTGCAGCCCACGGCCAAGGCTGCGTCAAGGCTATCTCTGTGTCTAAGGGAAGGAGGTGCAAGAAAGATGACAGAAACGGATTGGCTAAGAATGGGAAGGTGTTTAGAAAACTAACATTTTTTTAGATCAACAAGCTCAACTTCTATCCCTGCCCTAAAATGGCTGCTTGCTCATTATTCATTTGATTTCATGTCCTTAGTTTCTTTTTGCTGCCCTCTCCCTGTCACGTGCCTGGGCCCCCCACCTCTGTCACCATGGTCTGCACGTAAGAAAAATGACAAATGGCAAAACTGCTATCAAAATAGATTGGTTTAAAAAACACTAAACTAGCGGTGATAATCACACTTTTAACCCAAGTTTAAATTAAATTGTTTAGTATTATCTCGATGACCAAATTGGAACAGAAAGACAACTCAATAAAAGAGAGAAAGAATATAAGGTTAGTGATACTTAAATTTAACCACAAACCTTTACCTTTTACCTGAAAACTGATTCTGGTTTGAGGCAGGACTTGTCTAGAAGAATCTACCTATTCAGTGAGGTGAGCAGTGACTGCAGACCCAGGAGGTCTCTGGCGGAAACCATTGGCAGCGTGCACTCAGGTGCTCTCCCTGTGAAGAACCCTGCTGAACTGGCCACGCCGACCTCGCCGCCGCCTGCTCTCTGCCCCCCACACTGTCTGAGATTAGCCTTATCTGCCAAGGGCAACAATAACGAAAATTTTCAACCGAGAGCGTAAGCATGCGAAGGAAACGGGGGCCAGGACAGGAAGTTCTGGAAGAGGCAAAGTAAAAAAAAAAAAAAGAGTTGATGTTTTCAAAGCAACTAACTGTCAGCACACCACCATTCCACTCGGCCCCCTTCCTTTCTCCAAAATAAGCATAGCTTCTAAAAAAAATGGCACCAAAAAGAGGAAGCCCTCACAAGTGGGTAGTAGCTGTGTGAAAAAGCTTTGCTACTGAGTTTATTTGAATGTCAGTTTGAGTTCAGAGTTGTTTAATATCAATCCTCTAGAATAAAGCCTTGTCTCTAAAGAACCTTAGTCTTGAATAGTCAAAAAGTACTGATCATTCAAGAGATGGGCCTTGTAGTAGAGAAAACAGGAAGATAACTGCACCCATCTGCTCACTGAGGATGGTGTCTGAGGACCTGTGAAGCCACGGCCAGACAGGAGCAGCAGGCAGAAGCCTGAGGCTGCGCAGCTCGGGCTGAGCTTGCTGGGGGAGAGGGCAGCACCAGGCCTGTCAGTGACCCTCTCCTGGAGCTGCCTCAGTAAGGAAAGGACTGCACAGGGAGGGGCATCCTGGCATGAAGAGTTCTACCTCACTGGCAATGCATGATCACATGCTCTCCTAAAAAAGCAATTACCGACGGAATCTTCCCTTCCGTCACAGCCAGCGTATCTATCCTATGGCAAAGCCAAGTATGAGTGATCGGGTTAGAAGCACCGGATTCAAATATGAGAAGCGATTTTTAAAAGTAATCTCTCGCAACAAAATAACGCAGCCACTTTGGTAAGAGTTTGGCAGTTTCTGTGAAGGTAAAACGAGCCTCCCACATGGTCCAGAAAGCCCACTTCCAAGTGTTTACCAAGAGGAATGAAAACATCCACGTGGAAACCTGTCTGAAAATGTTTATAGAGGCTTTATTCATAATTGTCAAAACATAAACTGCAGACAATACAAATGTCTGTCAAGTGGTAAATGGATAAACAAAACTCCAGACCATATTGATACAGCAGAAAACTACTCGCCTACAAAAACAGGAATTAACTGCTGATATAAAGCAGCAGCACGCATGAATCTCAAATGCATTCTGCTAAGTGAAAGAAGCGAGGCTCGAAGGCTGCTCCTGTCTGACTGCGGTGCTGTTCCGTGCTGGGAAGGCAGAGCTACAGGCAGGGAAAGATGAGTGGTTGCCAGGGGACGGGTGCAGAGGGAGGGAGGCTCCGAAGGGGCAAGGGGAACTTTTGGGGGTGATGGAAATGTTCCATTAGAAATGCTCTAAGGTTCTATTAGAATACAATTCTTTACCTATTATGGTGTTTTGCATTTCATAACACAATACCCAGAAAAACTTAGCTTTCCCAAATATACAAACTAGAATTAAAATACTATTCCACAGTTTCTCATCATCAAAATGCCCTTGATTGTCATTGCACAGTATAACTTTTGTTTTGTTTTGTTTAAGTGTTCTAGATTGTAGAGTTGAATTTTTCAGTTGATAACTTCTAGAGATTTCCTGATTTGTGAATTGCTACATTTTTCTATGGGGGTGGGAGTTGAAAATTTTGGTCAGAAAAACAACAACTGTAGGTTGCTTTTTGAAGCTGAAAGGGAATTATGTGTCTAATAAAAAATTTTGTTATTTAATACAATCGCATACAAATTTGAACTTGAACATGAAACGAAAACCAGCAAGTCAACTTTAAACCAAACTACAGCCAAAACTGGAGTAAAAGTAGTACGTGCAGATTGAGACATGAAAATATTACACAAGCTTCAAATCAAAACTACAGCGACATTACAGCTAAAGCAGTTCGCACAAGTTAAGACAAGACTGCGTTATACAACCTTCAGATCTGAAGCATGGCACTCACCTCTTCGCAATAGTACCTTTCCTTATAGCTCAGAAAGTTTGAAGTTCAATTTTTAAAATTCACATCTATTTAAAAACATATTTTTATCGATTTCACAGAGGAAGGGAGATTGGGGGGAGAGAGAGAGAGAGAGAGAGAGAGAGAGAGAGGAGCTTCAATGATGAGAGAGAATCACTGACTGGCTGCCACCTGTACGCCCCACACTGGGGAAGCGACCCCAAAACCCAGGCATGCGCCCTGACCAGGAATCAAACTGTGACCTCCTGGTTCATAGGTCAATGCTCAACCAATGAACCATACCTGCCGGGCTAATATTCAAATCTTAAAATACTTTTAAAGGCTCACACATTTACATTTGTTGGTCAGTCAGTCTCAATAACTCTAGGAGATGTGTGAGAAAACTGAGTTATTGAACTTGTACTATAAAAGTACTTTCTATTCTAGAAAGTAGCAAAAAGCTTGAAATACAGTCTTAATTTTTGAAAAGCTTAATTTTTGCCTGAAACATCAACTCTTAGTAGGTTCTGTCAACATTTTTATACTGAGTGGACTCAGTTTTGTTCATATTCAACCTCACCTCAGTTGCCGAAACTGTTAAACTGCATGTCACTGTGTTCGTGGTAGCAGGGCCTCAGAACCAGGGTTCCACCAAGGACCCACAATTAAAGCAAATACTGTGAAACCGATTTTCCTCCAGAAAGAAACTCTCCAGTTCAGTGGCTCTGCACAGGCAGGTTAGTCTACTCATAAGAAATGTGAGCTCAATGCCACACTTTATTTTTACAAGGGAGGTGGGGTGCCAATTATATTTAATACAACTCACTATTTAAAAAAATGGGGAACTGGGTAAAAGTCGAAAGTAAAAATAACCTCTGAGATCACTAACACCTGCTAACTGTGTACAGTATATGCATGTATATGTGTAGGTATGGGTGTATCTTAGCCCTAACCCTAACAACAATCTAAATGCAAAATTAGTCAAATCAGACATTTGCTTGAAATCTGTTAAATCTATTATTTACTTCAAGATTCCCTCTGTACTCACTAGGATATTTGGTACACGAGGCGTAACTTCAGAATGTGCTATAAACCAGAAAAATGCCTAGAGCAAATAGCAACTGCTCTTGCAAAAAGTGGGCAGAAATGAATATCCAAATAGGCATGTCTTTGGTGCTAACACTAACCTGGGTTAAGATTTTAAATCCCAGACTTTCTGAATAATATCAGAATGGCGACTCCCAAGTAAAGCTTGATATACTTATAATTTCTGATGCATTTTCACCAAGGGGGTGAAACCACAGAAGATGTTGTGAGGATGAGGATGAAATTCTTATTTATTCAATTCATATTATACTGTTTTCAAATTCCATTAGTTTGCGAAAGGCTTTGTTCTGCTTTCTTTTCCTATTCCTGCCTATGTATCATTTCTGAAATACACAGAAAATTAAGCCTTTCCATCAATTCAATATTTACAAAGCCAGGGAGTTAAAAAACACACTCACTGACCTGAATAGACTTAATCACTCTTACACAGTACTGCAGCTCAAAAACCTAAAGAGTTGCTAAGTTTGGCCCACTGAAGGTCACCAATGAGGGTTTGTTTACCTAACACTGCTTCATACCTACTATAACTTGAGGAGGGCAGGGAAATTCCATAGTACATCCTGGTCTATGACTCACTCCTTTTAACGAAACACTCAAATAAATATGAACTTAATTTAAAATGGAACTGGCAAGTACCATAAGCAAGCATTAACAATCAAGGTTAACAATGTCCCTTCTATAATCTATCATTTTTATAAAATCTCAATTGTATACATTCATAGGTGAAAATATTATGCATAGTCACCTGCAGAGAAAACATTAATACACAATGAAGTGAAGAATGTTAATATTCAGAACTTATTTAAGGCAATTTCTCATGTTCTTCAAAACACTAATTTCTTTTTTTCTTTTTTAAAAAAAAATATTTTATTGATTTTTTTACAGAGAGGAAGGGAGAGAGAGAGAGAGAGAGAGAGAGCTAGAAACGTCGATGAGACAGAAACATCGACCAGCTGCCTCTTGCATACCCCCCACCGGGGATGTGCCCACAACCAATGTACATGCCCTTGACCGGAATCGAACCCGGGACTTTTCAGTCCGCAGACCGACTCTCTACTGCTGAGCCAAACCGGTTTTGGCCAAAACACTAATTTCTTAGATTCTGCCTCTAAATCAATATTGATAAACTAAATCAAAACTACATTCTCATATAAGATCCTCTATTAAATTTCCAGAATTTTAAAATTTAGTTGATTTGAGTGAGAGAACTCCTGTACCAAATAGTAAGCATTTACAAAGCAACAACAGAGCAAATGAACAGACGTAGAAATTATATAGTCCACAGAGTGGAACAAAAGAAGTTTAAAAACTAAGTGGCCATAGTTGATTACTACTAGCTGGATTAAATGCATGTCTTAATTAATCTACTATGGTTTGTGTCATTTACCTTACTTGTAAATGTCAACGTTGTCTAGATTGAAACATTCTACTTAAAACCCCTCCAGGAGACCAAGGAGAACACCCAATGATCCCCAAGTCATCAAGACAGAGAAAGGCTGAAAAGCAGAAATGCAATGTTCCCCAAAGACTAGCATTTAATTAAAAACAGGAGAGCACAGGCAGAGGGAGAAGAAATTTAACAAGCTTCGACTTTTCTCTGCCTTTTAAAAAATGCTGTGAATTGGTTTTCCCGCCAAAGAAGGCTGATGATCCTGTACTTGGCTCCAAAAAGCAGTTATTAAACAAATGGAAACCTGTCTGAACAGAGGCAGCCCAGGTCAATCCTGCTCCTGGCAACTCGCCAGGAAGCAGCCAATGAGGCAGCAGCCCCGCCCCTCGCCCGCCAGCCCCACCGAGTTCCTGCGGGGCCGGCTCCAGGCTCCACCCACCCACCCACCCTGCCCGCCAGCCCCGCCCCTCGCCCGCCAGCCCCACCGAGTTCCTACGGGGCCGGCTCCAGGCTCCACCCACCCTGCCCGCCAGCCCCGCCCCTCGCCCCCGGACGCACGGCCTCGAGCAGTGATTGAAGCCCGGACCGAGCTCTGACCCCGCCCCTCGCCTGCCGCGCAACTGAGTTCCCGCAGGGCCGGCTCCAGGCTCCACCCACCCTGCCCGCCAGCCCCGCCCCCGCCCACGGACGCAGGCCCCGCCCCGCGATGGAAGCCGGGCGGAGCCGGACCCCGCCCCCCGGCTCCGCCCTGTTATTGTCAACAGGCGGGAGCGCCGCCCTGCACCCCGGCCACCTGTGCAGCCTCCGGGGTAGGGCCCCGCCCCGCGCCCAGCGCCCCAGTTCCCACCGCCCCGTTTGGCGGCCTGGGCTGGGCTCAGGCCTGTCCTCCACCCCGGTTCTCCTCCACCATAAGCACTCCTTTAATTCTATAAGTTGCAGCGCATCAGGCCTTAGAAGTAGGGAGGTGGGGTTTCTTTTGGGGGGGCGGAGGAAAGGGTGAAAAGAGACGCACCCAAAGGAGGAGGGAGGAAAAAAGACCCAGATTGTGGCAAGACAAGGGGAGGGGCAACTAAAGCCATCTGGGTGAGCTGTGGCCGGAGGCGGCCGAGGAACACGCTTTGCCTCCGTCGACCCGGCGGGTGTTTGGTGTCAGTGCTCAGCTGTGTCAGCAGAACTTGACAGAACGCGTTTGCCGGGCACTTTGTACCCCTCCATTCCCCACCCTCCACCCCGCCTGCAGAGGCCCCGCAGCAGCCGGCCAGCGCCCCTCCCCGGGAGAGCGCGGCCTGACGCCTCCGCCAGGGAAAATGGCCACGGCGGCCTGGGCCGGGGAGGGAGGAGCGGCCTGCCCCGCAGGATGGAAGGACTCACCCCACCCCCTCCCCCGGCCTCCGCGGGGCGGGGCGGGGCGGGGCGGCGCGGGCTGCCGGGAAGCCGGCGGCGGTAGGGCGGAGCGCGGCCTGCTGGGAGCCTCCCTCCCGAGCTTTGTTGCACAACCTCGCCCCACGCAGCCCTGCAGCTCCCGGCCTGTGGGCACCGGAGCATTTCTGAACTTGACTAATCATCCCTCCGTTTCTTTCCCATACTTTCTTCCTAAGCATTTGTCTGTGCCTTCCAAAGTGAGTGCCAGATCAAGTCCCGGGATTCTAAACTGTTAAACATAGGATCTTGGTATGAAAAGTAAAGAAACCAACGCAGAATTGTTTTTAGTGTATGGAAAAACGAAACCGGCAATATTAAAGCTGGAGGATAGAAAGGGGTTCTCTCTCCTTCAACTATTCAATAGTCTTCAAAGCCAGTCTCTGGGAAACACGTAAAAGCAGAGGAACTGTTAGGATGATGAATGATTAACTCAGTCACTGGCGGGCAGGCCAACAAGGAGAGGAAAGGAGAGGAAGCTAGAGCCAGAGCTTCAGAGAAACAAAGATGGACCAGGGCAAGGGGGAAAGGCCTACCTCAGCAGCAGCCAGCAGCCTCTGAAAGTCTCCTTAGCATGTCTTTGAAGGGAAATGTTATAATTTTGAGGAAATAGTTAAACAGACTTTTAAATCACTATGTAATATTTTGAATCTCAATTTCAGTAGAGAAATGGCTAAAATCAAGTTTCACTGTTTATATGATACTATTTCTCATTCAACGTGACCTATTATAGTACCAACAAAATCAATAACAGAAGAACATGCACAATGGCATATACTTCCATAAATGAAACATTACAAACCATTATTTAAATTTTCAAGTTTGGGTTAATAAATAAGATGCTTATTAAATTTATTTTAGACCCATTCTTACGTCCCATTTTGTAATTAAGTGGTTATATAACATTGTCCCAATACAAAGATTAGCCCACTTATCTTTTATTATTTAAATTATATCCCTTATGAAGTGTTGAATTTCTATCAGGGTATAAAAGAGTAAGAGATATAAAATGACATATAAAAGGTAAAAAGGCAAGAATAAAGAGAACTATTCAAATTTGTTTTAGGTCAATTCTTCATCAGTGAAGAAATGTTCAAAATTTATATTCATCCCAATTATTTTCTGGATATTATTTATTTTCTTATAAATGTACTTTGCTAAATGATTTTCAATTTTTTCAGTGCTTTAAGCCATACATAATTCATGTTTCCTTAAGAGCAAATGTCTTGTAATACAGGTGCTCCTTGACCAGCGACCAGCGATGGAGCTCCTGGTCTACCTTACATGTGCTCAGAACACTCCCCAAACATGCTGGAGGGCTCCTGGGAGCTGCTGCCCACTGCCACTGCCCAGGCTCAGGACACAGTACACATGGTACATCAGAAACAACCCAAACTCCAAGTATGGTTTCCACTAAAGCAGAGGGCTTTCACACATCACAAAGTCAGAAAATTGTAAGTGAAACCATAAATTGGGGGCCATTCCCTCTCTTCTGAAATTACTCTTTCTCCTCCTGTACCTTCTCACAGTTATTTTCTGGCCTTTTTTTGGGGGGGTGGGGGTGTGCTAAAAGGCACCCTCCAAATTGTGTTGTCGTGTGTGTGTGTGTGTGTGTGTGTGTGTGTGTGTGTGTATATATATATATATATATATATATATATATATATATATTCTAGCATATATGTATGCTTGCTTACGGGACCTAAGGAAATGTTCAGATGGTTCTGGTTCTAATAAGCTAATGGCTATATGTGAGAGTAGTCACGGTGATATCCCAGTTTTCAACTTGGTAGACTGACTAATGCATGGCTATGGCTTTAACTGGCCATAGGAGTCTGGCTTGGAACCGTTTCCTTTGACGCTCGAGGGAAGAAGACTAAAAAACATGGAGTCACGAGCAATTAGATGATAGCTGAATTCCACGAGCTCATGGAAAAGCAAGCAAAATGAGATGAGCACTGAGCCTAAGACAGAACCTTCCTGAGTGTGAAAGATCTGAAGGACAAGCTCCTCTGTCCTCTGATGGAAGCAACAGCCACTGGGCTAGAAATGTCAGCACCTCAGAAATGCTTTATCCTCCATACCCAGAAGAAAGAGAAACTAAAAGTTTGGACTCGGGCAAGACTCCTGGAGACTGAAGTTGATTCTCCAAGCACTGAAGTCGGTTTCTTAGCATCTCTGGGTTTCAGCTTCTTCGTGCATAAAGTGAGTATAATAGTGACTGCAGATGGCTGTTATGAGAATTAAATAGCACTTACTAAACGTTGGCTTTGATAATCATCCAATCAGTGCCTACATCCAGTTTTTCAAATCCATCCTAGCATCTATTCCTGCAGCCATGGCCTTAATTGAGGGCCTTCACTCTCCTTTTAAAACCTAGAATGCTGTGAGACTGGTTTTCTTAACACGCACCCTTTCCCACCCATTATCTCTGACAGAGCCAGTGTTTAGCAAACACAGATTTGAATACAGCCATATGATTTGTAAGCAAAAAGTATGCGATGTTGAAAGAAAAGGCTGGCTCTGACTGTACTGTTGATTTTCTGGCTCTGAGTGGTGTAAACAGAGGAGGAGCCGAGGATACTGTCCACCTGCCCTGCACTGGGCGGGGCCTGAAGTAGACAGAGGGGCAGGGGGAGCCCAGGAGCTGCCCCCGCCCCCCTGGTACTGGCTCCAGCACAGGGACACCCTGCCCTCCCCTCCCCACCATTCTCTTTATCTCTTTCCTCTCTCTCTGCTCTAACTCCCTTCCTCTCCTCCCTCTCTTCCTTTCGTTATTTCTCCTCTCAAGCTTCATATCTTTGTGTCTCTTTAGATGTCTCCCTTTCTCTTCCCTTCTCTTCCTTCCCTCTCCCCCCTCCTGACTTGTACTTTCCCTCTCCAGCCCTTCCCACCACCCTCCACTTTATCTTTTATACCAGACCAGAGGCCCAATGCATTAAATTCGTGCAAGAGCAGACCTTCCTCCCCTGCTGCCGGCTCCGCTTCCCTCTGGCACCCGGGGCCCGGGCTTCCCTCACAGCCCAGGCTTCATCCGGAAAGACGTCTGGTCTAATTAGCACATTATGCTTTTATTATTTTAGATTTTTAATGTACCTTTTCTATGTTTAGATACATGAATACCATTGTGTTCAGTTGCATACAGTACTCAGTACAAAGGAGCCATGGGCTGTACCATTCCGTGTGTGTGAGCACCTCTAGGTGTCTGCACATGGATGAAGTCACCGAAGACACGTTTCTCGGGAGGTATTTATGGTTAAGAGACGAAATCCTGCATAATATCAGACAGCTGGGTCGAGACTCCTCAGCTTGGGATGAGGGACCTGGGGAATCTAGTTCGATCTGCCGAGCCAGTCCGTCTCCTGCACTCACCCCTTTGGTGACGTGTGAACCTACCACGTTCCGTTCTCTCCAGGAGCCCTTCACCTTCCTCCAATTTGCCCTTTGGAAATTCCCGTGCTTCCTGCAGAAGGATTTTTTTTATCCCTTTGAAAGAATGCACTGTACTTTGTACACTAGAATGGACTCAGTAGAATTTTATTATTTTATATGTAACCATATATGTATCTATTTTCCTCAGTTCTCTGAAGGCAAGGTCCATCAATTGTGTATTTATGAGCATTCCCACACTTATAAAACCCCTAGAAAGGATGCTACACATAGTATGCAGAAACTGAAGAGACATGCTGGGAACCAGACATTCTCATCCTCCATATCCCCAGTCCTCATGTTAGTAAGCTGGGAGGAAGGTTGAGACCCGAAGGTTCTCTTCCTCATGTGCCGATAGGCAATCATTAACAGCTGTGTTCTGGTAAGCATCGCTAGGAAGTGCTTTCATCATCATAAAAAGGGAGCAGTTATTTTAAAATTCAGGACATATTTTTGAACATTAAAGAGGTGAAGTTCTCCTTTAATAGATGTTTAGGCTCTAAACATTGGCACCAGTAAGAAGAATCCCGCCGCTTACTCCTCACTTCACAGCATAACCTGCGAAGGCGAGCACCCTATGCGGGAGGTTCTGTGCTCAGCACCGTCCTGTCAGACTGACAGCTCTGTTTCCAGATGGTGAGGTCTGATCTCAGGAGAGCGACAAAAAAAGGATGAGCAATTAGGAACATGAGTTTTTATTTCACTGGAATTTTAGCACTACTCATTTTCTAAAATAACAGATTCCATCTTCCTCCTGATGGCTTCCTACAGAGGGGCTAACGAACTGCACTTGGCCCTGGACAACACAGGTTTGACCAACCTGGGTCCACTTAGACATGGATTTTTCTTAATAAATATCAGTGTGAGGTCTGCATATGGGAGTCCATGGACGCGGAGGGACAGCTGTATTCACTGATCTAAGCCCTTTTACACACGGGGCTTGAGCGTCAGTGGGTTTTGGTATTCAAGGGGGTCCTGGAATCAACCTCCCATGAATACTTAGGAACAAAGTAGGTGAGTAGTTATATGCAGAATTTTTACTGTGTGTGTGGGGGGGGGAAGGGGGGGAGAGGGGGGAGAGAGGGAATTCCAGTGCCCCTGGCCCCACATTTGTTCCTGGTCAGCTGTACTTACATCATAAAATTGGCTGTTTTAAATCCCTTTTGGAACAAGGTAGAAAGTAAAAACATATTTTATAAAATCCTATAATCATTTTTATAAGAATTACAGCCAAACCAAGCAAAGAACATCTTCCTGTGGCCCCCAATATATGTTTTACTGGTTGCAATTATTAGCTTTGAGTAGCTCAATATTTGTGAATTATTTCCCCAATCTGCTATTTGCAAAATTCAATGTAATCAAAGGTGCCTTTAAAAAAATCAGAATTGTTGCTGGATTAGCACTGGCTTTGACGCTGCACAGTGGCATAAGAAAATCAATCACTAACAAATCCACCAGCAAGGGAACTCATTTGGGGGGTGTGGGAAAGGGGTTATATCGGATGCAGATGAGTCTAGAGCAATGCTATTCAACAGAAATAAAATGCAACCAAATATGGAATTTAAAATGTTTTAGGAGCTACATTAAGAAAAGTCAAAGAAAAAGGTGAAATTAATATTTTTATCTGAACCAATATATCCAAAATGTTATTTCACATGTACTCAATATAAAAATGTATGAGGTTCTTTACTTTTTGAATGTTATGTCTTCAAAGTCTGATGTGTATGTTATAGATGCTGCTCATCTCAATTTGGACTAGTCCGAGGTCAAGTGCTTGGCAGCCACATCGATAGTCTACATGGGGGGAGGGGAGGCTATTTGGGATTGGATAATGAGTTAAATTGATACCGAGGTGGACTTTTTTAAACATTAAACACATCAGTGCATAAAGGGTATCAGTGGTTACTGATGTGGAAATAAGATAAAAACCATTAAAAGGGGATCTATGAAGATTAACACTAAAATGTTTCTAATAATGCAAAAATAGCAGTCAATTGTTCAAGCACATAAATTAAACTAGCCAAATGTCTTCTGAGAGAGAGAAGTGAAAGCATCCTTCCCACCAGCCTTCCCTGGACCAGCGGGAACATGCTCCCATTGGTGAGATGTCCGTGGCCGTGACAATGATGTCGCAAAGCGGCTCCGAAGATGCAGGAGTCCATGATTTCTTCAGCCTGGACCACTCCCTCTGGGAATGAGGAGGTTCTCACCAGCTGATGACAGGACAGCCCCGCCTCGATGCTGCTCACACACGTCTCCACCCTCCAACAGGAACCTCCACGTCCTTCAAAACTTTTACTTCAACATTTCACTCCGGGCTCAGCTGGCTGGACTGTAGTCCGTACACCAAAAGGCTGCAGGCTGATTCTCCATCAGGGCACATACCTAGGTTGCGGGTCTGATCCCCAGTTGGCAACCGATGGATGTTTCACACTCATGTGGATGTTTCTCCTTCTCTTTCTCACTCTCAAATCAGTAAAGCATGTCTTCTGGTGAGGATTTTTAAAATGTGCTTCTGGACTCACTTCTCACAGGCCAGCTCTACACTAATTGACAGCTCCTTTCGGTCCAGTTCGCCGGCACCCTTCCCCGGAACCTAGTCTGTGTAGGATAATATGAAACCCAGCGTCTCTCTCAGTTTTCACATCTTAGAACTGAAACTTCAACTCTTTCAAACACATTACTATATTAACTCTTACTCTACAGAATGCACGACCAGGAGAAATAAGGTTAACTATATGTAACGAGGAAACAGGTCAGGTATGAGAAGTAAAGCAAGGCTGATTTATAAATTTAACTGGGAGCACTAAAAATGGTGTGTGTGTGTGTGTGTGTGTGTGTGTGTGTGTGTGATGAATTTATAGGAACCTTTAGAACAATCACACAGTATCCTTCACTGATGCCTGGAGCTTGTTTCCAGGGATTCTGCTGTAACTGGCCTGAGTGTGCGTTGGGCATGAGTTTTTAAAGCTCCCAGGCCAGGTCATGCTAATTTTCAACTAAGCAGAGAACCACTGCCAGGGGTACGGAAATTTAGTTAGAAAATGTTCTAGATCTTCACTATCCAGAAAAAATATAAACTACAACTATGATCCACATAGGTCACTATAGATTTTCTGGTAGCCAAATTGAGTTTTAAAAAGAAGTTAAATTAATATATTTTGCTTGATTCAATGTGTACATAATATCTTTCAACAAGTAATCAATATAAACAATATGTTAATGAAATATTTACATTTATTTTTTCATGCCTATGTGATTCACCAAACCTATGAATACTGGGGACTTTTACAAAATGATACCTTTGCATTTGTATGAAGCAGCGAGGAGAAACATTTGGGCACAGAAAGAAGTTCATTCTGCATGAACTTCTTGGACCCAGGGCAACCAAGAGTCTTGGGCATCTGTGGGACGCCTACCCTAAGTGACGTCAAGTGAGTGAACTTGGGCTATGGAAACTCCACATTCCTGCTGCCTCACTCACCTCCACAATCTAGATCTTTGAGAGCCCGCACCCTAATGAACAGCCCTTCCAATGAAGCACTCAGCGCTATCCATGCTAACGTGTGTCCCCTGGATGAGACCCCATCAGCAGCACCCGCATGGGCACTGCTTACGGAAGTGAAAGTGCAGCTCACCAATGCCTCAGGTCTGAACACAGGCGGTGGTGACTGCAAAATGCCCTGGGGGTCACCTTTCTCTGCTCCAGGGAGTGTAGCTGCTACCTGTCCTGCTGGCCAGGGCTTCCCATCCCCGGAGCTAGTTGTCAGGTGGGTTGTTCTGCCATAAAATACACGGCCTGGGAATCTGGCTTGATCGGAAGCACACGAGGGTATTCTTCACCAGTGGTTGCCAACTGGTGGCCCGTGGACCACTGGTGGTCTGTGAGGTCCAAAAGGTTGGCGACTGCTGCTCTAAACATCTCTCCCGTCTTAAAGAACTGCCTCTCAGAAAGACATACAACCCACAGATTAACAAAGAAAGGGCCACAGTATTCATTTAAGAATGTCTAAGGAGCTGAGAGGGAGCCTGTGTAGAAAGAGGATGGACTTCAAAGTGAAGCAAACATGGGTTGGACTCTGCCTCACCACTGGCCAGCCGTGGAGCCCGGCATAGGGCAACACCTAGTTTTTAATGTGTGAAATAGCCAAAACAATACCTTTGATTGCAGAGGTTTTGTGAGCACTATAAATAATAAGCAAAAGAAAACGGAAAATGCTCAGACTAAAGTAGCACTCAGTAAATAAGAACAATTATTGTAATTTCAAAGTAGGGGACAGAAAGGTATTGAACAAACAGGAGGACATAAGTAGCATCCGCAGTGACAAATACTACTGAAATCACCACAATCTGTAAGCCACCGTACCACTGGGAGAAGCACCCAACCACCACGGATGTCAGCAATCCTTCGGCGCTCACAAGCTCAGAGAAAAGGAAGCCTCGGTAACTTTACACCCGGTGATTGGGAAGGAGCTTGGGCATAAAGGTTTTCTGCATTGATCGATACTGTGTAAACAAATGGAGAGAATTTAAGCCACGTAAGATTAAAACTTGACTGCATTGTTTATAGGTTTTTCATATCAGGAACAGGTCTAATGATATTTTAAAAGCTCTGAAATGCACTAGTTGAGAACAGTTTCCTTTGGTTTTGTAAGATTACTATCTCATCAGTACAACCTTTTGCTGTTGTCTTTCCCCCTTTCTTTACTGTTTTATAATTTTTTCACTTTTTTCATTCATTCAGTGAATTCCCTTTGAAACTTTACCATGCATATCTACTATATAAAATCTCCCTTTCTAGACAGTAGAGATTTCAGTTGCAATCTCCCACTTTTTAATTTACTCTTATTCAATAACAAACTGCAGTTATTTTACATTTCATTTCACAAATCAGACTCATTACTTCATATCATGTTGTTGGTTTTACCTATATTTGTACCTTCTACCTGTTTACTATTCCATCTTGTATCTCAGACATTCCTGCTGGGATAATGTTTCTTTCTCTTCAATTACACCTTACAGTTTTAGAGCGACAAACTCGTTCACTTGTTTATCTCTAAATGTTTTCATCTTATCGTGATTCTTGAATAGTAACTACAATAATTTTTCTAATTCACTTCATGGATATATAGTTCTGAATTCCACAGAACTATAGAAATTTTCTATCTTCTTGTTGTTAATCCTCTCCCGAGGCTATTTTTTCCATTGATTTTTTTTTTTTTTTTTTTAGAAAGAATGGAAGGGAGGGGGAGAGACAGTGAGAAACATGATGTGAGAAAGACACAGTGACTGGTTGCCTCCCACACACACCCTGACCAGGGCTGGGGATTGAGCAGGGCACCTGCCCTTGATGGGAAAAGAATCACAACCCTTCCGTCCACAGGCCAATGCTCTAACCACTGAGCAAACTGGCTAGGGCAGTTATCACTCTATTAGTTTATAGGTAACACTCTCTTTTTTCTCTGGCTGCTTTCAAGACTTTCCCTTTGTCTTTGATGTTCTACAGTGAGGTCTAGGCATATATTTATTTAAACTTGGAATGTGCTATGCTTCCTGGATCTATTTTCATAAATTCTGAGAATTAACTATACCTTTTGAAACATGCAACACAGGTATCAACCTAGACAGCGTAGTAGAGAAAGACAATGATGATAAATTTCATAGTACTACTTATGCATTTAAATTCACTTGTAATTAAAGACAAGTCCTCTGATAACATCCATATTTATAGCTCACAAAAGTAAATAAAACACATCTATAACTAAACGATGTCCCACAAAGTCTACTGTGATATGGTGGTTCATGGACCATAGTTCA
The DNA here is from genome assembly GCF_964339955.1 of Pipistrellus hanaki. Classification (NCBI taxonomy): domain Eukaryota; kingdom Metazoa; phylum Chordata; class Mammalia; order Chiroptera; family Vespertilionidae; genus Pipistrellus; species Pipistrellus hanaki. The sequence continues at coordinate 84,455,228 of NC_140509.1, read as the reverse complement.
TAAAAAACAACTTTCTGATGACAGATAATTCTGTCCTTAAAAACTTCAAAAAAACCTTATATATTTCCATTTTATACTAGTACTCCATCATAAAAGTTCCAGTAGCATACGATAATGCAACACTTCACACCTGTTAAACTTTCTTTTTCATTTTTCCACTTAGTTCATCTTATCAAATCACAACCAATACAAATTTGTTCTTGGCTCCTAGATACTGAACTACGGTATAGAATTCACACAGAAGGTTATCTATGATAGACCTACAATACTGTTTCTGCAATTATTTAAAGCTCAAAGGAATTGCAAGATCTTCAAATATCTATCTAATTATCTTATAATGATGTTCATTTTCCAAGTCTTTAAATAACAATATATACACGCTCAACAAGAATAAAAAATCCTTGACCACGCTGAGCCACCTGCACTAAAAGCCAAAGGACACCGAAAACCAGGGCAAATGGAGATGGTTACCTCTTCACTTTGCCAATTCCATACCCTCCCCAAAGCAAAATTAAAAACAAAACAAAGAACACCATTTCATGAAAAAGAAAGAGAAGTCTGAGAGGTGGTCTGGCTTGTGGGCCTTCATTAAGTTTCCAGGACGGTGGTTGTTCCGTTCAGCATCTACAAGAATCCTGGCGAACCAAGAAGAGTGAAGTAGCAACTTCATGGCTAAAGGCAAGAGGCCCTCCGCCCCTCCTCAGCAAAGGGTTGGCTACTCTGAGGAAAGGTTTCTCACGTTAACAAATGCACAACCTCCATTTAGATAATTTTATACAAGTTACTTTGCTTAAATTTATAGGAAGCTCTGCTGCATTCAAATACAGGTATTTTTACAGGCAATGAGGCTGAAACACATAAATGTTTACAAAATCAGACAGCAGTCTATGATCTACATAGATCATAGCAAAGAATAACTCTGCCCTAGTCAACGGCACCCAAAGACATGGGTGCGGGGAGAAGACAACGAGAAATCTCCAAGTTAAAGCCAGTTATTCTCAGTGCGAGTGCGGTCACTTTAGGGCCAGACAGTTCGCTTCACTTCATTTAGAGGTTCCCTTAGCCCAGGTCCTGTAACAGCCCTCACACGCGAAGGGGTAAGTGTTACTAAAAGACCACTTTGTAAATCACCAAGGCAGACCCACACAAGCTTTGGTAACGATATGGTAAACAGGTTGGCTGCATGACATCATATTCTTCGCTCCAGAGGCGGATTAAAACCCGCCGTGCGGGCAGATGGCCTGTAACCAAATCCTGGCACCACCAGGACCGAGCTGGGAGTTACTTAACCTCGCTGGGCCTCATTCCCACCTGTGCAAACAGGTATAGTAGAAAGAAGCAACTACATCTCAGGGCTGATGGGGGGATAAACAAATTAATGCATGTTAAGCACTTAGAAAAAAGTATGTTAACTAATATTAGTATCATTAGCAAGTAAACTTCAATTAAATGTCTGGAGTGACAGAGCATTTTACTTCGTTATTAACCATGGAACTGATGAGAATTGGGTGCTGACACAGATAAAGCTTGCATACTCAAGCACCGCACTTCTGCTTCTCTGCCTTTTTAAACACCAAAGGAACTGAAAGATCCTCAAATATCTATCTAATTATCCGTTTGCTCAGAGAGGCACACCACAATCCAAAAGCTTTAATTCCCCACCTTATGTAGCTACCTGTGCAGGGCTGGGCACGTCTATGCTAATTAGGCTGTAAATTAGAACACGTTCTACTCTTCATGAGGGCCTGCCCTCCCAGAGCCTTTGAACTGGGCAGATAAATACAAAGGTTGACGAGAGGATGAGTTTAAGTAGTGCTCAACAGCATCCCGGTTAAAGAGGGAGAGATGGCAGGGTCCCCAGAGCTGTCAGGTTCGTGGGGACAGGAAGGGGAAGGGTGAGTGCCAGGGGCTGAGGCGGGAGAGGGGACCGTTAGTCTCTCAGGCTAAGTCTCCAGTTTGAAAGACGAAGCGTTCTGGGTGGTGGTGATGGCTGCAGTGCGATGTGAACACACGTGATGCCACAGAACTGTACCAGGTGAGATGGTGAAACAGCCTGGCAGCTGCTCAGCTGGTGGGAGGTCTCCCACACCTCCCTTACACCAGAAGGTGGTGGGTCTGATTCCAGGTCGGGCGCGTGAGGGAGGCACCGGTCCCCCCAAACCCCCGTTCTTCTCTTCAAAAACAACAATGAAATATTTTTAAATGAAATGGTTAAAATAGTAAGTCTTATGTATATTTTACCACAATTTTTTGTTAATGTAAAAAAAAGGAGAAAGTGAGGGGGGAAGGGAAAGAAGAGAGAAAGAGATGAAGGGAATGCACATGTAAATCGTTCATCTCCTGTTAGTAACACTTATTTTCCAAATGAAAATGTCTTGATAAACTCTATGTAATTTAAACTTTAAAGAATCTCTTAGGTAGGTCCTTCAAAAGTTCTATTGGAATTTCTAATATATTGATGTTTCAGAAATAATTCTTTGTAATTCTCTTTTTAAAATGTATTAGCCACTATTTATAACTCAACTTTTTTTTAATTTTATACTCCAAATTCTGGAACTCCTCTCTAGAATTTAATTCTAAAACAAATCTTTAACTGAAGTTAAATGATTCATTTAAAATGAAACACTTCCAACATGTACTGACATCATTAATGTGTATGGCTTTTTAAACCAAATTTTAGGGTCCCTAATGTCCTTGACTCTTTTCTGGCAACAGTCCTCAATATTAATTTAAAAGAAATTAAAAATAGAATAAACAAATTTGGGATTTTTTTCATTATGAAAATAATATAAGCACAAATCCAGAAAATTTAGGAAACTGGAAAAAATTACTATAACCGTAAACTTAACATTAAGTAAGCATTTTTCCAATTCCTGTGAGTTGTATACCCATTGCCTTAGTGATAGGAAATTTCCAGCCGAGGCCATGTGAAAAGTCATTACACTAACCCCTCCTGAGTCCATTAGGTTGCTTCCGTGTTTTACGTCTAAATAAGAGGAGAAACTTGTCTTGATGCACATCTCTTCCTGCCACCACCATTCTGAGTTATTTCCCTGGGACAGAGCCTCAGAGTGGAGACCCTTTCTGTGGTGCGTGATAAACTGTGGTCTGTGTGCGAGTTTGTACACACACATGCTCCAATACAAACCACCCAAAGGCAGGGCCTTTTCCTTCTACTCCCTCTTTCTGGAAGGCTGTCACCTGGGATCTTTGCCTGGAGTTTTAGCTGAAAGGTTTATTTCCTCTGAGAGGTCCTTCCTGACCATGCAGCGTGGATCAGCCACCTGCCCCCTCACTTCCATGTGGTCAGAGCCAGTTCCACACAGAGCAGCCAACCCCTCTGACCTTTCCTTGTATGTCCACTGTGGACCGGCCGTGTTCGTCCACTAGATTGAAAGCTCGTGGGTTTGTACCACCTGCAGTGAACACAGCAGCATCCAGATGGTGGTTTAGGCCACTCCTAGCCATCTAAGCTTCTGGACAAAATTAAGAAAACTTTTTGTGGAAGAGACAAGTATTCCTAATATTCACACAGCATCTGAGTTTGACGAAGGGGTAAGGGATTCAGTCCTAAGTTGGAAGAGCTTAAAGATTTAGGGGAACTGGCAGTGGTGGCTCAGTGGTTGGCTGTTGCTGACCTATGTACCAGGAGGTCATGGTTTGATTCCCAGTCAGAGCACATGCCCTGGGTTGTGGGCTGGTTCCCAAGTATGGGGCATGCAGGCAGCCAATCAATGATTTCTTCTCATCATTGATATCTCCCCCCCCCCTCTCTCTTTCTCTCTCCCATTTCCTCTCTGAAATCAATAAAAGTATGTTTTTTAAAAAACATGTAGGGGATCTAAAAATCGAGAGTCCCTCCTTCCCAAGGCCAAAGTGAGTTCCTCTAACAGCCTGGGTGCCAGGAAAAGTGAATCCTCTCAGCCCAGCTGCGGCTTCCTGCCTCATTAGCCCGCAGGCGCACCTGACACCCAAGAGAACAGGCACAGCCATCTGCTCGGGGGCCGCTGGGGGAGGGCCTTAGAGGTCTAAATATTTTATATCCAAGCATCATGTCCATTTGCAAACTAATGTAAAGTGAAGAATCACAATCATCCCCCAACTTGGAAATAAATGCTGGTGTGCCCCATTACCACACTGCACGTCTAACAGAAGCTTCTGATAGAAACCTGAGGCTCTAAAGTAGGGGTGTCGAACTCAATCAGAGAAGGGGCCAAAATCTAAAATCCAGCCTAAATCGCGGGCCGAATGGTTTACTGAACAGTCATAAACTGACAATGTCATAAACTGACAGCGGAGTGCAGTGATGACAGCGCGGTGCGGGCCACATTGCAAGGCCTGGCGGGCTGGATTTGGCCAGCGAGCCTTGTGTTTGACACATGTGATCTAAAGAGGTTCCCCTGCGGTATGTCACAATGAGAATTCCCACCATCCGAGGGAATCCGACATCTCACACACCACCATACTGCCCCGAACGGTTAAACCTGAACTAAAGGTACCGCCCCCAGGGGAGGCACGTGAACACTTATATGTTCTGCCCTTTCATTCACTGAATACTGTGTTCTCAATCCCTTTTTGTGAAATCCAAAACATAAACTTGGCCACCACAGGGCCACCGTCCTTTCTGTGGTGCGGCTCACAGTCTGGCAGTGCCTGGCTGCGACCCTGGGCCACAGCGTCATACGGGGCTGGAGCCTAACGGGACTCCTCCCAGCGAGGCCGCTCTCCATGGCCCCATGGCCGGCCTCTGCCGGAGCAGGCCCCGCCTGGTGGGAGCCCCGCAGCGGCTGCAGCTTCCCTGGCACCGGGAGGCCGTGCTGAGCACCGTCTGACCCTGGAGCTGGGCCTGGTGCCACCTTCTGTCCTGCCCACCGCACTCCTTTAACCACCGGGAGAGCAGACAGAGCTCAGAGGCACACAATCCCAAACACATTCACAACAAAGCTGGAGAATCCCTGAGAATAAACCAACCTTTTTATTAAAAACATTTTTAATTCCCCACCTGAGGATATTTTATTATTATTACTGATTGAGAGAGAGAGAGATATCAATGAAAGAGAAAACACCGATTGGCTGCCTCCCATGCACACCCCGCCGGGGATAGAACCTGCAACCTCTGCGTGTATAGGATGACGCTCCAAACCACTGAGCCCCCTGGCCAGGGCTAAACCAGCCACTTTCTATGAAAACAATGTGGGAGTAATTGGCTTTTCATTTTCATTATGATTTTTTATGATTATGACAAATTGGAAGTGGCATTTGCACCATAATAAGAGGTTAATATGTAACACTTTATTTTAATACTAGAGGCCTGGTGCATGACATCTGTGCCCTGGGGGTGGAAGGTGGGGGGATGGGGAGCCTTCAGTCAGACATCCTCAGTGCTGCTGTGGAGGGAGGCTCCCTGGCTATCGCCGGCTTGTGGCTGAGCAGCCCTCCCCCTGTAGGAGAGCATGGACCACCAGGGGCAGCTCCTGCAATGAGCATATACCCCCTGGTGGTCAGTGCGCATCATAGCGACCAGTCGTTCCAGCGTTTGGTCGGTTCCAGAGTTTGATTGATTTGCATATTACCCTTTCATTATATAGGATTATTATATAGGATGAGGTTTTCCTATCAAACCTGCAAACTTAGTAAGGAGCAACAGGAACTGCCATTGTACCCAATGGCCTTCCCAAATAAAAGGTTACCAAACATACAGACACGCTGTGTGTGTCTAGATCCATAATTACTTTTTTTTACAGTGGAATATCAGAAATCCAAAAGCGAAAATGTAAGCTTAGTGCCATTTACATCTATACACATTATGCATGAAGTATTTCTATTGTACACAGAAAATTAAACTTAAAATTACAATTTTATTAAGTATCCTTGGACAGTTTTCAATATTAAGAATTTCAAAATCAATACTTGAACGTGTGGACACCTGAGAAGCAAAATAAGCAGCAGTTTACAAATACTGCATTCCATCCCAATGGACGCCATGAAGCACCAAGACTGGCGGGGTGGGGACAGGGGACCTTTCGGACAATGCCTGTCTATGTTCATGGAAACATTAAGTTCCAATTATTCCTGATTAGGGTAAATTAAAAGTCAGTATTCTGACAATGTAGTCATGAAAATAACCTTAAATTATTAACATTCAAGACAGATATAAAAATGTATAGAAAAAGAACATTCCTCTGATCCTAACTGGGTGCAGGACAATGCCATGGACAATCCTAGAGGAAGATATAAACGGATCCATTTTCTTAGAGGCCAGCAGAGAAGGTTCCTCGGGGTCACACTGCCAGGGTTCTAATTCCACCCCTGCCATTTGTGCCAGCCATGGCCAAGGAGCGCTCTGGAGCCTGCTGATAAAGCAGAGCTAAAACATGCTCCCCGGAACGTGTGAAAGCCGCATGACACACGGCATGTAAAAGTGCCTGGCTCGAGGAAAGCCTGTGTCGATGTTAGTTGTTATCCTTATTGGTTACAATTATTAATCACCTTGGAAGTGTGATTAGCCATGAAAAGCCATTTAGGATACTATGTCAGTACAGTTAGTAAATGCAATAAAGCAAATACCTAAAATATAACCACGAGCCAGGACCTCTGCCTGGCTCCTGCCCAGGACACTGCCTCCGGAGGTCACCTCGCTGAGATCTCCACGGACCGAGGCTCAGCCTGTTCACGTTCCCGCAGCCAGAGCAGCAAGACACGTGCTCTTCAAGTGCTCACTGGATCATAGTTCAATAAGAACCGTTTGCATAATTTTACAGTACTGCTTGTAAAGTTATAAACCTAATTAATTGGCAAGAACTGTGCCAGAGGGATAAGCTACAAGCTTAGGTGTCCGTAATTAAACATGAGGTCACCATTTCTTATCACTCCCCACATGCCACAGCGGGAAGGGCTCCCATCACATGGGCTGTAATGGCAAACATGACCACTTCCACAGCGCCAGCTCCACCGCCCCTGCCTGCCTGTTTGCTGTGTGCTCTCTGTGAGGGAACGGCAGGTGCGGAAACAGCCTAGCGATGTTAAGTAAACTGGCCATAGTCACACATCTATCACGTGGCCCACCTGGGATTAACAACCAAATGTGCCCTAGCTGGACTGACGTAGTGGACAGAGTGTCAGCCCGTGAACTGAAGGGTCTCAGGTTCGATTCCAGTCATCGGCACCTGCCTCGGTTGCAGACTCCATCCTGGGCGCCTGTGGGAGGCAACCAATCGATGTCTGTCTCTCTCTCTCTCTCTCTCTCTCTCTCTCTCTCTCTCTCTCTCTCTCTCTCTCATACATCGATGTTTCCCCCTCCCCCTCCCTTTCCACTCTCTTTAAAAATCAATGGAAAAATACCCTCGGGTGAGGATTAACAAAAACAAATGTGGGGCCCTGGCGAGATGGCTAAATTGCTTGGAGCATGGTCCCATACACCAAAAGGGGTTTGATTCCTGGCAGGGCACACAACCAATTGATGCTTCTTTCTCACATCAATGATTCTCCTTCTCTGTCTCTACTTCTCTCTCTAAAATCAATAAAACAATTAACAAAAATGCACAACCAAATGTGTGAACTAGAGTCCTTAATAAATGACAACTTACTATGAGTAAAACTTGAGAGTTTATTTACTAGCTTCTTGCACATTTCTGTTGCTGAAGATTAACGTGCATTATCTCGTGATTGTCAAACACAGCATATTTTCTCTATCACATGGTTCTGCATGCTAACGTGTGTTAGAAATGACTGGAATACACTTTGGCATTCTACTGAACCCAAGACGAATCAGTTATGTTGGATGCAGTAATTGACAAGCCAATAAGCTTGCAAAGGAATTGCACACGTGCAAACACACACGCGTGCATGCACACGGACACGCACAGTGAACCAACCAGAACTGGGGTCGGGGAGTCCCTACTTGCTAGTGCCCCAGTCACTGTCTGGTGGGAACGACAGCAGGTGCTGGCCCCATTTCCACTAGGCGACGCGTGGCCAGGAGACAGCATGACAGGTGCCAGGGGGCTCCTGCCACTCTCTCGTCCCCTCAGAGCGGTTCACCATGGAGCCCGCATAAACAGAGCAGGGAACAGTGTGCCAACACAGGAGCCCAGTGTGAGTGAACGAAGGCAGTCACACCGGGAGCCCCTCCCTTAAGGCACCCATGTTCTCCTCTGGAGCAATCACAAATGGGCACGTGCAAATTCAGTCACTGGCCCCACACCTGACGCCATTTAACACATCATCGGTTAGTTTTTTACTCTATTCACGTAAGCTTCCTTCTCCCTCTTCAAGTCCCCAGTTTTCAACCAGTCAGTCTACAGCTAAATCCTTGGGCAATAATACCTCTGCCTTCAGCCCCAAACTGTGTTCTACAAATCCTGATTTTCTATGAAGCCAATTTTCTCAGAGTGCAAAGAAGGAAACACATTACAGTATTAGCTAGAATTGTCTATCTGGAATGGAAGAAAGATAAGGATCCCCCCTTTATGTTTCTATAGATTACTTATAATAAGTAGCCAGTTTGTGTTTCAATCACGTTTAATCACTTTTTCTAATGGTTATGCTGAGAGTTGTTTCCTTAAAAATGGCAACACTGGCCGAAACCGGTTTGGCTCAGTGGATAGAGCATTAGCCTGCGGACTGAAAGATCCAGGGTTCGATTCCGGTCAAGGGCATGTACCTTGGTTGCGGCACATCCCCAGTGAGGGGTGTGCAAGAGGCAGCTGATCGATGATGATTCTCTCTCATCGATGCTTCTAACTCTCTATCCCTCTCTCTTCCTCTCTGTAAAAAATCAATAAAATATATATATATATTTTAAATTGTAACACTGGCCTAAAAATAGTCGACTACAGTCTTTGTAAAAGGATCTAAGGATCCTTAATAACAACAGTAATATCGACAGCTAGCATTTACGGAGACATCACTGCATGGCAAGCGATGTTCTAATTGCATTACATGTTCATCTTAACCTAAAGTACCTACTGTCCCATTTGTCAGGCAAGGAAACTGAAGCACAAAGAAATTAGACAATTTGCCCAAATGAGTGCCAAAGCCAAATTCAAACCTAACAGCCTAATAACCAGTCCTGGCTCTTTGGTTGATGGTGGTTGTCTGCAAGAGGTTTATCCTTTGAATAATGCAGAAAAATAATTAGTCAGCCAAACATTGGAAACTTAAAAATCCTTTTAATAAACAAAAATCAGGACCGAAATAAACCTTGTATGTAGGAAGAATTAGTCATGAACCCAGGAGGAAGATGAGATGTGCGAGGCGACGCTCACAGGTGTCGCCGACGTAAGTCGTTGAGTGGGTGGAGGAGGGGCAGGTGGCACTAACAGCCCGCAGCCTCCGGAGGCAGATGAGCAGTTCAGCTCTGAAAGGAGGGCAGTGAGCCCCCGATCTCTTCCCCACCAGCGTGAGCTGGATAGGTCGCAGGAAAAAGGCCTTCCAAACAGAGGGGGTTTGGCAGAAATTGATAAAAATGGACAGGAAAATAGAGGAGGTAAGAATACTAACACAGAAACTCTGCCCTGGGACACCTGACCACGGCAAGCTCATTTCCAAGGGTGGCTGGGCTGTATCAGGACACTTTGGTATAGTTCTCTGGCAGAATGAAGTTTTGCAACAATGTGCAGATGTTTAAGTTTTATTATCAATATGGTTCATGTTTTCAGGCTATAAAAAGTATATTTAATTAAACCCAGTATGTATATAAAAGTTTTAATAATAAAAGAGATTCAAGACACGGTAGTTGCTCATATCTATAAAAAGAAAAACCTTTAATGAATAGGAAGCTGAATACTAAAGTAAATTAACAAAAAATAAACAGCCAATGTAATATAAAACATGAGTTAGCTGAGGTGGTTAATGTCAGTTAAATGGCAAATGATCCATTACAACCGATGTTTAAATGCATGTCAATTAAATATGAGCAGACAGCCTTGCAATTTGAGTTTACAGATTTGTTTTTACTTTTTCCAGATTCATATATTGTCTTTTTCAAACATGAACATTTTCTCTGAATTTAAAGCCTTACACAGACACTAAGAAAATTTTGCCAATTAAGTTTATCAAAATGGGGTAATATTACATTGCTTTTAGGAAGGGACAATCCACAAAGTGTTATCAATTTCAAATCATTTGCGTGATAGTCACAGAGCCAGGACACCAGTCTCCCTTCCCTCTCTTTCCTCCATGGACCCCTGTCACGAGGATGTAAGTTATGGGCTGCTCTTAAGAAGCACAGCCTGAGAGAATCCCAAAATGCTTACAGTGTATGGAAGCTTTCTCTCCAGAAGAACTTAAATAAAACGAAAGTGGTGGTTGATAATAGCCCCCTGTATTTATTTGGGAATGGAAGGCTTCTCTCCCAAACACCTTCCTAAAATACACTCCCCTTGCTGGCACCCTTTCTGCCTCTCCGGTGCGTTCTATATTGGATCGCCCACAACCGCCTCCACCTGCCAGGGCCCCGTCCGCGGCCTCCGCCCTCAGCTTCCTCCGGCCGCCCAGAGGGCAGCTTTCCGCCCTGGGCTTCCGTTTTCCAGTAACATCGGCACTGCCACAATCCCCCAGAACTCTGAGAGCCAGGAGACACCGAGCAGGCCAAGGAGATCCAAATGCCAGTTTGGCATGAACCTTTCTCAGGTGCCCAGATGCCCGTCTTCCACAGTGCAGCCCAGGGACCCTAAAAGAGCAGGCAGGAGCGCCGTGGGACACAAATGAGGACCTGAAATTACATTCTGAGAAGAGATTTAAGTAGAAATTTGAATTACTCCCCCCCCTCCCCTCGCCCGAAGTTAAAAAGGAATGAGTTGTACGGTGATGGTGCTGAAGGCCCAGCTGCAGCACCCCTTGCACAGAGCTCCCGCCCCAGGCTCTGCCCTGCCCCAGTGACAGGTGCCCAGCCCGGCTCCGCTGCTCTCCATCCTCATCCCAACGCAGCCAGTCTGTCTGCGGCCTCACCAGAATCCACCCTTCCTGAGTGCCTGGCCCTAAGAAGCCGTGGAGATAAGAAAACGGTTATTTTAATAATATGAAGTTCAATAAAATAAACTTTCCACATACTTTCTTTAGGGTCTTTTAACTTGGGTGCCAGAAAAGAAAGGCCACACTTCAATTGGTTCAAAAGGAAGAACCAACTGACTACAAATAATTCCTGTTTGTATTTCATGCCACGCTACTATCCACGCTCAAACTCCGGTGGAGCAAGAAGCAATTTCCAGGACCTTAGCAGCAAAGCGAGTGAGCAGCCCAGCCTGCCTCCAGCCCACACCTGTGCCTGGTGGTTTCTCCCTGGCAGGAGGGGGGCTCACAGCTTAAAATTAAGGCCCAAAATAATCCCGCTGTTTCCAAGTAATGCCACGGGGTCCCACCCCAAAGCTCAAAGATGTTCATATACACAGACAGGTATCTACAAACACATAACCGCCCGGCACTGGACAACCAGGTACAGCACCCAACCAAAGCAGCGTGAAAATATGATCCCAAAACAAAGAGAAAAATCAAACTGCAACGCACAGAAAAATGACATTTTTGAACTGGTAGGTAAAAATAGAAATTTTCAATTAAAACTAACTATATTCCAACTTTCAAAAGGGTAGAGAGGGGGGAAGTGCATATTTTAGGTAGAGATATAGAAATTATGTGAAATAACCCAAATTGAACTCCTAGAGATGAAAATGATAATGTCTGATATGAAAAATACATTGGGTATATGTAATGGCAGATTGAAACAATGCATGAGACTCCTAAACCTGAAATTGAACACATAATACAGAAAGAAAAAACACAGAGGCCCCGCCAGCATGGCTCAGCGGTTGAGCATCTATCTACCTATGGACCAGGAGGTCACGGTTGGATTCCCTGGTCTGGAACGCATGCCCGGGTTGTGGGCTTGATCCCGTGTGAGGCGTGCAGGAGGCAGCCAATTGATGAACCTCTCTCATTGATGTTTCTACCTCTCTCTCCCTTCCTTTCTGAAATAAAAATATATTTTAAAGAAGCAAAAAACAAACACAGAAGAAAAAAAAGAACTAGGAAGTACTTAATGCTGCTGGAAAGCTGGCTGCAAATTTTTCAACTATAATGAACTGTAAATTCACAACAAAATACACGTAAAAGACACACAAAGAAAACTTCAGCCATAGCCAATAAATGCTATTCTTCCAGGTAATGCTACCCACAGAGTTAAAACAAACCTGCCATACATATGTCTACAGTATATCATAACCGAAATGCCTAAAACCAATAATAGAGAAAGAAAGTCTGAAGAAGAGCCAGGAAAAAAACACATTACACAAAGAAAATAAGAAGCAGTGAGATCAGAAGGTAGTGGAACAATATCTTCACAGTACTAAAAGAAGAATACTGTCAAACTGAATTCTATAGTCAGTACAAAATATTCCAAAACTGTGAGGAAAGGCCTGCTAACTATATATATATATATATATATATATATATATATATATATATAATATGCTAAGTGTCCCAACCACCTGACTGGTCACTATGACACGCACTGACCGCCAGGGAGCAGACACTCAATGCAGGAGCTGCTGTGACGTGCACTGGCCATTCACACAGAAATGGCACCGCAGATCTGGTGCTGGTAAAGCAACACTCAGCTTCCCCCAAGTGGGATACAGGCCCCACCACCACCCTGGAGGAATACCCCACCAAATCTCAGCCAATGCTGCTGAGACCCCATGGTGCAAAATGTGGCTCACAGCCCAGCTCAGCCGGGAAACCACCACTGTGGACACCGAGTAATGACATCACGTAGGAATGCCTGACTTCCTCTCCCTAGCAACTAGCCTCCTTGGAGTTTCTTCAGCCCCGAAACACAACTTGCTTTATAGCCAGGTGCAAACATTTTACACTTTAACCAAATGTCTGTGAAGTGTTTTCCCGTGCCTCATCTCATTTGATCCTCACAGAAGTCCTGGAGTAGGTAGACAGGAGACTCAGTGGAATCCTATTTTCTTTTCATTAGCTGGAAAATGGAGATTTAGAAAGCTTAGAAACTTGACCCGACTGGAAAGAAGAAATGGTGGAACTTGAAAATGACTTCAGGTTTTCTCACTGCACAGAATATAGTCAAACACTGCTGCAGTTAAATATTTTACCCTTTGTTCTCCCTGCGTGATCTACAATAATAATCTGCTTCATGTTGGCATTTACTGCTGTGTTGTTGACAATTACCTGGAAGAGAAGTTGGGGTGCTTCACTGGGCTGGAAAAAGCTTAGCTAAATCAGAAAGCAGGTCTAATTAAGCAAGTTTATTCTATATCTATAAAAGGCTAAGTTGACAAGCACATGTGTGATAGATATAAAGCTCTCACTGGCACCAATTGCACGTGTGTGTTTCGATCTGTCAATGTTGACTGTGAATTTGGTTGACACTTCTATTATAGAGAAATGGTGAATAGCGATATTAAAATATTTCTTCTAATTAATTTCCTTTCAATCTGCATGAATCTTTGCACCGGGCCACCAAGTTATCTGATAAAGTTGTTGTATCCAGGATATATAAGGAATTCTCCAAACTCAGAAGACAAAATGATCCAATTCAAAAATGAGCAAAAGATTTGAACAGATTATTTCACCAAAGAAGGTATAGGAATAGTCATTGCGTACATGAAACCATGCTCAGTACTGTCAGTTATCAGGGAAACACATATTAAACCTTAGTCACTTCCACGGGGTGGCTCTGGTGAAGAGGCAGAGCTAGACGGTGGGATGTGGAGAGGTACACTGCTATGGGAATATAAAATGGTACGGCCATCCTGGAAACCAGAGGGGCAGTTTCTTGTTAGCCAAATGTTTTAGAAAAATTCCATTACTCATAAGAAATGAACATGATGTCTACAGAAAGATGTACACATGACTGTTCTAGGCACAACTCTTCATGAAGACTAAAAAGTGAAACAACCCAAATGTCCATCAAACGGTGGAGGAATAAAACCTGTAGTGGGTAATAAAAGCTCTGACAGTGGTAGCAGGGGGGCCCAGCAGGGAGGAAGGAAGTTGTATGTATACTCTGTGAAGCCGTAGAATACAAGTGGAAGGGAGATTGCAACCCAGAAGCAACAGCTACAAAAATTAAAGCCAATAAATGCTATTCCTCCAGGTGATGCTACCCACAGAGTTAAAACAAACCTGCCAATATCTAACAGAAGAGAAGCTAAAAGATGGAAGATTTTCAGATGTGCTTCCACTTGGCTTTTTAATGATCTGACTTTCACTGACATAATGAGTCCTGTGTGAAGGACAAGTATTGAGGGTTGTTTTTGTTCTGTGTTGTTACGTTTTCAAGAAACAATTTAACCTTTATCCTCTCCAATCTTAGGCGAAATTGCAACACTTTTGTCTCTACCTCCAAACAATTAGCCTTTCAAGTACATTAACCCAACAAGATTATTTACTATAAAACGATTTGATAGCCATAATTCGGTGGGTTTTAAAATGCACTCCATTGCAAAGAGAAGAGTCAGTAATGCCTCCCTTTCGAGAAACTGAGAATCATGAACCATGGTGCCAGGACTCCTCCGGCTTTGTTATTACAAGGTTTATAACGCTAAACTCCCCGAAGGGTCTACACGTTTCAAAATTCTCAACTGTACTCAAACTGAACTTTAGGTTGCACATCTTTAGATGATTAAAAAATAAAATGCACATAAACATCATTGAAATACATCCACAGTCAAAATTCAAATTTCAAAACTACATTTACAGTTTTTACTTCACTCCTCCCCATGTAATCTGGTTTTTGTTTTCTGAAAATCTTGGCCAGTGCCAACATCAAATTGAGTAAAATAACTCTCAAGACAGGTGCCCTTGGAAAAATCACATGCAAATTAGCACAGCAAAATGTTGTAGATACAACACTTTTGAGATATAGAAAGAACCTGTGTTCAGGTCATATAAAAAAGTAACCAGAACAGTAGAGATGTTTGGGTACTAGGGGGGAAAAAACGAAAGATATAGAACCCAGCACACTTTTTCATCATAACCACAAATATACAGCTTAATATTTCCTCTGTTTTTCTATACATAATCAGAGTAAAATATGTCACTGCTGTTGCTGACTACATAGACATTAGCTAATGTTTCTTCTAGAATTTCGACCTCACAATCTTCATTTAGGAAATCTGGAGGAAATCTCCTGTCAAGTGAATATAAAGGATTGCTTTACTTTACAGTTTTCAAGTTCAGAGCTGTATGGAGCAAGGACTGTAAGTCCCTCCTAATCCGCCTCCCTCTGTGGAAGGCAGCATTCTAAGAGCCCCAATATTCCGGCTCCTGCTGTTCCCTGTTACCGCCCTCTCACCCTGAGAGCAGACAGGGCCCCAGAATGTGCTGGGATCCGAACCCACAGCTCAGTTACATTATATGGCAGCAGTCAGGGACTCTGCCAATGAGACGAAGGCCCCTAATTGGTTGACTCTCAGTGAATCAGAGGGAGATTGTGCTGGGTGGGCCTGACCTAAGCAGGAGAGCTCTTTAACGGGGTCAGATGCCTCTCAACTGGATTGGAGGAGCAGCTGCCCTGAGCTCTACAGCCGCAGGGAGGTGAATTCCGCCAACAACCACATGAACCTGGAGGAAGACCCGAGCCTCAGACGAGACCCCAGCCCTGACTGACACCCCGTTATCGGCCATAGGGTATGCCTGGCCCATGGAAACTGTGAAATTAAATGAGGGTTGTTTTAAGCCTCAGAGTTAGTGGCAATTTATTGCACAGCAATAAGAGCACATTCCCAAGCGCCTCTACTCTTTACTGTTTGATTTATTCATTCAGAAATTTCCCCTGGATACAGATACACACAATTTTCTCAGCAACTCTGTTACATAATGCTACATGTTATCCGCATTTTAAAGATAAGGAAAACTTGAGGCCAATGGCTGAAGTAAGGCAGTAGTAAGCTCATGTAATTGTCTATCGATAAGGATAAAAGGCTCACTTTACTACTAATATTGCCGTTTCAAAAAAAAAAAAAAATCATAATCTTTCCAAAATCACAAAGCAAGTAAAAGCAGAAACTGGGATGTTTGAATTCAAGTCTACTTGAATCCAAAGCCCCAAATCCCACCAATTTTTCAGTGCTTATTCTCTGATGTTACTGTTAATTAGAAACAAATTTCTGAAGACTTCATCCATGGTGAATTTCAGAATGCCTGGGATAAGTGAGGGCACAGCAGAAAATCGTTTCTACGTGTGACGAGAGCTCCACCAGCGAAGGAAACCAGCAGCAGCAGACAGAACAATCTGGACCCAGAACAAAGGAGAGATCTGCGTTTTCAAATACAAACAGGCCCAATACCAACAGGCAGAACCCCGTTTCCGCTGGGACCCAGGAGCCCTGGGAGGCGGCCAGAGCGAGGCTGGGAGACCAGGCCCAGTGTATGACGGCCGCCCGCTCGGGTCACAAACATCATGTTGTAACTCGGCTTGAGCAAGACGTAAACACGTTGCACAACACGCGGAATGAAAGCAAAACTCATGGAGGCAGCTGAAGCCAGACACCCAAACGTTTCATCACGCGGCGAGCGCCGAGTGGGAATGCGGGAGAGGGAGCGATCGGGTGCCGGACACTCAGGACGGCCCTTCTGGAAGCTCGGAGAACCTTGCTTCCTCACCGTCACCCATAACCTTGCAGCGTTAATGAAACCGGTGAAAACAGTCTAGAACCAAGTGACGCCGGATTCCAAAATTTAAAGCATCACAGCAAGAATTATTAAGCAATACTGGTTAAAATATCAAAGCGTATTTCAGGTGTTACAGAATAAAATGTAAAACTAGTTTAGAATATAAAAATCAAAAGCAATGTTCTACAGATTCGAAGTTTTTATTTTTAGTGGTTAAATACAATATTCTACATAATGTCTACATTCCAGAATTCCGTAACTGATACAATCCATTTTCTTTACAAAGTCTGAAATGCTATTACCCAGGTCTGACTGCTACCAGTCAGTGCAAAAGACATTATTTCAGAATGAAAAGTAAGCCAGACAGAAGAAAATAAATTGAAGTTATTGTGCCTTCTAAATTATGAGACAGTGTATTTTCTTTAGGAAATCAGGATGTAATAGTGAAGTATGCTTTTAAATTCTATTTTAATAAATGTTCCAGAACCTAAGTTCCCGGTCACATAAAGTTCACTTATATTAAGTCACACATCTATAGTTATAGTGTAAAACTAGTGCCACTGGAACAAGGCTGAGTAAGGTTAATTAACTTGGCTCATGGGGTACTACTATATATAATCATTGCATTATTATGAGATGTTAAAAATTTTTGACATCTCTTTTCACTAAATGCAGAAAATTCTGACTCACCATACCTCTGTGTGAGCGTAGCAGCTTCAATAAATGAATTCTGACTACTTTCTCCAGCTGACTGTCGTAAAGCATATACCAGCTCAGAGGGAACGCCAACAATACAAATTCACATTCCAGTGCGAAGCTGGTCTCCCCTCCCCGTGGGCTGGAGCAGGATACAGTTTTAGCCCAGACCGTCAAACCTATTTTGGACAGATCTGCATTCATATTACATGGGCAATTTTGTTGGCACACATGAATACAAATAAAATAAGCAGATATTAATAGCAAGGCATGCTTTTACTCGGTGTCCATTCTTGAAATAATTTGCAAATGACTTGCATAGTCAGGTTCTTCTCTAAGTCACCTTGTTTAGAACCTGGAGGGCAGCTATGCTCACCACTACACCACCAACGCCGACGTTGTTTAGAACCTGGAACGCGTTTCCAGAAATATACCTAAGGTGCAATTAAATTTCTCAGCCTATGAAAAACTTCCACACACAAACAGAACCAATGCTACCGGAAGCTAAATTCCCTTTATATCAGCGCTTCCCTCCACAGCAAAAGTCCCCCAGCTCCAGGCCGAGCGTCAGCACCCCCACTCGTCGGGACTCCATCCCAAGCAGTAAAAGCTGTGCTCACAGGTGCTCCCGTTCCTTCACTCTTCACTCCAAGCAGCCAGCACAGAACCTAAGGCCAGAATAGCCATTAGCAACAAAAAGGTGCTGCTGTTTACAGCGGCTGCCGTAGGTGCATGAGCTCAAGTGTCCCGGAGTAACCCTATGACGGAGGAACCTTTATTCCCTGCTGTCAGCACAGCGAACAGGTGAAAGAAAAGGGACATAAACTGCTCGGGTCACAGAGCCAGGAGTGGAGGTGCTGAGATTCACACTCACCCAACTAGCCCCCCCAGACCGATTCCCACAGCCACTGGGTGATGAGGATTCTGAGATTACAGTGGTCCTGCAGCCACAGAGGGTGTTTCAAAACTGAGTTCAAAACCAAAGAGCAACAGCTCAGTGGATGGGGGCACACCAGACAGAGCGATAACCATGAGGGTGAGAGTGTGGGGGAAGGAGTGCATGATTGACATTTGCCTTCTGGGACAATTTTCCATGAGGATTTTCTTTTTTGCTAAGGGGCAATAAATAATTAAGACAAAACAACTTCTACACTCACTGTTTCCAAATGTCTCACATCTTCCTATTTTATTTTTCAGATTTCTCATCTAATACTGTAACCCAGTTTCCCATTTTACCCTCCTTTTTGTAAAATGAGGGTAAAATGTTCAAACATTTGTATCAACTTACAATTCTCAGTAAAATACTGGTCACCAAGAAGCATTACCAAACAATAGTTAAAAATGATCATTTCGGATGATGGAGCCACCTGGCTAACAGCATGTCAAAGAGCTGGCTCAGGCACCCAGGCCCCCACACTCCCTGGCCAGCAGGCAGGCAGGCAGGCAGGCAGGCACTGGGAAAGGCTTCTGGTGACCTGAGGAGGAACAAGGACAGCGCTTTCCCAAGACAGAATGAGCAGGAAACAAACTCAGTGCCCAAAACCTACACAAATTTGAACTTTGCATACGTGTACTGCAAAGATTTACTTAGCTGAAGGAAAACTAAATTCTGAAACTGAGTGTCCTATTGGATGAATAAAAGTTCTTTGTGACTCTTATTGCCACTACTTTCAAAATAATCACGAGCCCCCAAAAGGAGGTTTATACAGTACTAGAGGCCCAGTGCATGAAATTCGTGCACAGGTAGGGAACCTAGGCCTACCAACGATCAGGGCTGATGGGGCCTTCTGGCTGCCAGTACCCGGACTTCCTTCCCAAGCCACTGGCTGTTGCCCGGGGCCTTCCTACGATCTGTGCCACCCCTGGTGGCCAGCGCACATCATAGAGAGCGATCAAACTGCTGGTGTCCCGGTTGAACTCTCGAGGAGACAATTTGCATATTAGCTTTTTATATATGTATATATTTGTTTTTCATATAATTACAAGTCAATGTTATATGAAAGGATAATTTCAACTCACTGATCAAACAGTATTAAATACATGCAGAAAAGTCTGAAAGTTAAATTTTCACTCTGATAACAATAATGAATCGGACATATGCTTTAATTCATAAGAGCAGACTGAGATTTACTATTTCAAATAAAATACATAAGGTAAATTAATATTATTATATTTGTAAAGCAATGAAACAAATTCTATGTACCAAATGGGCAAATAAACACATTCTCTCCTTTCTCTCCTTTTTTCTCTTTCCTACTCATCATTTAGAGAGCAGTGAAAAATCACTCAAAAGAGTGAAGTATTAGGAAGAAAAAAATCCATCTCCTAATTAATCATTAACCTGGCAGGTGACAGCTGATTTATCTTCACGACTTTCACTCCTATTTAATGACACTTCCTATGGTGATTTGTATCTTAATACTATGAAGCTCTTATCTAGAGAGCACATGTCTGTGTGTCCATGTACATGTGTATGCATAAAACTAATTTCTATTTAGTTAACACTTCTTCAAATCTTCAAATATGAGGAGTATTTTGAAAAACAGTAATACTATATGAACCCTTACTGTCTCTCAGAAGACTAGATTTACAGATCCACTAATGATGTTGAGACACAATGTCTAATCAAAGCAATTAAAAATTAGGACATTATCAGCATTAACAAAGAGCAAAGACAGACACACGGAAATTTATTAAGTTATTAAAAGAGCTAGGAAAAAAGCTATTAAAAGTTATCTGTGTTTGCATTGTAATAACTTTTCCCCAAAATAAAACCACTCCTTCTAAACATTTACACTTTCAAAATAAAAAGATTAACAAGATTTTATTTGTTTTTTAAAAAATATATTTTATTGATTTTTTACAGAGAGGAAGGGAGATAGACAGCTAGAAACGTCGATGAGAGAGAAACATCGACCAGCTGCCTCTTGCACACCCCCTACTGGGGATGTGCCCGCAACCAAGGTACATGCCCTTGACCGGAATCGAACCTGGGACCCTTCAGTCCTCAGACCGACGCTCTACCACTGAGCCAAACTGGCTTCGGCAAGATTAACAAGATTTTAAAGTATGCCTTCTTAAATCTTGGTATATTGCAAATAGCAATGTAAATAAAATAAAGTGTTAATGTAAATTTCAAAGTAAGCAAAAATGGTTAACTAAAATTTGTTTGACTGTGAATCTATCCTGTTGAATGACAAATTAACAGCTTATACAAATGGAAACTTGTTCCATTTACTGGAAAGAAAATGGGCAGCATATCCTAAATATCTTAGAGATACCATGAGAAGGTGTGGTCCCTGTGCAAAGGCAATCGGAGATCACCCAGTTCTGCTAGTCCTGAATCAACAGTAAACAAACAAGAGCCAAGCAGATGGAGATGGAGCTTCAGGAGGCCAGGGGACCTGCGGGCGGGATCCGGGACTAGAGGTGCTGCCAGAGGGCAGGGAGGATGCAGCCAAATTGTCTCCCAGTTTCCTCTCCCAGCCCAGCCCAGCCCAGCCCCAGCCCAGCCCCAGCCCAGCCCAGCCCAGCCCAGCCCAGCCCCAGCCCAGCCCCAGCCCAGCCCCAGCCCAGCCCAGCCCAGCCCAGCCCCAGCCCCAGCCCAGCCCAGCCCCAGCCCCAGCCCCAGCCCAGCCCCAGCCCAGCCCAGCCCCAGCCCCAGCCCAGCCCAGCCCAGCCCAGCCCAGCCCCAGCCCCAGCCCCAGCCCAGCCCCAGCCCCAGCCCCAGCCCCAGCCCCAGCCCCAGCCCAGCCCCAGCCCCAGCCCCAGCCCCAGCCCCAGCCCCGCCCCAGCCCCAGCCCCAGCCCCAGCCCCAGCCCCAGCCCAGCCCCAGCCCCAGCCCAGCCCCAGCCCCAGCCCCAGCCCCAGCCTCTCTTTTCACACTGGTCCCCAAGACAGAAGCTGTGTCCCTGGCCATGTCACCATGTTCCTGGGTCCCCTGCATGCTCTCTACCCATCACCCCCTCCTTCGGTGTGGATCCCATTAAGTAAAAATTGGGGAGGGGGGGGCGCATGTAAATACACAAGGAAGACACCCCAGTAATTAAAACAAAAAGCTTTAATTAAATAAGTCTGATCTAAAATTTCTGAGAATTAAGTAAAGATTATTACATTTTTTGCATGAAACGCAATAATTTCCAATTGTACATTTAAATATGACATTTGGATAATCAAGCTAAAAAAAATTTTTTTCACCAACTCCCAAGAGATAATTAGCAAACTATATTTCCAAATTAGGTTCCAAAATTTCAAAACTGTATTTGATATAAGAGTTGGAAAAAGAGGCTATTAAATGTTGTCTATATTTGTATTACAATAGATTCTTCCCTAAATTTAAACCTCTAAGGTTTTATTTTTAAACTTCTTAATTTTATTCTAAGCTTCCTGCAACTATTAATACATCTTCATAAATTAAAGTGCAAATTTCATTTATTTCACTAACCCCTGCAAAAGTAGGCAAAATAGCTTTGGAATTATCAGCAGTGATTTTTCTTAAATGACACTCTGCACGCTGTGGATAAAGCTGGGGGGCGGGGCAGGCAGATAGCTGCTTCAGTGAAAGCAGCCTCGCCTGCATGAGCAGGAGAGCCTCTGGGAAGCAGAGCGCCCTCCGTCTCTCACCGCCAGCCAGATAGATGCAGGAAAGAAACTGCAGCACCTGCAACATAGCAACTGGCAAAGGCACTGCCCAACGGTATTATTACTCCAAACCTTTAAAAAATAGTTTAAAAATAAAAATAAACTCTTCTCCACAGCTGCTCTATAAAAAAAAAAGGGGGGGGGGGAAATAACTGAATTTCAAACCGCTGCTAACCGATGTCCACCACCGGGGGAACAGAATACATATGCAGATGTATAGTCAATGAAGAAATAACTGTTATGAAATATTCATTTGAAAAGTAATTAAGTCTTCCAACTGAAAAGCTAACCTTTCACAACACGAAGCCACGCAGCTCCGAGATTAAGGCGTCACGTCCTCTGGAGCTGTTACCATTTACTCAGCACCTTATCTATGCTGATGCTTTAGACTGTTTATAGTCTTCATTTCCTAAAAGCTCCAATGAAACAAAACCAAAGAATGATTCTCCTCAAATATACAAAACAGAACCTTCACAGATCACACACACAGACATAAAACAGCCTTACTAACTTTTCTTAAAATTTTCATGAAAAATAAATCTTTTCAAGAGAATCCACACAGTTGAGAATGAGCTGCTGCATGTTTATTTGTTTTTAAAAGATAATTTTAAAATGTGTCTTCTCTCTTGCAAAATCAATAACAACTCCAAACTAACAATTTTTATAGACATACAAACACATGCACGCAACAATTGTATGGCCTGAGTATGCACATAAGATTTTTGCCAACATAAATGAATTAAAAATCACAAATCTCTCCAGCCTGCACTATTTCCCCACATTTCACATTAGCCTGTCCTCAGTCTCAGCGCATAAGCATAAAGACATTTTTTTAGGGTGGGAGGGGTGGTCAGGGGAAGAAATTAGTAGGATGTTAAGCTTCAGTGGCCAAAACAGACTATTAGCCTTCGTTTGGCTATTAGTCACATAAGCAGAGCGGTCTCCGAAGTGTCACCAGCAGATAGCAATACATCCTCAGAATGAGACTAGCGCCTGCTTTCCTCGTGTGGAAGGGAGAGCAAAGAGCTGACTCAGCGGAGCAGCATATCCATTCAAGGCGCACGCTCTGATGTCACCGGGCCTCGACAGCTCACAGCCTTCCAGAGCCAAAGGCCAGGAGATGAGTGAATACAGCATGCACTGACTCCATGGCAAGGCTGGGCTTTTTATTTTTATTTTTATTTTTATTTTTTTGGGGGGGGAGGGGGCTTAGGGGGTGACACTCGGGCCAATTCTCCCCACAACAGCAAGCCAAAACGCAGTCTCTTTGTGACCCTCCAAGAACAACAGGAGAGGTTCTGAAGCCGAAGCAGAGTGCTGTGCAGGAAGCTCTCACCGAGTTACCAAAGCCCCTTCCCTCCACACGGCCCGCCAGGAGGACAGAGGCCGGTCCGTCGACTCCCACCGCCTGGACCCTCACCCGGCACCTCTCACCCCCACCGCACAGGCACACTGAAACGGTCCATTTCTGAGCTAAACATGACACAATTTCTGTAAACAAGGAGAATCTCAAATAAATATACCAAGAAGATAAGTGTGTTTTGTTTTGAGGAGTCTTATTTTGTTTGTAAAACAAACTCTTCCAAAGTTTTGCTTTAAAGGAGCAGTTGATCGGTTTTAGTTAAATAGCATTCGGTTACTTTTTAATATCTGAGTATCGTCTTGAACAAATGGCACAGATTTCTGAAAAAGGACTTTCTAAAACTAAATGTAAAATCTTCACTAAGGAACACTGAGGTGTAGTTTACCATGGTTTTATGTTGAAATCTTAGCAATATTCCTTAAAGGAAAAGATGGGAAATTTGAGCTTTCTGCTGAGCTGTCATTTACCCTGCTGATTTTCTAAAAGACTATGCATGTACACATAAAACTTTTCCATGGAATCAATCAGGGCACTTGCTCTTTTTAGCAAATATAGGGAGGTAGAGTGGAGTTATTCTTTATTTGGAAGGAAGAATTGCAAGATGCTTCTTCCACTTGCTAGTTATTTATTTTAGAACACACTGAAACAACATGAATTTTCTTTTTAAATGTATTCCTCAGTGAACAAAGCCTCGGGCAGATAGAGTGAGGCAGCTGCTCCTCGCCTCGTGCCTGTTACTCAGGTTCAACAGCACCAGCAGACACTGCGCAGAGTTCAGGCAGCAGGAGGCCAAGCTGTGCACGTGCTCTTGCCCGTCTGCCTAACAGTAACACTGCTCATCACCAGGCTTCTAGCAAGAGGTCACCCAAGTGGTGACCCTGAGGCATGGCCAAGAGCAGGTGAAGGGCAAGGCGCACGTGCTCGAGGGACAGCCCGTGCCCGGGTGGCCCCAGGGCGATCCAGATGAGGACACGGCTCGGGGGTGCAACACTTGCCAAGGGGCCCAGCCAGCAAGCACCGCTGCGCACAGGAAGTCCCTCAGCATCACGTGGAGCCAAAGAGAAAGACCAAGTGTGCATTTCAGCACCTCCCAGTGTCCTTCAGCTGAGCCCCTTCGTCCACTCTCCACAGCGCACCCCGTGGTTTGTGCAGACCCCGGCATCTTTAACAATGCGGGTGCCTGCAGGCTGCCGGTGAGAAGGCCGGTTACCCGGGAAGCTGTTCCGGTCTCCGGTTCCGTTAGGCAGCCCACAGAGCGTGCACATCGCACGCCGCACGTGAGCGCTGGGCGCTGGCATCTTGTTTGGGACAGGAGTGTCCGTGCGGAGCTGA
This sequence comes from Pipistrellus hanaki, assembly GCF_964339955.1. Lineage (NCBI taxonomy): Eukaryota > Metazoa > Chordata > Mammalia > Chiroptera > Vespertilionidae > Pipistrellus > Pipistrellus hanaki. The sequence goes on along the minus strand of NC_140509.1, from coordinate 84,430,561 downwards.
GGGCTGGGGGTGCCGGTCTGTCTTTGTCTCCCAGCAGGGCAATTTCCTTCCTTTCTGGGAGGACACGATCAACTTCAAATTTAGAAATCAATGTTCCATTTTGCAGCGCTTTGTTCCTCTTCGCAGCGAGCGTGTGCCGCTCTGCCATGGTTTCAGAATGGCGCCCTGACCTGCTCGGGGCGCCGTGAGCTCGCTCTCCAGATGTCGCGCCGCCCCGGCTCATAAACGTGCGGAGAATAATCCCGCCGCTTCCCTGCACAGCCGCCTCCACACTCAGCCTGCAGAAGCACAGGGAGTGCGGGGGCCTGCAGTCCACAGCCTGCGCCTTCGCTGAATGCAAAACGTGTTCCAGTTTCCCAGGCTCTTCTTTGTTTACCGGATAATTTGGGGTTCTCCCCCTTTGACAACTGCCCTTCAGACACACAGAAAACGATGCAAAGACCATCCGTGGAACTGGTGCTCTAGTGTTTAAGGCTGTGAGCAAAGAGCTGCGCGATGGAAATGACTCAACAACCAACAGACACATCTGCTCACAAACAAAAACAGAGCTTTTAAAGGCAAACTTTGCCAATAAAACAAAGTTTATGCACATTATTTCTTGTTGGTTAAGCTAATGTAATTACCAAATGAAAATATAATTTTAGTTTACTATAATTTAGTTTGAATTATTTTTTAAACAGTAAATCCAAGAAAGTCATTTCAACTCAACTCATTCAAAGAGAAGGCTGTTTCCATCCTGATTTGAGAACACAAAATGCTCTTCATAAGAACCCTAAGTGCCCCAACTCCCTTTAAATGGACTTTTAGATCAGCAAAGAGTTATCTCAGCAGTATTCGCTCCCCCCCAGCCCCTCCCCACCCCCAGAGAGCCACCCCATTCTAAGCTCAGACCTCAGTGCTTGCTGGGCAGAACAAAACCTTTCTAGCCAAGTGCCTCACGTGTGTCTGTTGATCACTTCCCGCTTTTAACAGTGCTCTGGCACTAACTCAAAGGAAACAGTAGCAGAGAAATGTAAAGCTTTAAATACCGTTTATTTTTTATTGTAGGAGATGAAGAAGGATCCATATTTTTAAAACTGATGCTATATTTGAAAAGAAGAACTAACTCAGACAATGTAGTCAACAACTCAATTCTATAACTGTTGCACTCTTTATTCTAAAGACTTCTTAAAATTTTAGTAAACTGCTAAGATTTTATTGAAAAATATCTTAATAAGATGTATCATCCAACTTTTAATAGGCTTTAAGAACCTCTGCAACAACAAACAACTCAAATGAGGCAAGACCTTTTCAACAGAGAGAAAGAAAGGTCATTTTCTTGCCTTCACCTTTTACAAAATAGACTAAGAAGCGGAAAATCATACCCAACCATTAAATACGACAACTAACAGAGAAAAAAATTCCGTTTTGCCTGGCACCTTTCCTATGCCAAGTCCCACAGATTCATTAATAGCCTTCCCATGATCTCACTAACGGAAGTGTGATAGTGCAGTCACTGGGGCTTTGTATTTAGTGGGAGGCACATATACGAAGGTAAGCGTTTTATTTAACGTAAGATTCCAGATCACAGCCAGGTGGAGGAAGGGAGAGGCTTCTTTATGTGTCCTCACCTTCACAAGCACTTTCTTCATTTGTAAACCAACGCCCTTTCGCTCCTGCCCTCAACATCTTCTGTGCTTTGCTTCAGTGACTGGACTACAATCTCTCCTTGGATTTATTATAGTTTTATTAATAGAAATTACCAGATTACTGACTTTTCCAAAAAAGAAAGAGAAATCTAGACTGTAATGAAAAATAATGATTATTCAAAGCAAATACTGAAGATATTGAAGAACATGTATGTTTTAATTATTTTCTTAATTTTCCTTTATTTTTATTAGCACTATTCCAGATGTCCCCATTTCTGCCCCCTTTGCCTGCCTCCACCCAACCCCCAACCCCTCTCCCCTCGTCCCCTTTCCCTCTGGCCATCAACACACTGTCCTCTGTGGCTCTGGGTTATGCATATCTGTCCTTTGGCTGATGAAGACATTAGAGAACATTTAAATGTCCCACAACAGGATGGGCCAATGTATAACACAACAAAATAAATGTATGTGTTGAGAAGTGCTTTCATAATCTCACAAATTCTGTATACCTTTATTTTTCTTCAAACCAGGAATGTACTACCAAGACTCAAGAATTGCTTAGTAAGATGAATTCATAAATTCCCCTTTTCCCATCATAAATAAAACAAATTATGTTTATAGACTGAATAACCCATCCATCTTCTTTTGATGCTGAAGTGTACAGTACGCCACAGAATCCAACTAATATTGAAACATTACTCATTCTTGGTGGTTTTCCTCTTTAAAGGAGGGAAGGAGGAACATTTTAAAAATAAAACGATGTTCGCAGGGGTGGGACGCTGTCTGTGAGGAAAGTAAGTCCGCATTAACCTCTGGTGTCGGGAACATGACTGTGAAATGCAGTGGTTGGTGAAATGAATGTAGAAACGGAACACAAGCTGAGTTCTGAAGGAGGTGACAAGTGAATTGGCAATCCTGAAACATACTATTCAAACTACACAACTACATTATCTGAATGTAAAATATAGTTCTTGTGAAAATTCTAAACAGAAAACTAAAAGTAATAATTTTTTTAAAAAGCTAATGAAGTCCCTGCTCTTAAACATAAAAGGAAGGCAGTGCCACCAGCAAATTCCATAACCAAATGACACCGGGCTCTCCTCAACAGCATCTCCATCATCAGCTGGCCAATGAGATCAGTCTTAGAAAGCAGAGTCTGCCCGGCTGGTGTTGCTCAGTGGTTAGAGTATCAGCCACATATCCAAGGGTCATGGGCTCAATTCCTATCAAGTGCATGTGCCTGGACTGCAGGTTTGACCCCCAGCCCGTCAGGGTACATTGCAGGAGGCAACCAGTCAATGTTTCTCTCTCAGTTTGATCCTCCCTCCCTTCCACTCTCTCTAAAAATCAAAGGAAAAAACATCCTTGGGTGAAGATTAACAACAAAAAAGTCAAGAGTCTGAAAACTCCTATAATATGTTGCCCAAAATTGCCACCTACTCTCATGCTCTAAATATGAAATAATTTGAAACCATGGGAGAAAACACCTCTTGATACCCTTTACAATTAAATAGAAAAGTCACAAATATCAGTAGAGACCACCTGTATGCATTCCAGGGAAATCACTTATAACCCAGAGGCTTACCCCTAAGCTGCTGCTCAGATATGACACCTAAGTTATGAGGAAGATGCCGTTATAAGTGTCACGTTTTCCACTCCATGTCCTGACGCGGCAGGTTACACCTGCGCAGTGATGGGGAGCAAAACCACAAGTCCACACAGCACACTCCACTTCCGGGGTCACGCTCCGCCCCCCGGGACACACTCCGCCCCCACCCCCACACGCTCCGCCCCCCGGGCCACATTCCGCCCCCCGCCCCCCCCCACACGCTCCGCCCCCCCGGGGTCACGCTCCGCCCCCTGGGACACGCTCTGCCGCGCCCCCCCCCACGCTCCGTCCCCGGGGCCACAGGGCTGCCTGATGTGCAGGCTGTGCCAGGGCCGGAGTCCCCACAGCTGAGGCTGACCCTGACGGTGGCTGCAGGCGGGAGAAGTGGGGCGTCTGAGACACGCGGACGGTACCTGACGGCTCTATTTCCGGTCACACGGTAATTAGGAGCTCACAGACCCAGGAAGGAGGAAGACAGGTGAGGACTCAGCCTCTCAGCTTCTGAAGCAGCACGCCAGTGCACAGCCTTCACTCACCGCATGGCCAATTAGCCCAACTCCGCAGCAGCTGAGCTCTACATGTAAAATGGATTTGTACCTTCAATCCCTGGAACATGTGTGAATGAGTTCTGTATGAATGCTAGTTCAGAATGCGCTGCACACCAAGGATTTATATAGTAAAAATGTGCAAGCCATAATGTAAGCACACTGCTATTTTCACCAAAGTCCACTCTGCAGTAAAAACACGCCCGCAGAGCCCGCAATCTAGAACCGCACTGTCCAATACGGCAGCTATTAGCCACATATGGCTACACAAGTTTAATTACAATTTAAAGTTCAGCTGCTCACAGCAGCCAGGTTCTGAGTGCTACGCAGCAGCATGTGGCGAGCGGCTACCACACTGGACCAGCAGACATGGGTACTGTCCTCCTGCAGAAGGCTCTGCGGGCGGGGGGCTAGGTATCCCCAGTCCCTGCACACACTGTCAGCCACAACCAAAGCCACTGTATTTATTTTTCCCACTGGGGGAGGTGCAAAATGCACTTAATGGAAATCGCATTAGGAGAGTCACTGGAAAGAGAACTTACCAGCCCTCACCCCAAGTCAAGCCCAAACTGCTGGGCCTTAGAGAAGCGAACTGGCCGCCATCACGGGGCGTGTGCGTGGCCAAGGAAAGGCACGCTGGCTCCAGGGCCACGCCAGAGGCTGCCTTCCCACCTGCCATCCGAACCAGCCCTGGTGGGAGGTGAGGTTCTCCCTGATCTATGAGACATGCTGTCTGTCAGGCAGCTCCCGGTAGGTGCCATGCCCGCCAGGTGCGCTGGCACGCGCTCTCTCTCTCTCTCTCTCTCTCTCTCTCTCTCTCTCTCTCCCCCACCCACCCCCCCGGAGCCCTGGCTTCTGCGGACAGAGGGGCGGGTGGGGAGGCAGGTGGCTGACACGCCCAGCAGGAGCTGTACTGCTGCCATGAACACGTGGGAGGTCTGGGCCCATCCACAAAGAAAGGCCTTTCTTCTGAGTGGCCACTGGGCTCCTTTCCTCCGCTCTCTCCACGGCAATGGTGTGTGAGGAGGCAAAGCCCTCGGACTCAGAAGCAGGTGCCCTGCTCTCCTCCCCGGTGCCAGCCCCGTGCACACCTGCCCCCAGGTTTGGAGCCCAGGAAGGACTATGCCAGTTTCAGCTTCCCTGGTACCAGTGCCCCTGGGCCCTGGGCAGCCGGGGACACGGTGAAGCAGAGGGCAGTCAGGGACACAGAGGAACAGAGAAACGTGAGGGGTGGGGGGGGGGGGTAGAGGCAGCCTTGTCCCACGGCCTGCGTCTCCAGCAGCCATGCCGACGACCAACAGGCCCACTCCCTGCACTGGGCCCCTCAAATGGCACGGCTTTATTGCCAAGGTCCTACACCAGGTCAACTGAAAACTACCCTCAAGTATCTGAACAGCCATATTATAGGAGAGGGACTTAGATTTGTCTGTACAATTAAAGTAGAACACAATCCAAGAAAACATTTCATGTTAAGAGAAGACAGAATTTCCTAGCAATTTAAGTGATTAGAAACAAAATGCTTTATGAAGTGGAGAGTTTCATATTACAAGACATTCCAAGTAATATTTTAGAAGCAATTTGTATATCAGGTAGGGAGGGATATGTATATATTATATGAACTTCTAAGATTCAGCAAATCATATGTATATATACAACTAAGTGGTCTCAGACCAAATAGATTTAATAAGGTGACAGACTATTACTTCAAAAGTCACATCAACTAAAGCCTTTCAAAATGAATCCATAGTTCCCAACAACAGGAAGTCTTTCCTTTCATACGGCAGTGAGGGTACACTATATGAGAGGGACTAAACAGACACTTACATTTTAAATAAAGTTATTGCTGAAATTCAGTTCCGTTCACACACACACACACACACACACACACACACACACTCTTCATATTTTAGTACTTTAAGAGCTTAGTTTCTTGGAACTTTCGTCTCCTCTGAAAGTGTATAAGATCAAGCTGATAACGGGTTAAGTCCCAAAAATAAAGGAGCAACAGAGCAAATCTGACTGCATGTTTGAAAAAGCCTATAAAATGTTACAAGCAAAACAGGAAAGCCTGTGTTAATAATGCATAAACCAAAAGAGAAAAAAGCTACCCATTTAATGGAATAATGCTTTTATCCTTGCAGTTAAAATGAAATAAACCATGACTATTAATCTAGTAAGACCATGTAAAAATGTAATTTTTAAACATTTACTAAAAGGGGACAGTTCAGTAACCACTCTAAAATCAAGGCCTTGTGTACAGCAGCGTTTAAACGCTAAATACCAATCTCCTGTCTGTGGACTCCATTACCCACCCTGTCGCCATAGCAACGCTAACAGTATGCCTGACTTCAAAGACAAAGATGTAATTTCAGACTTCCAGCAGCCAGAGGGAGTGGTAAGAATATTCTACCCAGGCGGTGTCAGCTGATGATAAATTATAAAAATACCCAGGAAGGTTATGAGCGGACTGTACCACACAGTCTCATGTTCCTGGGGAAGACCCATACTGGCCAAACACCCTGGGAGACAGTAAAAGTAAAACAAAAAGTAAGCGAGAAGAATCTCCCCGGGATCTCATTTTCTGTTGTTGTTTAAAATTACATGGTGCAGCGTCCGCCCTCCTCCTTCTATGTCCCGGGAGAAAATAAAAATAGCTCTCCCATCCCCTTCCTCGTTCGGATGGAGGGTAACTGAAGATGTGCAGGGCTGTTCGGGGACTGGCAAAACCAGCTCTGTGAGTGCCACCCCCACATGCTGAAGCTGGCATCCGTCAGCCTCTTTCCAGCCCGGCAGCCAGCGCGGGCAGCGGGCGTACCTGTGCGCTCGGCACCGAGCAGCGCCGGGCCGGGCTGTGCTCCAACTGCCCTAAGCCCAGCCTGCTCCACACTTTCCTGTGAGCCCTCCGGAGGGAAATACAGAAAACTATTTGCCAATTTACAGGATGGTGTGTGTGTGTGTGTGTGTGTGTGTGTGTGTGTGTGTGTTAAAAACAAACAAACCCATAAACCAATAAAGCTGCCGGAGACAGTCCTGGCCATGGTTCCGCAGTGAATGTGTGTGAAAGTGCGACCCTGGAGGAAGCCACAGGCCTGAGCAGGAACTTCCCTAAGAGGCAGGAAGCAGTCTCCGAGGTTCTCTACCGGGAGCACCGCCCCGGCACCAGGACTGGCTCTCACTGGGAAGAAGCTGCAAAGGGCTGGATGGCTGACAGATGAACAGAGGCGGTCTAACCACGACGTTGGTGTTTTATGAGAGTAAGAAATACGGTAAGTTTGGAGCTTTGAAAAAGTCCAGTTCCCTTACAATAACAGAAGCAAACACAGCAGCCCTTTTCTCCAGATGTAAAGACTACGATCTGTCCCCTGCCCCGCAAAGGCCAACGACTGGCCAAGGAGAGAGACAACGTGGACTCCGATCAGAGCTGGTGTCAGACTCCCGCTCTGCTAGGGCTCTGGCCTGCTGCTCTCCGTTCTCTCCAAAGTGCAAGGCACAGCAACCAAATATAGTCCGTCTGTGTTTCTTCCCCGGCCAATCCGGGGCTGGGGCTGTTCGGTGAGGAAATGGGGTGTCCCCAGCTTTGGTGCTCTTCCCCACTAAAACTCGGAAAGCAGCTGGACGATTATATAATAGATGCATCCTTCTCCTCCGATTTTATAATGTACTCAAGTCAGGAGGAACAAGAAAAATAAATCACATCATTTTGCCACAAGATATAAACAGACACAGTTATAATTGTTAAGTCATTAGTAGAAGTTTGCACTGTAAAATTTAAGTCATCAGCCTATCTCACCAATTAATCTGGAGCCCAAATTTTACAACCCAAATATTAGCAATCTTCTCCCATAAAACATACAACATAAAAGTGCCGAACTATAAAACAAATGTCACCTACACCCCACAAAACAAAAAAAGATGTTTATAAAAGATACACCCTTTATAACTGAACTATTTACTTACTATATGACTTTTCATCCTGTTACATGTATTACGCTTACAAAATGATTACTTTTAAAAATTACTATGAAATGGAAGCATGCTCAGTGAGCTACTCCTTTGGAGAGAATTGTTGGTTTATAATTTTGACAGTTAAGCAGGTGATAGACTGAACAGCCATTCACTCATTTATTCAATAGGATGCCTAATTTATGGCCTTAACCATCCCAGATAACCCAAAACAACTTCTTTAACACCATAAAACCTGGAAAACCCATATTTTGGCATCATTACTCATAAAATTTCACAGAAATATTTCACATTTGCTTTTATAAAATAGTAGAAGAAAAGTGATATTCTTTCCTTAGGAAATTATGTGGGTTTTTTTTTTCAAGAACTTGTTTTTTGCTTTATGTTGATAATTGCATAACCTCAATTTCCCCTCTACCTTGGTAATCAGGAATGCAGTCTCAGATTTAAGTTATTCATGGTAGTCTATTATCATGGTTTATTTGCTTCTCCCTTCTTAAAACATTTTTTTAAAATTGTATTCTACTTTGAGTCATCTCAGTTTACACAATGTTTTACTGGAGGTCAACTCAATCCTTTTTAGAAGCACATGGGCTATAAACTCTAATAAAAACATCACAGGGAATGAAAACAGTCTGTCACAACAGGACTCTTTCAGTCAACGTGGTCATTGGCATATTTGAAAATAAACAAATTTATTTTTAATTCATAGGGACACATATTGAAAGAATATCTCATCCAAGCTGTTTTAAACACTTTCATAGATGAGGAAGTCTGTATTCTTAAATATTGATCACTGTTACATAATATCTTGGTTATGCCTTATATTAGAATGCCACAGCATAAAAAATATTAGTCAGGGAGGCTAAAAGAATGCACTCATTACATTAAACTTTATATAGTTTTTTTTCCGTAAGAAACTAGGTTTGTAGGTAAATTCAAAAGTAAAACTGGTGATAGTGAGTATAATACACAGAACAGTCCATAAAATATTGGGAAATATAAAATGTCTTAATCTAGTTACAGTTGTAATTCCTGTATAATTTGTACAGGTACTATTTCACTGGCCACTGCTGAGTATATATAGTTGACTTGATAAATAACCATTTGCCAAAGTTCCCTATTTGGGATGTATAGTTAAACATCAAGAAATATAGCTGTCTAAAAGAGCAACATGAGACACCAGGATAAGACACTTCCAAGGTATTACCCTCCAAAATACCACCTGATTTACCACAGCATATTTACTTAGCATCACCTGCCACTGGGAAGGAAGAGGTAGAACTCAAAAGGTATGCTTCCTGTATTAACATAATTATTTAGGCTTGCCCCCTGCTCACTCCCATCCCCCACTTTCCCCCCTCGATTACGGACTTAAAAGTAAATCTTATTTTTCCTGATTCAGTAGCCCCTTCACCTCCCACTAAAGATGTCATCAGTTACCGCTGGCTCTTCCTAGACAACCACATGGTTCACATGCTTATCCGTCTCAGAAATCTGAAAACTCTCTGAAAAATCTAAGCGGTTTGTCTAAAAGCAGTTTTGACTACAGGCAAACTTCTATCCGTGTCTTTGCTTAGGCCTTCTTTTTCTTTTCTCTCTCTCACGTGGCTTTACTCCTCATGGGTAATACCCCAAGTTGGAAAAAGCACAGGAAAAGTCAACTCCAGCCACTGCAGTCAACTACTCTCCACCTCCGGCAATAATGCTGGGAGAGCTGATGAGAATAACATTAGTGACTGGCATTACAGTTTTGAACGGTCAATGTATTTTGATTGTCTACTATACATCTGTAATTCTTCATAACCAGTCAGCCATGAGATGAACCCCACAGGATTTTTGCCTCTTCATCCCCACCCTAATTCTCTCCCAATAATTTCATCTGCAGCACTTAAATGAAAAAATGCAGGAAAATATAGGGAAACTTTAATTATAAAGTGTTAATGTAGTTTTCTTATATTCATGTTTTTCTGTTATGTGGTAAAAAAAAAAAAAAAAAAAAAAAAAAAAAAAGCAAAATCAAAATGAATGCTGAAGAATCCCAGTGGTACTCCCACCAATATGTTCCCGTGCAAAGGGCCCACGGCAGTGCTAGGGTTCACCACCGGAACCAGGGGAGGAGCCAATGAGACAGTGTGGCCCAGAGCCAGCTGCACAGCCCGTGACTGGGCGGTCCTCTGTGCCGTTGTCCTCCTCCCCAGGGAGGGAAGGTGATTCTCGGGGAAGTTGGGTAGACTAGCGGCCCTAACAGGCCCTGACAGCTAAAAGCAGTTTCAAGGAGGACAAACAAAGGGCAAGACACTGACATTACTGAGCCCTTACGTAGGCGAGAGGTTTATATGGTAAGTCTCATCATGCGAATGGCCAAGACAACGTCCACAGGCAGCAAGGCTAAGCTGACAGTGCATGCGGAATGGGCCTCACCAGCCACAGTGTGCACATTCAGAGACAGTTCCCGAATGTGACACCCCCAACAAGGGGCCAGAATCATATCAAAGATGCTAGAACTTTCGCGTTTTTATCCTCATGAAAATAGGAAATGAAAACGAAGTTAGGAGAAAAGTAGCAAAAATAACGAAGCCACTGAAGACAGCTAGCACCTTTCTCCTCCAGCAGGACAAGTGTCCACCACGGTGCGGGCGCAGTGCTCCCTCCCAGGACACGGGCACCGGCAGGACCACGCAAGGCCAAGGCCGCTGAACGCCCTGGGCAAAGGCCTGCGGGTGCTATGCAGCCACCACTGCTCTGAGGCTTTCAGACACTCAAGACGGCCGCGAGAGGACACACCATTTCTGTGAATTACACATGCTGCAAGCATGAATTCTGCAGGGTCCACAGATCATTATCTGAAGATTAAATAAGAAAATATGTTTAAGTATTTAAATATCAGGCATCCTCCATGCAGGTATGTTTTCCTGTTTGATTTCTTACTGCTGAAATGTACTAAAGGAAAGAACAAACACTAACAAGTTAGTGAAATAACTCAAATATTATTATTTTATTCTGACATCTAATATAAAATTTTTAAAATAAGGAAGTGATCAATAAATGACTGTTGAATGTAATTGAATTTTCTCTGTGTAGTGAAATCTTGTGTTTTAATTGAAAATGTCTACATTTAGGCACGCTAGCTAGCTAAGGAACACATAAATACAGTAACTATGAATAGCAAAACACTTGGGGAAATTGAACACATTTGTATTTATTCAATGACACTCATGATTTTAATCAAAATTGGCGAAAGATTTAATTGAAAAGGAGAGAAAGTCTTAGACTGACAGTGAAGTTCACAGGACACAGAGGGGTCGGGAGCAGGTGAGGCCAGGTAACTAGCTGCTCAGTCAGTGAGCTGGGGGTGGACTCCCTCCATGTCGGCTGAATTCTCAGGAAAGTTTGCTACCATTTTTAAGTCTCTATTTCCACATCTGGGAATTAGAGCTTAACAATCTGAATCAAATTGAATGTGTAAAAATACATACATACAGGAACTCACTCATCCATATTAAACCTTTGCTCTTTAAGGGAGCAGTGAGATGACAGTGCTTTAAAAACCAGGGGAACATGGGGAGAGGCCTGCAGAGTTCATGGTAATCTCCCTGAGACCCCATGTTCTCTGTTGGGATTCAAAAGTATCTTAGGAAATCATGGTGCTCAAAGGGGTAAACCATTGAGAGGGAGGGAGGGAGGGAGGGAGGGAGGGAGGGAGGGAGGGAGGGAGGGAGGGAGGGAGGGAGGGAGAGAGAGAGAGAGAGAGAGAGAGAGAGAGAGAGAGAGAGAGAGAAGTCTTTCAAAAATAGCATATTAAAATAATATTTTCCACCCCTTCCCATAGTCACATACCTTCAAAAAAGAAATAAAAAGTAAAGACATTGAATTTGTATAATAGACTCGCAAATACATAAATTCAAAATAAGTTTTAGAAAAGGAGAAATTATAATGAGATAAATTTAACTAAGGAATGTTCCTCTAAAATGAACCGGTACAAGAACAAAGTCTAAATCTTTCAAATCTTTCAAGAGTAAACAGAACAAAGCAATATAAAGTAACCAGTCCCTACCTGAGGAACATAGTAAGAGGCACTATCCTAAAAGCAAACAGAATAAGACCAGACAGGAATCCCAATGGAACTACGGACAGTTCCATATTTCTTTAGGCTGTGTTCGTCCTACTCCTAGTGAGAGTTAAACACTTGTATGATCTGCTGAGCTCATACAAACTCTGCTACAACAGTCTTCAAATCATCTCCGAGAATTTAAATAAAATGTAAAGTTATAGGCAATGAGATCCTTTTCTCAACATCAATTCCTACTTATGACAATGTTTTAAATCTTAGATCAAGAACTCTACAAAAAAAAGAAGGCTTTAGGAGCAAAAATGAACTGCTTTCTTATAGGAGTTTTGGAATTCAAGCACAGTTATTCAGGACTTGCTATTTAATCTCATAAAATCTCTGGGTATTCTTTCCTCCCTAAACCAACTACCCACACCAATTTCCCGGTGTTGGTCACCAACAGCACCACACCTCCAGGTTGTTCGGCTCAAAAACTTTCAAAGCACCTATCATTCATCCCTTCCTTCATTTCAACACCGTTTCCTCTGCATTCTCCCTGTCATCACCTTTCCTTAGTGTGACTCACCCTCAACTGTGACATAGGGCCTCGAAGGTTGTGCCCTGCCTCTGGGGTGATATGAAGGCATTTGAAAATGAAGGCTTTGCACAAACAGGAAACATGGCGCAATCCCCTCACGTGGTGACATGAAAGTCTCCACGTCACACGCAGGTGGACGGCTGGGCTCTGGCACTGAGCAGGCAAAATCGACGGTGAAAGTGCGGTCTGTAAAGTCCGTGCACCTCACACCTACTATGTTCTCTAAGCCCTTTACTCCGCACATCTATTCTTTTTCTACTGGCTTCCAGTGTTAATTAGCTGAAACTTTCATCCATGAAACCAGACTTTTTAAGATGGTTCCAATAGTTACTATATATAAAAATAAGTATTATTATTTCAGAGTCAAATTTTCTCAATGCAGGTAATTACAAAGACCAAGCACTGGGGTGATGCGAGGGTGCTAACTGGCTCACTGCACTCAACCGCCCACTCCCTGGGAAATAAGACCAAATCCCTACTCACACCAGAACGCCTTCTAGGAAGACGGAGCATGAGTGCCGGGCCCACAGTTCCAGATGGGCCGGACCCTGCTGTGCTGCCCTCACTCAGGTCACCAGCTCACTCGTTCTGGACTCCTGAGAGGGAGGGTTACTGTGGGTTAGCATCGCTTAGGCCTCTGCCTCAATGCTCTCCGTTTGGGGCTTTGGCAGAAAGAGGAGTGAAATAACCACCAAGACCTGTGGCATACCACTCCACCCAATCAAGCCAGTAAGCTTCAAAGACAAAGACAAGACACAAAATGCAGAAACACAGGGGCTAATATCCATGAAGCCGGCTTCGGTTCATTACAACAAATGGCGGTTTTCATGTCTGTGAGGGGCTAGAACCTCCACTCGTGGTGGAGCTCTGTTTAAAGCAGAGCCTCCAGTGTGCACAGTAACCTGGAGCAGCCCTTCCACGGCAGCAACGGGCGGCCTGTGCCTGCACCGGGATGAGAACACTGACTCCACTGGCTCCCTCTGGGGCAACGGGAAAGGCATAAAGACCAAGACTTCTGTCCTGCTGCTTCCTCACTCGTCTGTCTGTCTACCTCCCCTTTACCAGGTGGTCGTAAAGACTCCTGATATATGTACAGCTGACCCTTGAACAATATGGGTTTGAACCACGCAGGCCCACATATAAGTGACTTTTTTTCAAAAAACAGAACTATAAATGTATGGTCTCTTCTGTATACTTAACATTTCCTTTTCCCTAGCTCACTTCTTTGTAATAATATGGTATAGAACATAACATACAAAATCTGGGTCAATCAACTGTTCATTCACCGATAAGGCTTTCAGTCAACAGTAAGCTTTTAGTTAAGTTTTGGGGAATCTAAGTTATACATGGACTCTGACAGCGCAGGTGCCCACGTTGATCAGGAGTCAAGTGCACTTCTCAACTTCTCATGTGAACCTTTCTCCTTCTCTCTAGACTTCCCTCCACTCAAATGCATGGGGTTGGGGGAGGCTCTGTGGTCTCTGAGGGTCAGAGAGTCCATTGGAAGCCCGAGGCCTCCCATGGCCTGCAGGTGAGGCTGTACTCAAACAGGCCACCAAAATCCCCGCAGGTGTTCAAAAGCTAATGGCACAGAGATTGGGGAACCACCAAGGGCTACATGAGCCTTCACCAAAGATTCCGAGCTGGCTGCACCCCCTCATTCAACTTCCTCCTGAAGGCAGAGCTTCGTTCTGATCAGCACTTTTTTCTTACATATAACAAAGGCCCTTAACATAGCACTTAGGAGTTTCAACATGATCTGGGATTGTTACCTCTAACATTCATCTTTCAGAGAAGGACACGAAAGGTCCTGAGAAATCCCATGAATGGTTTACGACCAGAACCGGGGCTGAGATGCAGCCTGTTTACCATTCAGCATCAGCGTTAGAACAGCTCTCCACGTCAAAATGTATGATTTTATCAAAACAAAGTCATCGTTCCTTGCATACAATCATTATAAGCTGGTCGTTTTCATTTTTGTGAGGAGGGAAAAAAGGCAAGTGCTATAAACTACTTCCATCTAATCATTTTTATAATAGTAAATAGTCTTACAATTAAATGTTTATGTCATTCCAGTTTAATAACCAGGCACTATTTAAATATAGAAAAACAGCTATCAATCAGTGAATGCTAACATTTATGTATTAAGCTTCAGAGTTCATGTTCTCCCACATGAATGTGGACCATGCGCACAAATGCGGGTCACAGACTCCATTGCAAATGGACACTGCCCTGAACACTGAGGAATTCCAGTGACAGCCCATAATAATATACAGTGAAAAGACACACATCACAGTTTAACGCGGGATAAAACTCAGGTCCCGTGGAAAGAGACAACAATGCACTTGGAAGCATTCTTTAATGGACTGCATTATGAAAAAAGTGGTTGAGAAAGCGTGGCCACTTTCTTGTGGCTTACAGCTTTCCCCCTTTATGCCAGGCTTAAACAGAGTTCAGTGGGACACGGAGCTGCCTGTGTTAAATTACAGTCTGCATTTTAAAATAGAATGCACGCACGGCATGTTCCTGAAGCCAGGGGGTGGGAGTGTTATTCATGGAAAATTGAAGGCTTGTTGAGTCAATAATCTTCTTTCACACAGTAACAATTTTCAGCTAAAATTTCTTGACCCAAACAAAAGAAAACAAGACCATTCAGCTATTTTACAACAATTTAGAGAAGGCAAAAGGAAAAGATGAGAACCATAGAGACGCCTCTAGAATCCCACACTGTGAGGGAGAATAGGGAATGGAGCTCTCAGGTATTTATTTCCCCTCCTAAAGCGACAGTATTTGTTTTTCAGAGACGGTATTTGGAGGCATGCTAGCATCACACCTCAGTATCTCAGGATGCTGCTAAAAATAAACGATGCAGGAAGAGGAGTCTTGTAGTCATGAACGATGTTGGTAGAGCATTTCCCGCTCCCTGTCTTCCCAGCACACAGTAGGACTGCACTTCCCACATTCTTATGCTTGTCAGGACTTTGTGACTAATTCTACAAGTGACTTGTAGGTAAGAATGGCTTTCAGATGAGTGAAAGACACTCTGGGGCGGGGGTTTGGGGTGAGGGAGAGATGCTGGTTTCCCTCCAGGACAGTGACTGTCAATGTTTAAGACAGTGGCTGATGTGCGCGTCTGATTCCTTGAGTTACTGCCCTTCTGCCAGCCAAGCTATGTTGTCCACATAACAAAAACAAAGAACAGACTTCCGTTGATTTAAGCCCCTGAGATTGAAGGGCTCTTTTTACTACAGAATACCTATCCTGACTGAAACAATTCCAACAGATGCCCTCAGATGCTCCATCATACAGGGCTGTGTCACCCGGGAGCCTGTGACAGTAAGATGCTGACCATGTGCACAGCAGGGCTCTGTGGATAAGATGCTTTCACCTACAGCTTGGCTTTTATCACCCCGTTGGGAACCAGGTCCAGAAGAGGTGACACAGCTGGGACTCTTCCGAAGACCCAAGAACAAAAAATGAAGTATCCCCCAAACCTCCAAGGCAAGATCTGCAAAGCTATTTCAGGTTAACTGAGCACGTCACTTCCTGGGTTCAGATACTGTGACCACAGCAGGAACAAGTGCGTGTTCTGGGCTGTTCCTCCCAGAGCCCACGCACGGAGCACGCAAACCACTCCCTTCCAGTTAGCTGCTATTTGATATTTCCACTTAGGAATCAAATCAGTGAATTTCCTTTTCCCTCTGGAGTTACAGCTTAACGTGTTTCTTCCAGACTTAGATAAAATTGAATATTTTAGGTAACCTACATTAGGTTCATCACACTTCAAGTGTATATATACATGTGTGTACATGTTTACATAATATCTATATATACACACACATATGTTAAATAAAATAACATGAATGAGTATTTAATATGACTGTTGCTTCTGCTTTTCTATTATAACTACTTTCATTTCTGTTTTCTTTTTAGTCTTCATCAATATGAGACCTATTTTACATGCCTGGATTTATATTACACATGGAATTTTTGTTCCTTATATTTCACCAGCCATTATTTCATGAATTCTTTTCTATATTTTTGCATAGTCTTCAGATTTTTCCTATTTTCATTGGAATAGCTTTCATGAGGTTGAAAGTCCACTGGGTAACATGATGTGAAATTGCCATTTATAGGTCAAAAGTGGTCAGACTATTGAATCAGCAGAACAAATTTTTCTTAACTACTCTTCAGTGATTGAGCATGTGGCCTGTTTACGGTATCACCTCAGAATAAGCCTGCTTTAAATATTTGTATGCATTCACTGAAAAACCTGTCGTCTCAGTATGCATTCCCTCCCCGGCGTGCGGCTGCTGCCTAATGTTTCCTCTGGTGAAACCTGTGTCTGTTCGAGATTGACCGCCACTGGCCCCTACTCGGGGAGACCCCCAGAACACCCAGGCTCTCCACGGGGCAGACTGTGCGTGGTCTGAAGCACTAACTATTCCACTGATCTTGGCGTTTTTGCCTACCAGTTTGCTTTCAGTGGCCTCTGAGCTTCCAAAGTGGCAGTTAATATTAAAAATAGTTACTTCCAGTCCAAAGAAAAATAAACGCAATTAACCAGTCCACAGATGCTCCTGGTTATATATATCTCGTTGTGCCAGACAGATGTGTGCCTTCGTTACCTACAAAGTGGCCAGCGCACATTAAGATAATCTCCCACCTAACCTGGGTAACAGAGTAAGTGCACTCAGGCCTTTTCCCCACGGGGCCTGCCGCGCCTGGAGGAGCCCTGTGCCCCGCAGGGACCGGTGCGGGAGGGACACGCACACTGGGGAAGGGGATGGGCTGCCTGGCTTCACACGCTAAGAACTGCTGTTTGTAGGAGCAGAAATAGCAGGTTAGAATGAGAAAAGCTACCCCTGAACATCGGTTGTTTTTCATTCTTGCATAAAAATCCTCAAATTAAAACATAAAGGAGCCAGGCTGCTGACACAGTCTCCTAGCCAAGCCCCCACCCAGACGTGAGAGCTCCTCACACACACCGCTCTTTGTGGTTGTATTTAAAAAGCCAACACTACTGCTCTCCCGTTTCCGAGAGGCTGTGTCCGCAGTCATCCTGCGCTGGCAGACCTGGAGGTGACAGGCAGTCGGCTGGGGGCCACTGAGAGGGCCCCGGGCTCCAGGTCGGTGAGCAGCAAGCCGGGTCACACCTGCTGTCCTCACTGGTTACGGAAACTCCTACTTTTCTCTCAGCCAGGAGTGTGTGTACACCATCCCACTCCAGGAGCCCATTCATCAACCTACAGGCCATTGTCCCTCTACTGTCAAAACCAGTATCCTGCAGGTCAGTTAGGGTCCAGCCTCTCAGACTGTCAGTTCTGCCCACTGCCTATTTTTATAGAACTCCTTCATTAATTGTTTTTGGAACTGACAGTTCTACAAAATGGGTTGAAGTTCATTTCTGCAAATCTTCAGAATTTATGTGAAAAAGTTTGTAGGGTATATGCTCAGTTACAGGTGTGTTTTTTAAAACTTAATGTAAATTTTAAAAATAATACATTGCCACTAAGCAAATATCTCAGCTATAATGAATTTAGAATTATTCATTTATTTCAACAGGACTGAAGATTTCAATTTAGAAACACTTTGTATACAAACATTTGAGTTATTTAAAAGCAAACTATAGTTCTTTTAAAATATTAATTTATTCAAACTTTCCATTTATTTGGCCTGCTTTTACCTGGAAGAAATCCAAACTGGTGAGGTGTTACTGAATATTCATTTACAGAACAAATATCTAATTGGAGCATTTTTTGGAAAGAGGGAGAAGCATACCTTCTCACTTCCTATGATTTCTTATCTTGTCCAAGTGTTATCCTCTTTTTCAACATGACTACGAGCACCACAACAATATTCTGGGGGACAAAATTATAAAACATCACATCTTAACGAAACAATCCACGTCGGACACTAAACATCTATCAGTCACTATCCCTTTTCCTAATTATGTGTTTGTTTCCATCTTAAGCCAGAAAGAACTGATGCCTCCATATTGAGTAGACCAATGACTAATACTACCTTGAAGGACATGGTAAATCCTAGGTAAAAAATAGTAGTGTGTGTTCTGTTGAAAACTCCTCCAAGATATCAAAACGTGGCCGTACCTTCCATTGTAAGACTCTGCCAGGGGGGCTGTGGCTGCAAACACCCTCCCTGACGAGGTAGCATCCTTCAGACAGCCCTGGTCCCTCCCCGGGGCTCATGGTTCCATAACTAACCTCAACACAGTCTAACAACATCAGAGAACACGGTAACAATAGCTCCGTCTCAGCTGCACACGGACATTATCAATGCTTGAACACTGAGATAAGGTGACAACAGATTAGATTTCTCTTTTATTAACTTATAATTTTTTAAATGTTCAGACTGATAGGAGAAGGACTAATCAACAAAGGTAGATACATTCTTAACCTCTGAGTGAGGTTAAGCGTACAGATCTTTAGAAGTCAGGAAAGAGTTCATTCCGCAGCCATGTATCTAACTCTTACCTGGGAGGTTTTAACTTTTGAAGGACTCTACCAACTAACAGATTAAAATCATCATCACCTTTCGTATTTCTAGTTGAATTGATAACACAGTAAAAGCAAAAGCCAATTAAAAAAACATTTCACCTAGCTTTTCCCAGTAATTTTCAACTGTTCACAGGAACTGTACTGTCAAATCTATTGTATATGCTTTAAACTGTCCCTATTAACGTATCATCAATATCCTACATGGTACACGACCTTTCACCCCTACTCAACATAAATGTCATCAAAGACTAAAAAAACAAACATACAGTGTTCTTTTTCCATTAAGGCAGATCCTTGATGTTCTGTTGCTAATACCTACTCCCCAAAGAATATGCTTCTAATAACATTTTCCAATCATTCTCTTTTAGGCTTCCAATATCCTGTTTAACATCCTCTATTTCAAAGAACAACCAGCATTTACTACCTCCTTCCTTTCACAGAGGGGCAAAAACATACGTTTTTATCTCCACCTAATTGCAAACTCAACAAAACAGCCATAAGCACAATTCCACAGCACACTTAGGGTTTTTTAACTAAACTGGGAAAGAGCAAATCCTTTTCATGCCGACCTCTTTAACTATTTCCTATTTAAGGAAGAAAGGACCACAAAGAGCTTTTTAATGACCTGGTGGGCCTTTCAAAGGCTGAGAGGACATGACTGATCCTATTGGTGTCTCCGTAAACAGAATAATGGGCCATCTGAAATGCAACTGGTGCAGGCCTCTTCTGAAGAATGAAACAAATAGTTATTTCTCAACTGAGGAATATTTAACAACTCAGGTCCCTGGAGGAGAAGGCCTATTTGCTTAGACAAGGAAGAAAAATCAGAGCTTTTTGGTTTGTTTACTTCTTTGTGCACCTTTATAAATATTTTATTAACAACATATCTATCTGTACTATATTTACTGAAATTATCATTACCGCTCTGTCCATTTCTTTTTAATTAAAAAACATATATTACTAAGGAGATATTAAACTCCTTTTAGTGTCATTATCCAAAAGTGCCCACCTCTCTTAAAGCTTGAAGTCCAAGGTAAAACTCAGCTGCAATTTTATGATGAAAGAAAATGTCTGTAAGATAAGACCACCTGCAACACAGTGTCACACACTCTGAGGAGCACTGTGTGCCCGTGACACAGAGACACACAGGCTTGCCTGCAGTCAGTTCCTCCCCTGGGAAAAGATCCCGTAAGCAATTAAAAAAAAATGCTGAAACTGTTTAAGAATCCTATATAATAAAAGCCTAATATGCTAAGTGTCCAGTCATCAGTGACTGGCCGACTGTTCAACCAATCAAGGGATAATATGCTAATGATATGCTAAAGCTGCTCAACTGCTCACTATGACGTGCACTGACCACAAGGGAGCATACAGTTGATCGGTTGACCAGTCACTACAAAGTGCACTGACAACCAGGGGGCAGATGCTCCGACTGGTAGGTTAGCTTACTGCTGGGGTCCGGCTGATCAGGACTGGGTGAGATGGGGCTGGACATGCCCTGGAGCCCTTCTGTCGTCCCTCCCCAGCCCCAATTGCGCACTGTAGGGTCCCTTGGCCTGGCCTGTGTCCTCTTACAATCCAGGACCCCTTGGGGGATGTCAGAGAGCCAGTTTCAGCCTGAAACTGCAGGCCACTCCCCTTGGGAGGGCACCCAATGGCTGGTGAGCACTGCTGCGGTGCAAGCCTCTCCCAATTGGGACTGATTGGGTGCAAGCCCACGGAAGATGCAGTGGGGCCAGGATGAGTAGGAGTGGAAGGTAGAATACAGGTAGCATTGGATTGTGGGTTTCAGCCCAATCTCTGCAGGCCACCCTAAGGGACCCCACCAGTGCACGAATTCATGCACCGAGCCTCTAGTGTACTTGTAAGTTTTCACATCAACTCTTAGGAAAATACTTACTGCAAGAAACATAAATGTTCAAAAAAGATCCTAGTCTAATGGGGACCAAGCCAGCTATAAAAATAATTACAATAAAAAGATAAATAGTAAATGCCACAAAAGATGAAATATAACAAAAGAATTCAAAAAAAGTGCACTCGTCACATTTTGGGGGTTATCTTAGAATGTAAACTGAGATATATTCAATGTTTATAAAATAAAAGAGTTAGCCAAAACTGGTTTAGCTCAGTGGATAGAGTGTCGGCCAGTGGACTCAAGGGTTCCAGGTTCGATTCCTGTCAAGGGCTTGTATTTCAGTTGCGGGCACATCCCCAGAAGTAGCTGGTTGAAGTTTCTCTCTCATCGATGCTTCTGACTTTCTATCTCTCTCCCTTCCTCTCTGTAAAAAATCAATAAAATATTTTAAAAAATAAAATAAAAGAGTTAAATTTATAGCATTTTTTAAACTTTCCACTGTTTATTTCATGTGAAAATTCTGGCTTCATTTCATATCAATATTAGAAATAGGAGAAAACTATAGAATATGCTCTAATTTTTTAAGTGATAATATTACAAGGAGACAGAGTTCTTCAAACTAATTTTTTTAATATTTAATCAAGGGCATGCTTATAGAGGGGAAGGGAGAGGGAGAGTGGGAAGAAAACAGAGAGAGAAAGGAGGAAGGGAGAGGGAGGAACATTGATCGGTTGACCTTCATACCTGCCCTGGCCAGGGCAGAACCTGCCACCTGGGTATATGTGCCCAGGAATCTAACAGGCAACCCTTCGGTGACTGGACAATTCCCAGCCAACTGAGTCACTTGGGCCAGGCTCAAACTAATTCAACACCACATGTTATATGCTAAGACTGTCAATAATGGTAATACAACAGGTATGTAAGCTAATGTATCTCAACAGGGAAAAAGCTGTATGATTAAGAGGTACAGAAATAAGTGGACATTATTAAGGAAGATTTGTTCTGAGATTAGGTTTGAGTGCATTAAGTGAAAAGCAAATATTACTGGTCATGGCCCTAGGGCAAGAAGAGGACAAGTATTAATTTATCACTCATTTGCTTTATGGGGATGATCTGAAGACCTAAGTCATCTGGGAAACACTGCATTAGCTACTGACGATCACCAAGAATTTAACGATGTGTAAATACAGACGAATACCAGTTTGAACACTGGTGAGAGGACAGCTCACTGAGGCATCAAATTATAGATCTGGCAAACGGATGCTGGAAAGGTCCTGACTTCTGTAATGGGAAGTTAACTGTGGAGCAAACGCATGCTGAAGCAAACATCACAAAGCAGGAAAATGTTACAAACCCACCTCAACATAAGCAAAAAGGTTCCTTGTAGTCACATCTGTCATGGTAAGACTTACTAACTGTACATCAGAATCACTGGGCCACAGTTTAAAAATATACAGATAAGACCACAATTTTCTTAGTTCCAAATCAAAAAGCTAGAGATTACAAATATGATGGATTGCCTTTTACCTTAAGTAAAAAGACAAAATACACATCACCGACATTTGAAAAGAAAAAACACAGCATAAATCTACAAAAAAACTCCATAGGAAATTTAGATAGATAACAAGTATAGTTCCACTGCACCGAAAGTATCTACTTAGCCAAGTTGGAGAACAAAAATACTTAATAATAAATGTAACACTAAAAATATGTGATATTAGATCCATACTGAATACCAGCAAATCTTTCCCCCAAACTATAATTACCTTCATTGTGTACACCAATGTAGCCCCATAAATAAAAACATATTTGTAAACTTCATTTAGAAACTTTTTACATAAACAGTCTGTTGGAAAAATAGTGGCGTGCTAAAATTCGTTTAAATAAAGCCAGTTTTCATCTTCACAGATGGGGCCAGGGGCTAGTACACCGACTGACCTATATACTCTGTCCTTCATCCAGTGACCGTACGGCACTTCTATAAACTCACCATGAAACCTGAACACTTTGCTCTCTAAAACAGATCACTGAAATGTTATTGAGTCAAGCAACATCTTATTTATCTGTGAGTTACCAAAGAGAGGGGTGTGTGTGTGTGTGTGTGTGTGTGTGTGTCTGTGTGTGGAAATACCAACTAGGGCAACACTTAACACTTAAGAAAGAAAACAAGCTACAGTATTATATGATATGCATACAAATAGAGTAATTCAGAAAAACTTAGACTATTGATTAACATATTGACTTACTTCCTGAAATACTTTAGGTGTTTTGCCAATAGTAATCACCTCAAAAAGCACCACCCAGAGCAGGCTTCCTCCCAGTTCTCTGGGGCTCCCACTCTTCGTCCCCCGCCCCCGAATCTGAGGGGAGCTAGGTGAACATCAGCTGCCATTCCCATCAGGGCGGAGGAGACGCACAGCCCATGGGTGAGGCCACAGTTCTGGCGGATGTGAGGAAAGCAGAACATGAAACCACTGCGATAGCTAACAGAACACCTGTATCCATACATAACCATGTCTCTAACCTGCATATCAGTGTGTATCACCAACCAGTGACAAGCCTCCAAAGTCAGCTTCTCTGAAACTTAAAAACTGGGGGGAGGAAGAAAGTGAATTCATGTCCATCTGTTTCCCAGGAGTCAAATTCCTAAAACCAGGAGCCAATTTCTAAATACTCAGCAAACGCTCCATTTATCAACAGTGTGTGTGCATGAGCACGCGCACGCGCGCGCGCACGCGCGCGCACACACACACACACACACACTACATGCTCTCCAAACCTGTGGTTTATCTGATAAAGAAAAAAGCTTATGGGATAAAACACAGAATCCATCACCGTCCTCATTCCTTCCAAAACCAAGTAACTATACAATAAGTACTCCAGGGTGAAAAAAACACGCCACAATAAATGCCACCCACCACAAAAATAAAAGCGGTAAAATTAGGGTTTCGAAAACATGTGCACCAGATTTAGAGATCCTGGCCATCCTGTGGCCATCACTTACCTTCTTCCCTCGGGCTACGTGCACATGGAAACGGGCACGGCATGCCTGCCAAATGCCATGTGTTACATCCATTACCAATGCTGCTCTCAATGTTCAGAAGCAATATAATAAATCGTACTTAATGTAAACATATTTAATATCGTGGTTAGCCTGAACTCCCACCTGAAATAAAATGTCTTAATAGAGATTAAGCAATAACAATAATTCTTCAAACCAAAACATTTTAACAAGAAAATATAAATTTTTATATTTTAAAAATTATAATACACAGATGTATTATTTTAAAAATTATAATACACAGATGTATTATTTTAGTTTATAAGGCAAACCTCATTTAAATTAGGCTGTTTATTAAAAAAGCAAATTAAGCACAGATGAACTATTTATGAGCATCAGCATTATACCCTATAACACAGCCCTACTCTGGTCGATCTGTATGTCAGCCACCATATAGTATTTGCTGGTGGAAATACTTATATGCAGCTTTTCCCAATTTTAAACTAAAATACTTTCTTTGGGTGAAAAAGACTGGGTGATATCTCAGTATAGAAAGTCCCTGAAGAAATTCAAACCACCACCAGATGCTTTATCTCATCAGTTATACCCTTTGCCTAGTGGGAACTCCTTACCATTGAGCTCCTATAAAAGCTCCCTCAGGTCTGTACTGCGACCAGAGAGCAACAGGCTGTACCAAGCGCAGCCACACCACACAGAAATCTTTCTGCCACAAACCCGCAGCAACCAGACCTTCCAGCTGGACTCCGAGACGCGTACAATGAAACAGACTCCTCCGGATTTATGCTTAGGCCTACATATTTCCTGAGAATAAAGCCCCTAAAAGAAGTCACAGATATATCTGAAATCTAGAAACTTCTCTTCTAAGCCTCAATATGAAGTAGAACAAACAAAAACAACAGCTTTTAAAAAAATTTAACCCCTGACATTTCCAAGCCAGCACATTAATGTCTTACTGGTAAACTTGACGGCCTTTCTTGTTGAATCAGGTTCAAGTCTTCATGGTTAGGTTTCCCAGGAGCCAGAGGAGGTTGAGACCTAGTTCCATAGCCTTCCTGAGACATGTCCTAAACAGACACAAAGAGAAAGCACTTCATAAATATCGCAGTGTGTTTCAAGCTTCTTCCGTAACCAAAATGAAGAAAGGTTTATCAGAGACTGTCAACTCATGTTACCTGTAAGCAGGCATAAAATGTTACAGCTATCACTTCTTAATACTTTATATCAAAAATAAAAACAAAAAGGGCAGTGAGCTGTCCAGAGCACAAACATATACACATCATTAAGAACTAAAGTGATGATGAGGCCCCATGAACCAGAGACCGTATTTGAGTTTTGCAGGAAGATGACCAGTCAGTAAAAAGGGGAGGAGGGCAGCTAGAACCAACTTCCTTCTAAAACAAAGCAAACCAAAAGCTATTTTAGTGTGTGACTCAGATTTTGATGGTAATGTTTGACTCTGATTTTGATTGAACTGCCTTTAATATTACCTTGAACATGTTAAAATAATTAATGAAAACTTTATTATCAACTAGCTTTTAATATGCCCTCTCAATAACCCACAAAACAACGTAATTATTAAGCTCACAGTATCCTGGGGATTCTACAAAAACCAATAAACACAGCACTTACAATTCCTATGTTCACGTGGCTCCAGAGAACCACAGTAAAGAATAAAACAGCAGTGGGGGACAAAACACGCCCCCAAACCTGCTGAGGTACCAGGAACTTATCATCAGCATGGCCTCCCTGGCGTCCCGGGGAACACTTTTCCAGGATGTACGCAGCGTGGCCTCAGCAGCGAGCTGGAGTGGCATAATATAAGCCAAATGCCACGCCACACCGAGCTCACTAACACCAGGCCTCTCGCTGCTTAACTGCGCCTGCTCTCTGAGCCACTGCTCCGGAGCCAACAGCAGGACGGAATGCGAAATACTTATTACACAGGTCTTAACTGGCACTCAAAGTTGAAAAACCAGTTTCTGAGTGAAGAGGGAGGAAAAAGTTCTCTCCCTTTCCCTGTCAGTGTAAATGTGTTAGAATTAAAGAAATAGGACGTTCTGGTTCTCCTGTTAAATTCTCAAAATAATACTTCAAAAATTAATCTTTATTTTAAAAGTTAAGGTTTGTTAGGTGAAGCCCTATAAAAAGCATTTGCCGCCCCACCCCTTTCTCACACAGCAATGCACTTCAATTACACGCTTCTGAAGCCAAGAAACTTCAGGCCAATCGCTGATCCTACAAAGCACGCGGGCTGCACAGACGAGATCTAACCAGCCAAGTGCGGAGGCAGCCTGCCTCAGCCAGGCTCTGCGAGGGGCAGGCCCAGCAGCGTTTCCCAAGCAGCCCTTCTCCCCTTTAAATAAATCCACACATGGTTAACCAAGAGGGCTAACCTCCCCAGTAACGCGTAACGCCCTGTCAGCAGCACTCCGTAAGGGAATCAAACCCAAGGCGTCCAGGTCGTTGGCCTATAAAAGGCAGGTGAGCACATGCAACCCAGGAGTTCTTAACAGGGTAGCTCTTCCGCCGGCTGCCAGCAGAGGGTAACAAGTGGGCTGGAGGGGACCAAAGCCACGGCTGAGAGATTATCGCCCCTCTCCCGGCCCCCTCCCCCCAACACCAAGTTTCCTCTGGATCCCAGACTTCCACTTGTCACAGGGCCTCCAGCTGGGCGCCCGCGGGGCCTTCAGATTAGCGGGGAGGATTTCCAGTCAAGCAGGGCACAAGGCCTCCATTCAGGCCTCACCCTGTTACAAACCCCACAAAGTGCAGGACAGCCGCACAATGGGCAGACAAATGAGCAGAGCCTGCTACACACACACACACACACACACACACACACACACACACATTCCCGGCTTTCACACACTATGCTAGTCATCTTCCGGTGAGAAACAGAAAAGGCTCATGTGCCCGTGCTTGTTATTAGCCTTCCAAATTTCTTTGTGTTTTCTTTTGTAGCTGAATGAACTGATTATTTTTAAAGTTGAAAAAGACCATTACAACTATAGTGAATACACATTTCAATTTAGAAGCTGTCCGCTGTAAAATAAGCAACGCTTAACAGACTGAGCTATCAGAGAACGTTACAGCTTTAAAAGTTCAAACTAAGTAGATTCTACCGAAGCCTCCCAACCACAAGAGGCTTTCCGTTATTAAGTACAGTTGGGGGAGGAGGGGGGACAGTGAGAATTGTTGAAAATGAAACCTGTTCCGCCTCAATTTTACGTTTGAACATAAGCATGAATTTCACTGAGAGAACATCCGAAAAGGTCCCGGTTCTGAAGGAAGGCACTCATCTCCACGTGGCTCACACGGGGACGGAAAGTCTGTGCTTGGCGCTGGAACAGAGGCAGGAGCTGTATCTCCTAGCAAACCTGGGGTTCCCTCCGAGCACTTTCGCTTTCTGGTAAGGACTATTTTCAGTTCGGGAAGAGGAAAGAGAGCAATTAATTTACCAGCAAGAAGAGGGCCATGCCAGATCACAGTCTACAGCACAGCGCCCAGGGCTAGAGCATCGCCAGCCCTGCTTCTGACAAGCTGACACACAGCACACTGGCCTGGGCGCTGGTGTACACACACACACACACACACACACACACTGCCACAGAGCACACTGGCCTGGACGCTGGTGTACACACACACACACACACACACACACACACACTGCCACAGAGCACACTGGCCTGGATGCTGGTGTACACACACACACACACACACATACTGCCACAGAGCACACTGGCCTGGACGCTGGTGTACACACACACACACACACACACACACTGCCACAGAGCACACTGGCCTGGGCGCTGGTGTACACACACACACACACACACACACACACACACACACCCATGATAGCCACCTGCCCCACACACAAAGCCGTGCCTCTAACAGAAGATCACACTGGGTATTTCTCCTGTCCGCTTCATGCCACTTCCCCTTTAGAAAAGACCTACAGTGGCACCTGCTTCTGCTAACAGAAAAAATCAGAAGAGTTTTCCCTGTTCAGGGAAGTGAAAACAGCAGGCAGCGTCTGTTTCATGTGAGCCATTACCCAGGCAGCAGCGCCTGCTCCTTCTGGAGCCACATCATCTCCCCCGCCTCCTAAGGTGACCAGATCGTCCCACTTTTGAACAATTTTTCCCGCGTCCCGCGGCGTTTTAAAAAAGTCCCTATTTTTGGAAAGATTGGAAAGATTCTTTCCAAAAATCGGGACTTTTTTAAAACGCCGCGGGACGCGGGAAAAATTGTTAGAAATCAGGACTGTCCTGCCAAAAGCGGGATGATCTGGTCACCATACCTACCGTTTCCCCGAAAATAAGACAGTGTGTTATGTTAATTTTTGCTCCCAAAGATGCGCTAGGACTTATTTTCAGGGGATGTCTTATTTTTCCATGAAGAATACGGTACACATTTGTTAAATGAAAATAAAGGAAATTTATTACCTGTATACGGTACGGTGGTACGGTAGTTGTCAACACAAACCAGACAAACTGTGAATCCTACAGTATCAAGAATTTACTCATTTATTCAATGACAATCATGTCATCATCTTCTGGAACATCATCATAACAATCCAATTCCTGAATTTCCTGTGACTCCATTTCTTTCAGAATCAGTGGACCAAATCTCTCATGTTTAGCCTGGAGGGGGGAGGGGGGGGCTTATTTTTGGGGGATGCCTTATATTTCACTCAGAAGAAAACCTGTAAGTAGGTCTTATTTTCGGAGGATGTCTTATTTTCGGGGAAACACGGTGGGCCTCCCCTGCCAGGGCATGGCCGGTGACGCGCACCTGCGCTTTGTCTTTGCTTATTCTGTGCACCGTTCGCAAGAAGTGTCCCAACCTAATCACAGAGGACGTTCACGCGAGGCTCCCCGCTGCCTCCTGTCTGCCTGCGCCTCCAAAGCTGGGGCCTCAGCCGTTAGCCCAGGACTGCATGCTGACCCCAGGGGGTGGTGACTTCCCAATCTCTCCTTCCAGCCCCGTGTCTTCACCACACTCTGAACCTCTCTGCTGTGGGGGGCCCCAGGCACTCATTAAGTCCAGAAATGACTCTCCTGACTGTCCTCCTTACACCTGACCTCCTGCACCATCCACACCCATTGACGCTTCACCAAACCCAATCACTGCCAGTCCATCCCCTTCCCTTCCCACAGCCAGCACTTCACTGGCCGCTTTGTGCCACACTCGCTGGCCCACATGTTCGCACAGCAGACATGCTAGACCCCGGACGGCATGGTGCACTGCGTGGCGAGGCCGCCTCCTCGGTGCCTGCACAAGGAAGTCCAGGCCTTGGTCTGGCACAGACCAGCTCATGAAATACCCTCCAGCTGCACCGGCCTCTGGTGGGCACTGCATGTCCCTGGCTTCACCCACTGACTGCTCAGGGCTCCCCCAGGCCACGTGTCTGCATGTGGCTCTGTCTCTGTCTCGGTCCCAAGTGGCTCTCCTTCCCTCTGCATCTGCCAAGCATCTGGCTGTCCTCAAGATCCCGGAGAAACGAACTCCACATCACACAACCACCTCCTGCCGACTCCCCCGGAAAGAACTCCCGATGCTGTGTTTTAACTGTGTGTGTGTGTCTCCTGCAGGACAGTCTTACTTCCTCGTGCATGCCATGCGGAGCCCTCAACCAGAGCCGTGAATGACTGACTGAGTGACTTCTCGGAGCTCACACTTGGAACCAGACACAGCAATACAAAGTAAATGTATGAGGATAAACACATAAAACTGAACAAAACTTGGGCTCACGTCCAAGAATATTTATCATGTTAACAGCTACATTGCCTGGTAGCAATGTGCTACAAAACACATTTTGTTGTTTGTTACTGGCAGTCTTATGGCTAAAAAACGCAGTAAAAAATATCCTGGAAATTAAGAGGGAAAAGACTATAGCAATGATCAGTAGTGCCAAGAAAGAGAAAAGACTAGATATTGTATGCCTCTTCATGAACAAGCCAGCAATGAAATGTTCTTGGCCAAAATCATTAATAAGTTTAACAAAACCTTGGTCTGGTACAGAGCAGCTCATCAAATACCCTCCAGCTGCACCTGGCCTCTCAAATAATAAAAATGTATTATGCTAATTATACCGGGCAGCCTAACGATCTTCCAGATGCCATTCAGGATGAAGCTGCTGAGGCGGGGGCTGAGGCAGAGGCAGTTAGGGGCAATCAGGCAGGCAGGTGGTTAAGGGCAGTGAGGCAGGCAAGCAAAGTGGTTAGGGGCAATGAGGCAAGCAGGCAGGCCAGCAGCTAGGAGCCAGCGGTTCCAGATTGCAAGAGGGATGTCTGACTGCCAGTTTAGGCCCGATCCCGCAGGGACAACCCCTGAGAGGTCCTGGATTGCGAGAGAGTGCAGGCTGGGCTCAGAGACTCCCCTACCCCCATGGATGAATTCCGTGCATCAGGTGTCTAGTCTATATATATATATAAAAGCCTAAACGGGCGTTACAGCCAAACAACCAGAACAGGTCGACCAGTCACTATGACGCACAATGAGCACCAGGGGGCAGATTCACAATACAGGAGCTGTCCCCTGGTGGTTAGTGTGCTTTCACAGACAACCTCCCGCAGGTGCTTCCCCCCCCCCCCCCCCGGCAGCCCCCATCGGCCCCTGATGCTAAACCATTCGTAGACGACCTGCTTTGGGTCAGGGTTTCCTATGTAGCAGAGCAGCTCCCTCACTGCGATCCACTGAAGTCAGCCCTGACACAGAGCTTGTCTCACGCGGTCCTCCCCCTTCCCCGGGGGCCGCCCGCCCGCCGCAGGGGCGGTATGGCAGCGAGGGGAGGAGGAGGGGAGGTGGGACACCTCCTCTCCCGACCCCGCTGGACCTTTGGGCCTGGGCTGGGATGAGAAGCTGGGGGTGTGCGGTGGCGAGCTCGGCCTCTTTCCCAGGGAGGGCCAAGGGCCAACTCCCTCCTTGGGGCCAACGGACAACCTGCAGGACCTCGGCCGGCCAGCCAACCTCCCACGTCTTACCCCCCTCCCCCCATGCATAAATTCATGCACCGGGCCTCTGGCAGGAAATAAAAGGGACACATTAAACCACAATCAGCAAATCCCAAGCTGTGGGTTCGCTACGAAACAAGTGGCCCAGCTTCTTCAACAAGTAAGTTGAACAAAAAAAAAAGAAGAAGAAGAAGAAGAAAAGGAGAGGGAGAGAGACAGGGAGAGGCACAGACAGAAGAAAACCCTAGTGATGAAAAGGTATAAACCCAAAACTGGACTTTTTTGGGGTCTTCATTCAAACAACCCACAATGTAAATAAAACAGAAACATTTATTCCGTTTGAAACATTTATTCCCTCCCCTTCCTTCCACTACTAGAAATGTGAACTCTAGATAACTATGAAAAAATTATATTTTAAATGGGAGAACTGTACTATATTTCTTTTATAAATCATTTATCTTTTACAGATACACTAAAATATCTCGGATAAACTGATATATTGTCAGGGACTCACTTGAGTAGAGTACAGAAGGTGGAAGTTGGGGTGAGGGAAGAACACAAAGCGTAGATGCAGCAAGACTGGCCATGGAACTGTTGAAAGCCCAGTGCTGGGTGCGTGGGAATCCCATCTACTTCTGTTTATGCTTAGCGATCTTCATTTCAATGAAACGAGCCTAATCCCAAAGCAGGCTGAGGCTGTGATGCTGGCTCCAGCTCTCGCCCGATATTACGAGAATTTCCAGGTGGGTCCCGCTCCCTCCAGCTCCTCTCCCAAGAAAACCACTGAGCACAGACCACTTCACCTTTTCCAGTTCCTTATCCCCTTCCCATTTTCTCTTTAACATGTCTGCTGTACTATGTAATCCCAGCACTCAGCTGTCTTAAAAAAAGAAATCCCTCCATAATCCTAGCTAAATTAACCTTGCCAGGTCCATGTCCCCTAGACCCCCAGGGTAAAGCCTGCCCTCATACTGACTCCTGGTCCTTTCTCAATCTCACCTCTGACCAACTGCCGTAATCCTGCACCAGCTGAACCTTGCCTACTCTGACACCCCTCCCCTTCCTTCTCGGCATCAGTGGCAATAGCAGCATTACCTGGACACCTGTTAGAAATGAAATGATTGGGCCATACTCCAACTACAGAATCAGAAACTCTAGACGTTTAACAAGCCTTCCAGGTGACTACAATGAACACTAAAGCTTAAACACTCGGTTAACAAATGGAAAGGCCCATACTGGTGGCCTTAAGGCTTAACTATCAGCCTATCTCTGGAGCAAAATGCATCTCTATTATAAACACTAATAAAGAAGACCATGAACCCTTACATTAAAACAGAGTTGGGATCAAACCCAAGCCCCACCACATTCAGGCACAAATTGCTGTATGGCCTCTCAGGGTCATTAATAATAAGCGAGAAAGTATCAAGGGGCCACACATCTCTAAACATGCCCGACACCAGGCCAGGCAGCTGGCACTGTGGCTTCCAGGCTCCTGGGAGGTCCCTCCCACCACCTTCCTAAAGTGAAGTGTTAGAAATGTTGTTAGCACTATATAATCCCACTCTTTTCCTTTGACTCTGATACTTGAAAAAAATTAGTATTTTAAATATGAAATGAGTAGCATTATCAAATTATAATTCAATGCAGATGGATTCCCAATCTATACTAATAAAAGAATACAGTGGTGCCTCGCATAACGAACGCCTCGCACAGCGAACTTTGGACAGGTTTTTCATGAAACCATCGGCCAAAAAGCAGAAAATGGATGAAGATGTGCAAGATTCGTTAGACCTACTTAGTCTGTCTTAAAATTAAAAAAAAATGTGTTTTTTTTAAAAAAAATTGTTTTTAGATGTATCTAAATAAAAATATGTCATCTTAGCATATTTTTTTATGTCATCTTAGCATATTTTATGCTCCAGAACGAATTATTTTTTTTAACATGTATTGTTATGGGAAAACGTGTTTCACATAACGAACTTTTCGCATAACAAGCTTACTCCTGGAACGAATTAAGTTCGTTATGTGAGGCACCACTGTATGCAAATTGTCCAGGACGCCATCACAATAACAGTAACGACCAAACAGTGGAGT
Organism: Pipistrellus hanaki; assembly: GCF_964339955.1. Classification (NCBI taxonomy): domain Eukaryota; kingdom Metazoa; phylum Chordata; class Mammalia; order Chiroptera; family Vespertilionidae; genus Pipistrellus; species Pipistrellus hanaki. Next base: position 84,397,719 of record NC_140509.1, on the reverse strand, counting down.
GACCAGGCTGGCAGGGGGTTAGTGAGGAACAACCAAACAACTGAACAACAGGCTACATGGGGCAACCAGGCTGGCACGGGAGGCAGTTGGGAGCGAACAAGCCGGCAGGGGGGAGGCAGTGGGGGCAACCAAGTCAGCAGAGAGGGGCAGTTGGGGGCAACCAGGCCGGCAGGGGGGAGCAGTTGGGGGTGACCAGGCCAACAGGGGGGGACAGTTAGGGGTAATCAGGTTGGCAGGTAGAAGCAGTTAGGGGTGATCAGGTTGTGTGTGTGTGTATGCGTGCGCACAGGGGTGGGGGTGGGGCAGTTAGGGGCAATCAGACAGGCAGGTGAGCTATTAGGAGCCAACAGTCCTGGATTGTAAGAGGGATGTACAACTCGGGCCTAAACCGGCAGTCAGACATCCCCCAAGGGGTCCCGGATTGGAAAGGGTACAGGCTAGGCTGAGGGGAACCCCCCCCCCCCAAGCCATGTACGAATTTCCTGCACCAGGCCTCTAGTTATAATATAAAACATAAAAACAATAACTATTGGAACTTTTCTATTAAAGAGCCAAAAAATGCTTTATTACTGAAAGAGATCTGTATCAAGTTTGAGAGTTTTTCTCTTTTTTTACTCCACTTCTATGAAATAGCAGTAAAGGCCCAGGCAGCCAGAGCTGCAACTGACTAGGATCACCCTGACTTCTACAGCAATCAGAAACAACAGAGCATTCATGTCAAATGACACTAACATTCTCAAAATGGTTTTCTTCATTCTTCAGTAGTTTCTTCTACTTACTCATTTAAGAAGCTTTTAGGAATAACAAGAAACAAAATGCACATCCTCAAATGCATAAAACTGACCATTCTATATGAACTGAAATTGTTAAGGCAGCAAATTATCTCTATATTCAAAATTAATGCTGAGCTTTTACTATCCTGCTCTGTCTCTCAAGGGAGAAAAAATGCAGCGAGTGAGGAAAGCCACCACTTTCTCATCTCGCTCTCCTAACCTCTGCCAGCCTGGCCAACAGCCATCCCGCTGCTGATGCAGCAGCCAGGCCTGGCCCCGCCTCCCAGCAGGCAGGAGGACTGCAACCAAGTCCCAGAAGAGTCACATGGTCCCTCAAATCTAGGACGGCCTTGCTCAGACCTGAAAAAAAATTCTCTCCTTCGCTGCTCACAATCTCTTTAAACTTAAAAAGAACACCCGCTCCCCCAGCAATGGTTCCAAGCGAAGACCACTGCAATGGAGACAGCAAGAAGAAAAGAGGAGATTCAACATTCAAACGTGATCTAAGGCTTCCCCAGGAATCAACTACCTTTAAAACAACAACAATTTTTATCAACCTATATTCCAAACCTTTATTATCAAGTTGATCCATAGCCTCCAATGTCAGTAACTAAATGCTAGGCAATTAATGAGACAACAAACAATAAATGCCCCTGTCTTTGCTCCCATTACAAATCTTATAAAGCAAAGAATATGAACACTTCCATGATTTAACACAGGCTTTTTATGGTTAATCTTCCACAAAAGCTACAGAATAAGAAGCAGCTTATAAGTTAACATTTTGTCATATAAATAATAGGAAATATAGATTAGATAAATTAAATAACAACAGCAATAAAGAACTGTTTATACCACAATGGGTCACTGCCAATGTGCTTAATCTAATCTCTGAACTCCTTTAGTGACTTATTTGATCGACAAGTTATTAAGCTTAAAGTCTTTTACCCTCATGCTCCAAAGCTATCTCCTTTTCAAATGATGCCCATTTGCCAAATGCTTTCCATTTACTGCATCTTCTTTTGAAATAGCAGGTCACAAAGGTGTCTAAATAAAGCAGTACCTATATATATCAAAGGCTAAGTGACTGGCCGACAGTTATGATGCACACTGATCGCCAGAGGGCAGATGCTCAACGCAGAAGATACCAAGCAACAGTAACTTTGCAGAGTGCCCTCTTGCACTCCAGGACCTCCTGGGGGATGTTGGACTGCCAACTTCGGCCCGATCCCCCAGGCCAGGCTGAGGGATCCCACCTGCCAGAGGGACCCCGCTCACTGTGCAGATGCCCTTCGAGCCCTGGCACCGCCCCAGGAGTGGCTGGCCGGGGAGAGACCTCGGCAGATTGGCTCTGGGGCGTGTCCCGCCCATCTCACCAGTCCTGCCCCGCAGGCTACCTTCTAATTAATTTCCTGTCAATGTGCACGAATCTGTGCACCAGGCCTCTAGTTTAGAACATATTTAAACACTCAGATGTAAGCTGACTCAGACTTTCACTTGGTTCAACTATTGAGAGATTGATCCACTGTGCCATGCGGCTTGCCAAGCAAGTACTATTTTCCATTTTAAAAAGTATTAAACTATAACCTTTTATTTTGTTTCCAATCATTAAAAAAAGATAATACAAGTCACCAATTCCAAACATAATTAATATGTTCCTTCGAAATGATGCTGACTCTTTAACCAACCTCAGAGTCTCGTTCAGTATCACTCAAGGTTGGGCATTACCTCTACTTTCAAGAACAATAACATCATTTCTTCTTCTCTACCCAGCAGCTTGCCCATTCCTCAAGCCCTCCTGTGGGGCCCGTTTACCACACTGGGCCATAGCCTGAAACCCCCGCCCCACTGTCCTGTCACTATCTGTGCATGTCAGCCCTTCTGCTGGACGGAGCCCCTTCAGGTCGGACACAGTGTCTTATTAGCCAGTGGTTCCCAGCATAGAGGACATTCCCAAGCACAAGAAGCTCAATAAATGGTTTATATTTTGCTTTTCCTTCCCATCCTATCTTTCCCATTTTTTTCAATAAACCTACGGTTAAAAGAATAATAAAGAGATAAAAGTTATATCTTGAGAAGTATACATTCATAATACCCAATATTTCTCTCAACATCTGAGATCATTCTATCAGCTGGAAGAAAAACTATACCCAAAGAGCCCAAGTCTTCAACACTCTAGCCACTTTACACTAGGCTTTTCAAAAATCCATCCTGACTTATCTTTTCTCTTAAAATAAATTGGTATTCACTTGAATAAAGTTACCTCCTACAAATCTTCTCTGAGGAAAAGAAGGTTTTTCTGGCGTGAAAAGTGTAGTTCAGGCTATGAGAACAGAGAGGGCTCTGGAGGCTGGCAGCGTCACAGCCCTGAAGTGAGCTGGACAGCAGAGGACCAGGCAGGGGAAGGGAATTAACACAGACCGTCCATCTGGGCCCCACACCAGGGGGCTGCCTCCAGGGCACCTGATTCTTGAACACTCTGTAAACATGTTCTCTTAAAAGCTGCGTATTTTCATTTTCTATATTTACTGCTGGGTGGTAATACATCCCACAGATTCAAATCCTGCTCATAATTTTGAGCTGTTCACGCAACACCATATCTAATTGCTCGTTTGTATCAGTGGAGAGGTCATGGTTATCACACGCCACAGATGGCAAACCTCTGACTATTGCACAAGCCTTCAAGTGTAGACATTCTGAGCATTGACTTAGGAAAAACAACCTTTTATGAAAAGCTTTTTATTCTTCCCATTACATTTAGGGCACTATACTGATGTTTAAAACTTTGTATCTAGGTCGCTCATATTATATATAAATTTTATTTCCAAAAAGTTAGGAAGCATATAATATATATACATATATCATATTATGTTATGTTATGTTATGTTATGTTATGTTATGTTATATTATATTATATTATATTATATTATATTATATTATATTATATTAGCAGGTTTCAAGGAGGCAGTTGGTTGTCCCAAGGATGAGGAAATACAAGGAAACTCAGTGGGAGTAGCAGATCTTTGTGGGGATGACAGATCATTCTACAATGTATGAGACTCTGACCCAACAGACAGTCATGTCCCACTGTACCTTCAAAAGTCCCAACATTCATTTAGATTTAAAAGCAAAACAATACAAAACGCTAATTTCTTGTCTGAGCCTAGAACACAATTCTAAAGGACTCTTAAAATAATTTTACTATACATTGAATTTTCCAGGAATAAAACTACCATGTGTATTGAGGGAAAATTAGACTTTGTTTTGACCAAGAGTTGCTCACCACTGATAACTTGCTTATGACATAAGTTGCTAATGCTCCTGGATCGGTCACACTGTGTAGTGGTGCAGTTCACAGTGACCCCACAGATACACACAAGCATCTTTTCACAACTCTCTTAATATAGCCATGCCTAAGCTATATTTTATGTAATTAAATATTCACTACCCTATCTAATTTATCTAATTAAATATTCACTATTTTATCATCTGCTACTTTCTTTCTCTTTTCCATATACAGTTAGTGCATTTTTCTGACTTGTTTGAAATTTTGTCCAGGTAATCTATACTACCTATGAATTTTGTATCCATAAGGTCTGTGAATTTTATTTAGAAAGAATAAAGGAGACATTAGTAAAGTTTCATTATATAATGGAAATGTACTTGCCTATACGTTCTATATTATCTATTATATTACATGTGTATAGTTTTAAATTATGTAAGGGATGTCAAATTAACAACTAGAAAATATTAAGAGAGTCCCAGTTCCAACAGCATGGCATATTACCTGTTCTAAATGTCTATTCATTGAAAGATCTAACATATGGATATAATGCCTTTTCAGATGCATCGGGACTTGGCATAAATTGAGTAAAACCAGATACAAACGGAAAGTAAACCAAGAACATAGAAAGTAAGAGAATAGAAGCTGACCTTTGCTCAGATTTTAACTAACTTTTTTTTAAAAATATATTTTATTGATTTTGTACAGAGAGGAAGGGAGAAAGAGAGTTGGAAACATCGATGAGAGAGAGTCATCTATCAGCTGCCTCTTGCACACTCCCTACTGGGGATATGCCCGCAACCAAGGTACATGACCTTAAATTATTTTAAGAGTCCTTTAAAATAATGACCTTGACCGGAATCGAACCCAGGACCTTTCAGTCCCCAAGCCGACGCTCTATCCATCGAGCCAGGCCGGTTTCGGCAGATTTTAACTTTCTACTTCATAACTACACAGGAAACAGGGAAAGGAGAGGTAGTATAGGGCTTGCCAAAGGGGAGTGAAATATGAAATAATACCTCTCAATTAAGAGCATGAAACTCCACTAAACAAAAGAGATAAATACCTGACTTGAATTTAATATTTAAAAGTACGAGGAACTAAAAAATGGCCCCTTTGAGAATGAGCAACCCCAGTCTAACAATCCCCAGGGTTTCTGGTCAAAATTAACACTTAATAGTGTGGTCTGCAAAACCTCATGAAGAAAATTCTATTTAAAGTGGCCCCAGAGGCCATCAGCAGCTGAATCTATGGCCAACCTTAAGGTCACTATTGTGGGTCAATGGAACATGGTGCTTCTCCTGATGTCACGCACTCACAGCATCACCTAGGAAGGGCTCCAATCATGTCCGCCAGTGACCAAGTGTGTCAAAACCCCAAACTCAGTGGTCTAGGATCATCTGCTTCACAGAAAAAGATATAATGAAAAAAAAAAAAGAGACCATATTATAATAATAACTAAAAAGACAACATTCTTAGGGAAAAGCATGGTAGAAAATGAAAAGTTTATATGAAAAACAAACACACACAAATAGCCAAGAAAAATCTGAAAAAGAAAACTAATGAAGATATACTAACCCTACCAGCAATGAAAAAAATAATAAAAACTGTACAGTACTAGGGCATTAATAGAAGGACCAATAAAATAAAAGTCAAGACTATAACCCACACACTGTACCTAAGAAAATTCAGTAACTAATAAGAGTGGCATCTCCAATCAATTGGGAAAAGAGAACTCTGTTTATTTTATGTGTCAACTTGGAGTGTTTCTGGGTGAAATTAGCAGTAGATCGGTGACTTTCAATAAAGTAGATTGCTCTCCATAATGAGGGTGTACCTCACCCAATCAACTGACAGTCTGACTAGACCAGAAGACTGGCTTCTGGAAGCCACATGGCATCACCAGCCAGCTGCCTTCCGACTTCATCTTCACGTGGGCCCTCCTTCTGGACCTCCAGCCGTCAGCCTCTGGACCACACAAAACAGCAGCTCTCTGGGGTCTCCAGCACCGGCCCACACAGCAGAGTCTGGACTTGCCAGTTCCCATAATTATGTGGGAATCCATTATAATAAATCTCTATCTTAACCAATTGGATGTGTCTACATATACTGGAGTATAAACATATCCCATAATATGTCAAAAGACAAATGACAAGATGAGGGATAGTCGTTACTAACTCAAATCACAAAGGTCTGGTCTCTCTAATATATAATGAGTTTTCATGAATCAATTTTTTAAAAGACCAACAACTAAATAGAAAATTTAAGATAAAAAAAAAGAGTTTAAAGTCTTGAAAAAAAAGGAAACACAACTTCTTTTAAATATATAAGATGTTCAGCCATCATTCACAAGATAAATGCAAATTAAAACTACATGATCAGATTGGCAAAAATCCAGAAGCTTCATAAAACCATGCCTTTGGCACATGTGCCAGGAAGCAAGTCCTCTCACACATCGATGGTGGGAGTATAGACTGGTACATCCCCTAGGAGAAACAATCTGGCAATATTTTCCAAAATTGTAGCTGTAGTGTCACTTCCAGGAACTTACCCTGCAGATATGCTCGCACATTTATGAAATGGCACGTATTCAAAGTGTATCATGGCAATATTATTTAAATTGCAAATAACTAAAAATAATCTAAATGCCCACAGAAAGAGAACTGGTTAACCAGATTAGGGTAGGTTCATAAATAAAGCTATATAAAAAAGAATAAAGGACTACCTTATGTACTTTTTTGCAGAGATTTACAGAAAATATATTTAAATGAATGGGGAATGAAGTTATTAAAAAATAGAGAGTACAAGTAGTATGTTATAGTATGCTATCATGTGTGTAAAAAATAAAATACGGTATTTTGTGCTTTGTATAAAGAAACTCTGGGAAGAAATACAATAAACTAATACAGAGGTTATCTGGCAAAGGAGGGAGCGGTAGTGAATTAGGCAAAGAAGCCTTTCTTTGTACTTTTTAATTTTTAAAACAAATGAATGTATTGATTATTCAAAACATTATATATTAAAAATTGTTAAAGACACAAAATGAATGAGATATCTTAATGGAACTCTACAATTACCTTCTGTATCAATCACATTGACAAGACACATGAAGTATTATTTGCTGATTGATTCCCTAATATCAAATCTATGTATGCTCTGTTTGGAAACAAAACTGAGTCTGCAGAAAGGAATATTATGTCTGTTGTGAAAAACTGGCTTATTACATTAAACACATTTAAACTATTTTGGTTTTTAAATGTATGTGAATTCAGTATTACAAATTCTTATTAAAATTCAGGTTGATTTTGAAAATATTTTATTGGTTATTTTTGCTTTGGGATATATTTGGGGGAATTCTTCTGTGTTCAAAGATACTAACTATATCTAAAATACAAGAGCTCATCCCCAGAGAACCTTCCTAAGTCAGTCTGAACACAGAAAGAACATCAAACTCCCTAACACACGACCCGTCCCTGTCAACCACACCCTCTGCTTAGCCACTGAAACGTGTCTGCCTTCCACTGCTTTGTCCCATCATGAGTTTAATGGAATTTGAAAAATACTAGACACTCAACAGATAGGGAGCATGAAAATAAAACATTTCCCACATAATCTGAGGAGTATTTGGTTTTTCTCAGAATAAACACAATATTTATATTAAAAAGTTATGGTTATGTAGTATTTCCTATACAATGATATATATCAATCAAAGCATAAAACAAACCTAAACTAAGCCCATTAAAATACTATTCATTAAAATAAGATTTTAACTGTAGTATGCTTTAAATATTTAAATGTGAAGGATATTAAATAACTAATTGCCATGCGGCAGAAGTCATCAGTGGCTGCTTCATAGAGGAAGTAAATTTTGAGCTTGGTCTTAAGGAAATGACAGGCACTCAGAATCCTTAATCAAATTGGTTTTACAACCAGAGCTTCATTCCAGCACGCTGAAGGAAAATGAGTAATGTAATCTGTCTATTGAGTCCTTCCTAAATTTTGATGACACGACAAAACATTCTACATCTACAGAGAAGTTCAATCATTCTGAAAACCCCTGAAAAACCTACAATTTCACATTTCACAAACCCAGACACCAGGCTTTACTGAAAAAAGATGAGAAAGGTTTTTAATTTCCCAGTTTAACAAAAGACCAGAACAAATAACTTGGAAATAATGTACATTCCTCCTCCAATAAATCCCTTTACATGCTAACAAAATTTTGAAAACATGTATGCAAAAGACAGGATTTAACATGTTTAATGTATTTTGTTTAAAGTCATAAACTCCTTTTAGAAGTCTTAAATAAAAGTAACTGGGGAGACTCCAATGAACCCAAGATAATGCTTAAGAATTCAACTGAACGGATTAAAATTAAGCTTCATATATTTATATATTTTGCTTAACCTCAACCAATCTCAAGATGAGTAAAAAGCATTTTAAACACTGAAAAGTCAGTGTCACTGTCTTCTCATCTCTCCAGCAGCCCTACCCCACAAAAGAAAAAGAAGGGGGGAGAGGGGAAAAAGGCAAGCTACATCAAGAGGCTTATGATGGAAGTGTATGCAAGTTTTATTTGGATTAGAAGTAAGAGTCCCCAGCTCACGATGCTTTAGAATTCCCTAATGAGTCTCTAAAACAAGATGAAACTGAACAATTTTACCAACTGCATATACTGAGCAAATGCACATAAACTATTTTCCTAAAATTATAGAAGCTGAAATGTATAGCCCATAACCTACAAGAATATTTAATGAGGCTAATTTAAACTAGATGCTGCTTTATATACTTAAGAGTACATGATTCCCTTTAGTTTTGTAATATATTGTAATTGAGAGGCTGTCTGTTTATAAGCTGGTAACATAAGAATAACATTGCCAAAGGAATAGATGTTTTAATATAATGGTGCTTATCATTAAAACAAAAACAAAACAAAATTAAGTTCACGATAAAAATACCATGAATGTACCAACATGAGCCTCAGACCATTTTCTTGAAAGATTCAAAACACAAATGACAAAGAACATGAAGAGTCTGGCATTTTCTGCTGTCACTATCCAGTAATGTAAGACACTATTAAACATCCTTCCTACCTTTCCATTTCAAACACCCGTCCGTAAGCAAACAGTTTAGAGTAGGTTATAGTTTTGCATTTTCTCAAAACGATACTTTTCCCACCAGGAAGGGAACCTGCTGAGCGGCCGGACCTGGCGGCCAGAGCGAGGTGGGAGGGCAGCTGCTGAGCTCACCTGCTGCGGCTGGTACCGCTGCTGGGACTGGGAGGGCAGGTACTGCGCCTGCGGGGGCAGGTGCGGGGGCTGCGGCTGCTGGTTGTAATATGGCTGCTGGCCCTGCTGGCAGTAACCGCTCACACCTTGCTGTCCATACTGAGGCGGCATCTGTCAAAGGAAGCGAGAAAGTCAAAAGATGCAATTCAATGAAATCAACTATGCTTTCAATTCAGCAACATGAAATGGGTTTTTGCTAAGCAATTGAATTTAGTATTTTTAATATTCTGTCCCTTACATAAATTGACACACTGCCTTCTATTCACATACTATCAATGAAAGCAAAAGATAATTTGACTTTGCTTTTAAAAAAAATAATGTTTTTATCAGGTAGCAAATATTAGTAACTTCATAAAAATACAGTGTGTGTGTGTGTGTGTGTGTGTGTGTGTGTGTGTAGGGGAGAGCCGGCTCCTAATACTGACATTTAAAAATAGCTAAGCATTATGTTAATCCATTTTCATGCATCACAGAAGATGAAAATGGATGCCAACAGTCCAAGTTCACTAACTCCCTTTTTGCAGAATCTTGTGGTTTGGGTGCAGGTACAGGGCACATGCTTCTTTTAACTAAGGCCAAAACTTCCCGATTACATTTTTGCGTATACAGTACAGTTATTGTACATTAGCAATTCCATTGACTATTTTGCTAAAAAACACACAAAAACCTACACTGCTTTATAACAAATGAAACCCTTTTAGAATAATATTATGAATGTCAAATAACAGAACCATCAATATGAGCTACTGAAGGAAAGTATTCAATCTAATATAAGGATAGTATTTCCCTAGTTGATGAAACAGGTAATGATGTAAAGCAGTGTACTTACTGAATAAAATAAGAGGTATAAACAAAAATATGGCCTTAAATGAGTCTTCTCCATCTCTAATTTACATAAGCCTAAAGATCCTGGAAACTATTAATAAAAAAAAAAAAATCGTTTCTTTTCATGTTATAAGTACACAGTTGATATTTTTTCTTTTTCTTTTTCTTTCTTTTTTTTTTCTTAATGAGAAATCTACTTTCTAACTAGGAGAGAGAGAGCAGGACAGGAAAAGAAAAACAAGATATTAGGACGGCCAGAAGCAGTGCCCTGAGAGAAGAACGGTGACGTCACTGTTAATACCACAATATGGTCCATGTGAGAACTCCAAGAACTTGAGCCCCAGAAGCCCACACACTTCAGAATTCAGTGATCAGTTCCAGATACACACTTAAGAAACAAATGCGCTGTAGAATACAGAATGATGAAAACAGGGAATGGTAAAAGGAGAAAAATATTAAATACTTTGCCTCTAAGACCAATTAGCGCTGCAATTCATAACACATCCAATGAAGTAAAAGGAAACCATGTAAAAAGTGAAAGTGCACACTTCTTTTGAACCGAACAAGGTATTTTCGAGCCACATCAGCACCGATGACAACCACCCGGCCACCACGCTCTCCAGAGCCTCATCACACAGCCCTGTCAGCAGCGCAGGCACGTCTGGACGGAAAACCATTTAACAGCACAGTTGAATCCTTTACTTTTATTTGTTTGACAGTTTGATATCTCATAATGAATGTATGTCCCTGACATAAGCCAAGCCAAAGAATTTCCATAAAATACAACTCCACATTTTGGAATACCATATACTACCCACAACACACATCCCTGCGTTCAACACCCATATGTCTGACTTGATATCTAATACTGTGTTTCACACAGTGTCTTTGCAGTTTGATTTGAAGCAGTTAGGGTAACACTTTGCCAGTGTTAAAATGACTGCAAAGCTCAGTCAACACAGCCAGCAAACTCCCCTCTGAATTGCACTTTGCTATGTTGCTTTCTGGTTACAGGAGCCTCACACACAATATGGAAGTGCGTGGGGGGTGGGGGCTCCATTTTCTAATGAAACAACAACAGGATTTTCCAGGAAGGAGTCTACTAGCACCAGAGCAGTCACAACCAGGAAATCTCCACCTACTTCAGCTCTGAAGAGCTTTGGAGCACCCTGGGGTGCAGGCAGGGTAGGGAGAGCAAATCTTCAGTGGAGCCCCAGCAACAATCTGTAGAACAGGCTGGCTTCAGAGGGAAGCCAGCAAGCACATCTGCGGGGAGGTTTCACAATTAAACTCCTAGATGCACGGGCTAATTCATGTGGCACTAAGCTGACTGCCGCTCACCCACTGGGAGCCTGGAATGAGGGGACCTGGAACACAGCACCAGTGGGCGAGCAGCTAGCCCTGGGCCGGTGCCCCCCAGCTAGCCATGCCCTGAGTGAGGGCCACTGAACAGAACAGAGATGACGAATTCTGGTTCAGGTAAGGACTCTGGGTTAGAAATGTATACAATCTGAATCCAAGTCCCACTGGGCCTCGGGTGGGAATATGGTCAATCACAATGATATCTGCCCTACATTGCCACCTGCAAAATGGGGCTGCCTTCTCTGTTAATTCATATTGCTATTATAACCGGCAATATAACAATCCGACTTGGAATTCTACACAGATGCTATGATTATTTATTAAATTACAAGTTATAGTGTGAGCTCTAAAGTATTATTTCCTAAGTCTTAACTTTAAAGAGCAATTTCTAAATATAATACTTCAGTTGTCTAGAACTAAAGTCTAATTCTTTTATGAGCAATATTGTTTTTATTTTTTTAAATGTCTTTATTGATTTTTAGAGAGAGAAGAGGGGAGAGGGAGAGGGAGAGGGAGAGAGAAGAGAGGAGAGGGGGTTAGAGAGAGAGAGGGAAGAGAGGGAGGAAGGGAAGAAAAGAGGAAGGGAGGGAAGGAGGGGAGGCAGACCGACAGACAGAAAGACGGGATCAAACCCACAACCTGGGCACATGCCCCGACCAGGAATCGAACAGGCAATCTTTCGAGGCACAAGATGGCCAACTGAGCCACACTGGCAGGGCAGCATTCTTGTTTTAATCACTTTAGATACAGGGCTTTAAAGATCTATTGGGTGGGTCTCTGACATCTTCACAAATAGTCACTGTGAAACGTGAATCGACAGGCTGAGCCTACTGCTACCGGCTGCACACAGCCGCAGAGCACAACTCTGGTCTCTGTGCTGTCTCCTCACTTGCCGTCAAAGCACTCAGCCACTGCTCGTGACCCTGAACTTGATCCCAATGGAATCTGCTGAGGATGGAGAAACCCACTGCATCGTAAAAACTATGCGGGATCAGTACATGAGGAAAGCACATGGGCTTTTATTGTTTAAAGTCAATTTTGGCTACTGAGAGCCTTTTTGTTTACTTCTTAGCTCTCAGCACCAAATTCAGGGCAAACAAGATTACCAGACAGTTGAGAGCAAGTTACTGAGACCAGGAAGCATGTGCTGAGAGCTGAGCATACAAAGCCTTTGTAGCTCAGAAGTCCCCCTCCCCCACCAGCCGAACTAGCTGAGCACAGCCCCAACTCCATCATCTTCATGCCGTTCTGATTTTATTTTATCACAGGGGAGATGACTGGATTTAGTTACTAGTAGTTAGTTAGTTAACTTCTTATTTTTGCATCCATGTATTTACTCGGTCTTTATCACTAAAATATAAGCTCCCACACTCCTGGCATGCTTCCTGGAAGAGGGACTGCCATCAGTAAATGTCTACTGAATGAATGAATGAATGAATGAATGAATGTATGTCTTCCAAAAGGTTACTAAGTCAAGTTGTTATAAAAACGTTAAAGTGATGAAGAAACTCGTTATAAAAGTGAAGTCTCTTGTACCATCCAAATCTGATGCATGGATAGCCAGTGAGCCTCACGCTAACGCAGCACAGGGCCCTCCGAATGATTGCTGCGAATGCCGGACCTTCAGCGTGGTTTCAATAAAAAGAAAAGCTCTAAACTAAACTAAATGGAAATCTTCAGAATATTCATGAGATGATAGTGTTTCTGTTTGTTATTTAAAAATAAGAAAAACAATAATTTATTTCACTCATTTCTAAATAAGCAGGATCTTAAAGTGGAACACAAGCACACACAGAAAAAAAATTATTCTAATTTTTAAAGAAATCTGAATGCTTTCAAACATGGTCGGAGAGGGAAAGTATGGCTAAAAATGATTCATTTACTTTAATACTTATCTTAGGAAACTATTTTAACGAAGGATTTGAGTGGTGACTTTCACGCCTTCGTGTTATGTTAAATGTGCAGAATTGCAGGCTCCATTTTTCATCTCACCTTACCCTGAACTTAGTGCTCATACTTGAAAATTGAAGAAATGCCCAAGGTTTCTTTCCCCTTTTTTATTTCTAAAAAGTTGTACACAGCAGGGTCCCCACTGAGGTTAAGGGTGCACTTCCAATGGCCCAGCACTTCCATGTAACAGACACATGCCAATGAGACACCGAGTGTCCCGGAAAGGGTACTCGACGTAACACTGCTTCCGGGAGCCAGGAAGGACACAAATTCTAACACAGTAGGTAAAGGAAAAAGCAGTGTTTCCTAGGGTCACACACGGAATTCCACACAGTATTTAAAAGGGAAGGAGGAAGACCCACACATGGGATCAGTTCAAATCTACAAACGATGATGCTGAATTTGAAAAGAAAGCATCGAAACGTTAATGCAATGTGATACCATTTGTATACAGTTTTAATACGCAATAGTAGTATATATTGCTCAGCAATAAAGTAAAGTACAGTCACATGCATTGAAAAGGAAATATGTGACAATCTTAGGGAGGGGAGTGGGGGAAAGATGGAGTGGACCTTCAGCCTTGCATTTTCTTCCCTCTAAAAAGAGAGACGAAGCAAATATATGTGTTAACAACAACTATAACCTTGGCGTAGCTACACAAGTATCTACCGTATTGGTTTCCGCTTTCATGATGTAAAATGAAGAGTTCCCCTCCACCATATCCCACACTCCAGGATCACCAGCCAAAAGGCAGGACAGGCGGCTCACACACACAGGCGGGAGGGAGGCGGCTGGTCCTCGCCCCGTTACAGAGCCGCCAGGACCGTGCTCCCGTGCTCAGCCCGGACTGCCACCCGGCGCCCCGGACCCTGCTCTGCTGCAGGCCCTGCGCGGGACGACCAGCCAAAGACCTCACAGGCCCCCAATCCCCGCCGCTGCAGCTCCCTCAGGGAGGACTCCTGCAGCTGGTTCGGTCCCACACAGGCTCAGCATCTGCATTCCTGGCTGAGTTTCTCCATGGCTCCTACAAGGAACGCTAACCAGTTTCAGTCAGAAATGAGTTCCAGAGTCAAAACTGTTTCAGAAACACATGTGCTACAAAAATAAAACATAACATATCAATTAGCACATTAAAGATCTGTGAAATCCTTAAAGAAGTGAAGGCCTGGCCGATGTGGTTGAGTGAGCCGCTGGCTGAAGGCCTGTGTACCGTGTGGTATGTGAGCGAAGAATTAATAGCCCCGAAGAAGAATAACATTGCAGCGATATCTATCACTTCTTAAACCAACTCCGTGTTTTTCATTAATCTAGAACAAAATGCAATTTATTGTGGGTTACTTATTGCTGTGTTCCTAAGAGTTATCAAAAAGTTTATTATACCAATTTATCTTTTAACAGCAGAAGCCTCCTTAATTTTGTTTTTCATCTGCGCCCCTCCAGGTAAATTCTACAAAATGAAAAGGCAAAAAAGCACAGGAAAAATCCTAGGATCACAACAGCTCCATGTTAGTCATTACTGTGGCAAATCTGTGGCCTCCAACTGCACAGGAAGATCAAACGCTATTTTTCATGCACAAGAGACAGACTGAAAATTCCCCACAGCCAGGAATTCAGATGTTAAGCCAATGTGTGGCTGAACCAATTGCATGAGGAAATTTTATTATGTCAACATGTCCAGTCAAAAATAATGTGCTGGAAGGTAATAAACAAAGTTTACAAGGTCAAGATCCTACAACTGCTCCACAATCTACAGTCCCTCAAGCTAAGCTCCCAACTGAGACTTCTAAACAATTTAGTTGCTTTTTCCCCTCCTGTTTTCTTATTTCAAAAAGGAAAATTTTATCCTTAGGCTTGACTAAGGGAGAAAAACAGTACACAATTTCCTGAAATTACTCCTTCACGCCTGAAAAATGAGAAACAATCAGCAAATGTATATTGAACACTATGGTATGCGGTGCACACACAGCTAAATCCCGTCCAATTAGGTCAGCTTTCCTTGAGCAACAACAACAGAAGACAGCCAGGGGAGGGAGGAGTCACAAAGCACTCAGGGTCGAACAGTGTCCCCAGAACAGACTTGACGACGGACGACACAGCTCGCGCCCGCGCCCGTGCCCCAGCCCTTGTCCCTAACAGAGGATTTCTGGGCCACAACTCCGCTGCTGTTTTATAGACTGAAAAACAACCAACACACCTGAGCACTTAAACCTTCTTTAGCTTAAAATAATTTTTAATTCCTATCAGAAAAAAAATTACTTTCTGATTGGTGGAACGAAGTTAAAAAGTTGTCATTGTCTCCTGGCTGGTGTTGCTCAGTGGTAAGGTGTCAACCTATGCACCAGGAGGTCACAATTCATTTCCCAGTCAAGGGCACATGACTGGGTTGCCCACTCGAGCCTCAGTAAGGGGCGTGCAGGAGGCATCCGATTGATGATTCTCTCTCATCATTAAATGTTTCTCTCTCCCCCCCTTCTTCTTTCCTCTCTGAAATAAAAAAAAAAAATTTTAAATGCTCTAATCTGTCATCACTAATAAGACTTTTACATGACAAATTGGTTTTCTAAAACTTCCTTTAACAGGTACACACAATATTAGTGTATAAAGTAAATAACAGTGACAATAATATACATATAATTTCTCTCAGATGTCTTCACAATAATTAATTGCTAATAAAATAGCCTAGAAGAAGAGAAATATCACAATGACATCTATTCACTGCTTATTCTAAGCCCAACTGCTCTATATTTAGCAAGTCCCGGTATACGTGAGTCCTGGGCAGACCGTGTTCTGAGGAGTGAGTGTTGTGCGTGGCTGTGAGACCAAAGACAGCCTCTCAGGACCTCAATTTCCCAATCTCCGAGCTGCGTCCTAACCAGCCTTTCTTCCCACTCCATGACCACCACCCGCCTAGTGTCCATGAATTTACGTATCCCCTTCTGACATTAATTCACAGTGCTAATCCACCCCCCTCTGGAGGGCCACAGGTTCTGGAATGGTACTATCCGCTTTGACAAGTGGTACACCCTTTTGCTTTCATATAACTTGGAGCTTCAAGGAGTGCCCCTAATGCTAACACACAGATTTGATTGGCAAATGTATGGCCAACCACTGCCAGCCAAAGCTCTTGATCCAGGAGATTCCTTGTCAACTGCGATCTATCCCTTCACTGTTTTCATGGCTTTCCTAAACCACTTTATTAGAAACTAAACAGCAAGACTGACCCACAGGCACAGGCAAGACCCGCACAGAGGGAGGCCCTTTTACCCGCGGTCCCGCTGTCCGCCCTCTGCCTCCCACTGCACTGCCCCCTCTCCCTCCAGGCAGCCAGGGGCGCTGGGGAGGCCACAGGGGCAGCTTCCTGGCAGGAGCTGCCTCTCACCTGCAGCGGGCACTGAGCTGAAGTCTCACTGCACGCAGAATTAACACACGAAGGTGTGATGTAGTTTATGCTCAAGTGCTCTCACTGTGCGCTTTACAGCCCTTTCTTCCGAGGCCCACCGAGGACACTCGCTCTCACAGCTCTGTGAAGTGCACAGTGTGCTTTCTTGAAAAGCTGAAAAGGAGCATATTCCCAACGTACATAAACTCGATGAGGGGCAGAGATGCCTAACAGCAAAGACTGGCAACCCATACAATCTCCTCCTGAAGAAGAGGCCCAGCACATGACAACAAGTGACAAGTCCTGCATAAATTGTCACCGGGGAGAACAACTCAGCCGGGAGTCTCCAGGCCTCGTTCACATATGACAGAAGCAGGACAAACTCAACAGGAAAGGGAGCCATGCTTGTTTCTAATGCCGAAGCTGACATGGAGGCTACCAGCGTCTACACTGAGAGCAAATGCCAAGTCAGACTTTTCCACCCCGAACGCCGGCAGTGGCTTTGAAACCAGAGCCCCAGCTAGGAATGCACCCTCAGGCCTGCCCAGCCCTCTCCCGGGTCAGCGCGCAGGGAAGGCAGGGTCCGGGCATCAGCGCAGTACAGGCCGCTCTGCCACCAGAGCCAGTGCCCAGGGAAGGCACCTGCCACCAGTGCCAGTGCCCAGGGAAGGCCGCCTGCCACCAGTGCCAGCGTCCGGGAAGGCACCTGCAGGAAGGAAAGGCCGTGCTGCCTGCGGGTGCCCTGGCCTCCACCCCGAAGCGCTGTCCCAGGGAGAGGCGGGGCCTCTCAGTGACACCTGCCTCCCTGGGAAGCAGCCTGAGGGTCCCACGTCTGTGATATGGGTGCCCAAGCCGCCCCAGGTCCCTCCGAGTCAACTCAGGTGTGACCTGAGTTGTGTCCATTTTTACAAAGAACACAAAACAATCACAACACACCACAGTTCTCACACCGGGGCCAGAGCAGCAGGGTTTTCCAGAAGACTTTGAAATAAACGTCGGCGCATGTTGTAAAAAGCCGCCCACATGGTCCGCACACAGGTAGGGATGCCGTCCCGACAGGGGGAGAGCAGCGATGGAGGCGGGAAGGCGGCCGCCCGGGCCCTCTGGCCAGAGCGGTCTGTTTTTGTAAGCACAAGGAGAGGAGCCCGGGCCCTACCACTGTCCTCCATAGCCACGCTGCCAGACGGGATGTGCCAAAGGGGATTCCAGAGAATTTTAAAGAGATAACCTTTGCTGAGGCTGCAATGTCAGCTTTGTAACCGCGTGGCGGGAACATGTGCAGCGAATGCAAGATTGAAAGACTGTTCTGTGTGAGGCATCCATGGAGGACACAGGGTGTACCGAGGAAGACTGGAATTTTAAAGCAGCACTGAGACTGCAACTGGTGTCTTCAAGGGAGAGGAACTGGACAGTGGGGGACAGGAGTGGGACGTGCACAGTGGCTTTTTCTACCTTGGGGATTTCATACCAAGCATATAAAGTCCGCCTTCCCGTGTGTGTGTGTGTGTGTGTGTGTGTGTGTGTGTGTTTTAAGGTAACCATATAATTGTATTATTACCAACAGTCTACAGCTCACCCTTTGAGGGTTAAAGGGCTAGTGGTTTCTATAGCCTTTCTACATTTCCTTTTCTCTTCTGCAGAAAGGAGGGAAGGAAAGAGTTTGGTACCTTAGTCGATGAAAATGTGAGTAAAAACACCACCAAGCCCCTCTACTATGGGAATTTCAAAAACTAGACTGCGTTATACATGATTCTCAAAAATGTACAGTCTGAGTGTTTCATACGATATTTTTAAGGGAGAAACATGCATATGGTGAATGTGTGCACCAATAACACAGAAGGGTCAGACTTCACATAGCAGCCAAGACCTCAGCCCCTCCCAGACTGAGCACCCGGGAGGGTGGGGCTGTGCTGCACCCCCGAGTGGGTGGCACTGGCTGGGAGGCAGGGAGGCGGGAAGGCAGCTGAGGCCTGGCCCTGAGCTAGCCGGGACACAAAAGGCTTCCAGAGAGCAGAGCCGGCCTTTGTGTGTTTTGTCTTGAGTTTCGGAATGTACTTACAACTAAAAAGAGGCAGGAGGAGAAAGGAGTCCCTTTGCATTAGATGTTTCTGCTCTCACCTCAGATTTCTCCCCTAAATGACCGAAAACGGATTCCTTGCATCTTATTCCCTGACCAGTCTGAGGGTGTGGTGGGGATGAGGGGCCGATGAAGAAGATGCTCAAAATTATATCCAACATGTGTTTGGACCAATAAGCTCTTGTTTGAGTCGGAAAATCCACATCCAATCCCCCTCCTCAGCAGGCTAACTTAAACACCTTTATTGAGAATTATTATACTCTTCCAGGCACTATTAGAACTGGCAGAGCTTTCAGGTGACTGGCTCACCCTCTCCTTACTGAGATCAAGGTTAGGAAACCTGCAATTTCACCCAGCTGGTCACAAACACCCAATTCTCTGTGCGCCGCCCCACCCCGAGCTCACACCCTCTCCCGTGACACTCAGCCCTGAATGGAGTAACGGTCAGTGAAGCGTGGAGGAGAGGCTGGGAGTGGACGCTGGACTGGGGCAGGAAGCGGGAAGGAAGCTGTGGAGGCCTCGCGCTGTCCTAGAAGACATAGTGTAACAGCAGACAAAGGCTGGGCCGGGAGCACAGGAGAAGCAGGGAGTGAGAAGGCACTGAGCAGGGAGACGGGTGAGTCAAAAAGACAATGGCTCCAAAGACAATGGCTCCAAAGAGGTACACATGGTTTTGAAGTTTTAAAAACCAAAATTTGAAAACCTAGGTGGTTTAGATTAACTTAGAAAGCATTAGGATACAAAATCTCTACCAACACAGACACTCAACATGAAAGCAGGCAGAGTCTCTTCCTTTTGAGCCATTCAGCACATAAACTTAACCCACAGGACAAACTGTTGGTAACAGCCTAAAGAGCAGTTCCGTTATGATGCTGAGGCAGTATGAGGAGATGATGCTTTGAAAAAAGTATCAAAGTCCTTGAAATATAAATATATCTTAAAGCAAATGCTTGTATGAAAAAGAGAAAATGACTTAATTATTCCCCTTGAGAAAGAAGATCTGCAAATTTTTTTTTTCTTATTTCATCAGATGGAAAATGTGCCAAGTATCCCCAAAAGATTGGTCAGGAAAAAATATAGGATGTTGACTTTGAAAATTATTAACAGAAAGACACCTGAGGGCAGGCAGAGGAAGGTTTACTTAACGTGGAAGGATCACCAAATGTTCACTTCTTACTACTGTCTCTTCTATAGTAACAACTCAGTAAAACTGGGCATTCTAACCTACTCATGAGATAATCCTAAGATCAGAGTTACTCCTCAAAACTGTATTTCACCACAGATGTCATCTCAGATTTTCTATTCGAAGCACCCCGGCAGGGAAGTCAGCAGACTTTGGGGAAATGCGGAAATCATTTGATGTTTTTGCTAGAATGTGAAGGGGTATAAAATAATTGTTCTAAGAAAGTCTTCCAGTCCGATGACAAAGAAGGATAAGTGAGTCAAAAGATTTCTAATCAGACCATATTTTTATTTTAACTATAAAAAAAAACAATCTCTTATACACCATTAAAATGAAAAGGCCAGTTTCAAACAGCATCCCTAAGGGATTTTCACTTTCACAAACCCCTCAATAACTGCCTGGATGTTTTGTGGAGAGGGGCATGGTTTCCAACTATTCTTCTGACATTCAGTTTTCTTCAAGTGTGTGGCTGGTAAGACTGGTGGAACCGGCTCAGGACAAGGTAGGAGGAATTGTAGGAGGAATTGGTGAAGAATGGTCACCTTTCCAACCAGAGATGCTACATTCAGCAATCACTTAAAACCCACAGCTACGTCAAACTGCCAGAGGAAAGGATTAGCAACACCAGCTGGTCATTTGGTCCCGGAAACCTCCTTCCGCTGTCCTCCATTCCCCACGCTGGTGGGAGCCTAATAAACCTAAAGATCACAGCCACCTCCTTAGCCAGCACTGGCTACCCGCATGTCCTCGTGTCCAGGACAAACCAACTGTGAGGGTGTGGGCACCCCACCCCTAACAAGTTCCATTCCTCCCTAGGGGCTGCCCATCCACGGAGGAGGCAGCTGACGGCACTCAGGAAGCCTGCCCGCTGCTGGTAAATAAGTAACGGCGCTTTCCTGCAATCAGACCATATTCTAATTTCACTTTATCTCAACTACAAAAAATTAAAAGCAAAACACCAATCTCTTAGGATTCCACTAGAAGGAAAAGAGGGTGGAGAAGAGAATCAAAGGAACTTAAAAATCCTGAAGGTTCATCAGGGCAAGGCTTTCAAATGTTTTGACTCCAAATCAAAAGACGAATTATGTTTGATAGCTCATCCCCGAGCACATGACACCCTCCACATGTGATGCATTCATATTTTATGCTCTAATTCTTTCCCTTTTTAAAAATTCCTGGCTGTAACCTAATGCACTGCTTTCGTGGCCCCACTAATGAGTGAATCACAATGAACAGTTTTAAAACACTAGGTTTGAGCTTGATTTTTTCCCCCCAGAGAATCTCAGAGAAGGCTGTTTGAATGATACCGTACCGGAATAAATTCGTGTCCATGGTATTGGTTCCCCGACTCCAGCCCTGGCTACAGTTGCCACTGATACACACTGGCACGGCCAGAAAGAGCCCCACCGGGCAGGCCACCTGAGAGGCAGAGTCCACAGAGCAGGCAAGAGCCTCCTGCACTCCCTGCCCCGGGAGAGGCGGCAGCAGCTCCACGGAAGCGGGAGCCGCAGCGAGAGGGCAGCGCTGGTCAGCTCAGTCAGCGTCCTGCGCCGAGACTCAGAGCAAGTGCGTGCTGAGGGGGCAGAGCGGGGCCAGAGACGGTGCCCGCCGGCCTTCCTGCTGGAGGAAGGAAGGGGAAGTCTCGGAAGGAGCTCCAGAGCAGACACAGCAGGAGAATGAGGTGGGAGTAAATTTCAAAATAAAAGGAGTGAAGAGGTCCTGAGCCCTGACAGGGGAAGCCCCCCAGCCCAGCCCTGGCCTCCTGCACCCTGTGCCTGCTGCCCCTGCCTATCACAGTGGGTGACGCCCCCCAGTCACCTCCTCGGTGCCCACAGGGCCCTGCAGCCCTGGCGGGCGCAGGTGGGTGCTGTGGAAGCAGAGGGTGCTGCCCTCGCCCATCCCCACCCACGGAGCTGGCCTTGAGGCCAGGGTACAGGTGCACCCACCAGGACCAGTGTCGCCTGCTTCCATATCTGCACGCCTCCATCCGAGCACTGCCCACACGGGGGGCTGTCACACAGGGTGCCTGGTCCCAGCCCCGGCTCTGACCCCACATCCAGAGGCGCAGGGGCCACCCCAAAGCCCTGCAGCCCTCAGCCCGCTGGCCTGCAAGGCCCCGGTCAGCGTCCTGGCTCCCCGAGTCCTGTCTGGCCCCGCGGGACAGGGAGGACCTTGTCCAGGGTCACGAAGCCAAGCTGGGACGTGTGTGCCAGGCCATGTGGGGCGCATCCAGGCAGGGCCGGTGGTGGGCCACACGGACTCATTCGTCATTCACTCCCGCACCGCCGAGCAGCTGGCTCTGCCGGCCTGGCCCCGCGGAGCAGCCCGTGGCAGCTTGGGGGTGTAGGTCGTGGGACAGCTCCCGGAGGAAGGGACACTGCACGAGGTCTTAGGAATGACCAGGTGTGGAAGGGGGTGGGGAGGCAAAGAGGCTAGGGGGTAGAAATGGTGATGGAGAGAGCCTGACTTTGGATGGTGAACACATAATACAACATACAGATGCTGTGTTATAGAATCGCACACCTGAACCCATAGAATTTCATTAACCATTGTCACCCCAATAAATTCTACAAAATAATTTTTTAAAAAAAGAGTGAAGAGGAAGAATCATGACGTCTTTGGGTTTTCGGCATAGACCCCAAAGAAGAAATGACACGTCACAGGGAGAAGGCACCAGATCTGAGGACCCTAACGGAGAACCCTGACACCATGCCCTTGGGGGAGTTCCGAGGTTCCCCAACAACGAGTGCTTTGCAAGGCTTATATGAATATTCAGGCAAACAATACCTGTGGGAGAAATACTTGGAAAAAAACTTCTGCCTGAAATTTGCAACGTTGCTAAGAAGAACAAAGACAGTGGGCATGTAAGGTGTACCAAAACAGTGTATACGCACTTTGAGTGATTGTAAAGGCAGTGTCTATTAACATACAGTTTCTTTTCAAAATGTGAAAGAATCTACAGAAATGAGTAATTTTTTTTGTCAACACCTGTTTTCAAACTGATGACCATTCTGGTCCGAGCACCGCTAAAAAGCTCAAAGCAGTGGGATCGCAAATCAAGAATCATTTCATCTGGTGTTTGTGTGCCTCAATTCACCAACTGTTGCTGGTTTTGTACCATAAACTCTCTTTTGTGTATCCCCACAAAAAGTCTAATGAATAAATTTTCCTTGTTCAATGCTTAGCCTGGCTTCATCCATTATTTCAAATTAGTTAAACCTGAAAAGGAGTGAAAACTAAGTGAGTTATCAGGTGTTAAAGTGTGCATACATGGGGGAGGGGGATACCATGTCCAAAAGGAATGTGCCAGTGTACACACTTTGAATAATTATAAAGGCAGTGTTTGTATTTCAACTGCATTTCCAAACTTCCTTTATTCAAAGCTTAGTCTGGCTGAAAGGACAGACACAGCAATTGAGCTGTCAGCTGTTGGAGTATGTGTACATGCTTCTCCCTGTATAATGGAGAAGCTGAATGCGTGTGGGAAAGACCTTTGTAGGCCAGAGGCACCGGGTAAGACGCTGTATGGACAGGGAGCCTGCGTGTCTCACAGACGCCCCCCGCCCCGGCCGCCGGCGCCGGGACAGAAGAAACTGAGGCGGCTGTGTGGATGCAGTTGGCGTCCTTAGAAAACACAGCAGCTACGCTACCGAGTGCACGCCCCCGCCCCGGGCTGCCCGAGCTCTCCCATCAGAACCTCGGTTCCCACCAGGGACCACAATACAAGCCCCGATGCCACAGACCTCAACACCAGACTTACCCTCTGGCTCTTCTCCTAAGTGGTGTATGCCGTAACTGCCAGACAGACCTCACATAAAAAATGCCCATTGATATCTGCTAATCCCCCAAAATAACACTGATGGCAACAGCAACACTCCGCCTTCCACAGCACCAATAAAACGTTCTAGACACTTTCATTCAGACGGCCTCGTGTAGGTAGCGCCATGACAATCCTGTGCAGAGTGGCAGGATGAGTCTCCTTTCACAGGGAAGAGCCTTACAATGCCTGGAGAGAGTGGCCAGCTAGTGACAGAATCAGTGCCAGACCGCTGTCCTATGACTCAAATGGCCCAGAACCGAAAGAGAAAGCGTGGCACAGTTCCCTTGTAGTTGGTATCTGTGTGTACGCTTTGTTTTCCCAAGCGGATTTCCAAGTTCTCCGCATTTTCCATTATATCACATGTATTGATTCAACATTTTATGGAGCAATAAAATGTCAACAGAATCATCCAAGGCCCCGTGGAATATACAAATATGAATAAGACAAATCCCTGTACATAAGCAGCTTACAAGCAGAAGACAGAGATAACACATGTTTACAACTCCGCATAAACAGGGAGATTCTGAGCAGGAAGAGAACAGCAGAAGGGAGCAGCCAAGTCCCTGGGAAGAGGTGGGGGAGACCCCCAAACACTGGGAAATGCTGTTCAGGCCCAGAGCTCTGGACCTCGGCTGGAGGGGGGCTGGGGCCTCTGGCAGGAGGACTTGGTGCTGCCACGGAAACCCAGTGGGGGACAGGCACAGAGAGGGAAGGAGAGAGCAGACTCCTCACTAATCCCACGGCCATGCTATACACAGAGCAGATGCTTAGAAAATCCTGGCTGTATGAACGGATGACTCTGTATAAATTAGTACATTTTATTTGAAAAGGCAAATATGTAAGTTACCACCCAAGTTAATGCGTTATAGACAATTCTCAACTATCAACTGTGAATTGTCTGTGGGAGAATTATAGACCTTATAGACAGAATTATAGACCTTATCAACAGGATGCTCCTATATTACTATTCATATTAACCCCAACAGCTTTCTCCCCCCGAAATCAAAGAGTGCATTCCAAAACCATTTGGTAATGGATTTTTATTTTTATTGTTAATCCTCACCCAAGGATATTTTTTCCCATTGATTTTTACAGAAAGAAGGGAGGGAGGGAGGAAGGGAGGGAGGGACATTAATGTGAGAGACATGGATCGGTTACCTCCATAAGGTAATCTTTACGGAGTACCTCCCGTTTGGAATTATTGCTATCCCTGCTTCCCTTTCATCAGCAGGAACAAATGTCAAGCACACCGAGTACGTACCACTTAGAGTAGCTCCAAGTTTGGGTGAAGGAGGAAGTCACATGAGGTCTAAGACCTCATGCAGTCCTTAATCTCCCTGAACAGTGACAGATACAAAACTGCAGACAACACACCATACGTGCAGACATGAAGGGAAAGAAACTGAGTGTGTTATAGGTGACTTTGTGTGTGTACGTGTGTATAATGCATACACACTTGTTTTAAAAAAGTAACACAACAACTAGCCTGGCTGTGTGACTCAGTGGTTGAGCATCAACCTATGAACCAGGAGGTCACGGTTCGATTCCTGGTGAGGGCACATGCTCAGGTTGCAGGTTCGATCCCTCAGTGGGGAGTGCGCAGGAGGCAGCCGATCAATGCTTCTTTCTCATCGTTGATGTTTCTGTCTCTCTCTCCCTCTCTGAAATCAATAAAAAATATATTTTTCAAAAATAAAACAACTAAAAGTTATCCAATGGCTTCAACTTTTCTCTGGCATATCATGAATTTCCAACCTGGTACATCCAAAATTCCCAATGCCACATCCCGGACTCACTGGGGCCCAGACAAACCACTTGGGCTGCCCTGGTGCTGAACAACAGGACGCCTGCGGAGGCCAGAAGAGCAGCCCACAGACAGGCTGCTCCAGGCCTCACAGCCCCAGGAAGAAGGTGGGGAGAGGGAGGCTGGGGGTGGCACAGCCACCAGGCAGAGCCAGGGGGAGTCCTGCAGGCCCAGGTCTACACGCTGAGCTGCACACACAGGTGACTGAGTTGAAATCCTGCTGACCTCGATCAAGCCACAGACCTGCAGACACCCTTCTAACCTTCGCTTTGCCTCCTCTCTACATGAGAAATTTGGGAAAATGACCTCACATCCTGTTGTCAACTTAAAGCTTTACACTATACAGAATTAACAAGTACTTTCTAAAATAAAAACTGAGTAACTGCCATCCACCAAAGTCATCCATGCTTTTACTAGTATGCAAACCTTACACTTTAAATAATTCTAAAAGTTATTAATCAACACAAAGCATTGCCTTTGACACTTTGACCACTCACCCACTTCCAGACCCCCTGCGAATGCTCCGCAGTGACCCCTGCCTCTCACCGTCACTGGGCCTAGGACACCGTCAGATGTCTCCCCAGAAAACATGTCTGCACCATCCCTTCGCCTGTTCCCCTGTGCTCTCTCTCACTCGCAGCCTGGTCCTCGGGCTCTCCTCTCCTCTCGTAACATTAACCTGCACTCTTACCACCACCACAGCAGCACCCCCGCCCCCAACACACACACACACACACACACACACACCCCGCAGCTCAACACACACACACACACACACACACACACACACACACACACCCCGCAGCTCAAACACACACACACACACCCCGCAGCTCCAACTCCTGCAAGGCCCCGGGCCAGCAGGGACCCAGACTTCCCCATGTCTCCACGAGTTTGCCGCCTGCCACTGCAGAGTGTGGGATTTTTATATCGTTGCTGTTTTATTTCTTTTCCTCCCATCATGAAGAGCTGACTCTATGTCCCCACAAGATATACCACTAGTCTGAAGAGAGGAAACACTGTTTAACACACACCTCTACATGGATATACATACCTACATATGTACATCATGTTTATATTCTAAAAGCAAGAGTTGATATACCTTGTAAAATACAAAACCTGTCCTTACAACAGAAAAACTATCTAATGCTCCTAAGAGTTTGTGTTTAATCTGATAAGAAAAATAATCAACTAGAGCACTTCTTATACTGCTTGCTTGGAGGCAGTTAATTCCCAAAACGTGTCTCCAAACCGACAGACTCTCTTAAAGGGTTCATGTCTGGCCGCTCGTGTCCAGAGGGGAAGCGCAGGCCGGGTCTCCGGGCTCCGTGTGCTGAGCGCAGAGGCCGCGCCTCAGAAGCCGCACATCCCACTGGTCTGACGAGCACGCGGTTTCCTAATTTCCTCGCGGTACTCCGCACCTGAGTGTCAGGCCAATGCCACGTACAGGTTCCATGTGAATGACATATGGCTTCAGTCAACCAGAGAGATGTTGCAGCATTAAACAGCCCGAGAGACAGAACAAGAATACAAAATGCCAAATTAGCGCTCGCAGAGCCAGCTCGCCGGTGTGCCGCTCTGCCCTGAACTAGGCTCCGTGGGATGGGAGTGGGAGCTGCCCGCAGTGAAAGCACCTTTCAGGGCCCGCCGCACCAGGGCACGGTGCTTGCACATGGTACCAGGAGGACACGCTGCGTGGACTCCGGAGCCCGAAGTGCCGGCCAAGCTCCAGCTCTGTTCCGATCCGCTGCACGGCCTCGTCAGCCTGCATGCCCTCCGAGCCCATCAGCTTCCTTACCGACCCCCCCCCCTTCATATAAATGGTGTCACAACGCTCCTTCTGCCTCCTGAATGAGAAGCTGCTGTGTGAACTCCCTACATGGCCACCTGTGTGTAAATAATCGCAGGACAGTAACACCGGCTCACCCACAAGAACTTCTGAAGCGCGTGCAGTGAGCGGCCAGCAGCCTGAGCCCATCCGTCCTCTGTGCCAGGCCATGACACTCAGGAGGTGGATAATCCCTCACCCTAGCGTCTGAAGGGAGGCTGTGATATGGCGATTTATAATGTGTGTGTGGGGGGGAGGGGGGGCATAGCTCCTAAACCCAGGGAATTCCTAAATCCTGAGAGTCTTTGAGGTGTCTTTTGTCATGTTAATGAGGCGCTTCCAGGACTCTGGTAGGACAGAGGCTGGGAGCCAGGAGAACCGCTATGTGATTAGAGGGCTGGAACTCTTAGTCCCACCCCCACCCCACCCCATCCTCAGGAGGGCACAGGGGCAGCAGACTGAATCAGCGGCCAATTATTTTATCAGTGGAGCCTATGTCTGAAGCCTCCTTAAAAGCCCGAAAGGACGGGCTCACAGGTTGCAGGTTGTGAACATGGAGGTTCGGGGAGAGAGCGGCTCAGAGGGCATCAAGCTCCCAGCCCTTCCACGTTCCCCTCATATGTATCTCCCCACAGGCTGTTCCTGAGTTCCGTTCTTATATAACTAACTGGTGACTTTTTAAGGAAAGGGTTTCTCAGTTCTGTGAGCTGCTCCAGCAAATTGACTGAACCAAAGGAAGGGGCGACGGAAACTGGATCGGTCAGAAGCTCAAGTGACAACCTGGCTTGTGACGGCGTCTGAGGTGGAGGTGAGCAGCTATGCTGTAGGGCTTTGGGATCTGAGCCGATGTCCGGGAGATAGTTGTTAAGACTTGACTTAAACTGTACGCCACTCTCCAGGAAAAAACACATACACATGTATGAGTGTCAGAATGACAGAGGCCGGCTCTGCCTCCGAATGGAGAGGTGAAAAGTGCCAGACACTCACTAGCAAGGAGGGCATTGCCATGGGACTCAGGATCAACCACTGGAAGGTGCACACCATGGCCTTGACCCCCTCAGTAACAGAGAAACAAGAGCAGGCGGAATACTGCCTGGCAGTGCCCGTTGTCAGCTGTGTGTCCCACGTGTGTGTTAGCGGGACACAGCAGGGTGCTGATGGAGGAAAGCTGTGGCTCGGCATACCAAATGCCAGCAGATGCCTCCTCTGTCCTCGGGCCTGGTTCTGGCACCCTCCTCTCCAGTGGTCTCCCTTGGCCGGCCCTTCTTGCCGGCCCCATTTCTCAGCCTTCCCGGCCCTGCTGTGAGCTCCTCAACAGCCTGTCTGCCCTCCCACTGCTGCTTGGATGCCAGACTTGGTTTTCATGTTTACAAAGGGAATTCTGGCCGACAGAAGCAGTTCTGAAACGGTGGGGGAGGTAAGCAGGGAAACTACAGTAGAACTTCAAGGTGTGCAGCACAGCAGAGCAAAACCTGAAGGCAGCACGATGCACAAGTGCCCGGATGCACATGACCAGGGACAGTCACCCATCGAGTCCGCAGGACGAGCAGAAGGCAGGAACCGCGTCCTCAGAACATCTGCAGCCACCAACCAGAAGTCAGGCGTTACCAGGTTACGTGAGAAGGCCCACAGGCCTTTGGAACAAGATTTCAGAGGCAGCCGTTCTAGCGTATCAAGTGAGGATCACCAGTTCAGAAGTGGGTACATTCAATGTCAACTAAGAATGCTAATACAGAGAGAGCATTCATCGAAGTGCAAGCTGACCAAATGCAGATGGGGCCAGGGGGCAAGGAAGATTTCACAGAGAAAGTAGCATCTGAAGCAGACAGGGAAGGGCAGGCGGGATGGAGGGTTTCAGGCAGGGGACAGACAGTGTGACCACGGAGGGAGGAACTCTGCCTGGTGTGCTTTCACACGGCCAGCGTTTTGATAAACCAACATACATCCAGAGAGAGGGTCGGCAGGAGTCAAGGCTGGAGAGGAGACAGGAGTCCATTCGGAGGCCACACCATCAGGATAACCAGTTTGGGTTTATTTTAACAGGATTCGCCAAAGATCTGCATGCAGGAGAGTAGCCCATCAGACTCCCAATTTATCCTCACAGCTCGCTCTGGATGCTGGTGTGAAGGAATGACTAAGCCATCGCCGGTCCTGCACCATTTGGGAGTCATGAAGAGCAAGAACCGAAGACGTGATATGATCTGCTGGAACCGGGCTCAGCTGGATGAGGGCAGTGAGGGAGGAACAAAGATGGCAGAGCAGGGCCATGATTTTACAGGGCAAACAATGGACTGGGGGAGAGACAAGACAATGGGGTGCTCAGAACTGAGTTTCCGGGGACATGTCCGGGTGGAGATGCCCAGCTGGGGATCAGCAATCAGTCTCAAGCTGACCAGGCTGCAGCCCAGGGCAGCCACGGATCAACCTGGACAGCAGAGGCTGCCTAAGACACCTAGAGGCGGCAGGCCAGGCCTGAGGCTGCAAGGCTCGCCTGACTCCACTTGAGGTGCACAGGGCACGGGCGTGGTGCAGTCCAACCACCACACTATCATCTCACAAACAGCAATGCTCCCACCTGGGAATACAGGGCCTGCTAACTGTCTAAAAGTAACTTCTTGGTGGCTGCGAGGCATAGTGAGGAAAGCCAACGGTACTAACATGAGATATAACTCTCAATCTTTGCAGAGACCTGACTTAGAAAGACGATAGCCGGGTGCAAATCAAATTTGTAAAGTATGATTTTAAAATATGCACAGAATTCAGAATATTAAACAGTGAACTTCAGTAACAGTAAAAATCTAGAAAGGAATTTTCAAACTCCTTTCAGGAAAGCAATTTTAGAAGCATTTAGCATGCTACATAAACATGTTATTCACAGAAATGTACAACATGGAAGGTTTTCATCACATGTACCACCTTTGCTAGCCAAAATGTAGCACTCTTATAGTCACCAACAGAGCTGAGGCAAACCTCCACGACATTCAACAACAGAGCATGGCCGTTAGCCTTCCTTCTATTAAGAAAAAGAAAACATTCTCAATAACTACAGTGTTCTTTGTGACTTTTTCTCCTAAAGAACTCATTTTAAACAATCACTCACTAGCAAAAGCATGGTACTGGGTAAATTTGGGCAGAGTCTGGCATCTCAACTTTGGGAGGAGAAGTCAGTGGGAGAAAGACTAACAGTTTTAAGTTACATTAAAACACAGCCTCATGTGAAATAAGAACAGCAAAAGCATTTCATCATTGAGTACCATGAGTGCAATTAATTTTGAATAAATGGCAAACAGTTCTGTACTTTCCTAGGGAACAAAATAAAGATGTCGCTAACTAGACTGAAGGATGGACGTGGACAGAAGAAAGCTGTGGCACCCAATTAACCATTTGCAAAGCTGGGAAACCTGATCGTCCAGTACATACTCCTATCACTCCCTCAGAAACGAGAGAAGTCCTTCCTTCCACATAACGGTTTCTGCTACATAGCGTACTGTAGGCAACGCACTCACTGCCCATTTAATGAGTGAGGAAACGGTAACTAAGTGGTTGTTGGTCTCAAATATTTACCTAGTCACTGCCCTTGGTCCATCTACGCAAAAAGGCCACTGGAAGATGCGCTGTCAAAGCACACTGCATTTTAGGTGAAAGGAGATGTCATATGTCAATTCAATGCAAATATTTAACTCATAGTTACTACAAGGAGGCTATTCGACTTTGCACATAGCAATGAGGCCAAGGTGTGGCTCATACAAGCCCTAAGGAGCAGAGGATGGTACTCCAATCCCTGTCAACAGTCAACACGCTATGGCCATGGGAGGGCCACGAGGGCCACATTCCAGGGCAGACGAGCTCCACCAAGGAGAGAGAAGCTGAGCTCTGAGTCGCCAGAGGTTCAGGAGACAGAGATGACATTGGCTAAGAGGTCAGAACTCTCAAATCAGAACTGATGGCACATGACTGTGTGGGCACATTCCGGAGGCAGGGTCTGTGTGCAGGGGGAGAGGGTGGGCAGTCCCGTGCTAGGGGGACGTGGCACTGAGCTGGGCGTCAGAGGTCTCCAAGAAGTCCCCTCAGCAAGTGACAGGAGGTGGAGACGGAATCCCAAGCTGAAGGTCCGCTGTGTGCCGTTACTAGACCCAGCGGCAAGGCCTGAGCCTCGCTGTTTCACCCTCTCAACAAGCCGATGAGGTAGAGAGCATCATCCTCACCTTCCAGACAGGAGACCACGGCTGCCCAGCTCAGTCATGTCCGCAGCACGCACCTCACAAATAAGTAAGTCTCACGGGAATACCTGAGGCCAGTGCCCCGGCTCCAATGCATGAAGACAACATAAACGTGAGGCCTTAACCAACTCAGGGAACAACAGCAAAATCAAGTTCACACTTGGGCCTTGCCCCACGGGACTGGGGATACCATGGCTTCCTTACGAGAACTGAGCAAATCAGACTGAGAAGGAGCTGCTTCTGAGGCGCTCGAGACTCCTCGGCAGACAGGGGAATGGGAAGCCTGGAGCCGGGGCTGGAGCCGGAGGCACAGCTGAAGCTAACCAAATGCCCAAGACTGTCCACAAGGGGCTGTACAGACACAGGGACTGCAGAACAGGCTCCCCCAACACCATCAGGCAAACATCTAAGTGAAGAAAAGCCCTCCACGTGCCTACAGCATTACAGGGGCGCCCTGTACATGATTCCACCACATTTGCTCAATGATTCGCATCACTTATTACAGCTCTGATCTGCAAACTAAAAGGACACTGCTGACAGCACGGCAGGTAGATCGCGGTTTCCCGTGGACAGTCCTACATCTCCACCGGAAATGACTCGCTCTCCCTTTCAAGATCGGTCTCAATTTTTATACGGATTCACAAAAATATTCGTGGCTAAATTTTTAAGTTTAAAATAGTAGATTAGAATTACTAGTTATCCTCTTCTCAAAGTATGGTAATTTCCTCACAAGAACAATGTTTTCTAAGAGAAAACTAGTTACAAGTTACAAAATATGTCAGCATCTTGAGCTGACCCATAACACAGTTACAGTGACAGAGAATTCTATATAAGTGTCCTAACCTAACTCAGAATTTTCCAATCATTCATCTTCAGGTCAGTTCCATGTGAACCCCAGAATTTGTGCCACAGCTCCCTATACTCAACACGTGTCCCCTTGGCGCCTCCTTTTGTCAGGCACTGCACACGTGTCAGAGACAAAGACATGAAAAGCCACGCTCCCTGGCTTCCAATGGCTTAGAGTCCAACAGGGAAAGAACAATCCAATGGCATTGTCATAGAAACAGAAAAACTACCTTAAAATGCGTATGGAACCACAGAAGACCCCAAAATAGCCAAAGCAATCTTGAGAAAGAGGAAAACTGGAGGCATCACAGTTCCTGATTTCAAACTATATTACAAAGCCACGTAATCAAAGCAGTAGGTTCTGGCATTAAAGCAGGCACATAAACAGAACAGAGAGCCCCAAAACAAACTCACGCATAGAGTCAACCAAGTTTTGACAAGGGCAATAACACAATAGGAAAAGAACAGTCTCTTTAGTAAATGGTGCTGGAAAAACTGGACGGCCACAAGCAAAAGAGTGAAAGTGACCCACATCATCTACCATATACAAAAAATAACTTGGAATGGATTAAAGATTTAGATGCAAGATATGATTTCGTAGCACTCATAGAAGCAGACTTACATGTCTTCACACATACAAAAAGTTAACTATGTCAGGCAAAGGATGCATTAGTTATCTTGATCTTGGTAATCTTTCCATATGTATCTGTATATCAAACGACCATAGAGAACACTTTCAATGTACACAGTACTTGTCAGCTATTCCTCAATGAAGCTGGGGCAGTAGGGAAGGAATAAAATAAGAGTCCGAATAAGTGATCACTGCCCCTGGAGTGCAGCCTAGAGCTGGGGAAAGATGGGTGGAAGGGGGGAGGGAGGACCAAGGAAGGCTTGGCTCAGCAGAGCAGACCCGGAGCCGTCCATCACACAGTAAGAATGGGTAGCTGGGTGGGGGTTGCCGACAAGAAACAGCACGTGGAAAAACCAAGAACCAAAAACAAGAGAATGTGTAAGGATAACCACACCAGCAGGCTCAGGACAGCCGTGGCAGTGGCAGTTGGGAGGGGGCCTTGTGTGGACTTGTTTTTTCCTAAAATACCTAGAAGGCTCGGTCTTGCTGAATGGAAATTACCAATGAATGCTTATCAGGCCATAAAACGTGGCATACCAGGAACTGTTGGGTTAATCAGATCAGCCATGATTCCAAGAAAGAATGAAATGTGGGAGCATTTATTAATTCTTAGTACTGCATGCTAGGCTACCTGCTCTTACACATGAACTCTCATTCAGTAATCACCACCCTCTTTTAATAAGGAGGAAATTACACAGACTATTTAAGTAGCTTGCTCAAGATCACTCTCCTTGAGAAGCAGCTATTGCTTAAGTCAGGTTCATTTCATTCCACAGACTGTACCCTCTTCCCCCCAATACAGGACTTCAGTATTAGATGTCTTCGTACAGTACTATATACACATGCATTTGGTTACTCCATTTAAATCTAAAAAGAAAAAGAAAAAACTAAGTTGTCAGTACACAAGCCTTTCAGACACCAAGAAGCCACCAGGAGAAAAGCACCGTGGCTGGCGGGGAGGAAAAGGGAGTGACTGTCCCAGGAACTCACGAAGACCAGTCCCCGGGGCCGGGCAGGTACCGCATCACCTCAGGTGGAACGCTGAGGTCTCGTCACAGACATGAGTGACAGAAAATGCTGGCTGTCCCTGCGACCACAGTGTCGCACTTACTACGAGCAAGTAAGAAGAAAAAGATGTTCTCAGACCAGAGTATGTCCTTCCACGACACTTTAAAAAAAATCACAAAAGTAGGGCAAAACAGTAATTAAGAATAGTGTTGGCGTTACGTCAGGATTCTTCTTGTCTTGGCTCTATCACTTAATCACGTGACCTTGAACCACTTAACCACCCTAAGAAGTCTTAGCATCCCATCTGAGCCGGGCCTTCTCCGCTACACCTCAACGTAACGTGCAAGCGGCTGCCCAAGGGTCTGACTTCCATTCTATCGTGGACAGTTCTTATTTTGTCCACTGCATAAGTAAGCCAGACCATTCGGGGGGTTCCCTCACTTAACAAACATTTGCTCAGCACCTGCATGTCATACGATGCCAGCCAGGTGCTGGCAAACGCACTCGGTGAGTTACCCTTTCCTCACATGGACCTGAGCCATATGGCTGTGTATAAAGGACACCAGGCTGCACAACAAAGAAGACACCACGGAAGTGGACTGTAGGTCTTCATCAATGGACAGTCTTTCTCTTTCCAGGCAATGACAGGGGAGAAGAAAACATCGGGTTCTAGTCACCAAGCTTACAGAGTGAAGAGACCGCCATTAATGATCTTTCAGGCACAATGCTAGGCCCGGAAATCCAATTCTAGATATCACAAGGCTAGACTGAAAAATCACAAATATAAAATAGGTTCAGGCTCTATGATGGCTGTGTGTTAGCTCTTTATTAGGAAAACTTCGAATAGAGAATCATTAAATAATGTTGCAAGATAGTTTTGATAGGTTTAATAAAATATTCTATCTCAGATTAGGTCTAGAAAACAATGTGACAATTTTTGAAAATATTAAACATATAATGTTCAAACACAATATACTTAGCAGCTCTTTTCCATTTATGGGGATATATGCCACCAGTGTAAGTACTGCTTAAAAGTGCTTCTGTTTCCCCAGCAAAACCCAGAATCCATTTTCCACCAGAAGTTCTAAGTTACCACACGATTCAGCCTTTGACAGGACTCTTCGCTACACAGCCATCAAACCACAGACCTTTTAGAAGTGCTGATATGTAAAAACCAGGGAGAAAACTTAACTTAGGTAATAGTTAAATAGAAAACACAGCCTCGGTCCTGAGGGTGGGCATTCCCAGGCGTCTCTGGCCTCTGGAACAAGGCGTGATGCATTCGTTCATGATCAGGCCGGGTCTATCTATAAAAAGTCCCCCCTCTGAACACAAACAGGACGGGGCTCAGAAGGAGACAGAGGGGTGAGAGCTGCTGAAATCCCCAGCGAAAAGGGAGCTCTGCAGCCTGCCCACTGCCACCCAGTGGTACACAGGACCGGCATTTTCATGAACGAGGCAAGGCCAGGAGTGGGCATGGCAGCCACTGGCTTTCCAGATCCTCAGACACTGTGATCCAGGGTGTGACGAGGGCGAGAAAGAGTGACAGGAGAAGCAGGGACTGACCCCAGGCCAACAGGAAGATGACCCCCGGAAATGGCAGGAGAGCCTGACCAGCTGGCCTCCCCGTCCACAGCCACTGCCCCCACCGGGGGGAACATTCACCAAGGAAGTCAGTCATATCTATAATTATCAGCCACTCCATCTTGTTACTCGGAATATTAAAAGATTATTGGAGAAGATATTTAAATAAGCATTTTCAACAGATGTCTGAAGTTCTTTTTTTTTTAATATTTTATTGATTTTTTACAGAGAGGAAGAGAAAGAAGAATAGTTAGAAACATCGATCAGCTGCCTCCTGCACACTCCCCACTGGGGATGTAGATGCAGAATCGAACCTGGGACTTTTCAGTCGGCAGGTTGACGCTCTATTCACTGGGCCAAACCAGTTAGGGCAGATGTCTGAAGTTCTTAACTCTGATTTTACTACTAGTTCTCAGAACCAATTTTCCCCCACAGGAACATGTTTATTTTTATTTTTTTAAAGAAATCTCAATGGGCACATAAAATTTGATATAAAGAAATTCACTTTATACCTCACTTTAGACAAATCTATCTCTTCACATATTACTTGACATCTGTATTAACACTTAGTGGCTTAGTGCATGCCTGCAAGCCTACTACATTAGTGAGAAAAAAACAGCAAAAATTTGAGTCTATATGTCCTGATCCCTTAGAGAAGTCAATATTGCTACTGACATTTTCCTATCTTAACTCTCTACTGTTAGATAAATCAAACTTCTGCAGACTAACAGCTTTGAAATTTATTAATTTGAGTATAAAATATCATTAATATTTATGACAGTTGTACTCAATGTTTATCTTTAAATGATAGTGATTTTTCACCCAAAAATGTAAGTACAAATTCCAAATAAGTAAATACTATTCACTTTTTATAGTCGGAAGCTGAGGCAAGGGAAGATAAATGAATATAACAAGACAAATAAACAAAAAAGACAGCCCATGAGACAAAGTATTTTTTAGTTTGTCTTTGCACGAATTTTCATTAGAAAAATGGCTAATCTGATTTAATTTGTTTGTCCTTGAGAGAGAGAGAAACATCAATTGACTGCCTCCTGTACACATCCCAACCAGGGATGGAACCTTCAACCCAGGTATGTGCCCTGGTTGGAAATCAACCCGCAGACTTTTGGTGTACGAGATGACACTCCAACCAACTGACCCACCCAGCCGAGACTAGCTAACCTTGTTAACATTGAGAATTTGATCATTTCTGGTAGAAATTTAAATGCAGATTTCCAAATCTTTACATTCCTTTTGGAAAAAAAATAAAGGAATGCAGTGCATACACAGTATATCCTTCAAAATGAAGTCAAAATTTCAAGGTAAATTATATCTGGTAACACATTCTAGGAGAAAAATGAAATTCATTTTTAAATCAAAAATGTTTTCTAAACCATTAATCTCTTCCCTCAACCACTTAAAATTAGATACCCAAAGTAAAATGAGATATCTCACTAATCACTATTCTCTCACCTTTTATAATAATCTTGCTGAATTCCTCTTCAAGATGTTTCCATTTTATAATCATAAATCAGGAAATATAACATTTAAAAGCTGATAAAAACTGTCTTTAAAGACTAGTTCTAAAGAGACACCATTTACAGTTCTTAATAGTTTCCATATGAAGATCTGTTTTGTTTTGTCTTAAAGCCTTTCAGCAGTTGTTTTCTAAAGTCATTTCTTCATCAGCTTATTCTCCTGGTGTTAGTGATTCAACAGAAGCAGAAGCACGAGGCACTTCTGTGACACAGACTAAGGAAAGACCATTTCCCCCGGGAGAAAGACTGATTGAGGAGGTGTTTTTAAGTTCCAATCCAAACAGCCCAACAAACAGCAAAGACCCTGTGGAAAGTGATCCAAGTAATAAATCAGACATTCATTCATGGCTCCCGCTCCATAGTGACACAGGCAGCCCTTCACCGCCTACCAGTGTGCCCACACAGGGCTACAGGGCAGAGTGACCCATAACCTGCGTGCCTATGGAGGGCCAGTGACTGCAGGTCCCGAGCTGGAAACACGGCAGCAATGCCTCACAAGAAAGCTCCGTGGATAGAGCGTCAGCCTGTGGACTGAAGGGTCCGGGTTCGATTCTGGTCAAGGGCATGTACCTTGCTTGCGGGCACATCCCCAGTAAGGGGTTTGCAGGAGGCAGCTGATCAATGATTCTCTCTCATCGATGTTTCTAGCTGTCTATCCCTCTCCCTTCCTCTCTGTAAAAAATCAATAAAATATATATTTTTAAATAGAGAGTACCAAGATCTTCATTCAATAGTCTTTTAAAAAAAAAAAAGAAAGAAAGAAAGAAAGAAAGGAAGGAAGGAAAGAGGAAGGGAAAGGGAAAGGGAAGGGAAAGGGAAAGGGAAAGGGAAAGGGAAAGGGAAAGGGAAAGGGAAAGGGAAAGGGAAAGGGAAAGGGAAAGGGAAAGGGAAAGGGAAAGGGAAAGGGAAAGGGAAAGGGAAGGGAAGGAAAGGAAAGGAAAGGAAAGGAAAGGAAAGGAAAGGAAAAGCAAATGCTGGGTCACCACTAGCACAGCAATGCACTGCATAGGGGTTTCCTTCATCTGTCTTTTTATAAGACTAGAGGCCCAGTGCACGAAATTCGTGGGACGACTGACGGGATGATCAGGGGAGCCCCCACTGGCATGTGCCTTGGCTGGCCTGGTGCTGCCCACTCACCGGCCCCACCCCCCACTGCTGCCAGTCACTTCCCTCTGTGGGGTAACCGGAGCAGTCACAGGCAAAGGAAGGGGAGCAGGGAGCATGGCTTCAGACCTCAGGACAGCACCAACTAATTCTGAAGGCCCTGAAATTTACATAATGTTATTAACCAATACTACCCCAAAGTTTGATTTTTTTTTTTAAATTTTGAAGACATTAGGGGTGAGTTTAATTAAATGTTTGACCAAAGATAGCAGGCTAAATTGTAAGTTGATAATTTTGTGTGGCCCAACAATGAAGTTATAAATATCCAATGGCCCTTGGCAGAAAACAAGTTCCTCACTGCTGCTCCAGAAGGTGGAATTTATAAGACACCATTGGATCTAAACAACTTACAACAAAATGTTATGGCCGGCCCTGGCCAGTGTGCTCAGTGGCTGAGATTATCAGCCTGGCACCAGCGGGTGCAGGTTTGATTCCTGGTCGAGGGCACATACCTGGGTGAGAGTTCAATCCCAGGCCCTGTTCGTTGTGTGCAGGAGGCAACCAACAGATGTATCTCTCTCACATCTATGTGTCTTTCTCTCCCACCCACCCTCTCTTCTTCCCTCCCTACCCCTCTTCCACCCTCTCTGGAAAGCAATGGAAGAAATGTCCTGAGGTGAAGATTAACAACAACAACAAGAATTGTAACTGATAAATCTAAAATGCAGTGAGTAATGAGTACTTGTCCAATATTACAGAAAAAGCAATTAGTACGTAACTTTAAGAAAAACAATGAACTGCATGGGAAAAGAAAACAGCAGTTCGGTACATGGCTCATTTCTAAAGAGAATTTCCCTGGCCTCAATAATGTAAATACAACAAATCAAAAATCACAAAAATCTATAGTGGGAGGCTGAGCAGATATGAAGGGTTCGTGCTTGGGATGAGGACAGGCCGAGAAAGGAGAATGAAATCATCTTCCAGGAAAACCAACAGCCAAGCCTAAACTAGCAACGCAACTCACACACAGAGGCACCTGAGGACCAGTGAGGAAGAGGGTCAGAACGGCTGCCCTGGGCGGGGGGAGGCAGTGACCAAGGGCAGATCTTGTAAAAACCATTACCATTGCCATTATAAACCATTCACATCTATAACCTTGACACAAATAGAAACTTCTGTAAAACCAGGCTAACAGAAAGATTAAGGACACTAGTAGAAAAGAATTACAGTATCATAAGCCAAAACATTTTTGAAAGCCACATTTTACATATTACCATTACTCAGAGTCAAGCTAAAGCCCAAGGGGGCACTGAGGGTATGATCTCTGCT
Organism: Pipistrellus hanaki; assembly: GCF_964339955.1. Classification (NCBI taxonomy): domain Eukaryota; kingdom Metazoa; phylum Chordata; class Mammalia; order Chiroptera; family Vespertilionidae; genus Pipistrellus; species Pipistrellus hanaki. The sequence goes on along the minus strand of NC_140509.1, from coordinate 84,357,890 downwards.
CAAAGCACACTTCCAAAAGACGAGATAAGTTGTCAGAGAGAGTCCTCTCCCTATCTCCCTCAGAGGCCTGAGAGATTATTAATCTTCACAACACAAAGAAGTGGAAAACTACAATTCCCAGTATACCCTGCAGCCCATTCATTATTTTAAGTACATGAGACTTTGCTAGGAGGGAGAAGATTAATTTTAAGAAAATATAGAACTAGTTTCACAAGCCATTTCTAGTCTACTGTGTTCTACAGACAACTTTTCCCTTCTCTACTTGAAGCAAAAAGGAAAGAAAACAAATCATCTGTTAAGAGTTGAACACTATTTTACTTCAAAGGATTATGTCAAGATGATGGCACTGGAAATCTAGAAATACCAAATGTTCAAGCCAGAAAGGAACTAAGAATTGCAGAATCTCCTCTCCCCTCTGCACGCCCCATGCATCCTTTTAGGAAGAAGAACCCAGGGCTCAACCAAAATGCGCAGGAGCTGTGTGCAGCACCATGGAGATCAGAATAATTCTCTTACCCATTCAATAGTTTAAAACCTGTTTGGCAATTACACTATATAATTAGAACACAGAACTGGGGTATTCATGAACCTAGGTTCTACTCCCATCTGTAAAATAAAGACAATCCTATATAACAAAAGCCTAATATGCAAATTGTACCCTCGGGCTCAATTGTTCACTATGACATGCTGACCACTAGGGGGCAGCATAAAACATGGCAGGCCTTGGAGACATGGCGCTGGCAGCAGGTGGCAATGGAGATGCTACCGGCCCCAATGGGCCCCAATGAGAGCAGGACTGTGGCGGGATAGTGGAGTAGGTGAGCGGGAAGCACCAAGAGTAGGGGCCCAATCCCCACAGTTGGCAACCGGCGGTGGTGGCAGGGGTCAGGGTAGCTGCCTAGCTCCAAGGCACTGAGGGGCCCATGCCCAATCAATGGCCCAGCAGATGGGATGGTGGAGCAGGTGAGGTGTCAGCGCCAGGCTAGGGTGGGGTGCCAGGTGCGGCTGCAGGGCTGCAAGGATGGGGATGTGAGCTGGGGCCCCATCTCCACAGGCCATCCAGAGGGATCCCACCCATGCATGAATTTGTGCACTGGACCTCAAGTTATCCTATATTTTCACAAGAAAATTTATGAGAATGAAGTAGGTTTAAAATTCTTAAAGAAAAGGAGAAACCAAGATGGCAGCATAAGTAAACACCTGAATCGCTGCCTTGCACAACAATTTCAAAACTAGAACTAAAAGACAAAAAGGACATCATCCAGAACCACAGGAAGGCTGGCTGAGTAGAAATTCTACAACTAGAAAGAGAAAAGCACACTGAGACTCACAGGAGCTCCAGAAGGCAGAGGTATGTGTGCGCAGAGAGGGCTGGCAACCTAGTGCGCGGCTGGCTTTTTCAATCGGGAGGGAGACAAAAGCTCCCACTGCTCTGAACTCCAGTTCCAGGCGAGACTCTAGGGACCCAGACTCTTTCGGGAAGAAACTGGACTGCCTGGCAGGGGCAAGACTCAAGGGTGGCTTTCTCTCAGGTACTTGCAGCGATTATCCCAGGACACTGAGACCTAGGGCCTCTTAGGGCAAGGCTGATGGAAAGCCATTTCTGTTTGCTCTGCCCTGAGATCCCACCCCACAAAGCCATTGCTGTTTCTTCCACCCTGAGGCTCCGCCCCATCCAAGCTAAGCACAGAGACTTTTACATATGAATGGCCTGGCCCTTTGAATTCTAAATTTTCCTAACAAACTGCAGCTGAGTCAGAGAGACCCAGAACATCCAAAAGAAGGCCCAAGGCCCCACAGCAGCTTGCATTGCTTCACAGCTGGGCCTCATCTGGGCACCTCCAAAACCAAAACAAAGAAGAGGAATCTGCAGATCTCTCCGCAGCTCCTACTGGGTGGCCTCAGGCAGAGGCTAAATTAGCACCTCCTTAGAGATCCAAAAGCCAGTGTATCCAGGGTTCAGAGTGGGACCATCCAGATTACAGCTCCTCAGATCCATAAAGGACACACTCAGGGGGCAGATTCAGTGAGCACCAAAGCCCCACTGAAGCAAGTCTTGCCTCATAAGGGTGTCTCCAGCACAGAAGTTCTCCCAGCGTAGACAGAGCAGATCCTCACAGCCAATTGGCCTGGAGGTCAATTCCTCCCAGTGATACCAACTATAATCAAGGCTTAACTACAACAAGACTGTGCACACAGCCCACAAAGGGGTGCACCAAGAATGTCCACCTAAGGTAACCGGAGAGACTAAGCCACTGGCTCCTATAGAACAACTAGCACACAAAGCCATTCTATCAACTCAGGGAAGCAGCCAAAATGCGGAGACAAAGAAACAGGTCACAAATGAAAGAAATGGAGGAAAGCAAACGACTGGAGATAGTGTTCAAAACCACGGATATAATGTTTTTCAAGAATTTTCTAGAAAAGGCTGATAAATTTAGTGAGATCCTTAAGGATATGGAAAAGGACCAACTAAAAATTAAGCATACACTGACTGAAATAAAGAATAATAATACACAGATCCAACAGCAGACTAGAGGATCACAAGAATCAAGTCAAAGATTTGAAATATAAAGAAGCAAAAAACATCCAACTGGAAAAGCAAAAAGAAAAAAGAATCCAAAAATTTGTAGGACAACTTCAAGCATATCAACATCAAAATTATGGGGGTGCCAGAAGGAGAGAGAGAGCAAGATACCGAAATCTATATGAAAAAATAATAACAGGAAACGTGCCCTATCTGGTGAAAGAAATAGGCTTACAAGTCCAGGAAGCACAGAGAACTGCACACAAAAGGAATCCAAAGAGGACCACACCAAGACACATCATAATTAAAATGCCAAAAGGAAAAGACAAAGAGAGAATATTAAAAGCAGCAAGAGAAAAACAGTTACCTACAAAGGAGCACCCATACGATTGTCAGCTGATTTCTCAACAGAAACTATGCAGGCCAGCTGGGAGTGGCAAGAAATATTCAAGGTGATGAACAGCAAGAACCTACAACCAAGATCACTCTATGCAGCAAAGCTATCATTCAGAATTGAAAGTCAGATAAAGAGCTTCATAGATAAGAAAAAGCTAAAGAAGTTCATCACCACCAAACCAGTATTATATGAAATACTGAAAGATTTAAGAAGTGGAAGTGGAAGAAGAAGAAAAAGGTAAAGATAAAAATTAGGAACAACAAATACATATCTGCCAAAATCGGTTTGGCTCAGTGAACAGAGCTTCAGTCTGTAGACTGAATGGTCCCAGGTTCAATTCCGATCAAGGGCATGTACATTGGTTGCAGGCACATCCCTGGTAGGGGCTGTGCAGGAGGCAGCTGGTCGATGTTTCTCTTTTATCAATGTTTCTAGATCTCTATCCCTCTCTCTTCCTCTCTGTAAATATATATATATATATATATATATATATATATATATATATATATATATATATTTAAAAAAACAAAACAAAACAAAAAAACACAAATACATATCTGTCAACAAGTGAATCTAAAAATCAAATGAATAAAAAAATCTGATGAACAGAATAAACTGGTGAATATAATAGAATCAGGGGGATAGAAAGAGAGTGGACTTACAATTCTCAGGGGGGAAAGGGTGTGGGGGGTGCGGGAAGGGAATGGACAAAAATCATACACCTATGGATGAGGACGGGGGGAGGGAGGGGGAGAGGAACAATTGTAATAATATGAATAATAAAGATTAAAAAGAAGAAGAAAACATTTAAAAAATTCATTTAAAAAACAAAACAAAACAAAACAAAACACACAAAATACTCTCTCTAATGTCCTCAAGTATACCCAACATATCCAAAATCAAACTCAAGGTCCTTCTCAAAACATGCCTTCCCTATATCCAGACTCTTGGTTAATGGTTCTAAAATCTCTCCCAGTTCAAATTGGACAATCGGGACCCTCTTCCTCTCCCATCCTGCACCTTCCTCACCCCAATGCAAGGGTGCTTTTTGACTAGGGCACTGATCCTGTCCAGGGGGCTCTGCCCTTATGACCAATCCAAACTTTTGTCACAGTCTCCACCATCTTCAGCCCTATAACAATCAGAATCCTCTTCGTCAACATGCAAGTTTAGGGTTATAAAGCATTGGACACGCTGTTTCCACTAGAATATGAGACACACACCTAACAGACACACTCCTGTTATTCTCTCACTGAAACCCAGGTCAGGTGTTACCGACACTTCCCACTCCACCTTTCTAACCTCAGTATCCCCCTCCCCTGCAATGCCCACTGCTCCCGTCTATGCTCTATTGTACTAGTCACCACCCCACATGAGATTATTGACATACCTGCTCTCTGGCTCTCCAGCTGTTCTCTAAGGGCCTATATCTTTTTCCAAAACAAGTCTTTGTTGTTTTAAAGAAATAATAAAATGTTAGTTGCATGAAAGGCAAATACCCTGGCACAAAAGGAAGAGGGAGGGTAGGAATGGACCAAAGTTTTTTCTGAAGATACTCAGATTGTCACAGGCGGAAGGAAGGAAGGAAGGAAGGAAGGAAGGAAGGAAGGAAGGAAGGAAGGAAGGAAGGAAGGAAGGAAGGAAGGAAGGCAAGTTCTCCGTTTAATTATGAAAAGTACAGAATGCTGTTCCTCAAAAATCAATTAATGATATTTTAACTAAATATCTTTTGTGGGAATTCCTGAAGAGTCCATTAAATGGAAGTCAAAACCATCCTTTTGCCAACCTAAAATAGGTGAAATCTTTTCTTCTCTTACAATCAACCTCAAGTAAATGAAGGGTAAAACTACTGTCTTCAGCTTGGTATGGATGTCAGATAATTAACTTGCAGGAAGATCAAATTTACAGCTCTGGACTGCAATGATACTATCATTTTATCTTACTACCTTTTCATTGGCATAAATCCCACTTTTTAATGGTCTTCTTATTCCTGACCATTAGAAATTATTGGCAGTTCACACTAACAGGTTTCCGTCATGTTTCATTTCCAAATCCTATTGTGGCCACTCATTCTAATCAAAACCAAAATAGATCAATTTTTAAGATTAAAAAGAAACGACGCTAAAAAATAAATTATGTAAGCAATCCAAAATCCTTCCCGTATTATCTATAATAAATTCTGAACATCCAGTAAGATTGTAAAGAAGTATTAAATCATTAAATCTATGCTAGACAAACTTCAGAAAATGAAATATGAGAATATAACAGTAAATTCTACATAAGAAAATGTATTCATATGTATAGATGTTGTTATTCACATCCATCTCACTTACGTAATGGACTTAAGCCACTAACTTCCTGAGCTGGGAGGTTAAACTCTAAATTATTTCCTGGCTTATCAGATCCTCAAATTTCCAATAGTGCTGTGCCCAGCTCTTAAAATTCAAGTATTTCCCTTGTCTCTCCCCCCGCCTTTAAAAATTAGGGTAAAACCAAATGGCTGAACAACTCCACTGCGATTATGTAACTAGACCAGAAGAGTGTGAGAGTTTGAATGAAAATATTAGAAGCGACAGCGTTCCACCTCGGTCTCCGTGCCCTCTGCACGCTGCGGGGAGCAGATGGCGAGTCCCCGGCACACCGCGACCAGGCTGGGAAGCACGGTGAGGGAGAAGGAAGCAACTGCACATGCAACGAACCACACGCTCTGCAACCTACGGTCTTTAATCTGAAAGGCTTTCGTGTCAGTTACAAACACACGGAGAAGCTGCCATACACATGGCTTCCTATACAATGCTGGTGTGTACATTATAAAATAAATATTTAACAGTTTCCTTCCCACATTTGTACTCAGCATGCCAGTAAACACTGGGATGTTTAAGAAAACACGCGTTAAAATCTAAACATTATGTATGTCACCCAACAATGAGCAATAACTCTTAAGGGAGCCCGCTTCCCTGCTCTCAGTCCCTTCATGGCCCCAACCTGGGCACCGGGTGGCAGTGCCAATGGCATCAGTACCAGTGCTGCTCCCGGCACATGGTAACAGACAACAGAAAGGCATGCATGAGCCACTGGTCCGTTTAGATTTTAAATGCAAAACTGCCTCTGCCTCTGCTCAAGGAACACGAGCTCTCGCCTCTTTCTCTTCAAGCCAAGTTGAAACAGGAAACGTGGGAGTGAAAGCAGGTCCAGAGCAGGTGACCAGAGCCTTGGTCCCAACCCCAGCTCCACCTGGAATCTCCAGTTCCAGCAGAAATTTCAAGAAAAAAGACCTCCTTCACATGAACAGCCCACACAGGCAAACCGACAACAGGAGGGCCTGGCGAAGCCCACACCAGCAGTCTGGGGCCAGGCCAAGGCCACCCCAGGGCCCCTGCTTCTACCCACTGGGCCACCTGTCCTTTAATTTCAAGCAGCTTATGCCTGGCATTTAAGCTCCACAGGGCTACTACAGCCTCTGTGGGGAGGGGGAGGTTCCCACTCTCCTGAGAGTGTGGGTAGCAGTGAGAGATGGTTTTGTCCTCAGAAAACCTAGGTTCAGCTTTTGACACTTCCAAACCATAGGACTCTGGGACGTCGTTAACCTAAGCCTCGACTGCTCGGCCGGGAAATGGTAACACTCCAGTGCTATTAGCAGGACTCTCCGCTCCGGCTCCGGGGAGAGTAGTGACTAAAGCACTTAGCAAGCCATACAGCGCGGAGCTGATGTCCTAGTGGTGACACTTCCAGCAGCCCAGGGCAGGAATGCGCTCCCTGAATCACCAGGTCACCACGGTCACCTTCCCTTCCCTTCACCCAGGCCTTTCGGGGCCTGACCACCGGGAGGGGATTGGTGATGTCAGAGGCCCACCCTAACCTTAGTTCCGGTTCCACATCAACATGTTTCAGCTTCCCCCAAGTTTCTTCCCCTTACATTTATGCTTCAGTTTCAACAAAATGATTGACACATTTTACAATTCAGTATACCAATCCGTTTTTAAGCAATGGGGTTCTCAGACCTAAGCATTTTTAAAGCTGGCATTATTTTCATAGGAACACACACAATGCTATGGTATCTATGATGCATGCATCATGCATGCAGCTGGAGGAGGCAGCCAACATGAGCCCGGCACAGAACCAGACCCATGTGCCTAGGAGGAGCGGCTCAGGCTGGGCGGCCGAGGCTGCCACTGGCCTCCTGACTCAGTTCCAGCTTCTCCTCCACACGCAGGGGGAGGGCTACTCCTCTCTCTGTGCCTGGTCACCTGTAAAGTCACACATAGCAGCAGGTCCCTCACAGACCTGCTCCAAAGTCTGACGAGTCCATGTATAAACATGCTAAAACCAGCATGTGTACACAGCGGGGGTGTGTGATCACATCACATCAGCGTTCAGTGTGCTGGAGCCATCATATACACATGTAGAGGGATTCTGTGCATTCACAGTGAATGCAGTTGTTTAAGAGCACACACACCCTTCTATATGGTATATGAGAAAGTTCATGTGGGTTAACATCAGGCAACACATACCGAGTGTTCACCCTGAGCCAGGCACTGCTCTGAGAGCTCAACACCTAAAAACAGTTAGTCCTCACAAAACACTAGAGAAACCGAGGCCCAGAATGACTCCAGAAGCCACTGTCTTATCTACAACCATTTTACACGAACACAGTCATCATTTAACGCATGAAAATGTAACAAAAGCACAAGTTTTCCTTATAAACCTGATACTAGAGAACAAGCCACTATGGTCATTATCTCACACTGGTGTCCCAGTGCACAGATTCGTACTCGCTGAAAGGAAATTAATTAGAAGGTGGCCAGTGGGGCGGGACTAGATGAGACAGGCCGGACACGCCCTGGAGCCAACCTCCAGTCCCTCCCTGGCTGTGGTCCCTCCCTGGCCATGGCTCGAAGGGTATCTGCGGAGTGAGCGGGATCCCTGCAGCAGATGAGGTCCCTCGGCCTGGCCTGTGGGGATCCGGTCAAAACCAGCTCTCCAACATCCCCCGAGGGGTCCCGGATTGCGAGAGGGCACAGGCCAGGCCGAGGGGCCCCACAGGTGCACAGTCTATGCACCAAGCCTCTGGTATGCATAGAAGGTCTTTGGTTAATTTCTTCCCGTTCTCCCCTTTACCTGCTTCGCGCTGAGATTCATCCGTCTGTTCCATGTTTCCATGCCTGTGCTTTCCATTCCTGTGCTGAGAATCTACCCCCTGGTGGTCAGTGCACGTCATACCTATCGGCCAGCTGGTCAAACGGTCGGCCAGTTGTTTAGGCTTCTACATCTACATGTATAGATGCATATAAATGCATCTGTCTTTTTCAAAAACAACTGTCTTTTTCATAAAAGTGCTATAAGCATCTCTGAGGATCCCATGCTTAAGAGTAAGCAGCTGGTTCCTATACTCCAGAGTTAATTTCTCCTACATAAACCAATAGATTATATATTGCCATCTCTAATGTGGGAATGTAAACAGCACACTCACGCATTCCAGATTTAGGGCTCCCATCAAAATGATGGACTGTTGTGATGATCTCATTGTCTTAACCAGTTTTCATATAGCTATTTACTGCCTGGCTTGATTATTATTAGCTGAATGCAATGATAAAGTTATTTTATAACTTCATAAGAAATACTGTCTAAAATAAGTAATATTTTGTCAAAACACGAAATTCAAAATTAAAGTAAAACATGTTGCTTAGTGAAACGACTATTCATTTGTGAAATAAATACCAGTTAAACCAGGACAACACGTGAAACACAGAAAAGTGAAGAAACGGGCCTGCTCTATTTTGTGTAACATAATCACATGCTTCTACTTTAACAAACACGCTCCACAAAAGATATGTTCTACAGAAGCTAAACTTGTATGCACTTCATACAGTAATGTTTTTATGGCTAGAGTTCATTCTCAGTGTAAATTCTGGTTAAATTCCCAGCTTTTAAAAATCAAAGATAAATTTGCTCACTAAATTGCTTTTAAAGTATCACCCATATCCCCTAAAAATGCACTGCTTTTTTTCCCCTTAATCCTCACCCGAGGACACGTACATAGACTGATTTTAGAGAGGAAGAGATGTGAGAAACATTGATCAGTTGCCTCCCATACAACTAGGGATTGAACCTGCAACTCTGTCGGTCATGTGCTCTGACCAGGAATCAAACCAGTAACCCTTTTGGTGCACGGGACAAAGCTCCAACCAACTGACCCACCCAGCCAGAGGACTAATTCTTCATAATTTTGGAATTATTACAAGGTTCTTCTTCCAAAATTGGGCATTATTCCCAATCTCTCTGATCTAGGTTCATTCATCCCTGGGTGTTAAATAACGCTGACAGCTAGCACTGCTGACGTAATTACAACTTGGATTCTGCCTTTAAGACATATTCCAGTCCATATGAGAAGCATCCACCCTGAGCTAGTTTATCACAAAACCTCTTCAAAAGGCCCAAGTGGAAAAAAACTGTAGCATTCACTGTAAGTTAATAGGACAAAGCAATGAAAGAAACAGAAGCTGATGTCACGACTTAACACATTCTGTTCAATTATTCCGATTATATTTTTGTTTTAAAAATTATGGCAGTTAATGTGCTGTAACATTTTCACAAAAGATATGAACTCTCAACACCTTCCCCAATCTTTCACTGTTTCATCTGTGCTCAACTCGCTCAGACACAACCACATCATGTCTTCCTGGTTGATTTCCAGAGTTTGAAACAATTCCACCAGAACTATCATGGGGTGTTGGGGGTCCTCAATCATTTACATCAATAAGATTTAAAGCCCAAGGAATAGAACAGTCCAGACTATTCTAGAACAGGACAGAGCATTTCCTCCATCCTGAGACAATGCCGGCAGGAGGGAGGACTGCCCCAAATGCCTGCTTGGATCTGAAGAGGCTGTTGAACAGCCTGAAGGAAGGAACCAGACAGGGAATCTCAACCCCGCCTCCCACCCCCACAAAGGGGCCTCTAAATTGCCTCAGGTAAGGCTGGTAAGAATCCTTAATTTTCTGAATTCCATAAAAACTTCCCAAATAAACATCAATAAGCAACCAGGCCCGAAGAAAAGAACAGTTTTCAGGTTCATTTCAGCTCATCATGGCAATTGTGTTCACTCGCTAGCCCAGTGGTCAGCAAACTCATTAGTCAGCAGAGCCAAATATCAACAGCACAACGACTGAAATTTCTTCTGAGAGCCAAGTTCTTTAAACTTAAACTTCTCCTAATACCACTTCTTCAAAATAGACTCGCCCAGGCCATGGTATTTTGTGAAAGAACCACACTCAAGGGGCCAAAGAGCCGCATGTGGCTCAGGAGCCACTGTTTGCCGACCTCGGCGTTAGCCAAAAAAAGGGGAGGGGAAATAAGCTAGCTTTGGTTTGTAAGACAAAATGGTTAATGTCATAATTCACAACTCACTAAAAAACCATAGGTTCTGTGAAAACATTCATAACGTTTTTACCAAAAATAAATAAATAAATAATAGTAACGCAGTTTTCAGTGAGCTCACCTGTTAAACTCTTTACAAACACCATCTCATTTAACCTTAAAGGGGCAGGTAACACTATCAGTCTTCTCATGGTGCAGGACCGCCTGTGGGAGGGCAAGGCTGAGCTTGAGCGCGCTGGGAAGGAGCACACAGGAAGGAGATGCAGGCCAGGAGAGAGCATCGGGAGGGAGCACACAGGAGAGACCAACAGGACCCATCCTCATGCCCAGGGTGGAAATAAAGTCCCTCCTTGGGACAATCCTAGGACTCTGACTGTAAAAAGGACAAGACTGTCTTACAGAAGAGAACCAAGTATTTCACATCAGTTTCACACAGACTTCCATCGGTCTCACAACACGTTTCTATACAGGCTGACGTAAGGACTACAGCTACAAGGCATTAACTGAGACTTAAAGCACAGAGCTAAGCCTGGATCCTCACCTTCTAACACCTAATCCAGTCCTTAAACTCTGCGAGATTATTTATAAAGCACCACCTCCACCTCATCCTGGTCCCGCCACCAGTCACACAGACTGCTCAGCGGGAAGGATGCGCATGCGGGACATTCCCACAGTGACATCCTACGTTTCCGGGCACCGCGCTCCGTCCGCATTAGCAGGGCTCTAAAGCATTCTGCAGCGCGCTCAGGAAGGCGCAGAGGAGGCGTGGGGTTTCCAGCCTGAGTGTGTTGGGTAAACCTCTCTTCCTCTGCTCCCCCAATTAAACAGGGAGGAAGAAGTATAAAAACTGAACCGTAAGTGAAAAGAAAGAATCTTGTCTCTGGGAACACTAATGATTATACCTAAAAGCACTAAAACTCAGTAAAGCATAGCTCACAGGCCAGGAAAGTACAAGTCATTAGCTATTAATAGAGCCAGAGAGTCAATTGTTGTAATTAAATCATAGTTTAATCTTATGTATAATCCTGCGTTAGTCGAGACAAGCTTCCTTGTGGTCAAGTGTTGGAAAACATCTGCTAACGGTAAAGTTTTTGGTTCACAGGGATGAAAATTACATCCTTCTGGTTGGAAAAAGAGTCATAGTCTTAGGGGACTATTTTTATGAAAACATTGTATTAATGAAATCCAATCACTTCCTTTAAAATTTTTTTAAGCTAAAAGGGATTTAAACACAGAACAACTAAATTTATGAAGGCTACTGCAAATCGAATAAAATATTCTAATTCAAAGTCCCTACATGCTTATGCAGGAGATAAAAGAGTAGAAATATAACTTTCCCAATTAGGAAGAAAATATGTAAAAACAAGAATTTACATAACTAAAAACGTGTCCCTCTGCTAACCAACCGAACACTGAGAGATAGCAATACCTCTCCAGATAAGACTGATTCGGAGCCCCGAGGGATCCATTCACTGCCTATTTTGCTAAAGACCATTTAGCTAGCTATACTCAAGCCTATAATTTTTTTAAAAAGCCAAACCAGCTCTGAACATGTGCTGGGCTTTTCCATTATTTTAGTGTTCTACATGAAGCACTCAGTCAATAAATACGCAAATAAATTAACTGAGTCCGAAGTTTACTGTACTTAGTCATTTGAATGGTGAAGTAGTAATTTTAACAATCTCTGCAAAATTCCATGTTACATTGTGCAGGCCCAATTCAAACCCACTCCTGACACCCTGCAGCTATAAACTATCTCCAGAGCTTGGAAATGAAAGCTAGGCCAGGTCTGAAATAGCAGAACAGTTGGACAGTTCCAGCTTAGAGGAGGCAAACCCTGCAATAACCTAGATCCAGAGCCTTCACAAGGAATCTAATTCATTGACAAAAAGAGAGAAGAAAGTCCCTTCCAAACACCATGCCTCTTCAAAAAAAGACACTCTTCATTATTTCTTAAATACATAATTAACTATGGGAAGGTCAAAAGCAAACCAGAAAATGGAAGCTGTAGAGTAACAAGGAACAAGCGGAACCCTTGCTGACTGGGTGGCTGTGGAGAAGAGAGGGCTGGCTGCCTGCTCCTCCAAGCAGCTCTGCACCCGGTTCCAGGCCCTGAAGGCCTGGGGGCGCCCCCCCCCCCCTGCTGGGCTCCGGCACTGTGCGCAGGGAACAGCCAAGCCCTGTGCAGAGGAGCTTCAGAAGGCCGGAGCGTCCACTCCCACGTGGTGATCAAAAACGTGTCCCCCCAGAACTCATGTAGAAGGGCGTCTGGTGCTGGTAACAGATATTGCTGGAGCAAATACTAGATGTACTGGTTAATAATGTGGATTTTTTTCAATAGATGGAGTTACACATACGTTGATATATATGCAATTTGATATGTGTGCTACTTTTTTGTATTGACAGCAAGCTTCAAAATTTCATATGTCAAATTTGCTGAAGGTGTTAACATCATAGATGTTTTTAGACTTAAAAATGTCAAATTTTGTGCCAAAAAAAGAGCATTTGCAGGAAGTTTTAACATAGTACTTTATTTTGAAGAAAAAGTTATCATATATTTCGGGAAGCTCATGGTGAACATGGTCCATATCAACATACTTGTGAACACTGGTTTAAATGCTTTAAAAGTGATGATTTCTATGTGAAAGACAAAGAACGTCCAGGTCAACTAAAAAAGTTTGAAGACCAACAATTACAAGCATTACTGGATGAAGATGCGTGTCAAACTCAAAAACAACTTGCAGAAAGATTCAACATGGCTCAGCAAACAATTTTCAATCATTTACAAGCAATGGGAAAGATTTCAAAGGAAGGAAAATGGGTGCCACATCAACTGAACGAAAGACAAATGGAAAACTGAAAAGTCGTCAGTAAATGTTGCTTTAACTGCATGAAAGAAAGTATTTTCTGCATCGAATCATGACTGGCAATGAAAAGTGGATTTATTTTGAGAGTCCCAAATGCACAAAGTCATGGGTTGATCCAGGTCAACCATCAACATCGACTCAAGGCCAAATCCCTTTGGAAAGAAGACAATGCTCTGGGTTTGGTGGGATCAGGAAGGTGTGGTGTATTATGAGCTTCTAAAACCAAGTGAAACCATTAATACCGATAGCTAACTACAACAAATAATCAATTTGAACCATGCTTTGATCAAGAAATGACCAGAATGTGTCAGAAGACACGCAAAGTAATTTTGCTTCATGATGACGCACCATCACACACTTCAAAACCAGTTAAAGACACATTAAAAGATCTTGCCTGGGAAGTATTAACCCACCCGCTGTATTCACCAGACCTTGCTCCTTCAGATTACCACTTGTTCGGATCGATGGCACACGCACTTTCTGAGCAGCGCTTCAAAACGTACAAAGAAGTGGAAAATTAGGTCTCTGGATAGTTTGCCCCAAAACAAAAAAAGTTCTATTGGGATGGGATCCACAAATTTCCTGAAAGATGGGGAAAATATGTAGCTAGTGATGGACATTACTTTGAATAAAGCACTTTTGATGTTTCTCTTGAAATTATCGTGTTTTCTTTGAGTACAAAATCCGCATTATTAACCAGTACAACCTACTATGCCAACTTCTAGACATTCCTGGAACACCTCGTTAGCGAGTTGCTCTCTGGGTAGAAGGCTTATGGAGAAATGTTTATGTCTTTACACATTTTACATTACCTGTGTAAACAATTAACAAAAACCACCTATCCTTTAGTCAGAAAAAAAATTTAGCCATTTTCCTTTTCAAATTTTTAATTGCATTTGGCTTCAAAGAAGGGGTAAGTTCAGCATCTTCAACCAGGTCAGTGGCTTTCAAAGAGGCCTCCTGAGCTCCGCACTATGAGAAAGAAGAGCCCAGTGGTTAGCGTGTCGCCCAGTGTACGAAGAGTCTTTGGCTCAATTCCCGGGAGCTTAAAGGAGGTTTGGCGGTTCAGGCCTGAGTGTATTTGGTAAACCTCTCTTCCTCTGCTCCCCAGTTAGATGGGGAGGGAAGAAGCAATGTATAAAAACTGAACCATAAGCGAAAAGAATCTTGTCTCAACCCAGGGCACATACCTGCATGGCAGGTTCTATCCAGGTGCCGGTGGAGGCGCATGCGGGAGGCAACCAATCAATGTCTGTATGTCTGTCTGTCTGTCTGTGTCTCCCTCCACTTCCCTCCTTTCCACTCTTCTCTAAAAATCAATGGAAAACTTATCCTCAGGTGAGGATTAACAAAAATAAAAAATAATTAAGAAGAACAGTTGCAACAACTGTGGAAAACTCCTTATCTACCATGTTCCTCCAAAGGGTGATGGTGGTGAGTGTTCAGGATACAGCTCCATACCAATTACAACGAGGAGTCTGGCTGTGAACTGGCTCTCCCCGAGGGTCAGTGTGAGGGTCAGGCCCGTAGATACACCCCACGCTGCCTCCAGCGCGTTTCACCCTCCCAGCACGTGTGTCCTGTAACTCCAATCAGACCAGCTGCCGAGGGCTGGAACTTCCTCACACTCCGTGGAGCACTTTGCACAGAACAGTGTTCAAGAAATTTCTGACCAAGGCCATTATCTACTTCTGGACTTTAATGTGGCTATCATGTGGACTACAAAATAAAAAAGAACTTAAAGACAAAGAACAAGCTCAAAGAAGTTTCCTAACATTATAGTATACAGCAGCGTTTTTCAACCGCTGTTCCGCGGCACACTAGTGTGCCGCGAGATGTTGCCTGGTGTGCCATAGGTGCAGACAAGACAAGAATTATATAATTTTTCACTATTTTGTTTACTTAATATTTCATAATAAAGTAATTATAAAATACTTTCTTTGTGTTTATTTGATTCCTATTCAAGAGAATTACTTTATATATAGTCAATGTAGGCACAGAGTTAAATTTTTTAACATTTTCTAATGGTGGTGTGCCTCGTGATTTTTTTCATGAAACAAGTGTGCCTTTGCCCAAAAAAGGTTGAAAAACACTGGTATACAGTACAGATCATAAAACAGGGAGAAAGAACGTTCAAACCAAATAGACTTCCTCATGTTATTAATCACCTATTACTAAATACAAGCAAAACTTAAAAATTGTAAGACTTCACATTTTAACTGCAAATCATAGAAAGTTAAATGACCAAAAGTTCCACTTCCAAACCAAAGTTAATCCCTACTCAAATTGAGGTTTACCTAGAGCCCATTTTTTAAATACTTTTTAAAAAGCACAAGACCAGCCCCAGCTGACCTTTTGGGATCTTATTGTTTTCCTTCTATTCCCGGAAAAGTGGCCCTGACTCTGTGACCCTCCATTTTACTTCTAGGAATTTATCTTGAAGAAATACTTTCACAAAGATACAAGTGTCAGAGAACATTCTTTGCAACATTATTTGTCACAGTTAAATATTGGAACCAATCCAAATAGGTCTGAATCAGACATTTGATAAAATAAATGACAACATATGCACACAAAGGAATACTGTGCAGCATTATCTAGTATGGATAATGGAAACATGTAGAAAATGGCTAAGCCATGGTAAGCAAAAAAAGCAAGTTGAAAAGAACATATGTAATGTTACAGCATTTTAAAACTTTATTTGGAAGTACATATACCAGATGTTATCGCTGAATGAGATTTCAGAGGACTTTTTAGCCTTTTACTTTCTGCATTAAACATTTCAAAAAATATTTACATCTCTTACAATAGTACTTTGCAATCATGGGGGGGAAAAACAAAAAGTAAAAAAGCAAATTATTCTGCCATTCCCTCTCAAAATGTGGAGTTCATCATTTCCCTAGAAATAAAGCAGACCCGTTCGAAGCTTTGTGCACTTCACTTATTAAATAAAAAACAATACCATGTTCAAAAATCAGACCCGTAAATGGTCCTTATTCATTTGCCCTACTAACCCCCTTGAAGATATGACTACAAAGGACAGTAAAAATAGGGTTGTTTTTATGAATTCCCCATCCTAGAAAATTAGAAATTCACAAAATGAATTTACAAAAGCCACTTACATTTTAAAAACAGTTCCGTTAAAAGAAAAATATTTATGCGGTTTCTTGTGAGAACTTAGTCCCGAATAAACATTGATTTAAACCAAAGTCACCAGGTCTGCTCTACTCAAAACACAGACGTTCATCCTGGGCAGGAAGGAAGGTCTGCAGTCTAACCCTAACTGTCCAGCAGCCCTGACCGCCCACCCCGGGGCCCGCCTTCTCTCTTTTCAGAAGAAGGGACGAGTCACAGGGAGCGGTGGTTCTGCGCAGAGCAGGCAGTGTGACTAGTACCGGTCCAGTTCCGTCCCCTCCACTTAGGCACAGCTCAGCACAACCTCCCTCCCGGGGCAGGCAGCCCTGTGCCGAGCAGCCGGTGCTACTACGTGTCTAGTGCTCCCTGTTCAGAGGCACCAGGGAAAGGCGGCTCCCAGTTCGGACAGACCCCACTGGGCAGGACATCCAGGGAGTGTCACAGGAAGACAGCAGCGATGTCTCCGCACACCCGGAGCCAGAGGGTGCTCTGGTGCGTGTGTAATCCACCAGAGCGAGGAACTAACCTGGGTCTCAGTGTCAGGGCTCATGACACGCTTTCCCTCCCAACCACACTCCTTAAAAAACAAGACAAAGAGCCTCCCTCTTCCCAAAACTCATGCAAATATTCACCTTTTACTCCATCCATCAAGTGGCAGAACAGGAGGGAGAAAATTAATCTGACCGTCTGCTTTCAGGACAGAAAAATATACAAAGATCTAAGAGTTTACAAAAAGAGGTGTTTAAATGTTGGCTCTTCTAACCTACAGAAATGCAGAGGCTCCTATGAATTAACTAACATTCCGGCTATTTAATACTTTTAAATCTAAACACTGGGTCACACACCTTGAGACAAAAGGGTATGGCCTGAAAATTACTTTTAATGAAAATTCTGTAACACCATTCATGCCTCACGTTACCAAATCCCTTGCCAGTGTTTAATAACAAAACAAAGCAATGTGCCCACGGTTTAATTGCTTGAACCCTATGGTTTTAGTGTATCAAACAGCATCCAAGAAAGACCTCAGAGAGAAAAGGAATGGTTTTCTAGGTACTGTTAGGAGAGGAGGGGGAAGACTATGGAAATAAACGCAACCTTCAGAAGACACTAAGCAACATTTTAGAATAACAAGTAGCATGCATAGTGCCAGAGAAACTCCGGACATAATTTAGGAAAAATGCCACCTGACGCAGAAGACCAAAAACTGAGACTAAATGTCCGCAAGTTCTGGCATTTAACAAACATGTTCCTCTAGGAACGGGTGCTCAATTAATTAAAGTGTACATATACTTGTAAAGTTTCTCCCTAGCAGATGGCCTAACAGGCTTCAAAAATAATGGGAAAACTGACTTCAAGTTGCCTCCTTGCCTAATTTAACAAACATCTTACCAAAAGATATCAGAGAGGGTTTGGCGCCAGATTCCACTTGTGTTTTATTTAGGATAACGGAGCTAAGACGCAGGCAGCGGGCAGCCCAGCCAGTGGAGACCCTGCCCAGGGGCCGCTGCTGCCTCCTCCGGAGCTGAGCGCCATTCCCAGGCCAGATGAGGCTATAAAAAGCCTGGCCCCTGGCCAGCTGGCAGACCACACATCCGGTATTTTTAACTGAAGGGGCCTTAGCATGAGGCCATCACCAGGGCACCAAAATGTTCAGGGATGAATAACTCAGCCCGGATGGCGGTCTCTATAGAAGGATTTTCCTGACGTATCCTAATTACCAATCGGTGTCTCAACAGTGACGGAGACATAAAAGATAACATTTGTGAAAGCCAACGAAAGCGGGCAGTATCTAATTGCGAAAGAACACAGATCCCTTTAAAAGACCATATGTATCATTACATACACGGCAATGCGAACACTAAACACTAGCCACATAAATTGGACTCTTTCTATTTCTGACAAATACGGCTACAAACTTGACTTCTGTTACCATGACTGTTTGCACTGCTGTTCTTGAGTTCACACTGGCCTTGCCCGGGGCCACGCGTGCAGATATACCAGGAGCGGCTCCTTCCTCGGATAAACGCAGATACAGCAAGATCACACTGAATGCCAAGTGCGGAGGACCGTGCTCCTGCGGTGAGTGTAATTTTCTGGGTAAATAAGTACTAATGAGAAAGTTCTTTTAGTTTCTGCCCTTACTATTAGAAACTGCATGTAAACACAGACATGCACACAGCGCCTGCCTGGAGTGGACAGCCTTTCATCCTGCGCGCACCAGAGGCTCCTGGAGCAGTCCCTTCCAGACAGCTGCGGCGGCGGCGGCGGGCGGGCTGGGCCCGGCTCTCCCCCCACTCCCTGGCTTTCAGAGGGTCCCAGGTGCAGGGGGCGGCCTCTGCTCTGGGCAGTCAGAAGTTTCTTTTCTGACTACATAGAAGCTTAAACTAGTTTACTTAACGTGCCTTTTATTATCCTAAAAAGCAACAGCAACCAGGAAGGGGTTAGCTACTTACAGGTCTGCAGTACTGCCTTTCTTCAGAACGGCCCCCATTCGGCAGCCTCACAGATGAACACAGCGGGATCATCTCTGACCCAGGTCACTGCCAGGTCCGCTCCACACGCATCCCCTCCCACACTGTTCCTCAGGCTCTGCTCCCAGGTCTCGCTGGGCACTGGCTCTCCTCTGGGCGGTAAGAGCCGCACCGGCCGCCTCTCTTTGGACCATCCTCCCCTGCCCGTCCTGGGAGATCACTTTCCCTGCACACACTTCCTGAGCTCCCGGCGCCTGCTCCTGGCTCCTCTGAACGAAGGCCAGCCGCCTCAGCCTCCTAAGCCCCCCGCCCCCCGACCTACCCGAGGACACCCCATTTACCCGAGGTTTATTCTTAGC
The DNA here is from genome assembly GCF_964339955.1 of Pipistrellus hanaki. Classification (NCBI taxonomy): domain Eukaryota; kingdom Metazoa; phylum Chordata; class Mammalia; order Chiroptera; family Vespertilionidae; genus Pipistrellus; species Pipistrellus hanaki. The sequence goes on along the minus strand of NC_140509.1, from coordinate 84,338,757 downwards.
CCACAAATGCCCGCCACTGAAGCCGCGTGTATCACCAGGGGAACACACAGGCCACGGGTGGCTAGGAAGTCTGCTTTATGGAAGATGTCTTGGTGACTTCCAGTCTATATTTCAGATTAAACACTCAGGTTTATTTCTACTCCTGCACAGAACCACATTAAAATATGAAATTCTTTTTAAAGTATAAACCCACAAGGACAAAGAAAACATAAGATGAAATGATAGTAGATAAAAGGTCAAAAAATTTTGGAAGGAAAATAGCTGACAGACAAGTGATAATTAAAGTTTTAATTTGTTCTCTAAGTGAGAGGCTCAGAAGCAAGGTAATTAAAGCTCAGCACCCCAAAGATGCAGGAATGAGGGTGGCAGGGGTGGGTGAGTATCCCTAAGGAGCGCGTCAGAGCCCCCTCCTAACCCTCACCCCAATCCTGTCAGAAGGCAGAAGGATTTCCATGGGGCGAGGCTGGCAGCAGACAGAAACCATGGAAAAGACAGGATTACGTGGAAGGAGAAATAAATACACACAACTCACACTCAGCCTCCAGATGACCCATTTCCTGCTGGGCGAGTTTACTGGGAGGAGGGCTGAGTGTAGGAAACAACTTTTGAGGGTCCCCGAACAAAACGGCCTGATTCCCTCCCGGCCTCCAGGCAGCTTTGCGCTCACGTGCACTCACTGTTACGTCCACAGAAGCCAGCAGCCACCAGACATGTCAACCTGCCTCCAGCAGCAGAGGCAAAGGGGGGCGAGGAGAGAGGACTCGAAGGAAACATGGGCCAAGGACCACAGAGCCACCTTCACAAGCAAAGACTCTTAGATGCTGCCAAGGAAATGAACTATGGTGGCCATGCAGTAATACGATGGTGCAGTGAGAACACGATGGCATAAATAAAGAGAATTAGCAAATTGCTTCTGTGAGAAGCAATACTATGAAAACAAAGCAAAAATTCACCAGATCAGCTGGAAAACAAACTACCTACCAAAGAGATTTCTAACATCCAACTAGTAAGAATTCAAGAGAGTAAGAACAAAGAAAATCTAGGTGAGAAAATTATCCAAAAAATGATACCCGTCCCCTCCAAAAATTTCCAGAACTGAATTCCATACTGGATGACACCAACAAAATAAATAGAAAAATATCAACTCCAAGGCTCATCAACATTTTAGAAATAAAAAGCCTCTAAGTCACCAGAAAGGAAAAATAGGTGACATATAAAGGATGAGATACTAGACTTCTCAAAAGAATCACTTGAGCTTAGAGAGCAATGGGACAATAGCTTCTGAAAAAAATTTTCAAAATTTCTATACTTGGTCAAACAATCATTCCAGCGTGATGGCAGAAACGGCCCCTTTCTGGCACTAGGGAACGTCTCCTGCACCTTCCTAGGAAGTTCCTGGAGAACGGCCCCACCAAAAGTCAAACACAGAGTCATCCAGGGACAGGGTGAGGCAAGTCTGGCCACGTGCGCAGCAGGTCAGAGCGTAGCAGCACAGCGTGGAGAATGAGCATGGAGACCCCAGGTCTGGCCCCGGAGGGACACCACTGCTGCGGAAAGCCCGGAAATCTGGGAACAAGCAATATGCCACAGGCTCCATTCCAGGCAAAACCTGCTCCGGTGGGCCTCACTGAAGCACCAACATCACCGGATGCCTCTGAGCTCCAATCCGAACTGCGGAGGAGAGCTCTCACTGTGGGCGTGTCACCACGCACAGAAAGGCTCTGGATGTGGGATTTCACCACGCAGAGGGCTGCTGAGAAGAGAACAGAGTCCTCACCAGAGTCCGATGCTGGGTGGGTCTAATCTTTGGAGAGGACTGTTTGGTCATATCAGAGGATGAGGATAAACAGGTAATTTTTCCCCCAAGTAAAACAATGAGGCGATTACCAACTCTAGAATAACAGAAAGTTCTATATTAAAGAGATATATTCACAGTTCACGTCTCAACGACAGTTACTTCACACAGTCCTACTACTGAGCACTGCATGTTGACTTAACCTTAATGTCTGATCCAACAGGACCCAAGACGGGAAGAGAACTGTGGGCCGGGCAGAATAACAGTTACCTTCCACAGAGTGGAGCAACAGCCCCAATCTGACAAATGAAAATGAACCACAAATCATGTCACTTGGAAATAAGGATGTAAGTTACGGAGTGAACCCGTCAGAGGTGGAAACGGATGCCTCCAGGGGACAGAGCTCAGGGGCGAGGAGAGGCAGTGGGACTTTGTATTTTCCACAGGAAGCCTTGTGATACTAGTTTTTAAACTGTGCACACACGCATTGAGGAAGCTTTCTGGAACCTTTCAGAGCGCATGTCTCCCACAGGCCGTGAGCCTCGGGAGGGCCAGGCCTGTGTGCTGGCTGAGGCGCGCACTGCAGACCCTCCCTGCAGCCAAGGTCCACACCACCACCGCACAGCACACAGCCTAGGGAGAAAGGAGGAGGACCCTTCAGAATAAATAAGATAAACACTCATAAGACCAGACTGCTGGCCAGACGGACCGGGTGGTCCAAGCACCAGAACTGAACTAAGCCAAGTGGAACAGCAATGACAGGGAAAGTTTGTTAACAGTAACACTGGTGTCCTTTTTAACATGACCCTCTGGTGGCTTTGCCGGATATTACAATCGTACATTGCCTGGAGAGGTGCTTAAGCATTCATATGACAACGCAATCAAAACATAAATTCACAGTCAGTTTTCCAAAGGGCAGGTTCACTAGAATTTGCAAGCTTCCTTTCTCATTAGAATTAGAGCTAGAGGCCCGGTACTCCCGGGGGACTGGACCTAAGCTGGCAGTCAGACACCCCTCTGGCAGCCCGGGAGCCCTCGGGGGATGTCCACCTGCCGGCGAGGGGAGTGGGCCTACGCCGTCCATTGGACATCCTTGGCGCTGCTGCGGAGGCGGGAGAGGCGCCCACCACTCCTCTGTGCTCACAGCCGTCAGCCTGGCTTGTGGCTGAGTGGAGCTCCTTCTGAGGGAGCGCACTGACCACGGGGGCAGCTCCTGCATTGAACGCCTGCCTCCTGATGGTCAGTGCGCATCATAGAAACCAGTCGCTCCACCCTTAGGGTCAATTTGCATATTACCCTTTTATTGTATAGGATAAGTCAGCCTTCACTTCTCACCTTTAAGAGAAATCACTTGACTTGATTCATGTGTGGCTCCAGATAATTTGTAATAATCATATAATGCCAGTCTTACATTAGTCATTAATGTAAGAACAATGTAATGAGTACTAATAAAAATGCTTCAAACATGAAATAATGGAAGGAGGAAAACCATGAAGGAAGAGAAAATCTTACATACAGTGAATTTAATAGATCTGATTAACAGAAGCAAGAACTCCATTGCCTTTTTGTTTTGAATTTTGAAAGATGTGTAGCAAATGTATGCAACTTTATATAACAAGAAAAGATGCCCTGAAATGTGTTGTCAGGGGCAATAACAGGTAAAACTGCCTATAATCAGAAGAAGTGGTAAGAGGTGCAGCATTTATATTCCTATTTATAAACACAGAGGACAGAGAAAAACATAAAAGATAACTAGTAAGCTCATTTAAGGAGGAAAATAAGGTTTAAATTTTTGTTCAAAATTTAACTTCTTTATACACATTCCCATATCATCATTCAGCTAAACACGCCGGAATAAAGTTTAGAGTGCTGATGATATTTCCTGAATATCACTTTAGATTGTTGGCATGTTCCTATTTCCAAAAGCAAAACTCATGAGCCATGCAAACTACAAAGGCAAATATTCATGCTTTAGGTGTAAATGTGACTGCCTTGGAGGTGGTATAATTGTATGAGCACAGCTTTGCATAATCTCTGAGGTGGAAGAAGATAAGATTAATAGAAATCATAGGCCATTTTTAAAAGGTCTATCATTAAAACAATGTGTACACATGCCATCTCTGCCCCCTCTGGATTAGTAATTTTTTTCCATTCTGGAAGCCTTGTTACAGAGAGACAGTTTCTCCTCGTAAGAATCAAGTAAGATCAGCCCGTCTTCAAGCAGGAGCCCTGCTGCCTTCTGAACTGACCATCCAATCACTACAACGGGCAGAGATGAAAGGAAAATTGGGAGGTGCAAGAAGAAAAAGGAAAGTTAGATTCTATGCTTGTGCAAACTTAAAATGGAAACACTTCTGTAAAATTCACCCCAAAAAACCTTTAAAGTCTACTTGAATTGAAAAGCACCCCCACTTCCTTCTCTCGGACCCAGGACTTTCCTGCTCCAAGACCAGGTCTGAGGTCACTATCCACCGTGGCTGCCGCCAGAGCGCGCCCTGCACACGGACAGCACACCATTGCCCATGCAATTCCATGAGTGCACCTGAGCTCCTACAGCGATAAGATCTCAATAACATTCTCCCAAGTCAATAATCAAAACAACAGCAAATCAAATCCATGCATGAGATAATGGTATTTATATAAACCTAAAATGCCAATTTTTAAAATTCGGTAGGGAACAGCTATAATTAGAATCTGCCTGCATTCACCATACAGTCTAACGCCTCCCTCACTTTCCCCTTCCTGCCTATCCAGGAAAGGTCCCTCCGCGTTGCCTTAGCACTGGAGTGAACATCAATGCCTGCGCTCACTTCATACACTCAACTTGTCTATTTGCAGAGCATCCGGGCAGCGAAGACCTGGTTACTGCCATCTCCGTATCCCCAGTGACTAGTGCAGTGGAGAGCACAGGGCAGACATTCAAGGTATGTGTGCCGAGTTAGACTAGAAGTGAGGCAACTCAACTTACATATTAACTGGTTTTCTTTAAAGTACATTGCTTTCACATAATGTTATTTTTAAAAAAAACGTTGTGTTTACTACTACACACAGGAAATCAGTATTACTTGCCATTCTGAAGAGAACCCGGAAGCAACTGCTCTGACACAATAAGATGGTTACAGGTAACTGGGACGCATGCCTGCCGAGGCTCTCAGGCCGAGGCCTGTGCTTAACAAGGTGACAAGAGGGTGGAGGTGGTGCCTTGTTGGAATCCTTGCTCTGGGATTCAGCGTTAGTTAAGGACCCTGCCCAACGGCGGGCCGAGTGGCACCTGAGAAACGCGGGGCTGGGTGGTCCTTAACGCTCACCTAAAGGAAGAACACAATTCTCTACGCCTGCTTGGAGGACCTTGGCAAGCTCCCTAACCACTCTGTCTTCCCCCTGGCAGCGATTTGGTGAGAATTACACAAGGTGACACCTGTAATGGGTTTAGCAGGATGCCCTGGAACTGAGTAGAATCTCAGTAATACCAGACTAGAGTTAAAATCCTATGATTCTAGTATCAAATGGTACATCAGCTGTGGAAAACAGTTTGGCAGTTCCTTAAAGAGTGAAAACACAGAATTACCATGTGACTCAGCAATTCCACTCCTGGTATATACCCAAAAGAACTGAATATAGTTATTTGAACAAACTGTACACAAATGTTGACAACAGCACCATCCACATTAGCTAAAAAAGTGGAAACAACCTCAAATGTCCATCAACAGATTAATAGACACACACAATATGATCCATTCATATCCTATCTAATAAAAGAGTAATATGCAAATTGACTGTCACTCCATCATGCAAGATGGCTGCCCCCATGTGGTCAAAGATGGCTATCCCCATGAGGATACAAGATGGCCGCCACAAGATGGCCAGCAGGGGAGGGCATGTGGATACAAGATGGCTGCCACAAGATGGCCAGCAGGGGAGGGCAGTTGGGAGGGACGAGTCTGCAATGGAGGACAGTTTGGGGGGACCCAGGCCTGCAGGGGAGAAAAACCAGCAGGGAAAAGCAGTTAGGGGCAATGAGGTTGGCAGGAGAGGGCAGTTAGAGGTGACCAGGCCAGCAGGGGAGGGCAATAATGGCCAGGCCAGCAGGGGAGAGCAATACTTAGGGGCAATCGGACTGGCAGGGGAGCAGTTTAGGCATCAATGAGGCTGGCAGGGGAGTGGTTAGGGGGTGATCAGACTGACAGGCAGAAGTGGTTGGGGCAATCAGGAAGGCAGTCAGGCAGGCAGTTGAGAGCCAGCAATCCTGGATTGTGAGAGGGATCCCAGGTTAGAGAGGGTGCAGACTGGGCTAATGGACCCTGTGCACAAATTTTATGCACTGCACCAGGCCCACTGGTACATGCTTAAAAACACTAAGTGAAAAAAGACAGACACAAAAGGTCATATATTATATGATTCCAGTTATATGAAATATTCAAAAATAGATAAATCCATAGAGAGAAAACAAAAAGGCAGATGAATGGCTGCCGGGGCTGGGGAAGGAGGAAATAGGAAGTGAGTGCTTCCTGTGGACAGCTCTCCTGGGGGCGGTGAAGTGTTTCAGGACGAGATAGAGGTGGTGGCTGCACAACGCTGTGGATGTGCTACATGTCCCTGAGTTGCATACTTGGAAATGGTTCATTCTGTTATATGAATTCACCTCGGTAAAAACAACTGCTCCGATCCGTATGCGAGAGGCATAGTAAGCAACATTCAATTTTCAATCTGGTAAACGTCACAAAGGACTTCCCAGGAAGCTAATATGCAATGTCAAAAGGAGGCCACCTTAATTACAATCAGTCTTATTCTTCAAAAGCTCAGTGATGAGCAGCATTCCAGTTCTACCAGAATCCTGAGCTCAGTGAGCGCGCAGCCATGGACCTGAAATCTTTCTGATTGACCTGATTCACCTCTCTTGCCTCAGTTCCCTCGTCTATAAATTAAGGATCCTAATACCTACTTCAGAGGCCAGCATGAGGACCAGCCAGTCCCTGTAAAGGAAGACAGTGCCTGACACAGAATAAGTCCTCAATAAGCAATTATTATTATTCATAAGGTGAAGATCTGTTTCAAACAAAAGTGGGGCAAGTACCTGGCACCACATTGTTACTATCATCACCTGCTGAGCTCTCATCGTTCACAAATAAGAAAATGGGCCCCAGAAGATGGTGACAATGACAACGAGGAGAATGAGGCAACACCTGTGCTGAGGCACTGAACTCCTGTGTTCCTTAAAAGTAAAAATTACTGATCTACCATATATCTTCAACTGGAGTAAGCACGTAGGAATAATTCCTTCTCATTCGATCTAAAGCTCATTTCTCTCCTCCCAGGCGCACTCTCATGCTAGGCACAGCCATGACCTCCACTCTGGAAATGAGCAACAGGGCAGGAAGGCAGTGCCCGAGCAGGCCTGCTCTATACCACCCACTGCTGACAGCTCAGCTCCAGAGGCGCTTGGGCGCCGTGAAGCAGTGAAGTCTCTGCAAGAAGAGTGGGTTAAACGTACCAATTTCCCTCACAGAGACTAAAACATCGTGTTTGAGGCTGACTTTCCATAAACAAACTCCAGCCTTTACACAACTCCAGTGTAAGTGTGGATACATGTCCACACCACAGAGGCCGTGGCCCATTTCACAGCCCCAGCCCCCCACCCACGGCAGAGCTCTGTTCCACCGGGAAGGAATTCTCTCCTAAAGCATGAATTCCTTCCCGAAGAACATCTGTTTTCTATGACTGGCATCCTAACTACTTTCCTAACCTCAGTGAGCACCGTCAAAGGACCAGAATTAGGACGGAGATCTGAATTCGTGTCACTCTTACACCAAATCTGACCCAGCTATGTCTAGAAACTTTGCTCACCTCCCTGCTTAGGGTATTTCACCCAATAGGAGAGAATTCAGAGGACCAGCCATGAAGTAAAGTTGCAATTGTCGCCAGCTATTCAATAGGGTTAGTATCAGAGAAGGATCACAGGCCCCTAACCCTACACACAACCCTACACACAGTGAAATGTGCAGCAATAGTCTCTCACCAGAAATTCCTTAGGAATCTAAAAGCAGGGTTAGGAGTACGGCCAGGTGGCTGGCAGCAGCTTCTAGCAGATCTGAGGAGGAGCCAGGGCCAGTGCCACCCGAGTTCAACCGGACACTGGGACAGCCTGGAGGAGGGGCCCTCTCGGCCAGCACAGGTGGCAGATCAGCACTAACCCGCGGACCTTTCCGCGTGGGCACCAGAGGTCACTGGCCATCAGCATGTCTTCAAGTCCTTCCCTTCACTTGTTTAGAAACGTCTGTGAAGTGCCAGGTACTGTTCTAGATGGACCACAGCAGGGCAAACCAATCCCAGTGGTCAGAAGACTAACATCTAAAGCTGGAATGAGCCTGGCTGGCGTGGCCCGAGGTTCGAGTGCAGACCAGTGCACCAAAGGGTCGCAGGTTCCATTTCCGGCCAGAGGTGAGTGCTTGGGTTGCAGATTCAATGCCCTGAGTGCAGGGCAACCAATAAATTTTTCTCTTTATCTCCCGCCTCCTCTTCTCCCCAATCAATGTGTGTCTCTCCTCTCTCTTTCTCTCCTCCCTCTCCCTCTCCCTCTCCCTCTCCCTCTCCCTCTCCCTCTCCCTCTCCCTCTCTCTCTCTTTCTCTCTCTCTTTCTCTCTCTCTCTCTCTCTCCTCCTCCTCCTCCTCCTCCCTCCCAGTCTCTGAAAAAAAAGTAAATGAAGGAAATATCCTCGGGTGAGGATTAACAAAACAAAAAGTAAAAACTGAAATGAAGAAGCATTAACTTACTATTATTTTAAAGGGAAAAATCCAAGCGAGGAGACCTTGTAGTCAGTTTCCCTCAGCTGCAGATGAGCCGGGGAGGTCCAGATTCTTCCACTCTCGCACACAGATTAAGCATTAACTGGCAAGGACTGAACTGTCCCAACTCCGGTTCTGGGCACATTCCATCCCTTCAGGGCAGGGGTGAGTTTCCGGCTCACTGGGGCGGGCCCAGCAGGAGCGCCAGCCAGTGAATGCTGGTTAGGAAGCTGCTCCCATCCTTACTTAGGGGCCTGTATGACCTCTGGTTCTTAACCAGATGCACAGGGCGTCACCTGGGGGCTCACGAAGACAGAGGGAGGCATTCATATGCAGATGCCTTCATATGAACATCCATCCTGGAGTTCTTAAAGCGCCATAGCATTCAGCAAAGCTGGACAACCACTGGCATAAGATACACCATTTTGTCATTTGAACTTTCAATTTAACTTCTGGGACTTTGGGGGTTTTATTAAAGGAGTATTAAAAGAATATGGATGGGTTTTTTTAATTGATATAAACTGTTAGCTTTACTTTGTTTAAATGTTAACATAAATATACTTTTTTCTTTGGTGAAAGCAAATAGACCAATTTTACTTAAAATATACTGAAATTATTTCATACTAAAACATACTTGAAATTTACATCTCAAAACTAAAAATAACAGAAAAGCTTAGCAGACATTTGAGATTGCAATCTATATATGTAAAATGCATAGAATTCATAAGTAAATAAAAAAAGAACACTACTATAAGTTACCAGCAGAGAGTAAACACTATACACTGAATATAATCTAAAATACCTACAACAATGTAAATGTTCAGATAAAAAGTAGCTCTAGCTGGTTTTGCTCAGTGGTTAACGGATCGGCCTGTGGATCGAAGGGTCTCAGGTGCAATTCCCAGATTAAGGGCATCGACCTCAGTTGCAGGTGCCCCACCCTGGTCAGTGTGCATATGGGAGGCAACCGATTGATGTGACTCTCTCATATCAATGTTTCTCTCTCTCTGCCCCTTCTCTCTCCTTTCCAACTCTAGAAATCAATGGGGAACATTTCCTCGGGTGAGGATTAAAAATATATATATAAAAACTTCCCGATATAAAAGTAGCTTTTCAAACTATCTAAAAGAAAAATCATCTCACATTTTCTCATTAACCTGATTTCAAGCATAAAACCTGATCTTTTTCTAATTTTTAGGGAAAAGGATAAAGATTTCAGACTATAAATTTTACTTGAAATGTGATCTCCTTTATTACAACTCTACAAAAATGTCACATTGAATGCTTCAAAATATTTAAATCCAACTACAATATAAAAAGTAAATAAAACCAGTTAAGTATTCCAGAAATTTAAATTTTAAGGAGCAAATAAAAATTACCATATCTACAAATCTTTACAAAAATATTTTCCTGGTACAAAACTCCACCTACAGGGACTTTGGCATCAAAGACGATAGCATCTGCTGTCTACTTGGAAGCAGAAATGCGAGGTGTGAATGTACTTTGTGGGTAAACTGTAAATACCTTCATGTTCACTGATGAAGAACAACTGAGGAAATATGACACAATGTGGCCAACAAAGGCCATTATTTATAAAAATCTGCATCTGCTGAAAGGACTCCAAACACTTCAGGTGTACAAGCAAAGCAGCTTGGCTCTCAGTCTCGTAGGAGGGAACATGCATATATAAAAACGCTGTAACTGACAGTGAGAAAAATCTCATAGCACTATTTCACCGGCCAGCATGCTTACCTTCATTTTATTTATCTGTTATGTGCATATACATCCTTACGCAGGTAAAATGCATGTTTAATATATTATCTATATACACATACAGATAATTTCATTACACCACAATACCACCGTCACAAATATGCTATTTTATGCTGTCTGCGTGCGCATACAGGTACAGGTGGATATCTTTAATATAAACTATCAGAAAATTAAATCTGAATGTGAAACAGACAGGAGGTGCCCTTTCCTCTCAGAATGTTGTCAAGCCTTCCTTGCTCATCCTATCGCACTCAATTATGCTCCTAAAAACAGGAAGTCTAAGCTCTTGTTAAAGAAAACGAAAATTACACCCTGGCTATTAAATTCACATGTGAGATTCAGAGAATAAGTCTACACACAAACATTTCATGGCAAACGACTTTAGGATTTTTACATCTTAAACCAATCTTCCCCTCCTCATTCATCCTTACTTTTCAGACACATTGTTCAAACAATATCAAAACATATACATAATTTTAATTATGAAAATAACACAGATGGGAATCCTATAACCTGCGAGGCTGTAATAACCTAAAAAAAAAAAAAAAAAACACATCTATTTTAGCCAAACAATTGTAATGTTTGTCTCCTTTATAAATATCTGCTGCCCAAATAAATATTTGCATTGGAAGAAGCGTTTTGGCTGTTAAGATGGCACCAAATAAAATGCTTACGTTCTAAAATAAATATTTTACATAAAATGCACACAGCAACACAGACATATCCAAAGAGTGCAGAAGATAAATTAAAGACACAAATTTAAATGCCTATTGATTTTTAAGGTTTTTTTTTTTTTTAAAGAAACTCATTTTAATTTCATCTTATTTTAAAACAAAAATAAGTAATTTCTATTTCATTTTGCCAGACTATCTTTCAAAATAATGATTATATCCCACGGTCTTATAGTTGTAAAGGTCTTCACAATACAGATGTGTTTTTAAAACTAAAAAAGTCATCATTTTCCATTATAAAAGTACTCATGAACTTAAATATCTCACCTTACCCTCATTTCTCCCACTGGTTTTATAATGCCAACAGGCATCAGATTATACAAACATCTGCAACAAGGTAAGGACAGTTAAAATATCGACTCAATAACCCTTGATAACTCAAGAAATATCTCAGACGACATAATCTGCCTGGCACAAATAAATATACCTTTGTTTCTGTAGCCTATTTCTCCTGGGCGCTATTTGGTTTATATGAAAAATCTTTTTCAAAGCAAGCCACACAGGCCTATGTATACATTTACGATCACAAAGGACAAGGAAAATGAAACAAACATTTGTTCACTTGTGCCCCTGATCCAGGAAGAGATATTTTGCTCCCTGCGTTTTTTTAAGTAACTGAACCCCTCAGAAAGGGTCCGGGCCTGGTGCATGTCCCCTTACAGGTGACACCTGCTCCGTGCAGCTGCCTGAGAGGAATCAGCCAGTGCACTCCTCTCTGAACCAGCCCCGGTCTGAATTCCAGGAGCGGGAGCCGGACCCTCCCCACAGAGGCACAGAAAATTCATTTCCCCTCGCAGCGCAGTAAAAACCCAAGCAGGCCAGTTTTCAGGGCGCCGTGCAAGACTAATCTGTTTAGTCATGTATTTGCCTGATGATGTGGGAGAATCAGCAAGTGAAAGGCCACAAATCTAGTTCCAGTTAATAAACACCAAAATAATGTACCATTATCACGTCATGCTTCAAAGACCCAGTCGTGAGTTTATTTCAAAAATAAAATTATCACCATACAAATCAAGACTCGCCAGGTTAACGCTAAAATCACACACTGAGTGGCCAGCTCCTCCTGACCCGCAGAGAGGAAAGCAAGCAGCGATGCCACCATGTGAAATCTCCCAGAAGCATGGCTGTTCTTCCCAACGGAACGCTCGTTTAAAATTCCCGTCACAGAGGCGGCATGCCAGCCAGGAATCAAACTGTGACCCCCGAGCCAAAGACAACTTACCACTCAGCTGGTAAGTGGGCCACTCAATTTACAATCCTGAATTCCTGCATGTTGACCCTGTGCAGACACATATGAGCAATATTACAGGCACGGATTCCACTGCTCAGAGGTTCACAGAGCACAGAGCGCCCTGGAGGCCAGCCAGGCCAGCCAAAGCAGCGGCAGCCTAGGTGGCGGTGCCACACACCGAAAACTCCGTCATCGTCACCCCCCAGCTTGTTTCCTGAACAACACCAGCGCCATGACTACAGCAAGGCTCCACAATGACATCAATTCCAGGAGAAGACAAATAAGACCGCGGCCAAGCACTGTGCCAGGGCTTTGTGGCAGGTTCCTAAGAACCCAAACAAAGCAATTCACCGAAAACTCACCAAAGGACCCAGACTACAGCTAACAAAACAAACGTGGCCTAATAACCTTTACCGAAACCTTCACTTTTTTCCCATTTCAAAACCTACCCCTGACTGACCACATGAACTTACTACCCTGTTTCCCCGAAAATAAGACTGTCTCATATTAATTTTTTCTCCCAAAGTTGCGCTAGGTCTTATTTTCAGGGGATGTCTTATCTTTCCATCCTTTTCGGAGGATGTCTTATTTTGGGGGAAACACGGTATGTATGATAAAAGCTGTGCGTCCCCTTTAAAATGTTTCACACATTCAAAAAGGAATTCAGTTATATTTAGGCTTTTAGATTTCAAAACAAAATAGGTTATTTCAAGGATGTATAACTCATGAAAAGCAATAAAGGGTTTTAGAACCCTCCATCGTGATGAACTCAATAGAAAGTTTGACATTTTTTTAACAAAGCACTGTCTCCCGCCAGATACTTTACTTCCCTTTCACCATCAGAACCATCTGTGTTTAGAATCAGGCATTTCTATTGGTTAGCAGTAAATACCTAATCTAAACTCTTAATTAAACATTTGCTAAAATACTTGGTAGGTAATCTTCATCAAATTGTCCCTTCCAATAAATCCGATAGTTACTGGATTTCACAAGTTCGTAAGAGCCACAGGGAAGAACATGGAGGCTACTCTGTACCTGTAATATGTGAGCTAAGCACGTTCCTAGGTGATCATTCTGCTCACACCTTCTCCAGTTGTTCGATTCCCCTTTGGTGCTACAAACTATGCCAATGGCAACACTTCCAAGGAGACTGGAACTCACTCAGAGGAACAGATAAAGGAGCAGCCAGCAGTTTCCCAGGATCAGCCCCCTCGAGATGACTCCAATGTCACGTCGGAAAGCAGAGGGGAGAAGGTGCAAAGCAGGAGCCACCAGCATCACCCCCTCTCCATGGGCCTGCTGCTGCTTTTTTTTGATTGTTTGTTTGTTTGTTTTGTTTAAGGTCCTGCTTCTTCTTACTAGCTGTCTGCCTCCATTCTTCCTGTGGCCAAAGCATCACATGGAACCATCAGCGCCCAGTGAAGTCGCCGGGGCAGAATCAGGGCATCAGCAGCCACTGTACCGGCCTTCCTCCTCTCGCCTCACTTTTCCATCCTTCACAATTACCTCCTCTCACAACAGCACCCTCACTAAAGATCTGTACTCGGGTGTAAGGCATTGCTGGGGGAAGGAGTAAAGCTGGAGAAACTCAGAGCACAATTATAATGCAGTGCCTGCTAGACGCCTGAGCGAGCGGCCCATCTCCCACCAGGAGGGGAGAGCTTCCGAGGCGGCAGGGGCGGCAGCAGGGGCACCAGAGCGGGACTCCGAGGCCCAGCTCCCTGTCTCCCCACAACGGCGGGAAGGAAGGAAGGAAGAGGCGCTGAGGTAGAGAGGAAAGACCCTTGGCCTCTGAGAGAAAAGGGGGGTCAGGGCCCTGAACCACCCTTTCAATGCAGCACGCGGAGCAGAATGTCCATTCTCCCATCCCCTCTGGAGAGAACCAAAGTGCCAGCCGACGCGTCACTTCCACAAAGGCTTCTGGTCCGATGTCAGGAAGCACTCCTGAGAGCAGGGCTGGGAAGCCCGGAGTGGGCGGTGGCAGCGCCACCGAGGCCCTCTGTGAGGCTCAGCCCCAGCACCCAGGCCCACAGCACCGAGGGGGCTCATAACCCGCCTTTGTGTCCCTAGCGACCAGCTCCCTGCCAAGTCTGCCCAACTTCCCACATTCCTGCTCCGCGGCGCCCAGGAGACGGGGTTACCACTGCCATCGGGCACATGGTCACTTAAGGCAACTCCAACCGTTCGATTCTAGAGAAAAACACTGGGTCCTGAGAGGGGGAAAAGCCTTTCTTGTTTGTTTGAAGTAAAAACAGAAAACACATGAAAATCTAAGAGAATAGATACTCATCAAATCCTCCTATATGAAATACAGAAACCTGTTTTTAAAGGTACAGAAGACATACAAGTAAATAACTTTTTGGGAGACTAAAAAAAAATTTTTTAAGTTGATGCTCTCTTCATGAGAAAGACCTTTAAATAACTTAAAACTTCGCCTTAGGAAGTCTATTCACAGCTCAAACTCTGACAGTCTGACACAAGAAATGTTGGAAAGCCAAGTTCACTTCAGGGCTAAGATCTATATAATTTGCTACAAAATGATGACAGGGTACATCTTTCAAAGACAGCTGGCCACACTGGCCTTCTATCAAACTGTGTTCTGAGAAGCTCACTCTTCCTTCTTTGAAAGAAGGGGGGAGGGGGGGGGGGTTGTACCTGTGATTATTTAAAAAAAAAAAAAAAAAGCTATGACAATTGAGAGCAGAAAATCAGTGACATGCCCTCTTTTTCCCAATACCACCCTCAGGTGGACAGTAGGACAGACAGACCTATCCCCATGAGAGGAGGCGGGCGAGTAACAAGAGGCACCAACCTGCTGCTGAGGATACTGCATTCCTGCCATGGCCCCTGGGCTCCGCCCCTGGATGCCGATAGGGTACCGCTGCGGGCCCGGGGGGCCGTAGGAGCCTCCGGGGTAAGGGCTGCTCTGCTGCGGCTGAGAATGAGGGGTACTGCCCATGCCATACAGCTGAGGCCTCTTCATCACCATGGGGTCCATCGGGCTGCCCTGTGAGAGAACAAGCGGAGAAGTCAGCTGACTAAGTCAGTATTTGTTACAAAGACAGTTTGTCATGGTGACACATGCATTAAAAACACGACGACCCTTTAAAACATATTAAACACAATGACCTGACAAGTGAAACCCCAGAAAAGCACGAAGGAAAACACCTCCATGGACACAGACGTTCTATGTTTCTACCTTCCGAAGGTCTTAACAACCAAGAGGAGCCAGAGGTAAACATAGGCAGGCTGAGCAGAGATGTGTGTGGAGTCTCACCCAGCTCCTCTCAGCTTCCTAGTCATAAAGGCAAGGTCTGCTGAGCGGTTAGGAACACTTTCTGACTTCAAAGTATTCTTAGAACGACTCTATTTTAGACCTGAGTCTGCAAGTCCTTATCAAAAAACATTGATGCATCTGAGTGCTCGTTAGAAAGTGAAAGGATTTTGAATAAGACAGAATGTCGAGGGTAAAATTCCCAGCGATCACTAGTGTGCATGAACAAGCACCAGGACTGTGAGTCACAAGCCACCTTCCTCTGCAGTCAGCATCGGACCAAACAGAACCAGTTCAAAACTAGACTGCGTTTATTCTTGTCCTGGTGAGTCAGCTCGGGCCTCGGGGCCAAGGCCACGCGGGAGAGCCAGAACCGGCGCCTCAGCCTGGGCGCTCAGGCCCCAGAGCCTCAGGAGCCAGGCAGGGGTGGAGAAGTCCCTCCCCACAATGCTCTGTCCTGCGGCGTTCACCCAACGGGCCGGTCACTCCTTCCTTCCAAACCCCTGTACTCTTCCCTTCCTCGGGCCAGACCCCATGCTCACACTGAGTTCATGGAAGTGCTCAGGAAGGTTTGAGGGTTAGCAGAATGCGAGAAGTCCAGGTTCGTGTGGGGAGCGGCAGGCCATAGAATACCACCCAGCAGAGAAACAGCACAGAGCGGGGCGCAGGGGAGAGGAGCTACCTGCTGTGTATGAGGAACAAGCAGTTTAGACCCAAATGAAGCAGGAGTGTGCAGAGAAGCTGAAGCAGGCCGAAGCCAGTGCACACAAGGTGAGCCTTATATGTCATTTTAAAGGCTTCAGATTGCACCTTGGGGATAAACAGAGCTACAGTCAGATCTGCCTCTCAGAAGGCGGATCCTGGGCGTGGCTGGAGCCAGGGTGGTGGCCACAGCAGGCGGGTGAGCTGAGGTCCTGAACTGGTAGCAGCAGCGGGAGAAACAAGCCCAGATTCCAGTGACAGGCCCAGAGTGAGCGCACCTCGGAGACCAGTGGCAGAAGCAGGAGCAAGGGGGCTTCACAGATGCTGAGACACTATCCGGGACAGCACGCGGGGCAGAGGCAGATCAACTCCCGGGAAGTGGGACCTTCAGGATTCTACAGATTAAATGCGAGGTTCCCACTGGAAATCCAGGAGAAAATACCCCGAAGGAGGAGACACAGTGAGTTTCCACCCTGGTGGTCAGGTCTGGCCTACAACAGTAACTAGGGAACCCTGCATCCAGAGGACATAGGGTCCTGGAAGCAGCCATCTTTTTGTTTCACTCACCATTATATCTCCAGGACAGAAGCCAGACAGTGCACTTGGCACATAGTAAGTGCTCAATAAATTCTAGATTAATTAATTGACAGGAATCATGTGAAACAAGAATTTTACCCAGGAAGAATATATGAAAACAGAAAAATAGGTGGAGGTCAAAATTCTAGAAAATATCCCCAATTAAGGGAGGGTGGGAGGAGGCTGAAGCCGACAGAGACCAAAAGAATAGTCAGAAAATGCAGTTGGAATTCCAGAGAGAAGAGAAGGGAGCATGTGGACCACAGAACAGGCCTGTCAAGTGAGCCCAGTGTCCACCAGGCGAGGGCTAAAGCTCTCTGTCCCGGTGACGAGGAGGCATTGCTGACCTTGGCATGGGCAGCCTCATCACAGAGGTGAGGCAGGAACTGAAAGACTATGAGTTGAGGCGCGGATGGGAGGCAAGAAAGGGGAGTCGGACTGCACAACCCAAACCCAAGTGGAGGAAGCTGCCAGGCCTGCCTCCACTTACTACACCCCACCCCAGGCTGCATCCATTTTTGCCCTTCTTCCTTCTTAGGGCTCCCCTGGTGCTCACTCTAATGACCTGCACTGTGCCGGGCACTGGAGCATAAAAGGGGGGTCAGAGGCTGAGAAGTGAGGCCGTCACTAGCGAGAGGGTTGGACAGAGATCACAAGGCCGGCCCGCAGGGGACGTCCTGGCTGGGCACACGAGGCCTGGGCAAGGAGCTCCTCCAGCCTTCCTAGAAGGAACACCTGAGCTGGTCCTGAGGGAATCCTGGGAATGTGCCAGGAACTGGTCTACCTGAATGAAAACAGGTGTAGGCCAAAGAGTTCTCACAATTCAGCTCCATGGTGTTCTGTGTTACCTTTTCCATCAAGAAAAACTGTGCACATAACAATGACAGAAATTGCTCAAACAATACACTGATGTTACACGTGCGCTGACTTCACAATTCAACATAAACACATATGTTGATAGATATGTTGTAATAAAACTAAAACAGAAGGACTAAGAATTACGTTTCGCCAGAATGATTTAAATTAGTTAGAAATTATGCCTAAAACAGCAAAATGTAATTATTTTTCACACTTTGTTGCAAAAGGGAAAATAAAACTTTCCATGGAAGTGTGGAAACCAAGGCTGAGCGGTGCTCGGAATCTGCAGGGAGTGAATGGCCTAATTCCCAATTCGGCCCGAGGCAGCCCTATCTTCACACTCAGTGTGGATTACCCAGGCCATAGGCAAGGTCTGTTTACTTCGCTTTAAGCAGTACACACCCAAAACTGGCATAATTAAAGCAGAAATTTTAATTGGAAAATGATTAATGTCTATATTTTAATGCTATAGGTAACAGTGCAGCAAATACATCTATCAGTGACTAAAACTGTTTTTGTAAGATCTGTTTCATCACTGCCACAAACTCTCACAGTCCTACTTACAAATCAACTAATTTGCACCCATGTCAAAAATGTTAGCTTAACGCTGAGATTTCTCAAAATCGGAAGCATGAAATACACAGATTATCTGCACCTCTCCAAATGCATCAGCTGCCTTTCAATGAGACTTCAGACGTGAAAACATACTTATCCAGCGCAAATCATTGCATTTTAACCTTCTCTTCTTTGGCCTATTATTAAACATTCACCCACAATCCAAGCCCATCCCGCTGGTACTCTGGCTATTTCTCACCCTGAAGATGTGCTACTGCAGGGCTCAATCCCTGCCATTTACAAAGACCAAACCAAACCTGAGACTTTTCCAAAAGACATGAAGACCAAGATTTCTCATATTCACATCTAGCCCAAAACAATTTTCTATTTCTATCACCTGCCCTTCTGTTGATATATTCCAGAGCATTTTCATTGCTCACAATTTACATTGTATCAGAGAGATCGCCCACATCAAGAATGTCCTCAAATACTTCTCAACGTATTATTCCATACATGGTTTTCCTTTCCAGATATCATTCTGCAACTGCAGTAACCCATGCTTCAATTAAGTAAACAAACAAACAAAACAAACAAAAAAAAACACCAAGTACTTTGAAGGCTACAATACAAATCACCCATTTTCAAAGAATACTTAACATGTTATAGGTTATACATATCACTCATGCCTGTATGAATTATACATATAACACACACACACACACATATGCATGAGTTACATATCTCTCTCTCTCACACACACACACACACACACACACACATATGCATGAGTTACATATCTCTCTCTCTCACACACACACACACACACACACACATATGCATGAGTTACATATCTCTCTCTCTCACACACACACACACACACACATATGCATGAGTTACATATCTCTCTCTCACACACACACACACACACACACACACACGAGTTATAGGTTATACATTACACACATGTATGTGTGAGTTACTGGTTATACATCTCACACACTCACACACACCCTTTCCTGGCTCTCCCTCCGGAAGCGGCCATTGCCGCCTCTAGCCTCCAAAAGGAAGAGAACAATGCAGGCTTTCCAAGCATGGGCGGGACTATAGATTCTAGACGATCAGGTAGCACAGTGAGGCTGTATTCTAGTGTAAAAGGTTTTCAGAGGCTAGCCTGGGAAGCCAGTTAACCTTTTAAAGATTATTCAAGTTAAAAAACAACTCAATTTTAGTATACTTTAGCTAAACTTGATACTTTTTATACTTAAATACTCCTTCATTACCACTCCTTTGGAGTATGCCTACACCTGTTTTTATAATAAAGATATTTAAATAACTGTATTTATTCCAAAATATTGAGTTAAGGAGATAGTTTGTTAGTGGTTTCTTTGTGCGAATACTATTTCACCATTTTTCAGCCCGTCTCCTGAGCGCATACACTGAAGACATCACAAAAACGCACAGAAAGCAGGTCCGTCACCTGGTTCTGATCTACAACCGCAGATATCTAGACCGAGCAAGAGCTGAGAAAGGAACTTCCCCTGAGTCATTATTTTGGGAAATGTTCTCTCTTAGCATTAAAGAGAACTTTTGAAGTAATATTTCATACCTATAAAATGACAAAAATGATGAAACCCAATGTGAGCAAATGAGTTTTTGAACCGGTAGGTAAAAGTCTTTCTGGAGAATAATAGGTCAATAAGCTTTAAACAAAAGCTTGAAGAATTATATCTGTTCCAACCCTAATAGTCTCTCAGGTGGGGCAGGGATGCGACTTACCCAAACTTGTCCACAGCTTCATGAATTCTAATTCTGAAGGGAGACCGCGTGGTCTTGGGAAAAGCATGGCTCTACGTCCAGAGTGGATGCGCGTCCACACCCTTACCCAACACCTACCACCCTGCTCACATGTCACTTCTCAGATTTCTCCCACACTGAATGGGAGAGTGATACCTGCCTAACAATCACTGTGAAAATTGAGTTAGCAAGGACTAGAAAGGGTCTCTGAGTCACTTTCTCATGGTTCCAAGGAGACTGAAACTCCCCAAGTATTCAATGGCTTCAGAGCATGTGACCGAGTCCTGACATGTCGGCACAGGGGAATACACGAAGACATGGAAAAGTACACAGAAAAGCACGGTGATGTTTGCAAGTGATGTGCATGAGTTACAGCCATGTGAAAACTAGGTTGATAACGATCAGAGGCAGCCACAGTGACCTGTGAGCATGCTGTCATATGGTGAAGCAATCCATGTTTACTTTGCTGTGATGCTAAATATAACTCTGCAATGCCTCTGGTTTTCCCAGGCATGCTGCAAACTGTGCTGTGGCGCTGTGGGGCGGGGCGGAGGGACTCAGCTGTCCCCCTCTCCTCCTCAGGCCTGCGCCGCCCTCCGTGGGCACCACAAACACGGAGAGAGGAGCGGCCAGTCCTCCTAGGGCTGCCCCTGCTCTCCTCTCCGCCGAAAACCATGCTCAGTCAACCTGGGTTCAAGACACAGAATTGCTCCCTCACCATCCCAGGAATGGACCCGCCACAACGGACCTGCCGGAAATGCTGCCGGTAGCAGACCGAGCCGTCTGGTATTGTTATCTAGTCCATGCTGTTTTCCCACTTCCCATGTGTTATTCCCTACCTCTCAGGCAGACTGAAACGGCAATCCCATGCTTGCATTTTCTATGTCCCATCGCCAATGGCTTAGATGGCTGTGGCGACTCACACAGGAATGACGACTGATCACATAAAGTAAAACTTTCTCAAATACAAAAGTATACATCACTAACTAACGTCTACATCAGCTGGGCACACACATGCAGAAGACACAAGTCAAGCAGTGATAGTACAAAGCCCAACAGTCACAGTCAAGCTCTTCTAACGTCAGGAGAATCAGTTCAGTCAAAAAAGGAACAGGGCACCAGAGAGTCCTGCCGCCTCTGATAAAGAGCGCGCATCCCCTTCTACCAGAAACACCGGACTCTCGGTTCCCACGTCAGCACTCCAGAGAGCCCAGTTACCAAGCCGCTGCCCCATCCCGGTGACTGACAGAGGCTGGGAGCGGGACACGCCCACGGGCAGCGCTGGGACCAGAACCACGTGTAACTCGGGGCTGGTCCCTCTCCTGTGACGTGCATCCACACACAGCCATGAGGCGGAGGGAGGAAACATGCAAGCCAGCACCTAAAACCGTTTTGTTTTCGCTTATACTAATAACAAAACAGTGCCTGTTTATTAAGACGTGAACTAAAACATCAGAATTTCAAATGTGGTTAGCAGCATACTCTCATTTGTCACTACAGAAATAGCCACATTCTACAATGGCACGAGAAGGATCAATAAGAGAAATTAAAATATGTTAGAAAAAAAGAGAAAAGGCTGTTTTATTGTTGGCTCTAAAAACAACCAAATTATTGGTGCCCTCTCACCAAGACGCCATTCGCAACGTGGGAGAGGGTAGGGAGAGGCCAGAATACTCACAGACTGGCTTGGAAGAGAACCCATTTATTTGTTTGTTTTGGAGAAAAATAGAAAGGAAGGTGAGGGGAGAGAGAGAGAGAGAGAGAGAGAGAGAGAGGGAGGGAGGGAGGGAGGGAGGGAGGGAGGGAGGGAGGGAGGGAGGGAGGGAGGGAGGGAGGGAGGGAGAGAGAGAACACATAGATTCATAGTTCTGCTTATTTATGCATTGATTGGTTGGGGGGGGGGGGAGCGGGGAAGGAGGGAGGGAGAGAGAGAACACGTAGATTCGTTGTTCCGCTCATTGATTGGTTACTTGTTGTGTGTGCCCTGACCGGAGATGGAGCCTGCAACCTCAGCATGTCGGAATGATGCTCCAACCAAGTGAGCTACCCAGCAGGGCCCACAGTCAGTATGTTTTTGGTTCTCTGTTACGTAAGTTACAGAGAACAGGCAGATGTTCGTAGAACCACAAATAAATTTGAAGGAAGAGGACAGGGGATGAAAAACATTATTTTTGTGAGGATCTAAAAGTGTGTTTTTCACATATACATTATCACTGAACAGTAGGACAAACAACATTTTTTCCTAACTACACTTAAAATTTTATCAGTAGTCTAAATATCACATGATTTTTATTTTTCAGAATTAAGACTAGCCATAAAAAAATTAACATGTTGTTACATGTATAATGGATAAAAGAACTGCCACAAATTACTAATAAAAAGTAACAATCAGAAGCTGTGATTCTTAATTCTTAGGATACTCAAAAAAGACATTCATGATATATGTACATCCCAAATTCATCATACAGTGTCAGAGGCTTTCTAGAAAGCCATCCAAAGACTCCTGACCTGCACTGTCAAATACTGACTAACATCTGGCATGCATTTCCAAAGCACTTTAATACGTTTTCACTTCATCACAATTCTTACAAACACCTGATAAAGGGTTCAGCAATGAAACACGCTTCTTGGATCTGAAAAGACCCTCCATACGTCATGTATGTATTAATACCCTAAAACTGTCTATACCATGCATGTATGAATTATTTCCTTGTATATAACAGAAATCTGTTCCTTGTAATTTACATCCACTGGTTTTACTCTGGTCCTTTTACAAATACTTGAGGTAGCTACATCTATTTCCCTTTTCTGAGCAAAATGTCAATTCTCAGGTCCCTTAACTCAAAAGGTATTATGGGGAGCAACTTGCTTCCTTTTCCCAGACCCCACCTTTCCTAGTGATGCAGCCCCCGATCTCTGTGCCTATTTGGCAGCCCACTCCGCTCCTGATCCACCCCATCAGCTGCCGATTCCCACTTCCCCATCTCCTGCTATACCACTGGCTGGCTGACTCAAGTTGCAGAAGTTTGTCTTTCTCTCTGCTTATTCTCGTTTTGCTTATTTATGGTCCCCACTCTCCCTGACATCTAACATATTAACTGTACTCCCAGTCTTGACATCCTTCCGCTGACCAGCGCTCCTCCAACTCACTGACTCAGCTCGTCATGCAACCACAAATCCACATCTGTCTCTGGGCGACAATCCCTTGACACTTCAAATTCCTCCATCCTTTCCAATATATAAAGCTAGAGGCCTGCTGCAAGAATTCGTGCATGGGTGGGGTCCCTCGGTATGGCCTGCAGGGATTGGGTCCCAGCTCACGACCTCCAGCCTCACAGCCCTGCAACCCCAGCTAGCACCCTACTGTAGCCTGGCACTGCCCCCTCACCCGCTCCACCATCCTGCCTGCCTGCAGGGCCATTGATCCCCCTACCTGGCTCCCTCAGTGTATGGGAGCCGAGCGGCAGCCCCACCCCCTGCTGCTGCCACTGGTTGCCGTCTGTGAGGCAATTGGCAGGGCGATCAGGCCCCCACTTGCACCCGCCTTGGCCTAGCACCGTCTCTTCACCTGCTCCACCATCCCGCCAGTCCCACTCTAGTCAGGGCCCATCGGGGCCAGCAGTACCTCCACTGCCTCCCTCTGCCAGCGCCATATCGCTGATGCCTGTCATGTTCTGCACCGCCCCCTGGTGGTCAGCACACATCATAGTGAGCAGTCGAACTCCTGGTCAAACAACCACAAGAGAGGAAATTTGCATATTAGCCTTTTATTATATAGGATAAATAGCCCAAAGCTTAAGAAAACACTTAGAATTCAAGGCAGAATATATAAGAGAAAGGAAGGCGGGTTAGAGCTACACACACAGGAGTGTGAATCCTGCCTGTACCACTCATGAGCTACATACACTTGGGCTCACATTCAACAGAGTGCAGGCATGTTCGCCTCCTGTGCTGCTGGGGATTGAATGAGGTGCCACAGGGTTTATCCCATAGGAAGAGTTTCCAAAATCTTTTTTCCCCTCTTAACAAACCAGCGAACTAAAGTTAGAGCAAAAATCACCCAATAATCTAATGTGTTTCTTGTCTTGGCTCCCCGCACACTGCTAGGAAGACTGGGTACCGTGCCTCACTCACCTTGTGCCTAGCTCTGAGTTCAGCACAATGCCTGCCTGGGCCTCACACAAACGTGTGCTCCTGGCGGCCAACGGGGACAAGAGGTCAAGGGTCGCACACTGCACACCACATTTCACTTCTCACAAGTTCTCGTAAGCCACAGCTTCCAACACCACCTCAGGCCTGCGTCCCCCAAATGTGCCTCCCAGGTTGGTTTCTCTGAGCCCAGAGCTCTGTACCCAACTGTCACCAACACTCCTGCCTGGATGCCCAGGGATCCGATGTCAGTGAGAGACACCGCCCGCATCCAGACGGACAGGTTAGAATGCAAGGATGCACCTGACTCATTCTCCTCTCCACCACCCCGGCCCAGCACCCGGCCAGCACTCCTGGAGGAAAGTCTTCTTCAGAAACCTGCCATCACTGGAAACCTCCCCCTCCCCACCCCGGCCTCTGGGGGGCAGGGGGACTCTAGAAAAACCACGTCCTTCCCCCACCGGGCCTTCTCCGCAAGGAGAAGGAGTTCTGCTCTCCTGCAAATTCCGGCTAACACCCGTCCTCACCGGTCCCCTCGGAAAGGGCTGTGCATCCGTGTCACAGTATTTACTACACGAGTATTTACTTGTGACTGCTTGCTGCGTCTCTCCCCACAACTAGCCTGTACCCCAGAATAGCACCAGTGAGATGGAGAAGACAAAAATTAAACCCATTTGTAGCTCTCTTCTAAGAACCACAGAGTAAGTCCAGAATGAAGCTGTTCTGGTTCACCAGGTTTTGCCTGATTTTTATAAAGTGGCAAAAAACTATTACTTGCCTAATCTCCCAAGTGCAGCAGCTTGTATGTCCATTCAGCGAGTAAATTACTGTCTGATGGAACTACACTTTGAAATATAATTTGGCAAATGAAATAACTTTACTAACAAACCAAAGTGTGTGTGTGTGTGTGTGTGTGTGTGTGTGTAGTCTAAAAACAATATCAAAATAGTAATGGGATGCATTCCTACCTTCCCTCAAATGTTATTCTTGCCACCAAAGAACTATAAAGCTATTATCACAGCTTCAACAATTTCTAAAGTTTACATCTCTAAATAAACAACAGCGTACATATTCATGTGTCACTACTGAAAACCTAGTGGCAGACTCTTACTTAAGAGAAATAATACGGTGTATCCCCATACAGATACAGAGTAAGTCCAAAAAGGAAGTTCTGTGAGAAGATGCCAATTCCACGCCCACCACTCTCGCTGGAAGCGCGGGCGCACACAGGACCTCAGCTCAGAGCCACCCGAGCAGCGGACACCTGTCGCCTCCGAGCGTCACACCCCGCAGCCAGCCAGGCTCTGGCACACGGCGGCGGCAGTGGGGACACACTCACTGCCATCCCTCCAGAATGGTCCCGGGAGGCACACCCCCGCCAGTCCGCCCCGCGCTCCTCTTCCCCAAGCCCAGAGGCTCGGCCGGCACCCGGGGGATCCAGGGGCCACCGCAATGGCCAGCCGTGGCCAACAAGCAGGAACCATCTGCCCTCCGGCACCATGGCAGGAAGAGCGGAGGCTGACAGAGGGCGGCAGGGCTCCGGGTGCCTTCTGCTCCTCACTACAGAGCTGTGTGGGCGAATATCCCAGCGCTCCAGCCCGCTGCCCCCATCTCTCAGGGGAAGACAATACCCCCAAAACACACCGCTCTGAAGCTGGCTGGCGTGCGATTTGTACGGATAAACAACCCCGAAGACATGTCACGGTGGCACCTAAAGACGCACAGAAGTCACCATTTCCCAGCAAACTCCACGATGCCTTCACACCTCTTTAAAGCTATCACTTTTTAAAAATTAACTACTTTTAAGTTGTTAAAGAAAACGTCAATAAAAATGTTACAAATGTCACCAGCTGCCTACCTCTCTCTGGACAGGCCACCATGCACGCTCCGGGCCCCGCATGTAAAAAGGCTTTGCAGACACGCAGCCCTATTGCGGATCCACCTGGCCAGACCCAGCGTTCGGGAAAAGCATGTACTGACTTTCCCTTTCATGGGATTGTGCAGGCCTCGCTGGCTCCGCAGACGCCGCGGGGACAGTGCGCGGAGGAACACGGAGCAGCAGAGGGAAGCGTCTCCGCCGACAGTGACCCTCGGTCGGCCGGGAGCGCAGCCCCGTTCCCAGGAAGCACTCGGGCAGCAGCAGAGGTGTGCGGCCTCCCACGGCGGCTGAGGGAACCACTGCGGACGGACCGGAGGTGGGAAGGAGAAACAACAGGGCAGACGCTGAAAACTGCCGTATCAAAGTACAAGTCATATGGGACTGCTCTGTACTATTATAACTCTCCCACACGTTTCATAATCATTTCGAAATAAAAGCTAAAAACAGGCAGAAAGGAAAGACAAAGACAAAATAATCCCTTTTGCAAGGGGGTCAGCAGCTCCTTCCGACTGAGCGCCACGCAGACCCTGTGTGTGTGTGGGGGGGTGCGGCAGGTTAAAACGAAGGCGCGGCGGGGCGGGGCGGGTGGGCCGCGGGGGAGCGGGGAGCTGGAGGAGGCAAACGGAGGAGAGCGCACAGGGAAAGCCCCAGCGCAGTGACCACTGTAACGGGAGGGAGGTAAGGGCTGCCATCTTCCTACACACTGAACATACACTTCTAAGTAGATTCCTAAAATATTCTTAGGAAGCTTCCATTCCACACAAACATATTTTAACTTAAAACAAGCAAACAAACAAAAAAGACTTTCAGAGTTAAAACCCGTCCAGGTGGAAACCCTTTCTCTCGGGCTCTCCCGCTCAACCCCAGAATGGACTGTCCCCTGCCCAGGCTTTTTAAAGATCTCAGGCCCGCCCTTAAAGATGTGAACCGGCTGTCTTTCAACCCAGAACCCTCCCATTTGTTTGTGTAAGTTTCAAAAAAAAAAGGCTTTTCCAACCGCCACCTGGGGAGGGCCGCACCCCTCCTCTGCCCACCTGCTCCCACCCCAGGGGCAGGGGCAGGCAGGGACAGGATTCTCTGGTTTAAAGGAAGGACAACAACTACTCAAATGAAAACACATCTGGGATTTTTAAATCTCAGTACAAATAAAAACGGAAATTATTCCAAAACCGTGGTGAACAGAGCTTCAGGTGGAGAAGAAAGGGGTCAGCGGCCAATCAGTGAGCAGTTTCAGTGCTGCTATGGCAGGCGAAGCCCAACGACCCCCCCACACACACACCACCACCACCACCACCACCACCACCACCCCACCACCACCACCACCACCCCACCACCCCACCACCCCACCACCCCACCACCACACCACCACCACCACCACCACCACCCCCCCCACCACCACCACCACCCCACCACCACCACCACCACCACCCCACCACCCCACCACCACCACCACCACCCCCCCACCACCACCACCACCCCCACCACCACCACCACCACCACCACCACCCCACCACCCCACCACCACCACCCCACCACCACCACATCACCACCACCACCACCACCCCACCACCCCACCACCCCACCACCACACCACCACCACCACCACCACCACCCCCCCACCACCACCACCACCACCACCCCACCACCACCACCACCACCACCCCACCACCCCACCACCACCACCCCCCCCCACCACCACCACCACCACCCCACCACCACCACCACCACCACATCACCCCCACCACCCCCACCACCACCACCACATCACCCCACATCACCACCACCACATCACCACCACCACCACCACCACACCCCCACCACCACCACATCACCACCACCCCCACCACCACCACCACCACCACCACCACCCCCCCCACCACACCACCACCACCACCACCACCACCACCACCACCACCACCACCCCATCACCCCCACCACCCCCACCACCCCCACCACCACCACCACATCACCACCACCCCCACCACACCACCACCACCACCACCCCACCACCACCACCACCACCACCACCACCCCACCCCCACCACCACCACCACCCCCACCACCACCACCACATCACCACCACCACCCCACCACCACCCCACCACCACCCCACCACCACCCCACCACCACCACCCCACCACCACACCACCACCACACCACCACCCCACCACCCCCACCACCACCACACCACCACCCCACCACCCCACCACCACCACCACATCACCACCACCACCCCACCACCACCCCCACCACCACCACCACCCCACCACCACCACCACCCCATCACCACCACCACCACCCCACCACCACCACCCCACCACCACCACCACAGGACGGAGAAGCCTCCGTACAGAAGACGGGTTCAATGCAGACTCCCAGGTAAACAAACCTGCCCGGCCAGCACGTGGCTCCCCACTCCTGTGAGATCTGGGCACACCACCTCTGACCGGGGCTGTGACAGCCGGGCCTCCCAGCACTGTTACAGCATCCAATACTAAACAGCACAGGGCACACAACACGCAGAACGGGGCCTCGCTCCAGAGCAAGTGATCAATTAAGTGTTAGAGATTATTTCTACGGGCACTTTCACTCTTCTGAGCTTCACATTTCCTCACACGTAAAGAGAGGGATTAAGAGCTGAACTCTTAAAGTCCCTTCATGTTCTGGCATTCTAGAATTATCCCTCCTCCCCGCCAAAACTACCAACTGCCAGGGTAAGAAGCAAAACAATGTGGACCTTTAGAGACACTTCTCCTTTCTGCCTCATTCTTTCCCCAGAAACTTATCAAGGCACTGCCCTGAAGGTCAAAGGTTACGGGGAGGCCGGGGCAGGGGAGGGGCTTGAAGGGTGGGTGGGAGGACAGACGTATGTAATGCTTTCAACAATAAAGATTTAAAAAACTAAAGTTAGCCGAAACCGGTTTGGCTCAGTGGTAGAGCGTCGGTCTGCGGACTGAAGGGTCCCGGGTTCGATTCTGGTCAAGGGCATGTACATTGGTTGAGGGCACATCCCCAGTGGGGGGTGTGCAGGAGGCAGCTGGTGGATGTTTCTCTCTCATCGACGTTTCTGGCTCTCTATCCCTCTCTCCTCCTCTCTGTAAAAAATCAATAAAATATATTAAAAAAATAAATAAATAAAAAACAAAAGTTAGAAAGAGGGTTTTGAAAGTATCTAGACTTCAAAATCCACACGTTCAATGTTCAAATAATCAAGACTCAATCTTAAGGTGACCTCCTCCACCTGTCAAGTCTTAGCCCACTCTGAATCTCTCAGCTCTCCTGCGCACCTCGGTGCTGATGCACCAAAGCATCTGACCGCCCTCTCTGAGAATGCCCTTGCACCCAAATACCTTAGGCTGCCTCTAACCTGAAACAATTCTTCCTAACCCCACAGGTACCAGCAGACAGTCTGCCTCTCAGAACTCCCCATACACCGTGCCTCTGACTTGATGGACAGTAAACCTTTACCATGACCACCTGCAACTCTGAAATGGTGTCTTTCTCATTCTAATTCTCCTTCTCGCCCCAACTTACCATACACAGTGGACAATTACTGCTATTATTTCATTAATAAAATAAATCAAAGAAATCCAAATGTACCCTAACCCTTACTCTTCAGCCATCCTCTTGTAAGTAATACTGTATGCCATGCTACATGTGTCCACTGTAAGTAATAAACTGTGAAGCCTGACCGAGTCCAGCCTGCAGCAGGCCTGTGATAAAGGCCGGGTGTGTGGCTGAGACAGACATCCAGCTGCTCTCCCACTCCCCATGCAGCTTCTCCCGGTCCACATTCGAATGCTCCAAGCAGGCAGCTTTTATTTATTCATTCATTCGTTCGTTCGTTCGTTCGTTCGTTCGTTCATTCCCCAGTTCTAAGATCACCATGGCTGGTCATTTAAAACCCCATTTCCCACACAATATCCACAGCTATTCCTGTACTCAAGAATGGCAATGTCTATAAAGCAATGCCACTCCGTAAGATACATAATATATGTTAGCTAGCATAAGAAAAGACTAAAACTTGCTTCAGAGAAAAACACCTGTTTCACTTGGTTGTACAGATTTTTATTTTTTAAGTGGAACACAGGAATACATAAACTAGGATAATATAAAAGTGCAATAATGCATTCCATTTTCACTGTTAATTAGGTCTGTCTAGTTAGACAACCAGAGTGAAGTATGTGTGAGAGAGCGAGGGCAGGCTTCTACCCCTGGTACTGGGAGAGGGCAGGTGCTTAGCTCACCTGTAGATTTCTTTATATAGTTGAGTAGTAAGAGAAACAGGAATTTTTATATATAGCTAGATAGTAGTAAGAGTAACAATAAGGTATGCTGGTCATAGATCCTCAACATTTAAGGCCAATTATTAATCAAGTCCCACCTGAAACAATTTGTTAAATTGATTTTAATCACTGGGCCTCTCATGTGAAGCTTTGTATAATCAGCATTTCATTTACAAAATTAATTGCCTGATTGATTCTTAGGAGGCAGTTGCTGTCATTACCCTGCTGTCATAACCTCTGAGTAGGGTGTCACAACATGCAATTCTGTCATATGAAAAGCACTGCTATTTTAAAGCGGGTGAGGCAGAAAGGGGGAACCAGAAGTCACATCATCCCCTCAGCCCGAAACCTGAAACTGTTTCATGCTAACTACACTCCATGTCAACGCTCTTCCGCTAAACTAACGTACAAATGTTGGGTTCAGGGCATGAATTATTTTTACTCTATTCAAATAATAACTAGCAAGTAAAAGCATGGATTCACCACTCAAGTTCAAGGTTAAGCTATTGTCTTGAGAAATGATACTGAGATATAGATCAGTCATTTAGTTTACGACTGATACCAAAATATAGGCATTGTAAGCATGCCAAAACACACACAGCATACATTCATTCCATCTTTCAGATATATTTTAGTATCTGTTATTGTTACATACCCTCACTTCTATATTTAATTTATTGCTTACAATGTAATATTAAATAGTCTGGTAACAGATGGGTCTTCACCTGAAAAGTTGTCATCACAATAATTTAATAAGAATTAGGCTAAAAAGCATTGTGGTGTTGTTTTTAAAAAAGGGAGGCAAGATAAACCCTGAACAGGAGAGTGAGGAGGAAAAGTCTTAGATTACCTCCAAGTATCCTTTAAAAGTGAGGCCTCAGACCCGTATCATCACGTTTTCGACGGGGCCTTTTCAGCCGGGCCACGTGAGCATCAGAAAGCCAGGGACCCTCGTTTCCTTTACCATCAATTTGCCTTTCCAGAAAGAAGGCCCACACTGAATCTCTCAGCTCTCCTGCCAGAGCCCCTACTTCTGGCCCCTGGAAGCTCAGGCGGCATCGCCCGTCCTCAGCACTCCACAGAGCAGGCTGACCACAAAGCCAGTCGTTTCAAAGGCATAAAATAATTCCCAGGGTAGCGGGGGCTCGTTTAAAACAATCCCTATTCAATGCACTCCAGTTCCAAACAGGGCCGCTCTAAATGGGTCACTCTGATTTAAAGAGGCCTCCTCTGGAGACCAGATGTAATTTACTCCTTTCAGTACACTAAGTTTTGATTCCTATGTACAGCCCCAGAATTCCTTTAAAAAGAAAGATCCCCTCATAAATCCGCTCCATTATCTGTGACCAAAGGTGTTTTGTTTGCTCGCTCAGTGAGAGCGCTAACTGGGACACCGCACCCACTCCCACACGCAGGCCGGAGGATGGACGCGTGGCTCCTGAGCGTAAAGGGGCGTCTATGC
This sequence comes from Pipistrellus hanaki, assembly GCF_964339955.1. NCBI lineage: Eukaryota > Metazoa > Chordata > Mammalia > Chiroptera > Vespertilionidae > Pipistrellus > Pipistrellus hanaki. Next base: position 84,306,909 of record NC_140509.1, on the reverse strand, counting down.
AGCACGCTCAGCCCAGGCTCCGGGCAGCCCCCTGCCCTCCTGCCACGTGTCACCGCCCTGCGGAAAGCAGCCGTGGTCCCGTTTCCACTCGGCGCCAGGGACAGGGAGCCCTTGGTGTTGACAAGCTGGTGTCTACAGAGTGCTTCGCGTTCCGGAAAGGAAGGCATTCTGAAAGCATAATTCATGCCTAGGATCACTTCTTAGGCTGCACACACTGTAACTGTTTCAAAAACAGGGTTCACAAATTCAAATGTGTATCAAGTTAACACCTTTCATTACAAAAGAATCCAATAAAGAGGAGAGGGTATTCTCTTACAAGTGTGCAAAGGGGGCGAAGTCGTCACTAAGCACTTGGTGCTGGCATCACAACCACCTATGGCAAGTTCTGCAGGATGTCAGACAGCTGGGCAGTCCTTCTCTGAGGTGGCAATGGGGGGAGTACATGCACAGGAATGGGGGTTGACGTGAGCGGGCAAGTGAAAATGCATATTTGGGATAATTTTCTATTTGGAAAAGGGGGAAACATTGTCTTTATAACACACCATGGAAAAGTAGAGCTTGATGCCCTAGCCCCGTGATCAGCAAACTGTGGTTCTCGAGCCACATGCGGCTCTTTGGCCCCTTGAGTGTGGCTCTTCCACAAAATACCATGGCCTGGGCGAGTCTATTTTGAAGAAGTGGTATTAGGAGAAGTTTAAGTTTAAAGAACTTGGCTCTCAAAAGAAATTTCAATCGTTGTACTGTTGATATTTGGCTCTGTTAACTAATGAGTCTGCTGACCACTGCCCTAGCCGGTCAGGCTCAGTGAACAGAACTTCGGCCTGCGGAACTGAAGGGTCCCAGGTTCGATTCCAATCAAGGATTCATGCCCAGGGTTTCGGGCTTGATCCCCAGTAGGAGGCATGCAGGAGGCAGCCAATCAATGCTTTCTCTCTCACCATTGATATTTCTATCTCTCCCTCTCCTTTCCTCTCTGAAATCAATGGAAAAAAAAGAAAAAGGAAAAAAAAAATACTTTTTTTTAAAGTAGAGCTTGATAAGATAATATCACTTGTTAAGAATTAGCATTCAAAAGGCAAGCTTCTGGTTATTCACGGAAGGTGGTGAGTAGGAACCTGGTCTTTTGGAGGGCATATCTGAACTCTGGAAGAGCTGTGAAGAAACCTATAATAATAAAAGCGTAACATGCTAATTAGACCGGACAATGTTCCGGGCGAAGCAGGGGTTGCCAGGGCTGCGGGCTAAGAAAGGGAGGTAGATGTGTAAGTCGTCCCTGACTTTAAGAAATATGTACTACAACAGATGAAATAAGAGAGGTATTTAAATAATTCAGGAATAAGTAGTCATCAATGCACAGGGCAGAGGAAAACCAAGTCCTATGGAGTTCAGCTGAGGTAGTAACGTTTGGTTGAAGAAGTGGAAGAATGCCTGGGAAATTTACCATTAATGTGGATAACGGATGATAAAAATGTACAGAACTATCAAGCCACAAATACAATAACAGCCACCACCTAATCAGCGCATATGGTGTGCAAGTTGGTTTATAAATGACACCACCATCCTACAAAGATCCTGCAAACCACCATTTTTAGAAACTCATCTTGAAGAAACTTATCTCTAAGAATAGGTAACTCCTCCAAAGTCACAATACAATATGATGAAGTCAGGATTTTCTCTGGTTTGTATGGTGCTCTTCGAAGAAGTCTATAACTTAAATTTCCCTTCAAGCAACTCCAATTCATATCTCTTGATATGAACAGACTGTGAATGGAAGACTTTTAACCTGAACTGTGTTCTTGCAAAATTCTTCTGATGAGTCCTCATGTGACTGTATTTGGAGAGTGGGTCCGTAGCTTGGTATTCAAGGTCAAATGGGCTTAGAAGGGTGGGCCCTAATTTGTTAGCATGGGTGTCCTTGTGAGAAGATGAGAGGCCAGGCCATGTGTCCTCTCGTAGTCTCCCCACTTCCCAGCCCGCATTCCCAAACAAGTCATGTGAGCACACAGCCAAGGTGCAAGCCAAGAGAAGATGTCTCGACTGAAACCGACATTACTGGTGCCTGGATACTGGGACTCAGAGCTCCAGGTCTGCAGGTAACGAATCCCTGCTGCTGAAGCCTTGGTCTGTGGTAGTCTATTATGGCACCTTGAGCAGAGACTATGAAAAACCACTGCTCTATGTAACATACAACCTGTGGGAGGCTGCATTCCCAGAGGGTTCCATGGGAGCCCCACCCCTGGCATCCACACCTGTGTGCAATCCCCTCCTCTTGAGTATGGGCAAGACTGTGGCTTCCATCTGACCAGTGAATAGAGCAAAGGTGAAGAAATTCTGCAGATGTAATTACGGTCCCTAATCAGCTGACTTTGAGAAAATCAAGAGTATCCAGGAGGGGGCTGACACAATCAGCTGAGTCCTTTAAAAGAAAATTCAGGCGTTTTTCAGATGTTAAGGGACTCCTGGCAGCAGAGAGTCAGAGCCCCCCTTCCCCTCTGTGTATGTGTGTTGGGGGGGGAAGTGAGGGGGGATATGAGAGTGGGGGGGGGGGGAAGGACTGAAGAAGCAATCTGCTATGAATTCTACAGCCACAGGGAAAGAGGTTTAGCACCAACTGAGGAACTATTCCCAGTCGAGCCCCCAGAGCCTGCCGCCCAGCAGACTCCCTGACGGCAGCCTCTGACAGGAGCAGAGGACACAGGTAGGATGTGGCTGGACTCCTAACCCACAGAAACTCTGAAACAGTAACTGTGTGTTCTTTTAAACCCCTTAATTTGCAATGCAGCAAAAGAAAACTAATCCACAACTTAGTAAAACAACATGCTTTCACACAGGTCCTCCTCCCTCACCATGTAAGAGTGCTGCTCCGAGCTTCTCCCAAGGGACCTGCCACTGTTCAAAGCACTAGTGCTGGGGTGCCAGTGTTCTCACTGACGGGAAGCCGGCACCCACACACCCCGAAGTGACTGGGGCGCTTTCCTTTTCCCATTTCCTGCCAGCACCTGCTCATCCTCCAAACCTGGACACTAGAATCACCTTCCCTGTCAAGTTTGTCTTGAAATCATCAGAATAAAACTGTTTCTCTGTGGTCTCAGAGACACTTGAAGAACCCTCTATTACAACATTAGAAGGTTTGGTTGCAATTTGCTGTTTATTTGTCTCCCCCACCACGGAGGCCAAGATGAACTGGTTGCAAAGATCCAGGGAAACAGCCTCCTGCTGTAACAGAGATGGACCAGGCAGGACTCCCATTCTCGTCCCCCACCAGAGGGCCTGCGATGAAAAGTGAGTCCACTTCTCGGGCCTCAATTTCCTCATTTATAAGACAGAATAGTTTTCCAGTGGGCACTCAATGTTTATACCAGAACCCAGCACAATGTATATATAAAAGCCTAAGCAACCGGAGTGCACACTGACCACCAGGGGAGAGACTCTTAACACAGGAGCTGCCCCAGGTGGTCAGTGCACTCCCACAGCCAACCTCCTGGGGCCAGCCAACCTCCCTCGGTCCCTCCCCTTGGCTGATCAGCCTGTCGCCGGCCAGGCCAAGGGATCCTACTCATGCACAAATTCGTGCACCAGAACTCTAGTATACTAGGTGTAACAGTTAATGCAGACTTTTTCAATAAATGGAGTTACACATATGTTGATATATATGCAATTTGATATGTATGCTATTTTGTTATATTGACTTCATATGTCAAATTTTCTGAAGGTGTTAACATCATAGATATTTTTAGACTTTAAAATGTCAAATTTTGTGCTAAAAAAGAGCATTTGCAGGAAGTTTTAATATAGTACTTTATTTTGAAGAAAAGTGCTGAATACTTCGGGAAGCTTATGGTGAACATGCCCCATCTCAAGATACTTGTGAACACTGGTTTAAATACTTTAAAAGTGATGATTTTGATGTGAAAGACAAAAGATGTCCAGGTCAACCAAAAAAGTTTGAAGACCAACAATTACAAGCATTGTTGGAGGAAGATGAGTGTCAAACTCAAAAACAACTTGCAGAAAGATTAAACGTTGCTCAGCAAACAATTTCCGATCATTTATAAGCTATGGGAAAGATTTTAAATAAAGGAAAATGAGTGCCACATCAATTGAACAAAATATAAATGGAAAACCGAAAAGTCATCAGTAAATGTTGCTTCAACTGCATGAAAGTCTTTTTTGCATTAAATCATGACTGGCGATGAAAAGTGGATTTCATTTGAGAATCTCAAACACACAAAATCATGGGTTGATCCAGGTCAACCATCAACATCGACTCAAGGCCAAATCCCTTAGGAAAAAAAGACAATGCTCTGGGTTTGGTGTGATCAGGAAGGTGTGGTGTATTATGAGCTTCTAAAACCAGGTGAAACCGTTAAAACTGATTGCTACCAAAAACAAATAATCAATTTGAACCATGCTTTGATCGTGAAATGACCAGAATGTACCAGAAGACACGGCTAAGTAATTTTGCTTCATGATGTCGCACCATCACCACTTCAAAACCAGCTAAAGACACGTTAAAAGATCTTGCCTGGGAAGTATTAACCCACCCGCCATATTCACCAGACCTTGCTCCTTCAGATGACCATTTGTTCCGATCAATGGCACACATACTTTCTGAGCAGCACTTCAAAACAAACAAAGAAGTGGAAAATTAGGTCTCTAAATGGCTTGCCTCAAAACAAGAAAAGTTCTATTGGGATGGTATCCACAAATTTCCTGAAAGATGGGGAAAATGTGTAGCTAGTGATGGACATCACTTTGAATAAAGCACTTTTAATGTTTCTCTTGAAATTATTGTTTTCTTTGATTACAAAATTCAATATTATTAACCGGTATACCTAGTATTAAGTAAATCTATATGACAGTCCATCTGAATTCTAACTGAAAAAAAACAAAAGAAATGATACCAATATAATAAAATGTGTGTAAAACTGAACATAAACAGGTGGTTAAACTAACGGCAACTATTTGACAGAACATGCATATACGCTAACAAGGAACAGAAATGATTTAAAATAGGAGTTGCTCTCTTCTCATTGCCTATACCACCCACGCAAAGGCAGCCGAAGGTCCGTGAGTCAACCCTGTGTCACCTCACTCCTAAATCCTGTCCCTCGACTACCAGCCCATGGTTTTCAGTGATGACCTATACCCTCAGGTGTAAGGCTGCCCCTCTTGCCCTTTTCATGCTACCTGACCATCCAGCACACTCTGCCCGTCCTGAACAGCTGCCCGTGGCCAGCGTGCTGAACTCAGAGACCCTGTCACAGCTGGGCCAGCTCCTCTGTCTGCTTGGCCTCGGCCCAAGAGGTTTGAAAAGGCTGTTTTTTAATCATTTTTGAATGAACCAATACACTTAAGGGGGGCAGTAGCCCACCTCCCCTCTTTCTTTTAAGTGAGAAAGGCACATTTGTCAACGCATCTGACAATGGCAGTGCAGAAGCCTCGGGTTTACCCACACTCACCTAACAGCTGCATCTAACCTAGTAATTCTGTATAATGCAATTGATTTGCAGCATCGTTTTACAATTCTGATTAGGTTTCTCTAAAATCCTGCTTATTAAATTGCTTCCTTTAAGCATGCACAGTTAGTTACTAATTTGTTTCCAACTAAATCAGGTATCATATGAAGAGATTATACTGCTACAGTGGAAGAGCACTCCAGGGATTACATTTCATCTAGATTCCAAAATTAAAATAGGGCTAAAACTTCAAACTGTAAATTTTCTTTTCAAAAAGAAAGGCAGCCTCATTCAGAAGCACAGGTTTCTGGATGAGTAAGGTATCAATACCCGCATCCTAGCCTCCTGTGTATTAAGTGACTCATCGTTCCCAGTGAAGGCCAAAGGCGCTCCGGGGCCTCCTGTGCCGCTGGGACCAGGCAGGAGGTCAGGCGGGGCTGAGGCTCAGCCAGGAGGTCAGGCAGGGCTGAGGCCCCGGTGGCAGAGCCTGCACTGAGCCCCAGGCGCCAGCTCCAGGCACAGGAAGCAGCCCCGCGGAGGCCAATGCTCCACCAGATGAGGTTACTGGTGTTTTCCTTTTTGAACAGCAATAGCTATCAACTGAGTGAAGGAGATGCAATGAATCTCTGAAAAGGAGGTTCAGAGATTTCTCAGCCATGTGAGTCTAACTTTAGTCAAACAGATCAAATTTAAGGTATTTCTCCCCAAAGTCCAATGAAATAAAAATCCTTAACACTGTTTGTAATCATGGATCTTAGTGCCTTTAAATGTTTGCTAATTTTTTTAAAGTTTCTTTTCATCAAGCAAAAACAAGAGAAGAGAGCAGAATAATCATTTTTATTTTAAAACCAGATCAACAAGTAAATCTATAGAACTTATGAATAAATTCTGATTAACCAACAATACAGATATGTTTAGTTTCATATTTGCATAAATACTATAAAAAGAGTTCTTTAACTATGGAGATAGTATACTTAAAATGTATATTTTTAATTTCAATTCAAACTGAGAAGTAGGTATAAAACAGAATGGTGAGAAAAGGGTATGATCCCAAGGAAATGGGTGTTAGGAGCCATGAGAGCATGTCAGCACTGACACAGCACCAGATTGTCCCGGTTCAGTCAGTGCAGGCTGGAGCCCACTCACAAGACCTCCCCGTGACAGGCAGCCAGGAACACAAGAAGGACCTTCTTTCAGGAGACTGTCTTACAAAGTTACAGCCTGCACGTGACTAGGACGTCTACTTAGTACCACACTTAAAGGGGAGAACCTTCAGCAGCTGAAGATCCACATTATGCCTCTAAGTGTTCTTTCTGTTCTCATTCTTAGTACTCCTGATTAACTAGATACAATGAAAATAACTTGGGGAGGGTCCAGCTGATGCCTTCCAACTTCCAGATAGGAAATGCTCTCATCTTTCCTCAGTGCTCCGAGAGCAGGGAGTATTCCTAGGGGCAAAGCAACACCTGCCCCAGATAAGGAAAACCTGGGACCTCAATAATGGCAACGGTGACAACCACGGCCAGCACGTAGAAAACACGCCGCACGCTTTACACGCACCACCTTATCTAATGTCCAAACAACCACGGCTACTTCTATTACCTCATTTCACCAGTCACCAAGGGCAGAGCTGGAGATTCACAGGCAACACCTACCTTACTACACCAGTCTGTCTTCTCCCTCCCCCACTAAGCACACTGCCCAGCAAGAGGCGGTGAGAGGCAAGGGTTTATGCTGAATTTGCCTTAAGATTCAAATCCAGTTAGTCAAGATCACACCCCAGAAAAAGCATCTAACGAAGACTCAGGGTAAGCTGAGGAAGGTTTGTTCCAGCTGAGTGATTTAAGCAAGCAAATACACAGTTATAATAAGCAATTATTGGTCAAAGAGTCAAAGGTCAGTGAGTAAAGTACAGAACTTTAGCAAGATGCTTGCATTTGTCCAACTCTTGATCTAACTAGATGTCTCTTTATGAACACTGGCAAGTACTAATACTAGCTATTCTTTAAATTTAGTTTTAGAGGGGAAAATTCCAAGGGTATTAGATTAAAAGGGTCAAATATTTAACACACATTAATAAAATATAACAGTACACAGGAAATATTTTGTGTGAGTGCCCACTCCAGGCAAGTTATGGACTCTGAAGCTTATAAACTGATCCATTCAATGTGAGCGGCTGAGGGGCAGGAAGAACTGGATCAAGAAAAGAAAACACACAAAAAAGCAAAGGACAAAATGGAAGCAAGAAAGAGCATCAGTGAGAGCACAGGAATTCACTTGAAGGGCTGGGGATGGGGAATCATAAATAAATGCAAGGAGAATGCAAAGGTAAGTCCAGGGAAATATGAGACCGACACGCACAAACGGAGGAAGATGACTGACAGGCAGACAGAGAGCTCAAAGATGAGAGTAAATCAAAGGAAGGGAAAGGAAATATTTTGGTTCCCTCTTAGAGAGGCAAGCAGCAATCTTTGCAAGTCCCATCACTTCCGTGTATGTGAAAACTCCCAGGAAATACACATGCGTTTCTATTACATAAGCTTATAAAAGTGGACTGCGTTCCATAAATAAAATGCTGGCTCTTAAATCTTCATTGAGAGGCTTAATAAATGCAAAAAACCACCCGCCAAAAACTCAATCATCTCGGCATACTGGAGTCAGTTCCAATAAGTGAGTCCAATAAAAAGGAAACATGATTGCTAGGAAGCTGCATAATCAATTTAGTATACGCCTTGCATATACCTATCACTATGGAGCTAAGTCAGACAAGGACGGAAAAAGTGGTCACACTCACACACCCATCACAAATAAGCAGTAGATGCAAAGATGTAAAGGTAGATTGAGCTGTGTTACTGTGATAAGATTATGATTTTTTCTATTATATTTCCCATCCTCGTTTTAAGCTAGAGCCCAATGCACAAAATTCGTGCAAAGGGCTCAGCCCTCGCAGCCGCAGCTTGCCTCGGCCCTTGCAGCCCGTTTTGTCGGGAAGGTTGTCCGGCTGCCTGGTCTAATTAGCATATTACACTTTATTATTATAGATATGAACATGCATACATACATACACATGTGGCACTTTGAACTTCTATGAACACATATATTCATATATCTCTTGGTTTATAAGATGCTCAAAATACTTAAATATGAAAAAATAACTTACACTGAATCACAGAAAAACAAGGCCAATGCACCCTCTTTCTATTTATTTAAAACTTCTCCCCTCACACTCTGCAGGGAGCCTCTATTTGAGCCACTTTTAGGATCTGGGTTTGAAATTAAAAGGCCCAATGGGCTAGAAAACTATAACCTTCTACTTGCTATTTCTTAATAAATTCTACAAAGCTAAAGAGAAGCTTCAAAGTGGAAAGTGAAGGAGGAGGAGCCAGAACTACCAAGTGCCGCCTATGAAACCTCTGGCCATTCCTTAAATTCACATTTGATACTTTAAAAGTAAAGTCCATGATTTAAACACTTCGTTATCGTTCAGTTCAAGCATTATTACTCAAACCACCAAATCCTAAAGGGGGCGTTATTCCGCACAGAGAGGCCGAGGGGAATGAGCAGAGAACTGCACACGAAAAGACCCAGGACACCCTTTCCACGTAATCCCGCTTACAGAACATTCACAATGGGCCTTCGCTTCCCCTAATGATGATGTGAAGTAAAATGACAGCCAGCAGAGGTTTATTTCCTAATCCATGGACTGTGGTATTAATATTCCTCCCGGCAGCTCTGCCTGTGCCTATAACCTAACCCAGGCAGCGGGCGGCGTGTCCGCCACAGACCGGGGCCTCCAGTGAAGCCCAGAGGGGGCTGGGGGAAGGAGGAAGGTGCCTTCCAGTTATCTGCTGGGCTCACACCTCCACCGGAGCGTCACCGGCCGGTTAAACACCCGGCACTGCAATAATTTTGTCTCCATCCTTTTGACAATTTGTTTCACGCCTCATTTGCTATGAAGAGTTAAAACATCTTAGTCAACCTTGAGAAAGCAATTTGATTTTTTTCCACAGCAAAATGCATAACCTATTCCAATTACCAGGCCCCTGGGTTAAGCTCAGGCTGACCCGGAGGGAACCAGCACTTTCCTTCCAATGCTGCAGCAAGACCCAGGCGCTACCCAGCCTTCCAGACCGTCATGGTGAAAACAAAGCCAAGGGAGCCAGACTTCAGTGTGCTCCCGATGGCAGCAAATTTCCTCTCCTGCTAACAATGTGGACGCCACAGACCCCTACTCTCTGCACCTCACAAGGCAGGGGCCTGGACAGACACTCCCACAAACAGAAATGATCTATAATATAAAAGGGTAATATGCTAATTAGAACGGACATCTTCCGGACGTCATTCCGGACTTCCTTCCTGATGAAGCTGGAGCTGGAGCCGAAGGGAAGCTAGGCGCCCCCCCCTCCTCCCCCAATGATATACCCTCGGTGGGTGGGAAGAGGGTATTTTTCTTCATCAATTTTTCCAATATCCTTGTAGAATATCAAATGATGTGAATGCGAGAAAGAAGTGCTATTACGCTGGCAGCTCCCACAATGTGAATTCAGACCACTCGTCTCCCTCCTCAGGCAGCCACCGCTGAGGAGAACAGTGCCAGTCGGAGGAGGCAGCGCAGTCAGGCCTGGCCCACTTCATGCCGATGCCGCCTCTGGGATAAGCGCCTCAGGCTGACCTGGACGGAGCCTTTGTCTACGCACTGTGTTTAGGAATTCAGGGGAGCAGTGGGTACAATAACAGCAACAACAGTGCCACGTCCCAGATAGCCAACCACGGTCCTCACACAGTGCCTGGCACCGGTAACTTCACTAATCACTCAATCCGGAGTTCTCAGTGCAAAGGAAAAACGAGTGGCTTCCCTCTGAGATCCCAGGTGCCATGAAGAAACCCAACCTATGACCTGTACTCCTTGAAAGGGGGTGCACATGCGAATTGTAATTTGAAGAATGATTTCATTATAATTACACGGCAGCAAACACATGCCTGTGTTAAAGGAATGATTTTAGCGTCAAAGACCTCGTGCACGTAAAGCAGCTGTGAGAACTGTCAAGTTCCCGGTGGCCAATCCGGTGCCCGCTGCCAGGCCGGGGTCCGAGGACCACGAGAAGGTGGGACACCTGCTCCTGCTGACCACGGCCGTGGCCTAAGGTGACCGGCACCGAACGGCAATAACCGAAGCGGATTCCTAACCACGACCATCCCGCTCTGAGCAGCCTCTCCGGGCGGCCGTGCCGCCTCCCTGGGCCCGGGCCCCGCTGCTTCACGCCGGCCACGTTGGCAGGGGCATCGGAGGGCCATGCACACGGCGGTCCGCTGTCACAGACCCGGCGTCTGCGCGTCCGACGCCGCCCTCCGCCCACCCACCAGCCCGCACGGAGGGCAAGGCAGCGGGCTCCGGAGGGAACGCGCCTCATTGGACTCCGGGCCCGCACGCCTCCCAGGGCCTAGGCCCGCCCCGCCCTTGGGCTCTGGAGGGACCAGCACTCAGACCTGCGGCCGCCCCCGGGAGCACCAGGCCCTGGGGCACACCGGGAGAAGGAACTGGCCATCTCTCCGTCAAACAGCAGTGCAGGCAGCCATGCTGGACTGCGTGACCGGAAGCTCCCTGGGGGCCGCCATCTTAAAACGGCAAAGGCCAGCCCCTCCCTTCAAATTAGCCAATCACGCAAGACTGTGCGCCTGCGCTCCAATCAGGAGTGAAGGGCAGGTCACGTGCGTCAGGATTCAAACACACCTCCCCCCCCACGTGTGAGGGACAGAGCGGTGGCGCTGCGCGCGCAGCCATGGACAGTGACGGCTGTGACTGCGGTCCTGGGACAGGCCCAGGCCGAGCCTTCTGTCCGCCGGAGAAACCACCGCGGCAGGTCCTCCGCATGCCGGTTTGACTACGTGTTCACCTTCCGCCTCATCACTACAAAGCGATCCGTGAGTGTCCATCCCTTCCATCCCCTGGCTGTCCATCCCATAACGGCACTGCCCCGGGGACGGGGCTGCTGTCTTTGGATCAAACCTCCCCGAACGGTGAGCCTGAGGGACGTGGGGCTGCGCTTCCTCCTTCTATCTGCACACAGAGGTGCTGAGCGGTCCCACGGCTCCTTCTCCGGTGAGCCAGGTACATACACAAAGCTCAGCACCTGGCAATTCGCGGTTGCCATCCACTCAGGCCTCCCTCTCCTCTCCCGGGCTTCGGGAACAGGCCCCTTTCCCGCCTCAGTTTCCCCCACGGTGTGGTGTCCGGGCTCACAGGCCCGGCGGCCGGCGCTCCTCCGCGATGCCCACGGCGCGGCCACACAGCCGGCTCCGCCCTGTGGCTCGGCAGCACGGGCTGCTCCTCCGAGCCCCTCGCCTCATCGCTGCCCACAGCCGCTCGGCTGACTCCCGCCTGCTTACACAACACGGCGAGGCGCGTCACCCCGGAAAGCCCGTACCGCCGTCTGGGAAAGGGCGGCTTCCTGCTTCTCCACGAGCCACGGCCAGAGCATGGCGCCGGGCCTGGGCTCTCGGAGGGCTCGGACCGCACTGCTGCAAACACCGCACTGGACGAAGGGCGCTCTGCTGAGCAATCCTCTGGACGAAGGAGCACAGGTACACAGCTGCTAGCTTTCCAGGCAACTGAGACCTTTGATCACGTGGAGCGAAATAAAAATGTGGCTGCTAAGCCACCAAAGACTCCCATTCCCGTCAGAAGTTTAAAGAACCAACACAAGTAAAGGTCCGGTCTCAGAGAAAAGAATTCTTGTGACACTGGGCAACAGTCTGTTAAAAAAACAAAACAAAAAAAAGGTTGCCAGTTGTGTTTTGTTTTGCTTCCTGCGCATTCTTTTTTTTTTTTTTTTTCCTTTTAATATTTTATTGAGTTTTTACAGAGAGGAAGAGAGGGTTAGAAAGCTAGAAACATCGATCAGCTGCCTCTTGCACACCCCCTACTGGGGATGTGCCTGCAACCAAGGTACATGCCCTTGTCCGGAATCCAACCTGGGACCTATCAGTCCGTAGACTGACGCTCTATCCACTGAGCCAAACCGGTTTCGGCTTCCTGCACATTCTTACAAACAGAGTTCATTCATTTGCTTGGAATGGGTTAGGTGTAGTCAGCATTAACTTCACAAACTATAAATCCATGATTACTCTAGCAGTGATATGTTATTATAAGTAATAAAGCAAATTCAGGTTATTTTTATTAAATAGGAAATGAGAGAGGAAAGCCTTCATTTAATTCCAAGCTAAAAAAAGCATTATGGAGCTAAAGTCACTTGGAAATATTCTCGGCCTCAAATTTAGGAGCGAGCAGGAGGTAAAGAAAACACAAGTGGAAAACCCAGGAACCAGACCTGGCCAGTCTTGGCTACTGCTCGTGCCTCCTGCTCACACCGGCAGGACTGGGGAAGTGAATGTAACTCACATCGCTTATCTAAGACAAGGTTATGATTAAGGCTGATTTTTTTTGAGCTGTGAGATTTGGTTCTATGGACAAATTTTAACAGAGGGATAGTTAGGGGCATAAAAGGGAAATCTCCCAGTATTGTGCCTGACCTTTAGACATAATGAGGAATAAGAGATCTAAAAGGGACTTGGGACCTCAGCCTGGCCAGCCTACACATTCCTCAGGTAAGTAAGCAACAAAGCAAAACGCAGCCTCTGACTGGGTCCAGGGCTCCCGTGCTTTTCCTGTCTTCCAACACCACTGCACCAGGCCCAGAATGGCCCTATGCCACAGCAAAGACAAATAACATGACAATACACCCCGCGATGGCCTTGCCAGATTGGAGGACTTTTCTGCCTTACATTTCTTCTTTTAACTATGCACTTAACATCTTGGTTATTTTAAGATATGCTAATTTGTGAGGCTGTCTTACAACTTTCACCACCACATTCACTCCGGGCACACAATGACCATTACATTTTATTTTGTCTGTTTCTTACTCTGAAATTCGCTCTTGCAGCTCCCTGTATACTCCTTCTCTCCAACCTCCTGATCCCTAACTGTCACCTGTCTTCCCTTCCCTATTCTCTTCATGCTTCCTTGGACTTATAACACCAGTGACCTTAAGACACTGGCCAGTGTCCATTTTCTCATCCAAAGCTATTATGATGCACACACATACTATGTGCTATGGACACTGCTGTGGAGGTCGGTCCTTCGCCTCTCCAACCCATCCCTTCGGTCTCAGCCACACTTCCTAACCCGACTGAAGAGAACCTATGCTCCTCTCTAAACAGCAGCCTCGTTCACAGCCTCCCTTCATGACTCAGCTCAAACCGATGGCCCAGGCTGTGGGGCAGTTTCCCCGCGCAGGCAGATATAAATTACTGTTCAGTGACACTATCAGAAAACCCAATAGCCACCTTCATGCCCTGGGAACACGGATTTTGAAGACTATGAAAACGCTAACTCAAAAAGACACATGTGACCATGGTCATTGCAGCACTATTTACAACAGCCAAGACATGGACACGGCTTAGTGTCCATCGATGGAAGAACGTATAAAGATGTGGTGTTCATGCAATGGAATACTACTCAGACATAAAAAGATGCCATATCGCCATTGGCAACAACATAGATGGTCTGAGGGTACTATGCTAAGTTAAATAAGTCATACAGAAGAGGACAAACACTAGATGACTTCATTCATATGTGGAATATAAAACAAAAAGGCAAGAAACAAAACTCATAGATGCAGACATCAGAACGGTGGTTACCAGAGGGGAAGGGAATATGGGAGGGCAAAATGGGTAAAGGGGTCAAACATGTATGGTAACGGATGGTGCTGAGCACACAGCAGAGTATACAGATATCAAACGCATAATGTTGTCTACCTGAAATGTATTTAATGTTATTAACCAATGTCACCTCAATAAAGATGCAATTAGTGAATTAATTTTAAAAAGTAATGATACACCCTTAAAAGAAATTCATGCAATGTGCCCGGCAAACATAGATATTCAATGATGGAGCTATTATCACTGTTCTTGCTTTTATTATCCTAATATATAGAGAGCCAGGGTCCATACACTCAAAACGACTGAACACACAACCGAACAGACGCCCGAACGCCAGGCTGCACACTCAGCAGGCTCAGGTGGAGGTGGACGGGGACAGGCGAGTGGGCTGAACTGCTGACCTCTAGGTCCCTCCTGGGTCGCAAATGCCATGGGCGACCCAGCACTGATTGCCATCACCAAGGCGGGTGTGATGCGATTGGTTGGAGGGCCTCGCCATTGCCCCATTATCACCCCAAAGAGGGAGGCCCCAGGCTACCTGGCTGGCAGTGTGGGCGGGGCCTCCCTCTGGGAGGTGATCAATCGTGGGGCTGCAGACTGTGAGAGGGCACAGACCGAAGGATCCCCCTCCCGAGCACACCAATTTCGTGCACCAGGCCTCTAGTATCACAATAATTGAGGATCTTCTAAAAATCTCCCTCTGCACCTGCATTTCTCTGTTTGAGGGGCCAAGAAGGGGAAGGAGGCAATGTGTTTATAGGAACTGTGCCGATCATACCTGCTAGAATGAAAGGCCAATCTCCTGCAGTCCCACACGTCTTCTAGAGGCCACCCTTTAAAGCAAGTCACTCCATCTGCTGCTGGCTCACTGCCACCCTGACATTGTCCTGCCTCATCTGCACCAGCGGCTCCTCAGCACTTCTCCACTGGGGCTGGACTTGACGTTTGCTCCTCCTCCTAATGCAGAATCACTGTCTTCTCAGCTGTGGCCACACCCCTCACCTCCACCCTTGCATTAACTTCATTCTGGGGCCAACTTGCGGCTCCATCCTCCCAACTGCACATACAAATGCGAGTAAAGTATCAGTCCTCCATCCCTACACTATTACTCCTTATGGCTGTCCTGTGCACAGAAATCTGAAGCCCACACGTTCTCCTAATCATGATCAAATACTTTCCCGCTGCCGTTATTCGCCCTCCTGTGGGAAAGAAGCAAGTGCCCCTCAAGCCAAGGGGTAATGTTGCTTCCTGTATCCATTACACACATTCCTCCCCGAAGAAAGAGCCAGCTACCTCCAGTCCCTCCCCGAGCCCGGGCCTGACGCTCTGCCCCGCAGTATTTCACCAGTCCTGGGGTGCACGGGAAAGGCCCCGCTCTGAAAGCACACAAAAGCACTCATCCATTTCCACCGGCCCTCCCTACGCCCTCCTTTGGCTAAGAAACCAGTCAGAGCACCACTTCAGACCATTCTTCTGGGTGAGGAGAATTTCCTTCTGAACACCGTCATTTCCATCTGACCAAGTGCCATGTCTGTTATTTACATTGAATTTACTTTAATTTCAAGTGTGTTTACTAACAAAGATAAACATTCTTTAAAACTGGTTTTGTCTAATAAAAACCCAAACACCCACTATTCGTTCATTACTTTTATGAGTCACTATGGGACCACGAAAGACGGCACGCACACCTGAGTACAGCTCTCTTAAAAGCCGGTGCGTTCAGACTGCACAGGGAAAGACCAGAACCATGCCTCTCCCAGGCCCCGGTGGTCACATTCATCCCCCAAGCTTCTAATGACTTCTGCCTCTGAATAAACCCACGTCAGCCCAGCTTGCCCACAATATTAGAATCACTTCATTATCAAGTAGTATCAAGAAATAAAATTCAAAAACAATTTCAAAAACTTAGGTTAGAAAAGAAAAGGAGTAGAGTTACAGCTAATTGGGGATGCCCATAACAAGCTTCCTCTTTAACAGGCATTGTTCCAGAACTCCTCCGTTTCTCCCTCTCCGCCTTTTTCAGCTTCTCCCCGTCAGCACATTATCCCCCCGCAGAATCTCCATCCCCGACCAGGCAGAGCGTGCCCCCTCCCTGCACTATCTGTCCGCGTGCCATGTGAATCCAATTTCCTTGCATTACCTCTGCCCAGGTCAGGGATGAATGGCTGTCAAATTCCCAGAGGAGTAAAAAGAAAAACCCTTTCTTCCTGAGGCAGCAAGTTTCAATTCACAGAGCACATGGCTAATCTGCATATGTGAAGGTCACGGCACTTCAGTCGGGGAGGTTAAGAATGGAGCAGCTCACGTAAGGGGTTGTCTTAAACATCTTGGCATGATGCCCAACAAGTAAGATTGTTGAAAAGCCATAGATAGCTTCTGGCAGCAGCAAGGGGAAAAATATTTTGATCATGTGATGCCCCGCACACTACCCAGTGTATTTCATGTGTGAAACTCTGCCAGTCCCCGAAAGACATGCAAATCAAATCCAGATTTCTGCTTTTCCAGTCTGGCCATGCTGGTACCCCTCCCTGCTCCTGAAATGCATTTGTATGAAACTTCTAGATGCACGGAGAACACAACTTCAACATACTGACAGCCAGCTGGCTCAACTATCTAAACATCTGATTACAACTCCTTTTTCTTGTTGTTTTTTGTTTGTTTGTTTATCCATGTTTTAATTGATGGTCATTAGGGTTACTGCCACACTTGGGTTATAAATATAATGCTGAGAAGATTCTTGTGAGTCTTTTTATGAAATGTTTCTATTTCTCTTTCGTAAACTCCTCTGAATGGGTTTTGCAGAATCAATGAATAGATATATGTTTAACTGCAGAAGGAACAATCCAACGGGCCTCCAGACTGGCTCACCAGTAACACGAGAGGTCCCTTTTCTCATGTGCTCACCTGTTACCTCCATTCGCCGTGGGTCCTGTTTATTAAGCGGCCCAGCGGCTGCTGAGTCTCTCACTGAGGCTCTGATTGCCATCACTCTGATGCTGTGTCTTTTCCTGTGCTATTTCTCCATTCATGTATCTGCTTTTGTGAAATATCTAAGTCCTTGGCATGCTTAAAACACTGGTTGTTTCTGCTTATTTTGGGTTAGTTGGTGTTCCTGTATATTCTGTATGCAAGTGCTTTGTAAAATATACATACTGCAAATATGTCCACACAGACTGGGTGGACATATTTGCAGTATGTATATTTTACAAAGCACTTGCCTGTTCAGATTCTTAAGGGCTGATTACAACTTTGTTGTATTAGTTTTTCGAAGAACCAAAATCTGCTTCCACCAGGAAAGGGTATTTAGACTAAAGAGCAACATTCTCTTAAAGTTATCCAAATACAAATAACTGTCTTAAATAAAATTTATCTTCTTCCTTCATTCCAATCTCTCTCCTCATTATTATGACAATATGGGAAATTACAGGAACTTAATGCACAATAAAAGACAAAACACAAAACTGCTTTTTGCGTCCTATTTCCACTAAGTAATTATAGATTCCAGTAAAGCTGCTGTGAAGCACTCCAGCTTCTCACATGGAGAAGGAAGGACACGTTCCTGCCCACACAATGGACCAGGTGAGGACACCATGGGACAAAGCACAGCTCTGCTGCTTTCCCTCCCTGACCAAAGCAAATGAAGGGAGCTGGACGGGAGGGAGGGAGAGCAGCTTTTTAAACCCAGCAAAATCATAACCAATGTAACTACAACTTTTAACAGCTGTTAGCTTTCAATAATAAACTACTTGTTTAATGTATGAAAAATAATTAGAAGCAAAAGATCCACTTTAAAACTGGAAAATTGTACCACCAATCTTTTCCAGCTCACAATTTAGATTGCTTATGAGGCCAGAGTTACTCAACCCATATTTCTTTTCTTTTCTTTTTTTTAATAAATTTTATTGATTTTTTTTATAGAGAGGAAGGGAGAGGGATAGAGAGCTAGAAACATTGATGAGAGAGAAACATCGACCTCCTGCACACCCCCTACAGGGGATGTGCCTGCAACCAAGGTACATGTCCTTGACCGGGACCTTTCAGTCCGCAGGCCGATGCTCTATCCACTGAGCCAAACAGGTTTCGGCTCAACCCATATTTCTAATTAAATGAAATGGTAAGTATTATAAAATACAAATACCCCACACACTACCCTATTTACTTTAATCACTAATAGCCACTCAGTAATCTAAGAACATTCCTCTATGATAAACATGAGCAATGTGTGAACACCTCAGGATCCCTTTTTACCTGCTGCTGTGTCCCTACACCAAGGGCCCTCGATGTTTGGTCATAGTTGTGAATTCAGTGTTCCAATTATTGATCTGAATAGTTCCTTACCAGTTAAAAACATGTGACTAAAAAAACTGGGCAATTACAGAAGACATCTCAGAGATGTGACCAGCTGCTCTATAATGTACTCTATTCCTACATACTCACAAGGTAAAGGCATATTGGGCAATCAAAAACTGAACCATCTAGATTAGAAATAAGCTTCAAGTATTAACATACTTGTTCTGAGAAGAGAGACTAATACAGAACCACACCCAGCTCATTTTAATTCCTGGTTCGTGAGAAAGTAGTCCTTTGTTGTGTATGACAACGTTCTATCAGGACTTTATAAAGTCCGCTCCTCACAGCTGTAGCAATCCAGTGCTCCTTCCGGCCCTTTAGAAGTTAGGGAACTACAGGCTGGCCCCAGGTCACACAGGTTCTAGCCTTTCACCGGGGCCTCGCCCAGCTGCAGTCCCCACCCCTCTCCTCCTGGTGGGCAGCCCATCAGCCAGGTCTCAGCTGATAGGAGCTCATTAGCAAACAGATTTCTGACTCCTAACCTCTCGCCCTCCCCGCCCCGCCCAAACCTAGTCTCTGGGAGGTGACCCTCTAAAATCAAACTCCCGCTCACACTGTTGATGCTGAATTGTGTAGTATGGTCTCTAGTCCTTAGTCACTGCGTTACCAAGTCCTCAAGGTCCAGGCCCCCGTCGCCGAGGTGCCATCACCACCAGCGCGGGCTCCCGCGGACATCTGTGTGCCCAGCTCTCAGGCGATGCCACAGGCCCGAGTCCCACAGCCCGGACACAGAGCTGTTCAGTCCAACCAAGTGAACTGAACTTTAATTCCGCCATGCTAACGACAGCCTAAGTCACGATTTAGCAGGAAAACAAAGCCCAAATACAGACCACTTTCTCATCAATGTCACAGCACCTAGGAACAAGCTCCAGGGGACTGGCCTTCCACATGGCACAGGGAAACACGGACAGGACAGATGCCTGGAACGGACACTGACCAGGAAAGGTTCAGTGTGGGCCATCATCCACCACTCTGCAAGAGTTCTTAGAGGCCGCACTGTGAGGGCCAGTCTCTGCACAGAGCCGCGGAACGATGAGGTAGCCATTCATTTTCATTTCCACTCAGTTAAAAACCAGGACTCTATGATAATTCACCAGGGGAAATTATGGATCATGTGAGATATTTACTCTTTGTATCTTAAGCTCCAGGTGGTGCTCAGTAAGTATTTGTTCATAATAGAATTGAATTTGGTGCCTGATACTTGTATAAATCTCAGCATAAAAAATTAAAAAGAAAGGCTGTTCTCTGCAGACGTGAGGCAGGCCCGGGCATTCGCAGAAGTGACATTCCCTGATTGACTATTGGGGAGCAGCCCTAGCAAACTGCACTCTGGCTAGGCCCAAATCTGAATCTTACATCCAGTGAAGTGAAGCAGACACAGAAGCAACTAATGAGAGAGCTCACGTCCACCACCCAGAATCCAAAAAAAAGCCTAGTTTCAAATTTTGAGAACTTGGTTCCTTTGCAGAAAGTACTTCCCGTAAAAAGCCAGTCATTTTTGCAGATCATGAAAGTGCGAAGGTCTAAGGAGTATAAGGAAGGAATGATTCTTGGCCAGAGAACAGGATTTACTAATTGATATTAAGGCTGGAATAGTAAGTGAGGCAACATTGTGTGCCAATGGCATCACCATAGTCTCTACTGGTAAACCAAATCAACTCATGGAACTGTTTACCTGAGTCCCATCCAGCACAAAACCACACTTTGCGAGGAAATGACAGTGGAATTCAGTCTCAGCTTCTGTTCAGGAACATAGCTAGGAGCTGGTGCAGTTTAATAAGCTGTTCGGTGGTGCACAGCTGGTTAGGCACTATTTCTTAAGTTCAAAATCACCCAGGATTGTGCAGCTGGAGGGACCAGGGGTCACCTGTCTCCCGCCACAGCCTGCAGTGGGGCAGGGCCAGGCGAGAACAGAACCCAATGGGAAGGAAGGTGAGGAAGAAGAGGTGCTACAGGTGCCACGGGATTTACAGCAACGGCCTCCATGGTAACCCTGCCCGCAGGCAGCACTCCGGACCGGGAACAGAGCTCCCGCCCGCCGCAGAGAAAAGGGCGCTCACTCCAGGCCCATGGCCTTTCGTTCACATCAGAGGCCGTGCGACATATCGGTGTTCTCTCATCACTCCTCACGACAGGATGAATTAATACACAACAAACATACCCGTCTCCTCAGCAATATGTACGCTTCTTCAGAAAGGCACTTGCTCAGCAGTACAGCAGCAATGTTTTATATTTATATTTCCAAGGTCATTTATAATTCAGTGGGTAAAGTGAATTTATCATAAAAAATACAAACTGGAAGCACAAAATTTAAAGAATATTAAAAAGGGTTTGTAGTTTGATATATACAAGTGGGCAAAAGCAGGTTTAGAGTTGTTCACATGGAAAATAACATCATAATAAACTTGCTTTGATACTCACAACTGTAAACCTACTTTTGCCTCACCCTGTATAGATCTATGGTCGACTCTAGAGGAATTTTATCATTTTAACAATCCTTTCGAAATAAGGCTGTGAAGTGGTTAGCACCGTAGCTTGGAAAGGAGATGCTCAGACCTCTGGAGCAGCCTCCGCGGCCCTCAGGCCTGCCTTCGAGAGGCGTGCCCCAGGCCCGGGAGCAGGCGAGGGCTGGCTCCTCAGCAGCACACATTACTACGCAGTCACAGCAGCACTCAGCGACCTGAGCGTCTTCCTCAATCTGAGCAGGCTGTTTCACCTGTTTTTCCAAGAGCCCCCGTCATGTAGAAAGCAGAGATAGAGAAAGTGACCGTGCTGTATAAATTCCACAGTGATTACATTGTCCTTTTTTTAGTTATTACTCTCTGTAGTGGATCTATATTTTGCCCTGGCATAAAGCCAGTCATTGACTGGTAGAAATGGAAGAGTCACTCGCTCAGATCAGCTATATCACAACAATCTACAACGATTTGTTTTGCCAAAATCCTCTGCCCCACCCCCCAAAAGAACACAGGCCCACATGGCTGCTGTCTGCACGGTGTGTAACTAAGCCAGTGAGGCCAGCCCGCCTTGCCCAGGTACAGGGGGCGCAGGCGCTCTGCCTGAACTGCGACCAGAGCAGCTGCGGTCCCGGCGCCCTGGCTACCGGCTGTGTCTGGCCCAAAGGCTGACTAAGAAAATGGGTGCTCGATAAATATTTGCCAATCGATCATCTGGAGTAGATATTTATCTAACATGCACCTCGCAGCACACACAAATACTGGACGTTCACACCTTAGGAAGTCCGTGTTGCTGCCCAACACCAGCACTCACATCACAGCTGACTTCCTCTGTGCCCTCTGAGCGCCCGGGGCTGAGACATAACGGATCCCGGAAAGATGCAGCTCCATGCCAGCACCGAGAGCATCGAAAGACAACCCCAACGCTTCACACAGAAAGCCTGTTCACAGGAGATTCCTCAGAACCTAAGCAGCATCCCTTTGCAGCTGCTTCTAAAACATAATCAAAAGGCCGATCCTCTTAATTTAGGAATGTTTCCACATACCAAGAATTTCTGCAGTTTTACAGAGAACTAGAAATTAAAAACATGAGGGGGAAGCACGATCTGGGGCTGAGGAGCGTGGCCATGGACACAGCACCACGTGGACGGGTTGTCTGCTCTAGGGTGGGGGAGGGGGATGCCCCAGGACTTAAAACACAAATAGAAAACAATTATCACTGTAAATGGCTTTCAGTAATAGCAGGAGATAAAACCAATAAGTTTAAAAAATGGCTAAAAATGCAAAAGACGGGAGAGATAAGTAAGGGGAAAATGATCCTGGTAACAGTTCATTTCCATCCCCTATTACCTAACAGAGTCCCAGGTTTCTATCAACAAACTTTTAATGATGTAACTGACAATGAGGACACTAACCTACACAACAAACATTCCCAAAAAGGCAAAATCTGGGCCAATTACCCCAATGCTGGAATTAGAAGGAAGTAACAGGCTAAAACAAACAAACAAAAACCCCGTTAACATTCCTAAGGAGCGTTTGAGGGAGAATTTACTAACAAACTATGAAGTGTCAAGATTAATAGTTATAAAAATAAGATTATTTTACTTACTTACAATCCACATTAGTAACTAACAGGGTTTTTTTATTTTATTTTTTATTATTGAATTCAGAGATGAAGGGAGAGAGAGAGAGAAACATCAATGATGATGAGAGAGAATAATCGATCAGCTGCCTCCTGCACGCCCCACACTGGGGATTGAGCCAGCAACCTGGGCCTCTGCCCTGACCAGGAATAGAACCATGACCTCCCCCCCTCCCCCAGGTTCATGGGTTGACGCTCCACCACTGAGCCACACTGCCCGGGCAATAACTAACAGCTTTAAAATTGGACATGAAGAAAAAATAATTTTTTGTTTTAATCTGGGAAGATGAAAAAGTTCCGGAAATGGAGTGATGCCTTCAAAACAATGCAAATATACTTAATGCCACTGAATTGTACACCTAAAAATAATCAAAATGGTGAATTTTGTTGTGTATATATTAATACAATAAAAAAAATACATGAATGTAATTTTGTAGCATCCCCCCCTTTTAACATATTTTATTGTTGTTTTTTTTTATAGAGAGGAAGGGAGAGGGATAGGGAATTAGAAACGTCGATGAGAAACAGCGATCAGCTGCCTCCTGAACACCCCCACTGGGGATGTGCCTGCACCCAAGGTACATGCCCTTGACCGGAATCGAACCTGGGATCCTTCAGTCCACAGGCCAACACTCTATCCACTGAGCCAAACCAGCCAGGGCATCCCTGCCCACTTTTTCTAATGTGGTCTAGGATTTCCTTCTGATTTCATCATGCATGGCTTCCCTTCCAGAGTCACCGAACAAGGAATGACCTCGGGTGGCTCTCTGGTCCCTCTTTCCAGGCCACTGCAGACGCGGAGAAGCGCAGGCGCAGAGGTGGCTAGCAACTCAGGAGGCCTGGCTGCTGCGGCCGATGCGCAGATGCTGCTGCCACCCACCCCGGTAAAGCAGACAGGCTGAAGATTTTAGGGTGCTAGGCTCTTTCCTCGCAAGAAACAAATGAGAATCCCTAGTTCATCTGTCAAACTCAGCAGCCTTCTAATATTCGTGGCACTGATCCACTCAGAAGTGGGTTTGAAAAGTGCCTGTTGGATCTTATTCAAATAAATAAATCTAAGGAATTAGTTTTCTTAGAATTACTCCTAGTTAGATTTTGAAAATAGCACATGTTTACTGAAAACTTACTGTGGAAACATATATTTTACTTTGATAAATAAATTCACTCATTTATTCAATTGATGTGAAGTGCTAAAACTACTTAATACATGTACATATTTCAATGATTCCCTGCATTCTGATGTTAGCATAAAGCAATATAAGTGAATATTTAATTATATCAAGGCAATGGTACCTAAGTCTTTTTTTTTTCCATCAAATTTCTAAAAGAAAAAGTCACTAAAGTATTACTGGGTTTTTAGATCAAAATTAATTCCTTCAATCACTCAAACCAAAGAGGGCCACTTAGACTTGTATAAATAGCCTCCGAACTGGAAAAAGCAACTCTGAATAAACAGATGTACATTTATGTCACATAAATACATATCTATCCTTGTGGATGAGTTTCCCACACCACAGGGAACCAGGACTGGGGACTGCTCTGCCTCAAGCAGGCACGCACAGCCCGTGTGTGGCTCCACTTTACATACCCACCGAGAACCTGCACAGGCCTGCTGGTGAAGGAAGGACACCCTCTCAAAAGGCAAGCTACCAAAAACCACCCAATCCCAGAGGCCCCTTAAGTACAAACAGCATTTTAAAATGTCATAAAAATTTTCTAACAGCCATTTTCAAAATCTAAATACTGCAAAAACAATTAACGGAATGAGTTTAATATTCATTTTGCGCCTTCATAAATCCACTGCTTTCAGTAACACACGACAGTTCTTTCAAGCATAAATATAAGCCTCAAATTTACAAATCTACACACAGCCCAAAATGAGAGCGACACAAGTGAAATATTAGTTCCTTTTCCGCAAACATGGATCAGAGCACACAGAACGGTGTCAGTCTAGGATGGTGAGAAGAGCCTCTATATTTAGGACACTGGGCAAAAGCTAACACAGTTTCCCACACTAATACATCTGAAACCGATATCTCCAAATCAGTCTTCAAAAAAGTAGCAAAATGGCAGAGGCCCCAACAAATGTTAAATCGAACCACTTTCTCTCTGGGAGAGGACAGGGTTAAATAAATGAAATAATCATCTTTTCAGCTTGCCTGTCATGGCGGTATTTATCCTAGAGAAATAAGTAAGTTCCCATTAGATCAAAAGTCATTTTGTTAGATACACCCTGCCCCAAATTACAAAGTAATACAGGCCATTAATAAGAAGCAGAACTGAAAACACAGCCCCATTCTATTACCCCTATCTTTTAAAAAATGTCTGTGCCTAATAAATTACCAAAATGAGTTTATATTCAGAGTCTTCCTCTACATGGTCTTATATTCTTAAAAGCAGTTCTCAAACCAGAATTAATGCTATTTTATACCAAAGTAAAAACAGCATTCTCATTTCTAACGAAGGCACATGCTGCTTGGGGTCAGATACACACCCCTGATACCATATGACACAGGGAAAATGAAACAAGTATATAAAGCCTTGCCAAAAATTCATTCCTAAACACAGATAAAAAACCAAACCAAAGAAAAAAGAGGCATTAAAGGTCCTCATTATAGATCCAAGGTAAGACTATGTTGCTTCCTCCTGGAATACACTTATTGATTTTGTGTTAATATGAATGTAAATTTAAGTGATAGCTTCTTAAAAGAGTAGCTGCCTTTAAAAAAAGAACTGTCAAAAGTAAGTCCACAGAAAACAGGCTCTCCAACGAAAACAATTTTAAGCCATGCGTAATTTCATCCCATAGAACCTAGGAAAACAGAAAATTTGTAGGTATTTTCATTATATTCTCTTTGTTTCTTACATAATAGGCCTTTTCTATGAACCGCAGATGCTAATTCCACATCTTCTGATGACAGAGCAGCCAGCCAGCCAGCTATACATCGGCAAATACAGAAATCTAGGCCACAAATTCTTTTTACAAGATTTAAAATATCAGATAGGGTAAGATTTCACTGGGGTAGGGGAAGTGGGGAGTGATGGTTATGCTAGCTGTAACATATCATACAAATTTTAAGGTAATCAGGAACCAGCCTTTAACTTCCTGCTTTGCAGGCCAGCTAATCACTTTCCTTTTAATGATAAGGTTTTTTATTATATTGTGTTACAATCTATAAAACTAAAGTTAAAATAGCATTACTGGAATTCAGTATACATGTAGACATTATAAAATCTCAGTTATATGAGCAAGTCTCAATATTCCTCCTGAAACTGCTCTATCTGAATACTTTCTCTCACAAAAACCCAAAACTGTGTCATAAAATGGCTTATTTCACTTTTCAAAACGTGCTTCCTCCTACAATATATGCATGCTTTGTTCCTAATTACAAAAACATTTGCCACCCAATATAAACCGTTTCCTAAAATCAAAAACGAAACTAAATGCGTTAAAAGCCACAAGAAAATTTCATCATTTAATGTGATTTAATAGCATTTTATGACCTATAGTTATGTAGTAATTTAATGTTTTGGACAAATGACTGTTTCTTAGTCATTTACCAGGGCAAACACTAAGTGATACTACCATTCCAAAAAGAAAAATATAAAGAAGACACATTCCACATGTTACACGGTAAGGCACCTAAAAGGAATCTGTGAATCTAGGTCACATGCCTGTCATTTGTCTCCCCCTCAAAAATAAAGCTATTCCCCAGGGTCACACTGAGGACATAATGGATTCACTCTCATTCCAAGAAAACAAAATACTTAAAATGACTGGTGCCATTAAGAGATGATACTGTAAAGTAGCACGAACTTGCATCTGCCTCTCTCATCCTTTTATTTCCAGTCTACAAACGATGTGAATTTGAAACTGTCCCTTTAAAAGCAAACTGACAAAGCAAGTCTTTTCTAAGTTAATTACGTGGGTACATTTTCATAAGGTTTCTCTCTGTTTTTACCTGTGCGATTCAAAAAATAAAAATTGAAGTAGCCAAGTTTTCTATCAAGAGTGGAAAATATATTATAATTAAAAGTAAAACCCCACTAAGTATAGGTTTGAAAGCAGTGGCCATGAGGATCAGTTAAATTCAGTCTTTCAATCACTCAGACAAGTCTCTCCTCTAAGATATGATCATTATTAAAATACAACTTCCTAAGTAAATGAGCTGAGTGAAAATATATATTACAACCACTGTTATTGCTTTGTAATAGACTAAAACTCTAATAACTTTCTTAACATTAAAAGGCCTATGAATGAAAAATTATTTGGAAGAAACACACCTAACACAACGTGCATGCAATCTAGTTCCCCTAACTCATTGTGTAAGCAGTTCAAAAAGGCTCGCATTACTCAACCTCACAAAATAATCAAGGGAGAAAAGAAAGGTTTTTGGAGCACTTCTATCTTCTCCAAATAAGTGAATATGAAATAACTTTTAGTATTTCACAAAAATGTCCACTTTTCCCTTTTAACTAATTACCAGTAAACATCATGTTGTTCCCACTTCATGTTTTATAAATATAATGTCAATTCCAACTAAAACATCTCATCTACAAACACCTCAAAGCAGAACTGTTACAAACGTAAATTATTATAAATATAACTTTAACCTTGCTATGATGCTAAATTTCACTAAAAGATATTGTGTAACACAAACTTGCAATTTTTAATAGCCTAACTTTCCATTTACATTAAAGTGTGAGGACATAACTCAAATACTTCTCCTAGTTGGCTCTGGAAATGGTACTTTTACAAAAGCTTAAAAAATCCAAAAATTGGTGTAAAAAAAAAAATCCTTGGTTTAATTATTCAACTGCCATATCTTCACAGGCAACAACGTCTGGGTTAGGGCTGTCACAGATCTGAGTGTCAGAGATGCCCAACGCTGGACACCAGCGTCCTGTCCTATGTATGTGATCCCCTTATTAAAAATTCGTAACCATGTCAGCCTTTCGCTGCCGCCCAGCCGCGGGTCTGCCTGCGGCAGGGCCGGCCGTGCTCCGCGGCGGGGACTGGGGACGGTGCACGGTGCGGCTCGCACTTGTATTTACATCAGCAGAGCTAAATGCCCAATGGTGAGAGGGGAGCCAATCAGATGGCAGATTAGATGTCAACTCGGAGGCAGCTGTCTGGAGACTATTACAGCCAGTTTACCTCCACAATTCAAATTCCAAACCTCCGCCGCGGAGCGCCGGCCTCGGCCCGGCCTGCGAGCGGCCACGGCCGGCCAGCAGGGCGCTTCCCCCCGCGCTGCGGGGCCGGGGCCGCACACGAACGAGAACCCCAGTACACCCGGCCCGGGGCCCCCTCCCCCGCCGCCCGGGCCCGGCCCCGCCGCACACAGCCCGCTGGCCCCGATCGGAACACGCTCCCGCGCCCGGCGCGGCCCTCGGCCCCGTCCGCTGAAGGTGACTCCGCGGGCGCCGCCGCCGAGGCCGGCTTCCCGGCGGCTCGGGAGGCGATCGATAGGCTCCCGGTGCCCCCCTCCGCCCCGGTGCTCCCCGGGTGTGTGTCCGCTCCCGGGCCCGCCCCGGGCGTCTCCGGGCGGACGGCGGACCCGGACGGCGCGCGGCGGCCACAAAGCTCGGCGCCCGTCACCTTGGGGCGCGCGGCGCGGGGAGCGGGGACCGGGCGCCGCGCTCCTTCCCCCGGGGAGGCGCCACCCGGGGCCGGGGCCGCGGTCCGGCCGGTCCGCCCGATGGCGTTACAAAAGCCGCCCGCCCGCCCGCCCGTCCCCGTCCCGGTCCCGGTCCCCGTCCCCGTCCCCGCGCCGGCGCCCACCCGGCGGCCACCCGGCGGCGCAGTCCCGGCGGCGCGCGGCCCGGCCCGGGGCGGGGTGGCGGCGGGGAGCGCGGCGCCGGCCGTGTCCGCGCCGGGCCGGCCTCGGCCAGCCCCCGCGCCCCGGGCCCCGGGCCCTCGGCCCCCGGGCCGCGCACCCCTCCCCGGCCCCGGGCCCCCGCCCCCGAAAGCGGCCCGGGCGCCGGCCCCCGCCTCCCGCCGGGACGCGGAAAAGTCGCGGAAAGAAAGAAACTAGGGCCGGGCGCGCGCGAGGCCGCGGCGGAAGCAGGCCCGGCGCCGCGCTCACCTGCGGTCTGCCCATGCCGGGGCCCGGGGCGCCGGGGCTCATGGCCGGGTGGCTCCTTTGTTGCGCGGCCGCCCAGGCCGGGCCGGCGGCGGCGTACGGGGCGCCCATGTCCTTGCCCAAGCCCATGCCCGCCGCCTGCGGGCCGCCCGCCGCCGGGGCCGGGGGCTGGGGCTGCGCCGGCGGCGGCGCGCCGGGGCCGCCGTAGTCGGGGTAGCCGCCGCCGTAGCTCCGCATCATGGGGCTGGGCGAGGTGAGCAGCTGGTTGAGGGTCGGGGTGGCCCCCGACGGGTGCTGGTTCTGGCCGGCGAAGCGCTGGAAGCCCCCCGCCGCCGCCGCGCCGCCGGCCGCCTTGCTGAGGCTCGCGGCCCCGCCGCCGCCGGGGCCCATCATCATGCCGCCGCCGCCGCCCTGCTGCTGCCGCTGCTGCCGGGGGGAGCTCAGCGCCCCGAGCCCCGAGGACGGGCCCCCATAGCCGCCGCCGCCGCCGCCTGCTGCTGCTGCCGCCGCCGCGGCCGCCGCCGCCACAGCTCCCGCTCCCGCTCCTCCTCCTCCTCCTCCTCCTCCTCCTCCTCCTCCTCCTGCGTTGCCTCCTCCTCCTCCTCCTCCTCCTCCTCCTCCTCCACCTCCTCCTCCGCCGCCGCCGCCGCCGCCGCCGCCGCCGCCCGCGCCGGGCCGGCCGTAGCCCGGATGATGGTTGCACTGGCCGCCGGGGTGGCCTCCGAGGGCGCCGCGCAGGGGGTCGGTGCCGCCGGGGGCGGCGGCGGCCGGGGCGGCGCGCATCACCCCCAGCGCGGCGCTTTGTTGTCCGCCATGTTGATCAAAGCCGGGCCCGGCGCGGCCGCCGCTCGCGGGGCCGGCGCCGCCGCAGCGATGAGCGGGCTCCGGGCCGCCCCCCGCCGGCCCCGGCCCCGGCGGCGGAGGCAGCGGCGGCGGCAGCGCGCCCGGGCCCGCGGGCTCGCAGCGGCCGCCCGCCGGCTCCCCCATCTTGGGCGGCGCGTCGTGCTCGGCGCCCGGCGGGGCCGGCGGAGGCGGAGGCGGGCCCGGGTCGGCGCGGCCGCCCGCGGCACTGTCCTTGGCGCCTCCATGTTGCGGCGGCGGCTCCATGGCGGGGCCGGGCGGAGCCGCGCCGCCGGGGCCGGGGCTGGCGGGGGGCGGCGCGGGGCGGCGGGGCGGGCGGTGGGCATGGAGGTGGCGGTGGGCACGGTGGCGGCGGGGCTGCGGGAGGGGCGCGGCGGGGGCCTCGCCCGCGGCCGGCGGGCTGTGGTTGGGGAGCAGCCCCGGCTCCATGGCGGAGCGGGCCCGGGCGGAGGGCGCGGCGGCGGCGGAGGGCGCCGGGGCTGCCGGCGGCCGCGCTCAGGGCCGTGC
This sequence comes from Pipistrellus hanaki, assembly GCF_964339955.1. Classification (NCBI taxonomy): domain Eukaryota; kingdom Metazoa; phylum Chordata; class Mammalia; order Chiroptera; family Vespertilionidae; genus Pipistrellus; species Pipistrellus hanaki. The sequence goes on along the minus strand of NC_140509.1, from coordinate 84,276,830 downwards.
TCCGCTCGGGCCCGGGGCGCGGGGGGCGGGGGTGCGCGCTGTCCGGGCCGCCGCCCCCCAGCGCCCCCGCCTGCGGGCCCCGGGCGCCGGGCACGGCCCGGGGGGCGCCCGCCGCTCGCCGCCGCCCGCCCGCGCGGCCATGATCGGCGGCGTGGCGGCCGGCCGGGCGGGGGGACAATAACCCCCCTTCCCCTCCGCGCCCTGGGCACCCACGGCCCCGGCCGGCGGGACCGGCGCCCCCTCCCCGGGCCGCGCGGGGCCGGAGCCGGAGGCACGCCTCGCGGCCCGGCCCGGCCCGCTCCCGCCGGGGGTTCACGGAGGAAGTTTGAGTTCGGGTTTAAAGGAAACTTTTCTCCTCTCGCGCCCGGATTTGGGCAAAAACGGGCGCCCGGCTGCGCCGCCCGGCCCCGCGGCGAGCGAGGAGCACCGTCCTCCCCGGCTTCGCACCGCAGGACGCGGCCTGGACGTGCCCCGCGGCCCGGCGCGGCGGCGGCTGGGGCGGCCGAGCCCGCGCTCTCCCCTCTCCCCTTCTCCTGGCCGCCGGGCGCCGCGTGTTCGCTCTCCCGTCGGAAGGGAGCGGGGCGAAGCCGGAGGACGGGTGTGACGGGCACACACACACAAAAGGGAGAGAGAAGGGCCGCGGACAAAGTTTTCCGTTGTCCCCACGGGTTCGGAGGAGCCGGCGGGGAGAGGAAATGTAGGAGCGATCGTGCGGCCGCAGGGCCTCTCCCCGCGGTTATGTAACCTTCCCGAAGGCGCCTCTGGCCTCGCGGCCCGGGTTCGGGGCCATCGGCCTTAATTCCCACAACTTCTCCAAACTCAAACGAGGAGCTGGAGTGAGGGTTAGCCACAGCCCGGAACCTGTGTACCCTGCGCACAACTTGAGTACCTGCCCCTGCCCCGCAGTTGATGTTAATGTAACTGTGTTGAAGGCACCTCGTGCACATGTGCAGGGTTATCGGTGAAAACTGGAAACAGTACCCCTAGAGGAGAGCCTTTCTTACACGTGTCTGTCCTCTGAAAGGAAGTCTCCTCCAGTGAGAAGGGTGTGCTGTGACCCCAACAACGTGCACATGGAAATGTAACTGTCGGTGCCGGACAGAGTAGCTGCTGCGGCCCATCTCAGACCTTTATAAATCCATATGACACCTTTCCCCATGTTGCAGAGGTTAATATTCACAATTAATCTTCCCGAGATGAGTTCATTTCTAAGTAATTTAAAACACGTTATATTTAATAAACATAAGATCAATAATGATATAAATCGATCATACCTAATCCTAGAGTAGAAATGTCCCATGCTTTGTTCTTTAAACAATAAATACTACATTGTTTTTTACCACTTTACGGCATTTTAGGTGTGTTTATTGTTCATTTATTACCAGGTGACACCCTGACTATCCACAAAGCCTCCTCAGCCTAAGCAATGACTCCCTTGCACTAGTGTGGACTCCGTTTTCATGGACGGAAAGCATTGGAAACCAGAGCTTTCGAGAGGTCACACCAGCTGAAATAATATATGATTTTGGTAGAATGGAGTTTTGTAAAATGATTTCATTCTCCAGCTTTTCATAAAGACTATTTCAGTTTATTTCAAGTGCAGTGGTTATATTTGTTTGCTTGACCAAGTGTCAATGTTACATGACAAAATAGAAAAGGATAGATGGGAAAAACGCGGGACCCATCAGGGGGGAAGGGAGTCACGTGCTTACCCTAGGGTTATTATGGAGGAGAAACAACAAATTGCAATCTATGCGAACAATTGGAAGACCGGTTATATCATCCTGTGCAAGAGAGAATAACAACTGTAAGGTGAATTCACACCAAATCATTCATCAGTTTTTGCCAAGAGAACACTACATCTTTGTTACTGTGCCTTTTTGACATTTTTCTTCTGGATTTTCTCCCTTTATATCTTCAAATCCAGTGCATACTAATTATATGCATTATATCACATAAGTTGAACTTGTTAAGTTTTCACCTGCAAATATAAATATATGTCTCTTGTTTATGTGTGTATATGCATATATTCTAAAAATCAATTACATATTTATGCTTTTAGACATTTATAGTCAAACTAAATATATACATACAATCAAAAAGGTATATTTTTTTTTTCAAACTGATGAAATACAAAGTCAGTTCATACAAGGGTAGCCATATTTCTGGCTTATCTTTAATAACTAATTCTAAAACGGAAAATTGAGTCATCAAGTTCAGCTCTGGCACATTTCTTTTAAAATATTATTTCATGAAAAGTCATGAAAGTTAAAAAAAAAGGGGGGGGGATGTAAGTCAAAATCTTTTTTAAGTCTGTTTGCTTCAGCAAGTCATCTAGAAGACTGAACCAACAGGCTCTGGAATAGAGGGCCCCAAGCACAATGCAATCAGTCTGCTCTACCAGGCGACACATGCCAGTTTCTGCTCCCCGATGGCAGATGCCACACCCTGCAGCAGACAGAAGGCACTGCAGGCTGTGAGAGAAGCACAGCACAAAGCCAGCAGGACTTGGTTTTGTCTTTTAAACCAGAGAGAGTGCTGAAATACCTTTTTAGAAGCATCTCACCGAAGACAAGTAGCGGCCTTCTATCTACTCAACTGACCCTTTTCACACACACACCTCGAAAACAAAATTAAGGCCTCTGATCGTTTCATTTCAAAACCCAAGACTTAGTAAACAAAATGGCAATTGTCGGGAGTCCCTCAGAAGGTGATGAGACAGATTCACATCGCCCAAAAACGCAGGGTGGACTGCAAATTCTACCATCACTTGCCTCCATTACCCTACATGGCAATCCTACATTATTTTCTCTTTTGATGAAAAGGTAGTAGAAATCACTGCGTTCGTTTTTCCTAATGAATTCCTTATTTTTACACCTCCTGCCCAAATGTCAAGCCGTGATGACAACTTTAATAAGTTGCTCTGGCCACAAAGAGGCCGCAGAGGTGGAAGCCTGGACCCGGCCCAAGGGCCACCCGCACACAGCAGGCTCCCGCCCACAGGTTGCCCCGTGCCCTCGTGTTTAGCCAGAGGATTATTTTGTTAAACATTCCTTTTTGGCTGCAAAAACAGCTTGGTTTTGTGTGTGTGTGTGTGTGGTTAACAATATGAAAAATTAATATTCAAATGCAGCTCCTTTGAATACGTTTCAGGGTGCTGAATAAAAGGCCGTCCGGCTTGCCGCTCCGAGGACGGGGCCAGATGGCAGTTGAAGAATGCCACAGTTCCTTTTGCCTCGCCGGAGCCCATCAGACTGTTTGCTTTCAGATTAGTCCCCTTTTAGTGTTCTGGGTATTTATTCAGTAACTGAAACTATCACGATTCACTACCCATCATATTTCTCAGTATTCTTTACATAATTTGGAAGCAATTTGGAATTAAGCCCTGTCAGGGTTTTACAAATAAGAACTACCAAAGAAGGAGGCTTTGGATACTTGCTTTCCTTTTAGATTTATGAGAAACGCGATGAATGGAGCTAATGGGATTTCCCTACTGATCCCGGTCAGGGACTTGAAAGAACGCTAAACAATTGTCCTTTTCACTTCCCCGATTTAGACGTTAGCGGTGAATAACTGAGTAAATATGGGATATACCATTTGATTTAAAGCAACCATGATACATTAATAGTGGTCCATACGTTTAGGATGCAAAACAATTAGGATTTTTAAAAATCTAGGCAAATAATTTGAATGAATTTGGGACTCTGATGATCAATAAATAGCACGATTGTACTTGAGAAGAATATTCTAGTGGGGATAATAAACTTTGATGGGGGGATAATAAACACTGATGCATTCAACAAATTTATCTAGAATCTACCTTGTAGATTCAAGAATTTTATCTAGAATTGCCTTTTTGAGAATAAAAAAGGTAAACATTACATTGGTCCTAAAACAGTCTGGCTTCACTGAAACATGGAGGGCTTGAATAGTCAGCAAGCAGCTCCGACTTCTGATTCCCACCCAACATTGTTCCTGTAGGCCTGTTGGCTGCCAGTGGGGGCACCGAACCCCCATCTCCTCAGCTTTGACACTGGGAACCTAACACTGTTGGAACTAGACTTTCAGAACCTTAAGTCAAATTCAACATTAAACTATTACGGTACAATTTCTCTCCAAAGTCCCTAAAAACATAGCAATCCCAGTGACATCCATGATGGGATACCTTATTACATATTGGAAATTGCACCTTTTATCTTATACTAGACTGTCCTGACCCTGGGATGCCTCCTCTGGAGCCACGCTCCTCTGTGGTGCTGGTGGCCTCTGTCTCCGGGACCATGTGTGTAAAAGGTTCCCTCCCGAAGCACAGCCCACAGGAGCAGAAGGAAGGTGACCTTCCCATCCATCCATCCTGGCCCTCCTAGGCTCTGTGGCTGCGACAGTGACACATAGAAATCACCTCACTGCGCCGCGAGAGCCTGCCAGACCTCAGTGAGAAGATCCCTAAGAAAGGTGAAGCCTAACTGCACAGAGATAACCTGCTCTGGGGAGATCCCAGCTCTGGGAGGGAAGCAAAGGAGAAGCAGACCTCCCAGGGGCCGGAGGAAATGCGGGTTGGGCTGAAAATGGAGTTAGGAGAATCCAACCAGGGAACGGCATCGCAGAGAGCGGAGGCCCTGGGGCTGGGAGCAGAGTGGGCCGGGGCCTGGAGTGGCCGCAGCGGTCAGCAGGGGCTCCTGTCCCAAGAGCAGTGCAAAGCGGCGGCAGCGTTCGGGCAGGGGGCCGCCCTGCCGGGATCCGGGTTGTCACCGGCCCCCACTGGCTGCTGGGAGAGGGGGAGCCAGAGCAGACAGGAGCTGAATGGGGATCAGGTCCCAGGAGTCTGGGCGCAGGCCCCGGGCCAAGGAGGCCTGGCCGCCTTCATTTATTGCGGCTCCCAGTATATTATGATATTAAGAAATAATAAAAGAGGGTCATAAAAAGTACTTTAATGTTTACATTTTTTAAACCTAATGTATTCTGCCTCAATAATACAACGCAAGCGCGCCTTTCACAGGATGCGATTTATTGTAATTAATTCGCAGTGGCCTGCAGGCGGGGGCCTGTTATTAGATCACAAGTTTAAAAACAAATAGCGCGAGGACCATCTTTTCGTCTAGCCTTTGCATCTCTGGACGCAGTGTATAACCTCACTGGGCAACCACCCCAAAGTCCCACTCGGAGGCTCTGTAAGCGGCTCTCCCTGTACCTGCCACGGGGCGCAGAGTCCAATGAAGCAGGGAGATGATGGCAGGGATTGGGGGTGGCGGATCCCGGGGACGGAGGTGAGTACACTGACTCCAAAGAGACTGCCAGGACTCAAGGCTCCCGCCCCAGGAGAGGAGCGGGGGCCAGCACCTCACCAGCGCTCACCGAGGCCTCACACAGGACTGAGCCCGCTGGCAGGTGGGGTGCCATTTTCTAATTTGCACAAAGCACCATGCATGCTTGCGGTGGCCTCTGAGGGAGACATGGCAGGGAAATAACACAAAAGGATTTGGTCACAGGTTAGACATGTGGTGAGGACATGGAGGACCAAGGTCTTCTCCTCCCTTCCTGTTCCTCCTCACCTTTTCTGGCCCACACCAGTGTGTGAAGCCGCTGGGAACTCCAGCTTTTCTCCCGAGCACCCTGCCCACCCAGCCACCCAGCCACAGCTTTCTCCACCGCTCCCGCCACCCACGCTGCTCTGATGAGCCCGTCTGCTCACATAGAACCTTAGGCCTGAGGACAGCTTGCTCAGATGTTTTAAAGAGCCGAGGGCAGCCCTGACTGGTTTGGCTCAGTGGATAGAGCATTGGCCTGCAGACTGAAAGGGTTATCCAGCTCAGGGACATGTACCTTGGTTGCGGGCACATCCGCAGTAAGGGGGTGTGCAGGAGGCAGCTGATCGATGTTTCTCTCTCATCGATGGCTCTAACTCTCTTTCCCTCTCCCTTCCTCTCTGTAAAAAATCAGTAAAATAGACAGCACGTGTTCTGTGGCTGAGAGCCTCTCTCTCTTAGCTGGGAATGTGAGAGACTGAGATGCTCCCTGGAAAACTCTGAAACAAAGAAACCCACTGAGTCAGGACGACCAGCTCCTAGCTCACCGTGAGCCCCCATTCCCTGTCTGCACAGCGCCAGGGGTGGCACGCCTGGGGTCGTCGATCTGCCCAGGGTGGCTGCTGGCCCCTGAAACAAGGCAGTGTGGCCTGGCCCCTCCCGTTTGCCGGTCAGAGCCATGGTTTGCGGGGGAAGGAAGCGGCGGCCTCGGCAGGGAGACGCCAGGGCTGCCAGCCACCTCTCCGCAGGTGGCACCACTGGGCTGCCGGCCACCGCCCCGCAGGTGCAGCCTGAGGGCCACCAGCTGACCGGCAGGAGGAAGGAGAAGCGCCCGGGGCCATGTCCCAGAGCAGAGCGCCTCACACGCCCTGCTTCTCACTCAGCTCCCTACAGGAGGACGGGTCTGGAAAGGGGAAACCTCAGGCACCAGCATTGCGTGTAAGCGATAAGCCAAGCCCCAGGGAAGCTGTTCGGAGTTTATACCTAACATCACCTAACATTGATTGTGTTCGGCTGCGCCCAGCACTTCACATACGTGTGGTAGAGCACCAAGCTGCCTACCCCAACACATGTTCTCCTCACCTTTAGTGACAAAAGCCCTACTTTCTAATGGGCCCATGACCACCTGTACAAAGCGTCTGTGCTTCCTGGGTCTGTGGGATGGGTGTGTCCCTGTGGGTAAGGGGAGCTGCAGTGCTGGCTTGGTTACTCTCTGGGCTTGGTTCATGAGAGAGAATAAAATTATATATATATATATATATATATATATATATATATATATATATATATATATATATATATATATATATTTTTTTTCCCCTTGTTCTGTCTAAGAATTTCCCCTCTTTTTTTTTTTTTTTTTAAAGATTTTTTTTTCTTTTTTACTTGAGAGGAAGGAAGAGGGAGAGAGAGGTAGAAACATCAATGATGAGAGAGAATCATTGATAGGCTGCCTTCTGGATGCCCCACACTGGGCATCAAGCCCACAACCTGGGCCTGTGCCCTGACCATGACTGGGAATCGAACCGTGACCTCCTGGTTCATAGGTTGCTCAACCACTGAGCCGTGCTAGCCAGGCTCCCCTGTCTTTAGTAGGAAACAAAATCTAAGTCTTACTGATATCATGCGTTATGTTTTCTCACCTAGTTCTTGCAACGATTCCCTGAGAGCTCTGTAACCTCTCGGGCCTGGTAAATTCCCTACATCACTGTACTCTCCTGTACATTCCCTCCATCCCTGTACCCCTCCTTACATTCCCTCCATCCCTGTACCCCTCCTTACATTCCCTCCATCACTGTACCTCTCCTTACATCACTGTATCTCTCCTCACATCTCCTACATCCCTGTACCTCTCCTTACATTCCCTCCATCCCTGGGCTTCTGCGGAGTAAGTGAAGTAACCCCGGCAGGGCTGTGAGCACAGTGCCTGGCACAGGAGAGTGATGGTACCAGTCCCTCCAGCCCTGAGGACCTTCCCTCTCAATCCTGCATCAACCATGCCTAAGTTCAAAGCCCGTCTTCCTTTCTCTTACAGCCTCCATCCTCCGCGAGGTTCAGAACTGCCCTGGGCCGAGCAGCGGGCTTTTACACTGAATTGTGGAGAGAATCTTGTGGCTAAACACAACCTTGCAAATAAATGATTTACCCGGATTTCCAAATTGTTTCTTTCAATGCAGAGAACTCACGTAGCTTAAGCAACAATAACTTTTTACGGCTCCTCATTTCAGATAAAGGCTGGATTTTTAACTCCTTTTACTGGCTTCACAGGTGTAGGAATTTTTCCTTAAAAGGTGGGTCCTACCTATTCAAGTTCTGAGCTCTGTTCAGAGGGCAGATGTTCCGTCTCGCTCTCTAGGTAGCACTTCCTTACGCTTGTTGGCGGAGGAGCACTGTGTGTGCCTGAGATTGCGCTGGGGAGAGTTGCAGAGTCGCGGTGAACACTTTCAACGCTAGGCCACACCACAGCACGCCTGCTCTGTGCCGGGTGAGCGTGGCCCTTGTTTATAGACAACGCGCCTGTCGGAGCCGATTGCATGCAATTGGTTTCCCACTGACCCCAACAGAAACGATGCAAACACTCCCCTTTTCTGAAGCGCAGTCACAGCTCCTGTGGTTTTTGAAACCAGACCAAGAACACATGTAGGAAAGCCCGTGGATTATTTTAAGTGAACTTATTTTTTAAAATCTCATTAACTTTTCACCATATGCTGTTTATTTTTTATATCCTGCATAGGCTGACAAATGAAAATAGACCAGGCCACTGCGTTCCATTTGGGGCACCTCGTTACGAGGATGGCATACATGCGCCGGGAACTCGGAGAGAAGCAGAGATGATTAAGGGGCTTTTAAAGATGACTTAGGAGAAGGGATTTTTCAGCTCTATACGTTCCTGAGCGAAGCAACCCGGTGGGCAGGCCGATGCTGCTTCCCGCCACGTGACAGGGCTGCCTCCTACCTCCCAGGCTCCTGATGGGCAGAGGCTGGGAGTCCCCTCCAGGTGCACATGTCCAGGCCGCACATCTGGGCAATTTGTTTAGCTTGATTGTGTAGCAGGATGTATGTGCAACACTGAATATCTGCCCTGCAAGAGTGGGCAGGGGAGGGGGATAAGAATTAAACGAGAGCACATATGTAAAGCATTTAACACACTGCCTGGCATTAGAGAGGTGAGGTATGCGTGTGTGTGCATGCGTGTGTGTGTGTGTGTGTGTGTGTGTGTGTGTGTGTGTTTTAATTTATAAGTAGGTGTCTGTCCTGTGATTTCAGGATAACCAGGTGTACTCCACTCAACCCCAAATATTTCTCCTGCTGCCTAATTAAAAGTTCCCCATGAGAGAGTTAGGGATTTATTCCTTTCTCTAAAGACTTTGAGCCCTGTTGATGCAAATGTGCTTCTAACAAGTAATACTGTAAGCTTTCACCGTCACCTATACCCTATTGTGGATACGGTACTCCAGTTCCGGTCCCGAAGGCCTGCTTTGGTGCGGGAGCAGAGTGAAGGCGAGGATGAGCACGCAGAGATGAGCTGAAGCAGGAGGCTGCAGTGAGCTGGCCGCTGCCATGTGGGGACAAGTCCCATTTCCTGCACATCCTTCCCCGGACACAGCCCTACATGTGAAGGGGGGACAGTATGAAAAGGAACACCTACCTAAATACTAAAACGATTTTTCTGGCCAGCCAGTGTAGCTCAGTGGTTGACCTATGAACCAGGAGGTCAGGGCTGGATTCCCTAGAATGGGGAATGCAAAGATAACTGATCAATGATTCCCTTTCATCTGATGTTTCTGTTTTTCTCTCTCCCTCTCCCTTCCTCTCTGAAATCAATAAAAATATTTTTTAAGGAAAAAGAAAAGTGTTTTCTTTCCATCCTAACAGTTCAGGGTTGGGATCCTCCACCCAGTTCCTGGTACCTGAGATCCCAGGACTTGTCATTGCTGTGTTACAGTGGGCCCTTGGCAGATCAAGCAAAGCACTGGCCCAAGGGGTGTGCAGTCTGGGGGTGCTGCTCCAGGCCAGATAGGACGGAGATAGCCTGGAGCATGTTTACTTTGGAGGTCATAGGAACCCTCTGTGACAGAAGAACACAGATACTAAGGCTGGAGGGAAGGGACAAGAGAGAGGAACTGATGGCCTCTGGACACCCCTGTCCCCCCCCCTCCCCCCCAGCCCTCCTCCCATCCCTGCGCATGGGGCCATGTGAGTCCCTTTGGCAGCATGGACTTGAGACTCTGCCTCATCCAGGGTAGGTGCAGTGGAGAAAAGGACAAAGAAAGAAACAAGAAATTGGAGGGGAAGGAGAAGAGGGAGTGATGGAAGGACAAGAAAAACAGAGACTTCTAGAGATGGACACACTGTTGCTATTATATAAAGAAACATTTCCGGTCTGGAGAAACAATGTTGCAAGTTCTAATTTACCCACTGACACACTTATTGTTAACTAGGCTAGACCATCTTACTAATGGGAGACATGGAAGTCATAAAAATGTTAATCTCAGGTTATAACTTTAGAATAAGCTTTCCTGCTGACCTTCCATGGATACATTCCCTGGACAGCTGATCCATCTGCCTCCGTTTTATTCTATAATCCCTGCCTTCCTCTGATTTCTGAGCTCCCTGGCCGCTGGAAGAGTTTTATCCAGGGTTTCTAATGAACTTCTTTCTAGGAGGGCCCTCTTGTCTTCCCTCTGCTCTGATGTTTAGGAAACACACATGCTGAAATCTGAGGCGTGGTGTTCTGTGGTTTCCATTCTATTCCTGCTTATGAAAGCCGAGGGGGGAGATCTATTTCAATCATCAAAGTTCTTCTAAATGTCAAGAAACAATGAAGACTCGGAACTGTGAGTGGAAGAGGAGCTTCAAAGACATGACGGAATCTTTAACCTGGTGACAACTTTGACTTCCTTATTAACAAGAGGAGGCAAAGGACTCAGGTGGTGGCTGCTCCGAGGGCTCTTTAGCTTTCAAAATTATTTTTCTCTTCCTCTGACTTCCCTGAGACCATTCTAGCCCAAAGATTCTCCTCTCTCCTTTCCCTTCCCCAGTCTGGTTTCCCCCTTGCCATCCACCTCCCAGTGCTGAGTGCTCCTGTGCCTTTCCCTTCAGGGCCCACTTCCCCGTGGCCACCCACGCCGCCAGGCGACGCCCTGCCTTCTCCAGCTGGTCCTCTGTGCCCTGATGCACTTTGGCCTGCTCTCTCTGCGCCTTCGCACAGGTCCCTTCCTAACTGCCAACCCCTTCCTGCTCTGCCCAGCTAACCACTTGCCTGCTCCGGGATGTGGTCCCCAATGAATCCCAGTTCTAACTCCTTCCCAGCCCCATCTCACAGCTCTGTGCCTCCACACCAGCTGCTATCTATGCTCTGTCCCACCACCTGGTCTAAAGCTACTGTCTTTCCAAGTTCAGCCCAACCTTACTCGCTTTATAAAGCCTCCCGCCCACAGTTCCCACAATCCCAGTGAAACTGGCAACCCTGAGCTATGAAACCAACTGTGGACAGCACTATTTTATTTCATTTCTTGTTTATTGATATTAGAGAGGAAAGGAGAGGAGAAAGAATAAAAAAACCACCCACATTGATTTGTTGTTCCACTTACTTATGCATTCATTGGTTGATTTTTGTATGTGGCCTGACCGGGGTTTGAACCAGCAACCTTGGTGAACGGGACACACACTAACTATCTGAGCTACCCGGCCAGGACGTGGACAGAACTATGTTATGTTATGTTATGTTATGTTATGTTATGTTATGTTATGTTATGTTATGTTATATACCTTTGTGAGTGTTCTTGTCTCCACACCTAGACTGAATGCTCCAGGAAGCGACCCCACATTTTTGTATATCCAGGGCCTAACCTAGGACCTGGTCCTCCATCAACATTTGTTGAATGAATGAATGAATGACTTCTGCAACCAGTCAGAGTGATACTGGGCAATGTCCCCTCCCCCAGAGCACGGTACTGATGTGACTGAAATATCTGGATTCCTCAAACACGTCCTGAGTAGCCCCAAAGTCCCAGAACCCTCTCCTGTCAGGACGTGGGTGGAGATTTCAGAAGATCACCTGACAGAACCATGTCACTGCGGGACAGTGCCAGTGCCAGAGCAACTGTAGAAACAGTGACAGCCCCCAGTGCATGGCTGACAGGACCTGTGCAAAGGGCTCCACCTGCCTCCTCACAACTGCCCTTCACGGCGATCCTAGGAGGAAGAGCATGGATAGGATGGCGAGGAGGATCCTGAAAGAACAGAAAGTAAAGCGATCTGCTTACACATGCACGCAGTACACAGATGCTGGGACTGGACCCAGGTACGTCTGACTCTGAACGGGGGTGGGTGTGGTCTCCAGCTAATCCACACCTTAGGGATGCCCTGTGGCCAGTGGCCATGCTCTCCTGGTCCTGAGTGAGGCTGCACTTCTCCCTGCTTCCCCGTCTGAAATTGGTTCTGTAGTTTCTGCCCAACTCAATCAACGGCTGGGTCCCATTCCAGGGTCAATGCCGCCAGGCCGTTCTGGTCCGCTGTGGCTGCCCGTTCATGCTCCCCAAACCACAATGTACGAACTGTGTCCTTACTTCCCCTAGTTCAGGACTGTAATAATTTGGAATAGCATTAGGCTGAAATGCTATTCCAAATTATTGGTAGAAATATATTTTTATTTGGCAAGGCTTTATTCGTTTTTTGTTTTTTCTTCCCTCCCTTATTCTCTCCCCTTCTTCCTTTTTCTTTTATAAGACAAACTTTAAATTCTTCTAAGGTCTTAGGAAAACTGTAACATCTATAAAAGATGTTTATAGTTCATTGTGAGAAACTGCCTCACACATATTGTTATATGGGCAGTCTTTTGTTCTCTACAGAATTTGTGTTAATAAAATGTACTGTGAAGGCTTGCTGAAGGAAACAGGGTCTTACGGGAACTGTTCAGATAATATGCTGGGTGATGTTTTGATACAATATTTGTGGGGAATATTTTCTATTTTTCTTCTACTTTAGAATAGGATTTTATAAAACCCTCAAATTTAAAAATTTTCAGTACATAAATACTGGCAAATCTATTAAAGAAAAAGAATATTTGAACCTCAATAATTTAGAGTTAATGATCATTTGAGTTGGAACAAGGCTAGAAGTAAACATATTCATTGAAATAGTAAAGGGGAATTAAAATCATGAGGCACACGATCCCCTCCACACCCCCCCCAACAGTCTCCCTTAAACACATGTATATGCTCTCACACCCCAAGATGCAACACACCACCAGATAGATCCAGAAACAAATACCATCAGTAATTGAGACCATTGACATTTTAAAAGTTATCAATCCAACAAACTCAAATTCAAATGTACTTAAATTTAATAGTAACTAGTACATACAAGGATAAGGAGTATAGATGGGAATACAACACTAGAAGCCTGGCGCATGTGCGTGGATACGGTCCCTAGGCCTGGCCTGGGAGCAGGGCAATCTTCAGCGGCAGCTGGTCCCACCCCACCACTGCCACTCATCCCCAGTTCGGAGCCTGCTGGGCAGGGGGGCGGTAGGGGAGGGGAGGACCAAGAAGTGGTCAGAGCGCCTCATAGTGACTGGTTGAGCGGTCGTTCTGTTTGTTCCGCTGTTAGAGTCAATTTGCATATTACCCTTTTATTATATAGAATAGGACCCCCTAGCAGGGTCGCCTAAGACCATGGGAAAACACAGATATTTACATTATGATTCATAACAGTAGCAAAATTACAGTTATGAAGTAGCAACGAAAATAATGTTATGGTTGGGGGTCACTACTACACGAGGAACTGTATTAAAGGGTCACAGCATTAGGAAGGTTGAGAACCACCTCCTTAGACTAACTTAGATTCATTTTCCTAATTTAGTCTAAACTGGTAATGTTTCACTCTGAAGCATCCTAAACTGAAATATAAAATAATTGGGAACTTTATGTGACCTCTTCCCCTGCTTAACACAGACCATGGAAAATAAAATAATCTCTCAACTACATGGCAATATGATACCCTAACCCAGTTTTCATTAAACTTCCTTTTCAAAATTAAAATTATTTTATAATATTTTCCAATAATAAAAGTATTATATATTAATTGTATAATGTGTAAACAATAAAAGCAATGCTTTGATAGGAAATTAAAATAATCTGTAATCCCACTCTATGGAGAATATTTATTTAAATGTAGATCGATATTTGGGTGTAAATCAAGACTTTTTTCCATAACGTCTGGTTCTAACAACATGGGGGATCCTCTCACATCCTGCAATAAACACCTAGATAGTTTGGATAAAATAAGTTACTAATACAGAAACATATAATGTTTTCAAAACAGATAATTCAGCCAAGAAGGAGGAAAGGGAAAGGCAATGGTAGCTACAGCTAGAAGCTGGGCTGATGGAACCAGCACCTAGAGAATGGAGCTGAGGTATGAACTTCCCATGAAGAGAAGAGCCGGCCTTGGGTTCACTGATACAACATTTAAAACAGGCATTGCCATGTATGTACTTTGTGAAGAAATGATAAAACAGTAAGGTTGGGATAACATTAGCCTCTAAGCACATGTGTCAAACACAAGGCCCGCGGGCCAAATCCAGCCCGCCAGGCCTTGCAATGTGGCCCGCACCGCGCTGTCATCACTGCACTCCGCTGTCAGTTTAAGACATTGTCAGTTTATGACTGTTGAGTAAACCATTCGGCCCGCGATTTAGGCTGGATTTTAGATTTTGGCCCCTTCTCTGATTGAGTTCGACACCCCTACTAATGGAAAGGAAATAGGGGGAAAGTACAATAAAAGTAATGGTGTTGGCCTTTTTGTTCTTTCCCTATTTTTCTTTTTTGTGTTTTTCCATTATTCTTTATATTTTACATATCTACAATATTTAAGGTATTGCTTTGTATCTGCTCAGAATCCTTAAAAGCCATTTAAAAGATAGGGTGCCAAAGAAGGACGCTTTCCCAGAGCTGAGAGAGGACATAGTCCTCAGCTTGTAGTACACCCTGGTCCTGGAAGATTAAATAAAAACAAATCCAGACCTAGGTACATGAGCGTGAAACTACAGAGCACAAAAGACAGAGAGAAAAGACAGGAAGACCAGACAATCGTCTTCAAAGGAAAAAGTTCATTTCTCTGCAACAAGAAGTGCAATAACAACTCTCACTGCTGAAAGGGGGGGAAATCCCCAATAAAATTTTTTACCCAGCTAAATTTCCTTTAAGAGGGAAGGCTAACCTCTGACCCCAGGATTTACCATTAACAGACCTTCACTGGAAGAATGACTGAAAGGTGTGCTTGATTAAGAAGAAAAATGGACCCTGCAAACAGATGGGAGACAAGGAGCAGAATTTAGCAAGGAAATTTGCAAACAATTTTGTAAAACCGAACAAAAATTAAAATTAAAAAAATGGGGGGGATTATGTTTTGTGGGACATAAAATTCTCATAATTTGGGAAACCCCGTTCTAAGAAAAGTATTCATAGAAAATGTAAGTATTCAAAGGAATACTTACATTTCCTTTGAATAGGAATAGAAATCACAACAGGTTAGAATTTTAAATTGTAGCTAAATGCTACAAAACCTCATAAAATTCAGGAATATAATACAGTCTTTTAAGTATTTTAATTATAATTTCACCTCCTCTAGAACACATTTATTGCCTACATTTTTTGCTCACTTCCTGATGTGAAAATAACTTTTAAAATTCATCCTATATGAAGAAGTAAAAAAGATATATTAGGCCGAAACCGGTTTGGCTCAGTGGATAGAGCGTCGGCCTGTGGACCGAAAGGTCCCAGGTTCGATTCCGGTCAAGGGCATATACATTGGTTGCGGTCACATTCCTGGTGGGGGATGTGCAGGAGGCAGCTGGTCGATGTAGCTCTCTCATCGATGTTTCTAGCTCTCTATCTCTCTCCCTTCCTCTCTGTGAAAAATCAATAAAATATATATATTTTAAAAAAAAAGATAAATTAGTCTTTTAACACAGTTGGTCAAACTTTGTTCTTTTAATATAAAATCTGCCATAGTTTAGAAAAGTTTATTTTAGCTTCACATTATTGGCATTGGGGGGAGTCTTCAGATACCTCCAGCCCTTTGATCTCACTGTCACAGCAAGCTGATCAAGGTCTCTGGGTTTCACCACACCCCGTATCCCTCCCACCCCTACCTTGCCAGGGCAGTTCTCAGCCGTGGAGTGTGCCAGGTCACGTGGCTCTCAGGTGGAGAGAGGAACCGTGTCTCAAGTCAGGTCCTTGTCTGTGGGGAAGACGCTGAGGCCCCATGCCCAATGCCCACTCCTCCCCCACAGCCCCAAGACCCCCATGGGAGCACGAAGCACCAGGCTACAGGACTCCATTCCTCTCTCTTGGGCTGCTGCTTCCTCCTGGTTTCAGAGCCTTGGGAGGGTCCAGTAAGTTAAGGCCCTGAAGCTAAAACGTAGGTACGTGGTAAATTCACCTCAAGCAGGAACTATAGAAAACAACATTAACCAAACAGCAATAATAGCAATAATGGGTAGAGGAACAATCAGTTCCCGCTCATAAGTCCACAGAAAGGAGAAAGTGGGGATCCTATAAAAACACTCTCATCTTCTCTGCGCACCCTTCCCCATTCCTCCCAAAGGCAGGAATGAAGAGCTCCACCTGAAGGAGAGTCTACCGGGAGGAAGAGCTCTCCATAGCGCTCTCCATGCCGGCTCAGCCCTGCTATTCCCTCCCCTTCAGCTCCGCCTGTCCCCAGGGAAGGAAGGTTCTGGTCTGTCTACGTCCAGGTGGTGAGCAGCCAGCCTTCTGAGGGAGGCCTGCTGTTGCCTTACTGTGCACGGGGCTCAGTCCCTCTAATTCATGAACAAAGTACAGAAGCCCATCTGGCCACAGATCTAAAATTACTGTCTCCAATCAACTTACATGAAGAGAGCTAATGTTATACTTTTATTTCCAATCTCTTTTTCCTGACTCTCTCCCCGATCCTTTCTCTGTATTGGTTCTGAATTCCAGAGAGAAAGAGAAGTGCTCTGTATGGGATAATCTACAACCCTAATAATGAAGGCTAAGTTGGAGATTTAAAAAAAAACAGGGGAAGCTAATAAACTAGATAATACAGAGGAAGAGAGAACAGAGCTACTGATTACCCCAGTCTTTCTTAAGTTGTGTCGCATGTTCAAGATGTAAGCATGACCTCTCAGAGAAAGAGAATATACATCTTCCAAAGCACTGTATGTGGGGGGAGGCAAAATCAATGCAATAGGAAACATTAACAAATATGGTAAATAAAAATCATAAAGTAAAATGGTAGAACTAAATCCAACTACCAGCAATCCTAATAAATGTAAACATTAAATTTACCTGTTTAAAATGACCATTATTTAATGATAAAAAAGAACAAATACCAAAAAAATATAATAATCCTGAGCTGCCATGTATCCAAAAATATAGGTTGGAAAATATATAAAACAAATGATGATATAAACTAATAGAATTATTATAACCCCCAATAATGATAGGCATTTTTAACACACATCTCTCAGAAACTGAAATAGAAAGCCTACAAATAATAACCCAATTAATAAGCTTATTCAATGGACATATATAGAATCCTGCCCCCAAGAATTAAAGAAAACAGATCATTACTAGAGGGTGACCACTACCCAGTCACAACAATACCAGTGCAATATAGTCAGAAATTTAAAAACCAACAATGCGATATAGTTAGAAATTTAAAAACCAACAAGATAATTAGAAATTCTTTTTAGAAACTAAAAAGCTGTTTAAGATAGATAGATGAAAAGGCAACTAGAGAGATAAATAAGAGATGATAGAATCATACTATACAGAATTCCCCGAACTGCTTTTGTCATTGAATAATAGATTGTGCATCTTCTTTTATGTTAATAACTAGAGGTCTGGTGTACGGATCCATGCACTGGTGGGGTCCCTCAGCCTGGCTGCGCCCTCGTGCAATCCAGGACCCCTTGGGGGGTGTTGGACTGCCGGTTTCAGGCCAAACTAGAAGCCCGACATCCCTCTAGGGATGTAGTAGTGGGTGAAGTGGCAGGCAGCCAGGTGTTGTGCTGCCCCCACTCATCCCGGCCCTGCTGCACCTGCCACCACTGCTCGGTGGGTAGCACACAGCCACGGAGGCGGGAGAGGCTCGCATGTCTGGCTCCCGTCAGTCAGCTGAGTGGAGCTCCCACTGTGGGAGTGCACTGACCACCAAGGGACAGCTCCTGCATTGAGCATCTGCCCCCTGGTGGTCAGTGCACATCATAGCAACTGGTCCACCGGTTGTTCCGGTCATTCGGTCCTAACGGTCACTTAGGCTTTTATACTAGTATATATGGAAGATTATAGATCCTTGTCAACATTTTACCACTTGTATAGTATTTCATCATCTGAATGTAATGATTTATTTGCTGCTGAATCATTTATGAGTCAACATTTTGGTTCTGTGGCAGAAACTGCAGGTTGCCCCTAATATTCCTTCTTTCCTTTTCCTTAGTAAC
Source organism: Pipistrellus hanaki (assembly GCF_964339955.1). Classification (NCBI taxonomy): domain Eukaryota; kingdom Metazoa; phylum Chordata; class Mammalia; order Chiroptera; family Vespertilionidae; genus Pipistrellus; species Pipistrellus hanaki. Next base: position 84,258,812 of record NC_140509.1, on the reverse strand, counting down.
AAGATTCCTTATTTTTAGCTATGCAGATGCTGTTTGGAATAAAGGCTTATTTCCCAGTTCCTTTTGTAGTCAGGTGTGGCCATGTGACAAACTGAAATGTTATGTTTAACTTCCAGGAACTATCTTTAAAAAGAAGAACCGAGCTTTCTTCTTCATATCTTCCTGCTGGCCAGAGTATAAATAACTATCTCAGACCACAAGCTAAAATCTTCATGTTGAAGAGATTGCAGACACAAAATAGAAGGAACCTGGGTCACTACTGACATGAAGCTGCAATATTGGCTATGGATTGCTTATCTAGGGACTTTATTACATGGTAGGAAAATAAACTTCTAACTCAGTTAAGCTATTGGGATTTGGGATTTTCCTGAATAACACGTTTGCCAAATATTTTGCCATAATGATTAGTTGTTATAACCATTCTTTTATGTACATATTTTCCTAATGTTCTAAAGATATGTATAAGTCATGGAATATATCCTTTTAATAGTTTTTGAGATGTATTGCCAAATTTCACTCCATTGCGTTTCTACCAGAAGTGTATAAAATGCTCCATTTTCCCATATCTGTTACCAGGCGAGGTATCATTCTTTCCATTCTTTGTCAGTCAGGTAGTCTTTTGATTAATAGGGTGATTAATTATTTTATACTTTTTCATTTTGCCATTTGTGCTTATTATTTTTTATGTGGCTTTTTCAAAGTTCCTTGATCATTTGTCTATCAAGGCATTCTTTTCCTAATTGACTTTAAAAAGACTCTTTACATATTAAATATGTAACTCTTTGCCTTACATATTATAAATATTTTCTTCAGTTTATTATGTTAAACATAGTTTGTGGTATTTTATGCAGAATTTTAAAACTTTCTCAGGATTTTTCTTGCTCTATATTTTCTGTCTCTGGTATTTTTTTTTTTTAGAAATCCTTCTCTTCTTATACATTATAGAAATATTTGCCTAAATATCCACCAATACTTTTATATGTTGTTTTGTTTTTCTTTGAGTTACTTTGAAATTGTTAATCTATCTAGTATTTCTTTTCTTCTATGGTAGGGATCCGAATTCTTTTTCTAAATAATCAAATATTTCAACTTTTATTGAATAAGCCATCCTCTATCCCCTGATACAAAATTCTATTTCTAGAAAAACTGAATTATCCTCATGTACATGGGTCATTTTTATTTTTATTTAGTTAGTTAGTTACTTATTTATATTTTGTTCATTCTCATCCCATGATATTTTTTCAATTGATTTTTTTTTTTTTTGAGAGAGTGAAAGGGAGGGAGGGAGAAGAGAGAGAGAGATGAATTTAAAAATATTTTTTCTTAATATTACAGCAAAATAATAATAAAAATACATCTATAAGAATTGGAAATTTTATTTGAATTTCATTATAATTTTATATTTATTTGCAGGTATTTGACACTTACATTATTGACACAATATATTGATATGACCCATCAATATATATATATTTTTTTTTTCTAAATTAAGTCACTTTTATCTTTTTCTGAGATGTTATCATACACTTGAAACTAACTATGCCATGAAGCATGATCATTTTGGTGAGCATGAGAAAGTTGTAAAGGCCTCTGCCTCCAATGTACTTATATTCCACTAGAGGTAATTAAGACGTCATTGAATTGGCACAGAGTTGTGCAAAACAGGAATAAAACTCTACATTATTACTGTAAATGCACTCTCTGCACACTGGCTGGATTGACAATGGCAGTAAGAGCAGAAGGGGACTGATCTAGAATGGTAAAGGAGAGGGAGGGGGCACTGTATGGGGCAGAAATAGCATTTGGATATAAAAAGCAAATTCTGAGGCAGGTTCACATGTGTTCTAGGCTAGCAAAGACAATATGAAGGTACAATAATTTTTAAAAAGAGAAATTAGGGAGAAGGGAACCAATTATTAGAAAACCTTTCAACATGGATCAGCAATATAGGTTTTATGTGAGCGAAAGTTTAAACTATTGCTGTTTCTGAAAATGAGAATGAAAAATCAAAATAATGCTTAAGGAATTACAATTCTTGCTGCAAGTGAGCACACAAGTTTGGATAAAAGACAATGAACAATCTGTTTAGGGAATTGGTGCAATAATTTATTTTGGAAATATTTTCACTCAATAACTTTTACAGAATATTACTGGTTAGATGCCTAGCATTGTGTCAGCGTTAAGATGATTTTGTTTGCAGGCCCAAATCTATTTTCCCAAGGCTTCATGACAGATGTCTAATGACACCACTTACAGAGGGAGACATTCCCCAGGTACTTCTGTACTTTGTTCAGCAGAAATGTAACTGCCCAACTGGATGTGTGATGGATGTCACTCGGTGATTAATGCAGCACAACCCTGCTTTACCCTCCGCAGCAGAGACCTCCATTGGACCCCTTGGGATATGTAAGTGCCTCATTTCTTAAGAAACTACAGTGAGATTAGGAAGAAGGGAGGGCTGCAGAAAGCAATTAGGAAGAGGGCAGTTTAATCCCTCCTTCTTACTGAAAAGCAGCTTCGACCAAGGCACTGCTACTAAAAGGAACTTGAACCTACAAAGCAGTTTGCGAGAAAACGATCAAACAGGCAAGTCAGAGGAGTAAGTGAAACAGCTATTAGAGCAACCTGTTTCTCTTCTTCTGTTTGTTTTTTTCAATGCATTGAGTCCAATCACGGAGACATCTCACTGAAATATGTATTTGTAAGCCCTGTGAGGTCGGCAAAAGCCACTCTTCCTGTAGCATGAGTACATGTTTTCAACATATAATTGATGTCTAATGATGTGAAGCAAAATACTTTTGTGTCTGGCTGTTGCTGCTATTTAGCACTGGAAGAGTCATGTGGAATTAGACATCTCCTACAAAGTGATTTTCAAAATATTCACTTCATTTGTGCCTTTAATTCCCCTCCAATTTCCCTTACTCAGAATTAATAGCTGCTAAGTGAGATGGAATGAGAGGAGATGACAAAGCACGGGTTTTTTGCAAAAGCACTTGAAACATTCTTAAACTGAAGTGTAATTGACATATAACATTATATTAGTTTCAGGCATAAACATAATGATTCAATATTTGTATACATTGCAAAATGATCACCATGAAAACATCCATCTCAACACACTGTTACAAAAAATTATTTTCTCTTGTGATGAGACCTTTTAGATCAAATCTCTTAACAACTTTCAGATATGTAGTGCAGTGTTATTAACTATAGTCACCATGCTGTATAACATTTAATTTTTTCTTTCAAGCCCACTTTCCCGCAGACTTGGTGTGCCTATGTCCTTGAGCATCTCCTCTGACCTCAGGGCACCTTATCTCTTTAGACAACTATTGAAAGAGACCAGGGCTGCAGGAGGGAGAAAAGAGAAGAAGGAACTAATGATATGTGTCTCCTTGTTCCTGTTGTTGAAAACGTCTATATGTTGTGGTTCCCAATGAAATATTTAATATAGATAAAAGTGCTTTCACAATTAGCTACATGTTTTTATAAGAATAATATGTGCTCATGGCAACAAACAAAGAAATAAAGCAGAACAACAATAAAACAAACAAACAAAAAGAAAGTAAATGGTCCAGAAGAATGCACAAATACTTCTCACCTACTTTCCAGAGGTTTTTCCAAAGCATATATATAAAATATTAGTTTATTTTAGATAAATGTATTATATATGTTCTCCAACTTGTTTTTATTTTGTGTGTGTGTGTGTGTGTGTGTGTGTGTGTGTGTGCGCGTGCGCGCAAAAAGCTACTTATCTTGGACTTCTTTCTGGCAGCACATATAGCTCTATTTCCTTCACTCAAACATCTACATGCATGCACAGATGTGCCTTAACATGTAGGAGAACACAATCCTAACGGATGGGCCTTCGGCTGGTTGTTAGCTATCCTATATAACAAAGAGGTAATATGCAAATTAACCCTCATGCCCTCACAAGATAGTTGCCTACAACCAGGCCAACAGGGAGGTTAGTGAGGGACAACCAAATGACTGAACAGCAGGCTGTGTGGGGCGACCAGGCCAGCTGTGAGGGGCGAGCAGGCCAGCAAGGGAGGCAGTTGGGGGCGACCAGGCCAGCAGGGGAGGCCAGTTGGGGGCGACCAGGCTGGCAGGGGGGCAGTTTTAGGCGATTAGGCTGGCAGGGGGGAGGACAGTGAGGGGCAACTAGGCCGGTAGGGGGGACATTTGGGGCACTTAGGGGCGACCAGGTCAGTAGGGGGGGCAGTAAGAGGAGACCAGGCTGGCAAGGGAGACAGAAGTGACCAGGTCAGCAGGGAAGGGCAGTTGGGGGCGACCTGGCCAGCAGCGGGGGGCAATTAGGGGTGACCAGGCCAGCAGGGGGGGAAGTTAGGGGCAACCAGGCAGGCAGGCAGGTGAGTGATTAGGAGCCAGCAGTCCAGGATTGTGAGAGGGATGTCCAACTGCCAGTTTAGGCCCAATCCCGGGGATTGGAGAGGGTGCAGGCAAGGCTGAGGGGACCCCCTCCCCATGCGCAAATATTGTGCACCGGGCCAGTGAACAAATTTTGTGCACTGAGCCTCTAGTTTACAAATAATGTGGCAATGATTATTCTTATTCATTCATGTAAAAACACTATAGGATAAATTTCTAAATGGAATTGGAAGATCAAAGGATGTATTTAAATTTAAAAGTAACATTTATAGGTTAAAGCTTAATTCATCCTGCCAAACTGCTCTCAAAAGGGTTGTCTCAGTTTACACTGTTTTTGATGGAGCCCAAAACTGCACAGTTTCCACACCCACAAATAGCTCCGTCCATGGCAATATTAAAGAGAAAAAGTTACTTCTCCATTTTAGAAGTTTTCATTTCTTCACTTATAATTGAGCTTGGACTTTGTATATGCTTATCAGATTCTCCCTCATCCACCCCTGCAAACAAACTGTTTATTATTTTTAAATCCATTTGTTTACCTTTTTATTGATATGTAAAAACATTTGGATATTAAGGAAATAAACACTTTGTTATACATTCTAAAGATGTTTTTCCTTATTCTATCTTCCACATCTCTGAACCACTCTTTCATCTCTTCCATCTCTTTCTGTGCTTCATTCTAGGTGATTTCCTCATATATATCTCCTTGTTGGCTAATTTTCTCTTTGGATGTGTCTAAAATGCTATTTAACCTATCCAGTGAGATTTTAATGAGCATCATTTTCATTTCTATACCTTTCATTTGCTTCTTTTCAAATTTGCCTATTCTTTATTTCCATGGTGTCTTATTGTTTCATTATGTTTTCTGTCCTTTAAAATCTCTTCATTCACTTTATTTATTATAGAGAGTTTTTTATTTTGTTTGGTTACTTGTAGATGTTCTGGTGCTAATTCTCTTAATTTTTCCTCTGATGCCTCTCCATTATGGTAGTTTATAACATCTTCTTACTGTTGTTGTGAATCATCTTCAGAGGGTTCAGTTGTTTTTCAGAGAGAGCCTTTTGAGATGGACTAAATTGTGTTCTCTCTCCTCCAAAATGTATATGCTGAAGTTCTAACCCCTTTATGTAATTTATTTGTACATAGGGTATTTAAAGAAATAACTAACAGCTCAGCAGCATGGTTCAGTGGTTGAGCATCGACCTATTAACCAGGAGGTAATGGTTGATTCCCAGTTAGGACACATGCCCAGATTGTAGGCTTAATCCCCAGTGTGGTGCATGTAGGAGGCAGCTCATCAATGATTCTTTCTCATCATTGATGCTTCTCTCTCTCTCTCTCTCTCTCTCTCTCTCTCTCTCTCTCTCTCTCTCTCTCTCTCTTCATTCCTCTCTGATCAATTAAAAAAAAAATTAAAAAGTAACTAACATAAATGAGGACATAAAGGTGGTGCCCTAATCCAATATGATTAGTGTCCTTATGAGAAGTAGAAGAAATACCAAACATGCATGAACATAGAGAAAAGGCCATGTGAAGAGGCATCAAGAAGGCCATCTGCAAATCAAGGTGAGAAGAGAAAACAACTGTCAATACCTTGATCTTAGACTTTCAGTCTCCAGAAGAGAAGACAAATTCCATTACTCAAGCCACCCAGTTGTGGTATTTTGTCATGGCAAGAGCCCACATCAGACTTCAAGCTGGGAGTGTCAGATGATCTTACCGAATGTAACAACCAATAAATAGCATGTCCCGGCACAGACTGAATGGGTAAAATGTGCTTGCTGTGAGATCCTCACAGCATTCCACATTCTCTTGACAACTTGGGTTGTGGGAGGATGAAGTAGGAGAAGCATAATGCTCTCTCTCTCTCTTTCTAAGGCAACATGAGTTCAAGCAGTAAAGCCTATTATTTACAAAGAATATTTCCATTTTTTTCTAATATCCATCTAATAACTATGACCAAAGGAAGGGATGGATTGAAGGAAACTATGAACTAACCTCCAGTGGGAACCAAGAGACCTTCTGCCTTTCCAGACTGTTCCATTATAGCTTCAACCTTACCCATAATTCAAGTTGTCCTTAAAAGAGTCCTTGAAACTTTAAATTGGCTCATTCTTCTCATTCCCATTTGCAAAGCAAGTGGTTGGGTATTGTTATCCCAATGCCATTTAATTTCCTGGAATGATGGCAAAGCAAGTCACGCTGCATTTGTACAGACTTCTTTGTAAAATATTTGCCTGGAGCCTGCCTTCTCCAAGAATTATGCCAAACCAGCAGGATGGGCATCTCTTGGGGGCTTCTTCAGGGTAGCATGTGGGTCCCACCCCAAAACTACCAAATCGAAGCTGCAATTTGTCAAGATCGTCAAGTGATGCCTAAGCTCATCGAGTTTGAGAAACACTGGTGTAGAGTATTGTGCTCTCCACCTAAGAGAGACGCACCCCTTTAGACTCATTAGTAAAACCTCAGGAGCAAGACAAAGGTTTTCCTGTAAACCTAATGTGGCATTTTGATATTCTACTAACAATTAGGAATCACAGTAGGGTCTCTTTTTCCCCATATAAGAAAACCTAATATGTAAGTCTACAAATGAATCAGAAAAATTGTTTCCATTTCAATTTGGCATGAGTGCAGTCTTGCTCACAACTGCTAAATTGGAAGCAAAGAACTGTTTCCTTTCAGGTTAATGGGTTTCCCCTCATCAAGCCGTCCTTCTTTCATGTAATCTAGACTTGCCTCCACCTATTTATTTTTTTGATAACTGTTCTTCTTTTTAATAGGATTATCCATCCTTCCAATATTAACAGCAATTAGACGCACCTCATGGTGCGTCATGCCAACTCAATCTGCGACTGTCAGAGTAGGATGATCTTAGTCTTGTCTCAGTAACACACTTTGACAACCAAAACAAAGCAGCAGGCAAAATACACGAAGAGAATTAACAACACGGGATCACGGAAGACAGGGACTTCTCCAACATGATGGCTGCCTCTGCCCATTCTATCCGCATGGAAACACTGGTGCTCACCAGGCTCGTACTGGTGAGCGGTGACATAGACTTCAATTGTATTTTTTAAAAAGGTGTTTAGAGGAGATTCTTTAAATGCCTTAGAAACATTAACATTCTCTTTCCAATTCTAATCTATTTAATTTTATCGGAAAACATTTACATAGCTCATCAGCCAACTCCAGTATTGAGTAATATTTAGCATGCTGTAATCATGAGAGGGAGAGATTTAGATTAAATGCTGCTTTTTATTACTATTCAATCATCATAAGTTGTCCCATTTTTTATCTTTTTAGTCAACAGATTTCAAAGGTGGGAAAATAACTTCATTTACAGATATACCTATATTTATCTCCTATTATATCTTCCATTAGTGTCTACATGAGATTTATTCCTGGTGATTCCCAACAAAGTAAATGTGAATCTTCCAACACCAGATGCTAATAATAAAGACAAATGCTCTCTATCTCACAGAGAAGTTACGAGAATAAATTAAATAATACTTACAGAGGAATTTGACCTTACCAGAGAGAGCATATAAATGAAATGTGAAAAACAAACATTTAAAGAACAAAAATTTCATTCAATTGTAGTCAAATTGACTTGACAGTCCCAAATTAGGCTCTGAGTAAAGAAAACAGGCCTACTCATAGTGCTTTCCCTGGCTGTGGATCAATGCCAAGTACTGGACAATGAATTCCAGGTCTGGGCTGCAACCTCGGGCATCCGTTTGGATATGTGCAAAATGAGCTCTTTGTCTTTCTCTATATGTTTACATTTTTTATACTTGCAATACTGGTAAAGCTTTGCATACGTTGGGATAAATGATCAGTTATTTTAAACCTCTTTCTACATTGAATAACATACAAGGATTGTTAATAAAGGAAACATAAATGTTGACATAGATGACACATATACATCCAGACAAACGCTTTTTACATTTATATTATCTAGAACCAAAAAGGAGTTTTCAGCAGGACAATGGACAAAGATAGAATCCTAGTTATTCTATTGAAAGGCAAAGCTGTCCTCATAAGTATGGGAGAACTCATTTTTTTAAAAATTGACTTTCTAGAGCGCTGGGGGAAGGGAGAGAGAGATTCATTGGTTGCCTTCCCTAATGCACTTCGACAGGGACTGAACCCACGACCCAGGTATATTCCCTGACCAGGGATGGAATTTGCAACCCTTTGGGCACAGGATGATGCTCCAACCAACTGAGCCAGCCAGCCAGGGCAAAGCTCATTTTCAAAGGGGTTATTTGTGGGACACAGGAGAGTCACCCAACCCACCTATTTTTCAAACACCCAGCCACACTGGCCCAGGTTCTACCATTTAAAGTTCTTCTGAGTTAAAAGAAGCAGCTGCATAGTTATGGAAAAAGGCAAGATTAAAACTGCAGGAAGACCCACAATGTAAGCAACCAACACTGCATCCCTACTTTGTGCCAGGCACTATTCTAAGTACTTTACCAGAACTATCTCATTTAATTCCCAGTTCAACCCTTTGGAATAGGTACAATTCTTATTCCAATGTTAACAGATGGGCAAACAGGCACAGAGAGGTTAAGAGGCCTGCCCGCGATGGCACAAGCTGCAAATGGCATAGCTAGATCCCCGACCCAAAACTTCTGAGTCTGCACTCAGAACCATCGTGTTTTCCTACAAGTGTAGGTGCTAGCACCATACAATCTATTACTGTTTTAAAATGAGACACGCTATAATTTACCAACTTTGATGTAAGAAAAATGTGAAAACTGACACATTTTGGATTGCTTGAGCAATTGTTGATTTTTTCTAGAACAGCCCAGGTTTTAAGATTCGGGCAGTCTCGAACCTTCCTTTTCAGAGAACGTATCAGCAGCAAACATTTGCAGTACAATCTTACTGTGTTGAATTGCTCACCAAGAACAGAGCACATGCTAAAAGAAAAGCACTCTTGTTGAGCCAAAGCAGATATTTGGGTGGGAATGAGAAATGCAACATGAAAGTGAATTTAGAGGTGGGAATACCAGAGGAGCTTAGATAATATACTGCGAGTAATTGACATCTATCTATATTAATAAAAGGATGATATGCAAATTGGTTGGGACGCCCTCACACAATGACCAAACAGCAGCTGCATAGGGTGACCAGGCTGGCAGGGGGATGTGGGGAGGTTGGGGAAGTTAGGGGCGACCAGGCCAGCAGCGGGGGTTGGGGGGGGCAGGTGGGAGTGACCATGCCGGCTGCGGGGGGGGGGGGGGAGGAGGGGGGCAGTTAGGGTTGATCAGGCCAGCTGGGGGGGGGTGACCAGCCAGCACTGGGGGTAATTAGAGTTACCAGGCCATCAATGGGGTAGTTAGGGGTGATCAGGCTGGCAGGCAGATGAGCAGTTAGGAGTCAGGAGTCCTGCCTGGATTGTGAGAGGAATGTCCTAGATTGGAGAGGATGCAGGCTGGGCTGAAGGGACCCCCTCCTGATGTATGAATTCATGCACCAGGCCTCTAGTTACAATATAACTAACTTCTATAGTAAGAAGCTACTATGGATCTTTGAATATAGAATAGTTTCTTGATACATACAATGTGAAAAAGGCCTTTAGAATTGTTCTCTAATGGCAGAAATATGTGCTGTACATGTTTTTTTAAAATTTCTTTTATCTCAAAAAACATGTGGCTTTTGAAAGAGATGAACTGATACCCCAGGTTCCCTGCTCCTAACAGAACACTGTAATATGGTTAAGTACAAACCTTTCCATAGCAACAGACTTTGTATATAGACACGAGCCCTGTGTATCTCCCTTGAAGAAAGCTTTCAGGTTATAACAGACAGATTCAAAATAAAGCCTATGATCCCAGCACCCTGAAGCCCGCTTCCCAACACACTCAAGAAAGGATACATCGACAAACCACTCACCGGGGCGTCTCATAGCTCATTTCTTTGCCTTCTTTTTTCTTTAAATGGCACTTCAGCCTTCATAGTTACAAAGGTTTCAAGAGCGGGGACTAGCACCACCTGGAAAAAAAAAAAAAAAAAAAAAGGTGAAAAATCCAATACAATCATGGTTTGAGAAGTTCAGCACTGGGCTTATTGAATAGCATTGGAAGTATTGGTTTCTCTATCTTGAGACCAAAGGCATTCATGCCTGCTACCCTTCACTGTTATATTTAGTGTTTTTCCACTTTAAGAACATTATGTGAACACCGGCAACTTGGTTAGCTATAATTCTATAATAGCCATTCATATAGGGGGAAGGTAGCTTGGGGGCCGATATCTTGAAATGTGTTCATTAGCCCAACACAAAAAAAACATGGCATTCGGCAATTGGAAGTCCTGGCTACAGGAGGGGCAAACCAGACTTATGCGGAGAGTTGTGTATGTAACCCATGATGAGATTCCCCAAACACTCTCCTATGCAGAGTGGGTGCCTCCCTTTGCTCAGCCCAATTAGGCAGGAGGCGCTGCCTGGGGCCGGGGAGGAACCTACTCGCTATTGTATCCGCGTGGGGAGAAGTGAATGTTCTGTGCAGCTAACACTGTGCTTTGTTTTTCACATGCGGAACCAGGCTCGAGGCTGCTATTGATTATGCTTGGGAGAGAGGAAGTTCGTGATATGTTGCGAGTGTATGTACTATATTTCATCCCTATTCGGATTTAAAGCAGCACCCTCCTCCAAAGGGTCTACTCTAAAGGTTGGATGCCGCAAAGTGAAACAGATGGTCCAGTTTTATGTTTCTTTTCCTTTAGGATTTCTTATGCAGCTCAGGGACCTTGGTCTTCTGGGATCCCAAATTATATTTCAGCCCATTATACGTATATCCGTGCTGATTCTAAGATGGTATGTAAGAATTATTCAAGACCCACTCGGCCGCAGCCTTCGCTGGTTCTTAGTCTGCCATGTGCTGTTCATTTTAATTGAAAATATTCTAAAAGCAAGATTGATGTGTTTTCTATCCCCTTAAAATAGGAACAGGTTCTGGGCTCATAATTGAGCACTCATAAGCCCCCTCTCCTTATTAACATGCCCTCTCTAATTTGTGCCTCTGTTTGCACAATATAAATGGCCTCTAACAGTCCTTCATTCATACAATGGTCTCACTAACCCAAAGAAAATTAGTAGCAGCCAAAGGCCTATTTTTACTGACACAGAGACAAAAATGCTAATTACCTTAAAATATTCTCAAGTGTATATCTTTGGCACCCTTCCAGGCAAGGCTCAAAAGTTTTTTTCTTTTCCCCTGTTATTTAGTAGTTATAGGGAAAGTTGTTTTTGTTTTATATCCAGGCTTCCACATATGTATAAATTTATATTTACAAATTTAAATCTTTTGAATCTAGAGTCCTGATGATGATGTGAAGTATTCGTTTGCTTTCTCCTTACTCATGAATACATTTGAGAGCATTATTCATTTGTGATTAACTATGGTCTTACTATTTTGTTAAGGCACTCAGGGACATTTGCAGAAAATAAAAGTCTAAAAATTTGAATTCATTTAAACATATTAGTTACCATAAAATATTATTCTCAGAGTCACTTTTCTCTGATTATTAAATTTATTTGTACAAGTTTATACCCTGAAGCACTCCCTTTTGAAATGGTTTTAAAACTGAAACCTCTTACGTACAAAATTCAATGTGACTTACTAAATTATGATATCAGGTGTGCTGAAAATATTTACATAAAAGCAGTAAAATTTTTATCATGTATGCAACATATATTTATTGAGGATGCACTATTTTTAGAGTACTTTGCTAGCCCTAGTAATGTAAAAAAAAGAAAAAATCAATAAGCTAAAAGGACTTGCCCCTTGAGGGAGTTTAAAATTCAAGTTTAGAGAAAGTGTCCATCCATGGATAAATGCGTAAAGAATATATATATATATATATATATATATATATATATATATATACACACACACAATGAAATATTATTCAGCTATAAAAAGGAGGAAATATTGCTATTTGTGACAATATGATGGCCCTTAAGGGTATTATGTTAAGTAAAATAAGTCAGACAGAGGAAGACAAATATTTTATGATCTCACTTACATGTGAAATCTAAAAAGAAAAAAGAAAAAGAAGTTCATGGATATAGATAACAGATTAGTAGTTGCCAGAGGCAGGGCATGGAGGTGGGATTAGGTGAAATGAGTGAAAGGGTAAAAAAAAATACAAACTTCCAGGTATAAAATAAATAATCATATCCTGATTGTATAGATAATAATACTTTGGTGCACATTGAAGGCAGCTATGCTCACCACTATACCACCAACGCAGCTTCTTTGGTGCATATTGAAAGTTGCTAAAAGAGAGGATCTTAAAAGTTTTAATCACACACACAAAAAAACTTAACATCTATCACACACACATGTAACTATGTGTAGTGCTAGATGTTAACTAGAATTATTGTGGTGATTGTTTTTCAATATACAAACAGCTATAAAATCATTACACTGTACATCAGAAACTCATATTACATGTCAATTATACCTCAATACATTTTTTTAAAAAAATCAAGTTTGAATAAAAAATATATTCAGACTAAAAGTTAAATAACAGCATAGAACAGTGATTTTTAACCTGTGTGCTACAAGAATGTTTTGAAACATGCAATATCTAACCATTTAATCAGGGGCTGGCTTATTTTCCTTTAAATTTTCATTAGGGAAATGCAAAGTGAACTGCAATGAGATATTACTGCACACCCACTAGAAAAGCCACAGACAGACACTAGCCAGTGTTAGCCAGGATGTGGAGAAACTAGAATCCTCATAGGTTGCTGATGGACATATAAAGTGATATAGCCACTCTGACAGATTTGCATTCTCCTAAAAAGTTAAACATAAACTTATCATCAACTCAACAAGTCACTCCTAGGAATCTACAAAGATATGTAGATGAATGTTCAAAACAGCATTATTCATAATAGCCTAAAAGGCAATTTTATAGAGACTGTAAAAACATCAATGATTCCTTAGGGCTGGGAGCAAGAAAAGGGATGAACTAACGCAAATGGGTGTGAGGGAACTTTAGGGGGTTAGGAAAAATGTTCTAAGACTGCATTCTAGTGATGGCTGCACAACTGTATACATTTACTAAAAATCAGTAAGATGTATACTTACAATGAGTGGATTTTATGGTATGTAAATTACCGTATCTATAATAATAAAAGCATAATATGCTAATTAGACCAGATAGCTGAATGACCTTTTGGACATCATTCCGAATGTCCTTCCAGACAAAGCCTTGGCAGCAGGAGCCAAGGCAGAGGCAGTTAGGGATAATCAGGCAGGCAAGCAGAGTTATTAGGTACGATCAAGCAGGCAGGCAGAATGGTTAGGGAAGATCAAGCAGGCAGGCAGGCAGGCAGAGGGGTTAGGGGTGATCAGGAAGTCAGGCAGAGGTGGTCAGGGGCAATCAGGCAGGAAGGCAGAGGGGTTAGGGGCAATCAGGAAGGCAGGCAGAGGTGGTCAGGGGCAATCAGGCAGGCAGGTGAGCGGTTAAGGGCAATCAGGCAGGCAGGCAGGTGAGCTGTTAGGAGCCAGTGGTCCCGGATTTTAGAGGGATCCCTACAGGATGAGGTCTAAACTGGTAGTAGGACTTCCCCCAAGGGATCCTGGATTTCAAGAGGGTGCAGGCCAGGCTGAGGGGATTCCATCCTCCCCGTGCACGAATTTTGTGTACTGGGCCTCTAATCTATAATAAATAATAAAAGCATAATCTGTTAATTAGACTGGACATCTGAACGACCTTCTGGATGAAGCCAAGGCTGCGAGAGCCGAGGCAAGCCACCATGGCTCCGATGGCCGAGCCCTTTGCACAAATTTTGTGCATCGGGCCTCTAGTACTTTAATAAAGCTGTTAAAGAAAAAAAAAAAAAAAACAGTGTCACATATTTTTATAGGAATGGGTCAAGGTAGTCACCTGAACTTTTCAATGCTGAAATGTACTTCAAACATGTATCGATATCAGCAAATGTGAATAATGCTTCACAGTTTGCCATGTCCCTTACAATTTTCAAATGTACTTGTTTTCACACCAATCTTGTGAGGTAGGGTGAGCAAGTATTATGCAATGAGTAATGAGCACTTCTGTTTTTCCTTTTAGGTTTGTTCTGAGGAGACCTTAAACACTATAGAGAGCATATAATTTAAAAAGCACAGCCACCCTGGACAATGTAATAAAGTGGATGACAAGCATTAGCATCGCCCCGCGTACCCCTGATGCTTTTACAAAGACAATTATCCCCCATTTGCCAAACTACGCTAAACAACATGTAAGCTGCTTAGAGTGAATCTCCCAACTGGAGACTTGTTACAGGTCACTGTCAATGCACGGGGCCGAGCGACCTCACCTGCAGACTCACTCTTTGTCCGCCTGCCTCACTGAAGCTGGCTGTGGTTGCTCACTCTAATACATGCATTTACAAACACTGAAATGCATGTAATGTTGTTATATAGATGAGGCACACAGCGGCCAACATTAAGAAGCTTGTATTCCCCCACAGAAACAAAGCTGTCAAAAACCCCAAAATGGAAGCTAGTGTATTAATTTGGTTCATAGCAAAGCCTTCTCTATTATTTCTCTTGAAAGCTCAAAAGGAACTTAAACAACTCCAACTTAACCAGAAGCAAAGGATGACAGGTTTAAAGAAATGTGGCTTATAGTGTCCAATTATGTAATTTGAAAATGCATGTTGCGTATGCACAAATACATGGAAACCCAGTTAAAAATCACAGGAACCCTCCCTTATTTTGATGACATATAGGAAGACAGGCCAAACTGGCAGGGCTCTGCACCCAGCCCCAGATTGAATGCTCTGGGCCAGTGGAGGGCAAACTGCAGCTCGAGAGCCACATGTGGCTCTTTGGCCCCTTGAGTTTGGCTCTTCCACAAAATACCACGGCCTGGGCGAGTCTATTTTGAAGAAGTGGCGTTAGAAGAAGTTTAAGTTTAAAATATTTGGCTCTCCAAAGAAATTTCAATCGTTGTACCATTGATATTTGGCTCTATTGGCTAATGAGTTTGCCGACCACTACTCTGGGCTAACCTCTCCCTACCCCCTGCTCACAGAGTTAGGTGTGAAAGAAAGGAGCTCTCAGAGGTGGAGATCAGACCCCTCTACACTGAGCATCAGCCTTCCCATCTCAGACTCACAGTCGCAACGTTGTCTCCAGATAGGCTGATGCTACCACCGCTTCCCAAAGAAAGCGTGACTGCTCTGTGTGCTTAGTATTCTGTGCCTCCCTGTATGACTGCCGGCCATCCCTTTGCAGGGACAGGTGTTGCTTAAGGATGCTTCAAAGATCTTTGATCTAACACAAGCAGTGTGTCTTGACTATGACTGAAACGTGGACCAGGCTGGGTTAGTCTAAAGAAACGCAGAGATACTGAACTGATTGCAGTCAATAGTTCATTTTGATACTCTCATGTTGTAAGAATTTCATGTTCATTTATATGATGTGATGCATAAAGTCCTGGAAAAAGCATGGACTCGGGGACATGAAACTGTGTTCTGGAATGCACCCCTCTCATCTTGGGGAAGTTCCTCAACTTCTAGGACCTCTGTGTTCTCAACTGAAAAAAATAAAATAAAATAAAAAATCTGGTTTTTTGGATGACATATTCTCTAAGGTTCTAATCATAATTTGAAAATCATTTCGTGAGATATTGCTGTTATTCTACAAGATAAAAATATTTATCTGAATAATTCATTGAGGTCACACGTATGTTGACCTAACATGCCCTCTGGCCTTTGCTGAACTGTTAGAATAAAAAATACACAAAAACTTAGAATTTGAAACTCATAGGCATAGAATCCATCTGTGCTATCATAAAGTGCCACCAAAGTTACAGCTTCAGAACAAAAATGATAAAGATAGGAAGCAGATATTAATTGAATGATATTTCACAAACACATATATACATACAGTTGCAAGGAATGTCATCTCAAATAGCGCCTTTTATTTTCCTTTTAGTAAGTCTTCACACTTCCTAAAACCCGTGTTCCTCAAAGGTGGACCTTCAGTGGCCCTTGTGAGGATTCCAGGAATGAAATCCATTCCTCCCCTGGCTCCTTAGCACCTTGCTTTTTACCTGTTTTATTTATTTGGCTTCTATTTCATATTTTGTTTGGAAAAGATTCCTTGGGATAAATTCAGTCTGAAAGGCATTGCATTATATAATGTAAAATGTTTTGCTTAAATAGATCACTTTAAAGAAGTATTTTGTTATTCTAATATCACTTCAAATATATCATCTTACAAGTTTTTTCCAGCAAAACAACAACAACAAAGGTTAGAAAATAATTTTCCATTTGTAGTCTTTTCTGAGGCTATCAATGACATACTATATTTAACTTTAGAGTCCCTGCACAAATCATCAACTACTGTAATCACTGTACAAATATTAATATTTGATTCAAGGGATAGCCTAAGTTATAGCATAATCAGAATTCTGGATGGATAGGCTGCTAAATGGAAAAATCATGTTTAGACAGTTGTAATGAAACAAGTTTGAGAGTCTTATTATCATAAATTTGATCGATATTTGGTGCAATTTAATCTTTGCCTGGAAGA
This sequence comes from Pipistrellus hanaki, assembly GCF_964339955.1. Lineage (NCBI taxonomy): Eukaryota > Metazoa > Chordata > Mammalia > Chiroptera > Vespertilionidae > Pipistrellus > Pipistrellus hanaki. The sequence continues at coordinate 84,241,854 of NC_140509.1, read as the reverse complement.
TTTTTGAGAAAAGAAACAATCAGTAACTTAGATTAATCCCCCCTACTTCCCCTTCAGTCCCACTCATCCATCTCTTCCTCTGTGAGTGGCCGTTTTGGCCTGCTGGTAAGAACAAATTCCTCCTTGTTCCATAATGTAAGGAATTAAGAGTTGGTTTTTAATTTTATGTTTTAAGGACACATGTCAATGTTGATTTGTAAGTAAAAGACTACCCTGCTTTGAATATCACTGACTTTGTAAATTCACTCAGAGAACATAACAAGATAGTAAAAACACAATATAATCTTTGAGTCATTTCCCCCAGGACTTTGAATCTATTTACCACCCAGACAGGCTCTATGACACTGAGTGACTTTGTGAAATAAAGGATAGATTATTTCAGCCAAAGGATTTTCTCATTTCAGGTCCCTTCAATGTCTGCATTTCCCCCGCAGTAATGGATTTAGATTCCTCCATAAAATGCTGTGGGGACCACTGAGATAAAGTGTTATAAACATGACCACTGTATTGGAAGAAAGTATAAAGGAGTCCTTTCCTATGCAGAACACCCACCAGTAAATCACAGCAGGCCGAGAGGCAGCTGATGTCACATGAAGATCACCGCGGAATGTCCAGGAGAGTCAAACGGAATGGAGTCATTTCTCAGCTCTTTCCAAACCCCATGGAGCTGACAGCATGACACCCTCATCAATTCGAGCTTGTGTACCTCTTGGGTCTGATTTCCAGTAGGTCTGGCTCCCCGCACAAAGGAGGGTGAGGATTTCCTTTATAAGTGGTTCGCTTTCTCTTTTTTTCCTTCCTGCAGCATCCAGCCTGTTTTTCCCAAGTCCCATTCTAGGGAAAAGGCCAGCATTAATCAACTCCACAGGCTCATTCCAGAGGGGCTGAGCCTGCCACAGTGCTCACTCCCACCCACTTTTGTTGTTGCTGTGGGGAACCTGATGTGAGCGGGCAGACCTTCCAGAGCAGGATTTTGGGGTGTTTGTGGGGCCATCCCAGGGTTCTGAAGCGAAGCCACTGGGAGCTACCTTCCTTCTGTTGTTCTAAGTCCCCTTCCTGCCCGACATACATACATGTCCCAGGATCTCCGAATTCTCCCTGGGGAAACCACACAACCTGGAAAACGGCACCAACTGGCATCTTTACAGCCAGATTCAAAAGCCTGGTAGTTGCCACAGCAGCAGGTTTCCAGCATACAGGCTCAGAGAAAAGCCAGGAATTGCTGACCATCCCTGATACTGAAATTTTTTAAAGAGTCTTTGAAAGAAACAACTATTTTGTTGGAAATGAAAAATAACAACAACAAACCAGTAGAGAGCTGGGACAAAATATGATTCCACATAAGGATAAGGAAAACAGAGAAAAAAAGAATTAATTGCTTTCTTTGGATCAACTTAGATTCGTGCAGAAAGTAAAAACTGACTCTATCACTTTAATCCTAATGACCCTGTTGAAGTTGGTGGCAGAGCTCTGAAGCCTCACCTGTCCTTGACTATGAACTAGCTGGGCTTCTAAAGGGAATGGGGTGGAGCTAAGGGGGTGGGGAGAGTGAGGAGGTATCCTAAGCCTACTGCCCAGAATTCCCATTGACCCCTCTCCTGCTTCCTGGGCTAGCTGGGAATGGGAGGCTGGGACACTGTGTGCTCTTCAACTTGCATAACAAAGGCAGGTTCCCACCAGTGGCTCTAGCTGCAGCCACCTTGCGGGATTGCCCCAGAGAGACTCTGGCACAGAGGTGGAGAAAGCTCCATAAACAACCCCGGAACCCCTCCACCCAGGTCTTGTTACACCTGGTTTCTCAAGAGCAGCTTGCTCAGCCAACCTCCATAATCCCAGAGGAACGCCGGGGCAGGAGGCTGGATTCCAAACTACCTTGGCCGTAATTTATGGAGGGCTTTAAAAGTAGAAAATAAAACTTTGAACTCCACGCATCTGCAGCTTTATGGTTCAGGTGTGTTATTTACCTTCAGGGGCACCAAAGATCACTGAAGTTAAAGTGGAAGGGGAAAAAAAAAAAGTCTGTGAGCTGCCGAAGAGAAAAGCATGTCCAGACCCGACCGAGCTGGTTCTGCTACCACATTACCTTGGCGGGAGGAGAGAAGGCTGGGCCTCGCCCGGGCCCTCTTCTGATTGGCGGGGTTTCCTCTGCTCACAGCTTCAGTCCTCCTCTCCAGCTCTCCAGAGTCTAGAATAACGTGGCGGAGAAGGGGGCAGAGGGAAGAGGAAGGAGGACAGGAGAAGGGAATGAAAATGGCTTGTGAGGGAAAATGCAGTGGACCCTCGGTATCCTGAGGCGGGTGTGTGTGTGTGTGTGTGTGTGTGTGTGTGTGTGTGGCTGCAGGCCCCTTGGATAGCAAAATCCAAGGAGGCTCAAGTCCCTTGTATGAAAGGTGTAGCAGTTGCATGTAATCTACACTTTAAATCGTGTCTAGACTACCTATAAGAATGCCTAACACGCTGAAGCCGTTTTTGGCTCAGTGGATAGAACGTCTGCCTGCGGACTGAGGCGGACCGGGGTGGGGGGTGGGGGTTCCCTAAAAAATACCTAACGCAATGTAAATACTATTAACTAGTTGGTATGCCGTGTTGTTCAGGGAATGGTGACAGTAAGTAAAAGGCCTGCACACGTTCAGTACAGACACAGCCAGACTACGTATCAGCAACACCATCACACATCTCTCCCAAAGCATTCAGTCCGGGTGGGCTGGGTCCTGGAGGCGGCGCCCTCATGAGCAGGGGGGCCGGGGTGAAGTCACTGCCCGTGTACAGGGCGCTGGAGCCTGGGGGGGAAATGCTCCCCAGCAGCGGGTCTGCGTGCCCCCCCTGTTCCCAGCAGGGCCTGCTGAGCCTTCCCCTCCCTGCGGGCAGACACACCCCTTCCCGAGCCAGGAGCAGCGGGTCCCCTCTGCGGGGCGCCTGGACCGGCCCTGCCACTGTGGGCGAATTCAGTTCTGAAATTAGGATCCTCGTTCGGCGATAGTTCCCTCAGTGCGGCCCTTTAGTGCTGGGGAGCAGCCCCCAGGGAGGAGCCGCTTAGGCCCGGCCAGGGAGCCTCTGCTCCGGCTGCTGTGCCAGTGCCCGGCCTTCCCCTCCCCGCCCCCCAGTCCTTTCCCCAGGAAGAGGGGCAACTATTAGCAATCCCACTGATGGGTCTGTGTGAGAGTGCGTGTGTGTGAATGTGTGTCTGTGCGTGTGTGTGTGTGTGTGTGAGTGTGTGCGTGTGAATGTGTGCGTGTGTGTCTGTGTGTGCGTGTATGTGTGTGTGTGTGAGTGTGTGTGAATGTGTGCGTGTGTGTGTGAGTGTGCGTGTGTGTGAGCGTGTCTGGGTGTGTGAATGTGTGAGTGTGAGTGTGTGAATGTGTGTGCACATGCGTGTGTGTATGAGTGTGAATGTGTGTCTGAGTGTATGTGAGTGTGTGAGTATAAGTGTGTGTGTGAAAGAGTGGGTGTGTGTATAAGTGTGTGTGTGAGTGTGTGTATGTGTGTGTGAGTGTGTGTGTGTGTGTGAGTGTCTGGGTGTGTGTGTGACAGTGTGAGTGTGTGTGTGTGTGTGTGAGTGAGCGTGTCTGGGTGTGTGTGTGACAGTGTGTGTGTGTGTGTGAGTGAGCGTGTCTGGGTGTGTGTGTAACAGTGTGAGTGTGTGTGTGTGTGTGTGTGTGAGTGTGAGTGTGACAGTGTGTGTGAGAGTATGTGTGAGTGTGTGAGTGTGTGAATGTGTGTGTGAGTGTGTGAGTGTCTGGGTGTGTGTGTGACAGTGTGTGTGTGTGAGTGAGCGTGTCTGGGTGTGTATGTGAGTGTGTGTGTGTGTGTGAGTGTGAGCCTTTCTGGGTGTGTGTGTGTTGGCGGGGCTGGGAAGTTACCTAGAGCCTCAGAGGGCCTAGGCTGGCCCTGCAGACAGAGCGCAGAGTGGAGGCCCGGCCCGGCCTGGCCCAGTGCCGCCCGCCCCGCCCGCCCCGCCCGCCAGAGCCTCCGAAGGCCCGACCGGTTCCCCGGCTCCGCCTCCCGCAGCGGCCGGGCGGGCGGGCGGGCGGGCGGGCTCAGAAGTGCGCCGCGAGGTCCCGCCTTCTCAGGCCCCGCCCCTTCCCCCGCGGCCTGCCCTGCCTAGGCCCCGCCCCTTCCCTCGTGGCCTGTCCTGCCCTTCCCTTTCACGGCCCCGCCCCTTCCCAGGCCCCGCCCCTTCCCGCGGCCCGCCCCGCCCCTTCCCTCCCCAGGCCCGCCCCCCTCGCGGCCGCTCCTTTCCAGAGGAAGCGTCTAGAACGCAGGCCCAGGCTCTGGCTAGCCCAGCGTTTGTGATGTGTCAACAGCTTTGTTGTCAATCAGTCGCGTCTGTGCGTTTCACGCGTCCCCAGGCGAATGCTTAGGTAAAAAAGGAGCTATTTCACCCCCACGTATATATTAATCTCCGGGCTCTGCCACCTCTCAGTTGCTCTCTTCACTGATCCTTTTGGATGCTGCTTCCCGCGCTGAGGTCCTGCAGTGCACACTCGCTGCAGCTGCTGAGGTGGATCGTGTGGTCAGAAGGTAGACCTCACCAGCTTTTAAACAAGAGCGTTTCACCCGAAGATTGTGGCGGATGGGTAGCAGAAAGGAAGAGAACCTCGCAAACTTCCCAGCCTCAAGGCAGCGTGGGTCCCTTCAGATTGCCGTGGATTCCTGCTGAGCGGGGAGGGTCCCCCCAGCGTCACCCCTTCTTTCTCCGCAGGAGACAGCTCTGTCTCACGGGTGCAGTGATTTATGTGCACCACGTAAGCAGTGCTCTGGAGTTCGGAGGAATGCACAGTGCAGCATGACTGGACGGCGCAATACACTTCGGGGAACATGTGGAATGCACCGAATGTTTTCTTTTCCTTCTTTCAAAGCCAGTTTAAATCTGCTTCAGTGACGAAACGGTTTAACCATGTGCAAATGTGTAATTCTGCCTCCGGACAGAGCCAGCCAGGATCGGGGCGGCTGGCCATGCCAAGGCTGGAGGCCAGCTTAGTCACCAGAGGTTTTCTGAGCCATAGATTTCCCCCTAAATTTAGAATAAGCTGAAAGAATAGAGTGATGACTGCTTTTTGCAGAGTCAATGCCTTTCTTTCTACCCCCCTTTAAAAAAAAAAAAAAAAATATATATATATATATATATATATATATATATATATATATATATATACTTTTAAGGAGAAAGGGGCATATGTTTTATCCCCTGCCTCCACCCCTCCCCCGTGTAGATAGTTTGGGTATTAACAAAATTGAGTTTAATGATAAAATATTCTTGCCAAAACCGGTTTGGCTCAGTGGATAGAGTGTCAGTCGGCAGACTGAAGGGTCCCAGGTTCGATTCCGGTCAAGGGCATGTACCTTGGTTGCAGGCACATCCCCAGAGTGGTGGTGGTGGGGTTGTGCAGGAGGCAGCTGATCGATGTTTCTAACTCTCTATCTCTCTTCCTCTCTGTAAAAAAATCAATAAAAAAAAATATATTTTTAAAAAGGAAATATTCTTATTAAAAAGTATTGTCAGACTACAAAATTTTGCTAATCTGATGGGATGTGAAATGGTGTCTTGTTTTTAATTTGCATTTTCCTGATTATCTATGAGGTTGAATTTATGTGACCATTCTTCACCCCCCCACCCCCACCCATCTGCTTAGGGAAATACTTGTTTCTCTCTTTTACCCATTTAAGAAAATTGGTTTGTTTGTCTTGAAAGTTTTTCTTTTTAAGGTAGGGCAGATTCTTCCTGTAACCTCTAGTTACTCAATGGCTCCGGATTGCAAATAAATGGCCCATGGAGAATGAAGCTGAAAATAGAGGAATGCTTTCCTAAAAGAGATTATCTGGAAATTTGGATTTCAGAGGTAGAATGTAAGCATACAGCTTCATGCTGAATGGCAAAATATACCAATATTTATAAAGTGTCCCAAGAGAGGTCACAGAAATAGCAGCGTGCCACATTTACGTGAGAGCGAGGAGGTGAATTCTGTGCCCTGCTTCCTTTCCTGCCCTATTTCCCGGTGCTGAAATTTCGGTTTCGAGTATGGTTGTAGGAATGAGCTCCACGTGCCCCTTCTGCCCTTGTACCTGCACGTCAGACAGTGTGCGGACTTCAGTCATCAGTCTTCCGGTCTCTCCATTTCACCAGCGCCGAGCACGGGAAATCAATAGCAGATCACTTAACAATGCTCCAAAGACCTAAAAAGAGCCTGTTCAGGGAGGTTTAAACCAAAATAAAGGAACTTCAGAGTGGGTGTTCTTGTATTTGTTATTTTCCTTCGACTTGAAGAGAAACTCTTTGTCGCCATGTGCCCGGTTGCTAGGGTGGATGTTGGCCTAGGCTGTCAACTCAGATGTTTCCGATAGGGCAGAAGATAAGGTGGATCAGCTTATTCCTGTGGCCGTATGGGAAAATCTGAGAGGAAAATAAAGTGTGATTAATCACTTTTCAGCACACCAATGTTTAGATATGTACTTTAAGGTACAAATCACTTTGCAGTGATGTATAGCATTTTCTGTTTCTTATCTAAATGACTATGGAAAATAGAACTATTCTTAGAGATGGGGTGAAATGTACTATTTCCTACACGGTCTCTCATTATCTCCAAGTCTTGGATGCTATTTGTAAGATTGCAAATGTAAGATTTGGAAATAGAAGCTATTGCATTTTATTGCTATTGAATCCATCCAGATAATGTTTTCTTTAAAAATGACCTTACATCGTACCTTAATTGGGATGGGTGTATAGGTTCATCAACAGTAAGAGAATTGCATATTTAAAATAAGTGCATTTTAGAATATGTAAATTATTCCTTCAATTAAAAAAGAGAGAGAGAGGATTGAGACCTGGTCAGGTGGCTCAGTTGGTCGGAGCATCAACCTGTACACCAAAAGTTTTTGGGTTCCATTCCTGGTCAGGGCACATACCTAGGTTGCAGGTTTGATCCCGGTGGGGTGGTGTATAGGAGTCAACCAATCAATATTTCTCTCCCATTGATGTTTTTCTCTCTCTTTCTCTCACTCTTCTTTCCTCTCTCTAAAATCAATAAAAACACATCCTCAGCTGAGGATTAAAAAAGAGAGAGCCAAACCGGTTTCTGCATCAGGTGTTATTTTCTTAAATATCTTCTCTTCCCTCACTTTCTATTCTTTGCTCTGTCTGGAATTTCTACTTGATGTATATTTTGAAATGTCTTGATCTATTTTCCATAGTGCTTAAGTACAATTTCATAGTTACTCTGTTCTGCATTCTGAGAAATTTCTTCCAATCTATCTTCTGATTTGTATATTCTTTCTTCACTTTTGCCTTATTTATTCATTACCCTGTTCATTGCATTTTTAATTTCAGTGACTTTGTTTTCCATTGATAGAAATTCAATTTGATTCTTCTTCAGATTTGCTTATTGTATTGTTTATATATATATAATAGTTTCTATGATTGTGCTTATATCTTTCGTGTCCTGTTGTATATACAGTTCTCTGAATGCTGATTCTTCCTTTTGCTCTATCTGTTGATTCACCTCAGCATAATTTATTCCTTCATGGACCTTGTAATTTTTTCCTAAGAGATGTAAAAGTGTTCCCAAGGAATGAGTGTTTATTTTTACAACTAGAACTGGAGTCTGAGCTTGACTTTTTATTTAATTAAATATCCTAACTCTTTTACATGCTTTTGTGTAACCTGAGAGAACCACTGAGTCCTTCTAGTTAGCATAGGGACAGTCAACATGGGTCTCATCCTTGTTATGGGTAGGCACTGTGCGAGGTGCTTTCCATCGATGAACTTGATCCTTAGTGTTACCATCTGCAAAATGTCGTCTACCTCTAAGGGCTCTCCTGAGATGGTGATTTATTTACAGAGCATGGCCTGGTAAACTCTCATTAACTTAGTTGCTTTTTTATTGGCATGTTTCCTACAGAAGAAAGCAACCGCTGCATGCAGACTTTCCCTCCTGGGCCTTGAAAGATGGGTGAGATGCGGTCATGTGAGGGGACTTGTGAGGCCATTTCCGAGTGGGTATCCAAGCATAAGGGGAAGGCAGATAGAAGTTGGGTGCTGGTTCTGATGCTAGCCTGAGGGAAGTGGAAGTTGTACTTTGGGGAGTAGTTACAACAACTGAATGAATGGAATGTGAACAGACTGTGGCAAGTCCTATGTGCATAGTAGGGAATCTAATATTTCACGTGACGGGAACTAGGGGGGCATTGTAAGTTTTTGAAAGGGCAGAGAAACAATTACAGCAGGATTTTAGGAATAGGATTCTGGCAGGCAGGTGCTTATCAAAATGAGTTGGGATCGGGTGCAGAGACTGGAAGTATGAGGTGGCAGAAGTGGGTGAGAAAGAAATGACCAGGCCTGAGAGACAGGTCAAAACAGTGTTTTATACGACAAGGAATTTTGTAAAAAGCCAAAACAAATCAGATTATTTTATAAATGAATAAGCTAGAAATATGTAGTCACAATATTTGTAAGAGCAATCTGAATCAGAAATTAGGAGAAATAACCAAGGATTCTTTCTTCATCCTCCCAACCCCTAAAAAACTATTGTAATTTGAAAGTATATATATATATATACTGAGTGGCCAGGTTATTATGATCTCTAAACATATAATAATCTGGCCATTCAATATATATATATATATATATATATATATATATATATATATAGCCCAGTGCATGAATTCGTGCATGGGTGAGGGGGTCCGGCTAGCCTGGCCAGGGGTAATCTGGCCACTCAGTGTATATATTATTCAATGGAAAGTTTTCTTTTTTCTTACATTGCATGTGGTTTTGGGTACTTTCTTTTAATTAAATTAACTTAACGTGGATAAACTTTTTGAGTTTGTTTAGTTTTATAACAAAATTGTGGCATCTGTAGTTAATCCTGTTTTCCTAAGTGCCCATAAAATGATGCTAAATAATGGTTTTATCATGGTTGGGAGCTATAATGTTTTTCTTAACCTCTACAGAGGGTGGAGAAAGGGGGGTCAGGACACGCTACTGGGCAGACCCGGGGGAATGTCAGTGAGCTGAGCAAGCGCTGTCGGTGGGACGTGAATGAAAGGTTGAGTGGTGGTGCCATGCATGGGCGCCCGGACCTTGCCCCATTCCTGTCCTCGTGTGACAGCCCGCAGGGACACTGGAGGGCTGTGTGTGGCCCACGAGCCGCTTTCTTCCTCATCATTCTGGTAACAACCGGCTTTGTCAAAGGTCTCCCGTGACCTGCATGTGGCTAAACACAATGGAGATTTTGGGGTCCTCATCTTTTTTAGTTCTGAGCAGCCTTGACAATCACTCCTTTCATTTTGTTTCGTTTTGGTTTAAACAACCGAAATTTATTTTCTTACGGTTCTGGAGGCTGCAAGCCTGTGATCAAAGTGTCATCAGGTCGGTTCCCTCTGAGGCCTCTCTCTGGCTGGCAGATGCTACCCTCACGCTGTGCTCCGCATGTTCTTTTCCCTGCGCGTGTGCTCATAGAAGATCGACCTGGAGTGAACTAATAACCATCGCTAATATCTTCATAGGTAAGCTCGCTTACTGAGCGCATCTGGTTTTGTTTTTCATTTAGTTCCCTCTCTCCACCCTTCCCCCGAGTTGGTGAGAAAGTCAGCCTCGTCAGAGCAGGAGGGAGGAGAGCAGCGTTTGGTGTAGGTGGGTGACTTTGCATTCTGGACCTGGGTGAATTGCGGAAGTCAGCGATTCTCCCAGTGACCTCTCCAAGTTGACCATGAAGCTCAGTGGTGTTGAGAATATGCTGTAGCAGTTGCACCAGTTAAAACGATCGACCGAGGAAACATACTAGTAACCAGTGATAACAATTAGAGTGAATTCACTTAGCAAGGTTTGGCCTAAAGAAAAGACTATTTGTTGCTTTTACTTAGACGTACCGAAGACAGCAGTCTAAGCAGTATATTTTGATGCATTACTTTATAACTTTGTCTTTAAGGCTAACCAGTCATTGCCAGAACATTTATTGAGTGCCTATGTTGTGCCAGACAATTTTTACCATGTCACCCAACCTTCTCATTTTATAACTTATCCTTTTCTCATTCTCTTCCTCCTCTGCCTCATCCTTTTTCTCTTTCCTCCAGACTCTTAATTTTCCTATTCACATTTGTCTTGAATTTTTTACTTAGTTTTTCTTTATCATACGCATATGAAATTTCCTCACAAAATCTATTTCCCTCTCTTCTTGAAAAGAATTGTCCTTCAACTGGAAAAGGGAAAAATACCCACCCATTTTAAACATAAAAATAATTATGCAAATATATAATATGCATATATATATTCAGTTGTTAGGAAATAATGAGCTTGGTCATTAGTACACATCCTTGCTATTTAGGGAATTTCTATCAATTCTGAGAACCATGCTTGCGTTCTTCACTCAGTGGGCTAACAGAGCCAGACTGGCCTCCCTGAGAGTGAAATAAACTTAGCAACTAGGAAAACCTGCCAGAGAGCATGGCCCAGAGAAAGCCTCCGTCCTCCGTGTTTACACTGGTACTGGTCTGAATGGCATGCTGCTAACTCAGCATAAAGCTATGCTTTTTAAAACATTCAAGTTCAAGGGCATCCCGTTCATAACCGGTCATGGTCCAGGCCTATAAAGTGTTTGCAGTAACAACCCAAACTGACATGTAAGCCAAAGCTCACCCTGGGCAGCTTACATCTGCACCATTAGCCCAGAACTTGCTCATCTCCTAGCGTCTCATGATCAACTGCAGTTCACACCTCACCATTCTAGGACTCGATGTACATGATACACCCTTACATTATTATTAAATCCAACTGCTTTGCAATTAACCCAATACGACACCCATACAAATGATTCCAATGAAGAGCCTCATGTTTCACGGGAGACAATCAATGAAGTGAAACCACAGCTACCGACAATGCCCGCCATTTGGCTTGTTGCTCTAGTGCCACATTTTCTCAGGTTTGTTCTCAGGCCGAGGCTGCCCTGCCCCCACTGAGCCGCAGCTGCTATAACTCTAAGGTCGGCAAACTCATGAGTCCACAGAGCCAAATATCAACAGTACAACAATTGACATTTCTTTGGAGAGCCAAATTTTTTAAACTTAAACTTCTTCTAACGCCACTTCTTCAAAATAGACTCGCTCAGGCCGTGGTATTTTGTGGAAGAGCCACAGTCAAGGGGCCAAAGAGCCGCTTGTGGCTTGCGAGCCACAGTTTGCTGACCACGGGGCTATGCCCATGCCTCACCAAAACATAGCATTCAAACACGATCAGCCATTTCTAACCATCTTTGCTGAGTCATGAAACGTTACTATCACTATGGGATGTACTGAGTCATAAATTTTCCTTCTTTGCTCCCAACATGGAAGTAGGGCTTCTTTGCCCAGGAAAGGCTCTGTGATGGTGAAAAAGAAAAGAGCTGCATTGCTGATAAAGTAAGTTCTTAGGGGGGGAAAAAAACGATTCTTGCTCTTCCCCTTGCACAAATGTTTTATAATTAGACTAGAGGCCTGGTGCATGGATTCGTGCACAGTTGGGGTTCCTCAGCCTGACCTGCAGGGATCGTGCTGAAACCTGCTCTCTGACATCCCCCGAGGGGTCCCAGATTGTGAGAGGGTGGTTCTCGGGTAACACACCCCGGAGTCGGACTCCTTCCTCTCTGGTTCTGGGTGCATCACTGGAGAACTGCAGCTGCCAAGTTGCTGCAGCTCGGCAGCTTCTGTGTTGAGCATCTGCCCCTGGAGGTTATTGTGTGTCATAGCTACTGGCCGGTTGGCTGATTGCTTAGGCATATATATATATATATATATATATATATATATATATATATATATATAATGTCTGAAAACAAAACCAAATCATAATAGCATCTTTCCCAGTTATTTTTATTGCCATTCTGTAGCTTTATTTTCTCTTTTAATGAAGTAAAAGAACTTTACCACCTTTCACAAAAATATTACAACCCCCTATTAGAATAAATAGTATAATAGAATAAATCAGTCAGAGAAAGACAGTTACTGTATCACTTCACTTATATATGGATTCTAAACAACAAAATAAACAAACAAATCTGAAACAGACTCAGAGAACAGACTGGTTGTTGCCAGAGGGGAGGGGGCTTGAGGAATTAGGAGAAAAGGGTGAATGGATGAAGAAGTACAGATTGATAGTCACAGGGATGTACAGTACAGCATAGGCGATACAGTTAATAATATGGTAATAACTATGCGTGGTGCCAGGTGGGTACTGGGAATATCGGGGGGACCACTTTGTAAAGTATGTGATTGTCTAACCACTAAGCTGTACACCTGAAACCAATACACAATAACAGTGAATGTAAACTGTAATTGAAAAATAAAATTAAAAGAATATGACACCCCTCTCATTACGTTGTCCTCTTTGGCAGATGTGGCCAGAGTTTGCCTGCCAGACAACTTGGTGTGGAGACTCACCATGCTGAGGCAGGGATGGTGGGCCACCTTCAGACCTCTGACAGCTGTGCACAGAGGTCCAGGAGGTGTTTGTTGACAGCCCATTTGAATGCTGCCTTTTTAAGGCCTCCTAACTCCTTAAGGCAGTGGTTCTCTACCTTTCTAATATCTGTGTTTTCTGATGGTCTTAGGTGACCCTGCTAGTGACCCCGTCTCGACCCACAGGTTGAGAACCGCTGCTGCAGAGCTTAAAACCATCGTAAAACATAGATATTTACATTATGATTCATAAGAGTAGCAAAATTACAGTTATGAAGTAGCAACGAAAATAATTTTATGGTTGGGGGTCACCACAACACGAGGAGCTGTATTAAACGGTCCAGGCATTAGAAAGGTTGAGAACCACTGCAAAGCTTAGGGTAAGTAGACTGACCTTGACCTATCGAGCATTCAGGACAGGCACTAACCACAAATGTGTCCTGTCCGTGTCTCTCTTTATATCCTTGTTCCCAAGCAGAGGCCAGTCAAGCCCAGGTATGTTTCCATGAGGCCATTCTCGTCTCCTGAAATAGAGAGAGTGGAACAGTTAGTATGGAAAACATCTCTCTTTTTAAACCTGGTGTGGCTGAGTGAAAACAATAACTTATTCAATGACCTAAGCAGAGTCTGTTGTCCAGTGAATCATACTGCATACAGGAAGGTGCTGAAAATGTTCAGTTTGCAATTTCTCCCTGGCCGGGGAGGAAACCATGGGGGTGAATCGTCCTGCTGATGAGAGGGCAGGGCGGGGCAAGGATGAGCTCCCGACTCCACCCCGCAGGGCGGAGTTATCCCTAGCCCTCAAAACCCCTGGACTGGGAGAAATTCGCTCTCTTCCGCCATGCTGCCGGCGTTGGTGGGAAGGGCCCATGCTAGCATGGTGAAGGCTCTTTTGTTTATTGCATCGGACTTGGCTCCCTGGTGGTCCTTGGGGGATCACGAAGTCTGGGCATAACACTGACTGTCCTGGGGAGGCTAAATGGGGAAGCCACAGGTGAAAACACAGCGGGAAGTGCATCCTCCATAGCAATGCAATGGTCCTAAGCTCTGAGGGGCCCCAGACGCTCCCTCCCGCTGCTTACACGGGGGCAAAGGTCTGCAGAAGAGCCCTGGCGTGTTCACCCCGAGAAGTGACCCCTGGATTGGGGAGAAGACCCGAGACGTCTAGGAGGGGGAGGGGAGGTCACCAGCTGCCTGAAAAGAGGAACGCAATTGTGTGAAAGAAATTCATTTAAGAGCAATCAGATTAGAGATGGAGATTTACGTGGATGACTCTAAGGAAGAGGTTGAGACAGTAAGGATGTACATCACTCATTTGCTGCAAAAGTATAAAAGGCATTGGGGACTGACAGTGCTAAGTGGAAAATGGGCCACTAAATTGTAATTAAACTACGATTGCAATTATGTAAAGTAAGTTTGCTGTGGACAAAGGCTGGCCAGGGATGCAGAGAAATTAACATAGTTATTGTGTTAATGTAGTGATGTTCTTTCTTCTCCGTTGTTTGAATTGTGTGGGTGTGAGTGCGAGGGCAGGGTGGGGAGAGGCTATAGAGAGAGCCAAGGAGAGAGTTACACCAGGAATCAGGAAGCCAGTGTTTAAGTCTCACAAAGCATGCCAGCTGTGAACTTGACCTCCCTGAGCGGCAATGCCTTATATAGAGATCGGGGATCACAGGACCTGCCCTGCTCCTGGGGCAGTGAAAACACTGTGTAAATCGAAGGTATTGTAAGAGACCGTGAGAAGTTAAGACCGAGTTCTATGTAGTTAAGACCAGAATTTGCACTCGCTTATTGGGTACATACTACTTGCTTTACCAACCAGGTTTCCCAATACCATTTATGGAATAATCCATTTATCGAAATGATTGGAAATACTTCCTTTATCATATACTATACTGATGTCTAAGCTCTACTGTTTCACTGCTCACTGTTCTGTGTTTGTTTGTTTGTTTGTTTGTCTTGTTACTCCTCACCTGAGGATATTTTCCCCATTGCTTTTCAGAGACTGGAAGGGGCGGGGGGGGTGGGCAGAGAGTAGTGGCAGTGGAGGTGGGGAGAGAGAATGAACATCAATGTGAGAGAGACACATTGGCTATTTGCCTGTTGAATGCACCCTGACCAGAGAGGTGGGGGGCAAACTCACAACCCAGATACGTGCCCTTGACAGGGAATCAAACCCACCACCCTCTGGTGCCTGGGCCTATGCTCTGACCACTGAGAATCACTGGCCAGGGCTCACTGCTCTGTTTTGATTTTTGTAGCTTTATAATACTTTTAATCTGGTAGGACATTTTGTAGTTTTTTTGTTTTTGTTTTTAATAAGATTCATGGTAGAATGGGAGCTTTTAAGAAGGACAACCCAGCCCTAACTGGTTTGGCTCAGTGGATAGAACATGGGCCTTCAGACTGAAGGGTCCCAATTTCGATTCCAGTCAAGGGCATGTACCTTGGTTGCGGGCACATCCCCAGGAGGAGGTGTGCAGGTGGCAACTGGTCGATGTTTCTCTCTCATCAATGTTCCTAACTCTCTATCTCTCTCCCTTTCCCTTCCTCTCTGTAAAAATTCAATAAAATATATATTTTTTTAAAAAAGGATAACTCTGCTTGGGCTCATACAAGTAAGAAACCAGCCCAGGGGTGCCCAGTCTTAGAAGACACTCTGGAATCAGAGAATGTTTAGTTCAAATCTCTGTTTACTGCTTACCATTGGGTGACCCAATGACCAAGCGTTAATCTCTCTCTTTCCTCATCTGTAAACGGAGGATAATAACTCCTGCCTCGGAGTTGTGTGGCTTAAGTTATAAATGAATGTGGGGTCCCAGCCGGGGGCCTAGCACACTGCGGTTGCCACCCTGCCCTCACTGGGGGTGCCCTCCCAGCTGTGGTCTCTGGCATCTGCACAGGGAGAGGAGCGGAGCACTGGCACCATTTCCCGCAGCATTCCGAAGGCTCACTCACTGTGCAGAGACACATGGTAGCTGTATGGCAAGGAAATGGCACTTACGTTCTATGTATGTATTCGCTGCTCGGAATATGGCAGAGCAGGTGATGCCACGTGCCATAGAATTCATACAACGCGCCGTCATTATGCAGCCCAGAACGTGGGATGCCAAACCCGAGGGATGCTGAGTGGGGAGTCCCTGTCAGGCCTGGAGGGGAGCAGGGTGGAGGGGGAAGTTGCCCAGGACGATGAGAACAGGGGAGGGAACAGGTGGACAGCAGCCCGGCCTCACTTCGCTCTCTGCTCAGCAAGTTTGAATTGTCAGTGACTTGGGGGCAGAGATCACATCTATCACCTCCCCTCCAGTAGTTTCTGAAAGATGGTTGCGTAATATTGACACTATTTTATGATCAGAGAGAAGAAATGTCACGCAGGACCTCAGAGTCACCCTCTGTCGCCGAGAGGGGCCAGGATGACTCTCCCGGGAAGCTTGTCTCCTTGCCCCGGGATGTGATGGATGGAGTCTGATCGTAATTAATTTTAATAGAGACCTGATGTGATGTAATAGGATCTTGGCCATTGGAGTGAAGTAGAACCAACCAGCCAGCGTGGACAAAAACAATCAGTTCTCCCTCACCATTGGCTTCAGAACAAGTCAAACCCAATCAAACAGTATCCATTGATGGAGTGATTTTGTGCCCAGCACTATAAAGGGTGTACAGAAGAAGGACCCTGTCTGACACCCGCTGTTTGAGCTGCACAGATAGAAAATACAATGAAATAATAATAGGTACCGTCTGTGGAGCCCCTGACTTACCCGCCAAGCACTGCGATGTTCTTGGGGTACACTATTATCATGAATTCCTCCCACTGACGTTTCCTGAGTGCCTCTCATGTGCCAGGCACCCTCGTTCCTCGGAAGACCACAGGCCCCAGGGACAGACAGCCCTGCCTCTGGGGAACCCACGTTCTAGTGTGTGTAGACGAGTGTCTAATATCATGTCAGTGATACATGCTGTGAAGACCAGCAAAGCAGGGTGAAGGCATGGGAGGGGGTGCTTTAAGGCAGCCCCTCTGAAGCTGTGACTGGGGGAACTGGTGTCCATGGTGAGATGAGGGTGGTGTGCTCAAGGCCCAGTGTGGCTGGGATGGGAGTAGGGAGGAGGAGGAGGCAGAAGCATAGAAGTGACTAAGCCCTGGAGGGCCTTGCAGGAAATGGGGAGCAGGCCAGGTTTCATTCTGCGGAAACGGGAAGCTCCAGGAAACTGGGAGCGGGGAGCATTACCTGGGAGCTCACTCTGAGCTGGACGGCCACATGCCGGAGACTTGCTCTCCGGCCGTCAGAACGGGAGACAAGCCAGCCTGAGGGGGCAGAGGGGTGTCTCCTGAACTGACCCTGCTGTGGGCCATGGCGTTGGGATGACCCTTCAGAGTTTTCCCAGTTGAGGCAAACGCTGGACCTTGTAAGCTGGCATCTACCAGGTGGTGCCTCCTGAGAGGGAAGGATGGCAAAGCCGGGCGGCAGCTCCCTGGGGGCTGGCAGATGCCTGAAGAGGTGCCACCTGCAGTCACCAGCGCAGCAGCTGGGCTGTGACACCCAGTTCTGAAGAGAGGACCTGAGTGCACACTCCAGCTCCCACGACCCCTCTGCTTGTGTTCAAGTCTCACAACAAGCCTCCACGTTAAGCATTTTTAGCTCCTTTTTGAGACTCAGGGAATTTAAGCAAACTGGTCAAGGTCACTTACTAGCATATCTGAGTCCCAAGACCATGTATGTAAAAAATGTAAAATATACGTACCATAAAATGTATCATTTTAGCCATTTTAAGTGTACAGTTCAGTAGCATTAATAACATTCATATTGTATAACCATCACCACCATCCATCTCTAGAACATCTTCCATCATACAAAACTGAAGCTCTGTACCCATTAAACAATAACATAATACAAGAATACTATTAATATTAAACATAATGATAATGTTAAACAGTAACTCCCCATTCCTCTCCCCCTCCAGCCCCTGGCACCCACCTTTCTAGTTTCTGTCTCTATGAATTTCACTACTCTGGGGACCTCATATAAGTAGAACCATACAGTATTTGGCTTTGTGTGTCTGGCTTATTTCACTGACCATAATGTTTTCAAGGTACATCCATGTTGTAGCATGTGTCAGAATTTCCTTAAGAAATCCTCACCAGAGGATATGTTTATTGATTTTTTAGAGAGGAAGGGGGAGAGAGAGATGAGAGAGAAACATCTCCCCAACTTGGAATCAAATATGCAACCTAGGAATATGCCCTGACCAGAAGTCAAACCTGCCACCTTTCTGGTGCATGGAATCGTGCTCCAACCAGCTGAGCCATTTGTCCAGCGCTCCTTCTTTTTTAAGATCGAATAATACTCTACTGTGTGAACAGTTTACGTTTTGTTTACTTGTTCTGTTGATGGGCATAATAGCCACCATTTGGCTGTTCTATGAGCATTTCTGTAAAAATGTTTGAATCCCAATTTTTTAAAAAAATTTATTACTTGGGGTATGTACCCTGAAGTGGAATTGTTTGATCTTATGCTAGTTTTATTTTTATTTTTATTTATTTTTTTTAAAAGAAATTTTCATTCCGTTTTGCGTTCCAGACAGCATTGCACAGGGTTCCAGTTTCTCCACATGCTTGCCAACACTTCTTTTCTTTTCTTTGGATAATAGTCATCCAAATGGGTGAGAAGTGGTATCTTCCTGTGGTTAGAAGACCATGCATTTCTTTGTTTTTATGCCCCCCTGCATCTCAGAAAGGAATCCAAGCTTGCCAGTGTGCACCCAATCCCATGATGCCTTCTGCAGGTGGAAATAGTGACAACACGAGGCTAAGACTCAAGCTCAGGTGTTTTCTTTGTGTCACCAGTGAGCTACCCAAACGCTCTGAATATCCCCTTGGACATCCAGACACCTGAAGAACATACAGACTTTGGCACCGTATCCTGAATCAATCTTTACATTCTGCTCAAGGACCCTAAATAGTTTAGAAACCTGTGCTTTTCTTCGCACACTTAAATGTTGACGTTTATCATTTTATCATAAGTTTAAATATTTTATTGCAAATATATAATTGCTAGCATACTGTAAATATTGACATTTTAAAGTAAAACTGTCACATCACTATTTTAAATGTGTACAAATGGCATCTAAATCCTGTAACAGTTTGTTACTCACCATCATCCATTTAAGAAACATACAAACAAGCTCATCCTAAGCAAGCAAAATTTGTACATTTTTCGTTTTCTCTTTAAAGTTTTACTTCCATCTACTTCCCCTTCAGAATTTATGCTGTGTTATTTATGAGTGAACATCTTTTACTGAGCATCCCGTCATACTTTTATTTATCACGCATATGTATAAAAGTAGAAATTTATACACTTACAAATTCCTGTGACCCTAGACGGTAAGTGTTTTCTGGATGGAGTTATCATTCCTAGTGTTGGACAATTGATTGAAACAACCTGAATGATTAGACTGTTTTGATAAATACTAACATAAAAAGGAAAGTATTATTGGACACTTACATTTCTTAATAAGATAGATGATGCTGTCCCTTTTCCAAACATTATATTATTGTGGATAAATATTACTTATGGCTACAATGACAAAGTAGTTAGCATCCATTCTATTTCTGTTTTCCATTTTTTAGAGATGAAAAATCCTTGCTCTGATAAATAGGAAGGTGGAAATGAAAAGAGTCTTGCTATAAAAATGTCCTTCAAATTTCGGAACTCCTTCCGACTTCACGGCCCCAAATCACATGATAATCCATCGTCAAATATTAGTTTTAATGATCTATCAGCTGACAACAACACTATTTCTTTCTTCCATCAATTTCGTTGGAAGCAAGGTATTGGAAACCACCTGACTTGCAAAGGATTTGTTACCAATCTGTTATGGGTCAAATTAAATCGCCTCCAAATTCAAATATTGAAGTCCTAACCCTTAAGATTCTAAAATGTGGCCTTATTTGAAAAGGATGTCATTGTAGATATGAGGAGTTAAGAGAGTATTAGGGCATACTCTCATTCACTATGTCCGGTGTCCATTTGAAAAGGGAAAATTTGGACAGAGGGACAGACATGCACAGAGGAGAGAGGATGTGAGGACAGTGGGAGAAGATGGCCATGTACAAGCCCAAGGAACAGATCCTTCCTGCACAGCTTCAGAGGGAACCAACCCTGCTCACACCTTGACTTTGGACTTCTAGCCTACAGAAGCTTTGCCATGTCCCCTACATCAGAGCTTTTATGCACATTAGAGGCCTGGTGCATGAAAATTGTGCCCTGGGGATGGGGTAGGGTCCTTCAGCCCAGCCTGCACCCTCTCGCAGTCTGGGACCCCTCGTTCCTTATTACCCACTGCAGTGGATGTGGAAAGGCCCCTGCCACTGCCGCTGCACTTGCCAACGTGAGCCCGGATTCTGTCTGAGTGGCACTCCCCCTGTGGGAGTTCATTGACTACCAGGGGGTAGCTCCTGCATTGAGCATCTGCCCCCTGGTGGTCAGCACGTGTCATAGTGACTGGTCATTCGTCTGTTTGGTCGATTTTCATATTAGCCTTTTATTACACAGTAGAGGCCTGGTGCATGAAATTTGTGCACAGAGTGGGGGGAGGGGTCCCTCAGCCTGGCTTGCACCCTTTCACAATCTAGGACCCCTTGGGGGATGTCCAACTGCCGGTTTAAGCCCTATCTCATAATCCAGGACCACTGCCTCCTAACTGCTTGCCTGCCTAATCACCCCTAACCACTTGCCTACCTGCCTAATCGCTCTTAACCACTCTGCTTGTCTGACTGATTACCCCTAACTGCTCGCCTGCCTGCTTGATCATCCTTAACTGACTCTGCCTTAGCCCTTGCCACCATGGCTTGGTCCAGAAGGACGTCCGGAATGATGTCTGGAAGGTTGTTTAGCTGTCTAGTCTATTTAGCATATTATGCTTTTATTATTTAGAGGATGTGTTTATTAATTTTCTAATGAAAGAGGTAATAATTACTCATGGTTAAAATTCATACAGTACTCACATGTTTGAAGTAGAAAGTAAAAAATGACTAATAACCAAAACATCTAGAGAGAACTGGTAACATTCCAGACAGGTCCTTCCAAGAATGTTGACTTATAATTTGCTTCTTCACATAACAATGCATGTGAACATCTTTCCAATAAATATACTTCACTTTTAATGGCTGCATAATATTTTATTAATTGTGGGACTGTTTAGTTTGAATCTTTTAGTGATGAACATTTATCTTGTTTCCAGTGTGTCACTGTTTTCTCGTTTTGAGTTCCATTTCTTTCTTGGTAATGAGGTCTAATATCTTTTTCTGTTTTTTTTTTTTTTTTTTTTTTATAACCTATTTATTCTTCACGGATGAGAAACACTGTAATGGTCAAAGGTCTTTATTTAAGACATTAGTTCCACTGTCCCCTCTTTTCCTCCACCAAATGCTATTAACATATTTATGTTCCCAGAACCAGTAGCCAGGGGTTTTCCTGAGGATTTCTTTTCAGTTTCATGTAAGTTTTCTGAAATTCCCTGGTAAACTGCTCCCCTTATTTTTTTCTTTTGACTTTTTTGGCATATCCATTTTCATATTCCTTGTTTGTCTTATACTAGAGGCCCGGTGCACAAATTCGTGCAGGAGTAGGGTCCCTAGGTCTGGCCAGCAGTCAGGGCCAATCAGGGCCTTCCTTTGTTCCTTGCCACCCCCTAGTGGTCAGCACATGTCATAGTGGGCAATCAAACTCCAGGTCTCCTGGTTGAATTCCTGAGGGGACACTTTGCACATTAGCCTTTTATATATATAGATTTGCAGAGTGGTTATATATAGACAAGCAGAGTGGTTAAGAGCGATTAGGCAGGTAGGCAAGTGGTTAGGGGTGATATATATATTAAATAAAATGGTTCTGAGATTTTCCTGGCTGTTACTTCTATGGCAAGACATTCACCACCTTTCACCTCTGCCTCCCACCAACCTTTTCTATGCCCTCCAATACCCTGTTTTCAGGCCCACCAGTTCCCCCACCTGTTGCACGTTCCCTCCTTTGCTCAAGTAGTTCTCTTGCCCTGGAATGGCCTTTATCATCATCTAGGGCTGCCTTCTAGGATCCAGCTGAAATGCCCGCTCTCAGGAAGCCTGCTCTGATCCCTTTTCTCAGCCGAAATTGTCTTTCCCAGTGTCTCACAGCACCTTACTATCACCTCCACCATGCATGCGCTCCTCTAGGAAAACATGCATTCAGCGCCCGTGGTGTACTGGGAAGTGCAGGGGCAGGTTCCAACGACAAGCCTTGGACAAGCCTTGGTCCCCATCTCTAGGACTCTTGGGCCCGTGGGGAGAAAGGAAGGTGAACACCTCCCTTCAGCCCAGGGTGACAAATGCTGAAATGCTGGAGGTGCGAGGCGCCACGTGGCGCCTCGCACCTCCAGCATTTCAGCATTTGTGGTTGGCTTTTATTTGATGCATGCTTCCCTTTACAGAAGTCCAGACCCTGAGGTCAGATCCAGGTTTAAATTCATCTTTGAGTCCTGCGGAATGTGCTGGAATGTGTACTTTTTGGAGAGTGGGCACCCACCCGCGTCCTGGACACGTGTCTCAGGTGTGTGTGCTCAGGGGTAGGGGTGGGGTGGGGGGGTGGGGGGCACCAGGCACGGTCCAAACCCATCACCCGCATTTCCCGGAGCCAGGCCACTTTCCCCATCTCTCTTCTCCCCTGAACCGAGGCACAATCCCCTCCAGATTTAGAAGTTTTGACTATTTCACCAAAGTCCGGAAAATACGACTTTTCCAGAAAAGGTGGAGGTAGATTCAAGAGCTACAGGTTCCCGGCAGCGGCAGGACGGGCTGTGCCCTCGCTGGACGCGCTTCTTCCGAGGCCGGACGGCATCTCCCCGGGCCTGGGGCCGGCCGCCTCGCCGCGGGCCGGACGCGAGACCCCGGAGCGGGCCCTGCCGCCGCGGCCGCGCCCTGGGAGCCCGCGGGCCGCTCCAGCTCTTCGCGCCGCCCCGACCCCGTCCGCGCCCGATCCGGCCCGGGTTTTGCGGGCCGCCCGCCGCCACGCTCGCTGAGCCGGGAGCCGGCGCCGCCGCCGCCGCCGAGCCGGGCGTGGGGGCCGCGCACGCGCGCCGGGGGCGGGGCGGGGGGTGGCGGGTCCCGCTCCCCGGCCCCGCGCGCCCCGCCCCCGCCCCCGCGGCCGGGAAGGAACGTGCTGGCTCTCCCTCTCCTCCCCTGCCCTCGGCTCTCCTCCCCTCCCTCCGCTCCCAGTCTCTCCCCTCCGCTCCCCTCCCTTCCCTCCCTGTCCCTCCCCTCCCCTCCCCTCCCCTCCCCTCCCTTCCCTCCCCTCCCCCCCTCCCTGTCCCTCCCCTCCCCTCCCCTCCCCTCCGCTCCCCCCCTCCCTGTCCCTCCCCTCCGCTCCCCCCCCCTCCCTGTCCCTCCCCTCCCCTCCCCTCCCCTCCCTTCCCTCCCTGTCCCTCCCCTCCCCTCCCCTCCCCTCCCTGTCCCTCCCCTCCCCTCCCCTCCGCTCCCCCCCTCCGTGTCCCTCCCCGCCCGGCCCGCCCCGCCGCGTGCTTTCCGCCCCAGTAACGCTCGCGCCGCACAAACAAGCCCGGGGCGCCCCGTGCCAAGCGGGCGGGAGGGCACCGCGCTGGGCGCGCGCGGGCCGCTGTCAGGGCGCGTCTCCGGAGCCGCGGAAAGCCTGGTTTTCTCCCCAAAGTGCAGGCGGTGGGGGCGGCGGGGGCCGCTGCCAGCCGCCGCGCGCGCTCGGAGAGTTGTCAGTGGAATCAAACTGACGTCAGCCCCGGGGAAAAGGATCGGTCTCTTTTGTTCTCATGTTCTCTCCCCTCCTCTAGCGATCAAAGGCAAAGAAACATTTTTGGGGTGGGGGTACCGACAGACAGGGAGCACCCGGCCCGGCGGGGAGGACGTCGGTTCCATGGGGGCCGCGCCGGGCGGGGGAACGGTAATGCGTGCGCCAGGCCTTTTGATCGCCCTGCTCGGCCGGGCTCGGCGGGGCCGGAAGGTTAGCTGCATATCCTGTGGCTGATCTGAAATTCGATCAGCAGAGGGGGCACAGAAAAGAAAAGCATGTTAATGGGAATCAATAGAGGATCACAGGCCCTGGAAGGAAATACGTGTTGATTAAAAACGCCACAAGATGAATTAAAATGTTCACGACTGGCTTAAAAATAAAAGGAGGAAAAGGAGAGAGAGAGGGAAAAAAAAAATCCCTTAGCAGTCTATTTTCGGTGTGTGTTATTGCCAGAGAGGCAGTCAGCAAACCCAACAGTTTGTGTAGAGCTTCAAGCTACAGCGGGCAAATTTAAAGCTGCGTGCCCAGAACAACCCATAAATACTGGGGGAGAGCGTTCCTATTTCTAGCCGGGGCTCGCTCATGCATTATACAGAGCAGCCGGGCTGCAGGAGCGGGCACAACGAGGTGCACTGCGGCTCAAGTTCTTCAAACTAAAATGCTCAGGCTTTTAACACTTGAGAACAAAACGTGTACTTGCTTTTTTTTTTTTTTTAAATCAAAAATTAAACTTAGAGCTTTGAAAGCCATCACAGACTTCAATGATCTGAAGCTTTAAAAAAAATTGCGCTGTAAGAAACAATGTGATACCTGTGAGAGGGAGAGGGCGGGGTGGGGAGTGAGCAGAGCTAACGCACAGGGATTGGGTCGGAGTGGAGAGTTATTGCCCTGTGGGTAGAGAGAGTTATCAACGAGGTGATAAAAACGGTTGAGAGTGCTGTGGCTGTGTAGGGTTATCTACCAACAACACAGGGAACGGGCAAAGGCCTTTTCTGCCTTGAAAACGTGAAAAATGCAGACCCCCTTGTCCTCGGGGCCTTTCGGAGAGGAATCGCTAGCATTTGAATGATTGCATGTTTAACGAAGTCCATTATCACGAGGGAAGTCAGATAAGGACCCGGTGGAACCTTTCTTTCCACAGCCTTTTGAAGATGCTTACCCTCACCCATTGGGGCGTTGGTGAATGAGATGACTGAGATGACGTCTGTAAAGCGCACTGTAATGTTGGGATATTTAGGCTTTTTTTTACTTCTTCAAAGATGCCCCCACCCAGGGGCCAGGCCTCCTTTCTCACTCTTTGTGGTGGTGCCTTGAGTCTGGGCGGCAGCTGAAGGGACCCTATGCTTTTCCAGGCAAAAAATGCTTCTCTACCTGGGTCTCTTGGAATGCCCCCTCTTGGGACACGCCCAGGACCCGGCTGCATTCTTTTCAAACAAAATTTTATCCTCACCCAAGGATATGTTTACTGAGAGAGAGACTTTGATGTGAGAGGAGAGAAGCATGGAACCGTTGCCTCCCGTTTGTGCCAGACCTGAGAACAAACCAGCAACGTAGGTACGTGCCCTGGTAGGAATGAACCCACAACCTTTTTGGGGGTGTGGGACGAGGCTCTAGTCTAACCCATTGAGCCAGGGCTCCAGCAGATCCTGTGAGAAGCACGTGTGTCCGGATCTCCTGTAGTGTGCAACTTGAAAACATTCAATTGCTCTCAGCTGTGAGCTCCCAGCCATGAGCTCCCGCCAACAGATACCATCAAGTGCCAGCCCACTGCGTTCTCCTTCCTGGACACCCAGTTCTTCTGAGCCTTCTGATGAGTCCAGCCCCACTGCTGGCTGACTTCAAGCAAGAAGTGGCTCATGAAGCTCAATCAACCCACAGCACCGGGAGAGAAAATAATATGTAAAATGATCAAATGCTAACTTTATCCATTTCTTAAGTTTATAGTAGGTATTAAACTAAAAGTAGGTATTTCACTAAATGAACTAAGCTAGCTGCTTGGCATTCTCTTCCTTATGCCCCTGGCTTATTCTTCGTCCCATCAATACCGTTTCAGCCCTCATTCCTGAAGGCTACTTTTCTGGGGGCTGGCAGTACAAAGGCACAGAATTCTGTAAGCCCTTTTCCCGGGGCTTAGACTCCAACGGGAAGGAGAAGATGAAGATGCTTTTTCTAAGAAGGAGAAGCCATTTGTGTAGTCTAGGTCCTGGCGTAGCAGTGATGTTAAACTGTGTGTTGTTAGATGCAAATATTGTTTATTTCCTATAACATGCACTTGAGAGGGGGGAAAGCTATCTAGGCTTTGAGCTGCCCTTTGCTCAGAGGGATCATTTTTCTTCTTGCGTTTCTTTCTGGTAGAGTTCTACCTTTCCCGGGATTTTCACAATGTGAGATTCCAGGAGGACTCATTTCTCCCAGTTTAGGAGCCACGAACCTGAGCAGACGTAGTATCTTTATTGATTTAGTGTTTGTAATACTGAGTATACATCTTCCCGTGTGCAGCACAGCCCGTGCCCCTTCGTCTTTGGTTGAGAGTAAACAGTGGTTTTCTTTTATATATATATATATATATATATATATATATATATATATATATATATATATATATATATTATTGATTTTGTACAGAGAGGAAGGGAGAGAGATAGAGAGTTAGAAACATCGATGAGAGAGAGTCATTGATCAGCTGCCTCTTGCACACCCCCTACTGGGGATATGCCCGCAACCAAGGTACATGCCCTTGACCGGAATCGAACCCGGGACCTTTCGGTCCCCAAGCCGACGCTCTACCCATTGAGCCAAACCGGTCTTGGCTAAACAGTGGTTTTCATGTGGAAGGACTAGAGCTTGCACACGGCCCCCTTTTCTCCAAAACCTGCTGCGTCTACCATTGGCTTCACTTCCCAGGGCTACAGTGGTCACCTGAGGCTTCTCTCCGTCATGGGAATTCTACCTGAGGAGGGTATCAGGGAAGGGCAGGGAATTCTACCTGAGAAGGGTATCAGGGAAGGGTAGGGAGGTGTAGGTGGGGCATCCATTGAGGCTCACAAACAACTAATGCTTAATATGTATTTCAAATGTTTTCTTCTTCTTCTTACATTTACCATAAAAGTTTAAATAGATTTTTCAGAAAAGGATTTTTGATCTGGCTGATAAATGTGTGCATACACACACACACACAACGGAGTGAGTTCCGTGACAAACATTTTTCAGAACAAACCGGTCTGCTGCTCCTCTTCATGGCTCTTCCAGACCCTTCAGAAACTGTATTCAGGATGTGCGTTCCCACAAGATGGGATGGGAAGTGCTTTCTGGAACGCACCCCTTGGGAAGTAGCATATTCTTAAAGGTGCCGGCCGAGGTTACATCCCCCCTCCTTGCTGCTGCCTGGCTTGGTTTGGATCACCTCCGCAGTGGCTGGTCATGCTTCCTTCCCATCAATGATCTTGGGGGTTGCACTGGCTCTTGAACTGTGGCCCTTTTCCTAAGCTTGAAAAGTGTGTACCATTCATTTAATTCCTCATTCATTCATTCACTCATTCAACACACCTGCATTATCTGTCTACTACGGGCCAGATACTGTAATAGGGGCTGGGTTACAACAGAGCAACACACAATTATAGCCTTTTAGCAGCTTCCAGGCTCGTTGGAAAGACCCTCAGGTCTTAATCACATAAATGCTGAGAGGGAGATGTGAGTGCTTTGCACACTCCAAGAGCAGCAATCAGGGGCTGGAGAGGGGGCGGCTCAGAGTGCCTGACCTAGAAAATGCCTGGGAGGGAGCCAGCGGATGGCCGGGCTGGGGAAATGGCGTAGAAGGGCGGTTGGAATTGCAACTATTTGAGACGTTTTGTGGAGGTTACTCATTTTCCCCTGGGGCCTATAAAGACACCTGGACATAGAAACGTTTAAGCTAGTCCTGACATTAGGAAAAAATTTAAACCATTCAGTCACCTTTTAAGCTACAAGCTATTTTTTTCAGACTAAGTGTGCCCACTTTCACTCATGTCTCTCAACAATGGCTTCTCTTGAATGGGATGGTCTTGCTTAAGCAGAGTTCCATCTGAATTACCGGTAGTAGCTGCCATTTTGGAAAAGTGTTCTTTTCCTCCCATATGGTTATTGTACCTCAGTGTCACTGTTGATGGTGGTTATGGTGTATAATACTAGTTGCTTTCTTTTATACTTACACACATTCTGAGTTGTGTGTTGTTCAATGATCGCCACCATCCATCCCAAGAGCTCCCTGCTCTCGCCTCCCTCCGCCCCTGGAATAGCCCATTCTACGCTGTCTCCAGGGACTGGACTATTCCAGGTACCCACATAATCTTTGTGAATGTTAAGCTTTTTGGCAGAGTGGTGATCAGAGTTGAAATGGTGCTGGAGAAAGAAGTTATAAGATGAATTGCCGAATGTTTTTAAATACATTTAAGTGTTCTATACATACATTTTTTGATTTTGTATGAATGTGTAATTTATTCTGAAGCTGGTGCTATCAATGTGTTTGAAGTCATCATCTTTGGGGTCAAAACTTTTAGCCTGATAAAGAGGATTGAACGATTAGGATGGCATCATTGCACTATAAATTAAGTCAATCTAATTTGATTGGATCTTTCTTCTATTTGTAAAATTACATGTCTACCAGCCAAAACAACCTTATTCAATATTCCTCAGGACAACTTTGTTATTAGCTAAATGTGTTATTTTACACATTTTTGAAGATAAATAAAAAGGTTTTTATCTCATATATCCAATAAATTATATTTTATACAGGCATAAAATTGTCTTAATTTTAAATAGTAAAACTGACTCTGAGAACTAAAGATCAGAAACTATAGCTTACCTTGTCCCAAACCTTTGTAAAAAATGCATTACAAAGTAATTTTTTTAGTAAGATTATAAACATACTTTTAGATTAAAAATAATTTTATTGCCAGGTTATCCTGTGAAAATTTAATTAATAAAAATTATACATTGCAATAAAAATAATTTCCATAATGGCAAAATTTAAGCTTTTACAGCTTTAAGCTTTCACTATGATGTCATCTTTGCCAAAATGATTTTAAAAAGGCCTTCACTCTTAGAGCTAATTTCTTTATAGGTATTGTAGTTCTTAGGCTGCAGTAAAGACAGAGGAACCTCATTAATTCTCACTTTGCTAATCCATAAACCCTATAATTTCCACAAAAATTCCTTAGCAATATCATTTTACTTCACAGGAAACATTTTATAGCAGGGAGCTCAAGGCAAATCTTGAATCACTAAGAATTCATTACTTTTGCCAAATATACTACAGGCCATTCACTAGCTGACTATCATAAAGTATTATGACTCAACTACATTTATTGAAATAAACTAGTAAAGCAAATATCATGATTTCAAATTCAGGTGTAAAAAAAAACCATTTCCCATACATAAATATATATATATTGTGGTAGATGGTTACAATAATGCCCCCTCCCAATGAATTACACTTTCCTATATTTATGTACTTTTGCACCTTCAATCAGGAGGTTGAGTACATTTTTTTCCATTTGTTGTCTTATGATCTGACCAACACAATATGACTGAAGTGACACTGGGTGACTTCTAGTGGCTCAAAAGCTTCCACTTTTTAAAATATATTTTTATTGATTTCAGAGAGGAAGGGAGAGGGAGAGAAAGAGATATAAAAACATCAATGATAAGAGAGAATCATTAATCAGCTGCCTCTGGCACGCCCCCTACTGGGAAATGAGCCCACAGCGAGGGCCTGTGCCCTGACCAGGAATGGAACCATGACCTCCTGGTTCATAGGTGGACGCTCCATCACACCGGCTCGGCTCTAAAGCCTCCACATTCGCCCCCTGGTAACCCGGAGACTTCCTTCCATGCTGAGAATAAGGCCAGATGGCAGGCCTTCAGGCGATAAAGGCCCTGGTGAGCTCCCCAGCTTGCCAGCTGACCAGAGCACAGGAGAGACCAGCAGCGGGACTCCTCCATCAAGCCACAAAGGCACAAGAAAGAATAAATCGCCAAAACCGGTTTGGCTCAGTGGATAGAGTGTTGGCCTGCGGACTGGAAGGTCCCGGATTTGATTCTGGTCAAGCCGTTTAACTTGGTTGCAGGTGCATCCCCGGTGGGGGTTGTGTAGGAGGCAGCTGATCAGTGTTTCTCTCTCATCAGTGTTTCAAGCTCTCTATCTCTCTCTCTTCCTTTCTGTGAAAAATCAATAAAATATATATTAAAAAAAATTATATTGCGGCTGTTTCACACCTTTGCATTTAGGAGTGTTTTGCTGTGCAGTAATAAGTAATACAGATACAGAAATTGATATTGGGCAGTGGGTAAATGATGGCAAAGATCTGAAGCATGGCGTTGGCTTTGGGATTGGGCGGCAAGGGCAGCGAGGAGTTTGTTCGCAGAAGCTGGAAGAGCAGTGAGAGCATCGCCATTGGCGTTTGGAAAGGGGTGACCCACGTTGGGTCAAAGGCCACTGATGCCGCAGTAACGTGGGAGGTAGGAATCATGCCTAGTGAACCGACGAACTTGGCCAGGGCAAAACGTTGGATGTGCTTATTCACTCTGATGTTTGTATTTGCAATCTGGGAAAAGAGAGAAGTGGGCCGAAGAATGAAATGTTTAGTTTCTAATTAGAAAAGAG
Organism: Pipistrellus hanaki; assembly: GCF_964339955.1. Taxonomy (NCBI): domain Eukaryota; kingdom Metazoa; phylum Chordata; class Mammalia; order Chiroptera; family Vespertilionidae; genus Pipistrellus; species Pipistrellus hanaki. The sequence goes on along the minus strand of NC_140509.1, from coordinate 84,212,004 downwards.
CGGTGGCTCTAAGCTCTTTATGTGCCGGCGGACACTGGAACTCCTTACTAACGTTCTGACTCTTGACAAATACCTGCTCTGAACCTCCGTGTCCTCACCTGTCAGCGAAGGCTGTCTTCCTCTGGGGCGTGACGGCTGTGAGAACTGAATCAGACGGTGCAGGTCCCTCCCTGCTGGAGGGGCTGGGTACGTGACGGCTGTGCTGAGGTGACTTCTCTGGAGCCCAGCGCTTCCTCGGGGCCTGGACGCGTGGTCCACGCTCCCCACTCAACGCCCTTTCCCATCGTTACCGCGCTGTCATGTCCTGGGTGAACCCGGGCAGGGAGCCAGGCAGGAGCGGCTCCCAGCCTACTGACAGCATCACTTCTGTTGGTCCACGGCCATGAGCCACGCTTCCTGCACCTCGAGGCTTCGGTTACTGTGACCCTGAGCGGCAGAGGGACACAGGCTGACGAGGCAGCCATGTATGGGACACGGAGAAGACTGAGTTCCCCGGGGGTATGTAAGTCACGTACTGAGGCTAGGACAACCATCGCTGTCTGGCGCTTATCTCTGAACGCCGAGGACAACACAGTACAAGAGTCTGCCGGGCCGTCCAGCTTTCCCGTTGGTAACACGGTCTGTTTTTTGTTTTTCTCACTACCTGACAGCATCACGGTTCCTCCCTCCAGGGGATGAGACTGCAGGCCGGCCTATTTCCCGAGAAGCTATTATTTGATGTTCTATTATAAGCCTCGGCAGCCGGCAGACACAGAAACCTCGTCTTTTTTAGGGCTGCACGCGGGGATGGTGCGAGGACTGACCCCGAGACCTCCCTCGTCTTAGGAAGGAGGCTGTGGCCTCAGAGGTCGTGACTGCAGAGCAGGTCACGCAGAAGCCGCCCCTGCCAAGCGCCCCTATTATCTGAATTAAAAACGCGGTGCCCGGCTCCAAGCCCTCTGCTCATTCCAAAGGCCCTGGTTCCTGGCGTCCTCCGAGTCTGAGGTCATCGCCGCTCCTGTGGGCGCCTCCCGAGAAGGCCTGGCGTTGATCTGGAAAAGCACTGTCAATGTGATGTATTTTTTAATTTGGAAAATGAAGGAAAAACATCTTTTTTTCTCCCACACAAGGTAGGGCACAAGGAAGGAAGCAGATTTGGTGCTCATAGGAACAACACCATGTGATTTTTAAGGGGAAGTATCTCTCAAGCTTGAAAGGCATTTAAAAAATGACTGTTTTGGCCGAGACCGGTTTGGCTCAATGGATAGAGCGTCGGCTTGGGGACTGAAGGGACCCGGGTTCGATTCCGGTCAAGGGCATGTACCTTGGTTGCGGGCATATCCCCAGTAGGGGGTGTGCAAGAGGCAGCTGATCGATGACTCTCTCTCATCGATGTTTCTAACTCTCTATCTCTCTCCCTTCCTCTCTGTACAAAATCAATAAAATATATTTAAAAAAAAAAAAAAAATGACTGTTTTGGCCCTAACCAGTTTGGCTCAGTGGATAGAGCATTGGCCTGCGGACTGAAGGGTCCCAGGTTCGATTCCGGTCAAGGGCATGTATCTTGGTTGCGGGCACATCCCCAGTGGGGGGTGTGCGGGAGGCAGCTGATGGATATTTCTTTCTCATCGATGTTTCTAGCTCTCTAGCCCTCTCCCTTCCTCTCTGTAAAAAATCAATAAAATATATTTTTTAAAATGACGGTTTTGGATGTCGCTTTGGGTGGCTGTTCACCGTGCAGCTTGAAGGATCCCTAAGGGAGTGTGTGGCGTGGTGCTTACCGGAGAGGACGTGGGCTGGCGAAGGCGGGAGGGATGGCGGTAGTTTTCCATTTTATGATAAACCCGCGCTGGTTTCCAGCGATGCTGCTGCCTCACCTTTGAGAGAGAAGCAGGGGGCAGGCGGGCTGCTCCCGGAGAAACACCGCACCCCGAAAACTGCTCTAAAGACGCACTGGCCGGTGACTGGCTTCGAAGGGAATCGGACAGAGCGCTGGTGCGGTGGGGAGCACAGGCAGCCAGGCCGCGCTGGGGACACTGAGGGCTGAGGGTGGCCCTGCCGGCGCTGAGCCGGGAGCTCCCAGTGGCAGGGACAGCTCCCTGGGCTGCAGCGCGGCCTCCTGTCCGCCCTGTCCACATGGGAGAGTCTCAGACCTGCAGGCCGCAGGCTCCTCCTGTAGGATAGGGGGTTGGGATGACCTGTAAGGCTACTCCCGTGTGAAACGCTGTGACTGTGAAATGAAGCCCATTTGACCCCAACGTGGGGCCAGAAACCTCGGGGTGTGTGCACAGAGAGGGAGGGACTGTGTGGCAGACAGTAAGATAGAACAGCCCTTTCCGACTCAGTCCTGCCTTCCTTTCACTCAAAGGGCTCCTTCCTCAGGGCCTACTGTGTGCTCGTTGCTGAGGAGACCCCAAGACTCTGTCAGTGGAGATGACTGACCCAGGAAACGGCCCTCACTGTCCCAGGCCACGTCTGGCTCCGGGGGACAGTGCAGGGCAGGCTTGAGAAGACAGGGGACCTCATTCCCTTTCTGTGCAGGTTTCTCCTCGTCCACCAGGCTAGCCTGAGCCTCTGGTGGTTTCACCTTGACCCCGGCTGCTTCCCTGAGCAGCAGTCACCTGCCTCGCCCTGCTCTCCTCTCTGCCTGCTTCTGTTCCGACACATCCCTGGGGCCGGGGATGTCTGAGCGAACTGGGGGGCGCTTCACACCTGCGTGCTGGCCGCTGACTGGGAGGAAGGAGGGGGGGCGGATCTGAGAGGCAGGGTTTTTTGCAGGGCGTAACGGCTGGGCACATTAGTCTTTTTATTATTATTATTATTAATATATTTTATTGATTTTTTACAGAGAGGAAGGGAGAGGGATAGAGAGTTAGAAACATCGATGAGAGAGAATCATTGATCAGCTGCCTCTTGCACACCCCCCACTGGGGATGTGCCCGCAACCAAGGTACATGCCCTTGACCGGAATCGAGCCTGGGACCTTTCAGCCCGGAGGCCGATGCTCTGTCCACTGAGCACGTTGGTCTGTGCAGAGAGGGTGTGGGCGCCGTGGGGAAGGCCGCTGCCTCACGCAGTCGGTGGGGGACTGTCTTTTCTGGGCCCTGCTCGGCTGACGAAAGGCCCAGGCAGAGCCCCGAAGACCCCGATGCTGTCATCTCCACGGACAAGTGAGGCCCGAGGAGGCCATGGCCTCTGACCGCACTTTTCACTTTGGACAAAAGACTCTGGTGAGCCAATCCCATGGCCCCCTTCACTCCATGGTCAGAGATCTCAACACCCAGCCCCTCAGACGGCACCCTCTGCTCAGGCCCCACCTGGGGCGCCGCAGAGTAACCCGAGGCCGGCACTACCGTTATCTGAGGGATGGTCCGTTCTGGGGGTGGTTCCCCAATGTCTCCTGCACCTTAGGGTCCCTGGGGGAGCTTTTAAGAAACACGAGGGCTTTGGCCTCTGCCCCTCCCCCCGGATTTAATTTAATTGGTCTGGGCAGGAGAGGCCCAGGCCCCGGGCTGGTTTACAAGGCCCGGGATGATTCTAAAATGCAGTCAGGGTGAAAGCCACCAAGTCTATGTGCCTCCCTCGCTTTGTTCACGAGGAAACCCGGGCCAGAGAAATCAAACGACGCGTCTAGAAGTGACAGGCTGCTATTCCCTTCAGAAATGCAGCAGAGGAGTGCACGGAGCGTCTCCGGGTTGACAGTTCTCGGTTGGCCTGATGCGGTGGCGAATTAAATGAATGCAGGCTGGGTAATTAAGTCCTCGCTGCAGACCCAGGGCCGCATCAGAGATGGGAAGGGGCCTGCCGGGCTGATGGCAGGACTGGGGGCTTAGGGTGCGGAGGTGTGTGCCCGAGGGACCCGCAGGGCATGGAGACCACCGGTTCATGAAGCAGAGCCTTCCGACGGACCACCAAGGAAGGGCTGGAAGTGACCGATGCTGCGGGTCACCCAGGGGACCGTCCTGGCTCCGTGTTCCTGTGGGAAGCCTTGGCTCAGAGCCCACTGTCCTGACTTGTTCCGCTCTGGGGGGCCGGGTACTGTCAGCCTGGGGCGCTTTCTCCCCTTTGCCAGAGGCCTTTCGGCAGAGGCCGGGCCATGGCACCCGGAAAGCCCAGGCTTCCTTGTTCTGTTGCGTGTCCTCCATCGTGCCGGGCAAAGGATCAGACAATGCACCTTCACTGCCAACCTACTCCTCTCAGACATACACCTCGTGGAAGAGCCAGATGTCACTGCCACTCAGGTCAACTGAACCTCCAACAGACCCCTCCCACCAGCCAATGCTGGTTAGAGACAATACGGACCCCGGGGGCCGGGCAGCATGGCAGGTGTTCTCCAGCTCAGGGACACCTGGGGCGGCTCTGCCCCGAAGCCGGAGGGGGGGCTGGCCATCCTCCTTCTCACTGTCACCATTCTTGTTTTGCAGCCCCTGGACCCTTGGCTGTGCCATGGGAAGGGACTAGGAAACCCCTGAGAGGGAGCTGTGGTCAGTGGTTAGCACCGTCGATATTTTAGGCCCCCTGGAGGATACTGAGTATGGAAAAGATAAATAAGAGGTTGTTTCTGAGGGAGGGGGATTCATTTCAAGAGGCATTTGTCAAGCATTTACTGTATGCTGTGCTAAGCACGGGGAGAGGGTGGCTGATTTAGATGTAATGGGGGGTTGGGGAGTGAAAGTCAAAAGCAGTGAGTGGCCCAGGAGAGGATAAATGCATATCTTTCAGTTTCTGCTGGCAGATGTCATTATTGGGGAAAGAATGCCCTGCCTAAGTATGTGACCAGGCCCGGAGAGCACAAAACTACAATGTCATCGTTGTGTATTCCTTGGGAAGGGAAGGGGGAAGGCTTGGGCAGGTGACTGCAGTTTCTGAAGGACCATTCTAGGAGGCAGCATTTCTGTTCCCATAGAGCCTACAGCCCACTGGAAGCCGTGACAGTCCTCCAGAGAGAACGTGGATTTGAGCTCGAGTTGCATTTTTAGTAACGGCAGGGCAGACTGCAAATAAAATTGCTGGTGCTTTAGATTAGAAGTGGGAAGAGAAGAGAGAGGTGGAGTCAAAGGTGCCTGATATCCCAAATCTGACTGGTTGGGGAGATTATGGCATTACTGGTAGAGAAACAAAGAAATATGGTATTGTCAGGTTGGACTGCAATAACAAATGATCTTGGACTGGGTGGCTTAGAAATAACAGAAATTTCTTCCTCAGTTCTGGAGGTCAGGGCTTTAACATATTAATTCTGGAGGGAGGGGCAGGGAGACACAAACATTCAGCCCATAGCAGATACTGGGTGATTCTGAAGAGGCACTGGAACATCCAGGATTTGATGCTTAGCTAGCGGAAACACAGGCATAATGCACAGCGTAAAAGTTGGGCCTGAGGAGGGACGCTTAGAATCTCTATCTACAGGATAAGGAAGTGAGTGTGGTAGGAAACGAGAGGAGAAAAAGGACCAGGATGGGAATGGATGGATGGGTCCATTCAGGGGTTAGAAAGAAGAGTCTGGGAAAGAGGGTCACAGTTCCGCAGAGCAGCAGAAGCCAGTGCTCTGGACCAGAGACTGGGCATTTCAAGGGGCAGGTGGCCCATGGAGTCAAGCCTTTGGTAGTCCCCAGTCAAGTATTTTGGCAATGAGGAGTCCCAGCAGACTTTCGGGAGACGGGTCAGTTCATTATTGGCTGGGTAGCTGGGACCTTTCTCAAGGGGGCTCTGAGTGGGTGAACTAGCTCAAACCCAGGAAATGGTGGAGGGGAAAATGTTCTTGATTGTGATGATTCAAACAAGACTCCTTGTCACCAGATCCGGCACGTCACACACCTACTGCCGTTCTAGGGACACCAAGGCCAGTAGCCAACACCAAATATTTCGATGGTTCAAAGCATCATGATTACTGCCGTGGCTCTGCTGCTCATGACGGCCACCTGACTGCCTTTGTCTCTGCAGTTAAGGCCCCTGCCACCCAGGCCCCTCATCCCCAGTGCACTTGGCAGTCCAGTTTGATGGCAGCCGCTCCCACGGTCATTCCCGGCCTGAAGAGAAGAGGCCTCACGTTGCTCTTCAAGGGTGCCAGGGCTCCCCGAGAAAGTCACTCTGACAGCCTTGAACCCCCTCTCCTCCCCCCGCCGCCCCCGCGGGCAGGCACAGTTAGGGAGGGGAGAGCAGGCCTTGTATCATGAGTCCATTCTATAATTCGGTTCTCCTCAGCCTCTGGGTATCTTCCTTTAAAGTTTCTCAAGGAAGTTCTGCCATTTCAACCTCCTTCAGGATAGGCAACTTTTATTTCCATGTTTTAGGAAATGGAGATGCAGACTGTTAGAGCCGATCCCAGCCGCTCCAGTTAACACACTGACTCCAGCCTCCCTGCTCAGCACACCCTATCCATCCTTTGGCTCCATCCGGCCTATTCCTTCCATCTGATCCGACACCCAGTTTTCTTGGCACGTCCGGCACCTTTCCCCAGGTCACCTTTGTTCCTTCGCTCCTGACGTCTGCCAGGACTTGTCTGGTCCGGGTCTAGAAGCCAGGAGAGGCGTACGGGCAGGCCATGGGGAGAACCCGCTCTCTGCGGAGACCGCTGCCGATCCTGGCCGCAGGAGGATCCTTCCCCTGACAAAAAGGTTTGGCAGAAACTGTGTCAAGTTTTCAGGTCCCAGAAAACCGAAGGGGGGTGTTTCCCAAACTTGCCCCATCACCCCGATTCCCACAGCTTGTCTCACGCCTGACAAGCCCGTATCCAGGGGAAAGTGCTTGGGAATGATAAACACGGGCCCAGGTGACTCTCAGGGCCGAGCACGGTTTGTACGCCTTGTTAGAAAGAGGCGCACGGGGGACAGGGAGGTTTTGCATTTTTTATTCGTGCATTTGTTGTATTGATAAGGATGAGAGGGTAGCACGGGTTTGTGGGCAGAGGGGAAGAGGCAGAGGGTGGGACAGAGCCACAGGAGGGCTGATTGTTGAGTCCAGGTATTCGACAGTTCAGCTTTGGAAAGAAGGAGTAACATTTTTATTTATTTTTTGTTAAAACAGAAGAAAAACAAAAGAGGGGAGATGTAGTGATTGAACTGTTGAGGTGAAGATGGCAGAAATGAAGGAAATAAAGCAAAGTGGGGAGCACATAAATCTGATGGGAAGGGGTTGTCAAAGTCTGTGGTTGGCTCAAATTGGTTCAAAAAGCCCACGAATATCCTGAATGCTGGGTCTCAGTGCAATTTCAGGAGATTGGTTTCCTAGCCTTCACGTCCATAGTTTATTTTTCTGACAGAAGCTTCACTAAGTTTTCACACAAGCCCAACTTCCTTTCTGTATTCCTTACTCTTCGGCATTTGCTGAATAAGAAAGGATAGACAGACACCTGTTCGTATCTTCACTCTACCACCTGGCAGCATTGATGGAGTTCAAACAAGCTGGGCTTTAATATTTTGGTTTAGAAGGCTCAGTTTTTCCAACTGTTTCTATTTTTATTTTTTAAAAATATGTTCCTATTGATTCTTAATAATGAGAAAGGGAGAGGGAGAGAGAGATAGAAACATCGATGAGAGAGACACATTGATGGGCTTCCTGGGCATGTGCCTTGACCAGGAAGCGAACCCAGGGCCTCTTGGGTATGTAGGATGACACTCAATCCACTGAGCATACCAGCCAGGCTTTCTGGCCTATTTTCATTTATTTTATTTTATTTTTTAAAACTTCTTTATTGATTAATGTATTACATATGTGTCCTTATCCCCTCATTGCCTCTCCCTCCTCCCCTTCTCGGCCTATTTTTATTGTTTTAAATATATTTTATTGATTTTTTTACAGAGAGGAAGAGAGAGGGTAAAGAGTTAGAAACATCGATGAGAGAGAATCATCGATCAGCTGCCTCTTGCACACCCTCTACTGGGGATGTGCCCGCAACCAAGGTACCTGCCCTTGCCCGGAATCGAACCCGGGACAATTCAGTCTGCAGGCTGACGCTCTATCCACTGAGCCACCAAACCGGTTTTGGCTCGGCCTATTTTTAGAGGTGGCGTGTTTAGGAGTCAGTGAACACAGCAGTCGGGTAAGTGGGCTCTGGGGCCGGATCAGGGGTGTGTACCGGCCCTGATGGTGCTGGCGGGGTTACCCCGGGTCAGTTTTCACCGAGTCTTTGTTTCCTCGGCTGCACGTGGGTTGTGACAGCACCGAGGCCGCAGGGACGGTGCTGTCAGGTTATTTGGGAGCGATCAAGGGAGACGTGGGAAGCAGTTTGGTCTGGATTTCCTTGTAAAACGCATCCATTTGGGGTCTAGCAAAGAAGCTTCCTGGTGGATCTGGCCCCTCTGATGCGGCCTTGCAATGCCCAGCATTTGCCTGGAGCGGGGCTGTGTTTAATGACTCAGGCGGTCCCTCTCCGGCTGGCTTGTTTTTTCCCCTCGGTTTCTGTCCTGTTGTTTTCCATCACTCAGGGCAGCACAATCATCTGCGGCCGCCGGAAGCACTTCCCGGGAGAGGCCTCTCTCTCCTCCCCGGCCTCTGGGGGCGCCAGGCCTCCTCCTCTCCCCGATCCCTGGCCCACTGCGGCCTGTTCGGGCCTGCTCAGCGCTCAGACTTTCTAAAACCCGATGTGAACAGACCTCGCAGGTGACCTTGGGGAGGTGTCCCCAGTCCGGGGCTCACAGCGCCCTCTGGAGGGCGAGAGCTGCAGCTCGTTCCTCCTGTGGTTTCTCAGGGGACCAGCAGCCCCGCCGGAGACAAAGGCAGGGCGATGGGGAGGCGGGAGAGGGAAGATGAGGGGGCAGTTTAGCTTGGCGTTATTATTGTTTGAAGCTTAGCACTCCTGTGTCCCCAAGCCCAGCCCCAGTCCCTGTGATCCTGGAGAGAAAGGGAGGATCACAGGGCCAGTCCCCGGCTGCCTCTGTGCTGGAGCCTCTCTCATGGATATTCACGCCACTCCTCACCTGCGCATGGAGATAAGGGCACTTTATTAGTTTGGAATTAATTTGGAATTAATGGTTTGTCTCAGCGAAGAGCCGTCTCCTTTTTCTGGAGGACAGGGAGGCGGCGAGGACTGTCCCATGCTGTCAGGCTGGCTGGCCTCTGCCGGGTAGAGGGAGAAGTTGGAAAGCCAGCCGACGGAAGGGTTCCTGCTCCCAGAGGCCGGACGTCCACGTGCGGAGTGGAGGGTGTGTGAGCAGACCCGCTGTTGGCCCGCGGCGCTCCGCCACACACATACACACACACACACACACACACACACACATACACACATAAACACATATATACACATATACACACATACACACACACTTACACACATACACGCGCACACACACACACTTACACACGCACACACACTCTTACACACACATATACATACACACACATACACACATATATATACACACACACACACACACACACACACGCCTTCCCCATCTCCGTCCCCCAGCCGCTACCCACCATGCAGTGGCTTCTTTCTTTCTTGTTTTCATCAAAGCCAAACAGGGCGGTGTTTTCCCTGAGCAAAACCACCCTCCTTTTTTGGCTCCGTGCCTGGCTCTTCCCTAGGTGCCTGGAAAGAAAGGGAAAAAACTCAGAGCCATTTCCTTTTGTTCTTGACTGATTCACGGGTGGAGGGAGGGAAGGGTGGTTTTCGGTGTGAGGCATAGCGGGGTGTTCCAACAGTTTTCAAAACTGGTGTTCGTTACCCCGCATTGGGTGGCATGGCCCTGTTAGTTACAGGTTCTTTTATTTTTAATTTTTATTTCTTTTATTGATTTCGGAGAGGAAGGGAGAGGGAGAGATAGAAACATCAATGATGCAAGAGAATCACTGATTGGCTGCCTCCTGTATGCCCCCCACTGGGGATCAAGCTTGAAACCCGGGCATGTGGCCATGGCCAGAATCGAACCCGGGACCCTTCAGTCTGCAGGCGGATGCTCTATCCACTGAGCCAAACTGACTAGGGCTCCTTTTTCTTTTTTATCGATGGTTGAAGGCCCTGCACTAGCACCGCGACTGGCACGTAGGAGGTGTCTGCACGATAGAAGAGGAAGCCGAGATGCCAGCTCCTGTGTGGTACAGGGGCACGTCCGCTAAGCACTTGTTAATACCAAGTAAATGAAAGCCAGCGTTGGTGGCTATGCTTCTGTACTTCAGACGCTCTATTCACAGTGCGCAGCGGCATACATCAGTGTTGACGTGGCACAACCCCAAACGAGAGGGATGCAGGAGCAAGAACATCACCCCCAGGCTTTCTCAGTGATGGCACTGGTTTGAACGTAGTTATTGACCTGTCGCATCTCATTATCTGTCTTTCTGTCCATCCCTATATACCCACGTGTCCAATATAGTCTAAGCGGTCAGAGAGGAATACAGGCAAGACACATGGTACCTAATGCAACTGACAGGAATCTGAATTGGTGTGAATCTCCAGTCAGGGTCCATCTCCAGCACCCGATCGAACCAAGCCTGGGGCTGGGGGAGGCAGGCCGATCAGCACAAAGACTTTGCTAATATCGTTACGTGCGAAAAGGAATACGCTTCCACACGTACATGTTGTGACACAGAAGAAATAAAAAGGCAAGAGAAAAAAAAAAAAAGCTGGAAAAAACAAGGACCCTCTTATATGTTTTTCAAAGGAACATTCGTTCTGTTCTCCCAGCCCGGGCCGGCCGCTGCCGGGAGGAAAGCCTTAGAGGGACGCTCTGTGGAACAAGGTCACGCACTTATTGGCTTTCCGCTGCTCAGCATCAATACCGCGGACGGGGGGCCATTCGCTCCCGCTGTAGCCTCGTCTGCGCGCCCGGCTGCAGCCCATATTTATAACCTGCCGCTGCCAGGGCCCGGCGCAGACCAACCCACAGGCAGGGGGTTCAGAATGAGAGGAGAGTGGCCACGTGTTTGTTGTGAGAAATAAGCATGTTACTGGAAACATCAGTACGCTCCGAGCCATCGGAGAGGGTGGTGGGAAGGGCTGGGGTGGGCCTGCATTGACGGCTCCCCAGATGTCTCTCCGGTTCCCCCCTCTGTCCCGCACCAAGCTGCCCAGCCAGTGCAGCCTGACTGATACTGCTGGTCGCCTTTGCTGCCACTGAGGTGGTGGCACTGCATCTCTCCGGCATCATGGGGGGTAGGGGGGAGACGTGAACCCTGTTTTCCTGCCTACTGAGCTGTACTGCGCTAGCACCCACATGTAGTTTGTGTCCATCACCTTAAACAGCAAGCTTTCTAACATGTCTCAACACCTGCTTTCTTGAATAGCTCCCACGAGCCTGGGGTGAGCTTGTCTCAGGGATCTGGTGGCACTGTGACATGGACCATTTGCAGGATACTTTCTGTCAGGGCTGCCCCTGTGCGGGGCACTGGCACCCTGGACCTGCTCGGCTCTGTAGGGTGGCTACAGACTGCCGCTTACTCTTTTACTTAAAAGCAAATCACTTTTCTTTTCTCAGACTCAGCTTCCTCGTCTGCCAAAGAGAGATAGCGGTGCCTACCTTGCTAGACTGATGCGAGAATAAAATGAAATGATGTATGTGAGTCAGAGCACACATCGTTCATGGAAAGTGCTCAGTAAATGTTACCTATTTTAATTTAATCAATTCATTTACTTTAAAAATTAAAACATTTTAAATTTAATTTTTCAATTACAGTTGATGTACAATATTATATTAGTTTCAGGAGTACAACAAGCGATTAGATTTTTATATAATTTAAGTGATCACCTGATAAATCACCCATCTGTAACCATGCATAGTTATTATAATATTATTGGCTATATTTGCTTTTTTAAAAATTTATTTTTATTGATTTCAGAGAGGAAGGGAGAGGGAGAGAGAGATAGAAACATCAATGATGAGAGAGAATCATTGATTGGCTTCTTCCTGCATGCCCCCTACTGGGAATTAAGCCCACAACCTGGGCATGTGACCTTGACTGGAATCGAACCTGGGACCCTTCAGTTTGCAGACCAACGCTCTGTCCACTGAGCCAAACCAGCTAGGGGTTGGACTTATTTTCTATGCTGTACTTTACATCCACTGGACTATTTTTATAACTGCCAATTTGTACTTTTTTTTCCCTATGCATTTCTGCCATTAGTGGTCCCCCCCAGTCCCCAGCTAGTTTTAGCAGCCAAACAATTTTGTTTGATTTTTGGGCAGTGCTGAGTGACACCTTGCGTGGGAAGTGTCTGCTGTAAGAGGACTTAGTGCAGAGAAGTTTTTGTAACCCGAAGAATAGTTTTGTGATGCAAACATAACCTCCGGCTTTTCAGTTTTGTAACGTTGAATGTGTGCATGTGTTGTGTATAGCCTGTCTTATTCATAACATGGGACAGGATGGTTATAGTCTAACCTTGAAAATCTAAGATCCAGTTCCATTTATTTGGTTAGCGTAGGTACCAATTTAAGAGACGTCTTAAAACACAGCACAGTGGGTGTCCCAGAAAGCTACTAACGACTCAAATTAGCATCATGGGGGATGTTTTATGGAAAAGGAGATTTCTAGGGCACACGGCAGGTCTGCTGAGTCAGAGTCTTTGGGGTGGGGCCACGGATCTGCCTTTAAACAACATTCCGTGTGATTCTTACACACCTCCGCGTGTGAGAACTCCTGGCACAGAGTCTGAGAGGGCAGCCGCATAGTCAGATTCTGTATTGGCCACTGATTGGGCCTGTGGTTGGTTTTCCCTTTTCCATAAAATGGGGAATATTAGGCATATCTACCCCTAGGATTGCTGTGTGGATAAAATGACGTAAAGTCTGAGAATCATGGATGCAGAGGATGTGGCTCAAAGCAAGGGCTCACTCTCCGCATGGTGCCAGGTGGGTACTGGAAGTGTCAGGGGGAACAATTTGTAAAGTATGTGTTGCCTAATCACTAAGCTGCACATGGGAAACTAATACAAAATATTATTGAATATGAGCTGTAATGGAAAAAATTAACAACAACAAAAACCAAGGTCTTGCCGAAACCGGTTTGGCTCAATGGATAGAGCATCGGCCTATGGACTGAAAGGTCCCAGGTTCGATTCTGGTCAAGGACATGTACCTTAGTTGCGGGCACATCCCCAGTAGGGGGTGTGCAGGAGGCAGCTGATCAAAGTTTCTCTCTCATCAATGTTTCTAGCTTTCTATCCCATTCCCTTCCTTTCTGTAAAAAAATCAATAAACTATATAAAAACAAAAACAAAGCAAAACAAAACAAAACAAAAACCAAGGTCTTAGTAAGTGGTAGATGTTGTTTATGGCTTTGACCCGTGGTCAGCAAACTGCAGCACTTTGGCCCCTTGAGTGTGGCTCTTCCACAAAATACCACGGCCTGGGTGAGTCTATTTTGAAGAAGTGAAGTTAGAAGAAGTTTAAGTTTAAAAAATTTGGCTCTCAAAAGAAATTTCAATTGTTGTACTGTTGATATTTGGCTCTGTTGACTAATGAGTTTGCCAACCACTGGCTTAGACCATAATTCTTTAATTAAAAAAAACAACAACAGATTTTTATTGACTTCAGAGAGGAAGGGAGAGGGAGAGAGAAAAACATCAATGATGAGAGAGAATCACTGATGGACTGCCTCCTGCATGTCCCCCATTGGGGATTGAGGTGCCAACCTGGGCATGTGCTCCAACTGCGAATTGAACTTTGACCTCCTGGTTCATAGGTTTATGCTCAACACTGAGCCAAGCCAGCTGGGCTCAGACCATAATTCTTAATAATAGTGACTTATCTAAGTCACCTTTCAACCATGTGGACATCTGGGTGCTAACATGGAATTTACATAACTCCTGGCACAATGTACAACATGAACACGTATACCATTAGCTGTGGGTAGGTCCAGGCTGTGGTAGGCTGGCCTTGGAGTAACAATTCAGTTGGGATACTCTGCACCAGCCCACAGGGTCCAGCTCAGTGAGAGTAGGGCTCTTGGTGTCTAGATCTAGGGGTTGGCTTGAAATCCCACAGCGGACGGTCCAGCTGGCAAAAGATCGTGCTGTGCTTGTTCTCATGGTCTTTGCTTCTGTAAAAAGGAAGTTTCAATCAGAGGGAGCAGCAAAGGGAGATGAAAGTGAAGTATTTTGGGGTAAGTAGCTGGAGCTAATGGTGGTGGATATTCATGATGTCTCTCTTTCCCTCCCTCTCTCCCTTCTATTGAATCTCTAGATTCCCCTTCTTTTAAAATAGGACACTTAATTTTTCTCAGAAAAGGATAAGCTATTTACCCCTTTAAAATATTCCCTAGGTACTTTTCTCAGGTATTCATTGCTTTAATCTTTATATAGATCACGTTTTGCTGGTTTTCAAAAGAGGATTTCGTCCTTGATTTTAAATATTGTGTTCATTCTCAAGAACAGGCTCAAGGCTTGCCATAGCCACCATGGCTGCGCGTGCGCTGTGATTTTTTGCTTTTACTTCCCCTCAAAACCCCATCACCTTCTGAGACTTCTCCTGAGGCAGTCAAGCTGGTGAGTATATTTTGGTACCATTTACTATTCACGAGATAGATGCCCTGACAAATGACCGAAAATACAGGGCGAGACTCTCTATTTTAATTCAGAACCTCAGACTTGCTCGGATAAGCTGCACCCGACAGAGGCGGTGTGAGATGCTAACTGTGCATTATTGTTTTATAGCACTGCATTTCGGGATGATTTGTTACACAGCAACAGACAACTGATTCAGAATTGAAAATTTTGTGGACTGCTTTTCAGATACAGTGAATTTCTCATAGTTTTTGTCTTTCGTGTGACTAACAGCTGTTCACACTGAGGTTGGTTCCGCCATTTTCATCTAACTCATTTGTGCGTGTCTTAATGGTATTGCCTTCCATCGGAGGATACTTTGTCACAATCTTTGAAGCCACTTGCCTGTGTTGTGAGTGTGGTGCTGAGCTGTCATGCACTGAAAGGGAAGGGACGAGTGAGGACCCACTGCTGCCTTGGGGACACCCCTCCGTCCACCGCTGTTCCTTCCATACGTCTGTGAATTCTTAGGCTCTGCCGTTGGTTGAATGAGAGCATCAATGTCAACCTCGGTGTTAAATATGAATAAATGATTTAATTTCTCTTTTATTTTTTCCCCCGTGATCAAAAACATAAACAAAAATCCTGACACTGTCTTTCATACCCCAAGGCTCATCTTGGATTCGATCCATTTTGGAGATCGTTGTTGTAAAACAGGGCTGGCCAACAGCTGGCTGTTCCTAAAACACCATGATTTTAGACCACAGCCACACTCGTTTCTCCCCAGTTATCCGATTCGTCCTCTTGTTATCTGATTCGTTCTTGTGTTATCTTATTCATTCTTGTGTTATCTTTGGCCGCCCTCGCCACTACGGTAGAGTTGAACTATTGCAACAGGGACAGTGTGATCTTCAGAGTCTAAGCTGTTTACTCTCTGGCCCTTTCCAGAAAAACATTGCCACCTTTGCCTTAGAAAGGATGGAGCTGGAGAGGTCCCATTGCATAGAGAAGGCCCTTCATTCATTTGTTCACTCAGAATGAAGTGTGGCAACATGAAGGGGCATCATGAAGTGTGGAAGTCACCCATGGACTTCTGAGAGACTGTGTTTCTATGTCGCTGCTTTCAGCCTAATGCTGGCTGGGACTCAGCACCTGGCTTTGAATCTCCCAAGCACACCGTATCCAGAACTCAGTCACAACGTGAACTTAAAGGAACCGGCAGTGATCTGGCAGTGCCTGTAACTGGGGGGATCAGTATCATGGCATCTTATTCGCTGTGTTTGGTGGGAAACACATTAGCCTTTCCTTCTACCTACGTCTGTTCAAAACAATAACCCAAGGGCTCTTCTCTCTTGTCTCAGAGCCTTTGTCCTTGTTCTTCTCGTCCTCAGCTGGCTCTTCTCTCAGATGTCTGCGTGGTTGGCGCCTTCTTACCCATGCTCAGCTTAAATGCCTCCTCTTTAGGGAGGCCTTTTCTGAACGCTCAACCTGAGGTGGCCCCACTGACACCCCCCTTACACTCTGTGCTATTGTTCAGTATGAAAGTTTTCAGTATACTTATCAAAATGTCTGAAATTATTATATTTATGTCTCTTTATTGTCATCTAGACCACAAACGGTGAGACTGCAAGGCCCAGAAGAGGAAAGACCCTGTCTGCCTGATTCAGGGCTGTGTCTTCAGGGCTCCGAAGGGTGCCTGCCCCGAAGTTTGACTCTGAGAATGAACGTGAGGATTCCTGTGCTCTTTGGTCTGGCTGTAGGATGGTGTTGCCTCATGGCTCAGCAGTCACGCGGCTGGTTGGTTAAAGGATCCGGTCCAAATAAACATGTTTTTCTTCCTTGCTCTGGGTTCAGTAACAGTATCCAGCAGAAGGATGTTTAATTCATGTAATAATTTCCTCTTTTTAAACATATATTTTATTGATTTTTTACAGAGGGGAAGGGAGAGGGATAGAGAGTTAGAAACATCGATCAGCTGCCTCCTGCACGCTCCCTACTGAGTATGTGCCACAACCACGGTACATGCCCTTGACCAGAATCGAACCTGGGACCCTTGAGTCCGCAGCCCGATGCTCTGTCCACCGAGCCAAACCAGTTAGGGCAATAATTCCCTTTAAAAAAATGATAATGACAGTATATTTGTTCTTTTCTAGAATATTCTTACGTGTGTGTATGTGTGTTTAATGTTACCTCTTCCTCTCCTCTTCCCCAACCCTCTTTTCTGTTCTTTCATTATGGTTTATAGATAAACTCTTATATCTCTGGCAGGAATATCTGCCTTACATTCCCTTAGATCCTTCTATTGTCTGTACCTCTTTGCTGACTCTGCTCACTGTGCCGCGGTGCTGTGTTTCCCGTGTTTGTCATCTTTGCGTGTGAGCTCACCTTCGGCAGATTGCTCCCCGGGGTGACACGGTTCCTGACTGCGCTCTCAATTCGATAATCCTGTTTTCCATTGCTCTGGAGGGGCCTAAAAGGTTTCAGCAGTTCCATATTAGTTCTTTCGGTCAATCTTTAATGGTGGAAAGATACCCATAACATAAAAGTTGCCAATATAACCAAGTCTATAGTTCAGGTGTGTGAAGTCCATTCACAGTCTTGTGTGGCCAATCCCCAGAACTTTCTCATCTTGCAAAACTGGAACTCTACGTCCATTAAACAATGACTCCCCATTTCCCCCTCCTCTTAGCCTCTGGCAACCCCACTCCACTTTCCATCTCTATGAGTCTGAGCACTCTAGGTAACTCATATGAGTGGAGTCACACGGTATTTGTCTTTTTGTGGCTGGCTTATTTCACTTAGCATAATATCATCCAGGGTCATCCCCATTGGAACATGTGTCAGATTTCCTGCCTTTGTAAGGCTGAATAATATTTCTTGTACTTATAGATCACATTTGTTTATCCATTTATCTATTTTTGAACATTTGGGTTGCTTCTACCTTCCAATAGATATTTGTTCATTCAGTATTTTTTGAGCATTTATGGATTGCACAATGCTATGCCTAAAAGGGACTCCTGCAACCACGCAAGATGTTTCATCAGAGTACACGAAGCGCTGAGCTAGAGAGGTTGATGTTCCGTTGGGGCAATGGGATCCGTTTGCAGCTTGACCCTGAGCAGAGAGGTCTTCTTCTGCCAAAGACACAGAATTGCCCCTCAGGCTGCTCTGTTGTGAAGGCAGACCAGAACTCTGAGCACGGGGAGTCCAGGACAGGCCTCTAGCACCATACACTAGACCATAAATAATATTCAAAATAAAAAATGGATCAATACAAATATAATGGATACATATTTAGATGTCAATAACATAAATATAAATATATTTTTGCTATAGAAATGTATTAATCATAAATATATACTTAAGAAAATTATGTACATACTGTTGTCTAGGATTTTTAGTTGTAATTAGAGGGAGGAATAGGAAAAGCACGTCCACTTCATCTTCCTGGAAGATGATTTTTTTTAAAAGATTCAACTGTGTAATTTTCTCTGATTATTAAAATGCTACAAGCTTATTCAAATTCCGTCATCCGGAAAGGCTGAGGCTGAAGGTAACGACAGGGCTGCAGTTGGTGAAGGAAGCGGACGGATCCAGCTGGCAGGGACATGGATGGGCCAACTTCCTTTTCTTTTCGCTACAACTTTAGATGCTCTCTGTCCACATTTTTCCTTGTAACTAACATTTTCTTTCTTTCTTTCTTTCTTTCTTTCTTTCTTTCTTTCTTTCTTTCTTTTTATTTTTTATTTTTTAATATTTTATTGATTTTTCACAGAGAGGAAGAGAGAGGGATAGAGAGTTAGAAACATCGATGAGAGAGAAACATTGATCAGCTGCCTCCTGCACACCCCCTACTGGGGATGTCCCACAACCAAGGTACATGCCCTTGACCGGAATCCAACCCGGGACCCTTGAGACCATAGGCTGGCGCTCTATCCACTGAGCAAAACCGGTTTCAGCTTAACAAACGTTTCCAATTTTAAAAAAGAAAGAGCGGCTCAGCTGGCGTGGCTCCGTGGTTGAGTGTCTACCTGTGAACCAGGGGATTACATGCCCGGGTTGCAGGCTCCATCCCCAGTGTGAGGCGTGCAGGGGGCAGTCCATTAATGATTCTCTCTCATCATTGATGTGGTTTTTAAAAAATCTCTCTCTCTCCCTTTCCCTTCCTCTCTGAAATCAATAAAAATATATTTAAAAAGAAAGAAAGAGCGAGCAATGCCGATGGACTTTCCTTTAAGAAAACCCGAGACCTGGAGAATTGGGTTTACAATGGGAACAAAGGAGGAGGTGACTCTGAAACACACACAACGTCTGAGGGACTCGTGGGCCGGTCAAGTCCACCCGTCATATTTCCGCTCGGCATCCCCTTTGGCGGACATGTCATTCACACAAACAAGGACGACAGAGCCCACGTGGGGGGTGCTGTGCCACCCCGGGTCCATCCCCCTCGATGGCTGATCTCGTCATTTCCCGCCCGCGTGCCCTGACTCAGGCTTGGGTAACAGCCTACGGAGCAGATGCTATTCGTGCACCCGAGGCCGGTGGCTAACGGGCTCCACCGAGCCTCAGAGCGAGCAGCCTCCACGTGCCTCATCGCGCTGTCGCCCTGCAATGCCCTTCTCAGGTCACACAGCCCCGGGGCCCCCGGGAGCTTTTCCTAAAAGAGGCCGACTTCCTGAGGGGGCCCAGCCATCTCACAGCCGTTTCTTCGTGCCCCCGCCTCGGCTGACGTCGCCCCGGCCTGCTTTATTTCCTGCAACAAAGAGCTGCACCCGCAGCACCAGCGCCCGCTTTCCTGCCCCGCCAGGCTGACATTGAACAACAGGGGCAGACGGCTTTGATGGGCGTGTGCAAAGCAGGGGGAGCAGCAGCCCGGCCATCAAAGGACACAAATCGATACCTTAAAAGCAAAGCCCAGCCCAGTTCCTCGTCTGTGTCTCTACAAAGCAGGCCATCTGCCTCCGCTCCCGGCCCTGCCAGCAGTGACGCCCGCCCGCACCCTCACCCTGTCCCCGGCCTGGGTGGCTGCCCCTGACACCCCATCACAACCCATTAGTCCTGAGGATGGAGAGCCCAGCGGAGCAGCAGAAAGGCAAGTCTGCAGGAAAACATGGAACACGCAGGCGAGGTCTGGCTCTTAGGACCCGCAGCGGCTCCAGACGCCACAGCCCCACGGTCAGCGGCACCTCCGTGAAGGCCAGCGGAGGCAGCGGCTTCCTGCAGTCCGGGCTCCAGGCCTGGAGAAGGGAGGAGAAGAGCTCCATGCTCACTTTCATTTTCACAGGAATTCGGGTTGAGGACTAGCCTCGAGCCTCCTGCTCTCCCAGCTCACAAAAACAGAGCTGGCTAGCGTGCTTTTGCTAAGAGACACGCCATCTCCTTCTCCACCCTCGACAGGGCCTCAGCGCCCAGGTTCTTGTCCCCACCAGCCTGTCAGGGCTCATTCTCGGGCCCCGGGGCCCACCAGCTCTGGAGCTGAGCCCTCGCGTCCTGCTTACCCTGCCAGTCACAGCCCTGCCGTGCCAGGGGCTTTTCCACTCGCAGTAACGCCCTGCCCAGCCGCTGTGTGATGACAGCGGCAGGAGGGTCTCTCCATTTGCTGTCATCCTGCCGGGCCCCACGGGAATTGGAGGGACTCGCTGCCACCCGGCCACGCTAACGCTCTGTGGGACCCGGAGCCTCGGCCCCACCTCCCATAGCCCTCCTGTGGCCCGGGACCCCGCTCAGCTGCCCCACACCACCCCTGCCCTGTTCCACCCGGCGCCTCTGTGTCCAGCCTCCTGGGTATCATGCACCCCAATGCCACGCTAAGAGAGCTGCAGCCACTGAGTTCCTACCGTCAGCGGGCACTGTGAGAGCTGCTCTATGCACACGTGCTCCTGAGTCCTGAAGGCACTCTGGGTGGCCATCACTGCCCTCGTCCTGTGCACCAGGCCATGCCCTGTGTGTGTGGCAGGGTCAGGATTTGAACCTAGGGCTCCCCCAATCCCCTACACATAACCTTCCCCAGTTGGCTGTGAACAGCCTGAAGGCTGAGCTTGTTCATTTGGACCTCGGTGCAGGGCCGATGCCAGTGCCCGGACTCTCTGAGGCTGCGTTACACACTGACTGTGCACAGTCACTCATTTTGAATTGATTTGTGAAATAACTGTTTTTGCAAAGTTGTACGTAGATAAAATTTTACTTAAAATGCACAAGAAG
This sequence comes from Pipistrellus hanaki, assembly GCF_964339955.1. Taxonomy (NCBI): domain Eukaryota; kingdom Metazoa; phylum Chordata; class Mammalia; order Chiroptera; family Vespertilionidae; genus Pipistrellus; species Pipistrellus hanaki. Next base: position 84,191,411 of record NC_140509.1, on the reverse strand, counting down.
GAAAGACAAATGGCCAATTAACATGAAAAATGTTCAAACTTATGAGTATCAAAGAAATATAAATTGAAAAAACACAGTCTTTTTTTTTTTTTTTTTTTAATCTATCAAATTGGCAAGTTTAAAACAGTATTACACTCAGTTTGAGAGGATGAACATTTGTTGGGAGAGTGTTTGGCAATATGTGTATATATATATATATATATATATTTAAAAAATGTTTATATCTTTTATCTCAGCAATCCTATTTCTAAGACTTTATTCTAAGGAAATTTGAAATATCTAAGATGTAACATTATGTATAATAGTTACAAATTAAAAATGACAAAATATATGGTAATAGGGAAATTATGGCATATCTCTATGGTATATATGACCCATTTATATATCTTACATATTTAACAAAGATATATTTAAATGTTTTATAAACATTATACATACACACTCGGGAAAGTGTTATAATATATTAATTTTAAAAAGGCAATCTTACATAATAAAAGCCTAATATGCTAAGTGTCCATTTGTCCGGTCATCTGTTCAACCAATCTAAGTGTAATATGCTAATGAGATGCTAAGGTTGCTCAACTGCTTGCTATTATGTGCACTGACACCAGGGGGCAGACACACTGACCTGTAGGTTAGCTTGCTGCTGGGGTCTGGCAGATTTGGGCTGAGCAAGATGGGCGGACATGCCTTGGAGTCCTCCTGTGGTCCCTCCCTGGCTGGCCAACCTCCAGTGTTCCTCCCTTGCCCCAATCGTGCACTGGTGGGGGTCCCTCTGCCTGGCCTGCGCCCTCTCGCAATTTGGACCCCTCGGGGGATGTCAGAGAACCAGCTTCAGCCTGATCCCACAGGCCAGGCTGAGGGACCCCACTGAAATTTAAATAAGATTATAAATTCCATAGTCTTATAAAACAATATGTTGATTTTTATATTTATTTACATTTCCCAATTTTTAAAAAAGACATTTTTTTAAAGATATATTTTATTGTTTTTATTTATTTATTTATTTATTTTTTACAGAGAGGAAGGGAGAGAGATAGAGAGTTAGAAACATCGATGAGAGAGAAGCATCGACCAGCTGCCTCCTGCACACCCCTCACTGGGGACGTGCCTGCAACCAAGGTACATGCCCTTGACCGGAATTGAACCTGGGACTCTTCAGTCCACAGGCTGACGCTCTATCCACTGAGCAAAACCGGTTTCAGCAACATTTCCCAATTTTTTATAAGAGTGAGCCTATTTGTAAGAATCCCAACTGCAACAATACAAATGATTACAAAATGCATTGGTGGTGCCAGGTGGGCACTATACCTATTGAGATTTCACTCTATAAGTTGTTTAAATGTCTAGCCATTATGCTATAAGTTGTTTAAATGTCTAGCCATTATGCTGTGCCACGGAAACTAATGTGGCATTGACTGTCCACTGTAATTGGAAAATGAATGAAGGGCCCTGGGATGGACTGCAGGCAGGATGTCAGAGTGAGGAGATGTGGCCACTTGTTTTCTATTCCTCATGTGCAGGAATTAGGCACCACTGACAGACAGAAGTGAGAGCCGCACAGCTGTGCTCACTGCAGGAGCCAACCTCCCAGGGCCGGCGGGGAGAGTCCCGAAGCAGGAAAGTGGGCTGAGGCCAGAGGTCTGTGTCTTATAAAGATTTTTTTCTCAAAATGAGTCACATAAAAAAAAAAATCATCTTTTGCCTAGTTACAATGTTGAAAACATGAAAGGCAATTAAAAGATCAAGAATGCAAAATATAACGCTCAAAACCTTAAACCATATGACAAATATCTTGTAATTGCAAAAGACCTGCCTATTGCATGTATCCTACAAATAAGGATTTCTTGGACATTTTTCAAATGTATATTTCGCAACTTAAACTCTTCTGTAAGAGGAACTCAAATTCTGCGTTTATTGAGCAACTACCATGTGCCAGGCACTGAACTCAGTAGACTTAAGGGATGACAGATTTGAATGAGGTGTGGAGCAGCCTGTATTTCCCCATGGACTCTGCTTTATCACCGGAGATGTCCTGCCATAATGATAGAGATGAGACGAATGTTGCCCATCCTCTTTTGTTCAAACTTAAGCGGAGGTCCTGGATCTCTCTGCATTGGCACACACCTAAGACACACACATGCCTGCTTGGACTGCTCCCTTTTTCTCAGGCTTCTCCCAAACCCCAATTTCCTAAAGCACTTTTTATTTTATTTTAAAGAGATTCGGAGCAGGGAAAAGTAAACAGTATTCTATCATTCCTGGCACACACGCTGTCTCATTCCTGAAAATTTATGAGTAAACGCACAACACCTCATGGGTGAGCAATGGTTGTCCTTACAGCAATTTGTAATGAAGCAATGTCATAAATCACAAGGGACTGGCCAGCGCCCCAAATAAAATATCAGTGGCTTCGAACTACAAATGTCTCATGTGTTAAGATGTGTCCTATTTATTCCCATCACAGAGTGCTAGAACGCTAAGGAAACCAGGAGAGGAAAAAAAAAGTTTTATCACCTCCAACCTGCCATATTCCCTATAAATTAGTAATAAACACACCTAAGTTACTTCATTACGACGTGATAGATTGTTACAGCAACTCTGAAGGTCCATGATATAAATCATTTAAATAGAGACTCAGACAATTTGAAAAATTCCCATTAATTACCAGAAAGTCAGTAGCAATTACATCAACAAAGTTCAGCTTGCCCTGCATTTGTGAATATAGACACTTCAAAATAGAGATTATGACCCAGCGGAGCAGGTTAGCTCATTAGTCATGTAAAATCTTTTTATTTTTTTTTTAGTTGTGATGGGATGGGAATTGTTGAGCAAATCGATTATAACTGATCTTTTACAGCGAAGAGGCTGCAGCATATTTAGCTGAACGTACTGCCTGAGATGGTTTATAGTCAGTTCATATGTCCAGAAATAATCAGAGTATCACAAACACTTTTGGAGTGCAGAGCACTGTAAAGGGGGATGCGAACTGCAAATATTCAGTCCCTTGTCTGGAAGGTGAGGGAAAAACACCCACCTTTTCATTTCTCTTAAAACAGAAACCGGCCCAAGTGGCTCGGGTGGTTGAGCGTCATCCTGTCCACTGAAAGGTTGCCGGTTTGATTCCTGCTGGGGGCCTACACCCAGGTTGGCCCTGAACATGTGGGAGGCAAGCTTATGGATGTTTCTCTCTCTCCCCCCTTCCTCTTTCTAAGCATGCCCACGGGCGAGGATTACAAAAATAAAAACAAAACCCCCAACAGAAATCAGGAATGATACAGAATACAGCTCCAATGCTGCTAAGAGATTTACAAGTACATGTTCCCGTTTGTTGATAAAATTATCTTTTCCCCACTGACTGGTCTTGGCACCTTATTAAACATCAGGTGACTTTATATGGGAGGGTTCATTTCAGGGCTCTCTCCTATCCCATTGTTCTCTATATTTGTTTTTGTGTCTCTACACTGAGTGGCCAGATTATTATGATCTCTGAACATATAATAATCTGGCCACTCAATATATATATATCACCCTGGAGCCAATACACACACACACACACACACACACACACACACACACACACATATTAGAGGCCCAGTGCATGAATTCATGCATGGGTGGGGTCCGGCCAGCCTGACCAGGTGGAGAGGACATGGGTGATTGGCCGGCCTGCCTGCTGGTGGAACTCCTGGTTGAGGGGACAATTTGCATTTTAGCCTTTTATTATATAGGATATATACTGAATGGCCAGATTATTCTGCGTTCAGAGATCAATAATATGGCCACTCAGTGTATGAGTACTTTTTTTTTTTTTTCTGCAAAAAAGCTTTATTTTTTCATTTGGCCCAGTGTCTGGGAGAGGGCTCCAGGGAGGTTAAAAGAATGGCCAGTGGTTTCGAGGAGAGGCTCAGGCTAAAGCCAGACCCCAGGGGATGCAGAGGGGCCCGCCAAGGCCTCTGGCTCCCCAGGCTCCCGGTCCAGCCCGGCCTGGGGCCGCAGCCTGCGGAGGGGAGTCTGGTGCTGCCCATCTCCTTGATGAGTTTCACCTCCTCACCCGGAAGTGGTTCTCCAGGAAGTCCCAGAGCTGAGGGCCTGCAGCTCCCAAAGGGCCTGGGTCAGTCCTCTCCAAGGCCAGGGCCGTCTCCATGGCGCCCTGAGTTCTGCCCACTCATCTCGGAAGGCGTCAATGTGTCCTGGAAGAGAACTCTGCCACCCGCTGGTTTTGCATCTTTAGGATGAAGACAATTATGTGATACCATATTCAATAAGGAAATTAAAAAAAAATAAATAAAAAAAAAAGAGAGAGAGAGTGATGCAGGGAGCCTTCGAGCTTCTTTGCTGCCAACTCTGGGAAGAAGGGGCCCAGCTTGGAGAGCCACATCTTGGCGATGGAAATAGAAGCCCAGAGAGAGGTAGGTGTGGGAGGCCGCAGGGGGCGGTTGACCGCTGCCTCCACTTCGGTGGAATAATGCTAAGAAATTTGGGAGCTCGTGGTTGCTCAGCAATAAGGAGTCACGGTAGAAAAAAAACAAAACAACCTGGTGTGTTGGCTGGTCTCAGAGGCGGAGGGTGGCTGAGCTGGTTCTGTAGGTGGGGACCGGATGAGACCAGGAGGGTGGCCGGAGACAGATCCGGGACCGCTGAGGGCACTGCGCTCTATGAGTATTGTTTTAATTATTGTAACTGTGTCGTGCGTTTTGAAAGTAGGAAGTGTGAATCTCCCAACTTAGTTCTTTTTAAAGCTTGTTTGGTTATTCAGGGCCCCTTGAGATTCCATATGAATTTTAAGATAGGTGTTTCTGTTGCTGAAACAAACAAACAAACAACAAACACTGTTGGGGTTTTGAGGGAGATTGCATTGAATATGTACTTCATTTTGGGTAGATGCACATCTTACTATGTGTACACCTGAGCACTTTTAAATCTCTCTATCCATGAATATGGGATGTCTTTCCATTACCTTGTCTTTTTAAATAGCTTTTATCAGTGTTTTGTAGATTTTAGTGTACAAATCGTTGTCTCCTAAGTATTCTATAACAAATAAAAGTTAAATTTCTAAGTATCTTACCCTTTTTGAAGCTATTGCTTGCTGTCATAATTTTAATTTTGAATGATTTTATTTTTTCTCTCCCTCCTTAGAAAAAAAAGAGACATATTCTTATGCCTTGGATGCAGTATTTTTTTTATTATTTCTCTAGGTATATGAATAGTTATACTTTTAAAAGTTTTCTCTGCCTCCTGTTTATTTTGGCGTCTATCTTCTTAGCCAAAAATCTTATCGTCCTAGCTTGTCTGATCATGGTGAAGAGTAAGGGCGAAGCTTGTCAGTTTTGAGCTTCATTCTGGGCTGTTTGTTAGGGAACCTGGAATCAGAGTCTGATCTTTCCCCTTGGGCTGGTCAGACTCCTCAGGGAGAAAGATGCTGGTCTGTCACCTGGAGAGTAGAGGTCTGGCTTCAGATTTCGGGGGTTGCGTGGGGGAAGAGGGTTGGCTTCTCTGGCTTGCACCATTGAGCTTGTCAACGCTCACTTAGTCCCTGTGCCCTCAGCTGTGCTGCTCGACCTCCAATTCAGACTCTGTTTTCTTCTCCAGAGAATATACCCCTTGTGCACCACCGGAACTGGCGAGGCGCTGCTGCTGGTTTGTACTGATTGGGAGGGAGCTAGGGCTCTCACTGCTTCTCCCGTCATCCAGGCCTCTGGACTTCGGCCACGTCTCCTTCCTGTCCCAGTTCTAGAGCTAGCTGGAGTTGTCAACTGCTGAGTCTTTACTAAAATTTAAGGTGTCTGCAGGCCAACTCTCACTGGTTCTCACCTTCCACTGCTATTCTCTTAGGACTTGGCTTTTTCTGGTCTTCTAGGGCCATGGTCTCTCACACAGAGTCCTGCTGTCCAGCAGCTTTCCTGTTCTCCCTCCTTGCCATCTGCATTCCTTGGCATGGGGCCCTCTTCCATCTTCAGAGCCAATGATGGCCAGCGGGGCTGCGTCCCCCTCCGATGGTCGCATCTCTCCGATGCTTCTTCTTCATCACATCTCTGACCACACCTGGAAAAGGCGGGTCTCCGCATGAGGACTGCGTGTGATCAGGCTGGGCCCTGGCAGATAACCCAGGCTAATCTCCACACCTAGAAAGAGCCTTTTGCCATGCAAGGTAGCCTATCACAGGTCCAGGTATTCGGGCGTGGTGAGGGACATTGCTCTGCCCACCACAGAACTGACATTTCGGAAGAACCCAGGGCAGCTATTTTGCAGATGATCTCTCCATTAGAGTTGGTTTCCATGTGATTAGACCCGGGGCAGATAACCTGGCAGGTGGTTGTGCTGCTGTTTTCTCCTCAGTCGGTCCATCAGGAGGAGGCATGTGATGTGGCTTCATCCCGTTACTGATGCTGCCACAGCCCATGGTCCCTGAACTAGGGGTGTCTGCCTGTCTCCTCTCTGCAAAGTTACCGTTTTTGACGTTGTATTTAATAAGTAGCTCCTGGGGGGATTCTCCGAGACTGCGTACATATCCTGTTTCTTATACTCCGAGCCACTAATTTAGGCATCTGTTGATGAGTTTTTGTTTGAAATAATTATTTCCGTGGTGGTTACCAACTGGTGTCGTTTTCTCATTTACTCTTCACAGCCATGGGATGGGTAGTTGCTATCATGCTTACATTACAGATGGGGAAAGAGGCTTACATAAATTAGATAACTTTCCCAAGGCCCCTCAGCTAATAAAGGTGCAGCGTATGGTGGGTCTCAGGCACTTTTACTAATTCTCCTGCATAGAAAGGCAGTTGGAGGGACGCAGGTGAGGTGTTCCTAGCGGGGGAAATGAGATCGGACGTGGACTTCATTGGATGTAATGCTGCATAAGGTTGGATCCATTTAGCCCAGCTGGTGTGGCTCAGTGGTTGATCATTGACCCATGAACTAAGATGTCTCTGGTTCGAGTCCCAGTCAGGGCACATGGCGGGGTTGCTGGCTTGATCCCCAGTGTGGGGCGTGCAGGCAGCATGGTCAATGTGTCTCTCTCATGGATGCTTCTATCTATCCCTCTCCCTTCTCTCTCTCAAATGAATAAAAATATATATTTTAAAAGGTGTGATGCATTTATTTTGGGGAAAACCCCTCCTAAAGGCAAGGTCTAGGAACAGATGGTAGAAATATAGTCATAGTAAAAACTGCCATCCTGAGGAGGGCCCGGCTCACAGCAGAGTGAGTGGCACTTCAGCCGGGGCCCTGGGCAGGGTGGCTCCTCGCTGCCCGGGGCCCTGGCTGGCAGAGCAGTCAGAAAGCTGCTCCTCTGCTGCTCTGGGTACCAGGCCTCTCTGGAAGGGGGCCAGCGGGGCTCGCTGGGATCCGGTTTCCACGCCAGCCGCGGGGTCCCCCAAGGCCCCGTGAATGCCTATTAACCTTTGGCTCCCTTCGCCCACCGAGCTCCCTTAACACCCCTCGGCCAATCAGAGACGTGCCATGCCAAAAAGCCACTTGGAGGGGTTTCCGGGACCCGTACCCAAGGCCCAAGCGAGCCAGGTTCTGGCTGGTGCCGTCCAGAGGTGCCTCCAGGCAGCCTGACGTGCGGGTGGAGGAGGGACCGGAGGATGGGCCCAGTGCCCTCCAGGCTCGGCGAGAAGAAATTAATTCCCGCTGTTCCCTCCTGGCTCTGTTCTTCCCTCGGTCCTAAATCAGTAACCATCGCTCCAACGGGCCTAATTGGAAGCAGGTGATTCTGGGGTGGCGCCTGAGCGCTGCCACTGTTGGGGGTGGTGGGGGAGGGAGGGGAGGTGTCTGTTTCCCACAAGAGGCTGGGAATCAGGAGGCCAGGATCCTGGTCACTCATTCTGTGCGTGGGCTCCGTCCCCTTGCGGACTTCAATCTCCCCCACCCCCCACCCCCACACACACCTCCTCCCGCTGGGAACAGAGTTTTGTTTGCCTGTGGCCATGCAGCAGGGCGTTAGGACCAATGTGCTTGCATGTCCTCGGAGGGCTGCGTGTAGGAGGCAGCACCGTGCCTGCGAGCAGGTGGGCCCACTGTCCCCGTCTGCTGTTGATGGCCTGCTTCTCAGCCCTGGGCTCCACGCGCTGGGCGAGGTACCCGGACTCTTCACGAGACCAGAAGGGACCAGAACTCGGTGAAAACAAACAACAGACCCATGTACTGACACATTTCTAGCTGCCTGTCCGCCCGGGACTTCCTGAGGCGACGCAGGCATGCCCAGAGGTAACCGTAAACGAGCCAAGGCGTCCAGTAGCCTTCGAGCCAGGCCGGCGTCCTTCCCGCCGGGCCTCCAGGAAGAGCTGTGCTTGCCCAGGTGCGTGGAGCACTCCAGAGGGTGCCATCCACATTCCGGACAAGCCAGCAGCCCCGCTGCTCTCGGTAACCACTCCTGACACCGCGCGCTGTGCGGGCAGAGCCTGTGCCTCTGTGCCCGCCGCGCCTGGCTCCGTGCCCAGCCCAGGGAGGCGTCTCATCAACACGTGCTGAACGAATATCCACGAGGTCACAGTTTCCCCAGCAGCAAGTTCTTATTTATCACCCTTCACGTCTCCTCTCGCAAATCACAGTCCTGTTTTCTTGTTGGAAATGGAGTGGAGCCACTCACCGTTGCTCGGTGTCCCGGGTGGTTGTTACAGCTCCTCAGCCCACGGCCTGCCCTGCTCCGAGGGCCACGTGCCACGGGCACCTGCGCTGCTCCCGGCCTGGGTGTGGGGGCAGGGGTGGGGGTAGGCTCCTGGCTGCACACTGTCTGGGGACCTAGGCCTGGGCTGGCTTGGCTCTTATCCTATGATTGGCCAGTATGAACCCGGGAGAGGCTGCTGCCAGTGGGCAGGCCACATGGACTTGGCATCTGGAGTGGCTGTCCTGGGCCCTGGCAGGCTGATGCCCGGGCAGCTGGTCTGCAGGGAGCGGGGGATGGAGCAGGCCAGCAGGCTGGAAGTGGATGAAAGGCCGTGAGGCCCCGAGAGGCGGAGAGAGAGGCCTGGCTCCCAAGGACACCGTGAACCGACAGCGATCCACGTCCCCTTGGCCTCTGAGAGACATTTCTGTGCCCTTTAGATTCTCCTCCTTTTTCCTTGAGCTTCTTCAGTGACAATCGTCCTTTAGCATAGACGGGAGCTCTTCCTAAAGTGTGAGTAGGTGCTCATCGCGGCCCCTCTAACAAAAAGCCGGGGTTTGGATTTAAGTGCTCACTTTCTTAACCGTTCAAGTGTCCTTTCTTCCTTTGCTGCAGTGTCTCCAGCACACTCACTGCTTGTCTCTAACCGGAATGATGCTTCTGGTAAAAGGCTGACCAGCGCTTTTTAGGGAGAGAAGAGCACCTTGGAATCCCAACACCGTGATGTCTTAGTGATATTCCCGTCCTGGCCATCGTTGGCAGCTACAACAAATACCAGAGCATCGTGGCTTACACAACAAACATCGATTTCTCTCTTCTGGAGACCAGAAATCCAAAAGCCAGTGACAGCTCTCCCTGGTTTATGGCTGCCTTCTTAGTGGATGTCTACATGCAGGGGGAGAAAAGGCCCTGGTCTCTTCCTCTTCTTACAAGGACACTAATCCCAATGCAGGGGCCCCATCCTTCTGACCTCATTTAAATCTAATTGCCTCCCAAAGGCCTTACCTCCAAATTTATTACATTGGGAGTTAGGGTTTCAACATATGAATTTTTTTGGAGGTGGCATAAGCATGTATTCCATAACAATTATACATTACTGTGATTAAACACATATATTTTTTGTGTGTATTTGAAAATAATGTATATTTTCTAATTTGAAGATTCAGGTATATATGTGTTGATTCTTGGGAACTGTTGTTTTCTATCCTTTGTCTGCATCCTTCCATGAAGATCTATATTAGTTCTATTTTTAAAAATGTTTTTTAATTGATTTTTAGAGAGAGAAGAAAAGAGAGAGAGGAGAAACATTGTTGATAGAGAAATATCAATCAGCTGCCTCCTGCATGCTCCCTACTGGGGACTGAGCCCACAACCTGGGCATACACCCTGACCAGGAATCAAACCAGCGACCTCTTGGTTCATAGGTTCAAATTAGTCACACTGGCCAGGCTATCCTTTCTATATTGTATTCTGCTCAATCTCTCAAATATTGAAACATGTGCTAGAGTCTATGCTTGTGAGTCTGTTTCTCATTATAAGTCTATGTATTTTGAAGCTGTGTTATTAAGCAAATATAATTTAAAATTATATCTTCCTGGTGAAATTTCCTTTATCACTACACTATAATAACCATCTTTTCCTCTTGCTAACGCATATGACTTGCAGTTTGTTTCATTTCATTTTAGGGAGCTATACCAGCTTTCATTTGGATTGTATTTTTCTGGTATATCTTTTCTCTATTCTTATATTTCTAACCTTAATACTATATTTAAAAACAATTATAGTAATAAAAGCATAATATGCTAATTAGACAGGATGTCCTTCCGGATGTAGCCGGGTTTCCAAGGGAAGCCCAGGTCCCGGATGCCAGAGAGAAGCTGGTGCCGTTAGCCCCGGGGGAGGAAGGCCTACCCCTGCACGAATTTCATGCATTGGGCCTCTAGTCTCTTATAAAAACATACAGGCAAATTTTGATTTTTTAAAAAGTAACCTGAGAATTTTTCTTTTACTAGGTGATATACATTTATTATGATCACAGATTTTCTTGTCTTTTTCATTCAATATCTTGTCTTTTCTGTACTTAAACTTTCCTGTCTTCCACTTTATTAGTGAATTTCATTTTCTTTATTTTCTTCCTTCCTACACCTCAATTTCTTAGGAAGCTCTCTATTTTATTCCTGTTCTTTTATTGGCTACCCTAAGAGTGTAATATGGTACTCCATGTTCTCATTGAGTGAAGCATTATATTTACACACTTCCTAACAAATGACTTAATGCCTAATACCCCTTTCATCTTTCATATTTTTGTCCAGTATTTTATTTTAGTTTTTTTCACCTTTATCTCATTATTATTGCTTTGAACTAGTCAAAGCTTCTTTATAAATACTTACATATTTACTAATTGCTTTGCCCAGCTTTCTTGCATCTCAGTTGTTATTTCTGTTCAATTTTTTTCCTTGTTGAAGCAATACTTTAGTTGTACTTTTTTAAGTGAAGTTTTGCTAATAATAAAAACTATCTTATTTTGCCCTAAAAGTCTTTATTTGTCCTCATTCTTCGAGTATAGTTTGGATATATTTAGAATTCTAAGATAACTTGTTTTCTTTTAGCACTTTGAAAATTTTTGCCAGTTTTCTGGATTCTATTATTGCAGTTGAGAAGTCTGTTTTTGACTTAATTGCTATTTCGTTGTAGGCAATCAGTGTTTTCTCCATGCTTTATATAATTTTTTGTGTCTTTAGTATTTTACAGTTTCTCTCTACAATGTGTTAAATGTAGATTTTATTTTATTTATCATGTTTGCTATTTGAAATTATTTCTGAGTTATAGAATTTCTATTTTTTTATTTAGTTGGAATTAGTGCCTCTTCATCTTTGCATTGTCTTTCTCTGAATTTTCTTTTATTTATTTTATTTTTATTGATTTCAGAGACAAAGGGAGAGGGAGAAAGAGATAGAAACATCAGTGATGAGAGAGAATCATTGATGGGCTGCCTCCTACATGCCCCATACTGGGGATTGATCCTGCAATCCGGGCATGTGACTTTCTGGTTCATGGGTCGAAGCTCAACCACTGAGCAACACTGGCTGAGCTCTCTGAATCTTCTTTTTAGAAATTTGTTGAATATTCTCATTTATCCTCACTGTTTCTGAAATGAAAATACTTTCCATTTCGTTATTTCTCTGATTCATCCTGGTAATTTTCAAAGAAATACCTTTTATTTCACCATTGCTCTTCTTCAGCTGTGTCTAATCTGCTAACTCACCTATCCATTGAGTTTTAAATTAGAATGACATTATTTTTCATTTCCAGAAACTTGATTTCAATAGCTTTCAAATGTCTGTGGATTTTTTTTTTTTTTTAGTTTTTTTTAGAGTTTCTTGTTTATATGTCTTTGCTTCCCTTTTTAGGAGTAATGATTTTAAATATTCGCATCCACAGAGTCCCTACTAATTGTCCCATCATCTGAAGTTCTCAGGGGATTAATTATGCTGGCTCTTTCCTCTGTGTGTGTGTGTGTGTGAGTGTGTGTGTGTGTGTGTGTGTGTGTGTGTGTGTTAATCTTTTCACCCGTAGTGGCTTATTTTCTCAGGTTATGCACGTCTTTGACAGGATTTATCTTTATGAATTTCTCTGTGGCCTGAGTTTGGAATTCATCCATCAGAGTAGTTTTGAGTTTGCTTCTGCCAGACACCTTAAGGATTTTAACATTTTGGAAACATTTTTATCTTTATTTCTTGGCATGAAGGTTTCTGGACCGTGTGAACCCGTAAATTTAAGCCAAAAACTGGAGCCAGAGCAGGTTCATTGTTGCAAATTGTCAGGATAGTGTTTTTCCAGCCAAAGCTCAGGTCAGTAATTAAAAGCTTTCTGGATGTTTCTCTGGGCCAGTGGATGGGATTTTTCTCTTCCCAATTTGTCCTTCCATTGAGAATGTAGTCGTTTGAAAGTGTTGGCTTCATTCAGGGGTCTCTGTCTGTGTCTGTGAGTGATAGCAACCCAAGCCTCGTGGTTTGGTTGGCTTAGGTTCTGACACAGGTGACCTCACCTTCTGATTTTTAATTCACAGTGCATTTCTAGCCCATCAAAAGTGCCTTGACTTTATCATATGTCCCTCTATGCACTGATAGAATTTTTGTTTTGTTATAGTTCATCTGCATTTGAAAGCATTATTATTATTTTTTTTAGTGTGGGTCACTTGGGTTTTCAGGTTGTGTATTCCCTCATGTCGTGAGAAATAGAATTGTCACTGTTGTTTCTTACATGCCAGCACGAAACCCTGTTTTATAATGTCATTTAGGCTAAGGAAAAATGATTTGTTTAAATAAAGTACAAAATCATATTATTGTCACTCAGCTGTACACAAATTACGGTGTTATGAGAATCGAACCCCACTCCCCCAATTAGTTATTTATGTTTGACTTTGGAATGCGCTCTGGAACTGTTGTTGTTGTGTATGACTGGAGTAATAATATGTAGATGTCACAATGAAATAGTGATTTCAATAAAACATAGTCAAGACATAGAGCAGTATATCACTGGAAATTTGTATATGTAACATATATACACATATATTTTAAAATTGTCAATTATTTGGAGAGTTTATATAACTTTCCGGTGGCATTTTCCCAAAGTGTGTTCCTCAGTATGCTGGTTCCTCAAAATATTTTACTAAAAAGGCTCCATTGGCAAATACCCTGGGAGAGTCCTTCTCCTTATGCCTCTTTTTGGGGGGTTTAAGTGTGCCTGCCTATAGCACTCACTGAGGAGTCTTGAGGCAAATAAATCAATTTTATTGTTTTTAACCCAGTATGTTCCGAGTCTATTATACTTGACCAAAGAGAATATTCTTTATTGTTTTACATAACATTTTCTTTTAGTGAGTCATTCTGTAAAACGCAACTTGGGAAATGCTTTTGTCAAGATAATATTTAAATGTCTACTTAATTGTCAAAACAAGATGTGTTTTATAAACTCTCATGCTATAATCATTTTATTTATTTAAAATTAAATTGGTATATAAAATTGCAAACTTCCCCAAAAGAAAATGCAATCGTTTTGTTATTTATAAAAGCAGTGAAGTTTATTAAACAAACGATTTTATAGAATATGCATATAAAAGACATAGAAAATCACTTGTTTAAGAAACTTAAGGTGCATACATATATAAAGTACATGTATAAAGTTGTAAGGACTCCTGGGTAGGTAACTAAAGGAGCCGACTCAGTTGTGAGAGGTCCCTTTTAGCCTTTCCAGGTGGACGTGATGGCCGGAGGGCCAGCAGCCATTCTGGACCATGAGGTGACACTGAGGATGACAGCTACAAGCCAGACTGAAAAGGCAGACAGGCGGTGTTTACTGGTCTTCTGTAGCCCTGGGTGAAGCAATGCAACAGTATCACCCGAGGTCTTTTTGTTCTTAATGCTCCATCCAATACAGTGTTTGGATGCAGACCAGCTGAGACTGGGCGTACTGGTACGGAGGTGGGAGTGTCGGATTCTCTGTGAAGCCTTTTGAGGGGAGGGAGCCAGGAAAAAAAGCCCTATCGGTGGGCCTTAGTGACGTGAGCAACGAGGTTAAAGGCCAGGGATTAGACTCTGCTTCTCCAGAAAGTGGAAAAGGACAATTGTAAGAAAGCCTGGAAATAGAGGCCGTCCACTGTACACGCAGTCTCGTTCCTCTTCCACGGCATCTCCCGGCCGTTAACGACTGTGCGGGAGGGACAGGCTGTTCTCAGCTCCGTTTCAGCCAGAACGTGGAGTAAGCACCAAGGGGTGATATCATGAGTTGTGTTACATTCAAAAATATACAGCTGACTTTAACCTTTTCTTTCTTTCCTCTCTTCTTCCCTTCCCTTCCCTTCCCTTCTTCCCTTCCCTTCCCTTCCCTTCCCTTCCCTTCCCTTCCCTTCCCTTCCCTTCCCTTCCCTTCCCTTCCCTTCCCTTCCCTTTCCTTTCTTTTCCTTTTTTAACCGATAGTCCCTCTGCCTCAGTCTTTAAAGGGCAGAAGTTCAGGTAGAAGATTTTCTCTGTGTATCTTAATGTCTGTTTCTTTCAGACTATTGTTGTCTGTATCTATGTGACTTTTGCACCAGTCATGTGGTTGCTTTGGCACATTTCTGAAAGAGAGAGAGAGAGGGAAAGAAAGAGAGAGAGAGAGAGACAGAGAGATACAGATACACACACACACACACACACACACACACACACACACACATGAGAGGCAGAGTGTCCATTGCTTTATTTTCCACTTCCTCATGTTCCCCACCCCCTTCCTGACTTCCTGCCTCCTTATTTTCTTCTCATTTTTCTTCCATTTGATTTGCTCTCCACATATGGCCCATGAAAGAATTGAACCATGTTGTGTGTGTGTGTGTGTGTGTAATTTGTTTTTATTAATTTCAGAGAGGAAGGGAGGGAGGGAGAAGGAGAGGGAGAGGGAGAGGGAGAGGAAGAGGGAGGGAGGGAGGGAGGGAGGGAGGGAGAGAGAGAGAGAGAGAGAGAGAGAGAGAGAGAGAGAGAGAAAGAAACATCCATTGGCTGCCTCCTGCATGCCCCCCTACTGGGGATCTAGCCCACCACCTGGGCATGTGCCCAGACAGGGATTGAACAGTGACCTCCTGGTTCCTGGGTCGATGTCCAGCTACTGGGCCACACTGGCCGGGCCATGTTGTATTTTATTAATGATGTCCTTGACTCTTTCCTTCTGGTTCTGCGTCAGTAGCCCCTGGTAGAGAAAACGTTCCTCACTTGGTAGTCTAACCCTACAGAGAAGGACCGCTGTGCAGAAGCAGCTGTCCCAGCCTCCCTGGGTAGGACTGTCGTAGGGCCTTGGAGGGGTGCTGAAGGCCCAATCAAATGGCTTCCTGGCTGGTGGACTGCTGTGTGGGTCCCTCTGCTAAAATCTCATCTTCATCCCAAACCCACTCTCACCTGTGTTCTTTGTTTATAAATTAAATTTATTGGGGTGAATGGTTAATAAGATTATGCAGGTTTCACGTGTACAATTCTACGACACATTGTGTGCATACCACCCACAGTCCGGTGGGTATGTAAACTGGTACAGACATCATATGACCCTTGCTAAGATCTTTTATGCCATACTGACCCTCTTCCTCCTCCCCCTCCCCCTCCTCCTCCTCCTCCTCCTCCTCCTCCTCCTCCTCCTCTTCCTCCTCCTCTTCCTCCTCCCCCTTCTCCTCCTGCCTCTTCCACTTCCTTCTCCTTCTCTTCCTCCCATCACCTCTTCCTCTTCCTTTTCCTCCTCCTCCTCTTCCTCCTTCTCCTCTTGCCTCTTCTTCCTCCTCCTCCTGCCTTTTTTTTTTTTTCCTCCCTATTCTTTTTCTTTCTCTGCTTCTTTCTCCTCTTCCTCTCCCTCCCCCGCCCCCTTTGATAGCCCTCCCGCAAGTAGTTTTGGGGCTGAGGAAAAGACCGTTTCTGGAATCTGGTCCCTTGCCGCTGCGGTTCCTCCGCCTTCCCGGCCACAGCCGGGGATACCAGTCTGGCCCAGTAGCCAGACGAGCTTCTCGCGCTGGGAGAGAGTAGATAATGGACGTTGACTTACCGCTGTCTAGTTTCAAAACCCGCTTTAATGTAAAGCATTCCTTGTGCAGTGTCAGTAGAATTAATTGGCTGGTAATCCACAGGAGGCGTGCAGATCGCCTACGGTTTATTTTATGAGTCCTCCAGGATCAATTTCATGTTTGAATGACTGCTCCCATCACATATTTACATACACAGCCGCCCTTTGTGCTCCGAGATGACTTGGTTGCCTCCTTGCTCCCCAGGCAGATTCTTTCTGGAAAGGAAAGGCAGACGTGTTACCTGAAGCTTTTTGGAAATCGGCAAATATTTACCCAGCACCTAATCTGCGTGGAGATTAGCTGTGGAAGGAATCCAAAGCACAGACAGAGGCAAAGTGTCTGCCCTCAGGCATCTTACAATCTCCCTGGGGCAAGACACACACACAAATGAAACAGCCTGGGAGCCATCAGGCCACCATAGGGTAAGTGCTGGTAATGAGGCTCACCCTGAGCCAGAGGCCTGGTGAGCTGGGGCGGGGAGAGGGAGGCAAACCCCTTGGAGGGCCCGGGTCTGCCAACAAGGTAGATTCTCCGGGCGTATATTCAACCACCAGAGGGGCAAACTGTGACTTCCAGGGAATTGGTAGCCCTGGAACCGCTCTAGCCGTTGGGGAGCTTTTCCTTGTGACGCCCGCCCCATTCCTTGACCCGAGGCCTCATGGCCCATCTTCCCGCTCCATCCCTTGTTGCTCATTCTCTTCGTGTCCATGCAGGGAGCAGGGTCAAAGGAGGCAAATGCTCATTCGGCGAGTGTCAGAAATCAGCTAGGCAAAAAAGGCAAATAATCCTTTTCCCTAATATTTACATGGTAAAATAAGATTGTTTTAGAGTAATAAATTGGACAGTAAAATAGTAGACAAGTTTTCAGGCAAATTAAATTGGCTAATTGAAATAAGTGAATATTCTAGAAAAACTAATTGCACTGGACAGAAAGCTGTTCCTAAAGTGTTAACTAAAATTTTTATTGGTAGTTCATCTCAGGGTAAAATCTCACAACAGGAAATGAACCTACAGCAGTCATATTATAGTGCAAAAAAATTAAAATTTAAAAGCTATGAAGACTACATTATAAAATTTTCAAAAGCTCCTAATATTTAAATCAAAAAAGGGGGAAAGTAGAAGAATATTATGTAAGGAAAAATATCCTGTAAGTAAATTACATCTAGAAAATTTGTACTTTAGAAAATTAATCGTAGTGCTAACAACAAGACACCCATGGAAAACACACATGGTGTCAAAACAAGCCAGAGGAAAGTCATTTAGGCAAAAAATGAAAAAGGGTCCCAAGTAAAATTTATAGAAAATATTCCTTTATTAACTTTTGGTCGAGAATATGTTTGTATATTTTCAGAAAACAACTCTGAGACCATGTGGATTCTGGCAACAGAGAGGAATTGACAGAAGTGCTCCAGCCATGAAGACAGAAGAGAAGCAGTCCAGAGATGGAAGTCGCTGACAATGCCTTGCCATAACAGAAGTCAGCAGCTGTGTATCACTGCACGTTGCCCAGGACCAAACCAGAGAGGGTTGGACCTGCATCACCACCATTTGTCCATCATCTAGAACTGAAATATCATTGCTGACATGTACACATAAGGAACTGTTTGACTTTTGAAATTGGGTCTCAAAAGAACTGTTGGCCCAGAAAGAAACTCACTACAGACTGATTCATATGCCTTTCAGCATAACGATTATTGCTTGTCTCATTTTTAATTCTTATTAGTATATTTCCAGTAGGACATGATCTCACTCATCTAGGGGAAATGGTGAACAACATAGACTGATGAACAAGAACAGACCTAGCCGAGGCCGGTTTGGCTCAGTGGTAGAGCGTCGGTCTGCAGACTGAAAGGTCCCAGGTTCGATTCCGGTCAAGGGCATGTACATTGGTTGCGGGCACATCCCCGGTAGGGGGTGTGCAGGAGGCAGCTGGTCGATGTTTCTCTCTCATTGACGTTTGTAGCTCTCTATCTCTCTCTTTTCCTCTCTATAAAAAAAAAAAAAATAATAAAAAAGAACAGACCCAGAGATAAGGAGCCATGGGCCAGACTGTTGGAGCTCAAAGGGAGGGTGGGGATAAAAGGGAGAGATCAACCAAAGGACTTATGTGCACACATATGAGCCTAACCAGTGGTCGAGGACAACAGGGGGATGGGGGCATGAGTGGGGAGGGGTGGGGGATTGGAATGGGAGGTTGAGGACAAATATGTGATACCTTAATCAATAAAGAAATTAAAAAAGAAAAACAAGAAATCAGCTACGTTCTCCCTCTGGGCTGCAGAAGCACACCCAGACTCCCGGATTGGTTAGTTTAGTTGTGGTGACAAAGGACTCCGGTGAGAGAGTACATCCATTCCCTTCGCAAGGGAAATAGTCTTTCTCTCTTTTACAGCTTCACAATGTGGAAGTTACAGAGTGTCCAGAGCCCCAGCCATGGTACAGTTGCGTAGGCTGTGCCGTCTCATAGCCTCGCCCTGAAATAACAGTTGCTGAGCTTTGTGACAAATGGTCTAACTCATGCTGCAACTGATGGCCTTGGTACTGGGGACACAAACAACTGAGGATGGCTGGCGTTGGCTTTTCTCCCTTTTCTGTCTGCAGAGGCGGTGTCACTGCAGGTGCTCACATAGAAAAAAGTCCCTATTGTAGTGAGGACCAGCTCACCTGCTCACAACCAGAGCTCGTGGGCCCTCCTGCCTGGCGTGTTGTAAGTGGACTCTCAGACCCCTCGAGGGCTTAGGCACACGTTTTTCTTGTCCATGAACATGCTTTCTTTCAGAAGAGGCAGTTAAGCATGACAGATGAAACAAATGTGTTTATAGCATCTTCCTCTAAAAATGGCATTAAAATGAGAAAAGGCCTCAACCCAGTAGGACAGAGAGAACAGGGGACGATGCTCAGTCCAGGCACCCACATTTTTGGAGGCTCTATGTCAGATGGATGGTGGTCACTGAATTTGCAGATGGGAGAGAGCTAAAGCCGAAGCTGGCCAAGGAGGAAACCAAGGCGCAGGCTGGCTCGAGCCACAGACCCTAGGACACCTCAGCACCCAGAGTTACCAGCTTCCTGGAGGTGCAGGCAGAACCAGGGTTGGTGGAAAGGCTTTCCCTGAATCAGTTAGAACCCTTCCCTTCTCCCACAGGCAGTGGGCCGGCCTCTCACCCCTGAGCAGGAGGGGTGAGCTCCATGACCCCAAGAGGCACAGCTTAGACTTGGGCACAGCCTGGACTTAGACTTCGGCCCCGCCGAAGGCAGGACTCCAGTGCACAGGGGAAACCAGTAGGTCTTCATCCACCCAGGCTCCTCCCACCACTGCGGCGCCATCCAATCAGGAGGCTGCTCTGCATCCAGCGCTGCTGGCCTGACCTAGGGGACCCAGTGTTTGGGGCCAGGCTCACCTGGCTTCCCTCTTAGGTGTGTGTCTCCCTGGCTCTATGACTTTTTTACTTTTTAATGTTTGAAATTATGGATAAGAGGAGTTTTCTTCCCATGGGGTGGTTGTGATGACTCAGGGAGGCGATGAAATAAAGACGCGAAGGAAAGACAAAACCATTTCTGAAAGCCATCTCTTTGCTTTGGGGTGACTGTTTAGAAATGTTCCGGGGGGCGGGGGGGGGGGGGCTCTCAATGATCTATTCTCTTACCCGACTCCTTCGCACTCAGTCCAGCAGTTGACGTATTAAATAAGCAGAGGGCTTTTCGAGCCTCCTTTTGTGGCGGCGATGACCATATTTAAGATGTTAGCCACGGGACACTTCTGGTGAGAGGATTCTTTTTGCATCAGCTTCAAGCCAGCTTAATAGCCCTTTTAGCTTTGCCTCTTTTTTTCACCTCTTCTCCAGCGTGCATCAGTCTCACATCCCGAGCACTTTCAAAGACAGGGGTTTGATCAGAAAACACCGAAGTGGTCCAGACACACCCTCACACTGCTCCTCCGCCAGTGCTCCCAGCTCCCAGCTCTCACAGGCCTGTGGCGTCTCACTGTCACTGAACGAACAGCATTCAGACCTGCTTCTCGAGGCATGCCACTCTAAATTAGAATATGCCCCGTTCCTTAGCACAGTGTTTCCCAACCTTCTCTCATGATGAGAATCATCTGGTGGAGTTGTTAAAACACAGATTCCTGAATCCCAACTAAGAAGTGCTAAACTAGAATTTTTGGGAACATATAGGTAAAATTGTATACTTAACTAGTGCTCTAACACAGATTTTATATACAGAGCACTAAGTTAGGTATGCAATTTTACCTATATGTTCTCAAAAATTCTAGTTTAGCACTTCTTAGTTGGGATTCAGGAATCTGTGTTTTAACAACTCCACCAGGTGGTTCTCATCATGAGAGAAGGTTGGGAAACACTGCCCTAGCAGACCAACTGATTTCCTAATTAACCTATGAATACTGCCAACCTGGTAATACAGTTCTCTTTGTTATTTTAGAAATGAGTTATATAACATTTATTTACGCCAGCAATTTCAGAACCGAGGTGTTCCTTAAGGTATTCCAAACATCCTTTCCAAAGTCAAGAAAACGTTGAATAACATGAATTGATTTGTCAAAATGGCTGAAGACTTTTTGGCTTCTAGAATCCCTCTCCCCCTCCTTTCCCCTTTTCTTCTCCCCCGCCCTCCCCGCCAGCCACTCAGTTACTTCATGCGCTTCCATTTCTGTAATGCATCTTGTCTAGCTTGCTTTCTGTCCTTACAGAATCCTTGTAGTGAGGGGACTCCTGACATGGGTCCGAGGGGCCTGTGTAGAGTAGCTTTTATGATTCTAGTTGCTACAGTGTGTTTGTCCTTTGGCCTTCTGAATAGACCTCAGTGCACAGAATCGGGTTAACCACAATCCCTGTTTGATGTCACAGTTTTATCTTATGGGTTGTAATAAGGTACATTGCAATACAATGGACTAGAGACCCAGTGCAAAAAAATTTGTGCATGGGTAGGCTCCCTAGGCCTGGCCAGTGATCAGGGCCGATGGGACCTTCCTTCCTCCAGCTGCTAGCTGCTGGCTGGGGCCTTCCTTCACTCTGCACTGCCCCCCTGGTGGTCAGTGAACGTCATAGAGAGTGTTTGAACTCCGGTTGGTCCAACTCCCAGGGGACAATTTGCACATTAGCTTTTTATTATATAGACTACCTAAAAATCTCCACCCAACCCAGGAAGTAGAACATTGATAATATCTTATATCTACTCATGTTCTTTTCTCCCATCCTTTCCTATAAATTCCTCATACAGTACTCTTCTGGGACTAGCCAATTTTCCTTTTTTCCATTTCTCTTATTCTCTCATGTCTCACATCGATGTTTCTAACTATCTCTCTCCCTTCCTCTCTGTAAAAAGTCAATAAAATATATTTTAAAAAAATTAATTCCAGCTACATGCTACAGTTTTTGCTGTTGTAATTCTCTAAGAAGTACTAGTAGGATACCTTCATGAGAAAACATTTGTTTTTCAATCAAGGTTTCTGTCCACGGGGTTGCCTTCATGTTGTATGTGCCCGGGACACAGACACCGAGAGCTCGGTGGTGCCCATTGGTGCCCCAGGAGCACCATATTCCCCTTCCTGCCCCCTGAGGCCAGTCCTTAATGACGGGGTGGGTGTCGCCTGGGAAGGAGGCTCACGGGAGCCTGGGTGCCTGTGGGGCCGCCCCACCTCTGTCCACAGGGTTTGCAGAACACGTGGTTCTTACCCTCCCCTGGGTGCAAAGGTCCGAGGGACTCCCTTTTATTCTCACACTGAGGTCATACCCTCAGCCCATGGAGAGGGCGGGGCTGTCCCTCTGTTTCCCCCTCCCCCACTCTCCTCCCTTTATTTTTTTTCATTATTTTTTTTACAAATATGTTTTTATTGATTTCAGAGAGGAAGGGAGCGAGAGAAACATTGATGCGAGAGAGAAACTGATCAGCTGCCTCCTGCACGCCCCCTATTGGGGATTGAACCCACAGTTTGGGCATGTACCCTGACCAGGAATGGAACCTGTGACCTTTGGGTGCAGGGGACAATGCTCCATCAGCTGAGCCACACCGGCCAGGGCTTGCTGAGTCCCCTTTACATCGACTCACAGGGCCTCAGTCCCGGCCGCCGATCAGTCTGCTAATGCTGCCGTGACAAAGTACCGCAGACTGGGGCAGTGCGACACAGACATTGATCTCTCCCAGTTCTGGAGTCTGGGAGTCCAAGGTCAAGGTGGGGCAGGGCTGGTGTCTTCCGAGGCCTGTCTCCTTGGCCTGTAGGTGGCCGTCCTCCCCATGTCACAGCCTCGCGCTGCTGTGTGACCAACGTTCAGGTATCTCAGGAGCTTGTGGGAGCACATGTTTAGCTCTAGCTCACGGTGCACCGCGACTCTGGGCCAGTTTGAATCTGGGTCTTGCCTGCTTCATGCCAGAGGGAAATGAGCCATGACAAAGCCCCACGAGGACCCTCAGGCTTCTCAGGCGGGGCACACGTCCCTCTGGTTACATTCCCCTGGTCAGAGCGAGTTCCATGCGGTGAGAGGGCCAGCAGTGATTAGCCTTAAGGCCCCTTTCCACTGGCCCTTTAAGAGTTTTCCGTGCGATGGAGCTGTTGCTGGCATCAGATCCGTCTGAAGAGTGCAGCAACTGGGTTGGCAGGTGCACAGGTAAGACATGGGCAGACCCCGGCTCTCCTAACACTGCGGCTGAGGACACCGCCTGAGGCCGAAGGATGGGGTGGAGATGGAGGACTGTAAACCTGAGGAATATGCAAATGTACAGTTAGTGGCGTTGGTGCTGGCCGTGGGGAGTGAGGGCCAGGGGGTTAGAGGAGGACCCCGGAGTCCTGGCTTACGCTCTGGGTGGACGGCCACACTGAGGAATGGAGCTCCACAGACTACCGTAATAGCCAGGAAACAACGAGTGTGGTTGCTGAGGGGTGGGACCCACAAACACGTCTTCGGGCTGATGCCCTTCCCACTGAACATTGTTGGCCAGAGCTGTTAATTTGTTTTTAAAAATATAACTTCTTATTTGGGAATAATTTAAGTTGACCCCACAATTGCATAGTGAGGACAGGGTTCCCTCCCACAGGTCTGCATAGCTAGTCTCTCCTGTGGTTCACAGCTTCCATAACCCGGGGCTGTCACAGCTCACAAGTGAAAACTTGAACTGGACAATAGACTTGTGTGTCCCTTGTCTTTCACTAACAGCCATTTTCTGTCAGAGGATCTAACCCAGAACTCCAGAGTGCGATAAGCCCCCTCTGTGCAGTGTCTCTCAGTGGTCCTTGTTTTGAATGAACTTGATGAGCTGGGAGGGTGCTGTGTGGAGAGGGGCCACAGCATCTGCACAGGTTCAAGACTGGGACTAATGAGAGGACCAAGTCCTCTGGTGGCCACGTGCAAGTCTCAGCTTGGAGGGCAGAGCCTCCCGGCACAGTGAGAGCCAACAGCTAGGCCAGCAGTGTTTCCCAACCTTCTCTCATGATGAGAATCACCTGGTGGAGTTGTTAAACCACAGATTCCTGAATCCCAACTAAGAAGTGCTAAACTAGAATTTTTGAGAACATATAGGTAAAATTGCATACCTAACTTAGTGCTCTGTATATAACATCTGTCTTAGAGCACTAGTTAAGTATACAATTTTACCTATATGTTCCCAAAAATTCTAGTTTAGCACTTCTTAGTTGGGATTCAGGAATCTGTGTTTTAACAACTCCACCAGGTGATTCTCATCATGAGAGAAGGTTGGGAAACACTGAGCTAGGGATGTCAGCTGGAACCTATGGTCTGAACATGTGGCCCCACGTGCCTGATAGATATAGGCTGCAAGTAAACAAAGTTTGATCAGGTGCATGTAATTGAGTAGGATCAAAACCCGTGAGAATGCTGTCAACAACTTGACCAAGTCCTTACATTACCTCCTGGCATCTGCTATAAAATAGAGACTCGGCTTGTGTGTGTCGGCTGTCTCTCAGGAACCAGCATCCTCCCGAGACCCAGCTCTCATTCTCTTGTGTGTCTTTTCCAAGCTTCTCAGCCGCCCCCTCTGAGGGCCACCTTTGGCCGTGTCCGGCAGCACAGTGCTGGTCCTGTGTTTTGAAGAGTGCCTTTTGGGTTCTCTGATGTTTTCCTCATAAGAGACTGGGCTTTGGGGAAGAGCACCACAAGTTTGGAGCATGCTCATTGCACAGAGTCAGGGCACGTGATACCAACACGATTTCTCCATGGATCCTGGTGAGGCCGGCCTTGGTCACCAGCACCCTGGGGAGTCCGTCAGGTTCTCTGCTGTACACAGGCTGTGATTTCCTTCCCACAGTCTGAGCATTGTTGGGGGAGACACATAGTGCCTTCTGGGATGGGGATGGGGACAGGGACGGGGACGGAGGTGGGGGGAAGCGCCTTAGTAGGACACAATTGCCCCCTGTCCTTGAGGGCAGATTGGGCATGAGCAGTGAGGAGGAGGCAGAGACCAGTCAAAGGGGCTGGGCCTAAAGTTGGGGGTTGTTCAGAGAGATCTGTATTTCTGTAATTTAATTGTGCCCTGCCTTAACCTAAAGGAGGTTTGAAGTAGTCAGTCCTTCCCTTAGAATCTACTTTTCTTTTTCATTGATGTGTTTAGCAAGGATTCTGGTACCTAATACCTGACAGGCACTGTTCTAGGTACTCCACTGTCGAGTTGGTGACCTAATGCTGCATAAGAAGCTCCCCCAAATGGAGCGGCTCACTGCAGCCACACTGTGAGCTCCTGTTTCCGTGGAGTGGCAATGTGGACGTGGTTTGGCAGGAAGGGTGGTGCCTGCGTGGGTGGGGCTGTCATTTGAAGACTCAAGAGGGGTGGGACCTAATTGCAACCTCACCCAATGTTTATTGATAGGTGGGACCCACTTCCAACCTCACCCAATGGTACTCGAGGGGCAGGACCCACACTGAACCTCACCCTATGGTTGTGAAGGGGTGGGACCCACTTTGAACCTCACCCAATGATTGTTGAGGGGAAGGTCCCACTCCCAACCTCACCCAATGGTAGTTGAGGGGTGGGACCCACTCCCTGCCTCACCCAATGGGAGCTGAGGGGCATGACCTACTTTCTACTTCAACCAATCATTGTTGAGGGGTGGGACTTACTTTGAACCTCACCCAATGGTTGTTGAGGTGTGGGTCCCACTTCCCACATCGACCAATGATTGTTGAGGGGTGGGACCCACTGCCAATCTCACCCAATGGTAGTTGAGGGGCGGGACCCACTCCCGGCCTCAGCCAATTGGGTTTGAGGGTGAGACCCACTACCACCCTCAGCCAATGGTTGTTGAGAGGCGGGACCCACATCCAACCACAACCAATGATTGTTGAGGGGCGGGACCAACTTCCAACCTTATCCAATGGTTGTGGAGAGGTGTGACCCATTTGACTCCTCACCCAATGGTTGTTGAGGGGCCGCTCCCACTCCCAGCCTCACCCAATCTGGTGGAAACGGATTTTATAGCCCAAAGGGCCTTGGTGGCCTGTGTGCCCCTGCCCTCCCACCCAGTTTTGATGATCTTCATGACCAGATGTGCAGGGGCTTTGGTGGGCTGTATTAGCACGTGCTTCTTCCTCCTTTTCTCTGTAGCTCCCGCCCTGGGCTCGCTCTTGGGCCCTTAGGTGGGTTGATGCCCCTCCTAGGAAGGGAGGGTCTTGCCAGGTCAGCGAGCAGAGGAGCCGCGGAGAAGGCCCGGGTCCTGGACCTGGGGCGACAGGCCACCGCGGAGCCGGTAGCAGGGACGGGAGTGGGGACACTCATGCGGGTGCGGATGCGGCTAACGAAGCGGAGGCTGAGTCCTCCTCGGACAGACGGCTCGGGTGGCCCTCGGCCGCCTCGCAGCGCTGCCTGGGTGTCAGCCACACCGAAGGTGCCAGAGTGTCACTCAGCCTGGAAGCGGGAGGGCGTCTGTCGCATGCCACAGCCAGGGGAAACCCTGGGAAAGGAGCCGGACGCCAGAGGACAGACGCTGGGTGGTCCCCTGTGGGAGGTCCCCAGGACCTTAGGGACAGAAATAGAAGGGCGGGCGCTGGGCTGGGGAAGGGGTGGGGAGACAGCGCCCAATGGGGACAGGGTTTGGGGAAGATAAACATTCTGGGGACAGATGGGTGGTGATGGTGGCACAATATTGTGAATGTCTTTCTTAATGCTACTGAAGTGACAATGCTACAAACGGTTAAGGTTGTACATTTTGTGACATATTTTACTACAATATAAAAATTGCAAAAGGAAAAAGATGCACGTATCGTGGACATTGCAAGGTAAAGTACGAACTCACAGTGCGAAGTATCAATTGCTTTTCTCTTTTCTTTCTCCAGTGGTGACAGAGACTGGGGGTCAGAGTAAAAGAGGAGATTGGGACTGACTGGTGTCACCGCTGTCCCTTTGCCTGTTCTGGCTCTGGGGGGAGGGGGGCGGGTGCGTGTGAACCCAGACTCCAGAGGTGAGTGGGGGCTTGGGGACCGGTCTGGCCCCTGTGTGTTGTGATGGTGTGAACCCTATCTCATCCTGAAGTTTCCTCATCTGTACAATGAGGGGTTCATTTCAGAGGGCCTTCAGCCCCCACACTCAGCCTCAGATTTCACTTACCTTCTTTGGATGCAATTCCATTCTTTTCATTCCATTCATCTTCCCTTACTTTTATCTTGTTACTTGCTTACTCTTATTTTAAAAATAAAAGAAGTTAAAGAAAAACAACACCGAGGCTTCTCCAGATTCTGAAAAACACCACTTACAGGAGGAAATAAACACCTGGGTCCAGACCTGCCACCTGAGTCCCTCAGGCCTGAGTCCCTTGCACCTGGAGGGGGCGGGCTGCGCTGCTCTGCGGCGCCCTCTGGCGGCCGCTCTCCGTCATGGTCACCGCCCGCAGAGGGTTGTCCCCAGCTTGTGCCTCGGGCTGGGTCAGGACACCGGTCTGAGGGAAAGACTGACTCAGACACACGCACGTCTGGTCCTTCGGCCGAGACATTGACAATGACACCTTTCTATCCTGGACGTCTCTCTATCAGTGGCCAGGGATGGAAATGCCGGGAAAAAGTGGCCCATTGATGATGTTTATGTAGTGTGACAGCACACCCCAGAGGGCCACGCCAATGAGAGGAATTCAGTCATTTCCTCCCCCCTGCAGCAATGCACTCGTCAGCCATATACCAGCACCTCTTTACAAAGGGAGATCAGAAAATTAGAGAGTAAGGAAAGTGGAAGAGATGTTTCCCTCTGATAAGAATCCACCTAGAATAGGGGTGTCGAACTCAATCAGAGAAGGGGCCAAAATCTAAAATCCAGCCTAAATCGCGGGCCGAATGGTTTACTGAACAGTCATAAACTGACAATGTCATAAACTGACAGCGGAGTGCAGTGATGACAGCGCGGTGCGGGCCACATTGCAAGGCCTGGCGGGCTGGATTTGGCCCGCGGGCCTTGTGTTTGACACATGTGACCTAGAAGGAAACGCTGCAGAGTTAGAACCAGGGCAGGGAGCACCATACCCGCTGTTCGGGTGCCCGCACGCCATCAGAAGGCAAAGGAACCCCGGGGCGGGAGGCAGAGCCCAGGTCACACCACGCGGCCCACTGCTCGCCCATCGCAGCTGGAGGTGGCTTGTGGACACCGCTGCTGTCAGTCGCCACGTGCAGGGATGGCCTGGTCTCCGGGGAGAAAGGAGACTGGCTCTGAGCACACGCATGTTCTCACCAGCAGCGCCGGCATCGCAGGGAGCCCGTTAGACTGCCAATTCCCAGTCCCAGCCCAACCCGCTGCCTCAGAAACCGGTCCTGGGGCAGAGCAGTCGCATTTTCACGAGCCCTCGGGCCATTCTCTGGCTGCTGGAGTCTGAGAACCACCGAGCCTGCGGGGCTGGCTGGTCCCCACGCTCCCAGTCAGGTACGTGTGGGGTGAGGACTGGGTCCCTGAGTCCTGGTTCCCCTGCCTGGACTGGCCGCTCTCTGACCTTGTCCCACCCTGACGGGGGTCTTGCTTTCCTGGAGCCGATGCCATCGCCATTCTTTATGTCTCCAGCCTTTGACCCAGAGAAGTGGCTTTATGCGCACCCACCTTTTCATTCCCACAGGGAAGGCCGCCTTGTCTGCGTCTTCCTTCCAAGCAGGAGGGCCGATCCGTCTCTTCCTGCGGCAAAAGCTTTGGGAAGGGGAATCGGGGCTGTGCAGATGGCAAACGGACACACAGAGGACTGTTAGTAATAACAGTACCTACCCATTGACTGCTTGTTTAGCCATTCAATCCTTAACTCAACGCATGTTTATTGAGCATCTACTATGCGCCACAAGGGCTGGGAGACTCTTCGTGGTTTTTGAGTTAGGAGCTAATAGGACGCACATATTGCAGTTGGTTGATAGGTCTCTTAAGTCTCTCAATCTATAGGTCCTCCTCATCTTTTTTCTATTTCTCTGCAAGGCATTTGGTCTTACCTGGGTTAGAGATACGATAGCTTCCTGGTGGTTTCACTCAGCATGTTCCTCTGTCCCCTGTGATTCCTGCAAACTGGGGGCAGATGCGGTTCGGTCTGGGCCTTCGGGTGTGTGCACTGCATGGGTGGGGCCTGGGTTCATGGCCTCCAGTGCCCAGTGATCTTTCCTGTGCCCCTCGGCCGAGAGAACACTTCGCAGTTCACTTGGCGAAGGAGTCGTATGTAATCAGCCTGATAAATATTGATGTCCTAATGACTTCGTGACCTTTTAAAAAGCTAATATGCATAAATTAGATGAAAAATATTTCGCTGCATTCTTAAATAACCACCATTTCCTACTAGTGGTGCACGGAACAGCTGCTCACACCTGAGAGTCATGTTGGACACTGCCCTCATCTCCCCCTTCATGTTGATGTTTGCAAGGTTTCGCTCTTTTGTGCTAAAATACACATAACAAAATGGACCACTGTACCCACTTTTCGGCGTACCATTTAGTGGCATTAACCACTTTCATTTCCAGAATCTTTTCAACATCCCAAGCTGGGCCTCTGTCCCCAGTCAGCAAAACACTCGCCTCTTTCTCCTGTGTCCCGGCAGCCCACTGGGGGCAGTTGGATGTGTATGGGGGGCAATTTGAGACTTAGTCATTAATGGTGAATTGTCCACATTTCTTAGGGCTCTAGGGGGCTCATATACAGCACATAAATATATGTTGTGACATATTTATGCATTTCAGTTCTCTAGGATATGTTTTGAAACTTTATTTGCTATTGTTTTCACATCGCTTCATATGATTATTTTACAATAACAATTTCTTAGTGATGTCTTTTTCAGTCCTGCAACTGTCCCTTCGTTCTTTTCTTTTTCTCTTCCATGGATGCCATGTTCTTTGGAAGCTTGGTTAGAGCAAGTGAATAGCCTTTTAGGTTTCCTCCTCCGTGTGACTAGGAGCTCACTGTTTGAATAATGAGAATTACATGTCACGGGGGGGAGGGGAGGGAGCATCAGGATATTAGAGATGCTTGGGGTGGGGGTGTGTGTGCGGCCAAAACCAGGTTGCGAACCACTGGGCCAGAGTCTATAACGTCCTCCAGGTGACAGGACCCCTTACAGCGTAACAGCGCCCCTAGGGGACATTCCGCGCTCTGCACCAGGAACCCAGAGCTACCCGCCAGCCATCTAGGCCCAGAATTAAGCTCCTGAAATAGCGCTAAATTATTTTATTTAAATACTGGTCTATCTAGGGATGAAGACTCCGGCAATGCAGGCTCCCATTAATAATGAATGGTTTTCTGTATTCTAATCCTGTTAAGCATACAGCTCC
This sequence comes from Pipistrellus hanaki, assembly GCF_964339955.1. Classification (NCBI taxonomy): domain Eukaryota; kingdom Metazoa; phylum Chordata; class Mammalia; order Chiroptera; family Vespertilionidae; genus Pipistrellus; species Pipistrellus hanaki. Next base: position 84,161,491 of record NC_140509.1, on the reverse strand, counting down.
TCGGCAAATGTATTAGTGGCGATGCGTGTTTGTGAATTAAGCCCTCGGAGTATCAGGGTTATGAGCCTAATTGTCTATTCAAAAGGCTATCACTTTATCACATCATTAAAATTAAAGAGGTCCCTTTTGTCGGAGTGTTTTGTTAATCCTCCGAATGATATTTTCTCTTTCTCTCTCATTTCCTTTTTTACGGAGCTTTATTAGGATTTAAATGCAACTGAAGCAGATCCTGGCGTTCCACCGAAATTGATTATTAAAACGACACCGATAATTATACAGAGGTAGCAGGAAATGCCACGTGGGGTCCCCGGCGGGGAGGTGGTGCGCTCCCGCTCGGATTATGCTAACGAAGACGCAGGCCCTGGAAATAGAACAGCATGATATGCCTGTGAAGCGGGTTAAAGATTTAGTGACTGTTCTACCTCCAGGCAGTTTGAATGATTCCTGCTAAAATTATCATCCGGATCCAAAAGTGACATCCGACGGGAAGGTGTGAGCAATTCATTTGACGAAATCTTCCTGTCAGGCACTTGTACGGACGGCAGGGCCTTCCTATTTAGCTCCTTTATCCCGTGTCTTCCAACCGTGCCTTCTTTTTTGAAAGGAAAAGATTCTTTCAGATTAAAAAAAAAAAATCTGTGTGCGCTCTTAGTCACAAAACAGTACTCAGGGGAAAGGGGTAGCTAAATTCTGCTCGGCTGTATTTGAACACCAAAAGAATTCATCGGTCTTTTATGAAAGCTAAGAAAAATCACCATTTCTTTTAGAATGTGTTTAGAAAACTCAGAAGTGTCTTTGTTTTTCAAGTCCAACGGACTCAGGACTTGCAACGGCTTCGTTTGAGGAAAGTTGTTTTGGGAAGAGTTTGGGGCGTTGAGCAAGGCCTGCTGGGCGCCCCGCAAACCCCTGCTGGCATCACTCTCTGGCACCTTTCCCACGTCCGAGGGCCAGGGACCATTTCAACCCAGAGCAGGTGAGGAGGTCACCCCCAGGACAGCCTCGGTTGGGTCTTTGCTGCAATAGACTTTGCTGCATTCCGGCTTATCGAGAAGACAGCCAGTCTATCTCCTGTGCTGTGCGCCTAATCTCCGTGGCCTACTGTACACAAGCTCTCTGGGAACTGTGAATCATGTGTGAGTGCGTGTTGGTGTGTGTGTCCATGTATGTGTTTGTAGGTGGCCATCTTTGTGATGGGTGGGACATCACCCAGAAATGGACACACCGAGGTGTTTTACAACATATTAAGGTGTTGTTCCCATACGTTGTCAATTTTGTGTGGAATAACCTCATTCTTTTGTGTGGCCACTCGGTAGTGCTGCCAGCATTCCCTCCCTTTAATCTACCCATCTTCCACGCGTGGAGAAGAGACGAGAAAGATATACACGTGCCCTGTCGCTGAGGGGTGTGAGTTCCGCCAGCACCATGGACTTGTTGGGGGCCCACCTCAGCTGTCTACCTTAAGATGACACTCCGCGGCAGGGGCCGTACCATGTCGCGTGATGATCCTGGCTCAGTGGGCAGATTAATTTTGAGATGTATTTAACCAGCCGGGAGTATTGGAGATTTTGATAGATAAGGAGAAGAACTCTACAAGGATCCTTTAATAAATGAAGACTTCTCTCAGTATCTTATTTTGGTCTCTGACAGAGCATTTCATCCAAGTGTCTGGGCTGTCACCTTCGTCACTACATCATTCTTTAGATGGAGAGTCCTACATCATTTTGAAAATCGTGAGCATGGAGATCCAGTGTGCTTTCTTCTCCCCTCCGACCTGAACTGTCCTCGTAGTGGCTCCTCCTTGCTCCTGTCTCTCGCTGTGCAGACTGGCTGTGGATGAGAAACCCCAGTGGTGGCTTTTGCCCAAGGTCCCGAATGTCCCCAAGCAGAGACGAGGCAAAGAATGTAAAGCCAGGGCGGTACTGGCTGTTCACCTTCTCTCCAGGTGCATCTGCTGACTTATTAGTGAATGGCCGTGTGCCCCCCGAGCTGGGCGGAGTGAATTCGGGGGAGGGGGCTCCCCGGTGGGCCCAGCTGCCCTTGCATGTTGCCTAATGTCCTGGGCTCTGCAGAACATTCAGAAAATTAACACGCTTACCAAATATGTTTTTCTTGCTCATTAACTCGATGAAGCTCACTGGTTTTTTAGAATCACAGCAGCAAGTTGTAAATGATGTATGAAATGAAAAATCTCTTCTCCCCCAGTGAGCAGGGAGAGGGAACTGACAAGGCTTTTCTCACCGTGGCTGCTTCAGTCACATCTGAACACCGAGCCGGTCACACGCCCGCGGGGACCTGGGAAGGAGTAGGGGACAAGACTGAGTCCCAAGGAGTCCCTCCTCTCCATACTCCATGGGGCCCAGAGAGAACGTGGTTGAAAGAAGCCGGCATGTGATCTGGTGGCCTGGCCTGTGGGGACAGGCTGGGCCTGGTTCCGTTTAGAAGTCAGGACCACCCCTCAGGGCCACTGGTGTCTGAGGCTCTGCCCTTCGGCGTCTCACCCCGGGCTCTGTGGCTTCATTGGCATCACAGACTTGCCGTCACTTCACTTGCTTAATAAACGAGCACATATTTGAAAATGTATATCCTTAGAACTGGTCCAGGCACTGTGGAGGACAAAAGACACATAAAATAGAAATATATCAATGTAAAAACCCACCTCTGCCTCAAACAGCCTATAACCCGACAAAATGGGGGATCTACTTAAAAATTTCTCCCCCAAATGAAACAATTTTATTTTTAATTCTTATTGTTGCCCTTGTGGTGCTATCACAGTAAGTCATGGATAATGACTGACAATGTATTGCATGTTTACCGACTTTTGTAAATAGTATATGTCTTTATTTATTTATTTTTTTTTAATAGATAAGACTGAAAATGGGCAAATGCTAGGAAGGTGTTAATCTTGGAAATCCTATCTAATAAAAAAGTAATATGCAGATTGACCACCACTCCAACACACAAGATGCCCCCATGTGGTCAAATATGGCCACCCCCATGTGGACACAAGATGGCCTCCATAAGATGGCCAGCAGGGGAGGGCAATTGGGAGGGACAAGGCCTGCCAGGGAGGGCAGTTAGGGGTGACCAGGCCAGCAGAGGAGGGAAGTTGGGGGTGACTGGGCCTGCAGGGAAGGGCAGTTGGGGGGACCAGACCTGCAGGGGAAGGCAGTTAGGGGCAAACAGGCTGGCAGGGGAACAGTTAGGCATCAATCAGGCTGCCAGGGGAGTGGTTAGGGGGTTATCAGGCTGGCAGGTAGAAACGGATAGAGGCAATCAGGAAGGCAGACAGGTGAGCAGTTGGGAGCTAGCAGTCCTGGATTTTGAGAGGGATGTCCAACTGCCCATTTAGGCCCAATCCCAGTGGGATTGGTGGATGCAGGCTGGGCTGAGACACACCCCCACCCTGTGCACGGATTTTGTGCACTGGGCCTCTAGTTAGCTATAACAATGTTTGCAGACGATAGAACTTCTACCTTTCCATATTCGCAGAAATTGCTCCATTATTTTCCATTGCCCCCTCTCCTCCTAAGGCACCATGCTTTGGAGCGGATTCCATTTTGCACGAAGATGAGCAACACAGCAGTCTGAGCCCATGCGGGCGCTTCCATAATCATCACATAGCAAGTAACATTTGTAGACAATGCAACTGGATCGTCCCTAAGATGGAGTCCTCTCAGGAGCCACAGGATGGGTGTAGCGGTGACAAAGGCTGGCCCTGAGGAGCTCACGGTGACAGATGCGGAGGTTTGGGCGGCAGAGAACCTGGAGGAGGAGGCAGATGTGCTGATGGTGGCTGACACGTCCCCTTCGCCAGCAGCCGCTTGATGGAAGGATGCAGACCTTGCTCGGAGTCTCTTTTCAGCCATCGGAGGAGCAGGAATTGATCAGGGCTGCCGAGGCTCATGGCATTTGGCAGAACGAATGGGAGACAGAGTGGTGTGTCGGCTCCAGAAAAGCCTTAGCTCTGCCCGTCGATTTGGCCCGGGGAATGCGATGCCCGGACGCCTCCTGTCACCTGCAGGGGCAGGCTCGTGGCGCCCCTTTCCCTCCTGAAGACTTTCCGAACACGACGCGCCTGGGAGTCGCCTTCCGCTAGACCTTCTGTGCCTCCGCGGGCCGCCTCACCCCGAGACGCGCACGCCGGCTTTTTGCTGTTTATGGATCTCGACACACTCGGCCTCGGAGGCGATGCGTACAGAAGCAGCTGCAAGGACATTGAAATGAAACGCTGGCATCTTCCCGGCTCTGTGAAATATTCACTTCAAGGCAGACGCTCCGCTCAGCCCGAGTGGAAAAGAGGCCGCTTGGATGCGAGCCGGAGTCAGCGGGAAGGTTAGCGCACTGCACGGTGCCCTGCAAGCAAAGGAGGCGCTGCCCCTTCGATTTTGCGAGTGTCAGACATGCACCCCCCTCTTCTGCTCCCGCCCCCCACCCCCCATCTGTGCTGAGGACAGAGGGTGCACTCACATGCATATTTATGACACTGACCTAGCGTTTCCAGAGTCTTTCTTCCAGGAACTCAAAGCTTCAGCAGTGTCACCTCAGGGACTCCGCGGGCTGGGGCGCTCCCCCCAGACCGCCTGGCTCACCCCTTCCCTCCGGGCAGGCCTGACCGAGGCAGGTTCGAGCCTCTCCTCCTCCTGCGGTCTCCAGGGGAAGGGAACTCAGCCTTCCTGCGAACCCATCTGCTAATGAGATTCCTTCGGCTCCCTTGAAGCCCATTTGCTCTCTCTTTGAAAGGGACTTTAATAGTCTGATCACAATGTATATGCGGTTCTAAAGTCACCTTCACAGCTTGCTTTCCTCCCTTAAACCCACAAGCCACGTTTCTCAGGTCTGGGGCCAGCAGGCTGACTCCCCCTCCTTCCGCTACTCTGGGTGGGGCTGGGAGGGGTGTAGGCCATGGGTGTCCGTGGCATCTGGGGTCAAAGACACATCAGTTGGAGTGTTTGTACCAGGCCCAGTACTTCCCCGCTGTGATTTGGGGCAAATTACTTGGCTTCTTTAAGCTCTGGCTTCTTCCTCTGTAAACGGAGATCATACAGCTGCAACTCACCGACTTGCAAAGCTTCAGCTGAGGGCCCGGCCGGCGTGGCTCCCTGGTTGAGCTTCGACCTATGAACCAGGAGGTCATGATTCGACTCGAGGTCAAGCCACATGCCCGGGTTGCAGTCTCGATCCCCAGTGGGGGGTGTGCAGGAGGCAGCTGATCAAGGATTCTCTCGTGTCATTGATGTTTCAATCTCTCTCTCCCTTCCTCTCTGAATATATTAAAAAAGATTCAACTGAGTTGATGCAGAATGGGCACTGTGCTGGGCACGGAGCTGTTCCCCCCGCTGCACTGTTTTAAGCTGCTGTGTTTCTTAGGTTCGGAAGCAATATAAAGGATGTTGGGAGCACCCTTGTGGGAGCTCCAGTTAGGGGGGCGTTGGTCATCTGTGGCTGACACCTGTTCGGACCGGTCCTGATTCCTCCCCATGTGGCCAATATTCTTCCAATACCAGCTGTCAAAGACTTAGAGATGGATAAATGTTAAGCCTCTCTGAGAACTAGCCAACAGAATACGTAGTCATCTAGAAGGCATTATGTTGAGTGAAACAAACCAGTCGCAAAAGGGCAAATGCTGTGATTCCCCTTCAGGGGGACCGTAAGGCGTCAGATCTACTCAGACAGCAAGTGGAGGGCGGTGGCCAGCAGTGTGGTGGGAGCGGTTGGGACTGGGGTTGAATGGGGATTGGGTTTCCGCTGGGGAAGATAAAAAGGTGCTGGAGGTGGCTGGTAGGATGGCTGTGCAGCGAGGTGAGTGTACTCAAGGCCACGGAACTATGCACGTAACCGTGGTCAAGTGATGAAGTTAATATTGCATACACTATCCCATCAGAAGAAGAACTCCTAATGAATCAGATGCCGCAGACGAGCGTTCTGTGTCCCTGAGGCACACTCACCCTGTTAGCCGATGGAGCCGTCAGTCAGAAGTGTATCCCACACTTGCTCTGCCTGGATGTGCAGAGAATCACAGCGGTGGCGAAGGCAGCCCTGGCGCCAATGTAGCCGAGAAAAGAGTGCCCTCGGAGGAGGGAGGGAGATGGAAGACTAAAGACAGCCCCTAATGATCATGATCCCGAAACAGAGGAGAGCGAGCAAGGAGGCGTGTAGGGAAGGCAGTGGGCTGGCGGAGGGTCAGGCCGGGGGGAGAAACACCTTGCCGGGGCCGGGTGAGCCGTCTCAGGTAGGACATGACCCTGTGGGAAGAGGAGAGCTTTCATGGGGTCCTGAGAGCCAGGCAGAGGCCTTCAGCACGGAGCCAGCCGGAGCCACTTTTGACCAGAAGAAAATGAGCCGAGATTCAGAAAGATGTCAGTGGCTAGGGTGGGCCTGGGGGAGGGAGGCGGAATTCAGAGTGACCGCCTGTCTCCTGTATGGGCCGCGTTGTGTTTTGTGACTCGAGCGATTCTTTCTGTGTAGATGGCCCCTACCCTGGTTTGCATTTCTGTCTCCAGGAGCCTGTGGCGTGTCCAACTCCCTCCAAACCACGCCTCCCCCCAGTTTCCTGGGTCTGTTTTGGCAACACGTTTCAGACACACGGCTGGAAACCCAAACGCTGCCTCGGCCCCACCTCTCCCCCAGCGTGCACATGGCAGACACCGAATCATCTGGTCTCGCTTTTGGACACAGGCCTGGTGGCAGGGCGAGGCGGTCTCGTGTTGTGGAAATAGCAGCGAATAAGAACTTAAAAGCAGCCAGCGGGTTTGGCAATGGGGTGACCACTGGCAACACGTCTGAGATTGTTTATGGTGTAACGACAGGAGCGTGTGTGAGACCATGGATGGCTAAGCAGGGAGTCGGCAAGGAAAACGTGCCTCCGAGGGGGGAGCGCTGTGCAGACTTATTTCTGATAGGATGTTTGTTCATTTCCAGGGCAAATAACCCCAATAAAATTCTTCTTTTTCCTCTTTTAAAAAATACATTTTTATTGATTTCAGAGAGGAGGGCTGAGGAAGAGGGAGATAGAAACAGCAATGATAAGAGGGAATCATTGATTGCTGCCTCCTCCACGCCCCACTCTGGGGACTGAGCCTGCAACCCAGGCCTGTGCCCTGACCAGGAACTGTGACCTCCTGGTTCATAGGTTGATGCTCAGCCACTGAGCATGCCGGGCGGGCTCACGGAGATTCTTCTTATTAAAGATTGCAATGACCCAAATAAACTGACGGACAAAATAGAAAGAAAGAGAACTGCAGCCCACAATCCCAGCCTTTCCCCTCATTCCATGTCCACTCTGTAGGGTGGTGGGTGGTTGTGGAGAGCACTCCGTCCTTGCAACATGGCTGCTGTAGCCTGGCACCCCCTGGACGCCATACTGCATGGAGACATGGGGGCTCCGTACGGGGCTGTGTGTCTCGTAGGGGTTGGCGTTACCCAGGACCCAGGTAGAACAGATAATGTGATTTCCTTCTTGGTGCTGCTTTGTCCAGATGATTTCCCTTCTTGAATTAAATCATTGATGAATTTTAAAGCACCACTGAGTATATTGTGTTGTTTTAGTCCAGCTATCAATGACCCAAGACAGTGAAAGGGAGAAACTGAAAATTAGATTTTCTGTGTCCGGCCCAGGGAACACCACCTTCAGGGCTCCTTCCCTCCGTGTGCAAGGTGACGGTTAGGGCCGATGGGACTCCGTCTTTCACAGATGTGACCTCGTGGGAAGAAACCAGCAACGCATGAGTCAGACTGTGCAATTTACCAGCTGTTCCCAGGGACTCTGACTTCTTCCCGGCCATCCTCCCCTCTGGTCACGCTGACCCGCTGTCAGCATCCTGAGTCTGTCTGTCTGTCTGCTCTCGCTCACCACTGAGCCTTTGTAAGCAACCGAAGGACGGAACAGGAGCCAGAGGGCAGGGAGCAGCACAGGACAGAGAGGAGCTCTGATGACTCCCTCCCCATAGTGCCACGGGGCTGTCCCGGCCCAGGCGTCAGTCCTCAGTGTCCAGCCTCACCACCGCCCTGGCCCCTAACGGAACCCAGCCTCCCACCGTCCCCATTTCCCCTTATCTGGTGCTTCCCTCCCGCCCCTGGCAGAACCGCCTCCTTCTGCAGCAGTGCTGTCTGGAGGAATCTCTTCTCTCGGGCCCCTGTTTGCAGATGAAAGTCGAGGGCAGTGGTCAGCAAACTGAGGCTCGCAAGCCACATGCGGCTCTTTGGCCCCTGGAGTGTGGCTCTTCCACAAAATATCATGGCCTGGGCAAGTCTGTTTTGAAGAAGTGGCATTAGAAGAAGTTTAAGTTTAAAAAATTTGGCTCTCCAAAGAAATTTCAATCGTTGTACTGTTGATATTTGGCTCTGTGGACTAATGAGTTTGCTGACCACTGGTCTAGGGGGTTGGAGAGCTCATTGCCAGGTGCCTGGTGGACTTTTGCTTCTTTCCCTTAAGTAGTAGGAATGCTAAAGCACCCTCTGTGATACCTCCCCCCATGTCCAGGCAGAGTAGAAAGAGTAAGGAAAAAACAATATCCCCCATTTTTAAAAATAATATATTTTATTGATTCTTTACAGAGGGGAAGAGAGAAGGATAGAAGTTAGAAACATCGATGAGAGAGAATCATCAATCAGCTGCCTCTTGCACACCCCCAACCGGAATGTGCCCGCAACCAAGGTACATGCCCTTGACAGGAATCAAACCTGGGACCTTTCAGTCTGCAGGCCAACCCTCTATCCACTGAGCCAAACCGGTTTCAGCAATATCCCTCATTTTAAAAAATAATATATTAATTTTTTACAGAGAGGAAGGGAGAGGGATAGAGTTAGAAACATTGATGAAAGAGAAACATCCATCAGCCACCTCCTGCACACTTCCTACTGGGAATGTGCCAGCAACCAAAGTACATGCCCTTGACTGGAATTGAATCTGGGACCCCTCAGTCCGCAGTGCAATGCTCCATTTACTGAGCCACACCAGTCAGGGCAACATCCCTCCCCCCCCCCTTTTTTTTTTTTTAGATTTCTCCTGCAAAGTGAATTTACTAGAAATGACTCACTTAAAGAATTATCTGGCCACCTGTTTCTCTTGTTTAGAGCAATGCTAGCTATAATTATTAATAAATGTTAGCGACCATTGTTAATACTTAGAAGAAGCTGGCTATTTAGAATTTATCATAAATTTCACAATGGAATTAAGAGAAAATTTAGGTTAAAATAAAGAAAACAGCACGTCTGGGGCGGCTCAGGGGTTGAGCATCGACCTATGGACCAGGAGGTCACAATTCAATTCCCGGTCAGGTATATGCCTAGGTTGTGGGCTCTGTCCCCCGATGTGGGGCGTGCAGGAGGCAGCTGATCAACGATTCTCTCACATCATTTATGTTTCTCTCCCTCTCTCTCTCTCTCTCTCTCTCTCTCTCTCTCTCTCTCTCTCTCATCTCTCTCTCTCTCTCTGTCTCTGTCTCTCTCTCTCTCTTCCTTCCTCTCTGAAACCAATAAAAACATATTTAAAAAAATAAAGAAAGCATTGGCTCCTGCCATGTATTTAGTTTATATTTCTAAAAAGGCCTAACAAAAGTAGGTAATTTAGGCCCACGTGTGCTTCAATGATAATAAAGGAGCTACCTGATGGAGAATTTAAGAAAATCAAAAAACCTTTAGGGAAGTGCCGGCTATTGAAGTGGCTGGCCTTTAAATTCAGGCATGTGGCAAACTGTCCTTTGATTTAACCAGGACACAGGCATTTTCCTTATTTTTTACTTTATTGGCTTAAATAAGAGAAATTTATTTTCTCACAGTTCTGGAGGCTGGACGTTCAAGGCCAAGGTGGTGGCAGGGCTGGTTTCCTCTGAGTCTCTTCTCCTTGGCTTGCAGATGGCTGCCCCCTTGCTTCCTCCTCACATGGTCTCCCTCCTCCCCCGTGCACACCCTCACAGCCTCATTTCACCTTAATTACCTCTGTAAAGGCCCTATTTCCAAACACACTCCCATTTTGTTATCCTAGGTGTTTTGTTTTTTAGTGTAAGGATCGATGCTTGGGTCAGAGGAAGGTAGACACTAAGTCTACATCCGTCCCAAATATTAGGGAGGCAGCGTTTTCTCTCTTTGTTCCGAGGTGCACTCATGGATAATGGTTATCACTCTGTGAAAGGTGTACAGCAAAGAGCACTGTTCCTGATTCTGAGCTCACGTACCCCTGAGGCAGTGCGCAGGCCTGGAAGAAGTTAAACGTAATGTGTCGGGGCGTCCGCCTGCTAATCTGTATGCCTCGCCTCAACACCTCATTCCCCCCAAACAGCGATCTGCAGTGTTTTCGTCTTTCTTATCTGGATTCTATTTTGGTCGCCTAACTTAAGTTGGCTTCTGTCTTCCTCCCATCCCCTCCTTTTAAGAAAAAGGAATAGCTTATTTTTTAGAGCAGGTTTTGGCTTCACAGAAGAATTAGCGGAAAGTTCGTGACCCCCTATACCCCACCCCCGAGGCCTTCCCCATGATCCCATCTTGCATTAAGGTGGTTCATTTCTTACAATTAATGCACTGATACAGATACATTTTTATTAACTGCAGCCCCTGGTGTAATCAGGTCCCCTCTTTGTGGTGTGCGGTCCTGTGGGTTTTGACAAAACTAGAATGTCTCACATCCACCAAGACAGTATCAGCAGAGTGGCTTCTCTGGTCTCTGCCTCGTCCTCCCTCCCCGCTGGCAACCGCTGACCTTTCTACTGTTTCTAAAGTTTTGCTTTTTTCCTCCCTTTTTAAATTCTTTTATTTTTCTTTTTTTTCTAGATTATTCTTATTCATTGGATAGGCCCCTTGGTCTTCCTTTCCAAAACCCAGTGCTCGGCCAGAGAGCTCTCTCTGGAAGAGAATGCGTCCATCCTTTCTAATCTCATGTGGTTTCCCATGTCTTGTCTTTCGGGAAACTTTTTCCTGGGGTGGCCACCCACAGTTCCCGTTCGATCCAATAAAGCATGGCCAGGTTGGGAGGCAGTTATGAAGCTGAACTGTTTTGTAACTACTTTCTCCTTTATTTTTTTTTTTAATTTAAAAATATATTTTATTGATTTTTTACAGAGAGGAAGGGAGAATAAAACCCGGGATTCTTAGTCTGCAGGCTGACGCTCTAGCCACTGAGCCAAACCGGCCAGGGCTACTTTCTCCTTTAATCACTCAGAGCCAAGTGCTTCTGGTGCCGAAATTATGCTCCCAGTTTCCATAAACGGGGGCCCTTGGAAGACGCAGCCTCCCTCTGAGGCTCCCCAGGTGTGATTGCTATGCGGCAGCGCTGGTGAAGGACAGGCGTCTTGCTAGGATCTCTGCGTGCCCCACACTGGAGATCGAGCCCACAACCCCTGACTGGGAACTGAACCCTGACCTCCTGGTTCATAGGTTGACGCTCAACCACGGAGCCACACGGGCTGGGCACATTGATTCTTAAAGCACCTGACACGTGGTCCTGCTCTCCCTGAGTGGCCAGCAGACGCTCCCTGAGTGTCTTCTGCGCAGCAGGAAGAAGGGAAGGCTATTCTTGGTCAGATGGCAGAGCACGGACTCCTTAGCTTCATGGAGACGTGACCATTGACTGTCAGTGCCAACCAAGGCCAAATGGCTATGGCACCATTGGCCTAAGATGGTACAGGACGTGGTTCAATATTACAGATCCACTCCTCGGATTAAAAGAGGATGAAAAAGAATTCTTAGTCCGCTTAGTCTCTGGCTCAGCAAATTGGTATGCTCCGTGTTGGAATTAATATAGCAGAAAATATCAAAGAGTGATTATTTATACTAATTGTTCAGAGCTATTAACCTTAAAAAGATTATTTTTCTTGTTTCTATGTCTGATGTTTACATCTCGGGTATAGCAAAACCAAGATAATCGACACGGACGGAAAGGCCCGAAGGCTTTGAAGTCATGTAGGGAAGAATCTATTTTTGGATTGTTAACGAATGCATTCGGTTTTGAATTTGCAGTTGGACACAGCTCATTAATGTATAGCGTAGAGGTGTCGGGGAGCAGGGAGGTGGGTGGCTCGCACTGTAATTCAGCGTCTTGTCGCCCTGTTTTATAGAATCTGGGTGCCTCTACGCCGGGGCCCCCAGCGATGCCTAGTGGTCTGAGGGCACGCACTGTGTTACGCTCAGACTTCAGGAGGAGCTGACCACTCCCATCGAAGCCAAAGCAGGCCTCAAACCCTTCCCCCGCGCGGAGCTGCAGAAATGCACTATGGGAAAGTGCAGGTTAGAGGGAGATGCAGATGCAGCAGTCGGCAGAGGCGCCTCAGCAGGGCCTGCGTCCTGCTGGGCTGTGAGGGGACAGGAAGGCCTGGAGTCATTAAGCCCCCCCGTGAGGGGAACTCAAGAGTTCTGCACGCACTTCCTTACACCTACACCCGGGAGGGCAACAAAGGGACCGAGAGACCTCGTGTCCGGTCCTCTCCCCGGGCCCGCGGCCGCCATGGACATAGGGCTCATGCTGCATAGGGCCAGCTGGAAGGACTGTGCCAGGCCTTAGCACAGTCGTACCCTCCTGGGTTTGTCTCTCTGCCAGCTCATTGTGGGGTGTACCTTGCCCCACACTACCACCCTCTGAAGGTGGAGTTCTCTAGGACAGGTTTGAATTTTTTTTGGGGGACACAAATATTTAGTGCACAGCATCCGCCTACTCCCCCTTGTTTCTCGAAGGCTGAGTCTGTTGCCTTTCATTATTGTCCTTGAGCCACCGTCTTTTAGAGGCACCAAGCCTGCTTCGCTCGCCTGTGTCACCTCCAGTCCTCTGCGGGGAGCTGGGTTAATGAAGTCTGTCTCAGTCACCTTTCCAGGCAAACTGACTTACTGAACTTCCCTTTGTGTAGCTCCCACCCTCATGCCCTCCCCCCGGATTGGATTGCCACTCCCATTCTTTGGTTAATATCTCATCTCCTTCATTTAAAAAAAATTTGTTCAAAACTCCTACACGAATCCTCCTGAATTTTTCACTAACTCAACGTGGTTTCAGTCATGCTGAGCATTCCAGCAAATATTTAACAAGGAGGAAGAAGAAGAAAAAGAAAACAACATTTATTGAGTCTCTATTCAACTGACCAAACTTTTAGGTTCTGGCATTACTTTTTCTCAAACCAGAAATTGAGGCTCAGAGAGGTCAATCCCACAGTTTTTTATTTTTATTTATTTTTTATTTTTTTTGTGTGGCAAACCAGGACCCAACTCAAAGGTTCCCATTCTTCACACCATAACAGCATTCGCACCCTTTTGCAGAGACTGGTGCTTTCCTTTAACCTTGGTTGTTGTAAATAAAACACAGATCCGGAAAACCAACCGCCCCCAATGAAGACGCGTTTCTTAAGCTGAACAAACACCCTTATCAATGCCATACGAATTAACCTGTTAACCCAGCGGGACCTATAAATATGTCAAACGTAAACAATATTGGGAACAGGTAGGACGTATGAATACTTCCTTGAAATATATGTTGCGCCCCGAGAGGGACGGTATATATTTTTTGTAATTTTTAAAAAAGTATTTTATTGATTTTTTTTTTACAGAGAGGAAGGAAAGGGGAGGGATAGAGAGTTAGAAATATTGATGAGATGAGAAAGAAACATCGATCAGCTGCCTCTTGCACACCCCCAACTGGAGATGTGCAGGCAACCAAGGTACATGCCCTTGACCGGAATCGAACCTGGGACCTTTCAGTCCACAGACCGACGCTCTACCACTGAGCCAAACTGTTTTTTTGTAATCTTTATCATTGTTTGTAAAATTTATAATTTTTTAATTTGGCGTGTCCATTTTTTTTGTCGGTATTCTTTTCTATTTTTTTTTTGTAATTTTGTATTTTCTTTTGTGCTTTATATATATAAATAAACGAAAATATATATATTTCATTTATTTTCATTAAGTTTAAATAAAAAAAATAATATGAAATTACGTCCTCCGGGCGTGACGTACTGACACGTCCTAGTGAAAGAGTACGCGCCTGTTACAGGTTGCGTCATTAAAAAGGGAACTTCCTGGTTAACAGGTTTAAGAAGTGGAACTTTACCAGACACCCCACGGGGTTCATGTGCCTTGTCTCCATCACTGCTCTCTCCTTTCAAAAGTTCCCACTGCCTGACTGTTTACCTAGTCACATCCTTGCATTTTAAAGTGGTTTTCTCATTTAACTATGCATCCAAGATAGCATTTTCTAGTGATTTTTATATATCCTATATAATAAAAGGCTAATATGCAAATTGTCCCCTTGACCAGGAGTTCGACCAGGAGCTTGACCAGGGGCTGGGGCTGGCTGGCCAACCTCCCACGTCCCCTCCCCCCAGCCAGTCCAGCCCAATCGGCCCCCATCAGGGTGCGCCGGCTGGACCCCACCCCCGCATGAATTCATGCGCCAGGCCTCCAGTGTATATATATATATATATGTGTGTGTGTGTGTGTGTGTGTGTATATGGTTTTGTAATTATAAGTTACCCTATGCCTCATTGCTTTTCCTTTCATTTTCCCTCATACTCTCCAGGTTCGCAGCATTATCAGCAACCAGATCTCTGGAATCTGCCTTAACACGCCCACCCTTCTCCACTCTAACCCCAGAGGACTCGGTATGTGCTAAGATTTAGTGTGAACATGGTCCCCCCCTCCCCTTTTTGCCTATAAAACATTTGTGTAGAATGTGCCGCTGTAAAAGTAACAAGGGCATACACGTCTGAAATAGCCTTAAGAGAAAATAAGAAACGTAATTATCAGACAGCAGCTCCTTACTGTTAAGTGGGAATGCCACCCTTCCCGCGGGGATTGGTGTTAAACAAGATGATTGATAAATTGTTATATTCGCACAGTGTTCGCGCAGCGATGCAATCGCGCCTTTTGTAAATATTTAGTCAAGAGAGCAATCCAGCTGTTGCCAGTCAGGTTTCATCCGGTGTCAGCCAGCGCTCCGCGCCTCTGATTTATCTCGCGTGCCGCTTAAGCATCGAGGAAGCTCACATTTTTATGAGCCTCTAAATACCCATAATGGTAAATAGTGAGAATGATGGCCGTAATAGCAATCGCCCGAGTAATTACAGAGAAGGATCCCTGCGCTGGCCGGAGAGGACAGGACCGGCCAGGCTCTCTTCCTTTGTGTGGAAATAATGTCACCGTGGCTGCCTTTTAGACGGCAAATACCGGGGAGCCAGCCACCCGTCCCTCGAAGGGCCGTAAAACACCCTGGACGGCACCAGAGAGTTTTGCTCAACTGAATTTTTAACCTTTGACCATTTGTTGACTCAGGAATAAAAAAATGTTCTAGAATGTGCTGTTCCAGGCCCTTATGTTGAGTTGTTCCCTGTGTAACAGTGTTTGTTTTAGGTGTTTAGAGTTACAGCATTTAGGGGAGGATTCTTTTTTTTTTTTTTTTTAATATTTTTATTGATTTTTTTACAGAAAGGAAGGGAGAGAGATAGAGTTAGAAACATCGATGTGAGAGAAACATCAATCAGCTGCCTCCTGCACACCCCCTACCGGGGATGTGCCCACAACCAAAGTACATGCCCTTGACGGAATCGAACCCAGGACCCTTCAGTCCGCAGGCTGACGCTCTATCCACTGAGCCAAACCGGTTTCAGCTAGGGGCAGATTCTTTCCCTGGATCTTAGGCTGCCCGCGGAGGTGGGAGCAGAGAAGGCAGCTCCGTATGGAGCAGGGCAGGTGGGTCCGCAGCCACTTTGCCCACCTGGGGGTGGGGTCGGCTGGTGGGCTGGAGCCGTGGGAGACCCATTGCCCAGGGAGCAGGCCCTGCCCAGTCCGGGAGGGTGTGACCGAAGCCCCTGTCCCCGGGGGTGGAAGAGCCATGGAAGCCAGAGGGCCTGGCGGGAGCTGGAGCCGCAGGGAGGAGCCGGACTGCTCAGTCCCAGGGGAGCAGGTGGAGGAGCAGAGGTGCAGCCACACCTGCTGCTCATGTTGGTTGTGGCTGCGTTTTAGCACTTGGTCAGGTTCCAGCGGTTTGGAGCCTGGACCTGGGGAGCTTCAGAAACACCGGTGCAGAGAGAGTTTGCATTCTGCCACCATGGCTATTCTGGGTCACCCCTTGATCCCTTCTCGATGGGGTGGAGTTAAGGTTAGCAGGGTGAGTATCAACCAGGTTTTTATAGCAAAAAAAAAAAAAAAAAAAAGGCACTAAAAACACAAGCTGTTTCTCTGTAATCAGAAGAGGCCTGTGTCTGAGATGAGGGCTCATCATTGCTGAGAGGGCCGTGTGTCCGTGGCTGCAGGGACCCTGAGCTCATGGTGTTTCTGTGTGATTTTCTTTTCATGCTGAGAGGCGAGCTGCCTCTAAAGAGAGAAAAGGGAGGCTGCGAAGGATGAGTTGGCCGCATTGACTCATGAAGAGGCATGGGAGAACACCCACAGCAACTGATAGAGGAGGGTCTCAGCGAGCCCGTGTTGGCAGGATCTGGCCACTGCAGAGGGAGACACTGAGGGGCGAGCTCAGGGTGACATCACCGGCACAGGAAGCGGAGTGCAGACAGCTCTCCTTTGTGTCCCCGGGCGGCTGGCGCGGCGGGAGGGCAGGGACCCTCCGCTGGGCCATGAGGGAGCTCACAGCCATCACACAGGAAGGGCCTTTCCCGGAGGTGGCATGCATTCCGAAGCCCCGCCTTCAGAGGTCCGTCCTGGATTTCGATGAGCACTTCCTGGCCTGATGGCCACCTGAGGTCCACAAGAGGTAGACACCCCGTGAACGACCCATTATTTACATTATTCCACCTGATATTTTCTCGTAAATCACACTTCTGTTTTCCAGGCCCGCTCCATTTCCTGTGCGGCTCATTAGTGCAGGCAGTTCCTTTAATTTACACGCCGTTTCCTGCCATTTGCACTCATTTCTCAGAAACTGCTGGGTAAGCACTCCCACCCCTGGCTTCTAAAGGGCCGATCAAGGTGCCGGCACGCCTCCAGCGTGCTTCCTCCTTCTCCAGAGATCCATACATAGTCCCACAGCAGGCCCTCTGATAGGAGGTGCTGATAATAGGGTCTGAGGCCACAGGTAAAACGCAACCCTTGGGGAGGAGCATGGCCCTGGCGGGGTAAGAGGCCGCTTAGCGCAGAGGGTGGTCGGAGCCACGGTGGACTCACAGATGGTGAGCGAACGGCACGCTCTGAAAGAAACCGGACGTTTCCAAGCCGTCTTAGGGGTTTCCCTTGGCCCTATGTCTTCGTGGCTGTGTCCCATCCACACCCGAACTGAGTCCGTAAGGACCTGGTTTAAGGGACACTGGGCTCCAAACTCTGCCATGGTCCTTCCGTCGGGCAGAGTACGTATCTCAAACTTGAACGGCGGACCCCTTTCTTGCAAGCGTTTCCAGCAGAAGCCCGGAGATGAAAAATGGGTTGCTGGCTTGAAGCGGGGGTGTCCTCTCTCTCTCTCCTCCTTCCTCCTGATGCTGGTCCCCTGTATTCCAATCACTGGCTCATTAACAAGCGTCTGTTCAGCATAAGCCACGGCCAGGGTGTCACGGACAAGGACGGCCCCGTGGCGCGCAGCCTGTGTGCGTGCCTTCACGCGTTGCTGTTCGCATCTTGAAATTCTTGAGAATGTTTGAACAAGGACCCCCACACAGGATTTAGCTGGTCCTGATTCTAGAAGATGCCAGGAGGGAAAAACAATAACCCAGGCAGGGATGGTGACCGTAAGGAATGTCCACTGCACTTCTGCTCCAGGCCCATAGAATCCAAGTCCGTGGCTCTCTCTCCGGGCAGGCCCTCAGGAACATCGCAGGGGGTGTTGCTGTGTCTCCGTGTTTCTCTCTTCAGGTTGCAGTCTCTGGGCTGCGGGCACCGTGCTCATGTTGCTGAGCAATGCCCCGTGCCCTCCCTCTGGACGGGAAGGCAGTGGCTCCCCAGTGACACTGAGGTTTCCAGAGCAGATTCTGAGCACCCTGTGCGAACCCCGAGCAGACCGAGCCCTTCTATCTCTCGCTGTCATCTGTGTTTGTGAATCTTCCTGGTCTCAGAGCTCATTCCATTTCTTCCTTCCCCGCCTCTTGGAAGCTGTTTTGATTTAAGCACAAAGCGTGATAAAAAGGGGGTGTCCCAGGTCTGTGCGGGGGACCTGCCTGGCTGGTGACCAGGGTGAGGAAACATTTGTGCCGTGTGAAGCGGGCTGTTCAGCCGGAAAAGTCTTCCCTGCTGAGCTGGCAGCAGCCAAAGCAGGCGGACACCCCAGCTGCCTCGGTCTCTCAGGTCCCCCCACCCCCCCTTCCTGGGCATGTAACAGTCCTGGATCCGAATGGTGGCCTGGTAGAGGGACTTTCCCTTCCTATAAATAGGACATCAAGAAAGTAAAGGGGAAATCATGCCAATGTTGAAATAAACAGCATGGAAAGAAAGGGAATTGCTTTTTTCATTGGTCTGTGCTTGAGAAAATGAAAGAAAGGAAGATTTTGCTCATCTGCTGTTATCAATGGCCCTGGTCCCCCTCCTATCGGGGCGGTGAGTGAGATAGGCGCATGCATGTCCCTCTCTTTTTCAGGTCAGGAAGCTCTTTGTGAAATTGTATGAGTGGGGGCCCTGGCTGGCTCTGGGGCGGGTTAGTGCCTGCTCTGTATCATTAGGACTCTTTGGTGACAAATGACAAAAACTAAACTCAAAGGAGCTTAGGCAAAAAGGGGATTTGTTGGAAGGTTTTTGACTGACTCTTGAAACCAAAGGAGAAGAATGAGGCTCATCTCAAGGGAAACAGGGACCTGTGTCTTGGATGTTTAGGATTCGCTTGGCCCTTTGTCTCTGTGCCCAAGGTCCTTCTACTTCTGTCTTCTATTCTGTCACCAGCAGGGGCTTCCCTATGGCCCACAAGATTATAGACATGGCAGCCCCCAGGTCCCAAGCACTACACCTTGAGTCCAACTAAGAGAAATGAGCTTCTAGCTCTAGTTTCTGTAGAAGAAATGTGTTTGTCTCAGCTTGGGGCAGTTGTCCAGCTAGACGAAGGGGCTGAAGCTGGGCGTGGAATCATACTGAGTGTGTGAAAACTATGTGGACGGTGTGTGAGGGAGAGGTGGAGAGGGATAGAGTCCAAGAAGGGGGAGCTAAGTCCACACAGGAGTTCACTGTATGGACATACGCTATTTCCTTTGGTGATAAAGTGGCCGATAGATAGTGGAATGCTATAGATACGATAGATCTCAATCTCATTAAGGACTTTGACAAAGTTTTAATATGTGTGTAGAGAAGAGGAAGCTGTGTGAGGTGGGCCTCAGGGACAAGGGACCCCTTAAGAGGGCAAGGGGATAACAGAGTAAAGTCAGCTGGTTTCAGGGGAGAGGGTTCAAGCAGAAACTGAAGTCTACGGCGGGCAAGTTGGTTCATTGGAATGGGGAGCCAGGAGCATCCAAGATCAGGGGAAAGTTGATGACAGAAATGGGAAGGAGGGACATCAGGCTTTACGGGATGCTAGGGTACCAAATAGGGCCCATAGAGGCAAAGCCAGTCCGAGGAGCCATGGACAGAAAGCAAAGGAGATAGCAAAGTAGTCCATCCATGGTATTTTGCATACGTCATCCCTCTTTTTCTTAAAGTAGGTATTGCCTGGGGCTGACCCTAGAGCGGTGCCTGCCAAGAATACTAGTTGAGGAAATTCACTTTAATTGAATGACCAACCAGTGCAGATTAATGAGCTAGCACCTACCAAAGGGGAACTAACCCAGAGCCTGTTACAGGGCTCAACTCTAGGTTCTGTTCCACTGAATTAATATATTAATAATTTAAGTGAAGAGATGGAAAGTCTGACCAGCAAATCTATGCAGGATAAATATAGTGTGCTAGAAGACAGAATCAGGAGTCATAAAAAAAACGTGATATATTGAAATAATGGGCGTAAGACTAGAAAACTTAATTTTTCTAAATGTGAAGTCCTCCTGAGAGGTTTAAAAAAATCAGTGGTGCAGTTACAGGGTGTGGACTGGGTGGCTGTAAAAACTGGCAGTTCCTATGAAAAGCACTTAGATGTTGAGTAGGTCACTTGAAGTCCGTAGCGTGAATGATAATTTCTCCGGAAGCACATCTAATAGTTTCCAGAAAATGGGAGGAAACTGTCTTACTGTCTCTTGATGTCAGATGATATTCAGAATTTTTGCTGCGTTCTTAGTATAATATTTTAATATGTGATAGAGACAGATTGGAACTGTCCAGGGTAGGAAGGGAATTCTCTGGAAATCATGTAATCTTTAGGGAACTGAGGGTATTTGTTAGAGGCTAGGTGGTGGTCTTTCAGAAGCAGACTTCCTTGTGTTGAAGTGAGACTAAGTAGAAAGTTCTAGGTGACACATTGAGAAGAAACCAGAGGACACTATAGGGAGTTGATCATTAGGTTTTAATAATTAAGATATTAAACAGTCACAGAGCTAATGCAGGTCTTGTGAAGTGATGAGTTCCTCACCCCTGGACTTGCCTGCTTCTTGGGGATGCTGTTGGGTGTGTGTGTGTGTGCTGGGGACTCCTGTTTGAGGCAGGAAGTTGAGCTACTTAATCTCTCATCTTCCTTCTGACCGAGGATCCAGGAGACCAGGTTCCATCCTTTGCTCTGCCAGTCAACAGCTGAATGATGCTGGGCTAGTCACTTCTACTCTCCGAGCTTCTGTACAATGGGGTTCACACGCCCTGCCCTCTCTTTCTCAGAACGTCATTACCAAGTTCACAGGAGAAAACACCAGGCGAGGGGAGATGGAAAAGCTGCAGCCACTCTCCCCTCGCGGGGTTTTATTCCGACTCCTCCCTTTGTGGCTGTCTCAGACAGCTGCCACCCTCAGAGCCCCCGCTTCCTGCAGCCTCGCTCTGTTGACGTTTCATCCTCCGGAAAGTTTTGTTCAGGAGTTTACACTCGGGCTTTGAAGCTATCTATCAAACCCCTCTGCCAGGAACTGCATTAAGATGCTGGCAGCAGGTGGCCGGCTCTCTCCAAATGTGCTGCTTGTTCCAACAAAGGAACATCAGAGGAGGGCGGGGAGAGGGTTCGCTCCTCTTTCTGCCAAACCACACATCCGAGGGCGCCATCGCAAGTCTAGAGGCTGCTCCTTCCTCAGGAACTTTCCGCAAGATTAGAGCGTGCTGACCTCTGCTAATCACCACTCTCTGTTCTTTGTAAGTGAGGTACCATCATGAAGAAACCAGCGCCGTGACTATGGGTGTCGTGTTGCCCCTCATACTTCCTGCATGCCCCCCCTCCCCCCGCCCCCGTCCAGAGGGCTGCGTCTGAGCAGAACAAAGCAGTCTGGACGCAGCAGGGGCAAAGGCAGCTTGTAATTCCATAAAACACGTTGAGGCTTTCAGAAGGTGCTATATACATCAATAAATAATAATAATCTTCACTCTCTCTTCTTTGTAATACTCCCTCGGAAGGCTGAAAATAAAATTTCTTTTGCTATTGATTTTGTCCTTCTCCATTTGGCAAACATTGATTTTCCCCTCTCCTAATGGAGCAGAAGCCAACAGAGCCGTATTTCATTTACTTTGCTCTCTGAACCCAGCACCACGGCCGAGGTGAGCAAGACCACAAGCGGCTCCCAGGGGCACCCAAGGCAGCTGTTTAACTGGAGGGCACCGGGTCTCACCAGGCGCTGCCTCAAACCTCAAGCACCTAGTGGGTGCCTGGCCAGCCACTGAGTTCAGTGTGGGTCAGAAGATTCAGACTGATTCAGGAAAGGAAAGAGCTAGGAAGCATGGAATTATGTATGTGGGAATGCTGTCAACAGCTGGAAAAAAGAAGGAAGTAGAGATAAGAAGAGATTTGGTAGATGAAGATGAGAACTTGTTCATCTCAGTCTGCTGAGGCTGCAATCACAAAATACCACAGATTCAGTGGCCCAAACAACAGACATTTCGTTCTCGTGGTTTTGGAGGCTGGAAGTCCAAGATCAGGGTGCCAGCATGGTCAGGTTCCTGGTGAGCGTCTCTTCCTGGCTTGCTGAAGGCTGCCTTCGTGCTGTGTCCTCACATGGCAGAGATAGAGAGCAAGCTCACTGGTGTCTCTCTTTATAAGGGCACAAATTTCATCACCAGGGCCCCATCCTCATGACCACACTAAACCCAATCTCCGCCCCTAACTCTCCCTCTCCAATTACCATCACATTGGGATTTAGGGCTTCAACATATGAATTTTTGGGGAGACAGAATTCAGTTCAGAGCAATATTCTTCCAGCGTTCTCTATTTTGTACCAGTCATTTGTTGAGTCTTGTGCACAAAATTTAATCATCACACCAGTACCATTCCCATTGAAGTGTGGGCAACTTGGAACTTGGTGTTGCATTATAGATCTGTTAGCTGGAACTGCGGGAGTGGGTTCTGTGTCCCAATGAGCTCTGTCCCACATGACCTGGGAGTGAGCAGGGGATAACAAATAATCTGGGTACAAGTGTTTATTTCCATCTAACCATGCTGAGCTAAGTTGGTGAAGTAGAGGATGTTGGTGCATAGTAAACAATATTGCCTATAAGTGGAGCTGAGAGGAAAGAGGAGGGCTCCAGGTTCAGGCAGCAACTTCTTAGGAAGGGAGAGGACTAGGGCAGGGAGGGATCAAGAGGCAGAGGAAGGCATGTATTTAAAAGTAACCCTTTCAGGTGAGATAATTGTTGAGGGTCCTTATGGTGATGGTGATCATGGTGATGGTGATGGTGGTGATCATGGTGATGTGATGATGGTGATGTGATGATGGTGATGGTGGTGATGATGGTGATGGTGGTGATGATGATGATGGTGATGATGGTGACCACTGTCTCTGGGTCATGTGCTGTATGCAGGAGAATCTGACTCCTGTGGCCACAGCTCAGGAGAATGTGGGTGGTGGAAAACACAGGATGAGCACATCCTAGATCTCCCCACACATTTGCTTGAGAGGATAGGAGCTGGGCTGATAAAATCATACTATTAAATACAGAACATATTTAAATTTGTGTTGAAATTTGGAAGAGAAAGCACATATTATATTAAGACCTCATATTATTTATTTATTTTTAATAGGTTTTTATTGATTTTTAGAGAGAGGAAGGAAGAGGGATAGAAAGAAACATCGATGAGAGAGAAACATCATTGATCAGCTGTCTCCTGCACACCCTGCACAGGGGATCAAGCCCACAACCTGGGCATGTGTCCTGACTGGAAATTGAACCAGCGACCTCTTAGTTCCCGGGTCAACACTCAATCGCTGGGCCACACCAGCCGGGCAAGACCTCGTATTATGTTTTTTTACTCTCTCACCCTATTCATCCAACTTTTCCCTATTCAGTAACAAGGGGTGGGATTAGCAAATTGATCAGGAAGAAAAGAATATGTCCCAGCATGCATAGATACAGTGGGCCTTGGAGTCCCTAACATTACCTCCTCTGCTTCCAACAAAACCCAAAGGAGCCTGAATCTGCCCGGTGTGCCATCCTTGAATTACCTACTTTGCTAAGGGAGCTTCTCTTCGGAGCTTCTCTTTGGAGCACTCCTCTAAGCAAGGCTGCGGGAATGGCCTTCCCTTCTGCAGTGTGCTCTTTGCGCGCGTGGAGATCACTATGGTGTCTGTGCCCACTCCTTTCGAAGAGGTTAGGGGCCAGCTGCTTGTCATAAAGGATTAAAGCTTTATGGTTTTGATTACGAAGGCTGAGGGTTGAGTTAATTATCCTAATAGTGAAGGCTACTAAAGCTTCCTCCTGATAATTGAACCTAATGCCTATTTTGGCTGCGTCAGCTGGATGGTGGCTTCGGTTCTCTCCTCCACTTTGCACACTTAGACTCTCCTGGTGGACGTGTGCGCAGTTGGCATGTTGGAGCATCAGTAACCCTGATCCTCAGCGTTGGTTACAGACAAGCCAGGCAGCGGTCTGTGGGCTAAGAGAAGAGGCTAAAACCTGGATGAACTGACCGTAGCCTCGTTGTTGATCTCGGAAGCAGCGTTAGCTCTCACACTCAATGAACGTCTGGGTGCTTTTAAGCACATTCCTGGACTCATGGGTTTTTAACAGTGTTTAACTGATATATCCACTTTTATGGAGCCAATCTGGGGAAAACTTAACAAGGGAACATCGCTCGGCTCTGTAAGTGAGAAGAAGTGGGCATGGGGGCGGAGAGTCCTAGTTTGCTAAATATACAGCGTTCGCGTCTGAGACATAAATAAGAACACCGCCTAAGTAGGTCAGGTCTGAGCCTGGGCCCTGGAAGGCTTGCAAGCCGCACCGCGAATATACACTCCTAGCCAGACTCCGTCTTCTGTGTGCGCGCACATTTTGTTCCCGAGAAGTCTCCCATCTGTTCTCATGTCACGCCTGTGCCGCCGTGGCGTGTTCTCAGGCTCCCAACTCCTGGCAGCGCACCGAGTTCACTGTCTGATGTGGCAGGTAGAGGAGATAATTGGGAGCCCTTGGCAGCCAGCACGGGGGTGAGTGGGAGGGAGGCTGCGAGGGGTTTTGGGGGGTCGAGGGGGAGGTGAAGGTGCCCGAGTTGTGAAGTCACTGCCTCGGTCTCCTCACTGGCTGCGGGAGGAAGGGTGTGAGACGGGCTCACCCCGAATGCAGACCCAGCCCAGCCAGGGTCAGCGGGCTCCGTGCGGCTCCTCTCTGGCACCGGATTCAGGATCCTGACAGATTCAAACGCGTTTTACCGGCAGCCGGGCTCCGTGATCCGCCTGCCACTTTCTCAAGCGCTATTTCTCCGACTCCTTTTCTGAGGAGCTCTGCAAGGGGAGGGGACTTTTTCACGAACGTGTCACTCAATCCACCCACCCAGACACCCACGGCTCCACGCGGCTGGCAAAAAAAGAAAAAGAAAAAAAAAACAACAAAAAAAACCCCAACATGATCTGGGTTTTATACAAACTTGAGAAAATGCTTCAAGCCTTCCTCCCGTTCGTATGATGTATGGAAGGTGACACGACTCCGAAGTGTTGTTATCAAAAAGCCTGAGCGCTCCAGCGAGGCGGGGCAGGGGGACTCGCTGTGACTCTCTCGGGCGACAGCGCTGGCTGAGCGGGGAGGACACACCGTTCCCTGCGGGCCGCCCCGTCGGTGGAATTCTGACGGTGCCGTTAGGAACAAGTATGAGGGTCACTTTGTCTGCCCTGGGGATGAAGCCCTGTGTCTTTGCTGGCCGCCACTGGTTCATGCACTGGCCCTGGGCTCGGACCCCTGTCATCGGGGTGCCCAGAATGCCTCTCCGCCCCCTACCAGCCCTCTGCGGTCCCGGGTGGAGGGGGATCCTGGCAACAAATGGCTGGGCACGGAGAGCTGAGCTGGGGAGAGCTGAGGGAGCCCCCAGGAGCCGACCACCAACCAGAGCTCTGTGGCACCTGTGCCTGGCAGTCAGGGGGCGCAGCTTCTCATCCCGGCAACACACACTGATCGCAGACCGCAGGCCCTGGTCCTCAGCATCTCCGTCTGAGAGAGGAGGAGCCGGGACCCACGATCTCTTATACCCCCGAGGGCAGGGACGCTCTTATTCCATAGTGGGGTTTGGGTAATTGGTATTCACAGACTCCCAGAGCTGGCAGTGCCTTAGAGGTTGTCTAGTTCAAGGGACAGTAACCTAGGGCTTATGCATGAACGCCAGGCCCAAGGACAGCTGTTAGAAGGCCAGGCGAACCCTTCACAGGGTGTGCACCCTTGAGCTGCTTGTGCATCTCTGGGGAGTGTCCACAGCACGCACCGGAGTTTTAAAGGAGTCTCACCTCTGCAAAGGCTAAGACTGCCTTGATCAAGAACTTGTGGTCCGAATTCCCTGCTCTGCGGTGAGGAGGGGGTGAGAACGTCAATGGCTTGGATAAGCTAGTTGTGCCAAACAGGAAATTCTGCTTTCTGGACCAGGCTCCCTGGGACCATGATGGTGGCAGACTGTGGTGTGCTCCAGGATGTGAATGGAACCTTCTAGAGCTGTGGTTCTCAACCTTGCTAATGCTGCGACCCTTTACTATAGTTCCTCATGTTGTGGTGACCCCCGACCATAAAATTATTATCGGTGCTACTTCATAATTGTAATTTGGCTACTGTTATGAATCGTAATGTAAATATCTGTGTTTTCCGATGGTCTTAGGCTCTACAGCAGCGCTTCTCAACCTGTGGGTCGTGACAGGTAATTGTGGCGAACCGGCATGGCCACCATGATACAACCACCACATTCTAAGTAATTCTACCCCCAAACTCCCTTTCCCCTACAACAGGTAAGTTGAGATGTAGTTGAAGTTGAGAGGTGACATAATATGGAAGGGTTCTAGATGCAGAGTTGAAAAATCTGAATATTAGTGTTGGCTCTACTACAGCTTTGGGTGTCTGTCTGTCTCATTCTCCTTTCTTGGAACCGCCCCCATTCCCAATCCTTGCTGAAGGGTGCGCCTGCATAAGCCAAAGCATTCTGGTCATAATTCGTTGTATCATGCCTGAACTCCAGCCCCAAGAGGAACCATTAAAATTCACAATTGGCAGAATTTGAAGAGACATGGGACCCTGTGGTTAGAAGGTGTTGGGCATTGAAGCTAAAGGGTCATATGCAGGTGCATCCGATTCTGGTGCCATGGCAAGTCAAAGCCACATGCAAGTCGATGTTGTGAGGGATACGAACTGGCAGATAAAAAAAGTGACAATTGTGCAGGAAGAAGCAGGAATGAGAGGCTGGTGACTTTCCATTTCCTGGGAAACCCCCATCCGATTCTGTGAGTCCCCTGTACCCTTACAATAAATCTCTCTTTATGCGAGTAAGCTGGCTCAAGTAGGTCTCTCTTTATTGCAACCCAAGATCCCCTTCCTAAGCCATCATGTGACCTCCTCAGGCCACTTTGTTTCTCTGCTCTCAGTTTCATCTTGTACAAAATGACATGGTTGAATTAGATCCATGGTCAGCAAACTGAGGCTCGGAAGCCACATGCAGCTCTTTGGCCCCTTCAGTGTGGCTCTTCCACAAAATACCACGGCCTGGGCGAGTCTATTTTGAAGAAGTGGCGTTAGAAGAAGTGTAAGTTTAAAAAATGTGGCTCTAAAAGGAATTTCAATCGTTGTCCTGTTGATATTTGGCTCTATTGACTAATGAGTTTGCCGACCACTGAATTAGATAACCTTGAAAGTCCCTTTAGATTTCAAGAATCTATATTTTTAATTATCTAATGTCCACGTTTGAGGCTGAAAAACTATGGGATGCTTGATAACTGCCCGTCTCTTTGTCCTGGCCAGGCTGGGTCTGATGGTGCCGGTAGATCAGAGGCCCTCCCGTGCTCAGGTTCTGGCTAAAGAAAAGATGCTGGCTCGGGGAGAGAGGCGCTCCCTGCCAAACCGACAGGTGATGGGCTGGCTGGAGGGCCTCCTTGGGCCTGTTTTGTTTCTTCAGTGGATGCTACAAGAAAGATGTGGGCAGCCTTGGAACAGACGCACTCTGAATGAGCAGGGTAAGTAACTACAGCCTTGTTGATTGTACATCAATTTGATGGACTAACTATGGAACAGTAATTAAGCCAAAGAGAACATTCAGAAGTACTTATTGCTATTTGCTGTCTGCTCAATCCCCAGAGTGCTACAATAAATAGAACCATAAGTTTAATTAATACCTGCAGGTCTGATTGCCCATTTAGGACAGGCCGTAGTGGACCAGAGGTTAAACTTTCAAAGACACCCTACTGTGAGTGATGTTGAGAATGTACTTGCCTGTAGCTGAAGCCTGCATACTATACCAGGCTGTTTTGGGGGTACCACCAAGGTGAAGATTTGGACGCTACGACACAGGCGCCCAGGGGAGCAGCACTGGCTGGTTGGCCTTCACCACACGTATCTCCTCTGCCTTGCAGCCCGTGAGCCTTTTGGTGTCTTTCCCTGGTACCCCTAATGTGGTGTCACAGTTCTGTTGGCACGTGTGAGGCTACTGTTCCCGTCGGCATCACACCCCCGATCTAGTCTCCATGAGGATGAAGCAGGTAGAGGAGTCTCCCTAGTGGCTGGGACAGCCACCGCCAATGGGATGATGCAGGAGCGATAGCCATGAGGAACTGGTCCATCATGCCCATGCCTGGTCAGAGGCAGTGCGTACCAGGCCCAGCCCGCACGGTGGTGACTGCAGGTATGGTCTTCACGGAGCATGGCCTCAGGTGCTCATCTGCCTCCTTTGATGTGGGTAATTGTGGCCCCAGGGCGCCTTATCTGCCACCGAAGCTCAGCCAGGTTCAGTGACCCTGAGTGGGGGCAGTGAAGGATTGAGGAAAGACAGACAAAAGAAGGAAAGCTGGGTCTGGGTGGGATGCTGCTTCTCTGATGGAAAGACAGTGCCATGGACCACAAGCCGTGTCTTTATTTTATAGCAGATGCCACCAGGCAAAGTAAGGGCGAGGTCAAGATGTTTATAACATTCTGTGAGTTTCAATCCTACTCAATTACATGCACCTGATCAAGCTTTGTTTACTTGCAGCCTGAATCACTTAGGCACGTGGGGCCACGTGTTCAGACCATAGATTTGAGCTGACAACCACAGCTGTTGGCTATAATTGTGCTGGGAGGCTCTGCCCTGAAGCCAGGACTTGCACGTGGCCCTGAGAGGACTGTGCCCTCTCATCAGTCCGAGGCTTGAACCTGTGCAAACACTGTAGCCACTCTCCACAGGTAATGAAATATGTAACCCGCAGTGTTGCCGCAAGATGATGCAACCAGACTGCTTAGCTCCCCGTGGGCTCAGGACAGTGCTCGCTGGGCTGTTGTGTCCGGGTCAGGGTTCGTCAGGAATTATTCAGAGACAATCACATGGGAGCTTCCAGTGAATTTTATTCCTGCACCAGCGAGAGGCATGTGAAATATCTTTCAAATAATGAGACATATTGAAACACTTTCAAATAATGAGACAACAACTACATGTCTTCTCATTGATATACTAGTATAGTGGTCAGCAAACTCATTAGTCCACAGAGCCAAATATCAACAGGATAACGCTTGAAATTTCTTTTGAGAGTCAAATTTTTTAAACTTAAACTTCTTCTAATGCCACTCCTTCAAAATAGACTCACCTGGGCCGTGGTATTTTGTGGAAGAGCCACACTCCAGGGGCCAAAGAGCCCCATGTGGCTTGTGAGCTGCAGTTTGCCTACCACTATACTAGTAAGTAGATATAAATGGGAATCTCTGTACTTTGCTAAATCTGGCTTCTGAGAAATTACTGGTCTACCCAGAGACATAGAGACAAGGCATTTGGTAGTGACTCAAGCCATTCCCGAATCCAAAACCAAATTTCTGACGCAGAATTTGTAATGGGTCTTATGTCAATCAAGTTTTTATTGGCTTTCAAAAGTTGCTTGCAAGCATTCTTACATCACTTTGTGTCCAGTTTCTCCATAATTAAGTTGACCCTATTGATTTATAAAGGGACAGGCCGACCTCGTTCATAGCGTAATAAAATATAATAGTTGGAGATAATTCTGCTCATTGCTTTGAAATAGGCCCCTGGCTCTGGCAGCTAGAGCGAAGGGGGAGGGGAGTGGAGCCTAGGCTATGTGGCTAGTCCAGTCTTTTCTTCTTTTCTTTTTTCTTTTCCCATTAAAAAGCCAGATCAATGTATGGTTGATACAGTTAACTATGCAATCAATTGAAAAATTAAGGAAAGAAAAGAATATACCTTGTTGATTGTGCAGTAGTAACATAGTCTTATTATGTAGATGTGGTCAGAGTCCACACAGTAAATGTAGTGAAAAGCGAAGAGGAAAATTGAGGCAATTTCTTGAATTATTCAGGGGAAAAAAAATCCCCTTGCCTCAATTATTCATGGAGTACTTTCCTTTGAAAGTGAAGAGAGTGGGAGCAAAAGGGAGGGAGGAGAGAGAGTGGGCTTGATTGCGCTAATTCTCCACTTCATTTCGTAGATTCAGGCATGCCTACCGACGCTGTTACTCATCCCGTACACTACGGTTTACCTCCCGATCCGATATTCCTTTGCCATTGTGTTTATGCAGATTTCACCCACCCTCCGTTTTTCTCTGGTTAGAGAGTGAGAACTTGAACTGACACTATTCTTTTTACCCCCGTAAATAGGGTGCCTATAAAAAGACTAATTACCCAGTAATCCAACTTATTCCAAACATTCCACCCACAAGGCAGCAAGTTAGGGAAAAATAGAATTCTGCCTGGAGATGTAAGTCATAATTATCATCGAAAGATCTGTCCCACCTCCATCTCCCTGGCAGTGGAAACGCCAGTGCTGGGGTCTAGAGTAGAAACTGATGAAGAAGAGACACCGATGTCCCCAAAGTGCATCTGCTGGGTCCACCCCTTGAGGTGTGCAGGGGGAGCATAGAAAACTGGAGATGCTCTCTCTCTATCATCATTATTCATCATTAATCTCTATATCTCTATATCTGCCAGTCACATGACAGACATTGTATAGTTGTATGTTTATCAGGGCACATTTCTGTCCGTGGGAACTTGTCCTAGCAAAATTCGCATTTGTGACAATTTCCCATGCACTGGAAGGACAGTGTCTTGAATAAGGGTGCTGTTTTCTAATTCACATAAAATTGCCTTGTGAGCTGATGGTTGCCAGCTGTCTTCGAGGATGTGAGAGGATCCAGAGGAGAGCAGTGCATTTGGGACAGAAAGCTTAGGTGGAGATGCAGGAGGAGGAGGGTTACAGAGCCAGGGAAAGAGGGGGGCTCCCTTGGGGATCCATAGTGGTCCCCCAACATGTGGGGAGTGGGTGGTGGGACATGGAATGGGCTTAAGTCACACAGACTTAACGTGCACCTACCTTAAATGAAATGTAGTGCTGAGCTGGAGTTTGCTACGAGATGGTCCCACTCTGGCAATAGTTTCATAATCAAGGAGGTCCCTCTCAGAGGGTGAGTGTTCATTGTTTGTGTTCACAGATGACCTGGTCTTTTTTGACCACTGACCTTGTGGCTGTGGGGAACGTGGGGAAAAGCTCAAAGCGCTAATGACGATGTGAATGTGTGGCCAGAGCCTCCCGCTCATAAAACATGCTACTCCAAGCGGGGGGTGGCTGTGGCTGGCACTCACACTGCTGGTTACTGCACCTCACCTCGGGCTCCTGAGCAGAACCCTTGGGAGGGGGGGCCCTGGACCCCACACTGCCTCATTGCTCTGGAGTGATGAGGTTCATCTATGAGCTATTTGGTATCACGAATGAGCTATTCATCATTTTTATATGCATGGCATTTTGTATACCGGCTTTCAATAAATAAATCTCTTCATTATGGCTGCACCAAGTGAACAAAATGGTAAATGATAAGGTTCTGACATTCAAATAATTTGACAGGAGCAGCTGTGATTTGGTGCAAGTTTCAGGATTATTATGTAAACATCACTGGGAGGGTCTTTGAAAGATGAGAAAACACTTATTAATAAAAATGTACTCTCACCCCTTGATGACGGTGTTAAGCACAAGTGAGTCTCAGTCTCGTGTGAACCTGCTCATGAAGACTTACTCCAAGCACTCTCTTCTTGTGGACAAATGCCAGGGAATTTGTCATCATGCGGGAAGGAAGAAATCAAGGGATTCATCTGTCAGTACATGAGACACACTGGGTCCTGGCAGGTGGTCCATAGCGAATCAAAAATCCTGAACGTGTACTTGTGATAGTATTTCAAAAAATGCAGCAATGCAAAACCGGTTTGACTCAGTGGATAGAGTGTTGGCCTGCGGATTGAAAAGTCCCGGGTTCGATTCCGGTCAAGGGCATGTACCTTGGTTGCGGGCACATCCCCAGTAGGGGGTGTGCAAGAGGCAGCTGATCAATGATTCTCTCTCATCGATGTTTCTAGCTCTCTATCCCTCTCTCTTCCTTTCTGTAAAAATCAATAAAATATATTTTTTTAAAAATGCAGCAAGATGATATTTTAAAGTGGAGTGAAATGACAGGCACCCATCAACCAAGAGCCTCGAACAAAGCTGCTGTGTCCTTCTCAGCCGCCCTTTCCTCTTTGGAGTAGAACCCCACCATGGTTCACCAAGCAGGAGTTTTGCTGTGAGGGGAAAGGACCGATCTCATGACAAGGACACGCTAAGAATGTGAACTCTGAACTCTGCAGGCTGTGGAGCCCTGAGTTTCTCTGCCCATGTTTCCATGGCTTTCTCTGCCCGCACCTTGGTTCCTGTATCTGCACCTCCCTTCATTCCTCCTCTGTCCACTACAGTGTCATGTGCAGCAGTAATATACTTCATTGATAATGCCTGCCATTGGTACATACCCCCAAGGCAGAGATGACCTGGGTGATACGGTCAATTAACTCTTGAACCTCCTGGTAACCAACTCAACTTTTTATCCAACCAGAAGTTTCAATGGTGGTAACAAAACCCGTTGTATGAAGTCTTTTCTCACGGAAACTCCTGGCTTTCTGCTCTCTATTGATGGCCACGGACACGGGGGCGGGAAGGGAAAGAGGAGCCATGGAGTTATCGTCAAGGATCCACGAACCAACCACTCCTTCTCTTTATCCCACTGCTATGTAATGAATCCTCACTCTGCATCAGACTGTGGACCAAGCACTTCACATGTTACAGGTCGGACAAAGGAGACCGCCATTTTTGTAGCTCAAAACAGTTGTATATGAGCCATTTTCTAGGATTCAACCTACGAAATGCTATCTTATTAAACTTTAAACTAGCTTTATGAGAGGAGTACTACTCACCTCGCCTTCCAGATGAGGAGCTGGGGCTTGAAGGGATCAAGGTGACCCTGCCAAGATGTGGGATCTGGAGCTGAGCCCTGCTTGGTCAC
Source organism: Pipistrellus hanaki (assembly GCF_964339955.1). Taxonomy (NCBI): domain Eukaryota; kingdom Metazoa; phylum Chordata; class Mammalia; order Chiroptera; family Vespertilionidae; genus Pipistrellus; species Pipistrellus hanaki. The sequence goes on along the minus strand of NC_140509.1, from coordinate 84,128,822 downwards.
CTGCCAGCGCCCTTGGCTGGATGACAATTCTGAGAGCATCAGGCATTGCCCATCATCTGAGTCATCGAGTTGCTGGCACCATCAGTATGTTACCAATCTCAAATGTGTGTAGATGTTTTGTGATTAATAGAATAACATTTCACCAAAATATTTTCTGAATTCATGGTGCTATTTTTGAAATTAGGTATCTCGTCTCAAAGGCTATGCATAAAAATTGTCCCAATATTTCATGGGTTCACAGCATTGATTCCACCAACATTGATAGTTGATACCCATGGAGTATTGATCAGCACAGTACAGCCCTACGAATCCTGAGGCCCTGCTATCTTACTTGGGAGGAGTTTGGAACTTGTCCCCTGGACCTCATTGTCCAAGGTGCATCAGCTCATGCCTCTAACTTCCCTCTGAGGTGCTCTGAGCTTCTGAGAAGTTGAAAGGTTTCGAGGAGCTGATGAGATGATCCATATGGAGGGCAAGGTGAGGTGCTCATCCCAGGGCCTGCGGCAGAGTTAAACCTTCCTAAATAAATGAACGTTGTTAATCTAACAATGACAATACTGACATTCTGATGACCTCAAAACTCAGTCAATACTTTTGAGTTGACTTACAATACAATTGGACTTTTGATTTCTCTTTTAGCCTGGTGCCCCACACCTGTTAATTCCATCTAAAGTATTTCTGTATATTAGCTATCATATCTATCTATCTATCTATCTATCTATCTATCTATCTATCTTCCATCTATATATTTTATATTATCTAACATCTATCTAGCTTTCCATTTATCCATCTATCTATCATCTCTTCTCTCCCTAGTCCCCCTTTCCCCAGTCTCCTTCCCTATCTCCCTCCTGCAATCTTGTAGACATAACCTGCACATCACCTTGAAGTTCTCTTATTCTAGATTCCCTTCTCCAATTTTTTTTCCCTTCAGATTGGGGCCATATCATCTTTACAGTGTGCCATACTTAAACGTGCAATACATGGCAAGAGATTGTATGTCTGCAGCAGGTAGATTACAAATACCTTTGCTATGAAACGTCATTTCATACCCATCATTTCCAGTTGTTCCAGAGGCTCTCAGGTGCTGCTTCCAGGCCGCCAAGGCCGAGTGCCCGAAGGAAGCCCTAGGCCACCTCAAAGCAACGGTGGCTTGGTGACACTTGAATTACAGACTCGGAGTGTTTTCCTTGAGCACGATGGAAGGAAGTATTGATCAGTAGGTTTCAGTGCCTCCCAGTTAAGGAAACAGGAAAATGGATGTGAAATAACTGCAGATGTGCGAAGCGGGAGTGAATGATGGCAGTCCGTTGGTTTTATAATGTGGTGGCATTTGAATTGGATATGCTGGCATTGAATCAGCCAAAATATGTATTTATGCATTGGATTTGTTTAAAATTCATGGTGCAGTTTTATTTTTAACAAGAAAGTAAGTGATGAGTCTGTCCTTAGGTTACTCACGACAGTGATTCAGTGTGGCCTGTGCTCAAATGAACGCGTGTAGGAGGTAAACACCCTTAGAAGCCAGTTTGAAAGAAAGTCATTCATTGAGGCAAAACCCTTCTTGCATATACAGAATTTATGTTGTCACCTTCCTCAGCAAAGATTTATTAAGCAACCTACTGTGTGCTTAGTTATAATTCAAGTAAGTTTGATACCAGTTTAGCCATAAAATGCTAAAATGAAGGGCCATTTATGGATTATATTCATTATGTATACTTATCCAGAAGGTTGTATTTGTATCGGCTCTTGGTTCCTGGCTAATATATATGAATCTATGTGTTTGATTATACTTCATATATTGAACATGTTTAAAATAGTTATGTGAATACATTTCTTGCCAAGAAAATTGGAAGTTTTCTCACAAGGGTTCTCTTTGCCATATGAGTTTTGTGTAACACCTGCACACAGACATGTCATGTTTTTCCTCGGAGAGTGTTCTGCTGAAAGAGGATAGCCTCATGCCATTAAGTAGAGCCAGAATTTGAATCACAATAATGCACTAGACACCTGTAACTTAAGTTTTTAGGGGGCATTCGTGTACATTAGCTCAGGTAATCGTCTGAAGGCAGTTACTGCCCTTTTGCTAGACAGCAGGCAGTATTCTAAGCTTCCTGGCTCCATCCTTCCACCACCCTAAGTGGAAGGTACTATTGCCCCCATTTTACAGATGGGGAGACTGAAGCACCCAGCAGCTAAGTGGGAGAGCCGGGATTTGGAATTGGGCCTCTTGGCTGTAGACCATGTGCTTTTAATCAAAATGCTTTCTCAGGCCAACTCAGCCTTGTTTCAAAAATGGGCATTGAGGGTGTTTCTTCTTTTAAGGTTGAAGGTAGCACAGGAGAGCAAGGGAGTATAGGAACAAAGAAACCAGGCAACGGGTGGGGTCTGTCTAATGCGGTTCATCTGTTGCATCAACGCAGCTTCACAGCCATCTTCTCCACGATTCCGTGGAGTTGGGGCTTCTCCTTTCTCCCCCTGCCGGCTTCCCCTCTCCTCCCTTCAACCCACCTTTGCCTTGTCAATTCCTCCTCATCCTGCACTTCTTTTCCTTGAACCGCACCTTCCTGCCTTCTCACACATCTCTGATTGATTTCCCAGCACTCAGCCAACCCATGCGACCATTCGTGGCACAGACTGAACGTGGTAAGGGTATTAGAAAGACATGATTTGATTTTTGTTTTGTTTTGTTTGTTTCCATTGCTAACTTTAATAATTTTTTTTTTAAAAATCTTCCAGTTCTGTCCCTTAATTCCACCTCAGGCAGATTTCTTATGTATCTGATACCATTGGCATTAGAAAATCCATACCAGTTCTGTTGAAATCATGCCCATCCCCCCTCTCTCCCACCAACCTCCCTGGCCCTTCAGATCAGGCTGAAGGTTTCAGTGGAGAGGTGAGGGGCCCATCTTTCTCTGCCTCTCCCTCCCCCTGGTCTCAGCCCCTCTGGGCTGGGCTGGGAGAAAGAGACAGGAGGATTGACAAGGGTGGTCTTGGGCTTCTGGCCCCCAGCTGGGCTTTCCCTCAGGGCTCAGCTGGTGCCACTGGCTAACAGTGGCTTCATAAAAACAAACAAACAAACAAACAAAACCTAAACACAACCCCGTGGGCTTTCTCTTGGGTGTGAAATCTTCAGAGGGATTGTCTCCATTGCTTACGTCTTCTACCAGGAGGTTACTGCCTTCTTAAGCCCTCCGACAGCCCTGCGCCTGTGGGACAGCCTCTGGCTGAGAGTGGCAGTTGCCTGGCTGGCTGGCCCAGCCCCTGCAGGGCACGTCTGCAGCATGGCACAAGTGTGCCCCTTCACTGGTGCCAGGCCAGGGAGAGTCATGCATCTCGGCTACACCAACTGGTGGAGAACAGATTGCTCCTCGGCATGGTTCCCACTTCCTGCCTTGCTGTTGTCTCTGCAATTCCTGCCTCTCCTCCCCTCTCCCCACCCGTGGAGGGCAGGTCAGCAAGCCCACTGCATAGGCAGTTGTCCAACCAGGGTACAGAGATGCCAGCTTCCCCTTTTGGAAACAAACCCAATGTCAACGAGGCATTCTGCGGCAGCCCCCTTTACATGGAGGGAAAAGCCATGGTATTGGATCCGACCCAGGCGGATTATCCATTTCTTTTCATTCTTCTCTACTCTCACAAGTCAATTTTTGAACGTAATCCTTTTTTATACCAAGAAAGACGATCCTTCTTCTCATCTGTCCTTGACCTGATGTGAGCCTCCAGTGCTACCCTGGCCCCTGCCGTTTGTAGAACCCACATGCACGCTGCTGCCTTTTGGACAAAGCAGTTGAATGAGAGGATGTAGTATCAGCCAAGAAATGCTAGAAAGCACCCTTGTTTGTGTGCGTATTCAAAATCAAATATTCCACTGACGCCTAAAAATTCAGCTGACGCCTCAGCATCAAGATTTTGCTGTTTGTATACACCATAAAGTAGGTATAGATAGGGTCCATGTGTAGTATAAGTATCTTTTCATCACAGGAATACATTAGTTTTTGCAGTTTCGTCCTTGAGCATTCTCATCAATAAAGTTTTACCCGTGCGACTGTTATTTAAACAGGTAGTGTGTTTTATAATGGGCATGGCACTTTCCATGGGTTTGCATTACCGTCATTTCTTTTGTGTTTATTTCAAGTAGTTAGGATCTTAACTTTTGGGGTTCATTCTACTTTACTTCCTTGATAATTAAGTATGCTCCAATTTGCTCTACTTGTGGGTTTTATAGTGTCCCTTCTAATGAGGTGTATTGGACTTCGGTGTCTTACCACTTACTCTGGTGTCATATTCCAGTGCCGAGACGAGCCATCTGTCATGTCAGCTCCAAGATTTCTCTGCAGCCCCTGGGAACTGAGAGCAATATGAAGGTGCAGTTTCTGTGCTGCGATCAAGGAACATTCCACAAGTGCTCTGCAGAAGCATAGAAACAGGAGGAAAACACGCAGGCAGGCCCTCTTAAGCAGCCTCATCACACCCTCCTTGCAGTGTTGTTCCTGCGGTCCAGCCTACATACACAGCTTGTTTTTCTATTTGCGTCTCCAAACTGGGAATTCTTTTTTTTAAGGCAATTTAATTTTGGAAAGAGCATTGGACTAGCAGCAGGTGGTAAAAAATGTATGCTTTGCTTGGTGTTTTTACACAGAAAAGGAAAAAACAACATCATATTTTGGAATCTAATTAAAAACTTGAGTTTAATTTTAAATCTCAATTAATGCTCCTTCTCCTAAGGTGGTGCTTATAATTAGCAATAGCCTAAGAGCTGTTCAGTCCTGGGGTGTAGTGGGTTCTCTATTTATGTAAACTCCAGTGCTATCGTCTCCTCCACCCAATCAAGGCAATGCAAATGAATTTTATTATTCTCTGAATCAGGACCTAAGTGTGGAGATCCCCCAAATATGCTATAAAATGCCTTTGACCCACAGGGATTTGGGGAAACAGCACGTTCCCAGTATGGTTGTAGATTAATATATAGCTTCATTTGGCGTAAGTGGGGGGATATGGGTCCCCTCCAATTTTTTGATGTGGCAGACAGCGTGCCTCGATATGCTTGAAGCTCATACCTTTTAAATTACTCCATGGAATGTACCATAAGGCATTGAACAGTATTTGTGTTCAAGAATGTCATGTTAGAGCCATTTTTAAAATAGCAATAAACTGAATAAAATCCTTTTTTTTTTTAAAATGGTCTAAATGTCTGTGTACTCCCCAAATACATATGTTGAACTTTTACAAGGGTGAAGCCCCCATGAGTGGGATTAGTGCCCTTATAAAAGAGACTCCACAGGTCTCTCTCGCTCTCTCAGTTAGAAAATGGCAGTTAGAAGAGGGCTGTCACCAGAACCCCCTCTGCGGGCACCCTGCTCTGCAACTTCCAGCCTCCTAGACGGTATGACGTAAACATTCCAGTTGTTCCTAAGCCATGCGGTGTGTGGTCCTCTGCTACAGCAGCCTGCACTGAATAAGACCCCTTCGATGCTCAATAAACCAGAGAATGAGGAAATCACCTCAGATGGGTTTGTTCAATGAACCAATAAGCCACCATCCAAATCCTGGTACTCAGATGGCATTAGTTAAACGGTGGGAGTAAAAGTTGTATGCAGAATGTAATCCCGAGCCTGAATAAGAGCGGTGCCTGAGGGCAGGGGATTTATTGAACAAACACATGAGGAGCAGCCATGTGTACTGACGAGAGCGTGAAGTTGGAAGTCGGACATCCTGGCTCATTACCAGTAAGGCCTTGGACAAAGGATCTCACTCTCCGTGCCTCAGTTTCCTCAACCCGTAAGGTGAAAATAATCATAGCACTTAACATCCGAGAGGCATTGTGAGGATTAAATGAATTAAGAATGTAAAAATACTTAATACCCGTTTGGTGCATAGGAAGCGCCATAGAAAGGTTATTACCTGCTTCTGTGTGTGCTAAGTGCTGGGTAGAATACTGTGTTAAGTGCTGAGTATACATGGACAATAAAAAAGACAAGGCTTGTCCAGCTGGTGTGGCTCCGTGGTTAAGTGCCAGTCCATGAACCGAGAGGTCCCCTGTGCGATTCCACCCCACATAACTTTGGAAGAGATTTTATGCAGAACAATTGATTCTGTGCTCCGAAATCCCACAAGTGTCTTTTTATTTTTATTTTTTTATTGAGCAAATATTAAAGTGAGACCAATGCTCGAGTGTTCATGAGAATGGAGACAATGGTTGCTCTTAGGTCACCCCCATGTCACTAGGCCCGCTCACTGTGACAGGGAGAGGTGGCTGCTTTCTCACCTCCTTCGGCAGGAACACTGAGGGAGTTTGCTGTGTGTGGCAGGAGAGATGGAACCGCAGGGTGTTAGTCATGGAGAGAAGGAGAAGCCTCTCATTCTGAGAGGGGGAGCTAGCACTGGCAGGGGTGAGAGCCCCAGGGCATGGCCAGGGCTCTGGGGATGCAAAGAAGCCATAGGGGTGATGGGGAGACGACCAAGGAGGAAAGAGATCTGAAAGAAGGTCTCCGAAAGGATGAGTCATTTCAGCCGTCAGGTAACTGGATTGGGGCAGTCAGAGGTATACTCTTCCATATTCTCTACTGCCCTCTTGCACCCTCCCTCCTCCCCCAACCCTCAGGAGTCAGGAACCAGGAGGTGATCAAGAGGAATAAGCTGGCCAAAACCGGTTTGGCTCAGTGGCTAGAGCGTCAGTCTGCAGACTGAAATGTCCCAGGTTCGATTCCGGTCAAGGGCATCATTGGTTGTGGGCACATCCCCAGTAGGGGGTGTGCAGCAGGCAGCTGGTCGATGTCTCTCTCTCATTGATGTTTCTAGCTCTCTATTCCTCTCCCTTCCTCTCTGTAAAAAATCAATTATATATATAAGAATATATATATATATATATATATATATATATATATATATATTCTTCTTATATATATATAATATGAGGAATAAGCTGCATTTTAAAGCACCTTTCTCTAAGGACCTCCAAGGAATGGTTGATTTTTAAAAAGCATTTATCTTGCCGAGTTAGCCACTGTTTTATTTTTAACTTGTGAGACCTCGGCTCACAAAATGCCAGGGTTACACAGGAAATTAATCTGAAGGTCTGCTGGCTCACCTGCGGGCATTTTCCACCACCACCTCACCTGATCTGTCTTGGCAACATTGACCTGGGGCCTGACCCGTGTGGCTGGCACCCTGGCTCAGGTCTCCGCACCATCTGCTCGTGCCCCCGCCCCCCGCCCCCTTCCCAGCTGGTTTCAGACCTGCAGCAGCCTCAGGGCTGGCTCTCCTGCACCTCTGAGTTCTTCTTTTTGGGATGTGTTCCTCCGATCTTGGCCGGCAAGGTTTTTCATTGCCTTTGAGGTCTCTGTCCAATAGCATCTACCCAGTGGCACCTTCTCTGACCACCTGCATGGAGCTGCCACCACCCTCAGGCATCTCACTGCATTTTGTTTTCTTCTTAGCACCAAACTCCTGAGAATATACTTGTTAATGAATGAATGAATGGATGGATGGATAATCTTCCTAGTGATATTTCTGTGCCATTTCCCTCTGTGGTCAACGTGAACAAAGTTTAAGGCTAATGGTGGGTGTTTTCTTTGCATCTGAGTTGTTGTCCATATAGCCTATGCAGTGTCTACCTCTCCGAAGCAGAAGAGGAAGCACTACTGATGGGGAAAGAAAATGCGCTGGGGCAATCCAAGTAACGAACCTGTGATGTCTGCAGATTTTCCCTGTCTGCGCTAGTACACACTTCCTCATTGAGGAAAGCCGGGGATGCAGAAATTCACAAAGTGTGTCATGGATAAGCTTCACATGCATAATTGATAGTTGACTGTAAGATCATCAATTAGTCATGGAGGCCAGTCTTGTTTCATTAGAAGGTAACTTCCTGGAGGTTCGGCTTTGGTTCGTGTATGTCCTGATTTTTAAAAAGTACGGTGTCGAAAATAGAGTTGGGCGCTCAAAAAGTTGAGGATCAATTCATCAAGCAGATCAGGTTCCAGAGCGACCGAAAGAGCGGCTGATGTTCAGGAAAGCCATTTGCTCTCATTAATAAAACAGCCTTACCCATATTAAAGTCACAGCAGACGGAGGCGAAAAAAAGGACCTATTAGTGGGCCCAGCTGGGGACCTCTCAGACCAGGCCTCCTTCACGGAGCTCATGAATCATGAAATAAATCGGTGCGACACGCGGGAATAAGCTGTAAAGTGTCACCGAGCGCCGGGAACAAAATCCATCCGCAGCGTCCTTTTCTTCCCGAGGAAAAACCTAAAAGAACTTTTCTGATTACCTGACAGTCCATTTAATCCCCAGGAAACATTCCTTTGTCACAGTTTCAAGGAGAATTACTTGAAATAATCCTTTGTACCATGTGCCCGGTTCTATTTTAGTTTTAAGCTGTGTCCCCTTTCTTTCTGAATTTGTGTGTGTGTGTGTGTGTGTGTGTGTGTGTGTGTGTGTGTGTGTGTGTGTGAGAGAGAGAGAGAGAGAGAGAGAGAGAGAGAGAGAGAGAGAGAGAGATAGAGAGAGAGAGAGAGAGAGATCTAATCAGTGCCCCAGTGGAAGTGGTACGGCCAAGTCTGAGTTTCTTTCTCTCTGGGATGAAGTTCCCTTTTGTGGAGAGGCCCTTTTAAAAGAGACTTAAAAGGCTTCAGGGGCTGAGAAAGAATAATAATATAATAAACCCCCCAGAGCGTTATAATTAAACTGCACAGACTTAACCATCTCCTGAGTTGTTATGGAAGAGGGCCATGCTTTGGCCAGCTCCGGTCCCGGGCTCTGAGTGGCCCAGTGAGAATCCAGCTGTGGCACCTGGCCGGGGAGAGACAGCCCTGCCCGACGTGCGGTCTGGCCAGCTGCTTATCCGCTGAGAAGTGGGGACAAAGAGGAAAGGGAAGGAACAGAGTTCGATATATTCTGTATGCCCTTTAGAGTTTTCTCCTGTTTTGGCTTGGGAATGCATCAAAACAGCATGAATAAGGAGAGACATCAGGGCGATTTTTCTTTAAAAACCAAGGCAATATTTAAGTTGTCACTCATGGACTCTGTCTAAGATCCAACCTCTTTGGATGAGCTTGCTGCTGGCGAACCCCTCTTCCTTTCTGGGAACCCCTCTTCCTTTCTGGGATGGGGGTTTATCCAGTACAGGCCGTCCTCGGGTTATGTCGGACTCAATATATGTAGGTCGTTTCGTGGTTATGTGGCCATCTCCCATTTATTTATAATAAAAAAAATTCTGTCATTTCGACGTATGTACATATGTGCATTGTGTTTTTTATTATTTATTTACCACAAGGAAAGGTCAGGAATTGCTATCTTTCTGTTAAATTTTTTTCACTGTGTCACTTCATCACTGCTGTGTCTGTGCCCCACGTGAGTGATGAAGGTGCTTTGTGGGTGGTTCCCACCTAATGGCGACAATCTCATTACGTGGCCGTGGGCACTGGTCTCCGATGGAACCTGAGGACCTCAGCCAGGAATCATCCTGTGTTTTTCTGATTTAAATATTTTCTTATCTCCCTCAGCCTCCTCCTTCCTTTTCCCACTCTCCAGGTGGGGAAGGCGGTGAGTGTGGGTTTCTTACATGGCTCCACCCAGACTCAAAATGCAAAATGAATGCATAGTTAACACCCATGTGATAATTCAGTTCACTGCTCAGGCACTTTATTTTTTGTCTTTCCAAATGTATTGCTTTTTTTCTTCCTCTAGACACAGTTTTCTTTTTTGATCTTTAGTAATAGAAGGTTAAACCACAGAGTCCTTTTCTGAAGAATAAAAACCGTTGCAATAATTTGGGGGTAGCTAGGTGCAAAGAAGATGCGTGAAAAATTTAGGCGGAAACTTTGTTACTCTTGAAGGGTTTTCAACATTTTTTAAGGACTATTTCCCCCCCTTTTACTTCATTTTAGGAGAAAATGGTAGATTCCATGACTGCGTTTTAAAAACAAACGCTTAAGTTAAAAATAATTTGCAATTTGGCCTGAACTGGAGCATGACAGAAATAACAAAAGGAGCTAATGTGTGTGAGCTAAATGCTGCGTCAGGCCGCCCGCGCTTTCTCTTCACGTCTTGTGCCGGGAGGACCTCACTGGCAGAAATGGCTCTTGACAAAGTTAAGTGGTCCTATACATTGTTGGGGAAATTGCCCTCATTCTGTGTGCTCGTTGTTCCAGTAATGGAACCCATGAGCAGGAGATAATTGCAGTGGCCTCATCTATCAAATAATATTCGAAGTCAACAGCTATAATCTGAGCCACTTGCTTTACACAGCTTTTCTGTGTATTTTCTCCTCAGATTGTCAGTGGTTACCTGTAAGTGTCCCCATCCCCTGTGGCTGATAGAAGCAAAGAGATTTAAGGAAATCAAAAGGTGAGCGGTGTGCAGGCCCAGCCCAGCCCTGCAGCCAGCTCGCCACGGCCCGTGATAACAGCTCTGCGAGGAGGGAAAAATCACAGTGCTTTGTCCTGCGTTGTTACTATGACTGGTGCAGGGGTGTTTTCAGAGATAGGCCGGGCAGTTAAAAACTGAGTTTGAGCATGTCAGAAAGAACCCTCTCATTACTGGGGGGTAAATCCACAGAGCGTTTCAGCAGGATGACCTACTTTTACTCTCCTGTGCTAAAAGCAAAGTTGTCCAAAAATAGACTTGTGCAAACTTGGTGGTAGCCACTTAGGTATTTACTATGCCATTGCATAAACTCACTTGTAGGCATAAAATGCTTTAAAATAAAAAGGAAAGTGTTATTTTGTGGGAATAGTCATTGTCAACATATTTGGGTTGCTTTCTTTATCAAAGTAAAATCTGAAAAATACCGAAGCAATTAAGTAAAAATAGGAATGCACATCACCCAATGGTAGACAGTTTTTTTATGCATACATGCGCGCGCGCACACACACATACACACACAAATATATATATATATATATATATATATATATATATATATATATATATATATGCCTGAGCCACTATCACACCTGAACACATGTGTCCTGACTGGGAATCATAGGTCAACACTCAACCACTGAGCCACACAGGCAGGGCCCATTTGCTTCTTTAAGTAAACTGCTGTGAATCCGAACATTATCATCTTCGTAATAAACAGAGACTATTAAGGACTGACCTGGCTTTGGAATGCTTATGCTAATTTACTAATCTCTGGGAAATTCGGTATAAGGACGAACACATTCACACATATAGAAACAGTTTATTCAGGGATAACTCCAAACATCTGTTATTTCACTCTCACAACACCACCGCCAGGTACTGGTAATTAATCTCATTTCACAGACGAATAGACAGAGGCCCAGAGAGGTTAAACGAAGGAGCTAATAGGCGGTAAAGGTGCGGATCAAACACAGGTCTCTCTGATCCCCCAGCCCATGCGCTCACCCACCTGCTACACCAAATGCTCCCCTCCAACCCCTTTCCTGCTTCTGAAACAGAAACTGGCCTAACCTGCGGGGCATAAACATATCCGTGTGGACGACAAGATAGCAATAGTTAATTCCACTCAATTTCATTCCTTTCAAGGCGAGAAATCGGCCATTGGCAGCTGATGGGGTTGTCCTTCCTGCATCTGTTTCGTGTGTGAAGGTTGATGGCGACATATTGACTTTCTTCATCATCTAAACCTTATGCACTTAATGATAATTATTAGTATGCTTGGCAGCCCCCTTTAAAAATTTTGCAATCAGAACGCACCCCACACAACTCTCCTAAGTAGCTTCTAGGTGGTAAAATGCCTTCAGTGGCCAAGCAAAAGCCACACATACTCATTTGGGGGAGGGCTATTCTTGCAGTTACTGCCAGGGTGACGGTTTCTCTGAGGTGTCTGAGTGATGCCACTTGTTCAAGTTTATAATGCCGTCTATTATGAACCCTGCTGCGTGCTGCTAATAGGTGGAAGGCATTGATTTTGTTTTTTGCTCTCTTATCTCAAGCCCATACATTTTGCTTGCATTATTGACTGTTCAGATCATTTCATGCACCATCTCTTTAGAGGATGTACATTGGTATACATCCATGCCAGCCGTGAAACTTAAGTTGTTTAATAGCCTGCCGTGTAGGTTTACACCTTCATGAAAGTCACCTGGTGCGGCTGGTGCCCGGGGTTTCAGACACGCATGGACCAGGCCTGCTGAAGGAGGACAGCCTTGGCAACATGTCACCCCTGGAGTAGGAAAGTTCATTCGATTATTTATTTGAGTCACATGTTATACTTGACTGGATGCACTTTTAAATGATGTTAATTAACTTCTTCAGGGTGTTAAATCAGTTTAGAACTGCTATGATTATAGCATGACATAAACGTGGACCCTCCAGTCTAAGAGACTGCATTTGAGTTTTGCACACCAAAAGGATATTTTGTACTGAATTAGGGCAAATGAAACGGCGTTGCTTACATTTGAGCATCCTTGATGGAAGACCCAGGCAGACTTCAGATCAATTTCACACTTAAGTCACAGCATCAGAAACAAGGGCAGGCGCCTGAAGACCTGTCCATCACTCGACACTGTTACCAAGGAGTTCTCTCTCCAGCACCCAAAGAGCATCGAATTGCCCTTCTAATCCAATAATTAAGGCGATTATGAAATGCCCTACAAAACCCATTCTTAAGACTCAGCTTCTAAATATTTTCTGTGCACGAGACAAATTCTGGGTTTAAGTTTAGACTTTATTTTCTTCCCTGATCTTTACAATGCTTTTGGTTCACGTCTCTTGCATAGGATTTCGAAGGGCATTTTTTTAAATATGGAGATCAGGTCTCCTCTTGGCACAGGAGGTGAAGGGTTACACCAGGCTGCATGACATACGGCCAATTTTGGGGACAGCTGGCGATGCAGTAATACCGGATGGCTGGTTGTTCCCACATGTGGTGGGAGGGGGGTTTGGGACAGTCTCCCTCAGTAATCGGCCACTAGGACCTGGCCAGGAGCTCAAAACCCTGCCGACCAGTTAAACATTAATTTCGGGAAAATGGCAATCAAATTGTCTTTAAGAATTTATTGCTTGGATATTTTAAAATTGACTTTATTGGGGTGACCTTGGTTAATGAAATTATATAGGTTTAAACTGAACAATTCTATGTATATTCCATTGTGTGCCCACCACCCAAAGCCAAATCTTCTGTTGTCATATATTTGAACCCCTTTACCTTTTACTACCCCCAATCTCTCCTTTCCACGTGGTCACCACCATATTGTTGTCTGTGTCTGAGTTTTTATTTGTCTTATTTTCTCTTTTGTTGATTTCAGTTTTATATCCCACTAGGAGTGAAATCATATGGTTCTTGACTTTTTTTCTGACTTATCTGGCTTAACATGTACTCTCAAGATCCATCCATGTTGTTGCAAATGATAGTATTTCATCTTTTCTTATGGCTGAGTGGTATTCCCTTGTGTATATGTACCACATCTTCTTTGTCCAGTCCTCTATCAGAGGATGCTTTGGTTATTTCTATGTCTTGGCCACCATGGATAATGCGGCAATGAACACAGAGGTACATATATCTTTGCGAGTAAATGCTTTGAAAAATTTTGGGTGGGTATTTTTGATTCGATTTATAACCAAAATATAAATACAAGGAAAATTTATTTTTTAAATTATATGTTGATGTGAGAGATACCTTGCAGAGACTTAAAATGTATCATCCCAAAAATATGTCCACCATGAACCTCAGAATGAGACATATTGGAATAAGGGTCTTTGAAAAGGTGAGGATTTTGAGATGAGATTATTTGGGATTTAAGCAGGTCCAAAAACCAAAATAAGTTCCGAGAAGAGAAGGGAAGGGAAGGGAAGGGAAGGGAAGGGAAGAAAAGGGAAGGGAAGGGAAGGGAAGGGAAGGGAAGGGAAGGAAATGGAGGGGTGACAGAAGCCATGGGATAAGAAGGCCATATAAGGATAGAGGCAGAGATTGGCATTGGGCCACAAGACAAGGGACACCAGGGGTTGCCAGCCGCCAGTAGAAGCTTGGAGAAAGTCATGAAAGAGATTCTCACACAGAGTCTCTAGAGTGAACCAATCCTCTTACACCTTGTTTTTTTTAAATTTATTTTTATTTTTTTATTTTTATTGATTTCAGAGAGGAAGGGAGAGGGAGAGGGAGATAGAACATCATTGATGAGAGAGAACCATTGATTGGCTGCCTCCTACATGTCCTGTCCTAGAGATTGAGCCTGCAACCTGGGCCTGTGCCCTGACTGGGAATCGAACCATCGCATCCTGGTTCATAGGTTGACGCTCAACCACTGAGCCATGCTGGCTGGGCTTTTTTTTTTTTTTTTTTTTTTTTTTTCACCTTGATTTTTGACTCCTGGCCTCTAGAACTATGAAAAACTAAATTCCTGTCGTTTGAAGCTGCCAAGTTTGTGGCAATTTGTTATGGCAGCCCCAGGGCACCAGCATGCCATGTATGTCTGCTGCGGGGGTGTGGCTGCTTCCTTCCTCCTGCTCAGGAGTCTGCTCACATGACCCTCCAGAGGAAGGCCCTGGGCTCCCCGTCCATGGCTTCCGGGGCCAGTGCGCACACCCCCGGGTCTCCTTGGTTCCAGCCCCGCCCCCTCTCTGGATGTACATAAATTTGTGTTTACATTGGGCAGTGCTGCCCACGTCTGCTTTGTCTTATGCTGTGTGTGTTTGTTGCCTCCTTGATGTTTGGAAACATGCCTTGTTCAGCCTTAAATATGCTAGAATGTTTAGCACAGAGCTTGTCTATAGTCGGTTTTCAAAATATGTTGAATCTAATTGCATGCAATCCTTTGCCATGAGGAAAATTCTGTTTTTGTTTCACAATTTGGGTATCAAACTGTGTTTGCAGAAGAAATGGAAGCCATGGGAGAAGCAATTTCAACAAAGCCAAAATTCGGTGATTCCAAAAGCACGCGCTGTGAAAGCTGCTTATATTTCAATATGTTTTTGAGTGAGAATATGTTGTTCAGCAGATAATTCCAAGTCAAAATGTTTTTCTGGGGAATATGATGCAGAATCATACTTACAGTTGGGGATACTCAGTTCACCGTTAACCACTATCCATTTGACTTCTCTTTTGGCCATAGTCGTTTCTTGAACATCCTTCTGAAATATATTAATATTTTAATATATTAAAGTATATAAATATATTAAAATATTAATATACAATAAAATATAAATATATATTTTAATATATACATATTTTAATATATTAATATTCTTGTATAATAAGAATATTGCTCTAAGGCCCTTCATCCTGGACTTGAAAAGCACCCATTCACACCCAGTTGACTTCTGATAATTTTGCTTAGCGGTTTAAACAAGCTAATGTGTTTGGAAGTAATTTTAGAACTGCCACGTGTAACACTTGAATTGTGAAGTCTGAAAAGCAGCCTCCAACTCGGAGCTGCCCAATTCCAATAAACACGCGACCACTTGAACCTTGGTTCAGGTGTTCTTTTGCCTCCCATCTCCGCTTAGTCCTTGCGTTCTGGATTTAAGCCCTTTCACGTGACGTGCGTGTGTGGGCATCCTGCGGCGGGTCCCTCTTGATGCGGGATTCTGGCGGGGAGCAGGTGGCCACGTGGAACAAGCGGAGTCGTTGGCCTGAGGCAGGGTTAGGTGTGCACAGCGGGACTCATCTCAGCCAGTGGTGCATCTGTCACGGAATCCTTTATCTCAGTCGCGCCACAATTTTATCATCTGTAAGCATGACAGATATCCACATTATAGCACTATCGCGAGGATTAAGTGGAATAAGATATCGCCTGTGAAATGTTGTGACGAGGTATGGGCACACACAAGGTGCTTAGCAGATAGATAGGAGGCGGGCATTGGTTGTGGATGATCAAGAAGGAAGCCATCTGGATTTGATTCCCTTGACAGATGCCTGGTGTAGACCATGAGGATGCAGCACAGGGGGGTCCCAGGGTCTGCCTCCTCAGCACAGGAGAGACGGTTTCCGGAAGCGGGGACCAGCAGAGCGGAGGGCATCGGCTGCCTGAACTGGCAGAGCAGTGGGCACTGGCTGCCTGGTTCTGGCTCCTGCGTGTGGCTCACTTCCTTCCCGGCTCAGGGTGCAGGCTCAGAGAGAGCTGTTAGCTTTCTTTCTTTCTTTCTTTCTTTCTTTCTTTCTTTCTTTCTTTCTTTTTTAAAATATATTTTATTGATTTTTATACAGAGAGGAAGGGAGAGAGATAGAGAGTTAGAAACATCGATGAGAGAGAGTCATTGATCAGCTGCCTCTTGTACACCCCCCACTGGTACATGCCCTTGACCGGAATCGAACCCGGGACCCTTCAGTCCCCAAGCCGACGCTCTATCCATTGAGCCAAACCGGTCCCGGCAAGAGAGCTTTTAGCTTTCCCTGAGCATTTTTCGTCATGGAGAGCAAGCAGTTTGGTTAGTGTGTCTAGTTTAGAGTGCCCCTGGAAATAGAAGGCGGTAACTACTTTTGAGCGTATCACACGACATTGTCACAACAGCCATCACCTGGTCGCAGTGTGTAGGGACCTGAGCAAAAGCAAATGAGTCTCAGCTACAAGTCGGTTGATGTTCTCTGGCTCAAGTCTTGATTGAGCCCCGACCAGGTAGCGAAGAGATGCTTACATATCTCCGGATGTTTAAAAAACACAAAGCCAAACAGAACAGGACATGCACCCTCTTATCGCGTCTGGCAAAATGCTCGTTGGCCCCGGCCGGAGGCGGGGGCGGTGACCTCTGAACGTCCCTTCCATCCTGTCACCTTAGGAAATCGGTGAGGAAAAGGGCTAGAGCTTCGGAACAGCTTTGTTTTCCCTGTGAGCTGGTGAGGTGCTATGATGAAGCCGGTCTAGTTCCTATCCGCCAGTTTCAGCTCCCTGCAGTGACATTTCCCGGTGCCACTGCACTCTGCGGGACACGCGTTTCTCTTCCTCGTGGTTTGTCCGTGTCCTTCCGCTCTCCAAATCACACACGGGAGCGTGTAAAGGATGGCTCCCTCCATCCGGACCCACAGGGATTCCCTCTGACTGCTTCCGAGAGACGACGGGCCAAGCATCAGAAATAATGAAATCGATTTTCCGCTGATAGTTGACGGCGGAGTGAATGCAGAGACGGAGGGGAGGGGGAATGCCCGTAGTATTCAGGGAAATTTGTCATTGTAGCAGGTCCCAGGATCCTTTGTGCGACGGCTGACAGGGAAGAGTGCGCATCAGGGGTTACTCATTGACGGAGAATTTGATGTCTGGCGCCTTATTGGTCCTCAGAAGTTTACTGCCGTGTGACCGACAGTGCCTGTCCCTTTCGGTCCTGACTTATTCAGTCAAGCTATAGACATTAATATCTCCTGGGTCTCAAAACTGATGGTGAAAAGCAGCAATTTGACTTGCTTGGAATCATCTTATATTAGTTACCGAATAGAATAAGTATAAGATACAGTGTTACCTCGTCTTAAAGAGTTGAAAAAAAATCTCACTACAGAGCTAGATGGTTTACAAAGTATTTTCACGTTTCTCTCTTTTTTTTTTTCAACTGGATTTGGCTAAAATCCTCATGCGGCAGGCGGGGCAGACATGGCCATAACCATTTTGTAGAACCTCCGGAGTTCTCTTGCCTATACCTCTGCTGATATGGCCTTTCCCAGGAGCACTTGTTCATTGCTAGGCTCACGCCCACTTACCTCTCACTCTCCTCCCCCAAGAAGTTAAGGTGGACAACATTCCCCAAAATAAAATTAAAGAAATCAGACATCCATGCTGTTTCACAATTCTGAATAAACAGCCATGCATACCTTGCTGTCTTTCTTTTTAAAAGAATGAACACATTGCAGGTCCTTTTCATTATTTTCCCTTTTCACTCTCCTTCCCAGAGGAAGCACTCGGCTGTCTGTTCAACCAGCCGAGACTTCACCTCCTCCCGGAGAGGTCCTGGCTCACAGGGTGTCTGCTCGGAGCTCTGCCCGCCTGCGGCCCGTGGCTCATCGTGTTCACCGTCTCACCCGGTATCTGAGCCACCTCCTGCTCGCTCCTCTCTCCCAGGAGGTCTTGGGTTGAATTGTGTGACCCTTGTGCCTGGCATGGGGACTGGCCCTGAGCTCGGCTCAATAAACATTTGTCCAAGGAACGAGCGAGGAAAGGGAATCTCAGACAGGTTATTGGACTTTGCTGATTTTCCTATTCTGATTCTTCACTGACGTATTTTTACAAAGAAGAGATGGATTTTGTCCTGTGGAGTAACATGGTTCTTTATCCGACCCTCAGCCACCGAGTGCCTGCTGGGGGCAGGCCCCTGGGCTGGGCGCTGGCAGCCTGCGGTGGATGGGTGGACCCCTGCCCGGGTGGCAGCCGCCGTGGCCCAGAGCCCAGGACTCTCCTTCCCTGCCACCGGCTCCTCGGAGCCGGGCCAGCCTGGTACTAATCGTGATGATGATGTCGGTACGCTTCCCTCAGTAGATTCCCGACCCTGGAGTTGTTATTTTTTTGGGAAAATACCACCATACTTGTTCTCTTTTCTGTTTATTTTTATGGCAGCCACATGTTATTTTATACCTAACACAACAACAACAACAAACTCCAACGGAAGAGTTAAAAAGCATAGATGGTACAGATACTGGGGAAAGAAGGGAGGCTAGGGCAGTGGTCGGCAAACTCATTAGTCAACAGAGCCAAATACCAACAGGACAACGATTGACATTTCTTTTGAGAGCCAGATATTTTAAACTTAAACTTCTTCTTATGCCACTTCTTCAAAATAGACTCGCCCAGGCCGTGGTGTTTTGTGGAAGGGGCCAAAGAGCCGCGTGTGTGAGCCGCAGTTTGCCGACCATGGGACTAGGTCGTTTATCACACACCCAGTGGATTGAACTTGCAGGTTAGGGTGGCGTTTCCTACTTAATGCCTGCAGTTTTCCCAGTTCTGGGGAAAATATTGTGCTGGGCCTATTTAGCATTTTCCCTTGCTCATCCCCAAGGCTTCCAAGTGTAAGTGGCCAGGGACTCGGGATCTTGATGAGGTCTACTGGCCTTTCCCTCTTTTCAGGCGTGGGGTGCTTCTGGGGCGGCTTATGGGGCTGGTGCCCCCAGCAGGTTTCCAGGTTTCCAGACAGCCCCGCCCTTTTGACCACTCAGCGCCTCCCTAAGCCTGCAGAGCCCACATTCCTCATTCATGCTCACTGACTTTTACTTATAAGAGGCGTATAAGCATTGCTGCCCTCATGTGTTTTATTTATTGTAAGACACATACAGAAGATGAATTCCCACAGGATAAGGTGTTTCCCCCCATATCCTATTGGGTTCATGCATCCCCAACTTGTGTGTCCCCACTTCGGAGGACACCAGCTGAAGGCTGTTGAAAGACCTAAAAATGATCCAAGAAGAACTTCTGATGAAGAACTTGAGCCCCAAAGGAACTTTCTGGGGAGGTGTGGGACAGAGGGGTGTCAGCCTCCCCTTCTTCTGGTTACCTCGTCCAGTTGGCAGCGAGCAGAATCCGAGAAGGGGCCGATAATGAGATGCCTAAGTTACGATAAAAGGAGAACAAGGACCTCCCTAATTAATTTTGTGCGTCTCGCGAGATCACAGGGAAGAGAACGAAAGGTGGTCAGGAGCAGGCAGGGCCAACGTCTTGCAAATTCTTCAAATGGGAATAAGATTCTGTGATAAACCCTCGCTTTCTGGTAAGCATTTTAATGGATCCTTTAATTAGCCTTTCTGGAAAGTTCACCGAGGATGTGCTGGAATAACGGTCCCCAATGCTCTGAAGATGAGCTCACGGGGTGACTGAACATACTAATGTGCTTGCCTTTTCGACAGCGGAGGCCCGTGCTCCTCACCAGGGTCTCTGCTTTCTGTGAGCCCATCACGGGGAGGAGTGCGTGGGCTGGGCTCCCTCAACTGACAGGGACGGTGAGCCAGACACACCTTCTCCCCGCCCCCAAGGGACTCCAGATCGCGGAGGGAGATTCTTGTGGCAGATCTTTCTGGAACGGTTCTCACGCTGCCTACCACGTCTGCTTAAAGGTTTTGGCTCAGCGTTTACAGGCACTCCTAGATTTGGAGTGCATTCTGGTTTAGAGAATTAATTATATTGTGTCACCTGTCTCAGTAGCACCTCTTGGAGCACACGCTCCTGTCATGCAAGGTGAGTGGGTGGAGACTAGGAAGATGTGGAGACTGCGGAAAGGGGCTTCTGTTCACAGCTGAGCCAGAGACCGGGCTTTGCACCAAGCCAATGGCAAACTGGGCTTGGGGTCAGATCTTATGTCCCCAGCCTGGTTTGGTCCCGGTGTGCTAGTCCACGCTGGGGTACACAGCCTTCCGCACTGCTCAGATCCTCTGTGCCCGGGGTTGCAAGAAGCTAAATGCAGATAATTTATTCCGCATACATGATTGCTAACCTTCGCTGGGAGAGCGCAGGCTTTTTGATCCTCTTTAGAAAGGGAGCCGACAGAGGATTGACTGGCTACAAAGTTTCCCCCTCTGTCTTTCAGTTAAATCAGATTCCACATCTTGAGGACATCTGATACTCCTCAAGGACATGCAATCTATAGAACGGGTGCTGAATCCCATGCTGACAAGTATACCTCACAGTTTGTTTTGTTAGTGGGAGCTATCAGTAACATTTTAAACATCTAATTGTATTTTTCACTTACTAATTCGTTTTTGTATAATTAGCGACTTCAGTTATGCGGGATGCTTCTGCTTTAAAATATGGACAGTTTCCTTAAGTGTTGTACACCAATGCCTGGGAGGCGAAACAGAACAACAAATGCATATTATTAAAAATGTAATGCTCTTGCCACACGAGTTTTGTTGTTTGGCTTGGCTCACCCTCTAAACTATATACTCTTCACCAGGTTGTTCTAAAAAAAAAACCATTCTTGTGTTCCTTTGAGGTGGAGAAACTTGACCCCCGTAGTATGGCTGCCCAGGTCAGCAAGCAACCTTATCAAGAGATTTTGCACAGATCAGTTGAAATGTGTGTGTTTCTCTGTGTGTTATCCTAGGACAGTGGTTGGCAAACTCATTAGTCAACAGAGCCAAGTATCAACAGTAACTGCTTCTAACGCCACTTCTTCAAAATAGACTCGCCCAGGCCGTGGTATTTTGTGGAAGAGCCACACTCAAGAGGCCAAAGAGCCGCATGTGGCTCTCGAGCTGCAGTTTGCTGACCACGGTCCTAGGAAAAACCAGGCTCCTGGCCCATGTCCTATGGCTCAACATTGCACTCATCTGGAATAGATGCCTGGAAGCAAGTATTAGCTAAGTCATGCTGTTGAGTTGGTGAATGTTGATCCTAATTACATAGGAAAAAAAATTGTCTAGTTTTGAATGGAAAATGTAATACTTCCAGTGGTGAAAATGGTTCAAACAGTGCAAAAGGGCATGTAGCGAACATAGATCTCCTTTTCAACAGAACCCGGTCTCTAGATCTGCTTCCTTGGACAACCACGCTTCCCACATTCTCAGGAAACCTTTCTGAAACAGTCTGCTCACGTACAAGGGCTGTATGAGCCTCTCCTTCTGAAACCCCCACAGGCATCCTTTCTGTACTCTTTGGCATCTACTCATTTCACTTACCAATTTATTTTGGTTTCAACCATTCAGCCCTAGCTGGCATGGCTCAGTGGATAGAGTGTTGGTCCATGGACTGAAAGGTCCCGGGTTTGATTTTGTTCAAGGACACATGCCTGGGTTGCGGGCTTAATCCCCAGTGGGGTGAGCAGGAGGTAGCTGATCAATGATTCTCTCTCATCATGGATGTTTCTCTCTTTCTCTCTTTCTCCATTCTCTGAAATCAATAAAAATATATTAAAAAAATTTAAAGCAATGATATTAAAGAAAATTAACCATTCATGCTTTTCATGACTGCATCACCATCTGCACTTTGGATGTGACATACTTTAACTCATCTTTTATTGCTGGACATTTGCTATTAAAAATGAGTCTGTACTTACATTTTCGGGTGCAGGGATGAATAACAATTACACCTACTTTTTTTTTTTTTTTATCAGATCGGCAAAAAAATATAATACATTGTTTTTTTGGTGTGCCGCAAATTTTAGTAATTCGTTTATGTGTGCCATGAGATAAAAAAGGTTGACAATCGCTTCTCTAACCAAGGTCAGATGAGAGCTGGGGTATGACAGATGGTTGGTATGAAGGGTAGGCTCTCACGTGAGGATTGTATCAGGAGTAGGGGATGCCACAATGGCCATAGGCAGGAGGGGGCGCTTTTCTTCCCTGCCAGACGGCTCATGGAATGGAAGTATAGAATGGGAAGGAGGTAGAGCAAGAAGCAGCCGCTGGCTTTGCTGTCCACCTCCCGATTTGATGCTGTTTCTGTGAATTTCCCACCCAAAGGCATTGGAGCTCATTGCCGGGATTCTAGCTCACTGGTTATTTTTAGGGGTGGGTCACGACTTCTCGCTACCTTTACAAGAACTAGAAACAGAACCTGTCTGAGCCATTTGGTCCGGGAGGAACCCTTACCCGCAGAAGGACTCGGAGCTGGCTGGCCGCAGCATTTGCCCTTGACCCTGGGCCACATGAGGTTGCTGCTGCTGGGTGCGAGTGGCCCCTACAGTTGTTCTCACATCTTGGATTTCACTTTAATTGTGGTTCCGTGTCTGTAAAGGCAGAAGGCTCAGGCAGGCCTGTGACCGTGGTGGGTAAATTGAGCCGGAAGGAAACCCTCTTGCAAAGATGTGGAAAATACTCCCCACCAGGCTGCAACGGAAGAATGATCTGGAAGAATTTTAGAGTTCTTTCGGATCCTCTGTGCTTTTCAAAGCAGGGATTTCTGTGTCCCTGTTCCGTGGGTGCCCATCCAATCACACCATCAACTGAAAAGCTGGATGCAATGGGGGCGATGATGACGTTTTATGTCTGGGCCTGCTGGCAATCCCCGGATGAGCAGCCCTCTGTGACACGTGGGAGGGACCCTGGACGGCAGCCCCCTGCAGGGTCCTCAGACAAGCAGCAGCCGCCTCTGAAAAGGTGCCTTTGTCACAGGAAGTTGCCCGCGTCTGAAATACAAATCTTTTCAGGCCGCGGGAACCAGGCTGCGGCTCGCGGTGACCTATTTTGCGCGGCCGATCTTACACCTGAGACCCTCCCAGGAATTGCAATGTGAGTGCAGCCGGAGCATGAACACATGAAACAATCCCCAAAATAATTTAGTTCAGATAAATCGTAGCATAATTTGGTGTTTTTTTGAAGTTGAAAGTCATTAAAGGCCTTTATCGCAAGACACTGGGCTTTTGAAAGTGCAGAAAAAAGCAGATCAAGGGCTCCAGCGTTCCGTCTGGTCGCTAGGCCCTCACAGAGACCCGGGGCAGCAGGAGGGTGGCAGGCGCCGCACTCGGGGTGTGTGTGTGTGTGCAATCCGGGCACCGGGCGGCACCGCCTGAACCCGGAGCACTCCTTCCTGCTCACCCGATGGGGCTGCTGGGTGGGATTCACGAATCCCTGGGACGGAAAGCCCCAGGGGAGGAGTCTGATGTCTACAGTTAGTGAGCAGAGATGCACCCACCGCCACCAAGTCCCTCCCCAGGGGTGCGGGGGCTTAGTGCTCTGATAGGGAAGCGGGAGAGAGGAGGGAGATTCTCTCTGCGGCTGCTTCCCGCAGAGACACATTCGGAGGCGTCCACGGGGGACCAGGCGAGGCCCGAGTTGCCATTCTCTGCTGGAGGTCTAGAGCCGTGGTCGGCAAACTGCGGCTCGCAAGCCACATGCGGCTCTTTGGCCCCTTGAGTGTGGCTCTTCCACAAAATACCACGGCCTGGGCGAGTCTGTTTCGAAGAAGTGGCGCCAGAAGAAGTTTAAGTTTAAGATATCTGGCTCTCCAAAGAAATGTCAGTCGTTGTCCTGTTGCTATTTGGCCCTGTTGGCTGATGGGTTTGCCGACCACTGGGCTAGAGCACGGTCCTCGCTCTTACACTCACCCCCCTGACCAAGTGCCTGTCCCTGATGCATAAACGTGTTCTTCTGTGTTGGATACACAGGGGAACAACATCACCAAAATGCAAAGCTGTGTTTGTTCAAATGAGGTTTTTTGTGTCACAAAGTCACTAACCTCTGCGCTACCAAGACAGCAGTTGGGGTGAAGGGTGCCTCACAGGTGGCTATAATAACCTGTGTGGAGCACACAGCACAACACAACACACACAGCACAACACAACACACACAACACACACAACACAACACACACAACACACACAACACAACACACACAGCACAGCACAACACAACACAACACACACAGCACAACACAACACATACAGCACAATACACACAGCACAACACAACACAACACAACACACACAGCACAACACAACACACACAACACACACAACACAACACACACAACACAACACAACACACACAACACAGCACAACACACACAACACAACACAACACACGCCTCTTCCTCTCTCTTCCTCCGGCTCAGCCTTGCACCCTTTCCTGTGTATCATGCTGTCCTGAGCTTGCATGCTTTTGTTGGTAAAATTATTGAATGCAGCCGCTGAAACATGAGCAAAAATCCTGGTTGTAAAAACGCAAAGCGTGAGCAAAACAGGCAGACTTTACGTAGTGAGGAGAAACCGAACGCAGGTGCTCTGGCCGGAGCGAGCATGGGGGCGCGGGGAGCGGGGCTCTGAGAGGGCTCGGGCTTCCTCAGCAGAGAAGATGCTAAAAGAGAAGGCCCGGGAGCGAGGCTGAGCGGAGCACGTCCCGGTGGCTGTGCTGGGCGGCAGGCCGGGCTGACAGCTCCAGACCCACCCTTTGCGCTGCTTTGTCCGTGGCTTCTCCGCCCTGATAGGCTCTGCGGACGGGCCTTCAGGAGCAGCCCTCGGTCCTGGTTTCCAGCTTTTCCCTGCGCTCCTGGGAGCCTGACCCGTTGGACCAGCTCGGAGGTGCCCGGTGCAGCTGGCAGGTTCCTTCTGATCAGAGATCTGGGTTCGCTCCGTGGGGTCCCTCCTCGAAGTGCCTGAGGCACTACCACCAGCCAAGCACTCTCCTTCCTATGACCTACGAGTGACCAGCCACCCAGTCTCCCGGGGACCCAGGGGTTCAGCACAGAAGGTCTGTGACCCAGAGAATCCAGGCGGCTGGTCACTCTCCCGCCTCCCAGAGGTCCAGGCCCCTGTGCGAGCCTTTCCTCTTCCCCGGCCCTGCGTGCTTCCTGAGCTCAGGGTCGCCCTGGCCTTTCAGCCCCCCGCTGCCCGCTGAGCCAGCCCCCTGTGTAACTTCTCCCTCTCAGACCAGCCCGTGTGGCCATCGTCAGCAGCTGTCAGCGGGTTGGAAAGCACCTGCAGCGGATTAAAGATGATGACTTCCGATATAGTGAGCTAGCACTTTGTGTGGCAAAAAGCGGAAATCAGGAAGTCTGCCCCAAAGCTGGGGTTCTGTTTAAGCCGGCACAGGGGGAAAGAAGCATAGCATTGGGGGCCGTCGCTGTTCCCTTCTGAGTCCCGTTTCATCCCCCAAATTAGTTAGTCCTCGCTCCCACCTCTCTTTTCAATAGAAAAGCTACAACGTTTCACACACCTACTTCCTGCACTCAACAAAAGTCATGCCGTTTATGAAAATAGTGCCAGATAATGTTATGTTTATTCATTAAGAATGTAAGAGGTTCACAACTTAACAGTACTGTTGTCTCTCCTTATTTCTTTTAAAAAATATATTTTTATTGATTTCAGAGAGAGGAAGGTAGAGAGAGAAACATCAGTGATGAGAGAGAGAGTCATCACTGCAGGCCCTCTAGTGGGGGTCGAGCCCATAACCCAGCATGTCCTGATTCGATTCTGGCCTGGCTTAGCGTGGGGAATTCCGTATGAGCTCTCACAAACAGGCCTGTGAACCGTACAGCACAGCCTGCTCCGATCCTCCACGCTTTGCACCAAGTGTTCCCTCTGCTGCACCCAGCAGCGACGCCCAGGGACACAGCCACCGCCCGGGAGGTCTGGCCTGGGGGTCAGACGTTTCCTTGGGACAAGACCAAGCCAGGAAGTTGGAGCCGGTGAGAGGTGCCGGTGCTGTGACCAGCTGGCATTTTGAGTTTTCTTTGCGGACACCTGTCAGTGCCAACCGAGGCCTCGGGCCTCGGGGTCACTTCGTGGGAAACGTGGCAGCCGGGTGAGTCAGGAACGGAGCCCCCTTTGCCCTGGGAAAGGTCGGGCCTTTGATGTCCTCCTTGCTCAGCAGCTGACGGACCTTAGTTATACTGTTCAGCTTTTCACATTTTGGTTTCCACCCCTGAGAAACGGGTATAAGAATATTACGTCACGGGGTGGTGATGAAGCATCTTAGCATAAGATATGATTTCTTAGTGCCTGGTAATCAATCAAGAAACGTTGGCCTTTAGAAAAACACACACACAAAAACTCTTAGACCCCGGGGATCCATCCATGTGGGAAGTAATTTCATTCAAACATGTAGTTGCTGTAAATCAGCGGGCGGCTCGCCTGCACGGGGGTGAAGGCGATCTGATTCCAGTGTCTGTGCTGTTTGCTGTGCTCGCTCTGAATCAGGCGGTGAGCCGTCGGTTGGCAGCAGCAGCCAGCTGCCCATCCCTCCCCGCCCTGCATCGGAACGCCACTGTCCGCTCCTCTATCGACACGAGGAGAAAGTAAACAAGGCGCTGTCCTTGAAGCTCCCTTACACTAAACATGTAATTAGCCACCTCCCCGTGATGGGTAAAATCTAATTTCAACCGAGTGAGGAGGAAGCTGATGAGGTTTGTTTTGTTATCTGTTTGCTTTCTGGGAAGAGGGCGCTGGACGGCACGCCCTCTTGAGCTGCCCAGGGACGTGTGCGGGAACCTGCAGGAGCCGCACCGCACGCACAGATGCAAAGGCCCCTTTCTGTGGTGTTTCCCCGCGTCTTTGTATTTGTTGGTGTGAAGGGCAGCACGGCTCCGCCCCAGTGCAGAGGCCGGGGCCAGGCCCAGCCCTGGGCACTGCTGTTTGGAGGGGTCTGTTCCTCTGTTTCTCTCTTTCCGGTGACTGTGCTTCATTTTGGCGGCTCAAAGCCCCAGCAGGGCACCTTCCCAGGCTGCCCCCTTCCCAGCTCCTCTCCCCCCGCCCTCACCCCCGCACTCTGGCAGCTCCAAAGCCCTTGCTCTCACAGCCCTTATTTCATCAAGACCCCCGTTCCAGAGGGCCTGGCTCTCCACGGGGTTGTATGGGAAGAAACAGGACCAGTTCCTGCGACGATTCTGCCCAGGGCAGCAGCTCGGGTGCTTCCCTGTGAATGAGATCATTTGTAACGTGGCCACTGAGGCGCCTGTGCTTTAATTGTAAGAAAGACCCAGAAACGGTGGGATTTCAGGAAGAACCTTCTCGTGGCCCTTTCATCAGACCGCAAACTCCGCCCCACCTTGCCTTCGCCCGAGGGACACCTGTGGCCATGGGGTGAGGGCGATAGAGGGACCAGGGAGGCTCTGGGGCTAAAGGTGAGCGAGCCACATGCTTTGGCAGCAGAAGGAAGAATCTTTTTATTTTATTTTATTTTAAAATATATTTTATTTTTTATTTTTTTACAAAGAGGAAGGGAGAGATAGAGAGTTAAAAACATCGATCAGCTGCCTCCTGCACACCCCCTACTAGGGATGTGCCCGCAACCAAGGTACATGCCCGTGACTGGAATCGAACCCGGGACCTTTCATCCACTGAGCCAAACCAGTTTTGGCATCTTTTTTTTTTGTTTTTAAATTTATTTACTAAGGTATTACATATGTGTCCTTATTCCCCCAATACCACCCCCCCCTCCCCCCAAGCCCTCCATTCATGCCCTCATTCCCCTGGTGTCTGTGTCCATTGGTTAGGCTTACATGCATGCATACAAGTCCCTGTGTAAGAAGTGTGGGAAAGGGAAGGGTCGGTTGAGGAAAGATGAGACACTTAATGGTAATATGAGATTTCTTTTGTAAAAAATATATATATATAATATGTTTTTATTGATTTCAGAGAGGAAGGGAGAGGGAGAGCGATAGAAACAACAATGATGAGGGAGAGTCATTGATTTGCTGCCTTCTGCATGCCTCCTACTGGGAAATGAGTCTGCAACCAGGGCATATACCCTGACCAGGAATCAAATTGTGACCTCTTGGTTCATAGGTCAATGCTCAACCACTAAGCTACAACATCTGGGTGGTAGTATGGGATTTCAAGCAGGAGTTAGAAAGCCGGCCAATACTTCCCTTTAATGTGTTTGCACATAACTTGTATTAGCCTATGAAGTCCCAAAGGCTGGACAGGGTTAGAAAAGGTTTACATGGTGTGTCATTTCCCTTCTGGACCCATCGGGTTGTTGTGTGGACAGATTCCCCCCGCCCACCCCCCCCATTCCTCCCTCCTTGCACCTCAGTGTTTGGGACCAGACCCTGTAAGGCTTTCTCTGAGAAACATTCATATCAAATATACTGGAAACCCCTTTGCCTACCCTCCACAGATTTTTACCAGGAGGAGTTAGGTAGATCAAAATTCATTCCATTCAATTTATGAGGTGTGAGAATCAAATAACTCTTATAAAATTTTATGTTGTGTTTCAAAATGTCTAATTGAGATCAAAATTCATCTGGTCAGATTCCAAAGGAATAAATGGATCCCCTGAAGCCCCCAAGTTCATTCTCAGGTTAGCCTCTGATCACGGTTAATGTTCTGAGGCAGGGTCAGGAGAGGCAGGGAAAGGGGCTTCCCAAGCCCCCAATCTGGGTGATGACTTGGAGTTCAGTGAAGGGGTGAATTAATTCATGATGCTGAATCACTTTGGAGGGCGGGGAGCTATGTGCTGGGAGGATTGCACTTGGCACTGAAGATCACACCACGTGAGCCCCATAGTCTGAGCTGCTGCCTGGGTGTCCTCAGCCACGCTCCTAGGATACCAGCACGTCTTTTTCTTCTTCCTCTTCCACAGCAGGCTCAGCTGTGAGTTGCATGCCATTCTTGGAAAGCAATTCATTATATAAACCCAAGGTCTTTTCATTAGCTATGTCAGATTTCTGAGAGGATGTCACAGTTACACCAGCTTCTCAAAATGTGCCAATATTAATAGAGTCAGACTCTATTGTTGGAAAAAAAAAATCACCACCTTAACTCTCTTTGTCCCTTCCCTTCCCTTCCTCTTGTTCATTCTCCTCATATCAATTCCACGTACGTCTTGGGGAATCTCAAAATGAGTCCTAAGTGGTGGTGGTTCATGGGCATCATGCCGTGTTTTACAAGGGGTGAGCAAGGCGTAGCAACAGGAGTGATTGAAGCTGGCCAGAATAGGTTGTTCCATGGCATTAAGTCCTGCTCTGGTCACTATTAGATCTGTCCTCTGCCTATGGGAAATTACTTGACGGTGTAAGGAGATTTTTATAAGTAGCCAGCAAGCGTAAACTGATGGAACTCTTAAATTAACCAGGTCGTTTTCTTATCACACTTTATAGTCAGACATAATTAAACTCGCAGCAAATGTCTTAAAGAGTTCACAGGACCAAACCTTCTCGAGTCCTCAGGGGTTGGCTTACAGGAGTGCCCTCTTTATTGTCAGGTGGGTCATTAACTCAGGAGGCATCTGAGCGCTGGACTGAATCCTCTCGTGGAGCTAACCTGGTGAAGCGGGCGTCTCCAGGGAAGGTGTAACATGCTATGATAGTTTGAAGTCCATGGAGGAATCCTTGTCTTTCCTTCCAGGCTGATTACTGGTATCCACGGAGATATTTGTTGAAGATTTATGAGAAATGGCCACCGATTACAGGAAACGTAGCATCAGTTGTGATAGTCATTATAGCCATAAAGAAAAAGTAATGGGCCTGAATAGAAAGGGGTAAGCGGTGAGGAAATGCACTGATATTGTAAAAGAAGGATCTTGCACGAAGGCAACAGCAGCCTGGCAATACTGGCTCCAGGTGGCGGCCATGGTGATGTTCTTCATGGACATGGCCCTTCTAAGACCAGTTCCCAAACCCAGATGTCTTCTCAACTGACTTCTCTTGTTGTGTCTCCTGGGTAAGTTTGTGGTCGCTATTCCTATGGTACAAAGATCTATGGCCTTTTCTTCAGGATCACCTGCATAGAATCCACCCTTTCCTCTCATTGACAGCTTCCCATCTTCACCCGGGCAACCACAGGTGAGGAGTGGGGGTCATAGTGGTTTGTGATCATATAGCTGTGTCTTGGCTCATTTGTTTTGCATTTGTTTTTCTTATTTAATTGTAAGCTCCGTGATTATAGGAACTATGCTTGTTTTGTAACCAGTTTGAGAATCTAGCAACTCAGGTTGATTGTACACTTGTTACCTGTTACTGCCCATGTTCCCATGTGGGAATTATTTCTTGGCATTTCTTAGGAAGTGTACATGTTTTTCTGAATCCTGAGGAAATTCAGTGATAACATTGGGAAATTGGAGGAAATAATGTTTTGTATAAGGATTAACATGAACACTGTTACTGTTTCTAAGGGATCCACAGATGTCACGTAGAATACCAGAGCAGAAAACACTGAACTCAGAGTCAGAATAAAAGGTCAGCACTTAATGGGACTTGAGACAGGGACATATAGGAGAGAACTGGTCACAACCTAACCAGTCATCCTTGCGTTAGCTGTTGCCATGTTATAAGTGTGAGTTTGTGGCTCTGTCTGCGCCTATTGAAAATAAATCCTTGAAAATAAAAAAATATGGAGAAGTCTATATGCGGAGTATATTTTATACAAATCCTATGAGTGCTGCTTCAAGAAATAACATGTTTTGGAAACAAACTAAGCCCATTAGACATGTGATTCTGGTAGTGCTTGCTAGGAGCTCTAAATGGTACATGTATTTGAATATCACCCAATAATATTTGCCGACATTTTCCAGTGTTTGGGTATTCTCTATAGGCTAGAGCTCTTTAAAAAATATTACTAAATTTAATATTTCTTATTAAAAGTTTAAAACTGCCCAGAATAATGAGTAAAGATTATAAAGAAGGTTGAAAGTATTAAAAATAATTTACAATTTCAGGAATTTGTTAGAATTCCCAGAAATTAAAAATTCCCATTCCCAGATACCAAAGATTAGTATCTGTCATGATTTTGGAAACACAAAGCTGTGTAACAAATCACCCGGTAACCTGGTGGCATAAAATAACACCAATCATATCTATCACAGTTCTCCAGGCTGACAGCTCAGCTGGGCGGTGCTCACGTCTCATGAGGTTGGCGGGAGCTGTAGTCACTTGGGGCTGTTCCTGCTGGAACTTCTGAGATGACTCACTTAGAAGGCTGGCAGGTGATGCTGGCTGTCAGCTAGGAGCTGAGCTTTGGCTTCTGGGCCTATTCCCATAGTTCTCTTTTAGGTGTCTTCTCCATGTGGCTTGAGATTTTAGTTTCCGTGTGGAAACTGGGTTCTGAGATATGTCCAAGAGTAAGCTTTCTAAGGAGGAAGGAGAAGCTGCAAATTTCTTTAAAACCAGAGACATAGCATGGAAGAGACTGACGAATGTCAGAGGGAAGTGGAGAGGGGGCAGGGAAAGATGAACCGAAGCACTTATATGCACAGCCCATGGACATAGACAATAGTGGGGTGAAGGCCTGGGGATGGGGGCGAGAAGTGCAAGGTGGAGGGGTTTGGTGGGGAAAAAATGGGGACATTTGTAATATTTTGGATAAAAACAAATAATCAAACAAACAAAAACTGGGCTTGGAAGCCCCAGAAGTCACTTATGCTGCCTCCTATTAGTTAAGGCCATCACAGAACTATGCACCATTCCAGGGGAGGGAAAATAAACTCGCTCCCTTCATGTGAGGAAGGGCACTTGTGTACAGCGAGGGGAGGAATTTGGCAGCCATCTTTGCAGACTGTCTACCATAGCCTGTCCTCTGATTACATGTCAGTCTCACCCTCCCAAGGTCCCTCCAAGTCTTGTCTCTGTTCTTTCCATCTGCAGAGGCTGGATGTCTTCTTCCCTCACATGCTCATGCCGCAGCTCGAGTGAGGCCATGCATCTGGGTCCTCGGTTCATCCTCTCCGCTGGCTCCTTAGTCTGTCCCTGTAGTCTCAGGGCCCTTCCTTCTCTACATGGTCTCTCCACCGGGGCAGGGAGACTTCTTACCTGGCAGCTCAGGACAAGACAGAGCATCAGGACAGGCCGTGAAGTTTCTGCTTGTGTCATAACTGCCCAAGACAGATTGGCCCACACCAGCTTTAGGGTGACACTCAGAATAAATATGGGAGGTTACACAAAGGTGGAGAGAAAGG
This sequence comes from Pipistrellus hanaki, assembly GCF_964339955.1. NCBI lineage: Eukaryota > Metazoa > Chordata > Mammalia > Chiroptera > Vespertilionidae > Pipistrellus > Pipistrellus hanaki. The sequence goes on along the minus strand of NC_140509.1, from coordinate 84,096,663 downwards.
CTCACTGGGCCACCAAATCAATAGTCTGCTGAGGATGCTTGGTGATTGTATGCATGAGTGAATAAGCAATGAATGCCCCATCACTGGTTCATTCACTTCCCAAACCAATTTCGGAAAAACAGGATCGTTCCCTGAAGACCTTCACCTTCAGCCCCATCTGTACCACTGTCTCCCAGTGCCTGGGCCAGCTGACCAGACTGATCTTCCCTGGACCCGCCCATGAGGACCTGGGGGCCCTCCCCTTGATTCCAGACCCCTCCAGGTTTACTCTTGCTCTGCAGGACTTCGTTTATTTTCTTCCTCTATAATACTTCCTGGGCTTTCTCTTCAGTTCTTGTTCAAACTTCATCTATTTTAGGTTTTTCTGAACTGTCAGGACCTCAGTAGTTTACAACCTACGTGACCACTACCTACCTCTCCAGTTGTAGTTTACCTCTCCTAGGGGCATCAGCTTCTCAAATCTTATATATAAGCTTCTTAAACATCACACACACACACACACACACACACACACACACACACACACACACACAATGCCTTTTCTCTTCTTTCTCCAAACTGCTCTCTCCAGAAGGGCAAGCCCAATGTTCATTTCTGCCTTTGAGCCTTGGCCGCACTGAAGCTTCTTTGCTGTGTTGAACTTTGGCTGGTCTCCTACAGACTGCAGAATAGATCGAGAGCCAGTTCGAGGTACGGATCTGCTCACTGGGACATGAAATCTCAAGGGATGAACTGGTATCACCCACATCGTTGCAGATGTAATAAAAACCTTAATCACACAGAACACGTGGCTTCTGGGCTCTCTCTGACTTTTAAACATATTTTTGCAAGTGAAAATGATGTTCAATAAGTCATGAATGGAGGAGGTTGTTTAAGGATTATAACCAAGTAATAATGATGACACGAGGCGGGGAACTACAGATTGAGCATTCGTTTTCTTTTATCTCATCCAGTAAGATCCTTTTCAGAGAAATTTTGAGCTTTGTTACCGTGGAAAACATAGCTGCTTATACAGGCAGATGAGATCATGTTTTTCTACTGCACTGAGGAAACTTAATTAGAAATTCCAGACTTTCTTGGGGACTCTGACTCATGTCTTGAGACCACATTTCATCCAGCAAACCATAACATTCACATGACCATCATCTCCTCTCCCGGCTCACGATCGGCAACATTATGCTTGCAAATGTTCAAGCATTTTTCTTAGAGCAGAATTCGGCGTTAGTTCCTGCCTTATTTCTTTTACCTCCCACCCACATCGTGTACCTCACAGATGGAGACAGAAAGTACACATTAATATTCTTCACTCCCTCGAATGGTGGGTGGAAGAATCAAGTCACACTCTCTAGTCAAGGACTAAAAGTTTTAATCATACTTTGGTTCCACCTCCTGTTCTTTGACCTACGTTTCCTTATCCCCCCAAAAAACTCATTCTTTGGGTGAACCCCTGGACATGGATTTACCTCAGGGCACTCATTTATTTATTTGTCCATCTGTTTAATAAATACAGGGCGTCCCCAAAATGTATACATACTTTAATGGCTAATAGCTCAGTTGAGGTTTCTCTCTTTTTGGATTTAACCGATGGGAATGAATAATTATTCAAAGTTTGTATATTTTTTTTTGGGAGATACCTGTATGGGTTGAGTATCTCTTACGTGCTTGGCACTGTTCTAAACACAGGACATACGGCAGTGAACAAAACAGATACAATCTCTGACCTTGTGTCATTAACTGCTAGGATGGGAGTGGAGACTGTGAATATAATAAGTAAGTATAATATATGTCACACACATTATGTAATGTAACATGAGCATTAATAATCAGTTACTAATGAGGCCCGTGAGAACGGTACAATGGGGAATGGAATAAGAAGTGGCAGGAGCCAGGGTTGCAATTTTATTTTATTTTTTCAACTTTATTGAGGAATAATTGACATGTAATTGTATACATTTAAAGCATACAACATGATATATAAACATTGCGAAATGATTATCAAGATAAAAATAATTAACATACCCATCACCAGCTCTTTTTTTTTGGTTACGTGAATGCTTAAGATCTACACTCAGCAACTTTCAAGTATAAAATACCATGCTATTAACTATAGCATCAAGCTGTACCTTAGATCCTCAGAACTCATTTTGAAACTTGAAAGCTTCTCCTCATTTCTCCTTCCTCACAGACCCTGCCAACCACCATTCTATTCAGTCTGGAGGAGTGAAAAAGTCTTATGTTTATGTTTTTAAATCATTTGAGTTAATATTTGTGAGTGATGTAATGCTTTCACTGTATTCGATAGGTTTTGGTAAGTTGTTTTTCCCATTATTGTCTCAAGATATTTAAAAAAAAATTTCCTTTTGATTTCTTCTTTAATCCATAGGTGATTCAGAATTTTTTAAATTTCCCCATATTTGAGTTTCATGTTTTCCTCTCTTTATGGATTTTTAGTTTCATACCTTTGTAATAAAAAAGATACTTGATATAATTTCAATCTTCTTAATATTTTAAGACTTGTTTTGTGACCTAACATATGATGTATCCTGAAGAATGTATTTTGTGCCTTTAAGAAGAATGTGCATTCTGCTTCTATTAGATGGAATGTTTTGTATGTGTCTGTTGGATCCATTGCTCTAAAGTGTGGTTCAAGTCCATTATTTCCTTATTGATTTCTGTCCGGATGATTTATTCATTGTTGTAAGTGGAGTATTGAAGTCTCTACTATTATTGCATTGCTGTCTATTTCTGCCTTCAGATCTGTTAATAATTGTTTAATATATTTAGCTCCTTTGATATTGTGTGTGTGTATTTGTTATAATCTCTTGATGAATTGACCCCTTTATCATTATATAGAGATTTTCTTTGTCTCTTGTTACAGCTCTTATCTTAAAGTCTATTTTGTCTGAATAAGTATAGCTACCCATACTCTCTTTTGGAATACGTTTTTCTATGCTTTTACTTGCTGCCTATGAGTGTCCTTAAAGCTTCAGTAAGTCTCTTGGAAGGCAGAATATAGTTGAGTCTTATTTTTTTTTTTAATTCATTCAGCTACTCTATGTATTTTTAAAAAATAATTTCAACCACTTACATTTAGAGTAATTATTGAGAAGTAAAGACTTATTATCATCATTTTTGCTTTTTGATCTATTTGGGGTTCCTTTATTGCATTTTCTCTTATCTCCTTCTTTGAGAGTTAATGATTTTATGGTAGTGGTATGTTTTGATTTGTTTCTTTATTATTTATATATTTATTATAGGTTTTTGCTTTGTGATTATCATAAAGCTTTCACAATACATCTTATATTTATAGTAGTCTATTTTTAACTGATAACAATTTAGCTTCAATTGCACAAAAATGTTCTACATGATTACTTGCCCATGTTTTATGTTTATGTCACAATTATATTGTGTGCCTATTAGTAAAATATTATAGCTATAGTTAATTTTTAACATATTTGTCTTTTAAATTATACACTAGAGTTCAAAGTGATTTAAACACTACCATTGCAATATTAGAATATTTTTTTCTTCTCTGACTGGATAAACTATCAAGAGATCTGACTTCAAGTTTGAAGATTCTTTCTTCTTCTTGATTGAGCTGGATATTGAAGCCTCTATTGCATTTTTTCATTTCATTCATTGTATACTTCAGCTCCGGAATTTCTGTTTGGTTCTTTATTTTAATTATTTCTATCTTTTGTTGAATATCTTATTTTTTTCCTACACTGTTTTTCTAAGTTCATTGAATTGTCAATCTGTGTTCTCTTTAGTATCACTGAGCTTCCTTAAATAATTTTTTTGAATTCTTTTTCAGATAATCCAGATAGCACATGGAAAAGTAATTGTGGCTGAAACCAGTTTGGCTCAGTGGATAGGTCTGTGGACTGAAGGGTCCCAGGTTTGATTCCAGTCAGGGGCATGTACATTGGTTGTGGGCACAACCCCTGTGGGGGTGTGCAGGAGGCAGCTGATCGATGTTTCTCTCTCATCAATATTTCTAGCTTTCTATTCCTCTCTCTTCCTCTCTGTAAAAAAAATCAATAATATATATATATTTTTAAAAATGCTAGATTTTAAAAAAGTCCTAGATTAAAGTCTCCTGTTCCACCCCAACTTCTGTGCTGGTTCTTGGCAACCTTAGCATCCGGGTGGCTGATCTACACCACATTCTGGCTTCTTAGTTCTGCACTCTTCTCATCTGTAGGGTTTTTCTTTTTGTCTATGGGTTAGCCATCCACTCTCATGACCACATCTTATGTTTCTGCACTGTAACAACTTAAAAAAAAATCCCTTAAGTATCTGAAATGCTAATGCCCACGCTCCTACCCAAGACTTTTATCCTTCTTGCAACTGTTCAGGGAACCCCCACTTTAATCATTCCTTGGCCTCATTGTGGTGCATTGAAAACCCCAATTTCTCTCATTTACCGTCCACATTCTCTTCACTTTTTTTGGGGGGGTCTAGCTTAGGTTCCTTGCCCAATCAGTATTATTGTTTTGTAGACATCTGCTTCTTTTTGACTATCCTCTTTTGAAAACCCATAACCTAAAACACTTTAATAATACCAGAGAGCTTTCAAAGTTACCCATGCCTGGGCTCCTTTGTAGATCAATTGAATCAGTCTCTGGAGGAGAAGCCTAGCTGTCAGTAATATTTAAAACAAAACAAAACAAAACAAAACAAACCACACCTCTTGGTTAGTTCCCACATGTCAGAGAACCACTGCCCTGATGAACCCAGATGTGTGCCATGTTCTGCCTGCCGCTGAGCCGCTGAGCCTAGCTAGAAGCAACCACAGCTGTGCACGCCAGGTTCCTTAAGTTCTTGATCTCAGACCTCAGGAGGGTTCTCAGTCCTGCCTGGTTATATGGCTCTACACTCTTAAGCTCCCTATTTACCTCTGAGATGACTATTCTGTTTTATACTTTTTCTCTCTTCTCACATCTTCTCCCCTTCCTCATCTCCTGAGTGCATGCTTGGCTTGTGGCTTCACCTTGTTGGAAAAATGGAAACCATCAGATAGGCACCCCCTAATCTTCCCTTAGTCTCCTTCCATGTGCTGGGTGTGGTCACTTTAATTCACACTTATTCCTCATTTGTTTACTTGTTTATTGTCTCTCTCCCATAGACTGTGAGCTGTGAGGGTCCTGTTGTGTATTTACCATTGTAAATGGCATCCAGCACAGACCTAGATCTGGCCGAGAGAAGGCACTTCAATGTTTCCTGCATGAATAATTAAGCTACATCTTAATCATATGAGTTAACGCAAAGATGTAATCCTACTTTCAACTGTGTTGGGGGCTAGTAAGAAGTTGAAGGCCAGTTTAGTCCACTGATTGTGCTTCACAAAGGGTCAAACTGAAGCAGGTCCAATGACTGACTTTTGCCTGGACTGGCTCAGCTGGTTGAGCATTGTTCCATGCACCAAAAGGTCACGGGTTCGATTCCATGCACATGCCTGGGTTGCTGGCTAGATCCCTAGTAGGGGTCATGCAGGAGGCAGCCCATTAATGTTTCTCTTTCATATCAATATTTCTCTCTCTCCCTTTCTCTTCCTCTCTCTCTTAAAAAAATCAATAAAAACTACAAAACAAACAAACAAACAAAAAAACCCCCCAAAAAAACAACACAAAAAAAACTTCCTCCTGACCACTTAGACAGAGGTTGCTGAGACAGGACCATAACTCTTATCTAAACCAGCCATATGGTCAACTATTGTATAATAAATGCATGAGCCAATAACCATTTGCCCATTTGTATTTGGCTTTGGAGGCAGAAGAGCTTCCTCCACGGGGATGCTGGGTTTAGGCCAATATCCAGGTGGCGTGTGTTCCCTCAGCTGCACTGATAGCGGCCCAGGAAGGAGTGGCTGTGGAAGGTGGCCAGCCTCGTGGAGCACAGACCTGAATTGTTCTTACCTGTGCATTCGATACCTTCGTTTCAAAAACCTCTTATTAAAGGCACTTTGCTAAAAATAAAGTTTCTAAGATACTGAGTAACTTGAAGGAAAAAGTACCTATAAGGACTTGCATTGTGCCTGTCACTGTATAATCACAGACATTTTGACAAAGGTACCACTTAAGCAAGAACTAGAAAAAGAAACAAAGATATCTTTTTCTTCCATGTTAAACTGGTTAAACACACACACACACACACACACACACACACACACACACACACACAAAACCCAACTAATCCCAAGTTGACTCATGCAAAGATTGTTCCAAAAGAGTGTTTTTCTTGTGTGATTCGGCTGACTGGTCTGACAGTCCCCAGATGTGGGCTTTCAGGGATAGCTTCTTGGTGGGAAGCTTGAACAACTTAATTAGAGGAGCGATCCATTTTTAATAGGACAAGCGGGGGAACCTTCCTGTACGCACCCCCCATCAGCAAGGACCATTGTGGGGCAGCTGGGGTGTCCATGAAATTTCAAGCTCCGTGAATGTCCTTGTGGTGGTTGTGCAATAGCCAGTACTCCTTCCACAGCGAGAACCACCTGGTCTCCCTGGAAAGGATGGGTTTCTCGGGAAGCAGAACCTTCAGTGTCAAATTGGGAGAGTTCTGGGAGAGTTGAAGTGGTTGGTCACCTAAGCACTGGACATTGTTGGACAATGGCTCTTTCTATCCAGGATAAGAACATTCCTTTTCCAAGTTCCGTCCACAGAAAGGGCAGCCAGGAATCTAGACTCTGTTCTCTCATTTGTTCAGTACGATTCTATCCTGCTTTAGGAACTGTAATTGGTTATAGATGCTCTGCCTTCAAAAGTGTTACATTTCTATCAGCTGTGAACCCCAGCTATTCTTTTAGCTCATATCCTGAATTCTTTACAGACCTCTTGAACCCTCCTACCTCCTTTCCCTGCCAGGAAGATTATTGCAATACTAGAGGCCCAGTGCACAGATTTGTGCACCGGTGGGGTTCCTTGGCCTAGCCTGTGGAGATTGGACCAAAACCAGCTCTCTGACATCCCCTGAGGGGTCCTGGATTGAGAGAGGGTTCAGGTCAGACCAAGGGACCCCACTGGTGCATGATCAGGCTGGAGAGGGTCCGCAGGAGGGCTTTAGGGCATGTCCAGCCCATGTTGCCCAGTTCCCATCAGCCAGATCCAAGCAGCAAGCCAACCTACTGGTTGGAGTGTCTGCCCCCTGGTGGTCAGTGCATGTCATAGAACAGTTGAATGGTTGGACACTTAGCATATTAGGCTTTTATTATATAGGATTATAGGACACAGGATCTTGTAACCCATTTTCTACTCAGCCTGGAGTTAGGAGCCAATAACCCAAAGGGAAAACATCTGAACTCTCTGCTTCTTCAGTTCCACCTTTGTGAACAAAAGGTGTGGTATTTCTTACATTTAAATCTATAATATTTGGGGGTCCCAAGACTCTCTGCAAAAATGGATAGTAAATAGGGTAAAAATTTTCCCACAAATATTTCCAAAATCTATATAATAAAATTAGGTTTTCAAGTTCCTGTCTACCCATCATTTCACACTTGCTTGCCACGTTCTGACACTGGGAATAGTTGTCAAAATAAATAGAAATGTCACTGTTTGAAACGCGCATTAGTGAAATTAGATGAGAAAGATTTTTCCAGACAGTTTTGAATTCTTGCTACAATGTGATTTATGCTGAAGTGTTTTGAAATTTGGCCTGAAGTTTGGCAAATGATCATAAATTGCCTGGAATTATTTAGCTCTTTACAATTGTTTAATTTTTATGAGTGTGTGCCTTGGTCTCCCAATTAAATTGGAAGATAACTGGAGCCAGGAAGCAAGGGTTATGCTTCCAGAAATTCTCCTCAGTTCCGAGGACAGAGCGCTGCACACCCTGAGTGGGAAGGGTGTCTACACAGTCATTTGATGAAGGCATCATATTTCTCCAAGTATTGGCATTTGTGTTGGTTGGTGGATGGCCAGTCAGCATAGTGGCCTTGGGAAGTGAATTATGTGTGTAAACAGCTCTAGGTTATGTGAAGAACATCCATTCATGCATTAGGTTGCAATTAACCCCATAAGCTCCTGCTATGGTGTTACATTGAATGAAAACAGAGACAAGATGAAAAGCTCTTTCATGTTGACACAAACTCGAATAGGCCAGCGATTAACCACTGATGTGGCACTATATTTTGTCAAGATAATTCATGCCTGACTTTGAGGTGAATCTAATACCGGGAGTATTTCCTCTACTGCTCTGCTTGTACACCCATGGCTGGGAAATAGGGTACCATAGAAAGATAAAAGTCAGAGTCATAATTTTTCTTATTTTTAAATACCAGCGGAACAGATCTTGTGCCAGTTGGTTCTGATAAAAACGTTTAACCTTTCTTGTCTTACATATCTCTTCGTTAAAAAAAAAAAAAGGAAATGATTCTAGTTATAGCTATGGAGACTTGAGGTATTTGTGTATATTATAGCATAGAAGTACACAGTGTCATTATTATTATCAATGAATCTTCCAATAGTTGGAATCATTGCATCCCTTTTTTAGCAGGGAAATGGCATATAATATACTAATGGAGGCTACTCTGAGTGGTTTTGACCCACTATGCCAGGGATGGAAATAGGTTTCACTTTGTCAGTTCTGATCTACTGGTAGTAACAGAACAGAGCACTGAAGTAAGGGTTATTATTATTGCCTCTAGACCAGGAGTCAGCATATTTTTGTAAATGCCCAATAATAAATATGTTAGGCTTTTGGGGACATAGAATCTCATTTGCAACTATTCAATTTTGCTGCTGTAATCTTAGGTTAATAGGTAGGTGATAAGGTGTGGCTGGGTTCCAATAAAACTTGACTTAAAAAAAAAAAAAGGATGGCTGTTGGATTTGACTCACAGGCCAGAGTTTGCCAATCTCTGCTCCAGACTCAGAGAGAGAAGGAAATGGCAGGTTAGCTCTGTCTGCTGTGGGCACGAAAGCAAGACGTAGTGCTGGGCACCCTTCCCTCCTCTGTAAGTGCCCACAGTATTCAGGGGAAAAGAGTTCTGATCATAATTCTGTGCTTTTCCTGCAGCCTGAAGAAATCTCTTTAATTTCACCATGAAGATTTCCTGCTAACCAATTCTTTTAGGTTTTGTTTTTCTTAAAATATTATTTCACTTTCAATTTTGAGGAATATTTATGCTGGGTTTAGAATTCTAGTTTAAGAGTGTTTTTTTTTTTTCTTCACCACATTAAATATATCATTTTATTGATCTTTGGCTTGTCTAATGAGAAGGCTACAGTTATTATTTTTTCTTGGTATACAATGTATCTTTGTCTGTACTTAGGTTTTTCTCTTATCTTTAGATTTTAGCAATTTGGTATATAATGTACCTATGTGTGTACAGCTTTTATGTGTGTAATCTTGGGTTTCATTGAATCTTGTTTTGTTTTGTGCATTTGGAATTTGGAAAAAATTTGCCATTGTTTCTTTAAATTTTTTTTTTTTATCACAATTGCTTTCTCATTGCTTTTTTAGATTTCAATTACACACACTTGATCTTGTGCCATAGGCCAGTGAGACTCTGTTCATTTTACTTATTCTATATTCTTTCTGTGTTTCAGTTTTTTAAAATTTCTATTTATGTCTTCAGGTTTACTAATATTTTCTGCAGGGTCTGATCCGATTGGAAGTTCATGCAATGCATATTGTAGTTCAGAAGTTTTAGTTTTTAATTCCATTTTGTTGTTTCAATAGTTTTCATTTCTCACTTTAAATTCCCTATCTGTTTAATCATTTGTCCATATTTTCTTTTAAATCTCTGACATATTTGCAAAATTAAAAAAAATTTTATTTGCTAATTCTAATAGTTTTTTTTTAATTTCTGAGACTGCTTATATTGTTTCTTTTTTTCATTCTGGACCATGAGTCGTATTTTCATGCTTTTTCATATGTCTAGTACTTTTTAATTGTTTGCTGGGCATGTTCAGATTGTGTTCTTTTAATCACTATTAACTTTTGTTCTGACAAGCAGTTAAATAGCAGAATCAGCTTAATCCAGAATGGAACTGCTCTTAGAGTATGAACATTTTTAGGTTTTCTATGAGTGCACAGGGTGTTATCTTGGGATGTCCACAATGCTTAGCCAACGCTTTATTTCTCAGTGTAATGAAACCTCCAGCACCTTAGCCAGACCTTCTAGTGGCTCCTCTATGCCAGGCTTCTTAGTCTTTCCCTGAGGACACAGTATAATTTTTTAAAAATATACATTTTATTGATTTTTTTACAGAGAGGAAGGGAGAGGGATAGAGAGTTAGAAACATCGATGAGAAACATTGATCAGCTGCCTCCTGCACGCTCCCTATTGGGGATGTGCCCGCAACCAAGGTACATGCCCTTGACCAGAATCAGAATTGAACCTGGGACGCTTTAGTCTGCAGGCTGACGCTCTATCCACTGAGCCAAACCGGTTAGGACCAGTATAATTAAAAAAAATATATATTTTATTGATTTTTCACAGAGAGGAAGAGAGAGATAGAGAATTAGAAACATCGATGAGAGAGAATCATCCATCATCTGACTCTTGCACACCCCCACTGGGGATGTGCCCACAACCAAGGTACATGCCCTTGCCCGGAATTGAACCCGGGACCTTTCAGTGCGCAGGCCGACGCTTTATCCACTGAGCCAAACCGGTCCTGGCAAGGGCCAGTATAATTTTTATTCAAAGACTCATGAAGACCCCATGTAGATCTCAGGGGAATCCTTTGTTGTTCAACTTCTCTTCACCTATAAATCCAGCTGTCCACAGGCCCAAACACAACGTGCTTCCTTCTCCCGCTGAGGCCACCGACCTCTATTTTGGCTTCAGCCCCTGTGCGGCCCGCCGGAGAGTGTTTCAGGCAGAAGGCGAGGATGGATGTGGAGTTTCTCTCGTGTGCTTCCTTTCTCTCATGGATCACAGTCTTGTGATGTGTGTTGTCAGTGGCTGAAAAGGTGTCTCAGACATTTTGTGAAGCTTACTATTTGTTTACAAAATAAGAATAAGTCTGATACTTCTTACTTTCTACCATGGCCCAAACTGGAAGTTTCTTGTCAAAGCTTTTTGAGTTACAATTTAAAAAAAATCCTCATCCACAGAATGAGGATTTTTTTTTTTTTTTTTTTTTTTTTTTTTTTTTTTTGAGAGAGTGTAGGAGTGTAGGAGGGATGGAGGAGAGGAAGGGAAGGAAAGAGGGAAAAGAGGGGAGAGAGATGGGGACGAGAAAAAGAAAGAACGAGAGGGAGAGGGAAAGAGAGAGGGAGAGGAAGAGGGAGAGGGAGAGGGAGAGGGAGAGGGGAAGGGAGAGGAGAGAGAGAGGGGGAGGGAGGGAGGGAGGGAGGAGAGAGAGAGAGAGAGAGAGAGAGAGAGAGAGAGAGAGAGAGAGAGAGAGATGGATTGAACCCCAACCAGGGGGCGGGAACAAACTCGCAACCCAGGTGTGTGTCCTTGACTGGGAATTGAACCTGAGACTCTCTGGTGCATAGGCCGACACTCTAACCACTGAGCGATGCTGGCCAGGGCTAGTTTTAATTAGAGAACATGCTGCTCCACTGCTCGATGGCAAAACCACTACCAAATGCAGATTTGACTAATAGGCCAGCTAAGTCGTGTATCTATAGACAGCCACTCTGACCATGGGGGATTTAGTGACAAGTCTAATAACATAACTTCAAGTATTGATGATACAGTACAAATGATATTAAGACATCTGCAGCCACTGGAATGTGATTTTTATTGATGATAAAATCACAGGCGTTACTAATATTACAGTGGTTTCTACTTTATTTGCTTCAAGTTCACGGATCTTTTCTTCTTCAAAGCCCAATCTGCCCTTCAGGTTATTCAGTGAATTTTTCATTTCAAACATTATATTTTTCAGTGTTAGAAATTCCAGTTTGTTCTTTTATTTAGTCTCCATTTATATTAAGATTCCTAATTGCAAATGCCACTGTTGTTTGCTGTCTACATTGATACGTAGTTAAAAAAAAATGCAAACTTTCAGGAAGAATATAAAGATGTATTTTTCCTACCCAAATTTATGGGTCATCTGGATCTTCAAATAGTAATACTGGGTGATCATTATAGAATATTCTTATTAGCTTCTTTGTTATTTTCTGTTTTTTTCCCCCTAATATTTCTTCAATAAGCATTATTACTTTGTAATTGTAAAGACTAAATGTAGTTTAAAATATACTATCATTTAAGTGGTTTGTAAATAAAATGTAATATTCTTTTCAATAATTTTATGCAAAGTTTATGAAAATGTGTTGCATAATGTTATATTCATTATATTCTATTTTAAGGTGAGATGATTAAACAGACATGTTGAATGATAATTTTTTTAATGATGGAAAACATAGCAAAAAGCAATATATTTTAAATACCATATCAATATTTACTGAACTTTTTGATTTTAACACATTTGGTATTATATAAATAAATCTACTTCATATATAAAAAACCATTACTTTTAAAAATGCCAATTTTCATGAATATCATAACTATAAATACTTTAGTATATATCTGCACCTTACTAGTCCAATACATTTTATTTTTCAGTGTTGAAATTCACAATAATTAAGTCTTGTCATTGAGAGGAGACAGTTCTTTAATTATTCATGATAATTAACCACAAAGTATCTAACCAGATTATTTAAAGGTATGAATTATGTCCTGGAAGTAGGTTAGACTTTCGAGAAGTGAGTATTTTTCCTCCAGGACATTTATTAAGTCACTATTATGTGAACTAAGGTCATAAGCCAGTCATGATTAACTTCCAAATTATCCTTTAGACAACCATTATCTAGAATAAAATAGTCCTGCTGTCCTTTAGCTGTTTGTTCATCCTGGGCAGTGGTGAGGCTAAAATAGACCCGGAGGAGGCTGAGTTTCTCTATAAATAGTAACATTTGTTTACAAGGGGGCCTATTTAAAAATATAAAAATCCTACAAGATAGGTGACTGTTCAATGGACCATCCAACCGGATTTCAAGAACAATACAAAATACTTCCTCCAAAGTTGATCACTATTACCAGTGGGGCAGGTTTCAGGGTGATGTAGGCCAGTTCATAGTCCTCAGACACCACCCTACAGAGAAGCAAGGGTGGTGACAGTCTGGGTGTCCCTTCTGAGCGTGGCTGACAGCGCTGGGCCATGGAACTGCGTGTTCAGCTGTGCCTTGCTATGGGACGCAGCCTCAGCCAGACCCACGGGCGCACCTCTCTTAGCGTCGGGCTTACAAATCCATTTCTCAGTGCACTGAGGCAGCGCTTCGTCTCCGGCCTGAGCCCAGTGATTTGTGGTTCGTTCAGTATTAATTGCTCACTATTCTGGGAACTTCACATATCAATTTGACTGTGCCATATAGTGTGATCATTCACCACAGATGTGCTTGAAATATATCTTTGCAGTGGCAACTGTTCAAATGGACAGATATTCATTTTTATCACAAAATGAATTATATCCTCGATCCTACAGCTTCAAAGTGGGTGTGTGTGTGTGTGTGTGTGAAGTCAGTTACATAAATAACAAGGGAAAGAGGGGTCTTCATTTATGAGAAATTTAGTGAAACATCCAGCAAGTGTTGGTGTGATTGCAGGGAACACAGATGCTTGGCGACCTTGGGGATGGGGACGGTCGGTCCGGTCCTCCAGGACCCCTTTGTCCCAGCTGGCTCACAAAGTGTGGCCCGGCCTTGGCATCTCAGCTTGCTCCCTGAGAGGCCCCGGGACAGAGAGGGTGGTTGGGAGGTCCCTGGGACTTCAGATCACTTTCCCACCAAAATAAACAGCGAAAGGAAGCAGTTTTCATCATTTATGTCTTCTCACTGCCCTCCGGTTGCAGTAACTTCCCCAAATGACTGGCAGTGCTCAAGTTCTCAGAACCACGTCTGGGCTCCCGCCTGCAATCGTGTTCTCCTCGCGGCCCCAGAACCCGGGGACTCCTCCTCTAGGTCCTCCATGAACAGGGTGCACGTCTGCCACTCCCGTCATTCAGACCACCCCGGGGTGAGTCTACAGAAGCTGTTGTTTCGCTAATAGCTACTGGGAGAGGGATGGGTATAATAGGAAGCAACAACCAGGAACTGGTAAGAAATCCAGAAAAGTCCAATAATGGTTGCCCCTCGTCCCTGGTCTACAACAGCGGCGGCAAACTCATCAGTCCACAGAGCCAAATATCAACAGTACAACGATCGAAATTTCTTTTGAGAGTCAAATTTTTAAAACTTAAACTTCTTCTAATGCCACTTCTTCAAAATAGACTCGCCCAGGCTGTGGTATGTTGTGGAAGAGCCACACTCAAGGGGCTAAAGAGCCGTATGTGGCTCGCAAGCTGCATTTTGCCGACCACTGGTCTACACAAAAATGAAGAGTGAGGCAGGGTATTTCTTAGCTCTTGTGTATTTCAATTTCAATTTATTTATTTATTTATTATTTATTATTTTAATCTTTATTGTTGAAAGTGTTATTGTACATAGGTCCCCTTCTTTCAGCCCCCCTACCCATTCCCCAGGCCTTCACCACTTCTTGTCTATTTCCTGATGGCATGCTTCTTTTCCTCTGAGGAATTTCTGTCCATTTCTTCAAGACTGGTAAATCCTGGATTTGCCCTGTCGCATAGAACAGAATTCACCAAACCACCCGACTATAGAAGTCACCTGAAGCTTTGGGTAAAAATGTGGCTTTACTATCCCATCCGCCCCCCCCCTCCCCCCCCCCCCCCCCCCCCCCCCCCCGCCCCAGACACTCTGTAAAAAGCCCAAGAGGAGAGACCTTGATTTTCTGCTTTAAGCAATCACTCAGCTAGTTTATATTATGAGACAAACGTGGACAATACTGGAGAGCAGGCCTACTGTCACCCAGTAAAAGCCAGTCCTCCCCAATCCCCCAGTGTGCTGGGCCCATGGGGAGGGGGATGGGGAGGCTGCGTGAGAAGGCGCACCTGGTTTATTTCTGGCTCCGAGGAAATGCCGGGCTCACCATTTCCCCTCACACAGTTGCCCGTCGCCTTCCTCAAACGTTCCGGAGGCTTACAATGAGTCTCGTCGAGGCCACTGGTCCGCCAAAGGGCAATGCGGGAGTGTGCTGGGCAGGAGATCACGCCTGGTTGAATCTCCTCTGCTCCGTGTGAACGTTCACGAGCACCTTTGGGAGAACCAGCTTTGGTGCAGGATGGGTTGCGTTTTTAGTGTACATATGCGGTCCTGATAGATTTGTACTGTTATCTTGCAAAAAAAAAAAAAAAAAAAAAAAGACTATTCCCTTTTGTTTTAAAACCACTAATGATTAGACTTAACATTTACCTTTCTCAGTCTCAGTGGGTTAAACTTCCTGCACCTTGAAGAGGCCAACATAGGCATTTGCCATGGCTGAGGCCGCCCCTCCGTGACCTGAACTTGGCCAACACGCTCATTCCTGTGTCCGGTTCTCCTGGCCACACAGCGTGATGAGGTTCCCCAGCCTCTTCTTCCCCGTGGCCTCTCTCAGGAGCCCGCACAGGCCTGCTTCTAGGAGAGCCGCCGGGGAGCCGGAGATGGTCCAGGGCAGGGGGCGGGCTGTCCTGTGGGCGACTACCCGGCTTCCACTAAGAAAGCAAAAGCCCCGAACACTGTCCCCTGGCACCCTCCCCCGGAAACCCCAAACCCCAGACGGCATAGGAAAGACATCTTCTTGCTTCACAGCAAGCAGCAATGTGCTCTTTTAATTGTAGCTCTCCCTAGAACTTAAACAGAGAGCATTTACCATCCATTTTTCCCCAAACAGCTCTAATCACAGTAGTTTTCATTCTGCCTCAATGTGGCAACTACGTCTGACTACTTAATTCTGCTCCTTTCGATAATAGGGCACTTTGCATGTGAGCATCCCAGGCTGCTCTTGTGTTTTTCCAAAGCAGAAGCAGGCAGGCGGATCCTCCCTTCGCTATGCTGCGACTTTAAAAAATTAAACTTCCAAATGACTTACTTCACTCAGTTCCAAATGAAATAATGGCGATCGCTGCCTCTCGAATGTTAAATTTAGATGGAAATTAAATTCGACACAAACCACATTGGGCCTCTAATAGTCAAACAGCATTTTGAGAGATTATTATTTGAATGTATCATTTTCTCAGGGGCTACTGTGTGTAGCTGAGTGAGGAACCATGGGTTCCTCCTATCCTTATGAATGCATGATAGCTTTTCTTGTTTTCAATCCCACAGATAAAAATCTTTCCCCAAAGATAAAGATAAAGAGAGAGAACAATTCCCACTGGGATATTGTAATTTTCTCCCAGGATGGATAAATGTCTCTGTACATGTGTCTTAAAATATTAGCCTGTGCATTGTCCATATAGTGGCTCCAGAGTGAATGATTTTAAGTGCATTTTGAGATTGTTTTTTTTTTTTTTAAACCTTCTCCCCTGCCCCCCAGTTTATGTGTCATTGGTGGGTCCTTAAATATTGCAGACCTCGACCTCAGGGGCGGTGAAACCATAATTTAAGCAATCACATTGGAGAGGAGTCTGAACTTTATCATGTTAATCTCTCAGACATTTTGCAGGCCTCTTCAAATTATTCTCTTGCACACACTCTCTGCAAAGTCCCCACCAAGCTTGTTGAACACATTTTGGGGAAAAGCTGTTGAAAAACAGAACTTCCCACACAAATGCCAGTCAGTCATTTCGTTTCCTGGCTTTTGTGATAACCTTAGGCTGCTTGACATACAATCGCTTAGCAGCCCATTGTCACTGTTTTCATTTTAATTAAAATGTATGAGATGCATAAAGAGTGTAATTAGGAGAAGTTAGCGTTGTCGGCCACAGATGTCAGCCTGATGCCTGAGAGAGGACCTGCGCGGGAAGGCAGGGGCCGGGATGTCAGTCATCGGTGGGAGCTCAGGATGAACTAGGAGGTCACTTCCCGTTGTCAGGGCTACGCCGTCCTTATTGGAAAGTGGAGGTGAGCATGCTCACTGCGCCCACTCTGTACTGGCAAACTGAGGGGCGTCCCTTTCCCAAGGGCTCACCCCCTGCCTCGGCCCGCCCCATTGCATTCTACCACACGGGCTTAAAGTCATCTTTAAAATATCTATAGAATGCGAAGCGTTACTTTGAATTTTACATTTGACATAGATTGTTGCTCTATTTTTTCCAAGGTAGGGTTCTGACAGGGAGGGTGGAAAAGCAGCTATTTTTAGAAGTCCTGACAATTAAGCCCCATCTTCCCTATGGAGGAGAAAAACATCTCTTAAAACGCATCAGGACATGGACATTTCAAACACATTTCTCATTATTTGGTTATTTGAGTGCCCTCAGATGGACTAGGGCTGACGGGGAATTTGTGGCAGAGGCGTTAGCCTGTAATGTGACTGAATTCTTTTTCTGAATGACGCTGAAAAATGGCTAAACAGGTAACACATTTTCTTAACTGAATGCAGATGTCACCTGTATTTAGGGTGTGACTCCTGTTTTTTAAACAGCAGGACCTAAATTAAAGATATAAGTGAAATATCACTCTCCTAAGATTTGTTTTTCTTTTCTGTCCTCTCTAGCCCTCCCCGACGGTGTTGAAAGCGGCGGAGATTTATTTTGATGACGGTAAGTTGCTTCTCGTTATCAGGCAGCCAAGATGCTCTGTGATTGTTTATCGTGTGAGCGGCTCTGAAAGGTGCCGTCGGAACACGCGTGGTTGTAATAGGCGTTGTTTTGCAAGCGATGCCCAAAGCTTTGATTTACCTCTTCAGAAGGTGAAAGATTTATTCCTGACACCGAAGGTGGTTCAGAAAGATAGGGGGTCCCGGAGCCCTAACAGTGAGAGAGATGCCGAGGTTCTCAGGAGAGTGGGCTAGGGGCTCAGGAGGGTTTTTGGAGCGGCAGCCATGGCCATAGCTGCTGGGAGGCGTGTCCGGAGACCGAAGTCACCAGGTGAGATGGTCCTCGTCAGTCACAGGATGTAAAGGTTAAAATCATCCCCTGGAGTTGCTCTTCTTAAAATGCCTTGTGTTAAAGATAGCACATGCGTAGTCGGGTCAGTCATACAGTCTGACTATGCCCATGTATAACAGAAAACCCTGGACCAGAAGCAAGGGGATTGAGCAGGGTCTGACGCTGGCCACGTGTGTGATCTTGAGCAAATTGTCTGTACTCTCTGGAGCCCACCCAGGGCTGGATCAGTGTGGCCGTTGAGATCAAATTCCCCAAATGAATTCATTTTATGTAAATGTGCATTTGTTGACTGTCTAGACATTAGGCATGTAAATATGAGTAAAATTCAGTTCTCTGGTGGTGGTGAGCTACATGTGAAAGTGAGTATGCATGAAGCAGTGTATAAGAGACACATTAAGGATGGATATGGCATGATGCACACACAAATTGGGAAACCATTTCTTGGAGGGGTAGAAGGACAAATGGAGGGGGTTAAAGGAGGCTGCTTTTGAACTTGGTCTTGCATGATGGGTCCGGGAGAAAAGGGTTAACAAGGAAATGAGGGTGCTCTTTGTAGAGGGCTGGAGAGTAAATATTTTTTGCTTTGCAGGCCAGATAGTTTCCATGGCAACTACTCTGATGTTGTAGCACACAAGGAGCAATGGGGCATGGCTGTGTTCCAATAAAACTTTATTTATAAACACAGGCCAGATTTGGCTTGTAGTCTTTAGTTTGTCGACTCCTGCTGTAGAAAGGCAATATGCAAAGATGGACTTCATTGAGAAACTAAGATTGCCTCGTTGTAGTACTTTTTTCTATCTTTGGAGTTTTAATAAACATGACTTTACAGATTTCTATATGCATGTGTATGTATAAACCTGGGGGTGTACATCAGAAAACTGCTCATTACCCTACAGCACTTACAGTGTGCAGGCAGATTGGCCCAGCTTCCAACTCCCACACACTTGTTGGCTGAGGGCTTTCTCCGGCTGCCAGAGCTGTTAGGACATGTGTGGGAGCAGGCAGGAGGGCTGGGAAATGACAATGACCTTGCCCTCCTCCAAGTTCAAGCAGTGATTGACTGGAGAAGACAGATAAGTGTCCCGGCTACTTCACCCCGTGGGAAGGGTTGCTCTCAGTACGGGCTCTAAGGGCTGTCTCTGAGTTCCAATGGGGATAAGTCCAATGGTCCACAGCTGTAATTTCTCACATACCCCTGATTGACTTCTTACCTTCCCTGGGCTGTGTACCCGCTCCACCTGCAAGTCATGGTCACCTCCCGAATCACCTGGATGCACTCAAACCTGTGATCTTAACATGTGCTTCTGGGGGAATGCAAACCAAGACAGGGTTTGGGGCCTGGAGGACGGAAACTAAGCCCTATGAGTGGTTACCTGGGACGCCCGCCCAAGAGCTACCGCAGAGCCTTTCTCCAAGCAGGGCGGCAGTGCCTCTGCAGCGCGGATTGCCGAAGACTTTATGTGGGCGCAGAGACCCAATAATGGAAAACCTTTCCTTCCCTGTTCACAGAGTTAGTTCCCTACTTCTTTATCAGTAAGGACTGTATCGGATGCCACCCACCCCTCCTTACACCCCTGGCAGCTGCTGACCCTCTAGCACTTAGCACCTGCTTCTATCTCTTTTCTTCCCAATTTGAAAGCACTGAGTGATCAGGGCTGAAGGAGGTTCAGAGAGATGGGCTTACTGGGATAGGTTTGGAGGAAGTGAGGCTGGAGAGGAAGAGGGGTCATGAATGATTGGCTGAAGAATTTGGATTTCATTTTTGTCTCCAGAATGGAGCCACGAACAATTGTTGAGGATGGAATGGCAAGGGTGTCCAACAATAGTCAATACGTATCTGCTGATAGCCTCCAGGACGCCAGGTCTTGTAGACAGTGCAGCACTTTGGACAGCGAGGTGCTGAAAAGTCACCTCCTCTATGAAACTCTTCTGATTCTGTAGGCAGTCTGTGCCCTTCTGCCCACTGTTCCTTCTCATAGGGCACCTCCAGCACTCTCATGCATTCATTAAGTTCTGCCTGTCTCCACACCCACTGCCTGTCGTACTCACCTCTTCATGGAGCTTTGTGCTATACTTAGTTATCATTAATGGGCTTTCCTCAGTTTTCTTTTCTGACAAGTGACAGTAGGTTAATAAGAATATCGAGTTCAGCCCTTAGGGAGGAGAAGTTGTAATCAGTCAACATGCTTCCTGAGAGCATGTCTTCTTGACCCAAGACCATGGACCATCTTTACCCTGATGCCTGAGATCATGGGGCTATGTAAGCATCGGTGAGTGGGGCTGTCTCTCCCTCTCTGTACCAGATAAATGCCCAGGCCACCCTTCTACCCCGGCTCTAGGACTGACTCTCAACTATTTTTAAGTAAGAGCAACTCCATTAAGTATTTCATCGTGAAGATTCCGAAACATATACAGAAATATAAAGAGTGAAAATAGTCATAATGAAATCTCATATACCCCCCACTCAAATTCAGTAATTCCTTTTTGCTGAAGTATTTTAAAATAAATTCCATCTCTTGTACATCCATGAGTATGCATCTGAAAAATATGGCCATTTTCTATGTAACCATAACACAGAGTCAACACCTAACTAAATTAATTGTAATTCTTTGGTATCACCTAATACCAGTCCATACTTAAATTGTCCTGATTGTCTCAAAAACTGTCTACTCACTGTTTGAATCAGGAATTAAACAAGATCCACATTTGTCATTTGATTGTTGTGTCTCCGAAATTTCCCCTCTGGAAAATCCCAGTGTCTCTGAGATTTGATTTCACTTCGGTTGGAGACATCTAGACTCCTGACAATCCTTTTTCTTTGGCAGTTTTTCTCTAATTCCTCCTCCTCCCCCTCATTCTCCTCCCCTTCTCCTCCTCCTCTTTGCTGGTTTTTAATGGCAGGAAATTAGGTTATCTGTGGATAGTTTTGGTTGGCTGCACAATGTGAACGTGGGTTCTTATCTTAGCGTTCTGGCTCCCGTCTTTGAAGAGTTGGCCTGAAGTTTCAAGCTTCTTGAGAACTACAGGTGTCAACCTGCAGACTTTCGCCCCTTACAGTGCCGGCCTTACCCCCTGCAGCAATCAGTCGATCCCTTTCCTCAGTGGATGGAAACTAAAGAGTAAGTGGTTCTTTCCATACATTCCCAGCAGGCCAGCGCCCGTTCCCTGCTTGATTGAGGTTTAAAACTCCTGCGGGGCAGGGATGCGAGGTGGGTGCACAGTTGAAGTTGAAGTCGCTGGATGTCATGTGCTTAAGACGGGAGGTGATTTGGATTCCATGGGCTTTTCCGAAGCTTCTTAACTAAAAATGTTGCCATTTTCCGGAAAGTCTGCTGTGTATTGGTGGGAAAGAGAGACCAATGTGACATTTCCACAAAAATCAGTGATTTATGAAGAGGCACCTGAAACAAAATGTGCAGCTTCCCTTCCGCCCGTTGGAAAGCCTGCTGGGTGTTCTGAAATCTTCATACGTGTTTGGTACACCGTCAGCGGGTAAACATCAGACTGACTGCACTTTGGAACATGCAACAAGTCCCTTTAGAAATATGGCAACACACACACACACACACACACACACACACACCCCTACACACACACACACACACACACCCCTACACACACACACACATACACACACACACACCCCTACACACACACACCCCTACACACACACACGCACACACAACTACACACACATACACACACATACACACACACACACCTACACACACACACACACACACCTACACACACACACACACACACACACACACCTACACACACACACACCCCTACACACACACACACACACACACACACACCCCAAACAAAAACCTCTAACCGCCAAACAACCACCTGGCTCTGTTTGCCAAACTGGTTTTGTGGTGTTCCTGTGATGGCTCTCTTCAGCGCTAGTGTTTGCTTTGGCCGGGGGAGGGTTTCCTCGTAGGAAGTGTGTGGAGCGCGGCTCAGCACGGCCTTATTCATGTGTCAAGTGGGAACTTGCTCTTTGACTGTGAGAGGGAGCGACGCAAGGCGGTGTTCCCATTTGCGTGTTGAACATTAAGAAAGCCGGGCACTAAATATTGACACAATGGAGAGGGAGAGGCCCACTCCGCTTTGAAACCCAGCCCCTCCCCTAAGGCACTCAGGAGTTCTTACATCTCCTTTAAAGTCCTTAAAATAGAAAAGGATTAACTTCTAAAGTGACGGAGAAAGGGGGAGAGAAAAATAGGAAAGGCTCTAATGAAAACTCGGCAACAGGGGCAGCACTTAATTCCATCTCACAACGAGAAAAAAGCATAACAGAGAGGGGGGAGCAGAGCCATTTACATAACAACTTCCTAGCAACAGCGGTAATGAACAAAGGCGGGCGGAGGAGTCAGTTCTCTGAGATACCACCTCACACATGGCACAGCTTAGAGAAAAGCAGGGAAGGGAGCAGCAACAATTAAACAGCCAGCGGACTCCCTGAATGTGGGCTATGTTCTATGCGGTTTGGGAACAGGCCCCTCCATCTTGGTTACTGTGGCTTGAAACTGATTTAGCGAAAGAGAAGCAATCGGGTGAGCTATCATAGCTCTCTCCCCCCGGGCTCAGGCGAGGGGGAAGAGGGTTTGTGGGTCTCCCCTTTCTGGGAATGGGCAGGCAGGGCTGGTGCCTGTGGATTTCCTGGTTTGGCTTCAACACCTCTAACATCAAAGCCCTCCTCTTCCTCCTCCCCCTCCTGCCTCCCATCCCCTCCTCCTCCTCCTTCTCCCCAGCTGCTCTGGTTTGGCCAGTGCTTCCTTACTCTGTGTCAGGCACTGTGCTTGGCACGTTCCCTATATTTCCTTTGAATCTCACGGCACTCCTGTAAAAGCAGATAGGATTAGCTCCCTTTTACAGAGAAGCAGTCGAGGCTCAAAGAAGGAAAGCCACTTGGCTGAAAGCAAGTGGTTAATAACAATCAGAGTAAAAATAGTTTAATTGAGCATGTACTGCACTGAGCACTAAATGCTTTGTGTGAGTTGTCTGCTGTGACAGATTGCAGGTGAGGAAGCAGAGGCACAGGGACACACGAGGTCATATAGAGGGGGAGCCAGCACTGGCGTTCAGGCAGCTGTGTCAGAAGGTGGGAGAATGAGGTTTCGAACCCAAGTGTGTTTGCCACTAAAGCCCAGCTTGCACCACTGCAACTCCGTGTCTGTGGCATGTGGAGGAGGGAGGCGGCCTTGTGGGTCAGTGATCATGTATCTTGGGATGCGTTATAGCCACTCCGGTGGATGCAGCAAGAGTATTAGTAGCCACATTGAGCTTCTGGCAATGAACTAAGGCCCATCTCAGACACAATCACAGATAATTTGTGTGTCGGAAAGTGTGCGCCTGCCTCTTCCCCCGGATGCCTTTGAGTCTCCTACTCTTAAGGGAAAAGTTCCTTGGGGGTGGGAGTTTTCCGCCTTTCTGCTGGCAGGAGGTGAGGGGCCTGGATGCCCTTAACACCTTGGGCACAAGGTGGGCCCGCAGGGAGGATCCCTCACCTCCCAGTGATCTCGGCTTGGCCATTAAAAAAGGCCTAAAGCTAACCCAGCTGCCTCACTGGGGGATGCATTACTACTGAGAAAACTGGGTCAGTGGAGGTGGGGTGGGTGGTGGCCAGGAGAAGCTCACCTGGCATGTGGGACCACCTCCTGGCAGCCTTCGGGGGTCCCAGATTAGGTGGATGTGTGCTACTGCGGCTACACAACTAGGGTGTGGGTGTGACGGAGTGACAGCCACTCCTTCCTTCAGCCCTGGCATCTGAAGGTCATGATGCTGAAAATCTTTGCTAAAATTTTACTTCTTTTTCCCTCACTCCCATTTTCTTTCTTTGTCTCTCACTAATCCTGGGATTTGAAAAATTCTTTGATTTCCAAACTTGAAGTGGTAGGCAAGAGACGGAGTCAGTCTGGCTCTGCTAGCTTTTGTTTTGGGCCCAAAAGACAGTGTTTGCATCAGAGACAATTTACCTCATGCCCCAGCAAATTTCTTAATTGCATCCTTGTCTGGTTGGAAAAAAAAAGTTGCTACTTACCTTTGCAGTAAGAATCCCTCCTCACCTGTCTTTTAGAGAAAGTACTTCATAGCAACGAACATCCTATATTAATAGACCAGTAATTGCTGCATTTCATACCACGTAGGTTTCCTCCCAGAAACCTCAGTCACATTTGGATACTGTGGTGGGTGTTCAATGTCACGGCTAATGTGCAGTTCCAGCAAGCATTTCCCACCTCTGACCTTCTTACTGAGCCTTTCAGTGGAGAGAGAGCACGTGCTCCTCTGGGTAGGGGTTGGCCTCGACACTGAGTTCCATGGTGTGGTTGGGTTCTGTAGTGAAGATTCTAGGGTCCCGAATTGCATCAAGTGATGCAGTTGTTGGCGAGGTGTTCGGATGAAAGCACGGAATCTCACTGAGTTGCTGAGCATTGTGGGTTCGAGTCAGGGCTTTGGAGACAAAGCTGGGAAACCTCCCAAACCAAAGTTCTTACCAGAAACCACCGGCTCTCATGTGCATCTCGGCTTTGCCGCAGCGTTTCGGCTGGACTCCGTGGCTGCAGTGTCTTCTGATGTTTACCCTCCTGCTCTTTCTAGAAACGCTGTGGCTTCAGTCAGCCGAGGCACCTGTGTTCTGGTGTGGACAGTACTACTTCCTGTACTGCCGGCCGGCTCTTCCTCCAGACTAAACAAATCTGGGGTCACCCTCTGTTAAGTTTAAGAAATATCCCTTTGCTGACTGAAATACAGAAAGAAAATACAGAAAGCTCAGACTTTTCTTTTTTCATCCCCTCTTTTCAACCCTTGTATTTCAGTGTTCACCAGCGAGGTTGTGTTTTTTATTACCGATGCCCCTCGCTGGTTCCATAGACATGAATTTGCCATTTACAGGAGGTTTGATGGACTTGCTCCTGGCCAGACCAGGGGAAGCCATGTCTTTCACCTTCCTCCCCTCCCTCAGAACGCCTTCCAGTAGAAGGTGAAGATTCTCTCCATAGCTGATGGTGAAAAAACATGCTTCTTGCCTTTCCCTTAAATGGTAAAAGTCCGTTGGCAACAGGTGCCTGATCCATCACGCGTGGAGGGAGTGCTGGGTGTCACGGGTCTGTGGCCACGTATCCAGGGCAAACCGAAATAGAAGCCATCACCACCCCTGAGCAAAGCCCGTGGAGTCCAGCACCGGATGGGATTGCAAATGCTTGCACCACTCTCCCAGGATTCCCAGAAGGATCTTCAGGGCAGAGACCCGTCCCTTAGTCACACAGAAAAGGAAAAGGAGGAGAAGGAGGGGAGATGCTGGAATAGAACAGACGCCCTGATACTGCCCAGGGAAGGTACCTAGCGGGACAGACATTTCAGAGCTGGTGGAGACATGGCCCTTTCATCCATGACTTCAAACAGGAAAGAACTCTCAGGTGATGGTGAACCAAGAAGGAGGATGGCCGGCGGCTTGGAACTTATTAAATAAGGGTTTTGTAGCGACAGTATTCTATGTGGCCCAGGTAGCTTACGACCCCTTTAGAAATGTCAATATGGTACAAGAGAGCGCTACTTTAATTGCGTATAGTGACGAAATCTCTCCAGCTGCTGGGTGGAATATGTGTAAGCAGACCAGACACCCCACCATTTGGATCATGAACACTGCTGTGATTGAGTATCCCACACAGCACGTTAGGGTGAGGGCTCGTTCTGACGGGAATGCGTCCTAAAACCTCTGATGCAGAAGCCTTTATCTGTTGGTCATTAGAGATGCTAGTCATGAAGGAAATTCTTACCTTGGAGACTTTGATAGCGGCTACAAACCTGGGAAGCACTATTTTCTTCCGCTGTTTTTGTCAGATCAAATTTCAGTTGGAGTAATAACTCTCCATTCTTTCATTTGCGACTGAAAACTTTTCCTCTTTCAAAATCTCTCACAGATCTTTCTAATATAAAAAATCACATCATCCTTTGCTCAGCACTTTCGAAGGCTCAACGCTGCCTTTTCAGTCTTAGAGTCCAGCCTCCCACCAAATGTAGGACTTACCAGTACCTTCCCAAGAATCTTCTGTGTTTCGCTAACCACTCGCAGCACCAGGGACCTCCCTGCGTGGTGAAGTTGTAGGGTTCATGATGGGACACTCCCAGGTGTTTGCTTTTGTATGGAAGTAAAATCAACTGGGCCCAGTTTTGCCCCTGAGCACAACATCCCAAACACCTGCTTTCTCTTTGGATATGATACTTGAAGACATTACTCTGTCCTAAGTTATTCTTCACCTATTTAGGCTCAGAGCCATTTCACTGTTCCATGTGGCATGATGTCAATGTCAACCTCTGGGGGCAATCTAGCTTGTCATCGCTCCTGTCAAGTCTAGAGCCAGACCGAGCCCAGACTTTCTATCTGGGCTTCAAGAGAAACATGCCAGCCTGTTCACCAAATCCATCCACGTTGTTTCCGAGAAGAGGGCATGAGGAGTGGGGAGAGGGCAAGGGAGTAGAGGAGAGAAGAAACGTAGGAGTGGAGGGAAGATATATTGAGAAACTTTATCCTTTCCTGCTGTGTGGATTCTATGATGAACAATTTCCCTATCTCTCCAAGAAAACATCCGTAGAATATGAATTTCTCCATGGTTTATAGAATTGGGTTTTGGGGGGCTGGCATTAATTGGAGTGCTTTCTCCGGTTTGATGAGGAGCGCAGGGGTGTGTCTATGGACATTGTGAAAACGGCCCATAAAAATCTAAAGGGAGGCTGTGTGTACCACACACACACACACACACACACACATATATGGGTATTGCCTTGATGTTTAGTTGCCTACAGTGTTTGGTTACTCATGAGGCTAGCAAGCATTAAAATTCTAGATTATTGTTGATTCAAGAAAGAGAAGAATCTGGTACTGCCAGAACCTGGGCACCGTACTCTGTAATTGCATTATATTTCATAATTTTTTGTAGCTGGGTTATTTGTCCAATTCCATCAGACTTGACTATTTCCTTCTCTTGCCTTATTAATTGGATAATGCTCTTATCAGTATTCGCTCAGCCGTAGGAAAGGGGCTGAGTTTCTTGGGGCCCGAACACCATGCTCAAAGAGAATTTTAATGTATCTCAAAATACCAGGCCCAGTGCTGTTTGACACGTTCCTGCACAGCCCTCTTTTTGACTAAACCAGCCCCAGCTGCTGAAACCAGAGTACAAGACAGAAAGCCCATAAAACAGGAGCGCCACTAAGGGCAGATCTTAGATGCAGACACCTCAGTTCACTGCCTGGGGGCAGCAGGCAGGATCTTGGGCAGAATGTGGCTGGCTCACCAGTCGTGCAGGTAGGCGGCCAGGAAACCAGCCTCTGGGGTTCCTTGTAGAGGTCTCGGGGTCTTCGTGTCCAGGGATAGAGCCCTCTGGACCAGCAGGGCTGTTGGTGCAGGTGAGAGCTGATGTCTGCCTCCCCTTACCTCTCCGTCACCTGTGCCAAATGCTTTGCCATATCTTTGCTTCCCAGCAGCCTCGTGAAGGAGCAGAGCTGGTGCGATTCCTGTCCATAATGGGAGAGAATGTGGCTCAGGGACAAGTTAGAGAATCCATAACGTCCTGAACCTTTGCCTTCTGATTATGTTCAGTGCTCTTTCTCTATTTTGGTGGCTTCATATGACCCCCAAGGCCAATGCTTTCCAGCTGAAAAGAAATAAAAGCCTTGAGTCAGAGAAAGGCTGAGACGGCTGGGTTTGAACTTGGGGCATGCCCACAGTGATTCAGCACAAGGAGGAGAGAAGGAGGCCTTTGTCTGCCTAAGGGATTTGCTTGAACGGTTTTGTTGAAGTTGTGACAGGAGTAGGGAGCTGAGGTCCACACCTGGGCTAGAGGGGACATGCTTTGCAGTACACTCGGTGGCATTCAGGCCTCTGGAACCCCCAGCAACCCCTGGGTATCATGCTGTAAAGAAGGATGTAAAAATAGTCAACTAATGAATATTAATGAGCAAGAGCAGCACATTTTTTAGCTGAAGGAACCCTTAGCACTTCCCGTGTTAGAAGAATGTGTTATAATTTAAAAGAAAACACTCATTATTTTAATGTTCATTGTTAGCTATGATATTCTTTACAATCATAATATATCCCTAAGCAGTTTTTACAGAGTTCAGTAGTCTAGTTAAAAAGAGGAATGTCAAAAAACAAATCAAAATTTCTAAAAATGGTTCCCAGGTAGGAGTTATTTAAAATCTACTTATGTATTAATATATACAAATAACAAATACAAACAATGTCAAAAAGCAAGAAACACAATCAAGCATTTAAAATGGTCTCGATTATTATTCAACTAAGAAAACACTGTTCTATTTTTCTTTTTTAAGAAAACCTTTCCTAAGTGAGTAGTCACTGAAATTACTGCTAATACCGCATAATGGATTTCACAGTTTCACAAGTGCATCTTAATTTCTCCCATATTTCTTTCCTTCTGCCTCTCCCATTTATCCTACTACAGTGCTTTCTGATCTTTTCTGAACTGACCATCTTTCTGTAGCTTCATCCTTATTCCTTGTCAGTCTGGGGCCTGGCTCCTTCGGTGAAAAGATCCTTGGTATGTATGTGACACCTCAACCCTTGTTTCAGCAGCAATGACAGGTGGAACCTTCTGGACTATGGATGCAGCCCCCAAAGCAATGCCTGGGTCCCCAGGACTGGGCCTCAAGTAGCCTTCTGCTCTGTGCCATCCTTGTTGGACTGGCCTTGGGCTCTGTGTCCTGTGATTGGGTTTGGCCAGATCTATCAGGGGATAGATAGATAGGTGGTAGGGGGTGCCAACACTTCCTTTGCTCTTTGGGACCCTACTCTCTTTAGCATTAGAAGGGACAACCAAAGGGCAGTCAGTTCCGTCAGGACTTTGAGAGGAGTGGGATGCGATCATCTCCTAGGAGTAGACAGGAGGGGCTTTAGATAGAGATGCAACCAACGGTGTCTGCTTCCTGATTAAGACACTTGAAGATTCACACAGAGCAGTGTTCCTCCACAGGGGACCAACCTCAGCATTAGTGTCACACCCAAAGGTGTTTTGGACGAGTCTGTCCTAGACCTCTCTCTGTATCCATGAGTCAGAATCTCCATTGGCGCCTCACACAAGGTTAGCATTTTCTTTACTACTATCGGCCCAGTGCACGAAATCAATGGGCCCTGCCCACCCACCCACCCTGCCTGCCCGCTGGCCGCCAGTCTTGCTGCAGTTGGAGCCTGTGGGCCTCAGGGGAAGGTACAAGAGTTGCTCTATGCGCTTCATGGTGACCTGTCTTTTGGTTGTTTTGGTCGTGATGCCTCTGGCCTTTTATGATTATGCCATGAGCTTTCCTTGCTAGGGTAGCACGCTTTGAGGATCTGAACAAAGGGGGCTGTTATGGGATAAAAGGCGTCACCCCCAAATTTGTATGTGAAAGATCTAACCCTCTCCAGAATGTGACTGTATTTGGAGATAGGGTTTTTAAAGAGGTAATTAAGGTAAAATGAGGTAATAGAGTGAGCCCTAATTCACAGTGACCTCTTGTCACTATAAGAAGAAGAGATTAGGATGAGGACAATCCCAAAGGGAAGATCATGTGAAGACAGGGTAAAGATGGCTATCTATAAGCCAAGAGGAGAGAGGTCTCAGAAGAAATCGATCCTGCCCACACCCTAATCTTGGATTTGTAGTCTCCATGGAACTGTGAGTAAATCAATGTCTGCTGTTGAAGTCCCTCCCGCTCCCCCAGTCTCTGGTACCTTGTTATGGGAGCCCTAGAGATGGACTACCAGGGGTAGAATTGATTGTGTTTTCTAAATGAATCCGATCACACAACCCCTCTTTTACCAACAGAATTTTGTGATTTCCTGGCCACAGTGGTTGTCAGTGGTGCTGTGTGGCACACACCTCCTGGGATGGGTTAGCAGGTGCTGTGTGGTTTGCCTTTTACGCATATTCATACACCTGGGAGCTCACTCGGCTCTGCCTCACAGCCACATTCGAGAGCTGTAGCATATGATGGGGTCCCAGCTTTGAACTTTGTAAGCTATGGAAGACTGATTTCTACACAACACAACACAATCTTAGTTGGAGTTCCTGGAAGTCAGAGATGGTGTTTGATTTGTGTGATCTAAAGTGAATATAATAATTTGTAACTGGCTGACACGGGGAAGAAGATTTACATATGCATACATTACAGTTCTCTGTCAAAAAAGATGTGGTTTAAACTGATCACTTGAGCAGAAGTTTCCAAAGTCTCTTTTCCTTGACGATTGTGTCATCCTTCTGAAGGATGCTATCTCTTTAATCAGACGACCTGGACCAGGTGGCATGATGTAAAGGCCTGGGAATAAGGTGTTTGATCATTCTTCATGCACAGTTCCTTTTCACAAAGGTATCTCCCATTTTTTTGCTTATAGATCTCACTATTGGCAACAGTAACTGTAGATTGTAGAATGGCTAATAAGAAAGAGAGAAAGTGCTATTTACTTATCAGAACACATAGCTGATGTTCCAAGAGCTACACTGATGTCAAGTGCATCTGGTGAGTAGTTCTGTCAGCCTTTCATGGAGGAATGAAGAGTCTCTTAATAAAATGAAATAATTATTGTTATTGGAAGGGAAGAGAAGAAGGGGCCGAGCTTGGGTTTTATCGGGTCAATGTGACACTACTCACAGGGTCAGCGAACATCTCTAGAAAGGTCACAGCACAGATTCATCCCGAGAAATGAGTCAGGTAAGAATTTTATTCTCTGTTAGAAGTGTGTGTGTGTGTGTGTGTGTGTGTGTGTGTGTGTGTAGTTTAATGGAAAACAGTGCCTCAAGAAGGGGTGGCTGTGGCCGAGAGTGGAAACAAGGAGGGGCTGTGAGCATCGGGTGTTTAGATGGCAACTGAATCTGGCACCCCACATGTGGCCAGCATGACTGGCCAAACAGCCCCAAAGCTGACAGGAACTCCCGACATATGGAAATTACAAAGGACATCAAGATTCATGTATCAGTCTTTTGAGGGTCAAGCTCCAGTGTTCCCCAAACTCACCTTTGGATGCTTGTTAAAGAACATTCCAGGGACTCTTCCTCCCACATTCAGATTTAGTCCATTTGGGGTGAGGGCCCAGAATCTGCATTTTAAGCAGGTGCTCAGCTGATTCTGAGATTGTCAGTCCTCAGACCTGGCTTGGGGACCACTGGCCTAGAAAGGCCAGTTCTGGGCAGGGGAGGGCCAGGCTGTCTCCTTGCTGCATAAAGCTTGCCAGGAAGCCCTGCAGCCTGGCCGCGTGACTGACATAATACAGTAAACGGAACTTAGATGAGTCATATGTAAACGTATTAAGTTCAAATTTTTCATAAGCGACTTATCCTTTCCAAAAATCAGGTTATAATGGATTTCAGAGGGAGACTTAGGGTTTGCTTGTCTAAAATGATAACAAATATAGTCTTGGGGGCGTTGCCACCCAAGCAATGGATTCTGTGAGCACAGGAGCACAATCTCTGCTGACAATCAGATGACTGATTTTGCTGGACTTCCTACAAGGGTCCTGCTGTGTGCTACACATTTCCTGGCCTCTTGTTTGGAATGCAATAAACCAACTGCCTGTTAAAAGCCCCTCATTCACTTTAAATGTGTCCCAGGAGGTGATTTCTTTCTGTCCCACAGAGTTTAGAGTCTCTCCCGAGGAATGGGCCTCAATTTTTGCTAAATTAACTCTTCAGGTATTATTCCATCAGGATAGACTCAAAAAGGGGGGATCTTAATTGCTCACAGATTACAGAGTCAGCACTCTGTGGGACATTTATGCAATTTGTAGCCCTGTGTTTATCTTAATCCTGAAATGGTTTAGATTTTATGCAAAACTAGTTTTGTCCTGATCGCTGCTGATAAAATGGTGTAAGAAACACACAGAGCTTTTCTTGAGGTTTAATATTGTTTTATTTAAGATGTGGATAGAAATTTTGTTACGGCCCAGTCTGTAAAACCTCCTCATACATCGCTGGTCATTAGTATTTCTCAAAGTCCAAAAGTTGCAAATACTATTGTCAAAATCTAAGTAGGAAAGAATTTTTTTTGGGAAGTCAAAATCCATTTTAAGCATTGTGAAACAATGCCGTTCTTCTATTAAATGTTTATTTACCAATGTAGCAGTTAGATAATTTGGATGCTTCTCGGCCTGTCACGGGAACCAGGAAGGCACGTATCCACTCCTATGTGGATGACATAATCTTAATCTCACCCAAAGGGATGGGTGTTAAACCCCAGTGAGCCCATTGTCTGGTTATTATCAGAAAGGATCTGTAACAACCACAGGAAAATTAAAATTTCTCTGGTTGGCCAAGATTTCTCCAAGTTTGACTTGAATTCAGCTCTAACTGGATACTTCTAAATGAACTGCTCAGAGTTGAGTAACATAATGAGTGTTCTGGGTAAAATATGAAGCTCTAGTGGCATTAAAGATGACTTTTGTATTCTTGGAGATACTGACTTAGGGTACCTAACGTCCTAGTGGGCTCATTGGAATTTAGAGCTATTGAAAATCAGAAATTCACCTAGGGCCATGTTGGGGGTTTAAAAACTATTGATATAGCCAGCTAATATGACTTAACCTTGAAAATTTTCAGGCCAAAATTCTTTCTTTCTTTTTTGACCCAGAAATCTTGGCACTGCAAACCAAAATTAATAATTTAAATTAGCATTTGGCAAATTTTAAGCCCAGTGTTTGTGAAAGGCTCTGGCCCTAGGTCTAGGCCAGTGGTTCTCATCTGAGAGTGCTCTCCTGCCTACTTCCAGGGGGCCGACCTCCCCCCACCTCCCGCCACCATTTCCTCACCCTCACAAACCAAAGAATTTATGCCCCCTGCAGGTCAGTAATGCTGAGGTTGAGAATCCCTATTCTAGGCCATTCTGGTTCACATTGTGTACGGTTCTGGCAGGCATTCCATAAAGCCTTCTCTGTCTTCCCAGTAGCTCTTCAGTTCTGCCTCTGACATCAAAGACTCAGAGACTCCTTTTGAGGTGTCTTCATAACTTACTGACACTGAGTCCCTTGGCAGGGATGCCACCTCTAAAAACAATCTAGCATTTCCCCAAAGGTCAGCTGAGGTTTGATTTGAGGGGGATGTCTAAGGGAAATTTTGCCTATTCATTCTTCTAGAGTCTCTAAAATCTTTCCCTGCATAGACTAAAACAAACAAACAAACAAACAAACAAACAAACAAACAAACAAGTTCCCAATTTAGGTGGTGGCATGATAACCTCCTGGGATGGGGGTAGTTAGTGAAGGAGAATGGTAGAATGCCATGTAAGCATTGGGATGATGATGAGTTAAGGTTTCTCTTGTAGTTTTTTTGTGGTGTTATTTAGGAAGCATTTCATACATCTTCAGTATAACTGTATACTAGTATATCCTACAACCTACCAGCGTGGCGTCCCTGAGAAAGACAACACGAAGAAGAGAGCAGGCTGGAGTGCAAGCATGCTTCCCTCTCCATTGAACTCTCCCCACCACAGGTGACACAGAACCACTAGACCAGAGCCAACTGAAAGCTTCAGCTCTCCCCCCCCCACCCATCCCTTTCCCAGCTGCTCGCTCAGCTCAGTGTCCAGATCCAAAGCTCCTCTTAAGGGAAAGGTACCCCAAGTCCCAAGTGTTCCCTTCCAGACAAGGCAGATGAATCTGGAGTTTTCTGTACCCTGCAGCTCCCTTCTGGAGCTGCTGCAGGATGGAACAGGGGAGCACGGGGCCAGGCAGCCCCTCCCAGAGGTCCACAGGCAGAGTTTGGATTGAGGGGACAGGAAGGATTTGGGTGGCACCAACATTTGAGGTGAAGACTTTCATTACTTACTGCTTTTTATATAAATATGCCAGAAATACAGTACCTGGAAGTGAAGCTAATCTCTTCCTGGAATATAGTACCTGGAAGCGAAATTAATCTCTTTTCAATGAAGTTGGGTGCTTCCTTTTACCAGAAAGCCAGTGTCGGCGAACGGAAGCCTGCTGGAGTGCGCAGTTGCAGGGACTAATTAAACCCAGATGCCTGCCTCTTAATTGGTTTTGATCTGTCTTTTACCTTGAATCTTCCTATAGGATTTAATAATGTAAGACAGCCCTCCTCCTGAGAATGGGAGCAGGGTAGAAATGATAAATAACAGGTAAAAAGAAGAGATACGAAGGTTTAAAGTTGATGCCTTTTTAATAACACCATATTGATACAGAGCCTCTGCTAACTGTGGAATGAGAAACTAAATAAGGGAATCATTTGAGTATCTTGTCTAGGGCGGGGGTGGTTCCCATGGATGGGAACAGCCCAGCATTCCTTTCTTCCCCGTTGGCTTTGTTCATCCATCCTGGACTTGACATCTTCTATGTCTTTCTCTTAGTGCCTCTTCTCCCTTCTCCAAATCTGCTTTTACCCTACCTAAGGGTTGATAATCTCAAAACAACAAACCAACCTAAATTAGGTTAGTTCCTTTGCAAAGAAGTCTGCCCTTGATTGGCCCTTTGCTGTTGTGAGCCAGACCAGGCATCACAGAAGGGCAGAGTCCTGTTCAGTCCCTTGACTTCTGAGCTGATTGGCTTTAAAGGTGCCAGTGTGGACAAGGCCCTCCCCTTCCTCTCCTCAGTGTCTTCCCTTTCCATTAATTCTTTTCTCGCTGCCTCAAGGAACATCAGGGATGAACCCATCTCCGTTTAGTCTAGTGCTTTTCCTATAATGGTTTCCAAAACCATTGTTATTTAAGCAGAGCCAAGTCACACTAATTTGGATCTCCTAGAGTTATAGAATGTGTGGTTATTCACCTTCAGGTAACTAAAGTATCATCTTTTGTCAGATGTGCAGAAAGGGTTTTCTAAGTCAGCATTTCCTAGAGTGTGCTCTTTGGAACACTGATCCTATTAGATGTTGGAAAAGATAGTTTTCCCATCAAATAAACAATGTTTGGAAATCACTGCTTATTGTGCTTTGCTCATAAGAGGTTCAAAATGCACATTTTTGGTATGTTACAGTCTCAGAGAATTCTTGCAAATTCCCCAAATGTATTCAACTATATCTCACCATGTCAACTAACAACATCATACACAACACTATTAAAAATGAGATTCTGGGAGAGTTAACCTACCTCAGAAGTGAAGAAGAAAAACTCAATAAAGATGAAGACTAGATGGTTTCTCCCAACCAAAAAGCTCTGAACCTCTGAGGAAAAGATATGCCATTGGGAAAAACCAATGGTCTCTTTAACATTTTCTCTGCGAATGTTAAAATCATGCCCTGAGGACCAAACATGAAATAAGTGGTGTCAGATAATTTTATCAGAAATTTGGTAATTCTGCTTCGAAATGTCCATTTTTATTCATCCTAAAAATTCACGTGTTCTTAGTTTTTCCCCAGAAGAAAGTCTTAGGAACTACCCCACCATTATTTTTTATCTATTCCTGCATTCACATTAAGTGCTCTTTGTTTCTGGTGTCAGTGATCCTCAAGTGAGAACTTCCTGGCCTGCAAACAGGGTTGTGGTGGGCTCTTAAGAAATTGTCCTTCAGAGTACAAGTGGCTTGAAGGGACTTGACAATGTTCTTTCTCTCACCCATGGAGGTTGCTAATGAACAATGGAGATTATTGAATGCTAACACACGTCCACTGAGCTGGCAACGCCTGGTGATCATGAACATGGACTTGGAGTCAGACATTCACAGCCCAGTTTCATCCTCTGCTACTTCTGTGATCTTGGGCCAGGTGGTGAGAATTTCATTAGCCGTGTGACACTGAAAGTGGGAAATTTGGTTCTTAGCAACACCTACTCAAATGGAAGTCATCTCTGGTCAGGAATATATCCATTAATGCAGCATCTCTATCAGCTGTGCCAGAGGGAGGACTGAACTATCTTTCCATTCTATATGTAGACTATATGCAACTTCTTTTTTTGTTTTAAGAAGACGCAATTAAGGAACATCCAGCAGAGAAATAAAGGAAAAGAGTCGTCTTGAGCTATGTTAGTTATTTAGTTAATAAAAATATTGGTCATTGTTAGATTTCTATGCTCTGTGTAGTATTTGTCAGTTTCACATGTATAATTTCTTGAGATTTCCTTTCTTAATTATATATTAAATATGCCCCCATACCAATTCTACATTTAAAACTTTTTTTTTTTTTTTTTTTTTTTTTTTTTTAATAAAAAGGGACTATAAGATTATAGAGTCTTCTGGCCCTCTGAGACTAGATCCTTCCATACCACTTGGCTTTTTAAATCTTAAGATCTGTCTGCTTTTTGTGGCATCTGACCAATTCTTTTTGGCACATTCAGGTCATGTGCCAAATTTTAATACCCAACAACAAAGTGAGTATTATTATATGAGGCTCTTGACTTGCAAAGAAATTAATGATGGCAATGTATAAAGGAAGACATGTCTAAATAGTTCATCCCTCTTGGCCTCCCCCCATCTGAGCACATCTGTGGACTAAGGTCTTTCCTATATGTGTTGAATACCATAGTATGAATGGTAGAACCTATACATTTGATTCTTAAAAATAATCTCTCATCATATATTAAAAACATTGTGATTACACTCATGGAATGATTCAACAGTGTTTTATAATTCTGCAAAACTTCTGTGTTTTGTTAATGTTAAGACAGTGGTCGGCAAACTCATTAGTCAACAGAGCCAAATATCAACAGTACAATGATTGAAATTTCTTTTGAGAGCCAATTTTTTAAAACTTAAACTTCTTCTAACACCACTTCTTCAAAATAATCTCACCCAGGCTGTGGTATTTTGTGGAAGAGCCGCACTCAAGAGGCCAAAGAGCTACATGTGGCTCTCGAGCCGCAGTTTGCTGACCACTGTGTTAAGATAAATTCATGGTCTTTTATTACAACAGAAGTGATTTTTGCTCCAGTTTTAACTAAGGGGTATTTGATTTTGTTAACTATACATACTTTTTTAAATAAAAATTTTCTATACTTGCTTTTTAACTTATTAGATTGCTGAAAAAGGTTGTCTTTGGAACATGCTGTTAGGACTGGGCCTATTTCACTGTTGATAGAGAGTTGATGTAAATTTCTGAGCAGCCCTGTTCCCAAAACTCCACTTTTGTTGTCATTTTTTTGTAATTTGGTATTCAATTCAGTTATTTTACTTGATCTAAACACATTTCACTCTGATTTTGGGTGGGCAGTCTTTGCTGCAGAAAAATGAGAATTTACATGTTTTGATTCTAAATAGAGCAATAATGAAGGAGTTTAGGGCCTTAAGTGGCTAGTTTAAGTGGGGAATAGCTAGAAAAAGGCTGCTGCCTTTTAATTCTGTGAGTTTCCTGAGTATCATTGAGTATCGGGGCAGCCAACCATTGTTGACAGCAATAAAAGGAGCAGTCAGTGAGTTGTTCTGTGTCTGGACGTTTACACGTTGGCTCCTGGTCCTCTCAGCAGTGTCGACCGCATGTGGTGTACATGTTTCACCTCATATCTGTACACAAGACACATCAAAATGACAGAGCGGGTGAGGATTGCAAATCATAAGACTCTTGGAAAATATTTTCTGGCATTGCTTTCAATTGTGCAAATCCTACGGAGTTGTCCTTAAAATTATGCAGATTGTGTTATAAAAAGGAAATGACTTAAGAACTATGTCAGTGTCACATCAAAATGAATAACTACAATGCCATATAAAGGAAAAACAACTTTTATACTTGATCCCATTGACAACATGCTTTTAGGTATGAAACACATCTCATTGTACAGGCCTCACTGGAGTTAGAAAACACAAGACACAGCATATCCCAAACAGCCCTGAAGGGCTGAAGTGTAATCATCCATGTTTTCAACCCTCAGCTCCTTCCTGAGCCACTGCTATGCAAGGTTCTCAGCACCACAGATGTAAGGGTCAGCGCAGGTCTGGGGTCCTTGCTCTCAGAAGGCTTTTCTTTCAGTGTGATGGAAAACAAACCAGTGACAAAATGCATATGTAATACTAGAGGCCCGGTGCATGAAATTTGTGCCCTTGGGGAGGGTGTCCCTTTAGCCTGGCCTGTACCCTCTTGCAATCTGGGAGCCCTCAGGGGATATCTGACTGATGGTTTAGGCCTGCTCTTGGGCCTAAGCTGGCAGTTGGACATCCTTAGCACTATTGTGGAAGTAGCAGAGGCTCCCACCACCACCGCTGCACTTGCCAGATGTGAGCCCAGCTTCTGGCTGGGCAGCGCTTCCCCGTGGGAGCACACTGATCACCAGGGGGCAGCTCCTGCATGGAGTGTCTGCCCCCTGGTGGTCAGTGTGCATCATAGCGACCTGTTGTTCTGCTATTTGGTCAATTTGCATATTAGCCTTTTATTATATAGAATAAGCATCACACCAATAAAGAAAAATAAAGTAGGGAAAGGGGGGTAGAGACTGAGGGAGATGGAACTTTACAGAGTTATCTGAGAAGGCTTCTTGAAGGTGGTGATGAGGTAGAGAACCTATGTGCATGAGGGAGGGAATTGAGTGGTTCTAAGGAAACAGCTTTTTTGATGGAGGGAACTTCAGGTTCATACGTCTCAAGGTGAGAATAAACAGGGCTTGTTGAAGGAGTAGCAAAAAGCTGGTGTGCTTGGAATGAAGTAGGTGATGGCCTGAGTATGTAGGGGACAATGGTATAAGGCAGTGGTTGGCAACTCATTAGTCAACAGAGCCAAATATCAACAGTACAACGATTGAAAAATTTTTTTGAGAGCCAATTTTTTTAAACTTACACTTCTTCTAATACCACTTCTTCAAAATAGACTCCCCCAGGCCATGGTATTTTGTGGAAGAGCCACACTCAAGGGGCCAAAGAGCCACAGTTTGCTGACCACTGATGTAGGGGAAGCCAGGTGTGCTTTGGCTTTCAGTTTAAAAAGATTGCTGGGCCCGGCTGGCATGGCTCAGTGGTTGAGCATCCACCTATGAACCAGGAGGTCACAGTTTGATTCTAGGTCAACGTGGGTTGTGGGCTCCGTCCTGGGTGAGGCACATGCATGAGGCAGCCAATCAAATATTCTCTCTCATCATTGATGTTTCTGTCTTTCTCTCTCCCTCTCCCTTACTTTCTGAGATAAATAAAAAATATAATTAAAAAAAAAGATGCTGGTTACCCTGTGGAGAGGATGCTGTGGACGGGCAAGCACGGGAGGAGTGTTTATCCATTAGTGTTTGCAGAGAAACCGTCTTAAAGCAGCAGCCAAGTCTGTGGCTCACCAGCCTGGGCTGGACTGGGCAGGCAGCGTCCGCTCTGCTTCAGTGTTTCAGCTGAGCACGGTATTCCTAAAATGTTGTGTGGTTAGAAGGCTTCATGGAGGGGCTGAGACCTGAGCTGTCTCTGAGAGATGTGGTGGGTTTGAACAGACGGGTGAGGGTGTTCTGGGGGAGGGGCAAGCATGAAGGAAGGAAACACGGAGTGAATGGAGATGGTGTGTTGGTGATGGAGTGGGAACCAGTCCGACTAGAGAATAATGACTCTGGGGCGGGGTGGCTAAGGTGGCCAGGTATGGCCAAGCTTTGGGGAGACTGGACCACAAGAGGACCTCAGCTCTGAGGTGGAAGGAAAGAGCTATGGCAGGTTTGTGAGCATGGAGTGATATAGGTGATAAAGGAGAACCGTGGCATTGTGTTAGATGACAGGACTGTGGGGGGCGGCGGGGGCTGCCCACCCACTGGGGAACCTGGTGCTGAGAAGGCCCAGCCTGGAGTGATCACCGCAGGAGTCAGGAGGTGGATATGCAAGCCAGCTTGTAAGATGAGGCAGAAAGATGTGCTGATGACAGTCAGCTGTGGGAGGGCGGGGGATGTGTTTGTAAAAGGTGGTCCTTCACTACAGCAGCTCCTAAAAGTGTGTTCTCTGCTCCATAGTATGATAATTGTACATTGATTAAATTCTCATAACATCATCACGATGGTCAAAGACATACAACCCCAGGCATTCAGAAGGCAGGGACTTCATACAGGGGAATACTTAGCTTTCAGAGGGACAGGAGGTTGTGGCATCTCCAGGAAACAATCAGGGCAGCTGCCTCCAGCACAGATGGCGGTTCACTGAGGAGCCCCGTGTCTGCCAAAGCCCCGCCTTGCCACCCGCTGGCGGAGGAGCAGCATTCTGATGACGGCTTCTCTTTGCTGTCCAAACCACAATGAGCGCTCCTCCAGGGTGGAACCTGACTGGGTGCCCTGCAGGCAGAGGGGCTAGCTGTAGGTCTTAGACTCCACTCCACAGCACGGGGGTCCGGGAGGAAATGGTGCTGAGCAATGAACAGCCCATCTGACGCGCGTGGGTCCTTCCTTCCTTCCTTTCTTCCTTCCTTCCTTCCTTCCTTCCTTCCTTCCTTCCTTCCTTCCTTCCTTCCTTCCTTCCTTCCTTCCTTCCTTCCTCTCAAGTCGGATGCCAACTCCTACAGAGCTCCCTGCCCTATTTTACAAGACTCCTTTGAGCAGAGTTTGGTTAAAATCTCCTCTTGGCACTCCCATAATCAGCTGCAAAGAATAATGTAATTTTATTTTAAAGACCGCTCAGCAGTTCTTCTTCGTGTTTTCTATTATGGAGCAAGACTGGATTAAAAATTACGGTGAAATAACTTATTGATTTGCAGGTAGACTCACTTGTACTTGCCTTATGTAGTGTTTCAGCACATATATATATCTATACATTTATCAAAATAGTGGTAGGAATGAATAACTTGCTAGTTCATTGAATCTCCAGCTCCTCAAACATGTGCTGCAACATCAAAACGCACACAGAGATGGGATCTGTTGTTCAAAATATTTTTAAAGAGCTCAACAGGCACTCTCTAAATTAAAGTTCATAAAAAACCAGGAGAGGTAGATTTCTGGGGTGTATTCTTTAAAAAAAAAATATTTTATTGATTTTTTATGGAGAGGAGGAGAGGGATAGAGAGCTAGAAACATCGATGAGAGAGAAACATCGACCAGCTGCCTCTTGCACGCCCCCTACCGGGGATGTGCCCGCAACCAATGTGTACATGCCCTTGACCGTAATCGAACCTGAGACCTTTCAGTCCGCAGACCGACACTCTACCACTGAGCCAAACCGGTTTCGGCTCTGGGGTGTATTCTTGAGTCCATTTTGCTGTTTTGTTTGTCAAGACTGCTTAGTGGTCATTCTTGCACTGCCTCCTCCAGCCCTTATTTCTCTCTTCTTTCATTCTGCAAACATTTATCAGGGGTCTGTTGTATGCCAGAGATTATGTTAGAAGTTGGAAGATAAAGATATGGCCTTGACTCATCTTTAATGTGAAGTATTCCCATTTAAATTCATCTCCCTCACCACTTCAACATTGCTCTGTGTACTCTCCTGTCCTTTACTCTGAGATAGAGCGGACGGGCTGGTGATATGCTAGGCTGGAAGGATAGTGGGTCCCGAGGATAAGCCTATTAGACAGACAATGGCCATGGACCCAGATTTTGGTCTATTGGTTTAGAGTCTTCCTCTCATAGCTGGTCTCCACTCAGGACACTATGTCCAAACCCCCCGCCTCTCCCCCCATCCCCCACCCCCACCCTGCCACCACAGCCTTGCCATTTCAGCACATGAATTTTCTGTTTTTAATTCTTAACCATAAGGTCACTTCTCATAGCAACCAGATCTAGTATGTAAGCTTAAAAAGAGTATCTTTTAATAAAATAAAGATTTTGTTTTCAAGTGAGCAATGCATAAAAGAGATATGCTTAGAGCCTAGGGTCCCGGAAGTCTGGTCCAGCCCCTGCCTCCTCCCACAAGGCAGCTCTTGCAGAGGCCCTGAGCGGAGTGTGAAAGCTTGGGGTGTGGAAGGAAGACTTACATGGAGCACTTGGTGTGGGTCTTCTTCTTTTAGAAAAAAAAAAATATTTTATTGATTTTTTACAGAGAGGAAGGGCGAGAGATAGATAGTTAGAAACATCCATGAGACATCAACCAGCTGCCTCCTGCACACCCCCTACCGGGGATGTGCCCACGACCAATGTACATGCCTTTGACCGAAATCGAACCTGGGACCTTTCAGTCCGCAGACCAACATTCTATCCACTGAGCCAAACTGGTTTCGGCTGGTGTGGGTCTTCTTTCTTGGAGTCATTGGCAAAAACACTTAAATCCTGAAAATCTTACTTTCCTCATGTTTATACTTTTTCTACAAAATAATACTTGCCTTACCTGTTCATACCTTAAAAGATCTTGTAGGTAAGGTCGTTTTTTTTATCTAGAGTATAATTTTTAAAAAGTGAAAATTCTCTGCAAAAGAGAGAAGTTTTGCAAATGCTAATTGCTGCATTCAGATGACAGCACCTCCCTGAATTCAATCAATATTTGTTGATTTTTA
Source organism: Pipistrellus hanaki (assembly GCF_964339955.1). Lineage (NCBI taxonomy): Eukaryota > Metazoa > Chordata > Mammalia > Chiroptera > Vespertilionidae > Pipistrellus > Pipistrellus hanaki. The sequence continues at coordinate 84,054,482 of NC_140509.1, read as the reverse complement.
AGAGTTTTAACAAATGTATGGGTGCCCATAATTATTTTTAGCGACGGTACATATTTCCCATTGTCACTTTTTAAGTAAACAATTCCCGAGGCTGGTGTATTAAGCAAAAACAATATAAATGCGAATAGCAACTCATGTTAAATGAGAAATGGTTGCACACTATGGTGCATTTTGTGCTCTCTCGAAAGCATATTGCTGACTGAAAAAGAAGAGGTGTTATGGTTGTGTTTATTTTTCACGTTCTATATCTGAAAGCTGTACCCAAAATGCCCCAAGACCAAGATAACGGAGGTTCATTTATGTATTCAGCCCTTTACGCCCTGCCATAGAATCCAATGGGTGAATGTGTTTTGCATGATTTTCCCATAGAGCGTGCTGTGTTTAATAGCATCTGGCTCATCTCGGAGAGCCCCGCTGCATATCATGAGGTGTTTAAATCGTATTGAATACTTTATAAAAGCAATTTCCATTCTGCTGTGTTCTTTCTGCAGATGGTGATCTGAAACAGTTAACGTGATAATACTCTTTACTTATTTGTGACTTATCCCTGTTGTAGATGAAGAAACAGCATTTACGAATCACTGTTTCTATTCCCAGGTTTGAGACTGACTTCTCCTTAGACAATACCTGGGATTTCACATTTTGGTCTCTCGTGCCAGATGGAAGCTAGCATTTGTGTATGTGGACTTGATTTGTACCTGTAATAGTCAAAGGGAGCGCTCGATTTAATAATGACTGGTACCTACAGAGACCAATGAACTTGATTCTTCAGGTAATGGCACCAACACAAATACCCTTTGAAGAATGTGTCCGTCTTGCCCCATTTCAAATGCCCACGAGCTCTCACTTGTTCAATGGACATGGAGAAAGGGGTTGACTCTGTGGGGCTGCACTGTTAATAAGACACACCTCTGGCTTTCAGGGGTGACATAATGAAGCAAGGAGGAGTTAGTCCATGCTAACAAATATTTATCAAATGTCTTCTTTGTGCCCGGCGTTGTATTATTCAAGACAGTACAGTGATATGTGTGTGTGTGTGTGTGTGTGTGTGTGTGTGTGTGTATACATATAAATATTTAATGTTTACCTTTTTCTGTTTATTTTTTATTTAAAAAATTATTTATTGATTAAGGCATCACATATTTGTCCTCAACCCCCCATTCCAACCTCCCCCCCCCAACTCATGCCCCCATTCCCCTATTGTCCTTGACCACTGGTTAGGCTCATATGTATGCACATAAGTCCTTTGGTTATTTAGAAATTTCAAGCTAACGCACAACATATCCAATTTGAAGCTTGAAGTGGGGGGATGGTGAAATAAAGCATTTTAAAGTCACCGTGATAGACTCAATAGCCTTAGTTGTCCTATAGCCCTCCAAATAGAATCTATATTGGTAAAGTAGGCATCCTGGTTGGTAAGCCAACCACTATCCCTTAATCCATTCACCAGTCATTTACCAAAGACATCTCTAACTTGCTGCTTTCAAGATGTAGAGGCTAATGTTTTGAGCTTGGGGAGAGAAATAAAACCAATATGTTACGTTTCTTCTAATCCATTTAAAGGAATATGGAGATATTTACATTTGGGTGATAGTCTCTTTAAATCCCGCTGTGTATATATTCACATACCAAGTTAAGTGCTAAGATGCTTTATAAGTGTAAAGTGTTGCCATATCACAAATATGCACACACATTTTAATATGAGTGTATGTGTTTCTGTAGCTCTCACATGTCTGCTGCTAGATTGTATAGCCAGGTGTGACTCAGTTTTGTGCAGCAGAGAATAGAGAAGAAAAAAAAATCTGTCAACATTCAACCATTTGTTCACTTCATCATTTAGTCTTTAAATAATATTTATGCACTAATTCATATAAATGTTTAAAGAGTGTCTATTATGTGCTAAGTACTGGGTGTTGGAAAGAGAAATGAATTAGGCAGCATCCCTACCCTCAAGTGCATGAAAATAAATGCCTTTAATACAATGTGATGAGAACTCTGCCGAGGTAAACAATGGCTAGAGCGCTCTCATGGAAGCAGGGAGATGACTTCTGCCTTGGGGGCCCGGTAAGCGGTGCAGACTCTGTGAGTGAGGCTTCTTCAGAGGAGGAGATGGTAGACCTGGGACAAATAGGATATCTCCAGGGAAACAGCAGGTGTGGGAGGGCTTGGGTGAGGGCATGATGCTAAGAAGGGACTCAAAGGGGTCCATTTGCTGACAAGAATTTAGTGAGGAGAGTCTGATGAAAGTGCAGTTACTGAAGAGGGTAGAGAAATGAGGGACCTTAGAAAAGGGGACTTTATGTTGAGGTGAGTTGAATGGGGAGTGGGAGTGAGGGAGAGGAAGGTAGTTAGGATGAATGCCACATTTTGGAAAACCAGTGAGATGCAGTGCCATACTCACCAGGGAGAGAAATGGGGAGAGAAATGATATTCGGCTGCATATGATACATTTAGTTTTGTCTCGGTGGAGGCTGAGGTAATGTTGGACTAAGAGGAGGGGAGTTCTAGAGGCAGTTTTTGGAATGTGTGACTCGCTGTACCAGGCAGACGGAAACATGATGATGAAAACAGCATGAGTTCCTATGAAGAATTCGCAATCCAGAGGAGTCAGAGTCCACACTCTAGAACAATACCAGGGCTCACCCTCAGCTGAGGCAGAAGACATTCCGCTTTGTCTCTTTGCTTCCAGCCTCTCCACAGCACTCATCCTCCTTGAAATGCTGCCTCCAACCCTGGCTAGACTTTGGGTCACATATTCAATTATGTCCCTTCCCAGGTAAATATTCCTATGATGGCCCCCAGTTACCTATGGGAACCCCTTCACCCCTTAGCCTATCAGTCATTGAGAGCTCCTCAGGGCTCATATTCCACACCCCCTTACAGGCCAACAGATGGAGCCAGTCCCCTCCACAGGCCGCCATTGCGCCTGTGAGCTCACACTCCTGAACTTGGCTAATACGTTCTCTTGGCTTGGACAGGTGTCCCCAGCTGCTCTGCGGGGATAGTTCTGACTAGTCCTCAGCCTTGACCTCTGCTGCATCTAGAATAATGATTCCATGATAGAAGAAGAGGTGATGAGGGGTAGATGCTGGAAGACCTGGGTTCTAGTCTTGGCTCAATGCTTTCCAAATGACATTGTTGACAGTCCATCACTAAGTGTCTTTAGATTTGATTTCTTCATCTGTAAAAGGGGGGCAGAATGCTCTTATAGTTTTCCCTGGGAGATGAAGAAGTTCAGAGTGATAAATAGACATAAAGTAACTTGTAAATGAAGTGCTTTATAAATGTATTTTATATAGACATTTCACTTTAGGCACTGAAGTGTCTATTTCTAAATAATAAGACAAAATGCACAATTAATGATATCTTTCCATTGAAAACCTTTTTTCTCCCTGAGAAATTTTTGATGAATACATACTGCAAATCGGGAGGTGTCATCTATCACCAACCTGCATCGATCACTTACAGTGTGCTTGGTGCCCTGCTAGGTTCTGAGAGTTTATCATTTATTTTCTCCTTTTGGAGATGGTGTATTTGGATGTCACAACTGCCTGGGCTACAAATTATGTTCTCTTATATTTCAGGGAAATCCAATTTTATCTCAGGTTCCATAACTAACTTTTACTTAGGGTTGGCTGCACAATGGGTAATAGATAATTTCCCGTACTTTTGCTGGATGGTCCTCAAATATTTATGATCCGTTATTCTTCTCTCCATGGTAATTTGATGGCACTTGGAAGATCCCTCGGTGAGGAGGCTGCAGCCGGAATGACGTGATGAGTAGTAGGTCCTCTGACATTCACATTAAACTTTTTATCTGCTGTCCATGCCTCTGCAAAAGTGAACGCACTAACACGGGGGGAGGGTGGTGGTGGTGGTGGGGAGAATTGAAAATGGGCTACTTTGCAGATACGAATTTGCATGTGTCAACTGAAATGCAAGTCCTCATTGGGTGGCTGCTGTAAACTTTCATTGTCCCTCTAATCTCCCAGAGCTGTTGCATCTGGATGATTCTTTTCTCTTTTATATATTTCTGCACCAGCAAATACATAAAATGCTTGCATATCCCCATTTTCTGAAAAACTCAATATGTTATCCCTCATTTCTACCCCCTAAGCACTGACCTTTAGCTGCAAACATCACTTAGCAGCATTAATAGCAGTACTTATATTACTACTGCCATTGGTATTTATCAAACATTTCATGCATCGGGCTCTGTGCAAAGTGCGTTATTCACATATCTCATTTATTCTTCAGAACATGGGTTGGTAAGAACAACTATGTTATTTGAGAGGACTATGGCATCCTTGTTTTGCTTGTCAGGAAAATTAAGCATGGAGAAGTTGAATAATTTGGCCAAGGTCACCTACCCAGCTTGTGAGAGGGCGAAGTCAAAAACCCAGGACTGTCCGATTCTAGAACCTGGACACCTAATCACCGATTCCCACTATCTCCCGAGACTGTGCTTCCTGGTTACATTTCTCCTTGCAAACCTACCCTACCCTTCAAAGAATTATGCATTTGCTTACATCACCTGCGTCTTCTCTCTTCTCATGTCCTTCCCTCTGCCCAATTAAATCCCAGCCTGCAACACTTGAAAGCAAAGTGTTTGAACGGGAGGGCTTTGAATGCATCACCGGGGTGATGAGTGGCCTCCTTCACCCTTGGGGTTGGCAGCCTGTCCTGGGGTGGCTGGTGGCTCTGGCTACCCCTGGCTGTGAGCAGCACTGGTTTGCCAGGCGATGTACATAGACACATATGTCCTTCCATGTATGTGATGTGATAACAGGTTGGGGGGCTGGTAGGGTCAATGGGAAGCCTGTCTCCTCCAGGGAGACTCCAGAGAGGTGCGGCTGCTCAGATCTCACAGCATTCTATTCTTCCTCACTGACTCAGCATTGAAAGGATCACTGCTCACGTTCACCGATCTTTCTAGAATCCGAGTGTTGACTTCAGTTAGAGTAACACTTCCTGAGGGCAGTGCGAGGCACATGGGAGTGGCTTGTGGGTAGGCGAGCATTATACATAAACAAGCAAGTAAGCTTTGGCCCTGAATGATGACCTGTTATTATCTTGTGACTAGGTTTCCAAGTCAGGCTGAAATAGAAAATTGAAGTAATTATCTTGACAATTTAGCAAGAAAATAGTGGCAGGCTAAGCCCTCCAGAAAATGTGTGACTGGTGCCCTTCTCACTTCGATGAGGGGATCTGAACCGTGTGTGCACACCTGGTCCTATACACAGGGTGCCCCCAAAATGTATGTGCACTTCAACAGCTGGTAGCTCCCTTTTGAGAGTGAAATGCATGTGACTAAACTCTGCCTGGGTCATTACTCAAAGTGGGTGCATGCAGTTTTTGGGACACCCTCTATTAGGACGCAGAGGTCAGCCCTGCAGGAGAGCGCTCTGGTTCTTTTAAAAAAATTAAAAAAAAATTTTTTTTTATTGATTTCTTACAGTGAGGAAGGAAGAGGGATAGAGAGCTAGAAACATCGATGAGAGAGAAACCAACTGCCTCCTGCATACCCCCCATGGGGGATGTACCCACAACCAAGATACATGCCCTTGATTGGAATTGAACCTGGGACCCTTCAGTCCGCAGACCAACGGTCCCTCCATTGAGCCAAACCGGTTTTGGCCACTCTGGTTCTTTATCCAGAGGATTCCTCTAAGTCGCCTGGGCAGCCTGGCCCCTGGCAGTCTAGTTCTGTACCCGGTACAGCCATGGGTCACCCTGTCTGCCACTCCCCTTGACCACCCTGTTGGGGAAGCAGGCAGCCATCTGAAAACAGACACGCGCCACCCCTCGAGGAAAATGTTCCTCCCTTATGTGGGGAGCATTGCAAAGGGCCACTCCGCGTGGCCTGGATAAAATGCTTTCCTTACAGAACCATCTCAGGGGCAGCAACCGTCCATCTAATTAAGGCTCCAAAGCCCGTGTCACCCATGGCAGCAAAGGATGGGACGCCGCCACAGAGGCCACTTTCTCCCCGAAGGCAGGCTCTTTGTGCTGGAGCCTCCCTCGGTGGGAAGCACACAGGGAGAGAGCGCAGCTCTGGGCTCTCCCATTCCGGGGAGCGGCGGTGTGTGTGTGTGTGTGTGTGTGTGTGTGTGTGTGTGTGTGTGAGAGAGAGAGAGAGAGAGAGAGAGAGAGAGAGCGAGAGAGAGAGAGAGAGAGAGAGAGAGAGAGAGAGAGAGAGAGAGGGGCCTGCAGGGGAGGAGATGGCCTTGTGTCTCTTTCTCAGGGACACACAAACCCAGCCTCTCTCCTTGTAGCAGCTCCATCCCCACACACATCCCCCTTCCTGCCCAGACCTGTGGCTATTTCCTCTCGGATTTCTCGGTTCAGGGTGTGGACGTTGGTACAAGCCAAACAGATCCTTCCCGCCCTCAATCAATCCAGAGGAGGCGTGGAGGGGCCCTCATAAATATCTAATAGCCACCTCTGGGTAACACTTAGCCAGCTTCACGCCCTGAGAGGGAAGCTGTTCTGAGGGTCTCCGGTTGTCAGATGGTAAAGGAGCCCCGTGGAGGCGGTGGAAAGGGAGGGGGTGATGCGTTTCACGTGGCTTTTCTTCGGCCCACTCTTTCATCAGCTATTGATTTGATTGCAAAAGCCTTTAGTCGGGGCAGGAATTCCACTGGTAACAATTAAATTTTCAAGAGATGGGCTTGGAGGAGGAATGAGGGGGCCGGGGGCGGGAGGGGCTGCCCGGGCAGTGGGCTCCTCGGATGGTAATGACTCTGAGACTTACATGAAATGAACAGAAATGAGATGTATGGTTATGGAAGAGCCTCCTTTCCGGGAGAGGAGCCATTGGAGGATAACGATCGGGGATGATGGGTCACCGGAGCCCTTTAACTGCTCGCCCGCTGCCTGGCTGACCGCTGGGCGGGGTGCGGTCCATCCAGGACATTGTGTGGGTTCCGATACCCGATTTTCTGCATCCCACGGCGGAGTGGGCCAGGGCTGGGATCTGGTTCTTCCAAAGCGAGGTTTACTGAGACGAACAGTTCTTGCAAAGTGTGCAGCAATGAACTGTTTCCCCCTGTTTATCTCGGTTTCTGTCTAAGAGACCTTCCCCCCATTTCTGTGGGATCTAATTGGAAGGTAGCTTCAGCGTTTCCTTCCCACACGGGCCCCAGCGATGCTCAAACATTTCCTTGCTCTGCACGTGCCTGATCCCCCGGCAGAGGCAGGGGCCGCTCAGAGCACAGCAACGGTTAAGACAATAGCGTGCAGCTCCTGCCGCTGAGCGATGGGCTCTTTTCTGTCTTCCTTCGGAAACAGGCCTATGCTCATGTGCTTCCCGCTCTCCGGCGGACTCCAGCCTGGCTGCCCCGCCCGTTAGCCCGGGGTCCGGGGGAAAAGGGAGCAATGGGGTGCGGAGTGGCAGGAGGACCGCAATCGGGCTGCACGTGATGAGGAGCTGACAGGGAAGAGTTAAAGCCCCGTCTATTGTGTGAGGTGCACTCAGTGCGAGGAAACTGGGGCGCGTATGTGTATCCACCGGGGGCCAGCCGTTTGATTGCACTGCCTGCCGCCTGGCACGGGAGTGAGAGCGTAGCTGTGTTTATAGCGGGAGGTTGGATCGTGTTCTCTTTTGCAGGAATCCAAGCCCATCGGATGACCACATGTGTCAAACACAAGGCCCGCGGGCCAAATCCAGCCCGCCAGGCCTTGCAATGTGGCCCGCACCGCGCTGTCATCACTGCACTCCGCTGTCAGTTTATGACATTATCAGTTTATGACTGTTCAGTAAACCATTCGGCCCGCGATTTAGGCTGGATTTTAGATTTTGGCCCCTTCTCTGATTGAGTTCGACACCCCTAATGTAGGCAGACAAAGCCCGGGCTCCGAAGGGGTGTTGGTGGAGTGAATGCCAGGCTATCCCCTGGGTTTTGGCGTCAGAGTGGTGTTGGTGCCGTGTGCCACCCTCTGGGGGGGCGGCCCATGTTCCTTGGGAGAGAAATGTGAGCGGAGTCTCCTGTCGCTTTGTGCCGTGGGTGTTTTTTTTTTTTCTACGTTTCACTCGGTCTCACCCAGGAAAGCGTGGCTGCTGTAGAGACTGGGCAGACTCCTGGACGATGTCCCTGGCAGTCACCACTCCCAGGTCTCTCAGTGCCTGATTGGCCTATGAATCCGCCACGGGCCTGTGACTTTTGTGCACGTTCCCAGGGTAAATAATTCAGGTAGCACAGGGAAAGCTAGGTTTTTGTTTTGTTTTGTTTTTTTACACATAAATATTAAAGGGTCTGTTTTAAATGCTTGTGGTGCCACAATGCCCACCGGGGAGTAGAGGTGAGATGGCCAAGGTTGCACTGATGATGGGGGTGGGGGCGGGTTTCAGTTCTCAGGGGCTGTGCAGGGAAGTGGCAGGAGGCTGAGCGGATCTGCTGATGTCCACCGCCTCCCCAGAGGCGATGCTATTTTAAGTAGAAGCGCCTCACAGGGTAGTTAGGTGTAACTACCTAACTCATTGCCAGGGGCCAAGGCAACCTCGCTCAGGTGGGGGCGGGGGTCCTGCTTCTGGATCCACAGGCGAGTGCTCTGGGTCCACAGATCTGTTTTAAACAGTGCGCTCTGGAGATCGAGGTGGGACGCAGACCCTCTGCTGGGGTGAGGCAGCAGTCGTAATAATAACATCACAGTTATAAGAGTGATATAATTGTTTTTATTTTAAAACCGCAAACGATATTTTGGAATACTGTTTTTATTTTTATTTTTTAATGTCTTTGACAAGAATAATCAGGTAAGCTTTGTGGTAGATGAGAAAGAATGCTATTTTGCAAAAGACTGGACTATAAATACATACGTAATAATTCTGCTCTAGCGCCTATTTTCAAACCCAGAATTTGTTCCAGTGCCATTGGTATCTGAGGAAGCCGTGTGAACACAAAGTGAATCTCATTTATGTTGGCTTATGTGTGATCTCGTCAGAGAGAAAGGCTGGGTGAATGCAGAAAACTACCGCCCTGAGCCAGGGCTCATAGGCCGGCCTCAGGGAGAACCGTACCCCCAACACCCCCCCACCCCTCTGTGGACCCTCACAGGAGTTTCACTCATTTGGGATCTTAACCAATAACAAGGATCTGTTCCCCTCCTTTAAAAAAAAAACAAACAAAAAACTTTATTCACATCTTATAATTAATGGACGATGACAGAAAAAAAATGCTTCTGGAATTCTACTGTCTTGGGACGGCAACTGTAATGTAAATGCTGCTTTGTAACCAGGGCTATAATGGATATCTAAGTTTCCCTGCCTCAGTGACAACCACTAATCTTTATTAGTTCTCAAGCGCAGAACAAATTAATAGATTTTATTGTTGTTCCCACAGCTTCACCATTCCACAAGCAATACATTTCTGTAGGCATGATTCATGGCCGCAAAGCAGAGGAGAGCAAGGAAGCTATCTGCAATAAAGAGATAAGTCTGGGGTCTGGCTACGGCTGGGGATCGCTCGGTGGCGTGCCCAGGGGGATAGCCCACACTGTGGTGAAGATGTCCCATCTTTCCAGAGTCAGCCTTTACTCAAGGCTAAGGAATCACCTGTTATTAAGAAACTAGAGGCCTGATGCATAAAATTGTGCAAGAGTAGGCCTGCCTTCCCCCAGCTGCTGGCACTGGCTTCCCTCTGGCACCTGGTACCTGAGCTTCCCCCTCAGCTCCGGCTTCGTCCCGAAGGTCGTCCGGAAGGATGTCCGGTCTAATTAGCATATTATGCTTTTATTATTATAGATGTAAAATGGAAGCTTTTCACTCAAATGAAATACATAGCGAACCCGATATACAACCATTTTTGGAAACTGCATGGGCAATCGTAGCTGGCAGAGCCTGGGGGAGCATGGCCCCTCCCCTCCCTTGGGGAAATGCTTGCCACGCTCTGGCGATACAGGAAAGGCACATGCCTCAAGTGTCTGCCCGCTGCCTCAGTGCACCACGCGTGATGAGCCACACCTGTGCACAGGTGCCTGGTGCCACCACTTCCCTCCTTTCCAGACAGCCTCCCTCCTCCACTTCACAGGAACTCACCAGCAGGAAGCAACCTTACCAAGTCCACAGCATTATGATGGTATAATGCCATATATGTAATATATGCATATGCGTTATTGTGCATATGATTTCTTAACCACCTACCTAATGTACGCACTGCTGTTTTTCATAGGCTCTCTTTTCTAATTTTTACCACGTCGCTGATGAAGGTTGTGCCCCCACCTCATCTCCTCCATAAACCCGATGGCTTTATCGTGTGATTGTGCGGTGATATTTAGGAGCCATATGCCGCATTCTGATAGGACTGGCTGTGTTTGTTGCAGTCATTCAGCAGAGACTAACATTTCTCTCTCATTTAAAAAACGTGTTTCTGAGTTCATTAGAGCCTCTTTTAATGCTTCACTAATTTAAGATAAAGTAATATTCACCATCATATGAATATTTAGCTTTGTGAAATCACAGATCTCTTCATATTAAATAATCTCAATAAATGTTTGTTGAAATGATTTAAATTGGTTTATTCACTGGTTAAATAATAGAACCTGTAATTAGGGATGCTAAGATTCCTGCCTCATATCTATTCATGCTCACCACACACATCCCCATGAGTGTTCCTGATTTTATTTGTAGAAATAAAATTCTATGGAGACGGTATTTCCAAGGGTCCGGTTTAATAACGATACACGCAAAGCAAGATTTTAATGAAAACAAGGTTGAAGGAGCAATTTACTTCCTTTCTCTTTGGTTTGTAAATGTTATTAGTCACAGCTTACTCTAGGAGTGGATTTATCAGAAACCCTTAGCATGCTTCTTCCTCTGTTTCTTTCATTCTTACCTAAGAGTTGGCAGATCTGATTGTCAAGGGCAGTTCAAGGGATTATGTGACCAACTCCTTCATATGTGGCTGATGAACAGATATTGTTCTCTGTTGGTTTTCAGTTCACTCACAAGTCCCTTCTTTCAGAAGAAGAAAAAGAAACTGCAATGAGTATAAAAATTCCCAATATTCCCCCTCCCATAGGGGAGATCTATGTATTCAATTCCTGAGCAAGAAGCAATTTTAAACAGATATTTCCACTGGTTGGCTTCTGAATTTAAGTTGGATGATTCTCTTCCTCTGAGGTTGCACCAAGTTGAGCTTAGGGCATTCCTGGAGCAGACTGGAATGTTCTGTTTGGTGGAAGAGTTTCTTGGAAGAGATGTCATAAAAAAAGTGTGCATTCAGCCCTAGCTGGTTTGGCTCAGTGGATAGAGTATCTTGGCCTGCAGACTGGAAGGTCACGGGTTTGATTCTGGTCAAGGGTGCATACCTAGGCTTGATCCCTGCCTCCAATCATGTGTCTCTCTCATGTGGCTGAGTCTCTCTCTGTCTCTCCCTGTCCCTTCCACTCTCTCTAAAAATCAATAGAAAAATATCCTCGGGTGAGGATTAACAACTACAACAAAAGTGTGCATTCACTGTCAGTGAATTTTGAAACATTCAAAAATATTTATGTGAGATTTTATACTTAAAATTAAATTAAAAGCCCTAAAATATTTTTGAAATTAAAAAAAAAAAACTTTTGTTTTTGGGTAAATTTATTTTCTGGTAGTTTTCTGCCATTGTTCTGATTTATTTCTTCCTTTTTGGCTAGTGTAATTTTTTTTGTATAGCTTCTATGCTGATTCCTTTTAAATTACTGCTCCTATTTGCAAGACATTCCTGTCATGGAGAGGCCAGAATCATGGCTCCTAGGAATTCTCCTTATGCCATAGGGTAGTGTGTGAGAGAAAATTCTTTTACTCCTCACTGCTCAGTTGGCAGCATTTGGTAATCACAGGCCTGTTGACAATCTGACTTTCTTCTGCATCACCTCATGGACAGATGGCCTCCTACAAATATGGCTGGTTTGTGTCATTCTTTGTTCAGATTCATCTATTCTGCACCTGATTGAATGAAGCTGGGGAGGATTGTTCCCCCAAAGGGAAGCCCCCAAGCTGTTGGTCGGAGAGAGGGATTGATTGGAGGAAGGCACTCAAATATGTCTCTAATAGTCACATAACTTGGAACTAATTATACACTAACTCTAAAGATAATTCTCCAAATTAGCTTATTTAATGTTTTCCACTGCACCACACTGGAACTTTGTTAGAATGGTCATCACATGGAAAAGGGACTGATAGTTCCGGAAATGCCTTTCCCCCTTGTCATCCATCCCACGGGAGAAGAGCTGAACGTGGGACAACCAGAGGAGTGTGGGTCTGAAGGAGTGTGGGACCAGGGGAGGTCACCACACCTGCACCCTGAGCCCCGTGTTTGCATGAATGAAGGGTGAGCTGTCTTCTGTCTCATCAGGACCTCGGGACAGACATAAATGCGAGGACAATGGGATATCCAGGGGTCTGGGAATTAAAGAATGGCAGGCCATTTTAATTGCCAAATCAGTCTTGCTGCACAGACTTGAGGAATCGAATGTCTCCCTGGCCTTTCTCTCTTAACGTCTGCGCCTTGCATTTCAGTTAGCGCCAGGCGTCTCTCCTTAAAAAGAGAACGTACCTATTACTAACCTGCCCTGGGTTCATGTGATAAACACCTGATAAAGTTGTGCTAAGGATTAAAAAAATAGAGAGTCCTAATATCCACAATCAAAACAACATACATTGAAGAAACCTGTAAGCAATGATCTCACACGTTTGGAAAAGACTAACGGTAGGCAGTGGGTGTCCAGAAATCTCAAACAAATGTCCTCAGCCTGGTTTGTTAACGTGCTGGGCAATCTTCTCTCCCACAGACGCCAGAGGGAAAGACCCGCAGATAAAATCACCCGGCAATCGAGGGGCAATCACACCAACATTGTGCCGGATAATGGCCGCATAGGCCCGCAGGTGGGGTACCTTATTGACTGCGAACTCCGAGGGCCCACGCACAGATACCAGCAGGCGGGTACCAGCGAGCAGTCGGAAGACAGGCAAATAGATGAAGTGGAGACAGAGTCTGGGAAAAAGACCCTTATTGTCGTGGCCACGTAAGTGGAGAATTTCCCCTTGCTTTCACCCGCAGAGCAGTCATGGACTCATTCTTCCTCCAGCCATGGTTGGGCCACGTCCACGGTCTACACCCGCGGTTTCCAGTCATTGCTGCACAGTGCAATCACCCCGGAGGCTGTGAAAACCGCTGACATCTAGTCTGCACCCTGGGAGAGTCGGATTTATTTGGCCTGGGTGGGGTGCAGGAACTGTTCAGCTTTACACCCCCTTCCCCATTCCTCTCCCCCCCCAGATGATTCCATTGTGGAGTCAGGGTCGGGCAGCACTAGCCCATTGGTATCTTGCAGTGTAGCTGTTCTTGGGCCTGGAGAAGTGAAGCTTAACCTTGGCGGCATGTTAGAAACCCCTGCACAGCTGGTAAAACAGCCATGTTCAGGGCACATCCCTGACCAATGATCTCAGAGTCTCTGGAGCTGAACCCCAGGAATTGTTTAAAATCCTCCCTAGATGATTCGCCGTGCAGCTGGGGTCATGGCCCCCTGATGTAGGGCGGAGTGGGGCCTGCAGGACTCAGTCCAGTGTGAGGACCTCTAGCCACGGAGAATGTACCTCAAGCAGATGTGGTGGTGCCTCTAGCAAGAGAGCGGGCACGGCAAGTCCTTTCACTTCTGTCCAGGAACTGAGGTCTGAAAGCCTCATTGTCCTCCACCGGAGGCCTCCTACCTTTCGTCTCCTTTCACTTTGAGCTTCATGCATGCGTCCTTGCATCGGAAGAAAGAATTCTACAGCTCAGACACACTTCAAACATGGCAGAATTAGACAATTTCTGAAATGGTCTCCAAGCTCCCTCCAGTACCACCATTTGAAAATTCTGGATCTCAGAACTGGCTCTGAGGCTCCTGGCAGAGAAGCACAGGTTCTCTGTGCCATGATTCCCGGGCAGCCCTCTTGTCCTCATCTGTGACAGCATTACCTGGGAGCTTGTAAGAAATCCTGCCTCTCAGGCCACACCCCAGACCTCTGAGCCAGACTCTGCATTTCAGTCAGATCCAAGTAATTTGTATACACAAAGGACTGGCAGGATCTGCAAGGCTCAGACCCGCATGGTCAGACTGCATAGAGTGTAACTCTCAAGGCTAAGCTCAAGGAGGAAATGCTGGTGTTTTCTAATTTTCTCTCCAGGGCAGATTTATTTGCCATGTGATACACTGAGGAGCAACCCCAGGGCTGGCCTCCATCCCGGAAGGAGGTCTCATGTGTGTGTGTGTGTCTGTGTGTGTGTGCTGCGTGTTGTGGGCGGGGTAGAGATACGTGCGAAGAAGCTCTGCTCTTACTTCTACGTTTGACCTCCATCTAACGGATTGCTTTTGTGCCGGTGGCCCGTGTGCGTGACCGGCGCTGCTGAGTCAGGGAGTGCTGGGAGGGGAGAGGGCGCGTGGCTGCTGCTGGTGGCATCTGCAGTGGTGACCCGTGGCCTCCATGGAGCACAGAGCAGTGGTTGCCATGGTAACTGCTGTGCTTGGTCAGGGGTGACCGGCTGAGCTGCGGGAACTGGACTGCGGCCCCTCCCAGGGTCCTCCCGTCCCTGACACAGCCGCACCGTGAGGTCTGGCCCCTCTCGCGTGGGAATTGGGCTGCAAGGCAGAGGGGGCCTCCTCCTTCCTTGCTTTGCTGTGTGTCCTTCACTGGGGAAACCAGGAGAACCAAGCCCTGAAATGCGGAGAGATGACTAGGAAGTTGGCAGCATTCTGTGCTAAGCATGAGGAACATGGAGCACATGCAATCATAGGAGCTAAAAGCACACGGGAGCGGCTCCCTCCGTCCCCATCCCAGAACTCGTGCTTCAGAGCTCATCGAGATGGGAGCTCAGGGGGGCTATGAGATCACCTCCGCTAAGCCCCTCCTTTTACAGACGAGTCTGAGGCCCAGAGGGCTCAGTGCATTGCTCAGGACCACACAGCAATGAGTAAAGGATGAGTGTGTGCTCGGTAGACGTTTATGGGCTCAGGGTACCTTATGCCTAGCACAGTGCTCTTCCTGACACCACCCATGGCCTGGCCATGTGTGTTCTCTGCGACTCCGTGTTTCCCAGGCAGAAGGCAAAGGCACCTGTCCTCTGCTCGGTGGCGTGGCCCTCGGAGTGGCACTGACCTAGATTCCAACCCTGGGCGGGGACTCATGAATAGTGGCCTTGGGTTAAGGTATCTTCCTGCCCCGAGTCCATACGTATAAAATGAAATTAATAGGAGCAATAACCTCTGGCACACAGGGGGTGGATTTCCTGTCTGTGAAGTGCCTGGCAGAGTCTGTGTTCAGTAACCATCCGTTTTCCTTCCTGCCCTCCGCTGCAGCGGAAGGACCTTCTCTCCACTAGTATGTACCTGACCTAATTGCTGTGAAAAGTTTATAATATCGAGTGAAGTGCACGTTTTAAATGCATGTCATTAGTGTGTGATCCAGACAATGATGAAGGGAGAGGCAGAGAGCAAACGGACGGGAGCCTCTGCACCTCCGGCCGCCTGCGGCTCCCGTGACAATAGATGCTGCCTGAAAGCACAGCCATGAAGCCACACAGAGACATACCCACAGCTCAGAGAGGGGTGAATAGAGGGTATTGAGTTTTAGTCAAAGAGAATTATTCTGCTATTATATAAAAGGCCTAGCAGAGCCTCATTTAGAATATCGTTTTCAACTCTTACCACTTTGGCGTAAAAAGGATATTGCAGCAATGGTGATGGTGACGCCAGAGTCACTCAGGGACTCAGGGAACTGGTCAGATGGAATAGCCAAAGGATCCGGGCTTGTATTGATTTATAGAAAGCACGAAGGGTGATGTCACGGAGGCGCAGGCGCCCTTTGGAAGAATGTGAAGAGTCTCTACCGCATTCGTGCTTCTGTGAGAAGGGACGTTGCAGGGGGTGGAAGTTCAGTTGTGGGTACCACAGAAGCAGGTTCCCAGGATATTCCGGAGCATCATGTACATGGCATGTTACTTTCCTAGGGCTGCTGTGACGAAATGTCACACACAGGGTGGCTGGAAATAACACATTTATCTCTCACAGTTCTGGATGGTGGAAGTTCAAAATCAAGGTACTGGCCGGGCCAGGCTCTCTCTGAAGGCTCTAAGGCAGTGGATGGCAAACTGTGGCTCGCGAGCTTCATGCGGCTCTATGGCCCCTTGAGTTTTTAGCAAAGGCCAGCTTAGGAGTGCCCTAATTAAGTCAATAACAATGTACCTACATATGTAGTCTAAGTTTAAAAAAATTGGCTCTCAAAAGAAATTCAATCGTTGTACTGTTGATATTTGGCTCTGTGGACGAATGAGTTTGCCGACCACTGCTCTAAGGCACAGTCCTCCCTTGCCTCTTCTGGAGCCTGCATAGTGCCAGCACTCCTGGCACTCCTTGGCTTGTTGCCACATCCTTCTGATCTTTGCCTCCATCTTCAAATGACTCCTTCCTTGTGTCTGTCTATCTGTGTGTCTTTTTCCCGTCCTTCTGAGGACACCACTCACATTCGATGAAGGGTCCACTCTACTCCAGTATGACTTCATGGTAACTAATGACATCTACAGCAATGACCCCATTTCCCCAAGCAATCACGTGGTGAGGTTCCAGGGGTAGGACTTGAATATATAGTGTATTGCAAGGAGTGGGAGGCACAACTCAACTTACGACCCATAGAAAACAATTCGCAGGGTTGCTGATGGAAAATTACCTTCAGCTACCAGGATGGTTAAACACAGAGATTTCTGACCTCAGGATTTTTTTTTTAACGTCAAATGTGGTTGTTTTTTTTTAATTGAAAAAAAAAACTGTAGTTAAATAAGATAATAAGTGAATTTACCATCTGAACCACTTTCTGAGTGCACAGCACACAGTAGTGTTGCTCTGTGGAAAATATGGGGTTTTGAGGGTCTTGGGTAGACCCTGTAGGCCACAACCCAGTCCTACTGCCCTGCCCTGTGCTGGGTGTTTCTGCATCTCTGCATCCTCTGTTCTCTGAGTCCAAAGTCCGGTGTGCATTTCAGTGTCACCAAATCCGTTTCTCCTTCACCACTGCTTCAGTGCAAGAACCGGGAGGTCAGACCCTCAGTGCTAAGGTGGGAACCCTGTCATAGACCAAAACGGGGAGGCCCAGTAAGCCCTGCCCTCCCGGCTCCTCTTCCCTAGCCTCTCCCTCTCCAGCAGTTCTGTGGCATTGGGGGTCTGAACCCCTCAGTGACCTGTCCATGACACCTCTTGGCACTCCTCCCCTCAAAGCTCGGGTCCAAGTGTTGGCACTCTTTTATTATTATTTTTTAAAGTATATTTTATTGATATTTTACAGAGAGGAAGGGAGAGAGATAGAGAGCTAGAAACGTCGATGAGAGAGAAACATCGACCAGCTGCCTCTTGCACACCCCCTACCGGGGATGTGCCCGCAACCAAGGTACATGCCCTTGACCAGAATCGAACCTGGGACCTTTCAGTCCTTAGACGGATGCTCTACCACCGAGCCAAACCGGTTTTGGCGGCACTCTCTTTTAAAGCCCTAACCAGAGAAGGGGTGCCGGGGTTTGTAAGTGAGTCTCCCTTGCAGTGTGGATAGAGCTAACCTCGCTTTCAGAGCAGCCTAAAGCCAGCATAATCCTGGCCGCCTGGAGCCTGCCTTCCCGGTGCTGTGACAGAGCACATCCGTGCACAGCACTTGCTGACACAGGGGATGCGAACAGGAGGCGGCTGCTAGGAGCTGGGAGCGCGGCAGAGAATAGTGCAGCGCGATGCATTATTTTTACGTGGATAATTAATACCAGAGCAACAATATAACGATAGAGAGCCGCTGTGAGAGAACTGTCGGCTTCCTCACTCATTTATTCTTCTCTCACCAAATGGATGCACCAGTCGGCGCCTTTCTAGATCCACACGGATGATGAAACTGCAAACAAGTTTCATTTAAATAATGGGCAAATCTCCCAATTAGTCAAAGCCTCATCTTCACGCCTTAAAAACGACACACTGCTCCGTTTGCTAAAAAGCTAAAGAAGGGGAAAACCCCAAATGCAAATGTTGATGGGAAGAAATGCAGATGCACAGATTCTACTGTGCGTTCATCTAGGGTGAGATTTACAAAGCCAGCAATTGTCATGAAGATTCGTTGGTCAACATTTAAGGCCTAATTTAAAAAATACATTTTTTGATGGTTATATTCCTAGAGTGTTTGCATGTTTTGACTCTTGGAATATTTTAACTTCTTTGTAAAATAAAAGAGGAGTTTTCCATAAAGGAGCAGGTGTGGCTGATATAAATAAGTAGGCATTTAAAAATAAATATCTTAACATGAATTTATTGTCTATATGTTTAAACGTCTCTGCTGCTGATGAAGATAAAATGATTTCTCTGCTGGATAGCTATTTGTGTTCTGGTTTAGAAATCATTCGTAAACATGCAATGACTCAACATGTTCCTCATTACTCCTTTATGGGTCCAGCCAGCATTTACTGAGCACCTATTATGGAGCAGGTGCCCTGCAAGGAACTTAGCAACAAACCAATGCCATCTCCAAGGGGACACACGCACCGAAGCCACTGTGATGTAACTGCGTTGGCCCATTCTCTCATGTGTGGTGCTTCTCCAGTAGTAATGTCACTGGTCGGCAAACCACAGCTCTCGAGCCACATGCAGCTCTTTGGCCCCTTGAGTGTTCTAACACCACTTCTTCAAAATGGACTCACCCAGGCCGAAAACCGACTTCTGCGCCTGGGCCACGAAGTTTCAATCACACTGTATGTGAGCTCCCACACGTGGTATTTTGTAGAAGAGCTACACTCAGGGGGCCAAAGAGCCGCATGTGGCTCACGAGCCACGGTTTACTGACCGCTGATAATGTAAATCTCCCCGACAGCTTGTTAAATGCAGATTCCCAGTCAGTCAATGGTCTTTATTTACTTTCTCTTCTGAAAGAACCCCCTTCAGCAATACAAATAATTCTGGTTTGGTGGTGATGAACCCCTTTAGCTTTTTATTTTTATTTTTATTTATTAGTGAAGCTCTTTATCTGACCTTCGATTCTGAGTGATAGCTTTGCTGGATAGATTATCTTTGGCTGTAGGTTCTTACTATTCATCACCTTGAATATTTCTTGCCATTCCCATCTGGCCTGCATGGTTTCTGTTGAGAAGTCAGCTGACAATCGTATAGGTGCTCCTTTATAGGTAACTACCTGCTTTTCTCTTGCTGCTTTTAATATTCTCTCTTTGTCTTTTGCTCTTGGAATTTTAATTATGATGTGTCTTGGTGTGGTCCTCTTTGGATTCCTTTTGTTTCGAGTTCTGTGCACTTTCTGGACTTGTAAGTCTAATTCTTTCACCAGGTGGGGGAAGTTTTCTGTCACTATTTCTTTCAGTATGTTTTCGATATCTTGCTCTCTCTCAAAAAATACTGATTTCAGAGAGAGGAAGGGAGGGGGAAAGACAGAAACATCAATGATGAGGGAGAATCATTGATGTCTGCCTCCTGCTTACCCCCCACTGGGGATCAAGCCAGCAATTAGGGGGTGTGTTCCAACTGGGCATCAAACTATGACCTCCTGGTTGATGGGTTGATGCTCAACCACTGAGCCACACTGGCTGGGCCAGTTTGATTTTTTAAATTTAGTTAAACTATGGATCAATGGCAGAAGGATTCCTTGTGATAGATTTCAAAATTCTCTGCTATCATGAAATAAAAATGTCAAATGCCCAGAGGAGATAAAAGGATGAATAAACTGATAGATTATTTGTAGTGATCTGCAAGCTCATTATTAATATATATAATCATGGGTAATGCATATTATGAAAAGATAAGGGTTAAAATTTTCATTCTGTTGACTCAAGAACCAGATGATAAACTACAATCACTTAAGAAAGAATATTATTTTTCAAAAAACCTTCTCTGTGTTTTCTTAACAAACTGGCTTTTAAGGTTTATCCTTTTATTTAAAAAAAAAAAACAAAAAACAAACCACCAACAACAAACCCAACAACACACAAAACCATTTTTTAAAAAGAGGGAGAAAGAGAATCACAGCCTCTGATAGATTGCCCAGTAGAGAATTATTTATATGAAAAATCCTGCCTAAGCATAATTTTTTTGAGATGACATGTACTTTCAAAACACAGTATGATTGCATCTTGAATGTAAAAGTAACTCTCTGATTTATTTATTTATTTGTTTTTTTGCTGACACCAAGAGACAGAGAACCTGCTGATGTAACATGGGTGGTAGTTGGCTCAATCAATCCTGAAGCCTATAAATCCATGTGATATACAGTATGCTGTACAGTACTGAGGAAAATATCAATGATTTATGTAATTGAAAATTTGAGCAATACAATTTTACTTAATTATGTTTATTTTTCTTCTCTGAAGCCTGCCTCTCTTATGACTGGGGGCTAGTTATGATTCTCAAAATGCTGCTTTTTCTTCCACCATGTTCCCTCTTTGAGTACAATTTTGGGTCTATTCGTGTGTTTTTTAAAATATATATTTTTATTGATTTCAGAGAGGAAGGGAGAGGGAAAGAGAGATAGAAACATCAATGATGAGGGAGAATCATTGATCGGCTGCCTCCTGCACAACCCCTACTGAGGATCGAGCCCGCAACTCAGGCATGTGCCCTGACTGGGAATCAAACCTGGGACCCTTCAGACCACAGGCCGATGCTCTATCCACTGAGCCAATCCAGCTAGGGCTGGGCCTACTAGTTTTATCTTTGAGGTCCACTGAGTGTGAGAGCACTGCAAAGATTCTTGATGAACAAACCTCTAGCACTTGGTACTCAAGAGAAAAACACAGATAAAAGGAGGCCAGTGAGTCAGTCCCTGAGATTATTCTTATTTCAAGCAAGTCCCAGCCTTAATCTCTCCATCAATGCACGTTCTCATTGTGCATGATCTTTTACGTTAGGAAGAATACTGTTGTTGCTCCTCCTCTCATGCAGAGCGATCGGGCACCATGAATGCTTGTTGAATGAATAAATTCCTCTCCGTTGAAGTCTATGTACCCCTGACAGAAAAACCGTTCTAAAATGTTGCTTTTATCACATCACTTCCTGTTTCCAAAACTCAGAGACCTCACTTCACCCAGAGCCCACTTATCATTTGGGATTTTTTGCAATTTGGCCTCACCTCTGATTTTCTAGCTTCATCACCTGCCCTCTGCTCCCCTCTGTACCCAACATCGGCTGCTCACAGACCCTGGAAGGGAAATGGGTACCAAATGCTGTAGAGGAAGTCTTCTCACCTTGCTCTCACTTACTGATAGCAGCTGGGTTCTCCAATCTATCCCCACTGCTTCTGGGAAACTTTGTCATAAGCTTCCTACTCATTAGTAGCCCACACCAACCTGTAAATGGTCTCTACTGCCTTCCTTTGAAGTCATATCAGCACTCCCCGCGTTGTCTTATTCCTTCATTTTCCTATGATATTTATTGGGCAGGTTGTGTAAAAGTTTTGCCCTGCTCTCAAAGGCAGGGGGTCTTATAATATTTTGGATCCCCAACGGAGTCAGGCACAAAGATATGTGTTATGGGCTGAATTGTGTCTCCTTAAGAGCCATATCCTCTGAATATGACCTTATTGAAAATAGGGGTATTTCAGATAAGTAGAAGTTAGAAGTGTGGGCCCCTAACCCAATGTGATTGGTGACCTTTTAGAAAAGGAAACTGGGAAACAGAGGCACATATTTGGGGGGAATTAGAAAATTTGAAATAAGAGAAGAGAGTGCCAAAAATTGCCAGGACCCACCTGAATCTCTGAGGGAGGCACAGGACAGAGCCCTCCGAAGGAACCGGCTCTCATAATGAAACGTGGATCTTAGATTTCTAGCTTCTAGAATTGAGGCACAATACATTTTGTTGTTTAAGTCACCCAATCTGTGCTTTAAGATAGCCCTGGGAAATTAATACCACGTGTCTAATGTTCATTAAATCAAAATGAAAGAGAGGGGCAAAGGGCTTGCTGTGGACTTAAAAAAAAACAAGAAAAAAAAAAAAAGAAAAAAAAAACATTTATCAAAACAAGTTTTAAAAAGTTGACTTATTTTTAGAGCAGTTTGGAGTTCACAGCAGAATTGAGAGGAAGGTTCAGAGATTTCCCATACTCCCTGCCCCCACACGCACAGAGCCTCACTCACTATGAACATCCTGTATCAGTGGTGGATTGGTTACAACTGAGGAAAGTGAATTGACACCTCACCATCACCCAAGGCCATAGCTTACCTTAGGCTCACTCTTAGTGGTGTACTTCCTATGGGTGTTGATAAGTGTATGACATAGATCCACCCTTACAGCACCGGGCAGAGTATGTTTCCTGTCGTAAAAATCCCCCATGCTCTGTTTATCCCTCTCCTCCCCCAATCCTCATAACCACCCATCTTTTTACTATCTCCATTGTTTTCCATGTAATTGAAATCATATAATATATAGCCTTTTCAGATTGGCTTCTTTCACTTAGTAATATGCATCTGATTATGTCGTTTCATGATTTGGAAGCTCAATTCTTTTTAGCACTGAGTAATAAGTATTCCATTGTCTAGATATACCACTATAGGACATTATCCATTCACCCACTAAAGGAGCTCCTATAAACATGCATGTGCATGTTTTTGTGGGGACATAATTTTTCAACTCTTTTGGGAATATACCAAGAAGTGTGGTGGCTGGATTGGATGGTAAAAGTATATTTAGTTTTGTATGAAACTGTGAAACTGTCTCCCAAAGTGGCTGTGCCATTCTGCCTTCCCACCAGCAATGCGTGAGAGTTCCTGTCCCATATCCTGGCCAGCATTTGGTGTTAGGATTTTCATTATTCCAACAGGTATGTAGTGGTATTTTGAATTTAAATATGTATTTCTCCAGTGACAGATGTATGCCTTCTTTGGTAAAATGTGTGTTCAGGTCTTTTTCCCATTTTTAAAATTGGGTTGTTCATTTTAGTATTGCTGAGTTTTAAGAGTTCTTTGTATATCTTGGATAACAACACTCTATCAGATGTGTCTTTTGCAAAAAATTTCTCCCAGTCTGTGGTTTGTCTTCTCGTCCTCTTCACAGTCTTTTGCAGAGCAGGTATTTTTTAATTTATGAAGCCCAGGGTATCAATTATTTTCTTCAAAGATCATGCCTTTGGAATTTTGTCTAAAAAGTCATCACCCTACCCAAAATTAATATCACTTCTAAGTGATATTCTAGGAGTTTCATCGTTTTGCATTTAGGTTCATGATCCATTTTGAGTTAATTATTGTGAAGAGTGTAAGGTCTGTGTCTCGGTTAATTTTTTTTTTTTTTTGAATGTGACTCACCCACTGTTTCAACAGTTTTTATACGTTGAAAAAAATCTTTGCTCCTTTATTAAAGATTGGTTGAATATATTTATATGGGTCTATTTCTGGGCTCTCTTCTTTGTTCCCTTAATTTATTTGTGTCTTCTTTTGCCAGTACCACACTATCTTGATTACTGTATTTTTAATGAATTGAGTTTTGAAGTCAAGTAGTGTCAGTCCTTCAAATTTATTTTTCTCCATTAATATTATGTTGGCTATTCTGGATCTTTTGCCTTCTCTTTATATAAACACTAGAGGCCCAGTGCACAAAATTTGTGCACTCAGGGTCATGGGGGAAGGTGTCCCTCAGCTCGGCCTGTGCCCTCTAGAAGTCTGGGAGCCCTTGGGGGATGTCTGACTGATGGGGAGAGACCTAAACTGGCAGTCAGACATCCCAGGGGGGAGAGTGGTCCTTAAGCACTACGATGGAGGCAGGAGAGACTTCTACCACCGCTGCTGCACTCACCAGCCATGAGCCCAGCTCAGGGCTTCTGGCTGAGCAGCGCTCCCCTCTGTGGGAACATACTGGCCATCAGGGGGCAGTTCCTGGTTGTTCTACTGTTCAGTCGATTTGCATATTAGCTCTTTATTATATGGGAATAGAGGGATGATGCACGGAATTCATGCAAGAGCAGGCCTTCCTTCCCCCGCTGCCTGCACCCGCTTTCCTCTGGCACCCGGGACCCGAGCTTCCCTTGCAGCTCTGGCTTCGTCTGGAAGGACTTGTGGTCTAATTAGCATACTATGCTTTTATTATTACAGATATAATCAGTTTTTCAATATCCAGAAAGTAACTTGCTGGGATTTTGATTGGGATTGTGTTGAATCTATAGATCAAATCGGGAAGAACTGACATCTTGACAATATTGATCTTTCTATCACGAATATGGAAGTTTTTGTTAGTTTATTAGATTCATATCTAAATATTTCAGTTTTGGAGGAGTTAATGTAAATGGTATTGTGCTCTTAATTCCACATTCTACTTGTTCATTGTTGGTATATGAAAAAGCAATTGATTTTTGTATATTAACCTTGTATCCTGCAACCTTGCTATAATTGCTTATTAATTCCAGCCATGTTTTTTGTTAATTCTTTTGGATTTTCTACATAGATAATCTTGTCATCTATGAACAAAGACAGTTTTATTTCCTCCTGCCCAATCTGTAAACTTTTTATTTTCTTTTCTTGTTGCATTACGCTTACTACTTTCAGTGTGGTGTTGAAAAGGAGCAGTGGGAGGGGGCATCCTTGCCTTTTTCCTCATTTTAGTGGGAAAGGTTTGATTTTTTCATCGTAAGTATGATGTTAGTTTTAATTGAATATTTAATATGATCTTGTCTTCTCTCCTTTCTTAGCATTTCAGGTATATCTCTGTTATGGTCTGAATGTTTATGTCTCTCCCAAATTCTATGTTGAAATACTAACTCCCCCCTCCTTCTATCCCCCTCCCCGCCAAGTGATAGAATTAGGAGGTGGAGACTTTGGAAGGTTATTAGGTCATTGGGGTGACGAGTTTAGAGTTCATATAAAAGAGACCCCACAGTGTTCCCTAGCCCCTGCCACCACGTGAGGACACAGTAAGAGATCTGTGACCTGGAAGAGGACCCTGGCCCCCACGTGGCACTCCAGTCTCCAATCATGCTGACACTTCCCACCTCCAGAACTGTGAGCAATACATTTCTGTGGTTGATGTGCAACCCAATCTGTGGTATTTTGTTCTAGTGACTGGGGTGAACGAAGACAACTTCCTTTTTTTGCCCCCCCGCCCTCGGTTTTTTCAGTGATTTCCACAGTTTGAAACACACATTTACTATTAACCCATTTTCAAATAGCACTGTGCTCCTTCAAAGGAGGTGGAAGTGCCTTCTAATAACAAAATCATCCTAATTCCTCCCTCCCGTCCCTGTGTCATTGCTGGCATTCCTTTCGCTTATACATAAGCATACTAGTACATCGCTGGATACATTGTGGTTCTTCTGTTTGGAATAAACTGCTGTTTGATCAATTAAAAATGAGAAAATACAAGTTTTTATATTACTGTCAATTGTTCCTTCTCTGATGCTCTTCCTTTCTTTATGTGGATCTGAATTTCTGATGTACATCATTTTTCTTCTCTTTGAAGAATTTTTTTAGACATTTTTTGGAAAGCACAAAAATTCCCACTGGTAAAATTTCTGTCAATTTCTGTCTGAGAAAAATCTTTATTTCTCTTCCAGTTTTGAAGTATAATGTCTCTGGGTAGAGAGATTCTAGGTGAATTCACATTACTTTCTTCTTCCTTGCATGGTTTCTGAGAGGTTAGATGCAATTTTTATATTTGTTCTTTGATTGGTAGAATGGTGTTTTTTGTTTTGTTTTGTTTTTTTTGTTTTTTGGCTTCTTTCAATAATTTTTTTTTTTTAATCTTTGGTAATTGCAACATCCCTGCCCTATCTGAGCCTGATTCTGATGATTCCTCTGTCTCTTCAAAGTGTGTGTGCGTGCGCGTGTGCGTGTGTGTGTGTTCACGCGCCTTTTAGTAGCCCTTGTGAATGTGTGATAGCTGCACATGACGTATTGGGTGAAGGAAACTCCCAGGTAGACTTTTAGTGATGTGGTGGTGAGGGGTGGGGAAGGTGAATGGAGCCCTGTGAGCATTACTCAGTCTCTCCGTGAGCTGTGCCCCTGCACCCCGAACCTCACCAGGACTCCTCAGGCTCCTGCTCCCAGGCATGGAATGTGGTGGCTGGAGTTGGATGTGTCCCTTCTCCTAGGCCACTTGCGTTCTGATAAAACCCCAATATTTTAGGCTCTTTAGATATATTCTCTGGAGGATGCTCTGGTGTGTTTCTAAAGAGCCCTGTTCTCCATTCCCCTCCCCCTCCCGGGGCAAGAAGGACAAGGTTTCTGTTTGTTGGTTTGTTTTCTCTCTGATAGTCACTGCACTGTAAGGACCCGGTCCATCTCCTGGAGTTATAAGTCATGAGAGTGTGGGATCCCCACCATGACTGAGCCCCCCTGAAGATCTTATCTTCCCGAGTTGAAACTGCAACTTCTCCATTGCAGCTCAGGTTCTCCTCCCCTGGTGCTGCTTCCCTGCGGAGGTTTCCGCCTGTGGGTGATGTGGTTCTCTGTGTCCTCGTGTCTGTCTTTCCAGCTTTGAGGCTGTGGTTTGCCCTGTGACCTCTCTTCTCCGACTTGTGATTGGGAGTGGCAGCCTTCAGGCTCCTTAGATGCCGCCTGGTAGCCAGAAGTCCCGTGGAGGTGAACTAGCTGCTAGAATCATAGAAAGAGACTCTGGCTTTGTGTCCAAGGCAAAGATGGAGCCACTGTACTTTGAATATGATGCAGTTTTAAAATTATAATCTACTGTGGGGGCCGCAATGGGAGTTCACTAGGTACAATGTGACTCTGAATTCAAATATCACAGAAAGCTTCCACTAATAAATTAATTGCTGTAAGAAATGATCAAATGTAATTCATGAAAACAAGAACAAAAACAAATTAGATAAATTTAATCATTTGTATTTTATCAAGAGCCAAATGTCTATAGAAATATAAAACATCCTTCATATTACTTTGTCCTGCTCCAATATGTGGCATTCAAAAACATCCCCATTAAAAAAATGAGAAAAATATATTTGTCTTATTTTTAGGATTGCATCGTCATCTGATATCTGAAGTTACATTGGGTCATTATAGTAGTAGGCATTGACTCAGTGTTCCCCAGGCTGCCACCCCCTTTTACATTCACAGCTGACTAGGATAAATGTCATTTCATAAGACTTTCTTACTAATAAATGAAAGAGAAACATCATTGCACATTTTATATTAGGCCACTCCAAAAATGAATTGTTTTATTGTGTACATCACCCCTCTTGATATTTTCAGAAATGGGATCTATAGCTTATCTTCTTTGAAATAGTGCATAATTTTATTTTGAGTGGACAGTGTGAACATGAAATGTGACTTTAAAATATCTTAATGTAAAATATCTTTCAGTCATGAAAACTTTTAAAAGTCATATTGAATATAGGCCTTTATAATCATTCAAAGTGTGTACATACACTTTTTGGGATGCCCTATATAAAATAAATTGCAATGTCTCAAGTCTATATGGAAGCATATAACTGTGTAACAACACAGACTAGAGGTGACTTCATATGTCAGGTGACTTCATATGTCAGGTGACTTCCACACAGTGCTGGGCATGGCCTGCCTTTGAAAGATTGTTATGATATAGTACAGGGTGAGGCAAAAGTAGTTTTGCAATTGTGAGTACTCAGAACACAGTTTATTCTTGTATAATTTTATGATTTATTAATTATTATTTTCTATATGACCTATAAACCTACTTTTGCCCACCCCTGCATAGGTAATAACACCCAATTTATGTATTGATTTTTTTTCTGCAGAATGGCCATTCCTGACTCATGGAATGCTGTTTTTCATCAGCGATTAGGCAACTTCTCCTCATGCTGAGAACATCCAGATGGGGTGTGAGTTTGTGCTATAATTTATTTGCAGACTTCGCTTTAATTAGTTAAAATATATTATATCTGTGTAAACTATATCCCTGGGTTTCACTATGATTTTTTTTTTTTGCAGTGGAGAAATTATTCTCTGTGCACTGGGATCTGGTTAAGCTGTGGATTTTCTTAACTTTTCTGACTAGTGGCTTGATTTTCCTGCTTCCACTTTGATGAAATAATATTGGCCTCATGATTACCCATCTGTCCGTTACGCGCTTATTTGAAGCTCTGAGGGGCAGGTACTTGATGACATGTGTAAAAAACCCTGGGCCTTTCAGAATTGGCAAAGCCTTTCTGTGTGACTTCTCCCAGCTCAGATTGGTTAGTGTTCATCATATTTTCCTCGGGGAGGAGTGGGGAAGGTTATCTCATCTTTCACCATGGAGACAGGGTCAAAACAGACAAGCGTGCCTGGTTACCATTCAGCACATGCTCTGCGCCAGACTCTCCCTCAGCTGTGCACACCCAGCCCCCTCCTCTCAGAGCAGCCGAAAGGGAAGATGCTGAGGCAAGTTTATCCAGGATCACAGTCAAACCTTTCCCGCAGCCCTCAGCATAGCACGGGGTGCAAGTTGTCAGAAGAGCAGGGATTGAGGGGGAGGTGTTAGGGAAGTGAGGGTGGAAGATGGGGGTGGGGTGGGCGAATGGAAAGCTGACATGTAAATAGAAGAATGCAATCCGGCTCTTTGCAGGCATCTCTTCCCCTTCCAACTTTCCTCCGATGAAAGAATGGGAAGGCAAACTTCTGTGGAACAATGGCCAAGACAGCCATTGCTTTCCCTGCGGGATAAATAAGTACCAGTTTGAGTTGTTGGATGAAATATATCTTCCTTTCTACCTCTTCCCACCCCCACTTACAAGCCCCATAACTTTAAAGCAGTATTACTGGTTTTAGGATTTTGATCCTGGATATGCACCTATTCAATACATGGCCCTCTAAGCCATGGAGATGACTTGAGTGATGCTATCAGGTTACAGTTTATCACCGGCTCTATAATATTTAGTTACTGCACATATAATCAACCACATTATCCAACCTGGAAAAAAAAAATCTACAGGATGGCTCTATTAACAGATAACATAGCAGTATTGCAGAGAATCAACAGAGGGTAGACCTGAGGTGCACACTCCTGTTGTGATCTGTACGGCACTCCCTGAGGCAAAGATTTCCTGAGTTTGAAGAATGTGAGAATGGCAGGCTCTCCGCTCACCACCTCTCCATCTCTTTTCTTTTCTGCACCCTCCCCACCCCCATTAAAAAAAAAATTTTTTTTTTTGAGAATGGAAAGATCCAGAGATGCTGACATATGAGAAGGAGCTTGTTCTGACAAAATTTCCAGATTAGCTCAGTGGATGAATTCCATGAGCTCTGGTGAGAAAGACAATTTTTATAAGAATTCTGGGATTTCAGCAAACTGGTCAGGAAAGATAGTTAAGGATTTTGATGGATATCTCCACTATTGCCATTTTTGTGTTATTCTTCCCTTTCCAACTCATCCGAAATTGGTAATAAACAAGTCCCTGAATCAAAATGGCCAGTGGCTTTTGCTCAGAGTCCCAAACTGGTGCAGCGTCTGGGAGCAGACCCCCGCCATATCCTCCTTCCTGTGGGACGCCTGGGCAGGCTGGCACTCTCCTGCCAGCTGGGCATCCCCTCAGGCTCGGGCAGCTTTGCCCCGGCTCCTTCCTGTCTGCTCACGTGGGGTCAGGCATCTCCGGGCAGCCTTCCAGGTTCCCCCTGACCAACTCCCAGGGCTGGAGAGAGGCTCGTTGTGTGCATTTCCCAGGGCCACAAGCCAAAGCTCTGCTCCGCTGGCCTGACAAGGCTCTCAAGGCCTCCTGCTTATTCCCCTCCAAGAGGAAATTTCCTCCTCCACAGCATGTCTCCCATCAGAGCTGGGGAGCTGCTGGCACTGAATTTTCCTGGGAGTGTTCGTTCTGGCGTTTGGAGGTCCATCTCTTTGTCCAATGTTTTCTTCAAAATTTTCCCCAAGAGGTGAGTGAGTCTTGAAAAAAAAAACAAAACACCAAACCTTAAATATACCGATTAGGATTCTCCTTTCGCTGCAACTGGAGCTGTCTGGTTTGTAATTAGTGATTGAGAAGATGCCTATGCATGTATATTATAAATAACCCCACTAATGTCAATATCAATCACCCATTTCCCCAAGGCTAATAACAATGCAAGTTTTGTTACTATATGTCCAGAGAGAAGAAAGTTCAGAAGAAAGATTAGTCTCATTAAATCATTGTACTTCTCTGTAGTGGTTTTCAACACACACACACACACACACACACACACACACACACGGCATTTAAAAAGTTCACTTTGGCCCTAACAGGTTTGGCTCAGTGGATGGAGTGTTGGCCAGGTTCGATTCCAATCAAGGGCATGTACCTTGGTTGCGGGCACATCCCCAGTAGGAGGTGTGAAGGGGGCAGCTGATTGATGTTTCTAACTCTCTATCCCTCTCTATTCTTCTCTGTAAAAAAAAAAATCAATAAAATATATTAAAAAATAAATAAAATAAAAAGTTCACTTTGCCCCCTCACCCTCTTTATCTTTCTCAGAGCTATTGAGTCATTCATTTATTCATCCAGTACATAGGTGCTGAGCACTTCATGGCTGCACTGTGCTCTGTGCTAGGACACCACAGTGAACGAGATGGAGGTGAACTTGACCTCACCATCTGTGGGCTAGTGACTGTAGATCATATACCTACTTCATTTAACTTCATTATAACTGCCCATCTCCACGTAGGGATGGTTATCTTGTTGAGTCCCAGCACTTCTGGTTTCTTTCAAGATAAGAACAGATGCTTTTAAGTAGCAGTCAAACTATGGGGAGAGGCACTGGTGTATGTGATGGGACCCTTTGAAAGATGTTGATTTGGAGCCTGTTTTAGTATTGACAGTTTGCTCTGAGAGTTGTAAAGAACTGAGTCTGCATATTAAGGCGACACATTAATGGTAGGTATAATATGCTTGTTTTGGATAAAATGCAAATAAAAGCTCAACAATGTAATAGGTCTCTCGGAGAAGCCAAGATAAACCATAGAGTGTTAATGCCAGAGGGACCTGGAGAATGTCCTCTCTCCTCCTCTGGTTTTATAGAGAGAGGATGAAGAGAGGCCAGGCAGTGCTGGGTCACCCTACCCCTGCATCACACCGAGGGCTAAATTGAGATAAGCTGAGGCCCATTGGCCTTTCCTCGGGTTCCACGATGAAAAGAGAATTGCAGGAGAAAATAAGAACTTAGAAGAAGGGACTAGGTTTTCTTCAGAGACTTGGTCTGGAGCAGCCTTGCTCTCCTGGACTGCTCAGAGGCAGCCCATGGGAAGGAGATGCTGCTTTGGGAGGTGCTTGCGTGAGATTCCCAGGAAGAGGAGACTGACCTGTGGAGATCCCAAAGCAGAAATTAACCAAGGGCTGGTGTCAAAACTTCACCTTTCACCCTAACGTTTCTTGGGAATTTTAGCATCTAAGAATGAAATGCAAAATGTTTTAGAGAGAAAGAATTGCCTAAAATACACTTATTAAAAGCCATTTATCCATTTCATTAATTCTAAGTCACAGTTGATTTTAAATGCCCCATTATTTTATATACCACTAAGAAGGAAAAATCACTGTCCATTAAACTATGATATAAGATTTGCTTATTACTTAGAATTTATTTTATAATCTCTCTCTATATATATATAAAAGCCCAAGTGACTGTGAGGAATAGATGACCAAAGACTGGCCTGTAGCTATGATGCACACTCACCACCAGGTGGTACACACTCAATG
This sequence comes from Pipistrellus hanaki, assembly GCF_964339955.1. Taxonomy (NCBI): domain Eukaryota; kingdom Metazoa; phylum Chordata; class Mammalia; order Chiroptera; family Vespertilionidae; genus Pipistrellus; species Pipistrellus hanaki. Next base: position 84,022,885 of record NC_140509.1, on the reverse strand, counting down.
CAGGAGCTGTCTCCTGGTGGTTAGTGTGCTCCCACAGCCCATCTCCCATGGCCGACCAACCTCCCACAGTCCCTACCAGCCCACTGGCTGGGCCCGATCAGCCCCTATCGAGATTGGGCAAGATGGCCCCCGATTGGCCCCAATAGCTGAGCTACTAAAGTTTTCCCAAAGCTTCTTCACACCCAAAGTCCAATTCTGCTTTACCTTTCACCTATTGTCACATCATGCTTTTGTTTGTATATATATGAGTGCCTTTCAAGACCCCAGTGGCTAATCATCTCCTACGGAATCTGTAAGATAATTACCCTCCATCAGCACATAGCTCTTACCTGGCTTGGCAAGGAAGTGACAGGAGCCAACTTTGACTCCTGTATCAGGAATGAGGCTGAACACATAAGGACCAACTCTAACCTACTCTCCCCAAACATCTGATAGTGAGCTCATGACAAGAGTGCACTTCTAATTTTCCATCCCCCTCACCCCAGCCCCCCAGTTGCCAATGCTTGGTCATGCTTGGCAAGGAGTCACCAATTCCGAAACACATCCTGACTTGGGTTCTTAGCAGAATGTAAAATGAAATATGTGTCTCAGAGCTAATGAATTATGGCATTCAAAGTCTCCTTACCTTTATTGCTTTTCTTCCTTTGGTATCTGACCTATTTTGTTGCAGACAAAGTAAATTAGCTCTATTTTTTGTTATTATAAGTAATTGATTTTGAGGTTATGTACAGTTCCTGCCAGGCATCAGCATTTCCTACACTTGCCTTTCTGAGTGATGGCTGAGCTGTACATAGTGTCGCATGTGGAAGAAAATACTGTGACTACGGAAGTTTGGAAGATGCTGTCTGTCCACCACACTTCTCTCCTGCAGCAGCGCTTACAATGAGCATATTAAAGCCGCTGGAAGGTCCTACAGTGAGAATGTCACTTAAATGCTCACCTCCGTGCTCAGATTTAGGGGACTTTAAAATCCCTCTCCCCATTTCCATGTGTGCTCTAGCAGAGTCTGAGAGTCTCCCAGAGTATTTCAGTGCGCAGTCCTATTAGCCAAGCCCGCACACCACCCTGGCCTCCCAATATGGCCCTGACGTTTATTACTAAGTCATCGATGGTGGCCACCTCTCAGGGGAAGGGCATGTCTGCAGGAGAGCTAACAAGTCTCGCGGGATTTCCCCAGTCCTCCAGAGGCACAAGCCTGTCACAGGGATTAGCCATTTCCAGGGCTCTTATCCAGCGATACTTTTCCCATGAGTTGCGCTCACTCCTGTGGCCTTGGGCTCACATCTCACATCTCAGACTGGGGTGGGCTGCTCCCTCTCTCTTAACTGTCATCTTCCTGTTCGATCTGTCCTCACCTGACTGTCTGCACATGCCCACACCTTTCCAGGATGGTCGGCTCCATGTCCTATGCTCCACCATGTAGATGGCAGTGGAGATTTCCAAGCCTGCTTCTCCACCCTGGACATTATCTAGAGCTACTGAGTTGATGTCTAGTCATCACCACGTGAGCTATTCACATGCCTTCAACACATCCTGAAAGGAACCCATATATCCACATGCCTCCAAACACACAGGTCTTGGGTTCTCTCAGTTAATAAGCATCCAGGAGATAAAGCACCAGTCAGGCATGAGCCACCCCTTGCCCTAGCTCTCCACAGTCAGCCCAAGGCCTGTGAATTCACACCCATGATCTCCAAGTGGGGCCCTTCCCCATCTCTCTGCAGCCTGATTCAGGTGCTCTGACCCCAGCTGGAATGCCAGTGCCCTCAGAATTCTTTCTGCTGGGGTTTCATGCCATCTGGACTGTTTCCTCCAGTCACATCAAGACACTCCTCTTTTATTTATTTTTTATTTTATTTTTAAAAATAAAATTTTAAAATCTATTTTATTGATTTTTTTAGAGAGAGGAAGGGAGAGGGATAGAGAATCAGAAACATTGATGAGAGAGAAATATCGATCAACTGCCTCCTGCACACCTCCCACTGGGGATTTGCCCGCAACCAAAGTACATGCCCTTGAACAGAATCGAACCCGGGACCCTTGAGTCCGCAGGCTGATGCTCTATCCACATAGTGAGATGAAGGCAGGGGCTGGTTGGAGGGAAAAGGGGGGCGGAAATGGGGTACCCTTATAATACTGTCAACCGTAAAAATGTATATGGAAGGATATAAGATGCTAAACGTTGTTTATCACTTGACATTCAGGTCACAAAGATTTTAATTAATTTCTTTCTTTATACTTATGTGCTTTGAGTTTCTTAAAGTGAAGTTGTGTGCTTTTAAAACTAAAAGTTTATGATTAAAAAGATTTGGTCCTGATATGCTCTCTTCTGTGTGAGCTCCCTTAATGTTCCTTTCTCATCACTTGCTACCCACATGCTTTGTTACTCGGAGAACAGAACAGGTGCTGAAATTACCTGTGTGCATCTGCTCCCTGGACTGAACTGCCAACTCTTTTAGGACACAGCCATGTCTTACTGGTCTTGAAGCCTGATATTTAGCCCAAGCACTGGATTTCCTACTAGAATTAAGGCTTTTTTCCTGCTGATACATGTGCATGCTTTCTAACCATGGGGCCTTGTTTTAGGCATATCACATGCATTACCTCTGAGGCAGATAGTCATATGATTATTGCCGCTGTTACTGTGGGGTGAATGGAGGCTTGGAGGTAAGTTATGCCTGGGAATCTGCCCTGAGCTCGGGTGCCCCACGTGAAGTCCCTGGCTCTCAATGACATTAAACTGTCTCCCATGGGTCCACTATCACCATGTAACACGTTGGGAAACAAATGCCCTTTACCACAGAAAAGGTCCTGGGAGAGTCTGGGCTCCTGACAGAAGGAAGGGTGGTTATGACCAGAGTAGACTTGTGAAGAGCCAGCACTGTGTTCTTGCTGCACAGTTTTGCTCAGAGCTGGTTCCATGGTAGAAAAGTCTAGTCAGCATGCTAACCGGAAGCCACATCTGTGTTGTTAAGATGGCTCTTGAAGGTGAGGTCCTGGTATTCCTGAGTTCCCATGACCTGAGTAGAAAGAAAGAAAGAAAGAAAAAAAAAAAAAGCCAAGCAAACATATAAGCCTAGAATCTTCTGTTCTGATTCAATTTGAAAATGACTTTATTACATTGGCCGGAATCAGCAAAGTGGCTCTGTAGATGAAAAAAAGAACATGGCTAGAGTACAGAGTTGCTCCTATTTTTCCATGTCCCCTCACCTGGTTTCCTCTAGGGTCACCAACCATCCAAGTGCACTTGGGACTGTGGGATTTATAATATCAAAATGGGGATAGTTGGTCACCCACCACATTATTTCCACATTCCCACATGACACCATCAGAGATCTCCTCCTTACCCCTTTATACCAGTACACGCACACACACTACATACACTGCCCTCCTCCACACCTCCTACCCAAACACTACAAACACATCACATACACAAAACACATATATACCGCACACACTATACACACACCACATACACAATATACACTACCCAAACACACAACACACACAACATATATAAAACAAACACAACCCACTCAAAAACAGATACTACTACTCTTCTCTCATTAAAACATAACACATAAGAAGTATGGAAAATATAGAAACGTGTGAAGAAAGGCAACACACACAGGCATTATGCCACCACCATCCAGGGACAATTGCTCTTAAAATTGTGATGCATTTCCTTTCAGTCTTATTTTTTTCCTATGCAGGCAACCTTTCTGTGACTTATTTTCACATTTCATAGCTGCCCTCAATACTCATTCGAACCAAATTATCTCCATAAAATTATTTGTAGGAGTGAAGAAAGCACAGGGTGATGGATTTCACCCTATATTCCTGAGATATGGCTCTGGACAGGTGCCCAAGGTGTAACATACTAGAACTACCGAGGACTTTAGTATCAGGTAATTACATCCTTAACAGAAGTTAGCAACCAATTTTGAGGTTTATAGTTAAAGGAAGACAGGAGAAGTTGCAGAAAATTTAGCAGAGAACCACAGTAGCTTTGGAACATTTCATAATGAGATCAGAGAGCTGGTTCCATAATTATTATCAGTATATGAGTATTTCTTACATGAAAGAGAGTGATAAATTTCTCCCCCTGCCTCTAGTGAACAGTTAGACAAGAAGAAATGAGTCTTAAGCATAGTGTGAAGGATTTAGGCTAGATAATAGGAAAAGTTATTAACTACCTTAGTGGGTGAGAGAGAGTCTAAGAAATCTCCTTCCCTGAAAGTCTTTAAAAAATGATAGAGATTTTCCTATCAAGGAAGGATTAAGTGTGGGCCTGCCTGATGTCGAAGAATAAACAAAATAGCCTGTCAGAGTCTCAGCCAGCCCTCGGGTTCCATTATTCTCTACATAATAGAGAGCACACAGAAATACATGTAAAATTGATTTTTATTTCACATTTTCCTTTGAGAAGCCAAGAAAAATAGATAGTGATATTTTTAGAGTTTGAGTTTAATTTTCCGATGGATGTAGAACAACACGTGGCTGTGGGGTTGGGGAGTAACATCAGAGGAGGGTCACCAGAGTGTGACCAAGTTGACTTGCATTATTTTTCCAAACTGCGTTCTTGTTGCTTTCCCCCGGAACTTTAAAATAAGTTCATTTGGTTTAGTAAATGTCTTAGCTGGGATTTTCAGCCCTCTTTGTATTTCAGGGGATTAAACAAAATCTGCATGGCTTGCAACACCACGGGTGACTTCTGGCCTTAGCTTCCTCGCGCCTGTTATGTTGGTCACTCCTAATTGTTAACAATGTTCAGTTCAGTGCTCTTTATATCTCCAGCTGGTCTTTTCCTCTTCTGCATGGTCATGCAAATAGTGTATTTGTAGTAAATATGGTCCCTTTCTATGCAAATTGGCAGCTTTGGAATAGTTGGGAGCAAACAATGTCATTGAAAGTCACTCAAATCAATTGGCAAAAATGACTTTCTGTGATTATCTAGTTTATGCAGTTACATTTTTAATCTTGACAGTTTAAGTGTGTTTAGGGTTCACGGTAGAGAAAGGCCAAGTAGAATGTGGGGCAGGTCACTGTTGAGATTCCCATCGCTTGGATAATGAGATTGCTTTGGATTTTTGGTGTCATTTAGTATTATGAAGATTGAAGAGAGACACTTTAGAACAGAACAAATGAACAATGACTTATTGGGTGCCGATGATGTACCAGGTATGTATTAAGTAGAGTGGTGCATAGATATTAGGAGCATTTTGCTTTGCAAGGGCCTTACTATCTGATTAGCAATAACAACAGAGTAGTTATAAGAATATAGCCCACGTAGGAAGAGGTCCACATAGCAGGGCCTGGTTGTCATTTGAATTATACAGGTGACGATGACTTGATTTGGGGGAGAAAACTATGTCAGGCTCCTTTTTTTTCAGATGATGAGTTGGTCTCAGAGGCCTTGGGCAAACAAAAAGGGGACCTTCCAGGTGACCAATTACTGTGTCAAAATAATGTTTGAGTGGGATAAAGCAAAAGATATGGTTAGGAACCAATGAGTATATTTTGGTTGGCAAGGAGACTTGGAGAGGGAGACTAGTGGGAAAAGTTTAGAGACTAGTTCTCAGTTAATACCAAGAGTATTTTCTATTGCTTTGTTACCAATTACCACAGACTTAAGAATTTAAATAATACCATTCATTATCCCATAGTTCTGTAGGTCAAAAGCCTGGGTAGATGCAACTCAATTCTCTACCTAAAGTCTATAAGGGAAGACCAAAATCAAGGGGTCACCTGGGCTAAGTTGAGGTTCTAGAAAGCATATGCTTTTAAGGTCTTTCAGATTTTTTTCAGAATTTAGGCTCTGAGGCTCTAAGAATGAAGTTTTTGTTTTCTTCTTAGCTGCTGGCCAGGTACCACTCTCAGCTCCTAGAGGGCATACTCTTGTCCTTGCATGATGATGTTCCTTCCAACTCAGCAATAGAGAAACTCTCTCCTATTGAATCCTTCTCCCTCTCTCATCTCTCCAACTTCCCCGCCTGCCACCAGCTGGAGAAAACACTTGGTTTTTGAAAGTCTCGCATGATTAGCTGAGGCTCTCCCACATCATCTCCACTTTGATTAATTCAAGGTCAACTGATTAGTAATCTTAGTTGGGTCTACAGAATCCCTCCATGTAGTATAACATAGTCATGGACATAACACAAGCATCAGCTTCAAACCACCAACCACACCACGCCTATAACTGGTGCTGCCCCATCCCTTTCTGTTGCCTAAGCTCCAACCTCAGGTCATGTGAAGAAAGAGTGCCTCATTTAAATAGTGGCAGAAATGTGGTAGAAGTTGACACTTTTGTCAACTCTGGGTTATTTTCAATAAATATCATTTTTGTGGAAGAAAAACGAAGATGTAAGGAAAGTTCTAAGAGAGTCTTCCATTCATCTTTCAAGGTTGTGGCTTATGAAAAACTTCCCTATGCCCATGAAGACATTGGCAGTATTACTGGCTTCACCTTGATGGGAAGACAAACTTGAAAGAGTGAGAAACATTCCTCCGAGGGTGTGCATACTACTCATAAACCTCCCTCTTCTCTTTGGCTGGTCGGAGTCTCCTTATATTTGTTACATTTTTAAAGAGTCATGTCATTCCCCAAAAAGTATAAGGTCCCATTTCAAGGGATAGGCAGTGGAGTTGGTGTCAGAATTTAGTGAAGAAAAAATAACTCTAGATGTTTATAACTAAAACTGACTGTGCTGATGGTATTCTCTGTGCTGACATGGCAGCACCATGTTGAATCATTCAGGGAAGAGATGGTGTTTATTTATACCTCTCCCACTGAGTCATTGCATCCACTCTGAAATTTGACAGCCAACCGAGTGGGTGGAGGGAAAGGGGGAGAATGAGTATTCAGAGCTGAAGAACAAGGAAATAGTTTCTTGTACAGTATCCTTGGCCCCAGTTCCTGATGAAGTGCAGACAGTTGCACACAGGAGGATATATACTGCCAGTCAACACATTAAGTGCCCCTACCAGCCTCGGGCAGAGCACTGTGCATGCTGTTCTGGGATTTTTCAAAACTGCTCAGGTACTTTTAGGCTATGAAGGAAGCTCTTTCTCTTCACCAGGCTGCTTAACTTTATGGAGGAAGAGTATTAAGACCTCTCTCATAATCTATGAATTCCATGCTAATGGCTGAATGCAAATATTGTTATCACCTACCATTGACAGAGGACTCCATTGTTACAATGGAGAAAAGTGTTAATCCGTTTGTAATTAATGCCTTATTGGGGTCTGCACAGGTCAAGGATAGAGTTGGATTTTGGTAAATTAACTTTGAAGTCCTTTTCTTAATCCTCATTTTTCTTTTATCTTAAAAAATAACTAATGTATATAACTTTTTTTTTAACCAATGATATGTAAGACCTAGCTTATAAGCTGAAATGAAACAAACCCAGACAAAGGGTAGTGTGAAGGACATATAGCTCTTAATATAACCTCCCTAACAAAACATGCAGAAAAATCCACCATAGAGAAATTACTCTGGTCATGTGGTAAGGATTAAACAGTATAATAATTTGCAATCATTATATTGGTGTCTCCAAGAATGGTTAAGAAGAACATTTCTTCTAAATTCTGTCAGAGATAAAAAAGATGTATCTTAAAACCAAATGGAAGCTGAAAGCTAATATATTCAATTAACTAATGAGCTCATCAATTCATGAATATTTATTCTGTTAAGGATATATGATATAGAAAAAAGTCATAAAAATATTTTCTCTCTTGGTCACAACAAGGTGTTGGAGACACATGAAACCAGTGAAGAGTTTGACGGTGCGTTTTGTTCTATGAATATGGTTCAGATATGAGTGGCAGGTGTCTGGAAAGGTGCCCAGGAGGAGTAGGTGTGAGCCAGGCTCACTGAGGAGTGGACTGGGTAGGCAGGGACTATATACGATGGCTTAGCAGGCAGGAAATGGCAAGTGTTAGCAAAGGCAGGATCTCAGTGGCGTTATAATCTGTACCTTAAATATGTATAGATCGCACACAAAATAGTGATAAGCAGTGTGGACCTTGCATTCAGGCAGAGCTTGCTTTAAATCCAGCGTCATCACTTATGAAATGGTTTTGGAAAAATTATTTCACCACTTTGGACTTCAGTTTCCCCATCGGTGAAATGACAGTAAAAGTATTAATTACCCAAGGTCTGTAAGGAGGGTTGAATCAGAGGGTATTTAGACTTTTAGAGGCATGTATCTGGCATGTGGTATCATTACTATTATTTAAAAGCTAGAGGCCCAATGCACAAAATTCGTGCAAGAGTAGGCCTTCCTCTCCCTGGCTGCCAGCACAGGCTTCCCTCTGGCACCCAGCGCCTGGGCTTCTCTCATAGCCCTGGCTTCCTTCAGAAGGTCACCTGGTCTAATTAGCATGTTATGCTTTTATTATTATAGTCATGAGGATGATCAATCAAGAGCTCCATTTAGCCTGTGAATAGAGTAAAAATATCTAACAACTATTATATGCTTGCTACAGGCTAGACATCCTTGGGAGTATGTGACATGTATTACCTTACTACTCACTCCCATGCTATGGGGTAGGTAGCATCATTATCCCCATTTCACATATGGGGAAGGTTCAGCAAGGAGGTATGTGATAACCTGTGCAAGGTCACACAGTTTGTAAGAGAGCTGGGATTTCAACCCAGGCAGTCTGGTGCTGGAATCTGGCTTGGGGCCACCAATCTATATCACCCAGGACCCCTTGGGAATCTTAACCAGCAGATGCCATTGCTTCTCTTTGAGCTCTGCAGGATGCTCAAAATTGTCTTCACTAATGATATCTATCCTTTATTAATTATGACAGTAAGGCCTAATGGGTTCAAACATTTTTAAAAATCACGTACTTGATCCTAGAATAAGAATTCATTCTAGCAAGATAGAATTTCGTCAGTAAAATGTTTAAAGAATTTTTAAAAAAAGGGCAGTGGAAGAAATAGTATAACATATACCGATTCTACAAGACTCATGCATCTGCATAAAGTCTGTTGTTTTACTCCTGGTCTTTGAAAAATTTCAGCAGCCAATTAATGTTCATGCTAAGCATTTACCATGCCCCAGCTACCAAGAAAGGCATGCGGTCTCTGGTCCCCGAGGAGTGGCCGGTCTAGTCCAAGTGCAGAGTAGTAGAAGCAAGCCTTGCCGATGAGCTAGACACAGAGCCAGAACTGAAGCCCAGGCCTGTGGCCTTGAGGCGGCATCACCCAGTTCCTGATGTTCCTGATGTTCTGACTGGTGAAATGGAGACAGTACCGCCTACCTCCCAGGTGAGAACTGAACAAACCGAGGCGCTATCTGCAAAGCATCTGGTATCACTCTAGGAAAGGAGCTGGTTCTCATTACATGGTATCTGTTAGGATTACGATTAATATTATCCGACATCTGTTCATAAGAAGATAACCAGACATGACAAGTATATCAAACGAAAGGTGCTAATGATGGCTATGCATTAACTTCAGAGGGGTCAGAGCAATAGGCGCGAGTGTTCAGAAGCAATTTTCCAAATGAGGTAGGGTCTTATTTGAGTCAGTGCTTTCCTGAGTGGTTTCTAAACACCCCTGAGTTGTTAGAAGAAAAAGAGTCCTGGGGTCACGTACGTTTAGGAGCCGCTGGCCGCAGAGGTTGCATAGGCTTCTTCACTGGGTGAGGTGGGACTTCTTGTGTGGCTTCCCAGTGCCTTTCGGAGACACCTACACAGTGACTCTCCAAAAGGAACACTCAGTCGTCAGTGCTGCCCGGGCACAGTCATCTTTTTGTTCTTTCATGGAGTTCCCGGGGCTGGGCTGGTAGGCAAACTCTGGGGAATGTGGGGCGAGACCATGTCCAGAGGATGGATGGGCAGGCTCTGGACGGAGAAGGGGCCAGGCCATGCAGGAGTAGAGCCAGGACCATGTGATCATGCTGCAAGAGTAGATTGAGGACTATTTTGCAGGAATAGAGAATGAGGGGAGGGTTTGTTTGCATTTAGAAGTTTCATGTTTTTAAGAAAGATTGATCTGAAAACATGAGCCAGAGGGTCTGGAAGGGCTGAGCATGCAGCGGGAAGGCTGGCCAGAAGGAGTCTGTGCCACTCCAAGCACGAGATGACCCAACCTTGTCTTTCTCAGCCTCGGATGATGAGAGCATGCTCACTGCTTTGCTTGGTCACTGTCATTGCCAAGTGTCCAGCTCCATCACAGACACCCAACATTTTTACCAAGTCCCCAAGGTAATACCTTCAGTAACTCATGACGATGCTTTATGACATTTCTGTTGTTTCAAGTCTGTCCTTTGCTTCAAAATCATTAAACAGAACAAAACATTTTCCATGTGGAGACACTCACGGGTAGGTACAGCTCTTTCTGACCCAAAACCCGCAGAAAGCACAGCCTCTCTGGTGCCTGCACGTTTGCGTGTTTATCATTTGCAATGTCTCCCAGACTTCACCGGAAGCTGGCCACGCTGAGCACACAAATGGGATGGCCTACCAGCCTTCATGGCCTTTCCCCTTTAAGTAAGCCAAGAAATAAAACCAGAGTCTTCTCAGTGACAATGAGAACTGAAAACATCACTGATAGAGAAAGAGCTGATAAATTACAGTTTATAATTGCTGGACATCCCAGCTAAGAGGAAGGCCTCAGGACTGTCTGATGATCTTTATGGAAGGAATAAATATTGCTTTTGTGGAATCTCTCTCTCTCTCTTTCTCTCTCTCCCTCTCTCCCTCTCTCCCTCTCTCCCTCTCTCCATCTCTCCATCTCTCCCTCTCAGTCCCTTACTTTTTCATCCACTTTGACCTTGACCTGGAAGATATTCTTCTACCACGCACAAATTTTCAGCCACAGCTTTGTACTGTTTGATCACCTGGCTTGTATTTGGTGTGTGAACTGCTTTTATTAAAAAAAAAAAAAATACAAAGAATATTTCTATTTCCTTGTTTGAGCTTTCCTAAGCACAGAGATTAAAAACACAACAACACCACCGCATTTCTAACCACCTGACAGCCCGCAGCTGCCCGTGTCACATCATAGCGTTTGCAGCGGGAGTGGCCAGTGGCGATGCGGCGGAGGCAGCTCAGGTCACACGTCCAGCACAGGAAATAGATTTTCATCGTGTTATTTATGACCCAGCCTTAAAGGAAAACAGATGGTACTACTTTCAGAGCTGTTTTGCTCTTGTTTCAAATGGCTAATTCAAATCAAACGCAGGATTCTATTCTTAGACCAGGCAGCTGCTGCATTGTCTGAGCCGGGCTGTTTTTCCCAACACACCCCCCTCCCCCGGGCAGAGTAGCCATAACCCCCCACAGCGACGTCACCGTCACCCAGCGGCCTGGAGAGAACGGCATCTGCCCGAGCAGAACTGCCGGTTGCTGGGTGACACCCCTGGGAGGCAGGGTGGCTGCATTTGCCTGTAGCCCACAGCGTCCACCCCCTCCACCTGTGCGTGGCAGCCTGTCAGCGGAGGGCCTTCCCTTTGACAGCAGCGACTTCTAATTTTAGAGCAGTGACCTTTCGGGAACTCTGTCAGGGTGGGGGAGATTGCCCAGATGGAAACAGAAGTCCAGGCTGAGAGAGGAACTAGGGTGTGAGAGACGTTCCCACGAGACGCAGCCGCGAGCGCCTTCCCCCTGGGGGCCCTTGTCACCCTGCAGCTGTCCTTCAGCACAAGGCTCCGTGCAGGAGGCACTGACAAGACCCCGAGAAGCAAACATTGGAATCAACCATTTTCTTCAAAAATCCATTTCTGAAGATAGTCAACATAATATATGTGCATAGTTTACAAAAGAAAACACTTGCCATTTCTTTGTCCCCCAGCCCCCCTCTCCACTCTCTGGAAGAGTTCCTTGGCTTAATCGCCCACTGGACACCCCTCCCTTCACCTCACACCAAGGAAGCAATGGCTTCGAATTCTGCAGCTGTTACTACCTTCAGGGATTTACCTCCACATTTCCAGGAAATGTGTTTCTATTGCTGTTTCTTTAATTGTACACAGGACCTCAATGTTGTCTGGAGACATCTGAGGATGCTCATGTCTAACAACTCCTCTCCCAACTTCTCCCTTCTCCCAGTTGAATTCCAGTACATCTTGGTTAATTATCTGTTTTTCTATTATTACGAGTAAGTAAATAATTTTCATTGTCAAAGTGCATAGCCTAGCGTTAAACTTTCCTGTACAACTTTTAAGTTTTTCCAGGAGTCAATTATTGCACAATTTTTAAATTGGCTTATTTTTAATGTTCTTTTAAAACCTTTTTTTTCTCTAGGATAAAAAACTTATCGAATGAATAGCTATATATTTTTCTAGTAATCAGGCACATCCTATTACCTATAGCACTGCATTTCCCCTTCACCCCCACTTCTCTCAGAATCCTCCCTTCTCTCTCTTTCCTCTTGCTCTGATCTACCAGCTGGCGAGGTCATTTGAAGAAGGCTTAGTCCTAGGACTTTCTGTCACTTTTTCTGTCTTGGCTCCTTTCCTCCAAGATTGGTATTAGTGTCATTCTTGGTCACCATCGGAGTTACGTTGTTCTTGTCTCATTCGGAAACTCACAGGTTACGACGTGGAAGAATTGTTTTTGTTGCTCATTTTGTTGTTCATCTTGTTTCTGTTTCCCGGTTCCAATGAGCCCATCTGGTGTTCTGCTGATGGCTGCAAAGATGCATTTAAGACCCTTGAGAGAACACCGCACACCCGGGAGACCACAGTGAGGCTAGCAGGGGGATAACACCAAGACACAGAATTATGCTTCTTGGCCAGCTCTCCTATGAGCCAAACCAGTTGGTTCTCAAATGAGTCCAAAGATGTACCTGAAGGGGCATCAATCTGATTTAGCCAAGTTTAAGATATTATGATAGATAAGTGGGGAGCAAAATTTTTGATTCCTTGTATTCCTAAAATAATTATTATTTAACCCTCAGATTATACAATTATGTCCTGACACTTGGCAGAGACAGTGAGAAACCAAGATTAGTGAACTTGAAGATATATTAATAGAAACTCTTCAAAATGAAGACCTAAAAGTAAAACCTAAAACTAGAAAACTTCTATAAGAAAACATAGGAGAAAATCTCTGAGATCTTGAACTGAATTTTATCAAAATAAAAACTTTAACTCTTTCATAAAAATATCCAAAAGACAATCCACAGACTGGAAGAAAATATTTACGAAACATGAATCTGATAAAGAACCTATAAGCAGAATAAATTGTTGAAGTAATAAAAAAAGGAGGCCACTAAGGTAGTTGTAATAGCTGAACAGTTTACATAAGCAAACCAAACCGAAGTCTATATGCTGTAAGGTTCAGAAATTAAAACCTAAAGATAATGAATGACAAACAGCCAACTCGCTTTTTCTAAATATGACCAGCCCTTCAGCTACAGCCAATCAAATATTTTCTTACTTTGCTTCTGCCCTTTCTCTGGAAAAGTTTTCCTCCTAGATGCTATCCGTGGCACATTCCTAACCACTTCTGGATTGCCCAATGAGAGCAGATTCTTTGCTCAAATAAAATCTTATAATTTTTAAGATGCTTCCATTTGTCCTCCAACAGTTCTGGTGTCAGAAGTAGAGCCCCCTGGTGACTTCCAAGAGCAATAAGCAATGAGCAGGTGTAAGATACCTGCTGAGCTCATCACACTCCAGCTGTTTTCTCACCGCCTCTGGAAGTCCTGGGTAAGTCCCTGTTGGATAACCAAGCTCCACAGCTTACGAATCCTCAGTCTTTCTACGGGATGTCTTTTTCCGGACTGGATCTGGGGTCAACTTCCTTATTGGCCGAACCCGGAGGAGTCTGTGTCATGGCCAATACTTCCTGCTGTACCCGGACCAACCCCTCTGATGTTGCAAATACAAGAAATTAACAAACACGCCACTTGGCTAAATAAGATCGATGCCAAATAAGATTGATGCCCCTTCAGGTACATCCTTGGACTCGTTTGAAAACCAACTGGTTTGGCACATGGGAGAGCTGGCCAAGGAGCATAATTCTGTGTCTTGGTGTTATCCCCCTGGTAGCCTCACTGTGGTCTCCCGGGTGTGCAGTGTTCTCTCAAGGGTCTTAAATGCATCTTTGCAGCCATCAGCAGAACATCAGATGGGCTCACTGGAACCAGGAAAACAGAAACAAGATCAACAACAAAATGAGCAACAAAAACAATCCTTCCACGTGGTAACCTGCGAGTTTCAGGATGAGACAAGAACAAGTAACTCCGATGGTGACCGAGAATGACACTAATATCAATTTTTGCTCAATTTCTCAAGTATGAGAGGATGGCCACGAAAGTGGAATTGTTAAGTTAATTAAACAAAGAAGCTGTTAGCCTGAGGTGGTCCTAATACCTTAGCAGTCTACATGGGCAAACCAAAACCTAAGCTTGGAAATGCCTCAGGGTTTAGAAAGCAAAACCTAAGGACAGCCAACCAGATAGGCTTTTCCAAATAAGGCAAAGGAGTCAGATGATTTCCCTGCTTTGCTTCGGGGTCTTCTCCAGAAAAGTCCTTCCTCTGGCTCCATTGGGTAGAGTGCTCTTAACCACTTTCCCTCTGGCACTGCTTGACGGGAATCCATTTTGCTAACATAAATTCTTAAAATTTTTAATATGCCTCAGTTGCTGTTGTAGCAATATAAGTAACCCTCAAAACCCAGCAGTAAGAAAACAAGTCAATACAAAAATTGGCCAAAGATTTGAATGGACAATTTAGCAAAGGCGATGTGTAGGTGGCACATATGGCCACGGAAAGATGCTCACCATTAGTCAGTAGCGGGGTGTGCAAAACAGCCAGAGAGAGTTACCACTTCGTACCTATTAGAGTGAGAAATTAAGCAGCTGGCCCTTGCCAAGCCTTAACAAGGCTGTGGTGGAACCGGGATGTTTATGCACTGCTGGTGGGAATGTAAAATATCCCAGCCGCTTTGGAGAGCAGCCTGGTAGCTTGTTAAAAAGTTGAACTTACATCTCTTATGTGGTCAGCCATTCCATTAATAGGTGTTCACCCAAGAGAAAAGAGAGTCTATGTCCACAGTTCTGAGCAGCGTGTTCGTGACAGCTGAATTCTAGAAACAACCCCAATGCCTGTCAGCAGATAAATGGATAAACAAACCACAGTGTATCTACACAACACGATATAACTCAGCCATAAAAACAGATAGATATGTTGATATGCATAATAACGTGGATCTCAAAATAAGTATGCTGTGTGAAAGAAACGGACAAAAACGGGTACATAGGATGTGAGTCCAGTTATAGAAATGCTAGCTAACACAACCTAATTAGTAGTGACAGAGCAAATCAGGGGTTGCCAGGGGTGGGGGCGGGAGAGGAGGCACTCGAGGGAGGGACCCGGCGGGTTTGCTATCTTGGTCTAGCGGTTGGTGGTTTCGTGGATAGTGACATGTGCCAAAGATTGTCGAATTGCACAGTTTAAATATATGCAGTTTTTATCTGTCAGTTAGACCTCAATGACATCTTTTAATTTAAAATAAGAAAGCATTGTAGAGATACATCTGAAACAATACATTTTGACAATTCCAAGAATGCTTTTGGATCCCTGCTATCTATCCACCCATCCTCTATCAGCCAGCCACACACTGAGTTACACCCATGTTCTAGGTGAGCACCCGGAGTCCCTCACTTCACTGCTTTCAGCTGATGGGGGAGAGAGACAGTGGTATCTATAAAATAATAATATGTGGTACTTACTGAGCCTTTTCTGTCTGCCAGGCATTTTTAAAACGTACCTTGCATATATAACTCATTGTTTTATTGATGAGGAAACCGAGGAAGACGAGTACTCTGCCCGAGGTTGGTCACTCAGTAAGTGGTAGAGCTGATGCCATCCCAGGCCGTGTGGCTGCAGAGGTCCGGAGTCTACCCACCTTCCTGTTCTGCCTTCAGAGTGACACCCTGAGAGGCAGTGTGTGACATGGCATGAGAGAGCGCCACCTAGCGAGGCGTGGGAGGAGTGGAGAAAGGCCCTCCCCACCTCCACCCCCACCCCTAGGGAAGCCCAGCTTGAGTGGAGAGGTGGAGGGTGAGGAGGTGGAGGGTGAGGAGGTGGAGGGTGAGGAGGAGGAGGGTGAGGAGGTGGAGGGTGAGGAGGAGGAGGGTGAGGAGGTGGAGGGTGAGGAGGTGGAGGGTGAGGAGGAGGAGGGTGAGGAGGAGGAGGGTGAGGAGGTGGAGGGTGAGGAGGTGGAGGGTGAGGAGGAGGAGGGTGAGGAGGTGGAGGGTGAGGAGGAAGGAGCTCTGTAGGGGGACTGAGGAGGGAAAAGCCCTCCAGGCAGCAGGCATGTTAGACGTGTTCTGTTTTGTCCACGTTGGCGCACCGGTGTCTTTCTCATTCTCTGTCCCCTCTCTAAAATGGATCGGGAGGGGAACCATATTTGCTGATGGTTCTCGACAACACAGAGAACAGAACTAGGTCCCCGGGGGCCTGGGCACAGACAGGTCTTCTTTCCTGGTGACATCTCTGAAGGCTTGACAAGAGCGGCCGGAGAGCTGGGAACAGTGGCCACGGGCTTCATGTTGCGTCCAGCACACAGGGGCTTTCTCACCTTTGTAGCCGCTCGCCCGAAGCCTTCTGAGAGAGGCCTGTAGCTGCTGAAGGCGATGCCAACACCAATTGCCTGAGGGAAATAAGTACACGGCTGGGATAGTGCAATAGTGTCCCTCAGAGTGCCAGTCTCCGCGTGTGCGCCTTCCGGTCCAAATTGCACTCAGATTTGCAATTGCAGAAATCCAAAGCTGGTCTGCCCCCAACCCCCCCCCCCCCCCCAACCTCTACCCGGAACCTGTGATAGAATGAAACTGGAATCACTGGCCGGCAGCAGCGCTCCTGAGCAGCGGGGGCCGCTGGAACCGCGATGTGATGGCGATGGTTTCGCAGGAAAAACTGGATTAGAGATGAGACATGATGACACGCAGGACACACTGTGTTTGGCAGGTTCGGCAGGCGGCTCAGGGGCTCCCCTAATATTTAAGCCCCTGAAAGGTAGATGGTTAATGCTACATGACAGATAAATTACATCTTGAACCCCAAGAAGTGCCTGGAGGGAAATCAAAGAATGCCATTAGCAGACAGGCCTTTGCTGCTGGGGTTCCAGAAACTCGGCTCCCAGCCTCACTGAATCTCAGGTGTCATGTCACCAGGAATAGTTGCTGACAAACACTCCATTTACACGCCACGGAGATAAAAGCAGGGAGGCCAAGAGCGACCTATGTGTCCAAGGGGGCGTTGTCCCAAATGGGGGGCCGCATCATTTGTTTCCCTCTGCCTGGTCCTGACGGGGGAGGGGTGTGGGCTGGGGGAGAGACTGGAAGACGTATGCCACTTTCCCACCCTCACGGGGCCTTTTCTGGCTTGTTTGGATGTATGTCACCAGCCTAATGAGATTTAAATGGAATGTTGGGGTGTGAATAATACGGGCATTAATTCAGGGACTTCAGTTGGCTGGGCTGCGGGCAGAATTTGCATAAGGGGGTTTAAATATGAAAGAAGAATATAAGTCACAGGGCACTGAGCACTCCTGCAGCCACTGAGCAAGCAGCTGGAATTGCCCAAGTAGCCTTCGGTCAGGAAGGGGCGGCGCTGTCGGATTTATGAAGGTCGCCAGCGTGGAAGGAGGCCTCTCGGGAAGCAGCATCCTTGGCGGGACCTTTGCATTCCTCCCCTCGGGACTCCCCTCTGCACATCACACATCACTCTGGTCTCCACCTCGGGGACAAGGTTTCAGGGAAGCAGGGACTGGGGGCCACCGGCCCCATTAGGAAGGGGACGCAGCTTGCTTACCTTTGCAGAGAACTCAGCACTTCCTTCTGTGAGACCCTGTTGACCCTGCAGGAGCCTGGACATCATGTCCCTGCTCCCTCGCCAGCCTTAGAGCCCCTAGGACCTCTCCCCACTTCCTCTCACCCCTGGGGTTTCGGGGTCTCTGTGCTTTAAAGTCACAGTGTCATAGCGCTCTCTGTCCTGGCATTTCACACCTCCCTCCTCAGGGGACTAGGAGCTTTGCCCTCAAACGTCAAGGCTTGCCTTTGCTTCACCCTCTGGCCAGGCCATGTCCCCTGTCCCCGAGGCAGGACGCTGGGAGCCCAGGCTGTGAGTAAGGGCCGGGCAGCGTGGTGAAGGGAGGGACAGCCTTCCAGAATTTCTGAACGTGCCCCCCACGCGGTCAGCAGTGCGACACGCAGCCTAATCAAGTCAGGGTGGCACCCAGGGCGGCTGGCTGGGGAGCCATGTCCTCCCGGGCTCTTCCGGAGGTAGCCGGCTGGAGATGGAGATCTGTGTCCTCCCGGCACTCTTGGGCAAATGAGCTGGCCATCCAATCTCCATCTCACACAGAGTCCTGAGGTGAGCCTCCTGAGGTCACTGTGTCCCTGAGACACAGGGAGGAGGAGGACAGGAAGGCACCAGCCTGGGTCCCCGCCGCCCTGAGCATGCTCCCGGGGGCCGCGCTGGGCTGAGCCCCCTGCCCAGGTGTGGGGGGGCTGCCAGCAGAGACTAGAAGCCCACAGGGAACGTCAGAGGGAGTCAGGGTGTACAGATGACCTACTGCAGGGGCAGTGCCCGGGACAATCAGGAATTCCCAGGCTGTCTTTATTGAAACAGTTGATATTGTGCCCATCCTGATGTTTCTGCATTAAGATTAAATTTTTGGAGCCGCCGTATGGGCGGTTGAATACCTCATCTTTGTCACGCTAGTCCTGGCTCTGGGGTTTCTCCAGTTCTTCAGCTGTTCAGGTGAGAAACTGAGGCACAGAGCCCAAAGAAGCCTGTGGCTCAGGCAGTTAGGGGGAACATGCATGCAAGTTTGTTTTCAGCTGCTGGGTTTTTATTTTTATTTTTTTCTTCCTAGTCCACTACGCTGCTCCTTCACTTGCTAATTTTCTTTTTAATGGAAGAAAACAAGTTTCCAGAAATCTGGAGAAAGTTTCCTTCTCATCAAGTTTAAGGCCAGCTGTTGGGGGTGAGGAGGGACAGGGGAGCTGACAGGCGCCGTGGAGGGGGACAGCGCGGGACCACACAGGTGGTTTTGCAGTGCGGGTCCCAACGAGCCTCCGTTCTCTGTAGCTACAGGTTATTTCCGCGAAGGTAGGTCAAGTAGAATCTTTAAATGGCTGCTTCTTCGGATTTATAGCTATTTTAATGTAACACCCAGTGCTCAGAGGAATGCTTTTACTTAACTCCAATAGAGGATAGCTTTATTAAAGTCAAATAAGAAACAGGGGAAAAAATGAGCCCAGAGAAAATATGCCCACGGAAATGCTGATTTGAGAAATGTTCAGATATTACATGCCTTTCATCTTAATTTATTTCTCCAGCATTGAATGAAACTTTAGGCCCACCTGAGAAGCAAAATAAGATTAGTCTCCTGAACAATAGGTAACCCAGTTAGAAGAAAAAAAAAGACAGCAAAATTTGCAGAGATAAAAGTTTAATTATGTCCTAGTTGCTTGCTGAGATCTGGAAATCAATGTAGCTATTTCAATATAATTCTTAGTGGGCTATCGAATGACACGAGGGATCTTTGTCCCCCTTCTGTTAAAATACAGCCACCATAAAATAATTAACCAGAATGGAGTTGACATTAGATTAATGTAGCTAACCTCAGGTTGGCAGTGGAATTGCTTTTTGAATGAAACGGAAGAGAAATTTCAGACCTCTGTGTGAGTGAAGGAATGTGCTTGGAACTCGGAGGACTTCTCCTCCTTTGTCTCGGCGTGGAATGAAACTCTAAACTCTG
Organism: Pipistrellus hanaki; assembly: GCF_964339955.1. NCBI lineage: Eukaryota > Metazoa > Chordata > Mammalia > Chiroptera > Vespertilionidae > Pipistrellus > Pipistrellus hanaki. Next base: position 84,003,154 of record NC_140509.1, on the reverse strand, counting down.
AGTCAGGACTTTGTTTTAGGAAAAATGTTTGAAATTCATAAATGGAAGAAACCTGGGTAGTGTGCCATTGACCATTTTATAGATTTAAACTAAAATATTTAACACACCGTATTGCACAAGCCAGTGGGCACATTATTATTTTTTCTCTTTTAAGGGGAGGAGAAGGTGGTCATGGGACATTGAGGTAGGTTTGAATCTCAGTTGGGGCACTTAGTAGCTAGATGACTGAGCTGTAGATGTTTATTTTTTTTAAATTGAGGTATAATGGATATGTAGCATTATATTAGTTTTGGGTATTCAACATAATTATTCGATCTTTGTATGTATTGTGAAATGATCACCAAAATACACCTAGTTAACATCCATCGTATATCATTACAATCTCTTTTCTCAGCAACTTTCAAATAAGCAATGAAGCATTGTTAACTGTAGTCATCACCCTGCACATTACACCCCCAGGAATTATTTATTTTATCCTTGGAAGTTTGTACCCATTCTGTTCATTGCCCACCACCTATTTCCATGCATTCAATTAGATAATAGTAACATCAACTTACCTACCTTACAAAGTTGTTGTAAAGAATAAATCCCCAAAGTTTCCCTGAATATACGTGTTAATTTTTATTACATAGTGAATATTAAATATTTTGTATATTTTTTTGAAGTTAAAAAACATCTGCAGAGCTGCTTACTGAAGAGTCCAGATGTTCTGGTGGATATTATGTGGTTGGGTTTCCAGGACTTAGAAAAGGCATTTTATTAAGATAATATGTCTTGTAATTCCACACTTTGTTTTCTGAACTTTATGGAACCAGATTCCATGGTGGCTCTTCTGGAACCAATGCTTTAGTCTAAATACCCAAGCGGCTTCCCAAGGACCTAACGTGGCTGTGGATGTGGTTATTCAAAATTTTCAAACCGGACCCAATTTTCTAGGGAATGCTTCAGACTTTTGTTTCCAACACATGTCTGGACCTAATGTTTTTGGAAAGATCATGCTAACTTGGTGAAATCATTTAAATGTGTGTCAGCTTGACAAGTCAGAGGGAATCTTCCATGTTTTAAAAACAACAATCACAACAAACCTGGAGCTAAGAATATGGAAGCAACAGAAAACAGGGTACCCTTAAATTATTGGTCCCCTAGTTCCGTGATCGGCGAACTGTGGCTTGCGAGCCACATGCGGCTCTTTGGCCCCTTGAGTGTGGCTCTTCCACAAAACACCACGGCCTGGGCAAGTCTATTTTAAAGAAGTGACTTTAGAAGAAGTTTAAGTTTCAAAAATGTGGCTCTCAGAAGAAATTTAAATCATTGTACTGTTGATATTTGGCTCTGTTGACTAATGAGTTTGCCGACCACTGTCCTAGTTGATTTGTGGACTTAACAAGTCCTGAGTACCGACTGTAATACCGAACACTCTGCTCGATGATGGGGAAACATTGGTGAGTGAAAGTTAAGGCATGACCCTGGCCTTCTCAGAGCATTCAAGATAAAGGAAGGCAGGTTTCAATCCAAGAATCACAAGTGAACATAAGATAATGACCATCCTATGTGCTCCATGGAAGGGGTCCACAGTGACTTAAGAGGATGTGGTTTAGACATGGATGCTGACAAAGGTTTCCTTGAGGGAGATATGCCTGAGCTGAGATATGAAAGATTTGTGATTACAAGAGAAGGGAAGGGAAAGGGGTGGCAGAGAAAATTCCAGGGAGAGGGGACAGCCAGTGTCTAAGCCCTGCGGCAGAAGGACCACAACAAAGTAAAGGAACTGTGAGCGGTCCGGGTGGCTGAAGCAGCTACAGGATGACCATGTGGAGGTGGAGAGGAGCCACACGATGAAGGTCTTGGTGGCCACACCAAGAATTGTGGTCTTGATTCTAAGACCTATGAGAATCAATGAAATGGTTTAATCTGATTTATGGTGTGTGTGTGTGTGTGTGTGTGTGTGTGTGTGTGTGTAAAGATCAGATTTGTATTTTAAAAAGATGAATGTGGTTGAAACATGAACAAAAGATTGAAGATGGGCTCAAGTCAATGCAGGCTGATCCTCTCAGAGGCTCTTGAATTAGTCTAGGGAAGAGCTGATGATGGTTGAGCTTAAGATGAGCAGGGCAGGGGTGGGGAAACGTGGAAGGTCTTGAAAGATACTTAGGAAGTAATTGGGACAACGGTGTGAAGATAGGTTATACCTGGCAATTCCTTCTGATAGCTTTGAAGAGCCCATTTTATTTTTACTCATTTTTTTCATTTGCTATTCTTTCAAAATAAATGTATTTGTTTACGTATGTGTGCATACTTGCAGGAGTCAAGGAGTGTGCAAGGCACTACGGATTCCTTGCAGAACCAAACAAGGTGTGCCTGCCCTCGTGTGCTTACAGCTGGATAATGTGGTCATGTCCTTCCCAGGAGTCCTGTCTACTCGTTCCTATACTCATATTTCCTATGTATTTCTCTCAGCTGTCATAGGGCCAGCCCGGTCGGCATTGCAACACTTGTCCTCATGACCTTTGCTGGGAAGCTGAGATCCGCTCATGTAAAGAACCATGCTTCTCACAGTTTTTCACTTGTGGGTTTCTGCCTTGCTCTTATACCCACATTCTTGTACAGATTCCTGAAACTTCCCTGTGGTCTGAAAAGTGTGGTCTATCTCATCTTTTTCCTTTGAAAAATATGGTTAGCTTTGTTCTAAGCCCAACACAGTTTTATACAAAAACATATGTATTGAAGTAGGTGATCGATCAATTGTAGAGTGAAGATAGAATAAATTTTTTTCTTTAGGCAAAGACAACTTTCCCCTTAAAATCTTGGCTGCAGGCTAACAGGATATTAAGATCGGAAGAGGCCTTAAGATAGTTCAGGAAAACTATTTGCTGGAAAAAAAAAATCACTTGTGGTAAAAATAAATGAGTTGGTGTATTCCAGAAAAAAACAAAAAAAGAAAAGAAAATGTGGTTTTCATTGTTCAAATGACATCTATTTCCAAAGGCACTTGGCACCGGGCTCCGAACAGTGATGGAGGGACTGGGTACCAGTACCTTGGATGCAGTAGATTGAGTAGATTGGGACGCTGAGCTATAAATGGAAAGATGTAATATTGAATTCTGACCAAATTTAACTTCCGACTGAGCGGTTCTGATACGTGAAGGATGAATTGTGCTCGCTGTGATTGGGGGGGAAAACTCTCTCTCTAATAACTACTTCAAAACCTCTCCCCTTTGACTGGTATGGAGTCTTTGTTAAAAACAGGAGGAAGCTAACAGTGGGAAGAATATAAAATAAAAAACAAAGGGTATTTGTGATTAGCTGTTTGCTAATCACAGTGAGGGATGTAATCTATAATATCTGTCTATCTAGTTATTATCTATATAAATTTTAAGATCTTTATCTCTACTTAGTAGAATAAAAAGGTTAAATGTTAAATGTATCCCTATTGGAAATAGAATGATTTTCTCTAATACCCTTTTAGCTATCTCTATTTTATTTAGACAGACACATTTAACAACTTATTTATTCTGATCTTTAATATCTCAATTAAAAAATCACTTCTGTTGGAGTTTAATTCCTCTGGGTTCTTTCCCAAGAAAATATGTTCTATCTGGGATGCAATATACTTCTCCTTTTTGATCTCTGGCAAGTGACCTGTCTCTACTAGGGTTTCTCAGAATGGCACAGTGATTGTTAAAATCCTATATTCGAAGGCCTCAGACATCCAGACTCATTAGATCTGGAGTGAGGCAAAGAATCTGATTTTTATGTAACATTCAATTGACTCTCATTTACAGCATCCTGGACCACTCTTTGAGAAACACTACTTTTTAAACAAAGGAGCATCTTTTAAATAAAGAAAGCCTGTAAATATAGCAAACTTGTTTTCTGAACTTTTAAAAAAGTTCCTGACATAAAGCACATGGACCCAGGCCAGTTGAAACGCATTTTTGTCCTCCTAGTTTTTGGCATGCTATTGCATGTTCATAAATCCAGGTTAAAAATATCAACTTTTTTATTTTTAAATATTTTTATTGGAAAGTATTCCCCTCCCCTTTATGGGTAGCCTATTATAAGACAAAAAAGTAAATATAAATATTCACTTAAGAAGTTACAAAATATGAGAACATTAAACCCTAAACTGAGTCTTCTGATCACTTAGCCCATTGCTAATTTTTGTGCCACAGGTTGATGGAGAAATTCCGTTGTTTTCTTTTCTACTTTAGAGATCTGTCATATTGCTGCAACATCCCAGACTTGCATTGGTCAAACTTTCTTTGAAAATATTTTGAGTGGATGAACCTCTGTCTGAAAAATTTAGCTCATGTGATGTAATATCTTAAGCCATTGTCCAGTATGCGTTTAAGTCCCAATGATCACCACTGCGGTAATCAGAGTTTTGCACAGTGATCACTAGAATAAAATATATATATAAAGCCCTAGCAGGTTTGGCTAAGTGAATAGTGTCAGCTTGGGGACTGAAGGGTCCTGGGTTCGATTCCAGTCAAGGGCATATGCCTGGGCTGTGGGCTCGATCCCCAGAAGGGGGTGTGCAAGAGGCAGCCTCTCAATGATTCTCTCATCATTAATGTTTCTCTCTCTCTCTCTCTCTCTCTCTCTCTCTCTCTCTCTCTCTCTCTCGCTTCCTTTCTGAAATCAATATATATATTGCTTCTACATCCATATATATATATATATATTTCATTTGCTTTGGGAATGTGCTACTGGGCCTTATTCTTGCGGGATGCCCAACAATCTCGGATGATATGACATGAACCCACCATTTGCAATAATCCAGAAACACTTCCTATATTCTTGCTATTTTTAACTAAGATATTTAATTATTTCCAGGTGTATCTTGAAGTTCTGATTAAAACAACCATATGGGTTGTAATTGATAACTGGAATGACATCTTCAACTCTGTATCATGCCTCACCCACTCACACATGTGGTGGTTTAGATGATTTTTAAAACGGGGGGGGGGGGCTTTTTGAAGTGATTCTCGAAGAAAAGAGCTCCAAATAGTCAGTTAGGATGGGATTCTCTTAGGAACATTCCAGAAGAAACAGTATATCAGGGATGAATGTCATTGGATGGACTGCAGGAAAGTTTTTGTTGGATTGTGGTTGGTTTTGGTTAGTTAACCTAGTCTTGGCTCAGTGGTGGCTAAACTTGTACTTGGTGGGGGTGAGTTTGGAATATTTGTGCTGAATCAGAGAACTTGGGCTGAAAGTCATTCATGAGTATTTCCATATTATTACCACAAGAGAGCATGTTCATCATGACATGAACATATTATTACCACAAGAGAGCGTGTTCATCGGGATAGGAACACTAGCTGCCAAGAGAGCAGCCTTCACATCTCAGTGGCATGGAGAGTCCTTGCTCCTGCAAGTGTTTGTTGCATGTTGGGTACTGTCCCGAGAAGCTCTTCTCTAGGAGATGGCTGGGAATTGGGCCCCTTCTAACCTGTGGTGCTGTCCTCTTAAACATGTGACCTCCACAGCTGCAGCAGAAGCAGATGTGGTGTGGACAGTCTGCATGATGATGTTTTCTGGCCAGGCCTGGGAGGAGCCCACATTCCACTGGCCAGAACCCTGTCACTGTGTGGTGAAGGGAGACCGGGCGACACGGTCTTCCTGTGTGCTCCTCAGGAGTAAGACTGGCCAGCATCAGGCCAGTCTCCTCCGAGAGACTCAGGCCAATATCCATAGTGTAATTCCTCTCCTGGTTTGGCTGTGTTTTGACAGAAAACAGAGACATTTAGCTTAAAGTGAGGAGTTTGGATTCTGTTTGGGGAAAGAAGGCCTTTAGAGTTTGGTGGATTTGGGTTCTTGTTTTGCCACTTTCTCCTATGTGATTTGGGATAAATTTATTAAAAATGAAAAATATCAGTATTTAGTTCATAGGATTGGTATGAGAGTTACTAGTAAATGAGCTAATGTTCAGAAATTGCTTGTATGTGCTCAATAATAATGATGACAATAAAAATTTGTTATCACTGTTATTATAGACAGTGGATGTAATTATAATTACTACTAGTTGTTTATTTACCCTGTGATCTAAGAGGAAAGGGATTCATACAACCCTGCCTGCACAGGGTGTCATGAGTGAGATTTATTGGAAGTGCACACGGGAGGGCAACGCCTGGCTGTGCTGAAGCGAACCTTCTCCCATCAGTGTGTCCAGAAAGCCGCACCCAGCACTGATGGCTGAGGGCATTCAGAGGCTGAAGAACAGGTGTACTTGAGGAAGAGCCTGAGTCAGAAGACAGAAGATGGAGAGAAATTGGAGAATTTCACAGCAGAGAGCAGGTCCAGTGTCCAGCACTGCATGTCACTCCCAAACGTTTGGGAAGCCAGCCTAAGAGGTAAATGGGGGATAGCTGTGTGAGCTGACCCTTCACACATGCCGTTGGCTTCTCAGATCCCCCAAAGTGTCTCTCTTTGCAGCCCTCTCTCCAGCTTCTCTCTTGATCCAAATTCCTCTATCTGAGGCATCTTCTAGGAGCTCTGTAAGTAGCTGGAGAGAATTAACTGTTCAAAGAAAGAAAAAAAAATTTGACTTTGCCCTGAAGGGTAATTGACCTATCCAATTGCTCTGGATCAGAGAAGTCATTTCTTTTTCTTTTTTTTTTTTAATTTTTAATTTTTACATTTTTTTTAACCTTATGATCTGACTTATATGTGGACCCTAAAAAACAAAACAAAACCCCCCACAATGAGGCAAACAAACAAACAAAACACAACCCAAGTTCATAGATACAGACACCAGATTGGTGGTTGGTTGAGGTGGGGTGTAGGATAGGGAGGTGGGCAAAATAAGTAAAGAGGGTCAAAGGTACAATCTTCCAGTTTCAATATAAAGTCAGGGGGATGTAATGTAGAGCATAGCAACTATATGAAAAAAACGTTTTGGAAGTTATATATCAAGTGCAATGGGCTCCGTTCTCAGCCAGCGCGGGGGCACTTCCTGGAGGAAGAGCTCTTTGTCACCATAGATGTTTCTCCAAAGCTTTCCCGGGATAATGTCATGGAAGGGCTGAAAACATGAAAGGACTCTTTTCTCTGCTCCATTCTGTTTGGCACTTAGTACTAGAGAACTCATTTCCTTTCTTGTGAAACAAAAACGCTCATGTATGCAAAGACTCCCAAAAGCCTTCTAATTTCTTCTTATCAGTTCCCTTTCAACAGAAAACCTTGAGAGCATTTCAAGGGTGAAGATAAAAGAAGGTATAGATCAGAATAGGCTTAGTTATGCTGCAATAACAAAGGATTCCAGAATCTCAGTCAGTGGGAGCTCAAGGTCAGGTGGGAAGGGGCCTCTGCTCTGTGCTCTTCTCTCCCAAGACCCAGGCTGAAAGATCATCATTTGACAAACGGAATTCTAAGTGTGTCTACCATGGACAATGAAATGCTCCAGCATGGAGGTGACAACACAGTGGGCTGAACTAACTGTCATATGCCCACCAGGAAGTCAGGAAACTAGGTCTTTTGTGTGCCCGGAATGAGAGAACTGGTCAAGCAGGACCACTGGTTACCACAGAGACTCAAATGCCAAAGGTATGTTTGAATTTCAACCCCTGCCTAAGGAAGTAAAAATAGCTGAGGAAAAACAACACGTGGCCATTTCAGATAAATATGTCAAGCAGAGACCTCTCAGCCCAAAGCTAGACTGAAAAAGTACCCAACATTAGTCTCTCTAGAAGAATTTATTTTCTAAAGTTTATGAAATTGTGTAAAACAGAGATCACCGATGGCTTGCATGTAGGCTAAGAGGTGAATTCTTCTAAAATTTTTTATTTCTCTATTTTCTTTTATCTATTTAAAATTTCTAGAGAGATTTGGGTAGTTCTTTCTTGCCTTTAAGAATAAGTGAGTGGATGTTTTGTTGTAGGATACTTGCTTGTTTTTCTGCTCATGTGGATGAGGACTATTTCTGATTTTTCAATTTTTGTGTCCAGAGTAAGACACTCAACTGTGTCTAGAATAGTCAGTCTGTTTATATTGACTGAAATAAGCATTGGATGATGAGTGAGCATGAAAAAATGAATGAGCATTAATTTTATAATGCCTCAGCTTATGTCCCAAGTATTTCTGAGACAGTTATGAAAATTTCAAAAGAAATTAATTTTGATTTTCATTTAAGAAATAATGCGATACTTCCGGTAATGTCACAGTAGCAGACAATAAAGCCATATCTGTTATAGAGTTTTTGAGATGATCATATCAAGATTCCCTTGAACATCAAAATAAGGTTTGATTTCCATCTTTGGTCGGAGACTCCTGACTACCTGTGGGCTTTTTACATGGCAAGGTGTGAAATTTGGTTCTGATTGCACTGTGTTTCTCAGGTGGCCACTTTTCTTGTTTGGAAATATGTTTGGGATTGTCTGTTGATGGCAATCTACTTTTATTAATCTTTTGAAAAACTCTCAGAAAGAAATGCATTTCTCAAGGAGAGGAACGACATTCCTAAAATTCTTCAGTCTGAAAAATCAAGTCTGAAAAGCAGGATTCTTGAACATGGGTTTCCTGGGACTCACTCAGTTTAGCTTTCAGCTTGGGAGCCTAATCCAACAAGTGACGGTTTCTTTTTGAATTTGGCTCCTTTTGCCTTTCAACATCCTTTACGAATATTATTATCCTCATTATGTGCCTTTCGGATTTCATAATCTTCTTCTCTCTCTTCATATGCCACTTTCCCACTCCACTTACAGTTCCCCCAGCACCTGTTTGACCTACTGTCTCCTTCCCCCTTGCCTCCCCCTCCCGCCCTTCTAAGCAATGCATTTGTCATGGCCATTGCTTCAGTGTTTGGGACAATTACCTGATGTCACTGAGTGTGGCTGGATCAGTGTTCTCTCTCTGTTCTCTCCTGCCTGAATGGGGCCCCATCAGTCCTTGCAGCTGTGGATCAGAGAGAACAGATTGCATGGCAGCCAATCCTTTCTTATCTTGTCCTTATTCCCTGACCACAGGCTTGCTGGAGGTTAGAAATAACTAGTCCTTTAAAGAAGAGAATGCCTGCACTTACCAAATGTGCTCTAAAAATATGTAACAAACACTGTGTTTGTCACAATCATAAAGCTGGAAAAACACCAAATAAAAATACTGCCCCAGTTTAAGAAATGTAACTTCCCTTGCTCTGGGAATGATATATTTTATGCACCTGTATATAGCCAGTGAGGCTTAACATTCTGAGGGCCACTTTCTAGTAACCAACTCCTTGAAGCTAGTGGAAAATCACTGCTTTGATGTGTAAAATAACGGAGAAAATGGGTGTAGAGCCATATAAAATACCCAAGTTTAATCTGGACCGGCCAGGAGCGAGACTTGAAATCCTCTTATTGAGCAAAATGAATGAAGGCGCACTTGCCTTCTGAGGCACAAAATAAAAGAAACCTATAACATTTGTGTGGCGCAGTGTCCCAGAAATCAATTATGTAATTTTGTACAATCATATCAGGTAGGGTATCAGCCCATTACTGAAACTCAGAGCTTTCAAACCTAATGGAGACTATTTGACATTCCTAGGCGAGCTGCCAAAGGCCCATTCCAATTGCCAACATGACAATTATTGACACAGACATGTACAGGCAGGGAAGGGTTTTCAAGGAAATAATGTCAATAATTTTCTACTGTGTTTTAAGCTAAAAATCAGCAGAAGGTGAGTGGCTAGAATCCGTATGAAATCTGTATCTACGGATCCCTTGAGTGTTGGTGTAGTGACGGCCAGTATTGGGGCGAGTGTGTATCCACGTGAAATCCAATTAGGTTGAAAATGGCGAGGTGAGCTGTACACGCTGGAAGTGTCCAGAATTTTATTAATCTACTATCGCCAGGTATCAAAGATCACACCTCTCAAGTCTCCCCTTGTTCCATCCACTGAGCATACCTCGTGGCCAGGCTGGCTTCCACAACTCGGATTTATTGCAGGACTCTCTGCGGTAGGCCCACATGGCTGCTTTCTGTTAGCTCTCAGCCTGCGCCCTCTTGTTTGAGTCTTCATCCAATCTTGCCTGTGATTGTTCTCTAGTGAATCCCTCTCACGTTCAGGCCCTCTCCTGAATTTCCCTCATACCTCATAGGCTCAATCCTTCATCTAGGCCGGTTGTCATACTGTCCCCTCATCCCACAATATCCTCTGCTCTCCAGTTACCAATCTAATTCTGCTCATTCTTTGAGGTCATGTTTGAATCCAGTTACCTCATAGTCTTACTACTTCTTGTTTACTAAGGGCCTACTAAGGCCAAGGCCAGTAATAAGATGATTTATATGTTGTACCTATGGTTTTGGCACATCTGTCTTTCATCATTTATTTACACACCTATTCATAGTCATGTAAATTAAATGATGCATGCAATAAACAGGGAGTTGTTGTACATCCACAGATGTAGTGTACTCTGATTGTGCAATTATACCTCTGATTGTGCAATTAAATATTTTCTTAGGAAAATACAACAACTTTGCATAATATGGATTAATGTTCCCACTTTATCGGTAAAGAATCTGAGGTTCCCAGGGATTGAGTTTCTTGTGTAAATTTGTTTACATAACAAATAGAGGTTCAAACACAGACCCCTCTGACTCTGGAGCCCACGTGGAATTGAAAACTGGAAGTTAGAAATCTGTGATACTTTGTACCAGCTGGTGGTCAGTCCAGGAAGCAGGGACCAGCAGAGGCAGGGTTACTGGTGCTCAGAGCAGGGGGGTTTTGTAAAAGGACCTCCTGAGAACTAGTACTAAATCAAGATTTTTCAGGTGCTTTGCATAAGGAGAAGTCAGGTGAAGTCTGTCTCTGCCACTTACATAAAACTGTTGTGGGGAGTGTGGTGGGGACTGCCCAGATAATGCCCCCAAAGACCTTGTTCTCTGGGTACTTTATTTCCTTTCTATAAAGAGGCATAATATTCTCATGTGATGGTAGGCTTTTAGATATTAGATGAGATACCAAATAACTCTATTAGATGCATAGCAGTTAAGACTATATAATTCATCCATTTTACTTTTTACCGTGGCTTTTAGGAAATCCAAAGCTCATTTTCATGCTCAATTTAAATAATTACACTTTGCCTAGGTTTTACCTACTTTTCTCTCATAGATGCACAGATGAACTGACACATGCAAAAAAAGGGAGTTGTTCTCTCCCCACAATATGCTTCTGATTGTGCAATTAAATGATTTTGCTTCCTTAAAAAAACACACACAAGTTTACTTGTTCACATGACATGCTATTTCACCTATAATTTCTAGGAAAGAGAAAAAGCTAGGACATTCTTGGAAAAGTTTTTTTTTTTTTTTTAACTAAATCTTTGTTGATGCAAGTATTACATATGTCCCCTTCCCCCTGCCCCCATTGACCCCTTCTGGCTCACTCACATTCCCACCCCAGGCCTTCACCACTCTATTGTCTGCGTCCATGGGTATTGCCCATATGCATACAAGTTCTTTGGCTGCTCTCGTCCCACCCACCCACCCATCTCTACCTCCCCTCTGAGACTCCACAGTCTGTTCCATTCTTCTATGACTCTGGATCTATTTTATTCATCAGTTTATTTTGTTTGTTCAGTTCCACATATGGATGAGATCATGTGATACTTGTCTTTCTCTGACTGGCTAATTTCACTCAGCATAATACCCGCCATGGAAAAGTTTTATTGGAAACTCTTCTTGGAAAAGTTTTGTTGAACTATGCTCTTAGTCCTGTTGCATAATTAACAACGCTTAAGACAAGGTAACTTAGATCTGGTGATCTGTATGCAGTGGGTATTCCAGCTGATGCCTAGCCTGGCTTTAGATCTCTTCAATCCTGCCCTCTGGCTTAGTGGGAGCATCATTAAAATGGAATTCCTGGAGGAGTGGCAATCCAGCTTAGCTCAGAATACCTGGGGTGGAGAGGGACTGGGCGGAGTGGGGGAGGGAGGGATGTCTGTCTTTATAACTGGTCCCCATTGTAGCCAAATGGATTTGTTATTTTTCATACTGGAGCATAAGGGGCTGTTTTTATCAGAGACTCTATGACACATGTGTATATAAACAGTGTTAGTGCCTGATGGACACATGGCAGTATAGCCTGAGTTCATGGATCACGGTGTAGCCTGAGTTCCTTGCAGACCAGGTGCCCCAATTCCGACAAGGCAGACACGGGCTGAGAGTCAGGAGCCAGTACGCTCGCCAGGAGTGGCAGAGTGTTAGGGAGTCTCTGGGCAGCTGAGGTCATGGTGAAAGGCTCCCTCTAGTGCCATCTGCGGTCCTGAGCACCAAGCAGGGCGGTGATGGTACAGCCAGTAAGACTCTGGAATAAGTAGGTGTAGACATTGGTAGAGGTGGAGGTGCAGTAACAGGTGCAACCTAAACTCAGACAAATAGGTCTGTCTGTCTCATCCATGTACTTACTTATACCGATGTTTCTTGATCCTGTGACCTCACTAACACACCGGCTGCTGAGGCATGGGGAGGCAGGATGGTGCCCACACTGAACTGCACCCTGGATGGACTGGTGTCACAGGAGGGAAAGGAGCTCTCCCATTTCTCTCTCAACACCTGCTCTCCAGAGCTTTCATGACTCTAGTGACATGGTGGCAGGTAAGTTCCTGGGCCAGTTCCCTCACCTGTGAAATGAGAGATCTAGTTGGTCTCTGAGAATGCTTCCATCTGGAAAACTATAGGATCCCATTATTCAGTACAGGCCAGGTGTCGGAAGCATGTGCAGATGAAACAGAGGAAACAACCGAGAGCGAGGCTGCTGATGTGAAGGCGGTAGAGAGTGGACTGGGAGGGAGGCCTCTTGGGTGGGCCCCTCAATTCTCTATTCTTGCCGTTAATCTTGAGCAGGTTACTCAACTACTCTGCACCCAAATTTCTCTAACTTAGATCCAGCGTATTAATTTGTGCCATGCACCCGCGCGGTGGGTGTTATGTGGGTGCAGTCCTACTGTGGGCTGGCCCCGGGTGGCACTCAGTCAGTGGTGTGTTCTGGTGACCAGCAAGCATAGCACCAGCTTTGTCAACCACACAGGTGTCTGGGACCGGTTGATGTTGGAGCCCCTTGGCTGTTAGCAAACAGCATGACAAGGGACAGTCTTTATTTTAGTTAGAACACCCGGGTTTGAGAATTCCCTCTGCCATTCTTTAGAGGAGTGATGGAATAATTCAAGGCCTTCCTTCCTCATCTGTAAAGTACAGCACTTGAATTACATAAAACCTTTACACTATTTTCTAACTCATGATTCTAAGATCTATAAGCTAACTAATAGCCTTGGAAGCTGTTTGAACAATTTTTATGTGTCTTGCTACCTCTTGCACATAGTAGGAGCTCATAAATACTGTAAGGACGATGAATGAGATGGTGCCCGTAATTTAATCCTCTCAGCCGCCAGCAAGTAAGAAACTCACATAAAGACAGCCTTAATCCTCTGAGTGCTGAGCCATCTGCGTCATGCTGTCTCAAAGACGTGGGCTTGTGGCCTAAACTGATAAATTTTTCCATTAAGAAATTGCTCTCTCTGGCAAGCCCTACTTCTGAAGCAGCCCGGATGAGGCAGGCCAGGCGGAGTGACCCGGTCTGCTCATCAAGTGATTGCAGCCAGAATAGGCCAGAGGAACGAGGGCTCAGGGCACCCAGTGATAGCCACAGGGCACAGCCGAGCCCCACCCCTCAAAGGCTGGGGATGAGGAGAGACATTTCCTGGTGCAGCCATCCCTGTGTCCCTGCCACTCAAGCCTCAGCAATCTCATTGGCTCTGGGATGATTTTTTTAAAGTAAACATTCACCTGTCAGCACTGAAGTGAAGTACTAATATGAGGGGACTAACACTATTGAGAATACTAAGTCATATGTTTGGGTTTTTTTTTTTTTTAAATGTTTTTATTAATTGCAGAGAGGGGAAGAGAGAGGGAGAGTTATAAACATCAACGATGAGAGAGAATCATTGATGGGTTGCCTCATACACATCCCCTACTGGGGATGGAGCCTGCAACCGGGTGCATGCCTTGATGGGGATTTGAATCGTGACCTCCTAGATCACATGTGTCAAACACAAGGCCCGCGGGCCAAATCCAGCCCGCCAGGCCTTGCAATGTGGCCCGCACCGCGCTGTCATCACTGCACTCCGCTGTCAGCTTATGACATTGTCAGTTTATGACTGTTCAGTAAACCATTCGGCCCGCGATTTAGGCTGGATTTTAGATTTTGGCCCCTTCTCTGATTGAGTTCGACACCCCTATACCTAGATTCTTAGGCCACCGAGTCACACCGGCTGGGCCTTAGCTTTATGTTGAAGTGATTTATAGCCCCACAGATACAGGACGGGCAGACACGGAAGGCCCAGCTGGGTCTTTCTAGCATATGAATGCCTCAGACATGGCCGAGTCTGAGATCCTGCCCATTTTCACCCACTTTTGGGAAATGCACCTGTCAGGCTTCGGGAAGAGAGTAGAATCTGGAGCTGGACGGTGGCGGTGCTTTGGAGGGAAAGGTGATGGTGGGAGAGGTGCAAAGAGAGGAGAGAGGACGGGCGTCCTTGTAGCATCCTCAAGGTGTTCTTTCTACCTGACCTCCCCCATCTTTGCTCCCAGAGCACGGTGCCAGGGCTGTTTGCCTCTGTGGGCCCAGGGCGTGTCCTCTCCTTTGAAAGGCTGCCTTCTCTGCACCCGCAGTGTAGACTCACGTTTGCTCCTCATGCGGTGGCTGGGCTCCCGGCTCATCACCGAGCCTGGGCTGTGCCAGGGACTCTCTACAATTCAGTGATGCGAACATCCCATCATGTGAATGCACTGTTTACTGAGACCATAAGCCTTACTCGCCTCTGTTTCTTTCTGTTTCTTTCTGTTTTTTAACATCAATGGGTGAAGCACAGCTTCAAGGTTGCACCCAAAGCAAAGAATGGTTGCCATTGACTTCCATCCACCCCCTAGTGCTGCGTTTCTCTCAGGCGTCCTGGGAGGCAGAGGCCTTCCTCCAGGGTCGGGTTCATCCCTTTAAACGGGCCTTCCGCCTCTGTCCGCTCCCCTGCCTCTAGACTAGAGAGACGGGGTCACACCTGTTCCAAAGGTGAAAACGAAGTGGGGGAGGAGGCCAGATGGGTAGCACACAGGAGCACACAATTTATTTTATTTTATTTTATTTTATTTTATTATTATTTTTTTTTTTTAAGAGAGCTATTGCTTGGCTGCCCTGATCTCTTAAGAAGTATCTGAAAAAAAAAAAAAAAAAAAAAAATCCCGCCCCCCCCCCCCCCCCCAAAAAAAAAATAGCCCAAACAAAACAAACCACAGTGTTTAAATCAGCGAATGTGAAGGAAATGTCTGGCTAATGTAGATGTATTTCCACCCAGTTTTTCGAGGGATAAAATGATCTCCAAATTGCAGCCCGGCTCCTTTATAGCCGCGTAGCAGCGGGGATAACAAAGCTCCAAATTTAAGGCAATTTGGACACCTCAAGGTGAACCCGCCGGCGCCGCGGGCTTTGAAACCCAAAGAGGATTCAGCCTGCTCACTTATTGCTTTCCGCAGCTTCAAAAGGCCGTGCGCTCTTCTCATCTTCCGGCTTCGCTGGGAAGCCGGGGAAGTCAGTGACTTGCCTGGCACTGTAGGCACACGGCCGGGAAGCAGAGCTACCCTCGGTGGCTGTGAGTTCAAATCCTGGCCTTTCTGCGGCCCTCCTCCCGGCTCACCAGAGCTGGAGAGGACAGAACAGACAGCCAGGGGCCGCCATGCAGTCCTTTTACCGAGTCAAGGGCACCCGAAGCCGTGCAGCTCAGGACAGGCTCCTTGCCCGACTCTGTTGTATTTTAATTTCTTCAGCTCCCAGTGTTCTCTCGGATGGTGTGCTCGGAAATGCCACGCTGCCTCGTAGCTCCTGTGAGCTAAAATAATGAACAAGCAATTAAATCTCATGCTTGAGGGCCTGTGCTGATTGCTTGCAGGAGAGGGCACCGCCCAGCCTTGTTCTCTGCCCATGGGGCCTGGGCCTGGCTGTATTTCTTTGGGGGGAGCTTGTCAGCTGCAGGGGAGCGTGGGCGCTGGAGGAGAGGGTCTGGGGGAACCCGTGTTCAAGGACACCCCCATTCTGGAAATGGGTGTGAGTTGACATTGTCCGCACAAGGTGTCGTCAGAGTTGTTAGTTGTTAAGCAAAACACAAATAGGCAGCGACTGCACTTCTTTTTAAAGACCCTCCTCTGCAATGAACTAATGTTTGCTGAGGGCGTGTTTAAAAAGAAGCAGAAGGTACTCTTGGTATTTGGCGGAAGATGGTTATTTTAGCTGGTTGCTGTGAAGCTACCTTTTGTGTGTGTTTTTTTTGCTGAGTCTCCTGGTCAAGTTCCCAGTTGTTGAGAGGGCGTGTTGGAGACAGTGGTAACTTGAGCAATGACATGCGAATGGTACGTGGTAGAGACAGAAATGGGTCCTGGGAGTTTATTTGAGGGACTAGGTCTCTTAACCTCTCTGCTCGCCTATCTCAATAATTATTAACTTAAGAAGTAATTCACAATTCAATAATAATTCCATTAATAACGCAATAGGTACATATTGAAGTTGGGGCTCGCCATCAGAAAATTAAGGATAAGAAAGACATGCCCTTCTCCTCTCCTGCTGGATCGTGCGTTCTAGGGTGGGGATGACATTGGAGTGAAGTAGCATGCGATCATATAACAGCAAACTGGGCTAAGTGCCCTGCAGTTAAATCATGTGATGAGATGGGAATGTCTAAACCAAGGGTCCCAACTTGTTCAAGGCATAGTGGAATACCATTCTGAAGAAGTGAACTTGAACTGACGGATGACTAAGGTGGATAAAGGGACAAGGGATATAGGAAAGAGAAAGCAATGGAGGGGAGGCTGGTGAGGTAGCCAGGGCCAGGCCATGTGGGACTCTACAGGTCTCATTAAGAATTCTATTTCTCACCCAAAGAGCAGCCCCAGGAAATGACACCATGACATTTGCGTATTGGGAAGGGCGCTCCAGCTGCAGCAGGGAAATGAGCAGGGTGGATGGTGTGGGAAACAGGTGAGTGTAAGGTGGACCAGTGTGACGGAATGAAGGTAGAGGTCTAAAGGCCTCTTTAGGAGCTCTTTGGAAGACAGAGAGCACAGAGCCTGTGATGCTCAGGTTTGGGGAGAGCAGGTAAGGGAGTCAAGAGCAATTTCTTGGTTTCTGGATGGCATAGCTAGATGAATGTCAGTCCCTCTAAGCTGAGATGGATAACACAGCAGGATATGATGATGGCTAGATTTAGGAGACAATTTGAACTTGGTTTAGACCTCCTGAGGGTGAGATATCCCCAAATGGAGATAATTGTGTAAATCCTTGCACAGAAAGGTCTGCAGTTCAAAGTAGAGATTGGAGGCAACAGAACCTTGAAGTCACTAGTATGGACAAGATGCCTTGGAGAGAGGCTATAAGTGGAAAAGGATGGAGTCTAGGATGGAAAGATTAGAAACTCCATTGTGCATAGGCCATGGAGCGGAGGACTGGAAGAAGCCAGAGCAGCAGAAGACTGAGGAGGGTGGGGACAGATCAGAGTGGGGGACTTCCAGAAAGAGGGGCTGGGAAGGGTGGAAATGCTCTGCTGAGGACTCACTCAGCCTCGCCCATCCTCAAAAACTCATGTGAGGCAGAAACTATTATTTTCTTCATCTAATAGATAAGGGAGATGAGGTGCAGAGATTTTAAATAATTTGTAGCAAATCATACAATGATAAAGTGGGGAAGCCAGATTTGAATGTGGTTCTGGATCTCATACTTCTGTCCCTGTCTCTCTGGAGCTTTCTTTCACATTCAAGTTTATTTTCTCTTTTTAGAAAAAGAACAATGTAATGGCACTTAGGATTGTTAAGGAATCATGACGAGAAAAAGAATGACAACTGAAATATAATGAGAAGCTTATAAGGGTTTTGAATATATGATAAATAGGGTTTTAGCACCCATGAATGTGACCTCTTAATAGGCTGTTTATTTCAAAACTGACAGTGCAGCTAAAACACCGAGGGCCTGCATATATCTTCTGCCTCAATTAGCCTCAGAGCCAGTTTAGTAAAGATGGTTTTCTGAAGCTAGCCAATGCCATCCAAAGCCAGATGGGTAAAAGGAAGACCATAGAGGACACATGCAGAACATCACATTAGGGACTAAGAGAATTCAAGTGACTAGAGGATTTTTCTTGTTTTCATCTTTATGAAGATCAGATCATACTATATTGATAATTCATCATCTCTCCAAATCACATGTGAACTAAGAAAACTTGAATATGGGCTGAGGTGGGTTTGATTATAGGGGTTTTAAACATTCTGATGTTTGTGGGAGTATTATGGGAAGGGGATGAGTCTAGGTCTACATGACTTGCAGGCTGGAGTGTAATATGATGATGAGATGAAGAGTCGGGCTGGTTGACCAGGTGTCTCTGGGGATGGTTGAAAGAGAGGGAAATATTTAAACACTTTAGTGGAAACACATGAAGCCTGAAGAGTAAGGAGGAGACAGAATGACCAGCTGGGTAAGTTATCCCTTTTGAGGGCCTCTAATGCCCTGAGCTTTACTGTATTCCTGTCCTTTCATCGTATTCTCTAATGGCCTGATGACTGGTCTCGCTCACAGGAGCAGGAGCTTGTTTATGGCAAGGACTATATTTTTCATTTTTGTTTCTTGGCACCTATTTTAGTGCCAGGACCATAGTAGAATATTATTAAGTACATGTCTGTTAAAAGATTAAAAAAAAACAACAAATGCAGAGAAAGACTTGAAAACTAGGAAGGAGACCAGGGAAAGGAAAAGATGATGACGTTTGTCTTTGTGCTAGAAGGAAGAGGATCTGGGGGAAATGTGTGCTCATGGATGCCCAGGATATTGATGACTTAAATGTGGGCCTACAACCCAGATAACTCCAACAGAAGGGTGTTACATTCTTTAAAATGAAAAGAATGGGTGGGTCACTTAAGAATAGTTCAGGTAGAAGAGGAATCCCACCATGGACTCAACCTCGTGTGGTGGGAGGCCAGATGGGAGGCAAGAACAAAGCAACAGCTAGGGAAGTTCTTCAGAGCCTGAAGTTCATTCAGTTTGGGAGACAATGTTTTTATAACCTAACTGGAGGCCCGATGCATGAAATTCATGAAAGGTGCTTGGCCCTCACAGCCCCTCACAGCCTCCGCCAGCCCTCGAAGCCCCAGCTTCATCCAAAAGGTCACACAGAATGTCGTTTGGACAGTCGTTAGGCTGTTTGGCCTAATTAGCATATTAGCTCTTTATTATTTAGGATGAACTTTACTGTCCTGAGGTTTCTACCCAAGTTGGCATGAAAGATGCTTGATGTACCTTAAAGCTGATAGAGGGTATGTTACTAAAATAAAAACAGCCCAGTGGTTATATAAGTCAAGGTGGTGAAGGGCAGGCAAATCCTTTATTCCAAGAGTGTGGTGTTTAGAGATGGGCCTCTCCTCCTCCTAATTTTCTTGCTTTGGTTCCTGGGGAGAAGGAGGTCCTAAGCCTCAGCAGTTAGATTAAAAGGAAATCTGCCCAGTGGTGGAGGTGAGAGGAAAAATCAAGCAAAGGGTGACCGGTGTGGTTTGCTTAATGATAACAATGCATCTCTCTCCCAGTTGATTCATGGGAGGCCAGTGCGCAGATGGCATGTGCATTCGTGAAGACCTCGTTTTCTTTGTGACCTCACAGAGGACATGTTCTCTTGGAGGTGGGCCTCCAGCTGTGGTGAAGTTCCGAGACTGCTGGAGGATCATTACTTTTCCTCTCCTTTGTGGGCCAAGAGGCTCTCTGGATAAGAAAACTTGATCTGTGATCTGCCAAGGGCATTAATTAATTAACTAACTAATTAAGTAAATAAATTAACTAACTAATTTAATTAATTAATTAAAGGTGTATCATTGTAATTTACTATAGTTCATATAAATTAAACTGTTGAAGAGGGAGTCATCGACTATCTTGAGGTTGGCTGCTTTTTTCTTTTCTTTTCTTTTGTTTTTTTTTTTTTTGTTTTTTTTTTTTTTTTTTTTTAGCTCCTTAACAGTGTTTGTGCAGCTTCATGGTACTACGATGGGTTTAAAAGCAACCAAACAAAGCTCAAAATACGAATCATGGTTTAAATCCATGAACATCAAAGAAGTGGAAATATGTGCTCTTTATCTGAATTTCTCGCTATGAGGCTTTGAGAAATGTTTCTATAAGTAAGATTTTCATGGATTTTTTTATTCCAAGTTTTTAATATTATAACAAGGATGGCTTTTCAGTTTTTCTTCAGTGCAGGGGAGGAAACGAAAGGTAAGACTCATTTCTCTGCACCAAGTGAGATGCCAGAGAGAAAGCCAGGCAGCTTTGGAAAATATTCAGAGCCAGACAGCGACCTGGACTTGCTGGCCTTTGGCGAGTTTCTTAACCTCCCTGCGTGTACAACATAGGGCTATCTCAAGGGAGTTTGGTGATGATGAATTGAATAATTCGTGTGTTGTGCCTAGTGCTGGACCAATCTTAATGTATAGAAAGTGCTTACTAGATATTGACTTTTTTTTTTTTAAGTGATTGAAATTTATTATTAGGATATAATGTGATTTTCCTTTTTGGCCCCTTGACTCAGAAATTGACTCCTGACTATTTTCAACATTCCCTCTATCTCTGATGTTTCCCCTAATTTTGCTGACATTGGTTGAATACATGGGCGCATATGTTAAAGGTCCTTAGACGTTGCATGTTATCTGAAATAAAGGGGGGCACTATGGCTTTGGATGTCTTAGAGTTAACTGGGGATTAAATATATTAAAACCTTTTAAAAGATAATCTTGCTCTTAAGTAATTCATCCTCTGGCAATTTTCCTTTTTGAGACCTACTTTTAGGCTACCGCTATGTCTGTAATTTACATATATCTTTAAAAAGAGACTTTTTTAGTCCTTGGAATAATTTTTTAAAGAGCTTCTCAGGGATACATCTTCTAAAATCTCCTATCTTGCTGGAGTTTTGCTTTATGCAAGAATTCCTGTGCTATTGTACTTAAGTTTGTTTATCCCGTATTGCCAGTTGATTTGCTGTTGACCACCTTATACTCTGTGGGGATTTCTTGGGAGATGGGTTTACTTCACCTGCTGTAACCACAGAAAGCCTGGGCAGCGATTCAAAACATATTTTGGAACATGTTTAATTTTTCCTGGGTTGCAGGTAGATTGTCCGAGTTGATGATGAAGGATTGGGCATTGTTTTGAACTTCCATCCGTTCCCAGTCTAGCTTCTACCATCAGCTTCCTAGTAGTCTAGTATAAACCTGTGTTATCAATGGTTTATCTGTGTTTTTCTTCAAACTAACTTTTAAGATTTCACAGAAAAGAGGGAGTAGGAAATGTTGGGCAGTAGGAGCTGGGAAATTTCAAATCTTTGGCTCGCTGTGCGTGGTTTGTTTTTGCTCTCTCTGCTGTCTTAGTTTCCCAGTGATTAAAACTTGGTATAAACGTTGCTACTTACCCACCTGTCAAGGATGGTGTGAGAATGAGTAATAATATGTGAGCCATATTTTTGCTCTTTAGAAGAAAGGTGCTATATAAATACTAAGTGTTATTTCATTAAAAACACTTGTATGATAACAGCGTATGTTTAATTCAATTTCCTTGACCAGTTTTATAAATATATTTTGGTATTGCAATATGGTTGTTTTTATGGTTAGTGTGTGTGTGTGTGTGTGTGTGTGTGTGTGTGTGTGTGTGTGTTCTACACCCTGTGTTTTAGTTTCTGTCTGGATGGTGTAACATATCAAGAGATTAAGAAAAATATAGATGTTAGTGACATACCTACTAATATAAAATACATGAACTTGACTCCAACATAATAGGGTATTATAGAAATGCAACTTGGGTAAACAGTATGTTTTCTTATTTATCTTAGCTCTATATCAATTATTAGCCTCTCACAGGACAAAAGCATTACATTGCTAAACGTAAGGTCTGGATTCCGTGGCCAGAGATGATGTTTATTGGTGTCACACAGAAGGATCTTGGAATCCATGCTCACTCAGGTGAAATGTCATCACTTATTGCCTCAGGTCATCAATACTTTTGCTGAGGAAGTCATCACTACAGCATATCCAGAGGACACAGGAGTGGCACATCTATGGAGCCATAACACAGGTACAGCATAATATGCAATTTTTGTGGTAGTTTATTAAAATGCAAAATACACTTTCTGATAAGTAATCATAAGGGCTTCTAGAAGTTTTAGAGGTATTTCCTTTCCCATGGGGAGAGAATTGCTCATGGAGATGGGGAAGCCTTCAAGAGATGCGCCGGACACATGGAGTGGTAGGAACCCAAGCTCACACTGGCACCCCCAAGTAGAGAAGACTGAGTGGGTTCTTGAGGAGCTTCAATATGCTCCCCAGAGTCGGGGAGGATGTACAAACAAAGAGGCTGGTGTTTGATCCTGCTTGATGGATACTGAAGACTGGAGGCTGGTGCACTCTGCCTGGGGTAGAAGGCAGGACGTAAGGAGGCTGTACCCCTTGTGTCTAGTGGAGGCTGTGTCTCGGGCATGTTGCAAGTGAACACTGAAGAAGGGAGCTGGGGGGAGCCATGCCGATGAACCCTGACTCACAGCACAGCCTTGCAGAAGAGAACAGTAGTGGTCTGTGCATAGATGTCAGGGTATGAAAGAGGCTAACAAAAATCCAGGTGGAATCCAGAAGAAGTCAGGGAATTGTGCATTTTAGATATCCCAAACGAGAGTCACCAATGAACCCCTAAATTGGCTCTTTGAGTGGGCCAGCATTCAGATTCCTGCTGTGAAGGACAACAGGACAGCCACCTGGCTTTTAGCCAGGAGAGCACATCCACAGCTCCAGCCAAGTTAACAGGCTTGATTCCTTTGTTGTTATATTTCTTTCTGTTTCTCTTATTCCTTTTCTGACGCTCTCTGCCTGAAGAAGCACAGTGAGTAGGAGAAGAGGGCGGGAGAGCCAGAAGGGAACGCAATAGGACAGTTCAGACCCTCCTCCTTGTTGCCTTGAGCCCAGAGCCTGACCTGAACCAGGGGGAGGGGAGAAGCTATGGATTGGGCGTGGTGTTGAACTTTTGATTGATACTGGAATTTATAGTTCAGAATCCTAAGGTAAATGGTGAAATCCCTCTCACAACTGTCTTTCATTAGGACTGACATCTTTAGTATTTGAAAGTGAGCTTTGGATCATGAGGCTATTGTTATAAATGAATGTAACACTGAAGGTGTGACGTTTGCGTGAGATGTCAAGTGCTGATGAAAGGGGAGATTCAGCTTAGCGTGTGAAGGCTGTGGGAGAAAATAAGCCCATCTTCTGTTTGTCTCCATTCCGTAAAGAGGTTGCACTGTCTTCATTGCACAAAGTCCTGGTCACCCTCTGGCTGCTTTTCTGAGGTCTGAGCAGAATGAAATGAGTGGGGCTCTTAATGTCATTGATGATGACACCATATTTACTTACTGTAACCTAAGATTGTGGCTTTGAAGTTATATTTATTCTTTAAAAATACATTTTTTATTGATTTTAGAGAGGAAGGGAGGGGAGAAAAGGAAAGAGCATTAATGATGAGAGAGAATCATTGATTGGCTGCCTCCTGCATGCTCCCCACTGGGAATCAAGCTCACAACCTGGGCATATGCCTTTGACTGGAATCAAACCCGGGACCCTTCAGTCTACAGGCTGATGCTCTATCCACTGAGCCAAACCGGTTGGGGCTTAAAACATGTTTTATGGTGGATCTTCCTACACTTTATTATGTAATTGATTATTTTAACACAAATTCAAGGTCAATAAAATGCAACATGTGAGTTTAGGCTCTTCATTCTACCCTATTAAGATTTTCTTGGCCTGATTGATGCTGAATGTATTGGTCACCCTCCCAGCTTAATGTCCTCTGCCGATCAGATAAGTATGCTCAATTACTTAGGCTATAGGTTTAGGTGCTCAGACAGAGATTCAACAACACAGTGGCTTAAATGAGAGGTTTCTTTATCTGTCTGGGTATAAGCAGAGTAGGGCAGGTGGGAAGGCTCCATGGACTCAGAAATCCAGGTGCCTTTTATATTATTTCTCCCCCATCCTTGGACCAAGTTGGCTCACCAGCATGTTTGTATTCTAATCACTGAGAAGGGCAAAAAGGTGAAGGTCATGATCCCTAGAATACATTACATCTGCTCTCACTCAACTGAACAGAACTTAATCACATGGCATTTCCAACTTGCAAAGAAGGTTGAGGAAAGTAATCTGTTTTCCTGTATGTTCACCTACTCAGCTACAAATTCTGTTCTCTGGAAGAAGGGGAAAATTGGAAGACAATTAACAAACTTTGCCATACACAATTTCTCAGTTTGCACTTATGCAATTAGAGTTTTAGCTAGTCATTGCTATGAGTCTTAATCTTTGAGTTTATATGCTTTCTTGATTAACTTCCTAGGGTCATTGATTTCAATCAGCCACAAATTCACCTGGTGCCAAATCTCATTCTGTCTCCTTTTCTCTTTCTCCCCCTGAAGGATCACATGACATCCTTTCCCCAAATATCTGACTGAAATCTAGATGCAGTGTGATTGTGGCCATCCTCCCACGATCTCCATCTACTACCTTATCAATGCAGGGAATGAGGTTCGCTCAGCAGGGCTTCATCTCAGTGAACAGAGCTTTTCCCTGTAGCTCCATTTTCTAGGAGCTCTGTTGTCAAGGGAATTCATGTCAGCTGTACCCATCTATAATTTTTGGAATTCATGTTGTTTCCATACTTGAAAGTCAGATGGACTATTTAAAAGTCAGATGGACGATTCCCAGCTTTCAGATACCTACACTGTTTTTATTACTTCCCAAAGGCTGCAGGAACTCAGGAATCATATACGCAAATTCTTTTAATGCCATCATGTATTATTTTCCTAAGACTTCTATAACAAAATGCCAGCACACTGGGTAGCTTAAACAACAAAAATGTATTTTCTAGAGTTCTGGAGGCTGGAAGTTCAAGGTCAAGGTGTTGACAGGCTTCATTTTCCTTGAAGCCTCTCTCTTTGGCTTGTAGATGGCTGCATTATCACGTGTGTTTTCACATGGCCTTTCCTTTGTGTGTCAGCACCCCTTGTGGCGAAGAAAACTGAACTACCATTGCCTTATTAGTTGGGGTTGGAGTGAAAAACTCAAGGAAGAGAAGTCACTGGTAACCTATTGTAGATTGGAACACAGAGGTGTATATCACCATATTTCCTTCTACATTCAAGGGACAATTCAGATACAGGCCGCCCCCTTCCCCTGCCCCCCTATCAACCATATATAAGAAAGAGATAAAAAATATAGAGTAGCACAGCTGGTCTTGGGCCAATTTACTGTTCCTGTTGGATGGGCAGAATATTTTAAGAAACAGGGATCAAGGGCTTAAGAATGGTGAGGGGTGATGGGAAGGAGTATGAAGGAGTATGGAAGAGGTGTTTCTACATCCAGATCTGGTTTTGATCTTAGCAGCCTCCTTCTCCAGGTGTATCCCTGTGACATCACCCGTCTTACTTCCCAGTTGGAAAAAACCACCCAAACTTTCCAGGTCAGGTTCTGAGATGTCCGAATAAAAAGGGCAAACTTTCTTATAAAGCCAGAGGCCTGTGATGCCATGGTCCATGTGGGTAAACCATCCCACTTCCGTTACCACCTCTTTCTCCCACGCACCTTTGCATAGCCACCTTCATATCCCAGTGCCAATGCCACTTCTTCCGGGAAGCTTTCTTTCTTCCTGGAGACTGAATTAGGAGCCCTCCTCATGTAGCACTTACTGCACTTGACAGTGATGGCCGACCTCCCCGCCGGTCTCTCCCGCTGTGTGATGATGTGGGCTTTGTCCTCAAACCTGGCCCAGGCAAGGAGCCTTGTTCAAAACCCAAAGAAATGTTTCAACTGTATGATTTTTAAACAGGTTAGAAAATTATGTTTCTACAGTTTTAAATATGCATAGATGATACATTTTTTTGAAGATATATTTGTAATAGTAAAACTGCATAATGGTGGAAACGTTCCCAACATATCTTTTTCAAATCTATTCCATAGTGTGAATTTAAAAAAGCAGTTTCTTATTCAACCATTGTTACAAAGTTATCTTGCTTCTTAAGGGTGGATTAAATGTGTGGCTGATTTTCATCACAGAAAAGGTCGGCAATCTGGGAACACATGTCACTTCGTTAAAAAAATGTGTAGCTCATCTGTAAATTTCACAATTAGTTTAAATAACTTTCCATAAACGAAACCAGGAACATCTTTGTAGAACAGCAGATTTTCATCGTCTCGCGCCTATTTTATTATGAAATATTGTAAATTTTCTACCGTATTTGAAAGGTCTTGTTTTAACAAAATTAACCACGTGGATGACAATCTGTAGTTCTCGGTGCATTTCTGGCTTCAACATATTTGCAGCAACGATCTTCCCATGAACGATACGGTGGATGCATTTTAATGTGGTGTCGTCTCTGGGAACTTAATCTGATGCATTTTGAAGGCTCTGGTCATGGTGGTTGAGGACAGCTCCCCTGTGCTGAGGGACTCCTACTTCCTCAGGGTCCTCTCCCCACTGTAGGTGACCCCTGTCTACTGACATAAACACCTCGTCAGGATCCAATGTGAAGTGTGCATATTAAATATTAGTCAAGGTTAATTTCTTTTTCGATTTTAGCTGTCAATGACATCAAAGTTTAAAAATGTTGATTCTCATCTACTAATGGATTGATCCCTATTGTCACATTTGAACCCCCAATTTAGCTTGAGTTTATTACTTGTTCCTTACTACTGTTATAATTGTCTGCAGTTCTATCACTACATTTAGTATCACGCTGTCTTAATTATTCTAACTTTAACGTAAGCTATGGTATGTCATATGGCAAATTTTATATCTTTTATTTTACTTTATGTTTTTAGAATATTTTTATTTGTTTTCAGAGAGAGGAGAGGAGAGGGAGAGAGAAAGAAAAACATCAGTGGTTCTCCTAAGAGTAAGACATTGTACTCTACACTAATGATTTTCAGCCATTCCATGGCACATGCACTAATTACTAATGTTCTGTCAGTGTCACAAAAAATAGATATAATTTAATTCATTCACACTGGATGGCTATTGTGTTGGCTCTGGACATTTTTTAATTTGGTAATCTAAGGGAACAGAGGTCAGTGCTCCTGACTGAATAGTCAGGTATTGCATGCTAACAATTCTTATAACTCCCTAGTGCATGATGCGATGCAACGGTTGAAAATCACTGTGCTATCCTGATAAAATCAAGAAAAAGACATATTCCTGAAGCCTGGAGTGCATATAATTGCAGCGATGTTTTCCCAGTGACTTATTGCATGTTTGTTTGATTATTTGCTTCTGAGTTTATGCATATAAAGGGTTAAAATCAGAAGATACAGCAAATAAATACTTGAGACTCTACTCTGTGCCCATTTTATATTGCAGTGTTTTATTGCTACAACAAAGATCTTTGTGCTTTTAATTTGCTTCATCAGATAAGTTGTATTGTTTTAATTGAGGGATCAAAATTTTGAAATCAGTCAAGTCAATAATTCTATAATATGGAGGCTGGCGTGTGTCTTCTTTCTATGGATGAATGGTGTGGACCTTTACAACCTGTGTTAAAAATGAAAGATTAGGCCCTAACCGGGTTGGCTCAGTGAATAGATCATCAGCCTGCAGTACCAGGTTCGATTCTGGCCAAGGGCATGTACCTTGGTTGCGGGCACAGCCCCGGTAGGGGGTGTGCAGGAGGCAGCTGATCAATATTTCTCTCTAATTTATGTTTCTAACTCTCTATCCCTCTCCCTTCCTCTCTGTAAAAAATCAATAAAATATTTTAAAAAAAAGATTAGAAATGTTTCAACTATGTTCCAGGAACTCTGCTAAACACATAGTTGATGCCAATAAATATTGCTGACTTTATGAATGGAAGAAAGCAAAAATTTTGGTGACGTGGTCTTTAGAATTTTTGAAGTCAGGAGGCTTGGTTTCAGAGAAAGCAGCAAGATCCCAGAAAATAAATTCTGAAACAAGCCCAGCGTTGGGCCTGTATGTCCCAAGTAGGCCCGGGGTCCTGCCACAGAACTGAGCCGGCTGGTAGAGTCCACGTGGCTCCTGTGCTGAGACTGTCAGGCAGCCCCTGTACAACCTCCTTAGGACGCCGGTGGAACCGTTCCTCAAGTCCATGTTCTCTTCCCTCTGTCATCTGGAGGCGCCCGCTCTCTGGGTTTCCGGTCTGCTGGTCTGTTGCGGCAGGCAGTGGAGGTCACCAGACAAGCATGGGCCTGGGAAGGGCCAGGTACATGAAAAGAGAGCAGAATTGGAACAATCCGAGTCCTGAATAAATAATGGAATGCCACCAATACATGTGAAATCAAACAGACATGAGCTTTCCATCTCTTTATGTGGGACAGATGACTACTGGAACATTGTTGGGAACTATTACCTTTCTTTTGGCAATGGTGCGATCTGGATCTTAACAGTGTTGGCAATAAAAGAAATTGCTGTTTGGCAAGTCTTAAGAAGTCTCTGCATGTAGGGGTGGCGGTTGGAATTTGTCCCCAGCAGCTTCTCCCTTTGTCCTCCCAGGGATGGGGTGTGGACACTGAAGCATATAAGCTACCCAGGGTTCCTGGGAACGGCACCACAATCTGAATGAAGAATCTTCAGATATTAGTGTATTGAGTTATATGCAAGTGATATAAAGCTTGTCTGATGTGGGGTAAAATTGGATCTCTGTAAAGGGTTTTATAACAATGTTTTCCTTTGGCTGAGGACAGAAAGGAGCAGTTGGGTCTAGACTGAAAGTTGACACCTTGGTCTTGGACTTCCCAGCCTCCCAAAACTATGAGAACTACGTTTCTGTTGTTCATAAGGCACCCAGTTTACAATATTTTTGTTAAAATAGACCAAATGGACTAAGACAGGAGCAAAGGAATGTAAAGAATTAGTTAAATTTTTTTTCTCAGTTATACTTTATTCTTCTTTTAATGAGCCCCAGCTTCTAGTGATGCTATTCTATGCTACATTCATTTTAGCTGTGCTTTATGGAATGACGTGTCGATCTATATCCACACTAGGGATGGCACAGATTCTGGAAAATCATAGATTCAGGGCAAGGCCATTACTAGATGGCGACAGTGACATGCAGAGAGGCCCAGCACAGTGGCTTAGAATGGGAGGGACAGCCCATTATGGCATCAGTGTGGGCATGCTGGAAGAGCACCCTGAGGAATTTCAGGGGGGAAAAGCCTGTAGAATGTGGAGAGAGAGCCCCCTTTCTAACTCCTAATTTTACAGTTTGTGTTTTCTCTTACTTTTTAGAAGTCATTCTTGATAGGATTATCCATCTTATTAATCTAAAAGCCAACTTCTAACTTATTTTCTCACCATTTTTCTTTTTAAATACAAAGCTTTTGATTTCTGTCTAAACAGTACTTTAATTATGACCCACAAATGTGATATTATAGTTTTATTTTAAATATTTTAAAATTTCTTTTATAATTTTTGACTCATGGAATTTTAGAAGCAAATTATTTAACTTTTAAATAATTAGCACTTTGTAAACATTTTGTTTATTTCTAAAAGTTAATTTAATTTTGTCCAGAAAACATATTTTGATCTTTGAAATGTATAAAACTGATTATATAACCCGGCTGTACTCTGCACTTAGAAAGAATGTGTATTTTACAATTTTTGAATATATTTTTTAATCCTTATCAATAAGTTTAAGGACGTTTGTAGTTTGTTTAGATCTTCTATATCTTTACTGAATTGTTCCTAGTTGTTCTATCAATTCCTGAGAAAAATATTCAATAACTGAAATGCATTTATTTGCCCTTTTAACTTTAGTTCTTTAAATTTTTTTAAAATGTATATTAAAGGCCATTAATTACTAGGTTAATTCACACTTATGATTGCTATTTCTTCCTTGTACTTGACCATTATTAAGAAATGCCTTTAAAAATCTCTGCCTATCCTCCTTGTCTTGATTTCAGTTGTACCGGATATTAATATTAATGTGCTCATTCCAGATTTCTTACCCTACTCTTTGATTAGTATATAATTTTCCATTAAGACATTTCAACCTATATTTCTCTTTTTGTTTAAAGATTATCTCTTTTTTAAAAAAGCACACATGGGAATAGTGTTTTATTTTCTCATCCAACCAACAATCTTGGTCTTTTATTTGGAATGTTTTGTCTATCTATAATAATAAAAGTATAATATGCTAATTAGACTGGACAGCCGAACACATTCTGGATGAAGCCATGGCTGCGGGGGCCGAGGCAGAGGTGGTTAGGGGCGATGAGGGAGACAGGTGAGTGGTTAGGAGGGATCAGGCAGGCAGGTAGGCAGTGGTAATTAGGGGAAATGCGGCAGGTAGGCAAGCATTTAGGGGTAATCTGGCAGGCAGGCTGGACTGAGGAACCTTCCCTCCCCCCATGCACGAATTTCATGCACCGGGCCTTTAGTTAACATATAAAGTGATTATTGACGTGGTTAGATTTATCTATTATTCACTATTTTTTTCCCTTTATTCCATTAGTTTTATTATTCCATTTATTTTCTTAAGCCCTCTTCTGCAATATTAAACAATTTATTATTCTATTTTTACTCATCTATTGGACTTTTAGAGATACTTCTTAAATTTTATTAGTTGTTGTTCTAGGAATTACAACACATCTATAGTTGATCTCTATCTTTTTAGAGTAAATATTTCATTGTTAGACTTGCAATAATATAGTTTTATATATTCTTTATACTTTGTGCTTGATATACATTTTAAACCCTTTGTCAGTAATATAATTTTTATTTTAAATAATTATATGATTTTTAATATTTCAAAGAAAAAATGAAATGTCCTTCATATATATTCTTTCATGTTTACTATTTTCAGTCCTCTTCATTCCTTCTTTCTATAGATCTGAATTTCCATCTGGTATCATCTTTTCCTCAACCTGAACAACTTCTTTAGTCTTTTCTTAGTACACATTTGTTGATGACAGATTTTTCTCAGTTTTTTTCTTTTTTGGAAAATGCCTTTTATTTTTTATATTTTAAAATATTTTTTTCTGGATATAAAATTCTTGGATGTTGTGTTTTTTCTTCACTTTAAAGGTGTTATTATGTATTTTTTTTGTTTTTGTTTTTAGAATTCAATTGTTTCTGATGAGACATTAGCCATTATTTATACTGCTGTTCCCCGATGTGTAATATATGGCTATTCTCTATTTTAGATTTTCTCTTTATTTTTAGTTTTCAGTAGTTGATTATAATGTGTGTTTTTTGTGTGTGTGTTTTTAGTATTTGCATTTTGCTAGTTTCTTGGACATGTATTTATCTTTCTCACCTAATTTGGAAAATTCTGTTATTATTTTATTTTTTAAAATATTTATTCTGCTTTATTTTCTCTCTTCTTTTAATATTCTCGTACAGGTTACTGAGGTTCTGTTCATTTTATTTCAACTCTTTTCCTCTATGTTCTTTACATTAGATACATTTTATTGTTCCCTTTTCAAGTTCATAGATTCTTTCTTCTCGTCTCCCAGTCTGTTAGGAAGCCCATCAAAAGTGAATTAAAAAAAAATATATTTTATTGATTTTTCACAGAGAGGAAGGGAGAGGGATAGAGAGTTAGAAACATTGATGAGAGAGAATCATTGATCAGCTGCCTCTTGCACACCCCTACTGGGGGATGTGCCCGCAATCAAGGTACATGCTCTTGACGGGAATCAAACCCGGACCCTTCAGTCTGCAGGCCGACGCTCTATCCACTGAGCCAAACCGGTTTCGGCAGTTGTTTTAAAGTTTTATCTGCTGCTTCTAACATATAGGTCATTTGAGCATCTGTTATTATTAATACTTTTCCTTTTGCCTTTGTGTCACATTTTCCTGTTTATTTGAATTTTCTACTAATTTTGAATTATATGCTAGAAATTGTGATATGTTATAGGGAGTATAGATTATGTTGTTTTGATATGAAATTTATTAATTTTCTTTTCTGACAAACATTAAATCCTGTCAAATTCTTTTGATCCTAATGGGATTGTTTTTTATTCATTGTGAAGATTGATCTATTTCATTTTTGGGCCAAATTCTAATATGTGTCTTTTACTCTAGCATATGGTTATCGTTGACTGAATGTTCACTATATTCAGTGTAGTTTCTTGATTATAACAAATGAGTTTCTATGTCTTCAGACTGCACAACCTCAAATATCGTTGGTTAGACCTCATTCTTGTAGCAGGCTATCTCTGCTTGGCCTTGCAGAATCTCATCCTGTGGCACAATCTGTCCAATCCTCAGCCTAGTACTCTAATGAGTCCCCCTGGGACTCCCCCACTGCAACCACACCTGACATAACCCTCTTCTACTTGTGCCCTCCTGCTCTGAAACTTCCCCCTCCTGCAGCCTGGAGCTCCAGCTCCTGCCTCCTCAACTCAGCAAGACTGTTGCTCTGCTTGGGTCCACTTTACTGATTTATGGCAGAAAATAGCATCAGGCAGAAAATCAGGGCAGTTGAGAAGTAACTGTTGGACTTATCTAGTGTGTTTTCCTCCTTTCAATGACCATATCCTGTACTGCCTGTTTGTCAGTGTCTGAAAGCAGTTAGCGCATATATACATATACATATACATATACATATACATATACATATACATATACATATACTATACATATATTTTCCTTCATTGATTAAGGTATTACATATGTGTCCTTATCCCCCTCATTGCCCCCCCTCCCCCCCAACTCCCCACTCATGCCCTCACCCCTCTGGTGTCTGTGTCCATTGGTTAGGCTTATATGCATGCATACAAGTCCTTTGGTTGATTTCTTCCCCTTAGCCCCACCCTCCCCTACCTACCCTCTGAGGTTTGACTGTTTGATTGATGCTTCTCTGTCTCTGGATCTGTTTTCATCAGTTTATGTTGTTCATTGTATTCCATAAATGAGTGAGATCATGTGATATTTAGCTTTCTCTGACTGGCTGTTGTATATGGTAAGAATTCCTTCTTTTTTTACCGCAGCATAGATATATATCCTATATAATAAAAGGCTAATATGCAAATTGTCCCCTTGACCAGGAGTTCAACTAACAGGCAGAATGGCCAACTGCCCATGTCCCCTCTCCCTGGCCAGGCTGGCCAGACCTCACCCATGCATGAATTCAGCACTGGGTCTTTAATACATATATATATATTTACACACACATACATATACACACTGAGTGGCTAGATTATTATGCATTCAGAGGTCATGATAATCTGGCCACTCAGTGTATGTGGATTCTAAGCTGCCAGATGACACTTCAGTAACATGGGTTTGAACTGAGGAGGTCCATTGAACTGAGCAAGTCAATTTAACTGTAGTAAATTGAACTGTGTGGGTCAATTGAACTGTACCGATCAGTTGAAAGAAATCTGTATATAAGTGGACTCATGCAATTCAAATCCCTGTTGTTCAAGGAGCATATGTATTTGTATATATGTATATTTATTTATGGAAATGTATAATTTATAAATAATATGTGTATATGTGTATACATATGCCTATTCAGTATTTATGTATACTTTTCAGTGTCTTTCTTTTCTTATTTAAAAAAATATATATTTTATTGATTTTGTATAGAGAGGAAGGGAGAGAGATAGAGAGCTAGAAACATCGATGAGAGAGAGTCATTGATCAGCTGCCTCTTGCACACCCCCTACTGGGGATATGCCCGCAACCAAGGTACATGCCCTTGACCGGAATCGAACCCGGGACCCTTCAGTCCCCAAGCCGACGCTATATCCATTGGGCCAAACCGGTCTCGGCTCTTTTCTTATTTAATATTACATCTCCACATGTCAATTTGTATAGGTCCAAATTATTCTTTCTAATGATATATATGCAGCAAAAGTTACTCAACCAATTAATTTTGAAATGAAATGACTAAGGGATATATTCAGGCTGCTCTTTTGATAGGCACTTAATTATGGTTTATATATATTCTTTAGAGTTTGTGGTATAGGTTTTTACAATTTCTCTAGTTTTATACCAGGTACAATTTCATTCTCCATTTTCAATTTCTTTTATTCTCTTCTAGAAGAATAGTTATGCAAATATATATTCTCCTTTCCATCTTTCTCAGAAGTCCTAAATGATGTTTTTAGCAATCCATGTTCAGCAACTGAATTAACAATTAATAATCAAGTAAATATAATGCATTTTTAATGGTTAAAATGACCACAATAACATTTTTTACCATTTTAACTACTTTTTTTTTTCAATTGTCTGGTTATAAAGTTATGCATATGCATTTTAATAAATATGTAATTTTATAAAAGAATATAAAATTGAGACCCATTTGCAATTATACTGCCTAGTAATCAGTCAGTTATTTCTGATTTTTTATTCTATACATATATGGTACATATATGTATACTTATTACATTGAATAATTCTTTATCTTGCTCTCAAATATAGTTTGAGAGATTTATTTTATTACTAGAGGTCCAATGTACGGAATTTGTGCACTGGGTGTGTGTGTGTATGTGTGTGTCCCTAAGCCTAGCCTGCACCCTCTCCAATCTGGAACCCCTCCAGGGATGCGTGACTGCTTATTTAGGCCCGATCCTAGAACGGCCTAAACAGGCAGTCAGACATTCCTCTCACAATCCAGGACTGCTGGCTCCCAACTGCTCACCTGCCTATCTTCCTGATTACCCCTAACTGCTTCTGCCTGCCAGCCTGATCACCCCCCTCACCACTCCCCTGCTAGCCTGATTGATGCCTAATGTCTTCCCTGCCAGCCTGATTGCCCCTAACTGCCTTCCCCTGCAGGCCTGGCCACTCTTAACTACCCTCCCCTGCAGGCCTGTTCCCTCCCCATTGCTCTATCCTGCAGGCCTGGGTCCTGCCCTCCCCTGCAGGCCTGGTCTCTCCCCAACTGCCCTTCCCTGTAGACCTGGTCGCTCCCAACTTCCCTCCTCTGCCGGCCTGGTCACCCCTAACTGCCTTCCTCTGCAGGCTTGATTGCCCCCAACTGCCCTTCTTTGCAGGCCTGGTCCCTTGCAACTGTCCTCCCATGCTGGCCTGATCACTCACAACTGCCCTCCCATGCTGGTCATCTTGTGGTGGCCATCTTGTGTCCACATGGAGGCAGCCATCTTTGATCACATGAGGACAGCCATCTTGTGTGTTGGAGTGATGGTCAATCTTTTATTAGATAGGATTTATTTTAATTAATTATTTTTTAATATTTATTTTAAAATACGTTTTTATTGATTTTTAGAGAGAAAAGGAGAGGGATAGAAAGATGGAAACATCAACAAAAGAGAAACATCATTGATCAGCTGCCTCCTGCAGGGCCCCTATTAGGGATCGAGCCCACAACCTAGCATGTGCCCAGACTAGGAATCAAATCAGTGACCTTTGGTTGCTTGGGTTTGGACACTCAACCACTGAGCAACACTGAGTGGGCTGATTTTAGATCATACTTTTCAATGTAGTTAAAGCAAGTTGGAAAAAGAAGCATTTGTAGAATGTTGTTGTTGTTGTTGTTTTTTAAGTCTCCATGTCTTTAGAAGCCTGCGGGCTCCCAGAAAAGGAATTGGACTGTTCCCGGCCAGCCCCGCATTTAATCCCAGTCTGTCACCAGCTTCTACGAAGTGAGGTTTCTATTACTTCCTGGATTGCTCTAGTCTATCAGAGGTCACCATCTCCAATTTAGCCTGGATGTGGATGGGAAAATACCCTGCACAGCGTCAGCATCCGGAGAACACTGGTGTCAAATTCAATTACTGGAGAAGGAGACCTTTTTTATTCAAAGGTCTCTGAATCCATTTAAAAAGCTTCTCAGATTCCTAGCTCCCGAGCTTATGGTGAATGTATCTCCCGCACAGGCCTTCTGACAGCTTTTTTGTAATTTCACTTTGTCAACTGCTTTTGTGGTTGGAGTTTCATTTGTTGGGGGGAAAAAAAATCTCAGATGGAAGGAAGGAGAGACCGTTCTCTTACATATGTCGGAGGGTGCCCGAGAGGGCGGCACTGAAGATACATAACAACCAAGATGATACATTCCCGGCCTTCCTCGTGGCCGTTTCCAAGGACGGCGATTCTCCAAACGTGGGCCATTCATTCTGGATTGCTGGGCCACGGGGGCCATTCCCTCCCCTGCGGGCCTCCAGGGAATGCAAGTATTCTCAAAGTCCTTTTTCATTTTATTTTGAAATTCCCTTTTGTGGAAATTCCGTTTCCTTTTGTTCAGTGTGGTTTCCTTTTCTTTCCTGTGATTAAGGAATAAATGAATCCACTTGGAGTTGAGGAAATGGCACGACTTGATTTTTTCCTTCCCCTGTACCTGAGAAATCTGTGTTCACAATTACATTTCTGTAAAACCATGGCACAGTCAGGAGAGATTAGCAGTGCTTGCTCTCCCTGCCACGCGGCTTTATAATTTCCCTGGAACACGCATCGAGAAATGCCGCTTGGCAGGCTGTTTTGAATATTACAGAATATTGCTTTAACTACCGGGTCACTGCAGGGTACACAAGCCTGCCATTTAAATTGTTAAGAACTATTTCCAGAGAAGATACACTTTAGACTGCTGATTGAACTTCCCTTTCATCCTTTGAAGTTCAAATTTCATAATTAGAACACGACGAACAATAGAATTCTCACAGAAGAATAAAGACATTCTCTTGGCTTGCTTTCTGCTATTGCCTTTGAATGTGGAATAAATGGCATATTCTGCAGCCTTCGAAACCTCGCTATGTTTCTGACCATTTCAGGGAGAAAAGGGAACCACTCAGGTGGTGTTACCTGCCCCTCTCCACGCCACCCCCCACCAGACAAAGCTTCCAACGTTTAGACTAAATAGCACTAACTTGTAGCAGCCATTAAAGAATTATTTTGGAAGGTACTCTGCCAATATATCTGGAATGTTATTCTCTAAGGTTCGCTGCCATCTTGTCTCTCCAAATATTTTTTATGTCTGAGTCTCCTTTTTAAAGAATAAATTGACAAGCATCCCTCACGCTAAAGCCAGACTGTTCTTGTAACTCTCGTGAACAGACTGTTCCATGCTGACCTTACTGAATTCTGCCTATGATAACAAGCCCTGTAGAATGGAAAAGTTTCAGTGGAGACATGCAATGTCAAGTTAAACCAGAACCCACATTTGGTGTTCAGAACAGCTACCATCAAGGTAATGGTCTATTTTCTGGGGGAGCCACCTGATTACCCCAGATATAAATCGGTTGCACATCCATGTACAGTTACTTTGTGAATGTTGAAGTTTTGATTTCTCTGGGACAACTGCACAAGAGTAGTTGCTGGGTCTTATGATAAGCACATTATAGTTTTTAAAGAAATTGCCAAGTTATATTCCAAAGTAACTATGCCGTCTGCATTTACACCATCAACATAGGAGAGATCCAGTTTTTCTGCATCTTCACCAGCATTTGGTGTTGTCACGAGTGATTGTATTTTAGTAATTCTAATGATAGCTTGGCACCGTCCTAATTTGCATTTCATGGGTGCCTAGCGATGTTGAACATTGTGTGTGTGTGTGTGTGTGTGTGTGTGTGTGTGTGTATGGGCTTATTCACCATTTGCATATTATCTTAGGTAAAAT
Source organism: Pipistrellus hanaki (assembly GCF_964339955.1). Lineage (NCBI taxonomy): Eukaryota > Metazoa > Chordata > Mammalia > Chiroptera > Vespertilionidae > Pipistrellus > Pipistrellus hanaki. The sequence goes on along the minus strand of NC_140509.1, from coordinate 83,965,559 downwards.
GTCACTTCATGTGATGTTCCCTTTTCTAATTGGATGGAGTTTCAAGAATTTTTGTACATGGCCCAGCCCAGGTGTGGCTCAGGGGTTGAACATTGACCTATGAACCAGGAGGTCATGGTTCAATTCTTGGTCAGGGCATATGCGGGAGGAGCCTATTGGTGATTCTCTCTCATTATGAATATTTCTATCTCTCTCTCTCTCTCCCTTCTTCTCTGAAATCAATAAAAATATATTTTAAAAAGAGTTTATACATTATAGATATAAATCCTTTGTCACATATATGGTTTGTAAACACACATTCTTCTCCTCTGTAGCTTGTCTTTTCACCTTCACAGAGAGGTGTTTCACAGAGCAAAATTAAAATCTGACAGCATCTGTATGCTGAAAATTGTAAAATTTATTAAATAAATCAAAGAAGATCTAAATAAATGTTTTTAATTTTGATTCACTGTATTGATTTTTCTTTTATGGATTCTCATTTGGGGTCATGCCTAAGAACTCTTAAATAAGCCGTAGGTCCCAGATATTTTATCTTATGTTTTCTTCTGAAAGTGTTATAGTTTTGTATTTAAATTTATGGTTAATTTTTGTATAAGATGTGAAACTTAGGTTGAGGTTCATTAGTTGCCGAAAGCTATTCTGTTGCTCAGGCCCTACTTGTTGAAAGACTCTTCTCCATTCAGTTGCCCTTGCTCCTTTGCCAAAAGCAGTTGGCTGTCCTTATTTGGACCTTTTTCTGTGATTTATATTCTATTCTATTGATCTATATATGTGTTTATTCTCAGCCAATTTAATGTAATATTGATTATTGTCTGTATATAATGAATCTTGAGATCGGATAGAGGGCTTCCTCTGATTTAATTATTCTTTTTCCAAGTTTTAGCTATTATAATAATTTTTAAAGCTTTTTCATATTTATTTAAAAATAATCTTTTCTACATTTATAAACATCTTGCTTGGATTTTTATAGGAACTATGTTAACCTGTATATCAACTTGAGGAAATTGGACACTATATTATGTTGGGCTTTCCAATCCATAACAATGCTAGGTCTCTCCATTTATTTAGATCTTCTTTGATTTATTTAATAAATTTTACAATTTTCAGCATACAGATGCTGTAAGATTTTGTTAGATTTATATTTAGGTATCCTGTATTTTAAGTGATTACTATTATAATTGATATTGTATATTTAAACTAACTAGTTTTTTAGCGAAGTTTTAGATTTACTAAAACTGTAAAGAGAAGTTATGAAGATAGCACAGATAATTCCCATTTGCTTCTTGCCCAAGTTTGTCTATATTAACATTTTATATTATTATGGCATGTTTGATATAACTAATTAGCCAATATTGATATATTATTAATAACTAAAGTGCACATTTTATTCAAATTTTCTTAGTGTTTACATAATGCCTTTTATCTGTTTCAGAATGACTTCCAAGTTACTATATTCCATTTAGTCATCAAAATGCAAGCTCTTCTGATACACATGGAACATTTACCCAAACTGGCCATATGCTAATCTGTAAAGCCAGTCACAAAAGACTTAAAACATTTAAAGCTTATTTTCTCTAATTAGAATGAAATTATTCTAGGAATCAATAACAAAGAGAAAAATTTCTTAATGTTTGGAAATTTAAAAATACTTTTCTAAATAATGCTCTTTGTATTTTGTAGTTTCTAGTTACAGTGTTCTATATATTTCAATTAGGTCAGGTTTGTTTATTATGTTGTTTAAATTTTATGTTTTTACTGGTGATTTTACTCTTTGATACTAAGAGACTTACTGTTGTCTTAGGTTGGGCTCCCTTAAAATCACACAATGAGAAGTGTTCTTGTACTCCGGTAGTTTATATATGTAATCCTAGAAATTTCAAGAAGGGGATGGAGAAAGTGAGATAGGAATGGAGGAAAAAGTCAAGACAGGGCATGTTACTGACCTGATTACCACTCTTTTTCTAAGATATGTATCCAAATGTTACACATATCTATTTAAACCTTGCTTTATCTGCATCCCACATTTTCTGATATTTTTCATTGATATTTTCATTCAACTCAAAATATTTTCTAATTTCTCTTGTGACTTCTACTTTGACCTATGAATTATTGAAATGTGGTATTTAACTTCCAAATATTTTGGGGCTTAGAGTTGTCTGTTATTGATTTCAATATCAACAGCAAATTTCAAAGATATAGGACAAATATTCCAAAAATTTATATGGACCCTCAAAAGACTTTGAATAGCCTCAACAATCTTGAGAAAGAAAAACAAAGTTGAAGGGGTCATAAAACTGGATATCAAACTATATTACAAAGCCACTGTAATGATGACAGCTTGGTACTGGCACAAGAACAGGCATATAGACCAATGGAGCAGAACAGAAACCCAGAAATTGACCCACACTACTATGGTCAATTAATATTTGATAAAGGATTCAAGAGCATGGATAGTCTGCTCAGTAAATGGTGTTGGAAAAATTGGACAGGTGGATGCAAAAACCAAAACCAAACCAAAACAAACAAACAAAACCAGATCACCAACTTAACACCATACACAAGAATAAACTCAAAATGGGTAAAATACTTAAATATAAGTCACAAAATCATAAAAATCCTAGGAGAAACCATAGGCAGAAAAATCTCAGACACCTCTCAGCACAATATGTTTGTGCATACATCTCCTAGGGCAAGAGAAACAAAGGAAAAAATAAAGAAGAGGGACTACATCAGACTAAACAGCTTCTGCACAGCAAAGAAACCATCAACAAAATTAAAAGGGAACCCACAGTTTAGGAGAATATATTTGCCAATGATACATCTGAAAAAGGGTTAATTTCCAAAATATATAAAGAACTCATACAACTCAATACCAGGAAGACAAGCAATCCAATTAAGAAATGGGCAGATGACCTGAATAGATACTTCTCTAAAGACGACATACAGATTGCCAATAGACATATGAAAAAAATTCTTCTTTCTTTTCCCTCAAATCTCCTACAACACTGAATCTCTTGGGACTTTGCCCCAGCAACTCAGCAAGGTGGGTCATATAGCCAATTTGGATGTTTTTGGTATTGCCAGTTCAACTTCAATTTACGCTTTCATAGGCTCTTGAACTTCTTATTTTCCAAGCATTGCCTTAGGCCCACTTCTGCAAAATTTCTTTTATGAATCAATATAAAACCCGAGAATTTCCCCTGTATTAATAATTTCTAACTCTGAATGTAGCAGTGTGCTGACAAAGAAGATATTTGTGTTTTAGTAGCATTTGCTGGAGGCAGATTGGTACTTTGTGCATATGCTCTCTGTTAACTCGAGTTGATTGACACATGAATAGGATGAAGAAATGTGCTTGATCTCATTGGTCCTTGTACTTGATGAATGTAGTCATATATATGTATACACACTCACGCACACATATATGTATATATCTGTATATATGTATATATGTATATATACTTGTATTCTGACTTTCAGATATGTGTTCTTTTCACACTTTGTGAACTTTCATTCTAATGATTTTCCCTAGTATCACTGTATCTCTCCATTATACTAATATGTATCTACAGACATATACATACTGAAGATACTGAAGATTAACTCTAATGCTCTCAAATCCATGTCCAGGAGATGAATGGTGTTTTGGTGTGTCAGTGAGTAGAATTCTTTGGAAGGGATACAAGCGAGGCCAGGCTGACTGACATTAAACTCTGCAGTTGGTTAGATATGTGTTTTGATATATATTTCCATCTGAGTTCTGTTTTCTTTAACAGATGTAAACAGTTTTGTTTTCCAATTAAAAATACTTCATTCTCATTTTAGAAATTCAGGAAGTACAGAAAATGTATAGGAGAAAAAGATGAAGGCCTTTTTAATTGCAACACTTGAAAATTAACATTGACATTTCTTCCAGATTTTTTTTTCTCTCTTAGCATTCATTCACTCAAACAAAATATGTGGATGGATATATATATATATATATATATATATATATATATATATATAATTTAGACATTTTACATTTACAAAAATTGTGATCATAATATGCATAGATTTTAACCTGCTTTTCCCAGTGAAATCTTTAATCTTAATCTGAATCAGTGCTTCTTTATAAGCAACTAGAAGTCTGGTGCACAAAAAATTGTGTACTTGGGGGAGAAGGGGCATCCTTTAGCCCAGCCTGTGCTCTCTCGCAGTCCTGGATCTCTAAGGGGGTGTCCACCTGCCGGCTCAGGCCCAGTCCCCAGGGGACTTGGCCTAGGCTGACAGTCAGACAGCCCTCTGGCAGCCCGGGAGCCCTTGGGGGATGTTCAACTGATGGCTTAAGGTCTGCTCCCTGCAGAGAGCCGGCCTAAGCCACAGCTGGACATCCTTAGCACGGCTGTGGAGGTGGGAGAGGCCCCCACCACCGCCACTGTGCTAGCAACCATCAGCCCGGCTTGTGGCTGAGCAGGGCTTTCCCTGTGGTTGGAGTGCGGTGACCACCAGGGGGCAGATCCTGTGTTGAGCGTCTGCTCCCTGGTGGTCAGTGTGTGTCATAGCACCGGTGGTTCCCCTGTTAGGGTCAATTTGCATATTACCCTTTTATAATATTATATGGGATTGTTATACCATTTGACTCTAATATAAAAAACATGTTTCCTTGTATGGCTTTTCTGTATTTATTCTATACTGTGTTCTTCCACCTTTTACTAAGGGGATGCAAGGCGTAGTTTGTAAACCTTTAATTGAATACCTCTGAAAGGAGTATTGGACATATACACTGAGTGGCCAGATTATTATGATCTCTGAATGCATAATCTGGCCACTGAGTGTAAAGACAAGTAAAAAAGCAAGAGTATAAAAATCAAGACAGGTGGAAGAGAATGTATGTGGCAAGCGAAGTGGGGGATCTCAATCCCTTTGGTTCTCAAGAAAAATTAGCCGATTTAACTCTGTTGATGTCACCTCAGCATGCAGTGATGTGATCTCCTTTCAGAAATTCCACCCATGCCGGAGCTGCCACCGGCCCACACATGTAATGGCACAGCCAGCCCCTCTGGCTGAGCTGCCTTCTTCTTCCCATGACAGCTAAGGACACTCTTCCAATGTGAATTGGCACTGACTCTCAAATTGTTCTACTTTGTGTCTTAGTTGGCCAGGGCTGCTTTGACAAAATACCATGGATTAGATGGCTTCAGCCACAGAAATATTCTTTCTCATGGTCTGGAGGCTGGGGAGTTTGAGGTGCCGTCATGCTCAGTTCTGGTGGGGTTTCTCTTCCTAGTTAGCAGGGGGCTGCCTACTCGCTGTGTCCCCACCTGGGGGAAAGACAGGCAGCTTTGGCTCCTCCCTCTTCTGAAGGACACTAATCTCATCCTGGAGCACCGCCCTCATGACCTCACCTAAACCTCACTACCTCCCATAGGCCCTGCCTCCAGACACCATCACATTGGGGTTACACTTCAACAGTTAACTCGAGGGACACAAGCATTCAGCCCCTATAATTTTCCTAACCCTTTAAAATCCAGACCTTCTTGAAACCTAAGAATTTTAACCAAACCAATACCTTTGTGAAGGGGACTCAATAGTGTAGTTTAGCTACCTCATTAGAATCAAAAGGAAAAATTAGCAATGGAAGCATTTTGCATGTAGCCTTGATGCTGAGAAATAAAGCAAAGGAATAAAATTGCCATAGCATATCTTGTAGGGTCCTAAACATGGCAGACTCTTAAAAAGATAATAAAGCTGACTCATCAAACCAACCAAAGGCTCTTAACTTTTCTGTAAAACATACTGACCGATGTCCCCCCTCTCAGTAGGCTGCTCCTAGGTTAACCTACCCACTCTGCTCCCTCCAGATCTAAGCATCAGTTGGGTTTATGCTCGATGGGTTTGTTATTGGGATAACATATTTCAGTTAAATATTATGTGATGTAATGAAATGTAACTGTGAAAGGAGTTGCTACACCTATGAAAGCAAAGTTAAATATTCAGTAAGGATTTGATAAAGTTTTTAAAACTTTGCTATTGTTTTAGGCATGAATGAGATGACTGTATGATATCAGGAAAATTATAAGAGATAACCCTCCCGTGTCATTCCCCAAGTATCTTTACATCCTCTGCCAAACTGAAAGTAGAAGTCACACATGTTGCATTATGAGTGTGAATTGTGCAAAAACGAACAAACAAAATGGTGTGAAGCTCTAATCACTGGTCACCCCTTCCAAAAGCCGGGGTTGGCTATTGACCAATCAAAAGATTGGTGAGTAAATGTTTTTCAGTTAAACTAGAATATTTAAAGTACATATGTAATGTGTTTTATGTCTGTTAAAAATATTTCACACACACACACACACACACACACACACACATATATATATCTTACACATATTTTTTTCACATATAACTTAAAAACTGATTCTCTACCATAATGGACTGTTTGGTTAAATGACGACGGTATTCTATCATTTCATACATTTCCTCTGTGTGCCACCTTTGAAATAGAGAGGATTTTCAGAGCCATCCTCACAACACTATTTCCAGTCCTAAGGCTAAATGGATATCCCAGTGCAGAAAGGGAAATGGGCCTTCAAGTGTTATTCACACTAATATATATGGAGGCCTTGCTGTACTTGTAGCAGCTAGATTTCAAAAATCAGAAGAAGCCACATTAGCATATGCTCACACACGCCAAAAAAATAGATGATGTCATTTCAGAAATAAAGACTAAATTGTGCAGAACAAAATAAAATAGTCACAGTTTAAAGAGTGATTAGTATCATAAAGATTAAAACTAAGACAGTCACGAAAAATTAAAAATGGATGTGGATAAAATGATAATAGAGGAGAGGCAAAGGAAATCTAACATTTCTATAATTGGAATTCCCAAAGAAGAAAATAAACACACTAGAACAGAACAAATATTAAATCTATAATTCATGACACTTTTCTGGAAATAAAAAAGATTTAAATGTGTATGCTGAAAGTGAAAATTGACCCTAAACTGTTCACACTGATTCATAACCTATTAAAATGTTGCTGTTGACGATAAAGGGGGTGTTTTATAACATCCAGGCAAAGAAAAGTCCTTTGGAGGAAAAGATAATCAGGTTGGCCTCCGTTTTTAGTGGCCTCCTTCAGAGAAGCCATGGAGCAGACTGTAAGACACCCGAGGGGAAGAGTGGGAGCCAAACATCTCATGTTCATGCCTGTGGCTCTGTATCAGAAAGGCAGCCACAGACATGGTTAAACAAATCCTGCTCAGGAGTCCACTAGAGAATGAACTTTGACCAACTAACCGGGGATCAGGATGATTTTAGGGGAAGGACTAGGGGTAAATGCTAGACATATTTAAATTTTAAACTATGACCAAACAAGAGTTATACTCAGAACAAAATAACATGCATTTTATATGCTCTGAAAATGTCAGTAGAGCCAAAACCGGTTTGGCTCAGTGGATAGAGCGTCGGCCTGCGGACTGAGAGGTCCCAGATTCGATTCCGGTCAAGGGCTTGTACACTGGTTGGGGGCACACCCCCGGTGGGGATGTGCAGAGGCAGCTGGTTGATATTTCTCTATCATCAATGTTTCTAGCTTTCTATCCCATTCCTTTCTTCTCTGTAAAAAATCAATAAAATATGTGTGTGTTTTTTTAAATGTCAATAGAGCAGAACAAAAATGGGAGGATGGGAAGCGAAGGTGGAAAGCCACGTAAGATCAATCCTGCCTCTTAGGTAATCGCTGGGAGTCAAACATGACCCTTGAAAGCTGGCACGTCAGGTAGTGAAGGCTTTAGCTTGTTTAACAGTACAAGGCAAATATTAAATGAATTAATTGTATTGTTGAAAATTAGGTGGTGAAAGATGAGGAAAGGATTATAAACTAATTGTTGCTTGTAGTAGGAAACTAATATATTATTTTTAAAGTGAAGAGGAAATTAAAGACATTATATAAAAGTTTAATACAAAAGTTATTCCAAGAACAAAACAAATAACTTTAAAAAAATTAGAACAATAGTTGACAATAACAAACAAAAAAGCAAAGGAAACAGAAGACATTGTAAAAATTATATGTGCATATTCATGGGTATATACTATACATATGTTATACATGATAAGAATTGAAATTACATATCTGTTACTTAACTCACCTATTAAAATTTCAGACTGGATTACAAAGCACACACAATGCTACACTGTATACATGAGAGACAATTAGAAGTTAGCATGGAAAGTTGAAGGTTGGGTAAAGTTATGCCAGAAAAATGTAAACAGAAATGAAAATAAAGGTCACAGTCTTAATATTTAACAAATAGAATTCAGGCCAAAGAACACTAATAATGAAGAAATGAAACTTTATAATGCCCAAGGCTATAAATTCACACGAGATGGTATAATTAAGAATATTTATGCAGCAAATGACAGTGGGAACTTCCACGAAACAGAAACCACAGCAGACAAGAGAAGTTCAGCAATAGCTGGAGGCGGTGACTCACCTCTCTCAGCACAAAATATATCAACTATTCCAAAAAGAAAAAGAAAAAAGAAACAAAGCAATGATATGGAAGACCTAAACAACACCATAAGTCAGTTCTGCATTTTTCAAATGCACAAACCTAACCCTAGGTCTTTAAGTGCTCATAGGTCCTTCAAAAAAATTCATCACAGACTAATTATACCAAAAAGAAAATCTCAATACATTTTAATTAAGTAGAAATAGCACAGCAAAATGACCTGGCAACAATGCAACGAGTCTATGATTCAATACAGAAAACAACAACAAACAAACAAACACCAAAATGAATGAATAAAAAAACAACACCTAAATATGCAGCTCAAAAAGTTGGAGTAAAGAAGCAAAAGGAGGTACTCAGTAGGATTACAAGCGTAGATTTATGTTAGACTACAGAAAACAGAACATGTTCTTCATTGCTTGGATATTTGGGAAGGAAAGACAGGAACAGCGCAGGTGCAGAAAACAAAGGGCGTGGTTGGCTCCTTCCACACATGTGACCCTGGGGAGCATGGCAAGTCAATGAAGATGATCACTGGACACTAACATGAATCAGTTCTGCTTCCTGAACAAGGAAACATGCAGAAGGGTGTCCTACGACAGAGAAGAGTGTAAAAGCGTTTTCCTCTGCTCCTTCTTTGTGTGAAGAAACCTTGGCGGGACCAGCGAGAAGCCGATACAAATGATTTCTGGTCGGGGTGACCGTGGCTGTCCAGGGGGAGTGGGGAACAAGGGCTGACATGAGACTTCTCAGTGCAGTTTTAGACATTTTAACGTGGGGACCGTTTTCATGTGGTACACAACCAACATGGGAACGACACCTGGCGGAGAGGGGAGATGGTTTGCTAACAGCCTGGCTGGGTGGTTGCACAGCGGCATTCACCCTTCGGCGGTGGCCTCAGCCAGGGGAGACATAGTGTGAAGAAGGAAGCATGGCTGCTCTTCTGCCAAGCTGGGCAGCAGCTGCCAACAGGTGCCGCTCCTGAGAGTGACACGTGCTCCCGGTGGGGACAACAGGCTTCCGTGCCCCTCACCTGCGGTCTTTCTCAGGTCAGAGAGAGGGGTCAGGAGGGCTCTGGCTGTTTACTGCTTCTTCTTCTCCCTTCTGGGCCCGGTAGCCCACTAGGTCCCCGTGGGTTTTGAGAGATGTGCCTGGTGTTTGCTGAACGTTTTCTTATTTGAACCAACTTAGAGGACATGCACGTGCAGTTAGGAACGGATGTGTGGGGTATTTAGAGAAGCTCACCCACAGACACTGGCACAGGCCTCAGGAAGAAATCTGAACCACAGATTGGCAGTTTGTCTTTTATTTAGAAACTAGAGGCCCAGTGCATGTAAATCATGCAATGGGGGGGATGGGAGTCCCTCAGCCCGGCCTGTGCCCTCTCACAGTCCGGGAGCCCCATGACCAATCGCCAAAAGAGGTAGGCCCCGCCCACCCAGCCAGAGCTCTGAGATGGATTTCCCACGCAGAGGGAGGCCCCGCCCCCCCCCCACAGCACCACCACCAGGTAGCCTGGGCCTCCCTCTTTGGGGCGATCATGAAGTCCCCCTTTTGATTGATTGCCCTGCTGGCTGGTGGCCTGGGCCTTCCTCTGCAGGGCGATCATGGGGTAATAGCCAGGCCCCCAACCAATCACATCGCACCTGCCTTGGCCAACCTGGCACCAGTGGGTGTCATAGTGTGGTTATCTGGAAGGTCGTCCGGATAGTTTTCTGCTGTTCGATCTTTTAGTTAATTTGCATATTATGCTTTTATTATTATAGATTAGAATCTGTTTTCCTCACATAGGAAGAACACAAAATATCAAGGAACTCCTGAAGCTTCTGAATTCTATTTTTACACTCACAATCTTGAGAAGGAAAGGTCTTAGATATAATGATAATAGTAATAATAATAATAATAATAATAATAATAATTTATACTAATAATATATGACCGGGAAGGCAGGCAGAGTGGTTAGGACAGAGAGGCAGGTGAGCAGTTAAGAGCCAGAGGTTCTAGATTGCAAGAGGGATGTCCAACTGCAAGTCTAGGCCCAGTCCCACAGTTGGACATCCCCTGAGGGCTCCCGGATTGGAGAGGGTGCAGGTTGGGCTGAGTGACGCTCCCCTCCCCCACCCCCACCCCCAGCCTCTGTGCATGAATTTTGTGCACTGGGCCTCTAGTAATAATAATAATAAAAGGCAGCTCTGGGACTACAACTGATGCCAAGTTTCAATCCAAAGCAAGATTTTTTATAGCTGAGCTGGCAGATCTTTAAAGAGGCCTTGTCAAAACAGAAACCATCAGGAACCAAGGAAAATAAAAACATAAAACTCTTACTTGCCTCACTGCAAAACCCTTGGGTCAGAAATGAAGAGAAATAGCAGTGCCGCCCAATTGGAAAACAGAGCTTCTGTGGCAACACTGTCTCCTCCTGCTTTCCTCCCTGCTCTTCAGCAAGACTGCGACAGTGAACATAAAATACTGAATCCAGGTTCTGTTGTGGGCGGTACATTTTGTACATTAGTACAAAAGCCCCTTTGTTTTCTGCTCTGGATCAGCTTCATCTTACACTCCGACGTATCCTCCTGTGGAGGTGGAAGAGGAGAACCGCAGAGGATTTTGGGGGGTTGGGAGGGGGCTAAAGTTGAAGAGAGATTACGTCGAAGGTAACTCAGGATGCCTGCCTCAGGCGGACTGGCCTCTGTTTGTTGGAAGCTGCCCGTTGTCCTCACTGGTGAGAGGTGTGGACAAGGAACCAGGAAGGCTGGTCAACCTTGAAGCTCTGAAAGGTCAGAGCCAACCACCCACTGCCTAGTTGAGACAATGGCAGCTAAAGCAACTTCCACCTTTTAGTTTTATGGAAATCCTTGCTGATTGGCTATTATTGGGATTGCCTGCCTAACGGCCATGGGTGTATCCCATAGTCTTTAAAAAAAAAAAAAAAAAAAAGGGACAGCAAGGCCAGAGTGGGGTGGAGTCCTTCCCCTTGGGTTGGGCTCCTGCCTGGACCCCAATATTCCCAAATTAATATTTTCTAGTCTCTTTCATTTGCGTGTGGAGCCCGAACCCTAAACTTGAACCTGAACCCCACATGAGATGTGGGGTGGGGGGGTTTGAGGACACTCACAACTGGCAGCCAAACATAGGGCGCTTGCATCTGATGGAGGAAAGGACTGCTGGCTGGGTGGCTCACAGGCACTTGCTGTGTGGAAATGGACCTGGCCAACCAAAGGCAGAGCTGACCTTGCCCCGCCCGCGTTCCTTCACTCTGCAAGTCCCCGGCTATGACAGCTGGCTGTCCTAGGTCAAAGCATTTGGATCTTTAGGGGTTGAAAGTAAAACAATTCCACAAAGTTTGATACATTGGGGGGCGGGGCCCAGCTTGCCATTAAAATTCCTCTTAGATCTTTCTAGAATGAAGCATATATTGATAAACTTAAACTACTAATGGTGTCTCCCAGTGTGCCTTGAAGCGCCTTCCCTAAACAAACCAACAGGAAATGAGGAGGTGATAGAAGTGTGTTCTAGCTGCAGGTGGTAGACAGGTGGAGGGTGGAGGCAGAGTTCCCAGCTCCCCAACTCCTCCTCTGGCACTTTTATTAAATTTCTCTCTCTCATCCCCTCTCAGCCCAAACAGTGCTGCTCTGTTTTCTGGGTTTTCGTTGGAGTCTTCTGAGACAAGCCTTTCCCCTCCTCATTCCCCAAGCTCGGCCCCGGCCTCCCCTGTGCTGCACCCCTGCCCTCTCCAGGCCCGTGGCTTTGTCCTCAAGTTTAGACTCATCAGTGGCAGGTGCCACAGGGGCCTGGCAGGAGGCCCAGGAGCTGGTGCTCCCAGAGCACTGCCCCACGTAATCCTGAGCCAGACGCGTCCTCCTCCCGCCTCCTCGTGTGGAGCGTGTACCCCCTCAGTGCGATGGGGCGCCTCCCCAGCAATCCTGGGAAAAACTCCCCCAGGAATGGAGTCTTCCCACCTGTGTTTATGGAAGGAAAATCTTCCTGCCTGTGCTTTTTCCTGTGATAGGTTCCCTCTCAGCCGAGCCCTGTTTGCTTTCCTGCATCCCTGGAGCCTTTGGGGGGACATGGATTATCAAAACTCTCACCTGCCTCCTGCACTGAAAGCGAGAAAAACACAGTCGCTACAAACAAACCAGGGAGACCTGGGGATTAAAAACAAATCGACTGACAAGTGGCAGTTCTGCTGGGATATTTAAAAAAAAAAAAAAAAAAAAAGTGGAAAAGAAAAGATCCCGTCTCTTAATTCAACAAGCCCAGCTGGGGTTATTTTGAAACGCGCTGGCTGCTCTGGCTGACACGGCGGTGTAGACCAGACTACATTATTATTCCTTTCTCGTCGCGTTTTTCTCACCGGAGTTTCCAGACCTCGCCTCGCTGGTGCTGAGGCAGCGCCGGCGAATAACATCCTCCTCTCCTCGGTGAGTGGCAGCATTCCACATGGTGCGATTGCTTTTCTCCTAAATAAACTTTAACCCCTCCATCCTCCGGGAGCAAATGTTAGCAGAGCCGAGGTGCGGAGACTTCTGAGGGAGAAGTCTGAAGTGTGTTCTCTTTGGAACGTATGCTAATCCCAGGCCACGGTGCCAGCTCAGCACCTTTCCTCGGGCTCTGGACGCTGATGGTTAATTCCCGTTGGAACACAGGCTGCGAGGAGCCTTTTATATCCATAGCGGTCCATGTAGAAGGTGTACCTCTCCCTTTACTTTTGCTTCAACCGTCTCTGTTTACCTCAGAGATCTAATCAGAAAGCTGGCTGCTGTCTTCCCTGGTATAACCTTCCCGGTTTCCCAGGGCCCACAGCAGACATGGGGCTGGGCTTTGTCTTACATTCGGCAGGTTGGGGTCCTGTGGGAAGGGGGACAACAGCCATGCCTGCCATCAGCCTGGGAAAAAGCGGTGGTAGCGTCTCCATCCAGCTTGTGTTGTGAAAAGTAATAAACAGCAACCTCAGTTAACATGGAGCTGGGTGGCTGGAAGAGGTTACATGGGGGAAAGGAGGACCTATGAAATACTTTCAACAATAGATTAAAAAAGGAAAGAAAAGAAAAGAAGAGAAGAGAAAAGGAAAGGAAAGAAAAGAAAAGAAAAGAAAAGAAAAGAAAAGAAAAGAAAAGAAAAGAAAAGAAAAAACAAGGAGCTGGGCGGCTAGAAGACAGACTTTCATGCATGTGTCATGCAAGCTCAGGCCTGACCCCACAGGAAGAGAGGTGCCTACTCCCAGACAGAAAGTGATGCTACCTGATGACCTCAGCAGGAGGATGGAAAGGCTCCTCCTGATCATGAACAGCTCAGCCAATGGGAGGCAGCCATAGCTCAGCCAATGGGAGGCAGCCACAGCTCAGCCAATGGGAGGCAGCCACAGCTCAGCCAATGAGCAGTCACTGCACTTGGGACTTTGTTTCCTCCAAGGGAATCTTTGCGTACGACAGCCTCCCAAGTCCATAGAAGAACTGCCTCTCCTTTACTACTTTGGACTTGCATGAGGTTCCCGACTAGACCAAATGTCCCAACTTTCAATTCTTTGTTGTTTCTGAACAAACCCATTTTTGCTGGAGAAATGTATGTACAGTTATTGGTTGAAGGCCAACAGTGAACATAGTCGAGTCATTGCCAAGGCATATGTATTGCTCCAATACTCTACTGCTCAGCAGTTCAGAATTTCCTTTAGTTTCCTGAAGGGGACATAAATGTTTGTCTTCAGACTTTTCCACTTACCATTTCTCTACGTAAATGACCTCTTTTCTAACTTCTTCCCTCAGTTGGTTTTATTTGAATTTCAGGATTGAGCTAAGATTCCTCTTCCTAGAGAAATCCATTTTCTTCCCTCGTTGACTGCTGACCAGGTATTATATCTGCTATTGTTGCAGACCATTTTTTTGGCCTCTATCATTATCCACTGTATTGTAATTATCTATGCAGGTGTCTGCTTCCTTTATGAGACCGTAAAGTCTCTGAGGGTAGAATATACTTATTTTTTTTCATGAATTATCTAGAGTAGTGCTTCAGCTCGTGGCTAGTGTGCAGTAATTGTTTACTAAAAATAACAGAATTAGTAAATGACATATTTCCTACAGGTGTCAAAAACAAAATAGAATTCACTGGTATATGTACTTTATTGTAGTCATGTAAAAAATGTAAAAAAAAAAAAAAAAGTTCAAAAAAATAAAATACTACATATCATTTAAGACTCTATTGAGGCACAAATGTAAGAGTTTCCAGGCATTGTGGAAGATGGCTGTGAATACTCAAGATCTCTGCATAAACCATGGGTTAGGTGCTCTGGAGGAAAAATACGTATCTGATCCATGGGCCCACTCAGGGGCAAGCACTGGAGAATATTCAGAGAAGAGAGAACACCTTCACTTTGGCTAGGAGATGAGGGCGAGTTGGAGTTGGGCAGGCCGCGGGAGGACCTGGGGGAGGCTCTTCAGGAGGAGGAAACAGCCTGGGCAGATATGGAGGTTTGAAAGTGGGTCTGGGCAGAAAATGGAGCAGGGCTGTCGGAAGGTGAAGCTGGAAAAGCAAGCCGGAATCAGACAAAAAAGGATCTGTCCTCACGTCTTCCTCTCCCTTACACTTGAACCCACTGATGAAAGGCCTTCCTAAGTTCAGGATACT
This sequence comes from Pipistrellus hanaki, assembly GCF_964339955.1. Taxonomy (NCBI): domain Eukaryota; kingdom Metazoa; phylum Chordata; class Mammalia; order Chiroptera; family Vespertilionidae; genus Pipistrellus; species Pipistrellus hanaki. The sequence goes on along the minus strand of NC_140509.1, from coordinate 83,950,441 downwards.
AATTGTAACGGTTTCCCACTGATTATTATTTAATGAACAACCAGTAGTGTCTGAGTCAATCTTTATCTTCGACACTTTTAAGCCCCCATTGCAATTGGACATGGAAAATCATCGGAAGCCACTGCCCTGTTACCCCTCAGCTCATCACTGTTTGAACTGATTCACGTCCAATGCTGTACCAGAAAGTAGCACCAAGTGAATCTGGTTTCTGAGTTTCATCCCAACAAGGGCGACATACACTTAAAATTTCCTTCTTAAGAAAGAGCAATGGCTGCCTTTACCATCCTGGGATGTTTAAATGCTTATCTTGGCCAAAAGCACAACTTTATTGATTTCATTTTTTTTTTCTGAAAAAAAAAAATGAAGGTAAGGAATGACACAGGTGAAAATCTTAAGGACAATGAGATTGATTTTATTTTTATTTTGTCAGTGATGCCCAAAGTTTCTTCTTACACTCTGAAAGTTATATAGGACACAGTACTTGATTCATTAAAAACGAAACGCCAGTTGTTATACTTGCTATAAAAGCAGAGTGGTGCCAGGACCCGCTGAAGCTTTCCAGTGGGGAATTTCCAGAATGGGTCCGCGGGTTCTCGTTCAGGGTTTAGACTCTCCACCAAAACATTTCTTTAAAGAAAAATATCCCCAGCGAAGGACATGGAGGACCGCCAGGCACTTAGCTGATCTCTGTAAATTGGCAGACTCGGAAAGACTTCCAGCTGATTCCAGACACAGTGGTAGCAATCAACAAACATTTCCTGAGCATTGCAGATGCACAGTGAGGATCCCTCTGAAATAAGATGCCAGGAAAGGAAGATGTGCTCTGAAGGGTGACACTGGGCTCTGCTTCTGCCTGGAGACGGAATGTGCTCTTTCCACTCATAAATATGGCGTGGTGAAAGCACCATGCACCTTTTGGGGGAAAGCAGTATACATCACAGGAATACCCCTTTGTGTAGGTTCAAAGAGGATGACAATTGGAAGGAAAATAGTCTCCATCCTGTGCACATATGTGTGTGTGTTTGCACATGTGTGTGCGTATGGGTGTCTTTTTGATGCCTGGGAATGGAGGTAGATAAAGGGTTGAATTAAAAACTGTGCGCGTGGTTAACCTTTCTTATGTTCCTTTGCAATATTGGATTTTAGCCCTCCCTCTCTGGGCCCACAACGGATAGAATGTTCTATGTGTGAAAAGGAACAAATAGACCCAATCATGAAGTACATCGAGTAGAGCTATCTGACCTGTCCTTGGACCCAAGTCTTTCTCACAGCATAGTCAGTTGTCTTTAAAATCGCAGTGGATGTGGGTCTGAGCCACTGCAGCACCCGTATGCAGCTCTGCCATGCAGAGGAACCTGGAACAAGGGGGGTCCCACCCAGCAGACACCATGAGCGGTGGGGCCAGAGCTATGAGTGTCCCATGGGCAGACTTGCTGCAGGGCTGTGGAGACCCAGCCAATGTGGGTTCCTGAGGACCGCCCTCCTTCTGTTCCTTAATGTTAACTGGCCACACCGGTGGGTGATTGCTTTTGATTCGTGTGACTGGGAATGCAGAACTTCTGGCATGCTTCTCATTCTGTAACCGAGGCCTAATAGAAAGATGAGGTATACTCTTTATGGAGCAAAAGAAAAATTCATAGACTTGACCTGAAGCACCTATCTGGAAGTTAAGAAATAAGCATGAGCTAACTTTTTAAACTTTCCCTTCTGAGAGTGTGTGCAGACACATGTGTGTGTGTGTGTGTGTGTGTGTGTGCGCGCGCGCGCTCGCGCGAGCACGCGCGCGCGCCTGTCTGAACTCTGCCTGGGAGAAGCCCTGAGACCCGCCTCCCTTGCTCTGAGTGGAGCGTGCTCACACCCAGTGGCTGGCCGGGTTAATCGCACATGTGTGTTCCCCACAGAGACCTGAGAAGGAGCAGCTGGCCCAGTCCCTTCCCCGAGTGGAAGCCAGAGGCCCGTGTGGATATAGCAGCACCACCGTGTCCCTGCTCTTTGTTTCCAGACGCGGGGCCTGGGAGGAGAGGCCCACGCAGCTCAGGCCGGTGACGGCAGCAGCAGGGCCTCCTGTGGTGGCTGCACTTCTCACCAGGCCCCGGGAACGGAACGACATGGATCTTCACAGGAACACTGAAGGGCAGGCTGAAACAAAGAGGGCTGGCTCTTTAGTCTCTCTTCCCCTTCTTGTGCATCCTTTAAACATTTTTAACATTAACTGTTCTTTTAATTTTTTTTTTTTTAATCTGGGGGAGCAATGCCAGATAATGTTGACAAAAAGGCCATCTTTTCAGAATGCAAATAGGGGCAGAAACACTATTTATATATTGTTAAAGAACTAGCCGTATTTTCCGGCGTATAAGACGCCCCCCTAATTTTACAGTTAAAACATAGGGTTAGGCCTATATTCGCTGTATAAGACTACCCCCCACTTCAAAGAAAAGACTTACTTTGCCGTCAAGATCTGCAGGTAATTTTTGTGCAATTTTGGTCTTTTGCCCCCGATTTTCGGTTGACTTTTTTTCGTTTCAAAAGTCGTCTTATACGCCGGAAAATACGGTATATGAAACAACTCCATTAGCATCACAATGGCACTTTTCTTCCTGATCCTTTGAAAAACTCTCCGGTAGATACTGTTAAGGCCTCTCTTCCTGGCCACGTGGCTCATGGGAAGAAGGCCTGCAGTTCTGTTTATGACTATGGCCTCCTGCTGGGCTGATCATCATGCAGAAGAGTGAGCTCCAGAGATGTCTCACCACGTGTAAACTTCCCCAGGTCTCTTTGGAGAGACCCCGGATGACCGTGGTTGCCCGGGCTGCGAATAGCTGGAAATGACTGAAATACTCTATGCGGTCCTCCCGGGGCCTCTGGTGGTCCCAGGTCCTCACACCAGCTCTGGTAGTCATCTCAGATAGAGACGGAATCATCACGATTCTAACTGAATGGCCCTCAGAACCCCTAGTGATATCACTCTTGTCCGAAGTTCAATCTTTTGGGGTGTAGAAAGAGTGGGACTTGATCCACTCAAAACAAATGGCAGCCAAGACACCACGGTCTGCGTCTCCAGCCCCAACCCTGCAGTGAGCACCTGACCTTAGTTGGACAATTGTCTGGTTCCAACCAGAAGGACCTGGTCTCTGAGATCAGAAGCTTGTGCTAGAAGATCTGTGATGTCCCTCCCAGCTCCTTGAGAGCAGCATTAATCAGCCCCTCCTTCTCTCTCTTTTAACTCCTTCCACAACTTGATTATCTTCTCCTCCACGCTATCATTTCTCAATGAGAAATGGCTCTTTCTGATGGCCCTGCAGCCCCTGGGCTGGTGTGTGGCGTCTCCCTCCTCTTTGCTGTGCTCCCTCTGAATCCTGCAGCCATGATCTACTCCGAGGACTGCGTGGTGGGTGGTGACGTGGGTTTCGGTTTTATTGATGCAGACCTCTTGTTTCTGTTCTAATGCATGGCTCATTTCCCACTTGATGCCTGGAAGAGGAGAACCAAAATATTTTACTATTAATAACAAAATGGTACATTCATTGTTTTTGTTGTTTGCGCCCCCTTCGCTGTCTGACTCTTGCACTCTAACCCACAGGAGCTCCCTGCTCCTGAATTGCTCTCAGGGCCCCACATGTCTGGAAACCTGAGGCATTCTTACCAGGAAGGTATTTAAGGAGGTTCCATGGAAAGTAACGCGGTGTTCTTGCTTCTATACAATGATGGACTTCAGTTGTTCCTCCAAATGGGTGGAGAATTTTCCTGCCAGAGGCACTTTGAAACCGTTTTTGAAAAAAATAAATCTGATCAGCCAATAAGAATATGGTTGCCAAAGAGAACATCAGTGGAGCCACACTGAGCCTGGTCTCACCAGGGAGCTTCGGCAGAATTGTAAAAAAGGAAGCTTTTGCTGCAAATCAAAAGTTAAAGGCTTGCCCCAGCCGGTTTGCTCAATGGTTAGAGTGTTGGCCTAAGGACTGAAGGGTCTCAGTCAAAGGCGCATACCTTGGGTGTAGGCTGGATCATGGCCTTGGTTGGGCTCCTGTGGAAGGCAACCAATGGGTGTGTCTCTCTTGGTAGGTAGATGTCTCTCCCACTCCTTTCCATTCTCTCTCTAAAAAACATTAATGGGAAAATCAGCCTCAGGTGAGGAGTAACAACAACAGCAACAAAATTAAAGGCCCAGTGCTTCAAGACTGAAGTTTTGTAAAGCAGAGAGTAGATGCTAAGTCTGACCACAATTCTTGAGCCAGAAGAATGCTGAAATCCCGAGAAAAGCTCCTCCATATTTTCTAAAAGTGTTTTTGTTTAAAGATTGGTATTATTCATTTCTTAGATGTTTCCAATAAAATTTATCATTAAAGCCAGCTACACCTGAAGGTTTCTTAGTGACAACATTTTGATTGTAAATTCAGTTTCTTTCATAGAGATAGGACTATTTAAATTACATTTTTCTTCCACAATTTTCTTACACTGTATTTTTAAGGAAATCATTAATTTCATTCAATTTATCAAATTTATTAGCACAATGTTGTTCACTATACTTACTTTTTAACCTCCTAATATGGGAAAGATCTTAATAATTTTTCTTCTTTAATTCCTGATGTTGGTAATTTGTGTTTTCTTCCTTAAACTTGAGGTTTGTCAATTTTATTAGTGTTTCCAAAGAATCACCTTTTCCTTTGTTGTTTTTCATTGGTTTTGTTTTCTACTTCATTTATGCCTAATCTTTATGTGCTTCTGCTTCCTGTGGCTTTAGTTTACTCTTTGATGGCTTCTTCAGATAGAGGCTTAGATTACTGATTTTACATCTTTGTTATTTTGTGATTGAATATTTTATAGATGCTAGTTTATGTATGCTACAGGCACCATTATTGCCCCCATTTTATACATTAGGAAACTGAGGCTCAGAGAGCTTGTAACTCTTCTAAGGTTAGAGAGCTTGAATGAAGGAAACCAGAATCAGGCCCAGGCAGCAAGATTCTCAAGTTCTTGCTCTTGGGCCCTTGAAAGTCAAAGACAACATTTAGGCATTGTACCTTGAGAGAATCCAAAGGTCTTCTAAGTGTGCCTTCCTTCATTTTCTGCATACTTCCCTGTGTGTTCTTGTCTCACAGGTAAATTTCCACTTTACCTGTGAGCAGCACGCATGACATTACATGCTGGGATACCACAGCACATGCCTGGAGAATTCAGATCCATGCAGGTGGCTTAGACGCTCTTGTCAAATGAGCCTGTGTGTACGTTTTTAATGCAGCCTTATCAATAATTAACCCCCACTCTCTGCTCCACCCCACACCTCCTATTGCCTTTTTCCCTCCTCCAGCAAGGATGCTTGGTGCCCAATGGACGGGAAGGGATTTCATGGTGACGGGCTAACATCTCCCCAGCCTCCCGGCCCGCAGGGACAGGCGTGCGGGAAGTCTCAAGGTCGGTGCTCCAGGCTGTGATGCATTGACTGCTCCCCGAAGAGCCGTCTGCCGAGTTTTTGGCATGTGCTCCCCGACAGAAGCACAGATGTTTCCTTCCAGAACAAAGGAACGGGGCCTCGCTGCTGGCCTAACGGTTTGCCGCTAATCACACCGAGAGTGGAAGCAACAGGTCCTAGCGAGAATGTTCCTGCAGACGGGAGGCCGGGGCCAGCGATCGGAGTGGGAATGGGGGAGAGCTGCTCTTCCGTGTGGCTGCTTCCCGGGATGTTCTCAGCCTCCTGGGCTATGTGGCCACGGCGGCCCTCCTTCCCGGCCTGCTTGGGAGGTGTGTGGCTGTGCAGGGAGGATGGCTGCGTGAGCTGTCTCATCAGACCCCACCTCTCATGTTCATTTCAGAGGTGCAGGCGGATGGTTATTACAGGCGCAACCTGAGCATCAGCTTGCAGTCCACACATGGGGGAAGCATTCCCTCAATCTCAGCACTTCATCAAACTAAAAATACCAGTGGAAGTTTTCCTCTACCGCTGGCTAGAACTTCAAAGTACAGAGAGTCCCCCCAACCTCCTCACACCCCTCCCCCAACACACCCACACACACACACACTCACACACTCACACACACACACACACCACACCCACACACACACACACATACACACACACACTCACACACACACGAGCCATACCAAAGGGCCCCGCCTCAGAGACCACCCGAAACCTTCAGGGGGCCTCTGTGTCAGAAACCTCCCACCCATTAGATCACGTGTCACATGTCTCACACGGGCCTTCAAGTCACATTTCTGCGGTAGAGTGGGTCCTCCAGGCTTTCATCTCCAAAGAATGCACCTTTGAGGCTGTTCTTGCCTGGAGCCCAAAGGCAAGACATTTTCTTCTTCTTTTTAATTTCTTTATTGATTAAGGAGTAACATATGTGTCCTTATTCCCCCAGTACTCCCTAACCCCTTCCCTCATGCCCTTATCCCTGTTGTCTGTGTCCATTGGTTAGGCTTGTATGCATGCATACAAGTCCTTTGGTTGATCTCTCGCCCTTTCCTCCACCCTCCCCTACCTTCCCTCTGAGGTTTGACTGTCCGATCGATGCTTCTCTGTCTCTGGGTCTGTTTTTGTTCATCAGTTTATGTTGTTCATTATATTCCATAAATGAGTGAGATCATGTGATATTTATCTTTTGGATTCTTCTCCCAACACTCTCCTCTGGTTTTATTTTCTTAATTAGCAGAAATGGGAAAATATTATCTTCTTTCTTTTAACTTATTTTACCATGCATGGGCTGACTGACTGCTGATCACGAAATGAGATCAATATTCAAATTTTGTAAGTCATAGTTAGAAAAGAACATTTATAATATTCTTATTAAAATCTGTTCCACGCCAACGCCATCTTTACAAGTTTCTCCTCAAAGTGCCTTTGGGCTTTGGCTAGAATAACACACCCCACTGTGGCAACTGGACACGCCTGTGTCTGCCTGTGGCTCCAGCTTATCCCTCTGGTCCTCATGTTCTGCTTGCTGGTTTGGTCAGTGCATTTCATGACCACAATCTCTTTAGCAGGTGCTTTTGAACATACTCACCCTTATTCCAATAACTTCTGTCAAAGTTTCTGCTGCTGCCACTCTACTGGCATTGTGGGAAATGTAGACCCAGACACTTGGAGTGACTTACAGTTCTCACGATATGAATCTTTTAATCACACACACCTTTGAGTTCCCATCATTGTTCTTTAAGTGAGGTTGAAGTCAGGTGATTATGACAATGTTGCTTCTTGGGAATATAAAGATTTTGGATTCGGTCAGGTACATGCAATTGTTGTAAGTGTGCTCATATTTGGGTCCTAAATATGGGTTACAGTTTCAGGTTAAGGATCAGCAGAGGGTAAGTAAAAGCACAATTTTGTGATTTTGTTACTTATAATTATACATTCTGTGTTGCAGAGACCAAACCTCAGGAGTAGATCCCTTTAGAATTTCGATGGGCAATTAAAAGGTGACAAATCAACATTCCATGACGGCAGTGGAATTGAGTTCATTCTTATAAAACATGGCTCAGCACAACATTGAGATGCTTCAGTGTCCACTGCTTGGCTTGAGTATAACCAACAGCGTGACTCTGATCAGCCAGCTTTCTCCCTCTGTCTCAGTTTCCTAATCTGCTAAATGGGTATAAGTGCACTTTCCCTATGACCCCGCACACAATCCTTGTAAAGGTAAATGGGCCCCTCTATGGGATGGTGCCTGGAAAGTACAACACCGATGCATGTTGCACTGTGTGTACTTGACACAATGGGCTACATTTCAGTGGCAGCCACATCAAGAAGCTGTAACTGTCAGCCACCGTGGGGGCACTCAGGGTAAATGAAAAGTTTCGGTCAGATGGGCCTGCTGCTGAATGAGTACTTTCCTTATTGAGGATAGTGAGTGAAATTCCCCAGGTGTCTCCATTCCTCCGTTTAAGGTTATTTTCATGGCTTGATTAAAAACTTCACAAAACAAATGGGCAACTATTTCAATTCAAAACTCAACTACCTGGGTGGCTTGGGGTGAGAGAAAAAGAGAGAGACATGAGGGAGAGGGGAACTTACATTTCTCTGGCGATTCAAAAGTAGTTTTACAAAACTGAAGACGAGTGCTGGCCTCAGGAAGATGGTGTGACCATCCTGCATTGGGAGCCAATAGGATTTGGTGACTGGACTTGGTCTCTCCCTTTCCAACTGTTGACGACCCCCACTTCATGGAAATGAACATGCTTCCATTACGTTTGCATTCTGGTTAATAACCATGATGCCACCTGTTTCTACGTAATCCGCAATGAAAACCCTGCACTTTTGATTGAATGAAAAGGAAAAGTATGAAAATGACAGGATAGCTCTGCTGTCCCCATGCCCGAGGGGCACGTGATGCCAGGTGATTTTCCCAGCAGGAGTGGCAAATTGAAACCAAGGTGTTGCCCCTCTGCATGTGACTTCTTGGGAGTGAAACGCAGGTTATTAAAACAGCAACCCGCGCCAAAACTGGTTTGGCTCTGTGGTAGAGCGTCGGTCTGCGGACTGAAAGGTCCCAGGTTTGATTCCGGGCAAGGGCATGTACATTGGTTGCGGGCACATCCCCGGTAGCGGGTGTGCAAGAGGCAGCTGCTCAGTGTTTCTAGCTCTCTCTCTCTCCCTTCCTCCTCTATAAAATATCAATAAGATATATTAAAAAAAACACACACACAAATAAAACCTCCCCAAAAAACAGCAAGCCGGATCAAAGATCTACCTACTTCAGTGGTTGGCAAACTCATCAGTCAACAGAGCCAAATATCAACAGGACAACGATTGAAATTTCTTTTGAGAGCCAAATGTTTTAAACTTAAACTTCTTCTAACGCCACTTCTTCAAAATAATCTTGCCCAGGTCGTGGTATTTTGTGGAAGAGCCACACTCAAGGGGCCAAAGACCCGCATGTGGCTCGCGAGCTGTCGTTTACCAACCACTGACCTAGTTCATCAACTCCAAGCAGATTCTGGGGGAACCGCAGGTCCCTGATGGGTTGGCAGTGCACCCTGCTTTGCCTGGGACAGTCCAGGTTTGTATCTGTGGCTCCGAGGGATTATTCACAGCCAAGGTGTCTCGGTTTGGGGGACAGATGGTGTGGTCCCAGTCCCAGGCTGGCTGCTGTGCACACAGCCTGGGCATGAAGGTCCCTGTGCCCTCCCCACCTGCGAGGCCTGGCCCAGGAGATGTCCACTAGCTCCCAGTGCACAGTATCGGTGGACATAGGCGCTCTGATGGCACTCAAGTTGTTAGTCTGCGCTCGCCTTTTCACACGTATCCCCAAACCCATTGTCTCACTAAATCTGCCAAGTGCCTCTTCTGGCTGCAACATTTCTATTCAGGAAAGCTGCCAGGATTGTCAGCCAGGAAAGACTTCAGTCTTTTCTGGCCAATTTGCCAAAAAAACATCGGAGGGAGTTATTGATCTTCCCCTTGTACTCATTCAGCTAATTTCTATCCCTGACTCCTTTCTTTTCTTCTGCAGCTGACAGCCAATAAAAACTCTTTCTTCTGGGTGCCAGCGGCATGTCAGCACGCCACCATTCATCGTCCGGGTTGCCGTTGCCCCCTTTGGCTCTACGAAGACCCTTTTCTTGGTCCTGTTGACAACACAGGTCCCTGTCAAGCTTGCTGCCCGCCTGCACTTATTCCCCGGGGGGGCGATGAGCCTAACGGGTCCGCAGGACTCAATCTCACCTGGAGAGAACCTTCGGCTGTTATTGCCAGATGCACAGTCTTTTTTTTCTTTTAATCACACAGTATACAAGTTATCAGGGCAATCTTATTTTATACTTAATTTGCAATAGGACGCCTGGAAGATTAGTCAGGGACATTTAAATACTGTAGTTAATTAGTTTCTCCACAGGAGTGCATTTTGGACTTGGCCTTCAGAAAGACAACTCCTCTTTCAAAATGGGTGACACTGACTCGTGCTACGTGGCCCACTTCACCTGCAGCCTTTTCATAGCTGGAGTCCCAGTCTCCTCTTGTCCTACGGGGCGAGACAGAAGGACTAGGCCTCGGAACAGCAGCGGCATTACCCGAGAGATGGGCAAAGTGGCTCTGGTGACAATAGATATTTCGGATATTTGGGAAGCTGTTAAGAGCAGATAATGACACTGTGTTAAGGATGCTGCTGAGTTGAGTACCATGCAAACAGAGTGTTCGGCTGGACAGATTTGCAATCCAGTTTTGGAATTATCCTGAAAATAGCTCCCCCTACACTTAAATGGTGCTGCCTAGAACTGCTCTGAAGACGCTTGAATGAATGCACATCCCATGGAGAATTCCACGGTGAGCACAACAGTATGGACTGAGAACAACAGATTTCTGCATGATTCTCACTCGACTGTGGATCAGCATGAGAGCTGAGACCAACGTCACATTTCCTGCATGGACAGTGGAAGAAGCTACTTGCCTAAGCGCCTGGCCTATCAAACAACCACAGCCAAGCTTCTGAGCGCCTTTGAGCCTTCTGATGCTGCTTCATGAATTTCAATTCATAGAAGTTCATACTAGCAGTCTTTGCTCTTAATATATATATATATATATATATATATATATATATATATATATATATATAATTGATTTCAAAGAGGAAGGGAGAGGGAGAGATAGAAACATTAATGATGAGACTCATTGATCAGCTGCCTCTTGCACGCCCCCCACTGGGGATGGAGCCGGCAACCCCAGGGCATGTGCCTGGGAATTGAACCGTGACCTCCTAGTTCATAGGTCAATGCTCAACCACTGAGCCAGACCAGCTGGGCCAGCAGCTTTTTATTCCCTCTCTTCCCTCTTCCTGCTCACTCCCCATGTTGGTGGTCCTGGGAGCAGGGCTCCTGAGGTTCTGAATGTCAAGTTGTAGGAATCACTGGGAGTCAGGAAGGGAGAAGTGTTGATATGGTGATATATAAGTAATTTACAAATTGATACATGCATTCTAAAAATGTGCCTGTGAAATTTCCATAATTATAAAATGGGAATGGAACTAAAATGTTTAGTCAGACATGATAATTATAGCTAACATTTATTGAATGCTTATAATGGGCCAGCTACTGTTCTAATTGCTTTACATTTATTAGCTGATGTAGTTCTCACAATAGCCCAATGAGACCATTATTATCACCATTTAAAAAGCAAGAAATAAGCACAGAGAGGGTGGGCCGTGCTAGGCATCATCAGCAGGTGGGTGATGGAGTCAGTGTTGGACCCACGCCTTCCGCTCCCCAATCAGCCCTCTTAAGGGCATGCTGCTCTTGTAATTCCACAATGATTCTAGCTGTTGCCCTTCCTTCTAAAGAGTTTTGCAAGGGCTGATCTTGTTATTCGTAAGGAACAACATTTGAATTTCTTGTCCCAGAAGTGTTAATAATCAGGAAATAATATTTTAGAATGGATTCTGCCTGGATATTAATTATCTTGCTTATGTATGCATTAGTTTCCTAGGGCTGCTATAATAAAGTACCACAAACTGGGTGACTTAAAACAACAGAAATTTATTCCTTCACAGTCCTTGAGGCGAGAAGACCAAAGTCAAAGTGTCTGCAGAGCCATGCTCTCTCTCTGAAGGCTCTGGAGAAGCTTCCACCTTTGCCTTTCCTCTAGCTTCGGGCCATGGCCAGCCATCCTGGGTATTGATTGCTTGTAGATGCTTCGCTCCTATGTCTGTCTCCATTGTCACATGGTGTTTGGGGTAAGTGTGTGTATCCACAATTTCCTCCTCTTATATGAGAAAGGATGAAGACCCACCCTAATCTAGTATGATCTCATCTTGACTGGATTACATTTGTAAAGACTATTTCAAATTAGTTACATTGGCAGGTACCAGGGATTAGGGCTTGAACATAACTGTTTTTGGAGGGAGACACACAATTCAACTCAACAATTTTTGTATCTGCTAAGCCCATAGTATGTCCTATGTTCTAATTTTGAGAATGAATGAAGAAAAATGTTCTCCTCATGCAATTTACTTTTCTCTAACACAGTTGTTCTCAAAATTACGCTAAAAAGCGTAATATGCTAATTAGACCGGACAGCCAGGCGACCTTTTTGGATGTTTGATGACCTTCCAGACAAAGCCAGGGCTGCGAGGGCCGAGGCAGCCACCATGATTGCGAGGGCCAAGCCCCTTGAATGAATTTCGTGTATTGGACCTCTAGTGTCATTATGAAAGCTTTGGTTATTATTTAACCTACCTCAGAATATTCCAGCAAATAGAAGACACATAATTAAACCATTCCCCTACTTGGCGCTAGGTTGTTTCCATTTTGTTCACTTTAGTATTTTCATGGACATTTGTGCATGTCTTTATACTTGCTTTGGACTTTTTTAAAAGAAGAATTTCTGAAATAGCATAATATGTCCATATATTTTGAGGGCCTGTAGTTTGATACAGAGTTGCTATCAAACTGTGGCAGAATCACTCCTGTGTTGCTGCCATCACGCTTATCATTTAGACTTTTGTTTCCAATGGTCTTGAGTTATTTTAATTTTAACTTCATTAAAATTATCATGGTTGAACACTTTTCACACGTATTTCTTCTAAACATTAACATCATTGGGGAACAGAAAGAACAGGACAGCTTATCTTTCTTTCACAGTTGTCAAAAGCACATGAGAAGGAAGTCAGATTTAATAAGTTGCATAACCCAGTATTTAAAGTTTCCTGAGTTGGTATGGCTGCAATAATTTAATTTTTGTTTAAAATGTTCACATTTCCAAATGTCATAGTCAAACTAGCTAAAATTTGAAAAACACATGCTTACTTTATTAACATAACTATATGTTCATGAGGAAAAAGTCCCAGCCTACATAACTTATTTTAATTAAATAACATTGGTTAAATGTCTACTGTGCTTGGTGGTGTTTTCTTCCTAATTCACTGTGGTAAATACATGTCCTAAATACTATAAACTTATTGAATGGGAGATGATTCACCTCTTAATTGATTCATAAGTATGTGCTTAAATTAGCTTTAGTAAATAAAATTAGCAGCTTATCACTCACTTTTCTAAAATGACTTCTGCTAAATTAATTTGCAAGTTTATCAAATTGCATTATGACTTAAAAATGTATAATGCACCTAGATTAAGAATTCACCTTTCTATCAGATTTCTGAAATGTACGCATTTAAGATCCTAGGTATGATTTAAAGAGACATATTATGTTTCAAATATATATATATATCCTCAGTGATATGTGTTAAATCACATCTACTTTACATCAGTTACTTATTATAATTGAATCCAGGAGCATTCTGCTGAGGACTGGCTGGCAAAGGGGGATTTCATTAAACCAATACCATTATACTTTATTTTAAATTAATTATGCTTTACAGCAAGCATGGAATTGACCCCAAACTCAGAGTCAGTCTGGGTACTCAATTCTACATTTATTTAAGGGCCGACTCTTTCTTGGCCTCGACCCATAGATTTAATTTTGCCTTAGCCTTAGGAGTTCTGGCCACAGGCAAATAGGACAGTGACCTCAATCTCTATCTATTGAATTCAGGATTTAGTAGGTCTTTATTCTGGTCCTTGTCTGACCCCCAAACATCACCACAGAGCTAAGTAATCAGGCTTCCTGCTTTATGAGTTAATTACTTATAAATATATAATGTTGTACACTCTCCCCACAAGTATATGCATGTTTTTAGAAATATTTTTCATCATATCTCATGGTCTAGGTTTGGACAGCCAAACATTTGTAATAGAAAAAGAATACTATTAAAATCAACTTCAACTTCTCCAAAATCTAGTAGCACAACTTATTCTTGGACCAAATATCCTTTTGTTTAAACAAGATGTGTTGGTTGAACTTTTGGTGCAATATTTGATTGCTCAAGAGATTAGATTGGAAAGAAACAGGAAACCCAAGAGATAGAGGAAGTCCTGTGCTTGAGAAACGAATGCGACTTTGTGTAGGGGTGAAAGGTGAAAGGGGGGATGATGGGGAGAGAGCGAGAATGAGAGGGGCTTTCTGAAGTCTAAGGAGACATTTAGCCGGTGAAAAATTTCCATGAGCAGGGATGACCAGAAAATGTTTTAAAAAACAACAACAACAGAGAATGCTTAACATTTAATTTTAAGTCGTTACTTCATGGTGTCACTATTTCATCCCCTTCCCTCTCTCCAAGTCTTTGGGGAATATCGGAAAAGAGGCTGCATTCCCTATCTGGGTTGACATGGGGACATGGGTAGAGAGCAGGCAGGAAAGAGAACTAATGACTTGGCTTTATTGACCAGTGTCCGAGTCGTCCCCTTCCTTGAGCTCTCTTGACTAGAGTTCCCGAGTCAGCTGGGACAGCCTCCATTTGAGTCAACACCATTCCCGAATAGACCACAGTTCTCTTCGTAGGCCACAGAAGCCAGGGCCAGAGGCCATGGACCTGGCGCCTCCCAGCCAATGACGTTCGGGCCCACATAGATGTCCGTGTGCCACAGGGGGCTCGGGGCCCTTCCAGCAGCTGCATCCCAGCATCCTCCTGCTCACACCAGGGCTGCTGCTGGTCACGTGGAGACTGCTGGCCCCCAAGATGCCCGCCGTGGACAGGCTGGCACTCGGACCGTTCTCTCCCAGATCTGATACCTCTCCTTTATGCTTCACTTGGCTTAAACGCTGGCCCCCTATTTGTCTCTCGAGTAGCAGGTGTTCACTCAGGTTCCCATGACAATATTTTGCCGTTGCCTACAGCTTGGAGGGAGCTCCAACATTTTCAGTCCTCAGCCTCCTCTAGGAGGACCATCGGAGGCTCAGTGCTCATTCAGGGGCGGGGAACCTTTTTTCTTTCTTCCCAGGGCCATTTGGATATTTATAACATCGCTTCCTGATCTCCTGAAGCTTGTCCTAGTTCACCCCTCATGCCTCGGTAGGGCCAGACTAAGTGAATTGGAGGACCTTCTACAACCCGTGGCTGATGTCCCCCACCTCTGTTCTAATTGTTACAGAAGGTAGGACCCAAACCAGATAAGCTGGACTCACCAAGACCCAGCCCTCCTGACTGAGCTGCACCTTAGCTTAAGCACAACCGGCTTCCTTGTCTCCCTGTCGACGGTCCCTAATGCCTTGCAAATAAAATGCACTCAACGTATTTTTTTCTGAATAAATAAATGGATGAATGTTTTATTCTGATGGGAAAATAAAGGGGAGAAGAGAAATGGCAGAGGCATACTAGTTGAAAAGGAAAGCTATTAAAGCTAAATGTATTCATTTGTCTTTTTACCTAATAGGCAATACAAGATCGCCCGTTAGCGGAGCCAGGCTAGGCCGGGTGAGATGCCAAAGGGGCCTTTGTACAGTGTTTCCTGATATCCTTAAGCCTGTCACAGTGCCCCCCGAGCATCTTCCTTAAAGTTCAAAGGCATCAATTATAGAGGCAGAGGGAAAAAACACAAAAAGGGAAGCGGGGAACATAAGCAGAGCTATATTCGGCAGAAATTAAGTACACACGGAAATTCATTAGTGAGCGCCCTGACTTCCCCACAGGTGTGTATTTCTGTATCCATCATCCTCCAGCTTACCTATTGGGCATCCGGTAGGGGGACCTGGGATTTTGAAATGAACAAGCAAACCAAGAAGGAGGTTTGGGCTTCGGTCCATTCTCTGTAAATGGTAAAATCTCATGCGATCACCAGCTCTTGGAATGTCTGGATATTGGAAATAGTTATTGTTGTCCTATCTGCTTCCAAAAAAAATTCTTCTGAGGGTCAAGATGAAGATAATAGTAACTAGTTAGTGATAATTATATTCCTTGCCTTAGCCAGTTTGGTGCAGTGGATAGAGCGTCAGCCTAGGAACTGATAGGTCCCCGGTTCGATTCCAGTCAAGGGCATATGCCCGAAATGTGGGCTCGATCCCCAGTGTGGGACTTGCAGGAGACAGCCAATCCATGATTCTCGCTCATCCTGGATGTTTCCATCTCTCTCTCCCTCTTCCTTCCTCTCTGAAATTAATGAAAAAAATATATTTAAAAAAATAATTATACTCCTTTAATAGAGTTGTCTTTTTTTTTTTAATTAAAAATCACTGTGAGGTGGGGTCCCTCTCCAAACCTGGGCTAGGGATCTGAGAGCATCTCTGGGAGAAGTGGCAGAAGGAGAATGTTAGTTCTGTGCACAGAATAGGATTTAAGAACTGCGGGCAGTTGCATGTCAATGAAATCCTCACAGTGATTGTGGCTTCTGCTCGAATGCAGAGAGCACACACACTCAAGAGAGACAACCTACATGCCTTCCTGACCTCAGTGTCCTCGTGTGTGAAATGGTAACACTACCCCCTCATCTGTGTGTCTTACCGCAGTTCACCTACTAGCTTATTGTAAAATTGCTTTGTTTCTTTTTGCAAAGGTGTGTATAGTAAGATGTCGGTTTGTTTCCGATCCAGTCCTTTTGTGAGACTCACCCCCTTTCTGACATTCTGGGGATATTTCCCCAGGCTTCTGTGGGTCCTACCAACCTCTAAGATTCTCCCAAGATCCAGGGCAGTTGGGGGTGATCAAGCACATGTGAGGTGGGCAAAAGCTTTCGTTCTATACACACTGTAAGTCTTTTACTTCGCAGACACTCGGGCCTGCTTCTAAGCATGCGCTTACTTTTCCTCATCTTTATTTGTCTTTACCAGGATTTCACAGCAAGTTTCTGTTTTCTGCCACCTCCAGCTCAGCCGTTCCCCAACTGAAAGCGGGAAGGCAGTCTTTTTTCAGTGGGAGCAGGAATCTTGAAGATGCTGCAAAGCCATGTGGAGATCCATGGGTCTAGACTGGAAATTTGTGTACAAAAACTCACATTTTTATAAGGTTTGTTAACTGCAATCATTTGGCTTAACTGCAATTGTATATTCTCGCATTTCTTTTTGAAGTGACCAAATTTTAATTTAAAAAAGGAACCAACATCTAACAAACAAATAAGTTGGAATTGATTATTACATTATAAAATGCCTTTTTTTTTTTTTTTTTTTGCTTTAGAAAAGAGCTCAACTCTGGGATCTTTCAAACCCCCACCATGCATTAGAAATAAGTCACAGGTGATCTAATGATGTCATGTCACCCAGCGATGATCTTATGTAAGAACTGAAACAAAGTCAGAAATGAAACAATTCCATGGGAACTTGAGGGGGTGGGACATATTTTTAAAAAGAACGTGTCTCATTGTTGCATGGGGAGTGAGAGTAACTGCCAAAATGTGGGCAAAATGACAGAATTATGCAACGGGAGGAAAGAAATCAAACAGGCAGCGTCATTTTGACTCTGTTTGAGGTGTTTTTTTTTTTTTTTAAATTAATAATAAAATTGAGCAGGTGGAATGAGTCAGCTGATGATTCAGGAAGGCCCATAGGAAACTTCAAACTGTTGAGCACAATGCTCCTTCTAACCACAAGTGTCAGTTTTCTAAACGGCCTTTCAACAGAAAACCTAATCGTCAGAAGGTCTGTACACTGGGGTTACCAGCAAGTACCCCCCAACATGTAGACCCCATCTGACTCTAAACTCACAGGCTAATATGCCCTTTCCTAAAGAATTTTTGTGTGAAAGCTCTCTTTACCTTCAACACACAAGTGAAAAACAAAAGCAAAAGCTTTGGGGCTACGATGAAATGTTTTGAATTGTAACATCATTATTATTACTATCACTAGGGCCTGGTGCATGAAATTCAGGCATGGGTAGGGTCCCTAGGCCTGGCCAGCAATCAGGGCCAATCTGTGGGGCAACCGGTGGGGCAATCAGGGGACCCTGCTGGCACCCACCTTGGCCAGCCTGGCACCACCCACTTGCCAGCTCCACCCCTTGCTGCCGCCCCCTCACCAGCTGGCTCTGCCCTCTGCCGCCGGTCACCTCCCTCTGCAGGGCAACCGGTGGGGTGATTGGGAGGGCTCACCACTAGCACCGCCATGGCTGGCCTGGGTCTGCCTCCTGGTGGTCAGTGCATGTCACAGAGACCGGTTGTCTGATGTTTGTTCGATTTGCATATTAGGCTTTTATTATGTAGGATTATTCTATGTTGGCAAGTTTATAGGAGGAGATTTGTGGGCTGAGGAGTAAAGTTTAATCTTTTATATCTTCCTATACAATCATTAGACAGCCTCACATTTATCAATTCATTTTTTTTTTTTTTTACCTCACCGTAGAGAAAGCAAGGTAGAGGGAATGACTAACAGCTGAGGAAACTGAGAATTGCTCACACTTAGGACACCACTCAGCCGGTGAATGGCAGAAGCAAATGAGAACCAGTGTCTTTGGGGTCTGAGTCCTGTGATTTACCCCAGTTGCAGTGAGAACCAGAGACAGTAATAATGACGTCTGCAGACATTGCTGAGAGGTGACGCTGTGAGAAGCTGATGGAGCCGCGTGCATCTGGCTCTCCTTCACTCCAGGCTGTCCTCCCTCACTTCCTGCCACATCCACCCCCAGCCCCGATGGAGCGCCCAGGCCTCACGCTAACACCATCCAGCGGGGAGACAGCCCAGAGGAAGTGTCGTAGGCGCCAGGAGTGAGGGTGCGAAGCACAGCTGGGGACACTGACACCCCGGAGGGGAGGCTGAGAAGGCTCCCGGAGAAGATGGCATTTCGGTGCCTCGGAGGGGAGGAGCGGGAGCTTGCCAGGCTGGGAAAAGAGCAAGTGGCATGCAGGCAGCCTCGGTACACACAAAAGCGTGTTTGTGAGAAAGCGTGTGGCACATATGGAATCGCAGTGATCCCGGGAGAGCCAGCAGGGAGCTGAGGGTGTGTGTGGGGGGGGAGGCAGGGGGGGTACGGGGGGGGGGGGTGCGGCTTAGGAAGAAGCTCCAGAGGCCTCACAGGCTCAGTCCTCACATTCAGCCCGTAGGAGCCGGCGCAGAGCCCAGTGCCACCTCTGGGGAGGACATTGGCTCTGGCTCGTGTCTTCCTCTTCCCAGGGTGTGCAGGGAGCTGAGGAAGTTGCTCCCGGTCGGTGCGTCCCCACTGCCCCGCTCCTCCTCACTTTCCTGATGCAAGTCTGGCCTTCGGAGAGCTGAGTCCTTGGATGCAGTGCAGACCCCTACTGATTTCCACCCCAGTTCCCTTGTCTGCCAGAGCCTGGCGGGAGCTGAGGCTGCTGGAGACTCCTCCCCCCCATTCCACAGGCTCTGGGAGGCATGGGTGGCCTGAGGCCCTTCCCCTGGCAGCAGGACGCCCACAGCCAAACACCCCCAGCCCCGAGCTTGGTAAGGGGCTCCGGTGGCACCTTTCTGAAGAGAAGCCTCACTTGCTAAAACCAGGAGACAGACTGGCCTCCAGACCCCGGAGATTCTCCTCCGGGTTGAAATCACACACCGCCCTCCATCCTTCTTAAACGAAGTGACATCTCTGGATTACATCGCTCCCAGATCAGGTCCTCCCCATTGGAAAGTCTGCAGAAATAATGGCAATCACAGATGGGAGAGGAGAAACAGGAGCCGCGCGGAGAACAGCAGGGGATGCGGAGCAGGGGCTGTCTGTCTGGGCAACGGCACTCGCTGCACTCTTGAAATGAGAGGTACATGACCTGCTGGGAGCCTGGATTTTCTCCTGACAGGCCTCCCCCCCCCCCCCCGCCCGCCCCCCACACACACACACACAGCACGTACTTTCTGGGCCCAGGGTGGTGTGTGACAGTTCCCTTTGCATCTCTGTTCTCCCATCCCCGCGGCCCCCTCTGCCCCAGGTGGTAAGGTCCAGGCGCTGATCTCTGGACAAAGGCGTGGGCTCTTGGCAGCATGCTGGGTAAATACGGGTGGTGATATTGCACAGGGATGTTTAATAGCTGATTATTTATGTCCTTTAGGTGTGAGCACAACCGGGCCTCTGAGCCTGCGCAGCAGCCGGTGGGGCGCCCAGGACGGCAGGGCTGGGCTCTGCTCCTGGTGGGGCGCCCCCGCTCTGCTAGGGCCACACAGGCCTCCTTGGCATGCACCCCGCCTTGGAAAACCCAATCCCGCCCCCTCATCGCCCAGGAAGTGTATGCGTTACGTCACTCACTGTCCCATGCTTGCTCCAGTCTTAGCTGTGAGACCCAGAGCATGGCTGACTATGTGTTTCCTTTACCCCCCCCCCCCCGCCCCCACGTCCCCCTGAAGGCCTTGGGGGACCCATGCCCTGGGAGGCAGCAGATCAGGGCTTGTCTCTGGCCATGCGGGCACCCTGTGTCGTGGCTGCCTCCTCTCTCACATCGCCGGGAGGTGTGTTTCTAAGGAAAGAGATGGACGTTTTGGTCAAACAATGTAAGTCTCCAGTTTCCATCTCCAGTTCCTGCCGTGTTTGTCTAGCCCAGCGGTCGGCAAACTAATTAGTCAATAGAGCCAAATAGCAACAGTACAACGATTGAAATCTCTTTTGAGAGCCAAATTTTTTAAACTTAAACTTCTTTTAACACTACTTCTTCAAAATAGACTCACCCAGGCTGTGGTATTTTGTGGAAGAGCCACACTCAAGGGCCAGAGAGCAGCATGTGGCTTGCGAGCTGAAGTTTGCCGACCATGCTTCTAGTCTATGTGACTTGAAAATCTCACTTGGTTTGAGGCTTAGGAAGAGCCGGGACTCAGCCACTAGCACTTTGTTCCTCTCCACAGCACCCTGTCCTCCTGCTCTTCCTCCAGCTCTCCACACCCGCCAGAGTCAAAGGCACAGCCTGGGCAAGGGCAGTGCTGGCCCGAAATCTCCTCATCTCCAACGTCCCTGTGGCAGGAGGGGGTGGGTGAGGAGAGAGGGAAGGGTGTAAGGATCACCTCACCACCCTGCTCCCCAGGAGAACCTGCCTGCACCCATTCCTGATTTAGGGTGTCCTGCCAAAGCTGCCGTGTGTCCGCCCTGGAGGGGAGAGTTTGCATGTCAGCCCCACAGTGTCCTTGAGAAACTTCCGAGAAGACGGTAGAAATGACGGGGTTTGGCTGATGCCACTCGTTCCTTTCCCATTGCATTGGTGTTTACAAACAGGGGTGACTCTGGGGGTATGTGAAATTGGGGGGCTGTAGTATTCCCTACAGTTTCAATGTAAGCCATTCCGAGTGCACGCTGGCGGTGAGTCTAAAAAGACACACATTGTACACCTCCCGACTCTCCCCAAGCCCTCCTTTCCACTGGTGTGGGCTAGAGCAAGAGGGGACGTGGGTACATTCTAACTCGCCAGCGTAGAGCGGGGCCCTGAGCTGCACGTTCCCAGTGAACAGATGAGGCAGGAAGAATTGCCTGTTCTGAGCTCACTGGGAGCCAGCTCTTCCTGCCTCCTCCCGACTGTCACGTGTGGGGCAGGTGGTGGCTGTGGGAGGAGACCGGAAGGAGGAGGTGCTGGTGACCAAACGAACTGGGGAGTGAAGTGAGTGGAGGAGATTGAGAGACAGTTAGCTTTCCCCTGGCAATCCTCAAGCAGAGAAGCTGTTGTGGCAGTAGCTTGGCTTCAAGTTTGAACATTGGGTCAAAGTGGTACATCTGCTTGTCATCAAAGCTTCCCAGATCGTTCCTTTGCAATTCCTTCCCTCCCTCCCTCCCTCCCTCCCTCCCTCCCTCCCTCCCTCCCTCCCTCCCTCCCTCCCTCCCTTCCTCCCTCCCTTCCTCCTTCTTTCCTTCCCTCTCTTTCTCCTTCCTTCCCTCTCTTTCTCCTTCCTTCCTTTCCCCTTTTCCTTCCTCCCTTTCTCCCGCCCCTCCTCCAGCTGTAAGGAAAGAACACGTTCTTTCCCTGTTGTCTGCATCTTTGGGACTTGACAGCACAGGGGAACATGTTGCCTTCTGTGGCAACATAAACCTAATAAAAGACAGGAACCCGGGGAACAAATATTTTTTCCCAAATGAGATGAGAGAAATTTTTGAAGAAAAAAATCCATATGACTCTGTACAAGAAACACACTCTTTTGCCTGACTCCATCATTTATTGTCTTTCGTTATCACTTTTGTGTTAATCATCAAGAACATCTGACACCATTGGACAATGGCCTCCCACAAAGTGTTGGTGCCCAATTTTTTTCCTGATTAGATTTACCCATTAGAGGCTAAATTCTTCTCAGTTCGGTTCATGGAACCCAGGTCTTCATTGCTAGACTATTTCAAGAAACAGACGTACATCCACTTCGTCCCCTTCTTCCAGTCACAGCCTCTCATTTCTTAACTCTTGCATCCTGGCTTCTGCCTTCACTACTATTGAAACTGCTTCTGTAAAGATCATCCATTAGCTTCGTAATTGTAAACTGCCCATGCTCACTCTCCTGAACTCCCTACAACTCTGCCCTTTTCCTTAAAACAGTCTCCCCCTTTTCCAAACTTCCATCTCTTCTCTACCTCCTGTCCTAGGAAGTTAGATACATCCCATGGTTTTCTTTTTTCACCCTCTTGCAATTCTATCCACATGTGTGCTCTCACATTCACCTCCCAGTTCCCAGAGTTGGTGCTTAATTGTGTGCTTCCGAGTCCTTCCTTCCTACCTGCCTGATGAGCTTCTCAAATAAGTAGTCTTATGAGCAAGTCAAACTCAATATTTCTAACTGAACTTGCCTATATTTTTTTCTCAATCACTCTTCTCTGTTCCCTATTTCCAAGGCACTCAGGGCCACCAATGATCATCTTTCCAGTCCATTCCCACTTTCATTACTCTCCTGAGACACCCCTGGCCACACCGTTATAGTAATAAAGATGATGTTTTTTCTTCCATTCTCCCCTCCCTACTCAAACATCACCACGGTTCACACACTATAGATGGGCCTTCCAAAGCCATAGCTCCGATTGCGCTACTCTTCCTGTCAAAAACCTTCCAGTGTGGTTGTTCACTAACTCCAAGGTAAACATGTTTGCCTTAGCTTTTCATACCCTTGATGATCTGGTCCCAGTCTACTTTTTAAATGTCCTCTTCTGCCACTCGGGTAAAAACTAAACCACGAGGGAGGGAGGGAATTGTACTTTTATGCTGTCTTCATGCCACTTTTTCTTTCTGCATTTCCCGTGAGCATTATACACCCAACCCCACCTCTCCTTTAAAGAGATCATCTCTTTCATGAAGTCTATGCTGTTTATCCTATTCTTCCTTCCATTTCAGGACACCCATTGTTGTTTGTACTGGTCACTCTGGGCATTATCACACTTCAGCTTGTGTTAAGACAGTGATGCACAAGTTCTCTGTCCTACCAAACCCCTAAGAAGTAGGAAAACTAGTCTCATGCAATGTTTAAACTTCCTCCAGCATGTCGCACAGAACCTTCCTTGCCTAGTAGGTGTTCTATTTGTTACAGAATTAGAGTTCATCTGGATTTTTCTTACCATACTTGGTTAACAATTAAAACTACCTTTATCTCCTTCTCTCCCACTCCTCCTCCTTCCCCTACCCCATTTATATATAAAACACAGACTGCTACCATATGGTGCCTTTCTAAATACTATTGTGGGAATGGAGGAGACTTGTTGTTACAGACTACTGATCCTTCAGCTGTATGAAATGACAATTCTAACTTAGGAGCAGGTAATTGGTTTAAAGTTTTGTAGTTTCAATGATATCCTGCTGAACTATTTAAGCTCCTTAACCAGGAAGTTGAATAATAGATACATACGATGAAGGTTGTATTAATTTAATTTTGTACAGATTTTAATATGAGACACCCTTTAGCTACCTGGAAAATCAAAAGCCCATTGTGGGCAGGTAGGTATAATTATTGAAGGGACATTACTTTCTCCTTACTTTAATATAATCGATGTTACTATGTAAAAAAAAAATGTCATTTAAGTGATGAGTAAAGAATAAAAATGGAAGAAGTCAAGAGACAAATTGTTCTGTGTAATGAGCGTATGACAGACTTCTGGTACTGACCAAAGAGAAGTAAGCCTACTACTTTTTACATATTTCACTTATTAATACTCAACCTCTAGAAAGAATACAAAAGGCAACTATCTGAAGACTCAGAGAAGCAACCAATGGCAGTCAGGTAGAGGAGAAAAGTCAAACCTTGAGGAACTGCCAGTCCTGTAAGTTTCCTACTTTTCTCATACTCTGTGTCTCAGCTTTCATTCATTGAAGACCAGCAACCTGGGAAGTGGGACTACGCAACAGGTATAGAGAGTAACTTCCCCTCTCCCCCAAAAAAGCCATCCTTCTGTTCAGAAGACCAGTAAAAGAGGCTCCTGAAAGAGAGAATGTGGAATAAGATTCCTGTTGTTTCATTGTTTATCTCGTTTTCTTTTCTTGGCCATGCCAAAACCAACCCTAATCATGGCACTGCACTACCTATATCTGGTGGTAATGAGGTTATCTAAACCCTAGGAGATAACCCATCTCAGTGGTCAGAGAATCTAGAAAAATGGTTCCCGGGACCTTACTAGTGTGTGGGTGTGCATCCTTTATTCTTGATACTCTATGCATTTGCTAAAATCCATAAACTGAAAACCCAAAAGAACACTTTGAAAAATAAATTAAAAATAAAAAGTACACAGTGTGTGAGAGCGTCCAAAGCCAGATGTTCAGGAAGGATTACAGGTGCAGTGAGATGGGGCCTGCTATAAAGCAGGAAATGTTAAGGACAGAGAGCAGTGGGAGAAATACTTTTATAAAAGCCTTGCTGATGGCACACACTGTGCTTCCTGCCTCCATATTCCCAGAAAACTTCAGTTAAGATCTGTGCTGGTCATCAAAGCTTCTGAAATTGTATTTATGTTCTATTTGTTTTTGAAATTCAAATACTATAGAGTCTGACCTTAAGGGAAGAACAAGTTAATTTTTGATTATGAAGTAATTAGGGATCTAAATGTGTTGAGTTCATTTTTACTTTTTTAAAATTATTATTTTATTTATTTATTTTTGTTAATCCTCACCCGAGGACATTTTTCCATTGATTTTTTTTAGAGTGGAATGGATGGGGAGAAACAGAAGCATCCATGTGAGAGAGACACATCAATTGGTTGCCTCCCACTGGGGCAGGGATGGAGCCTGCAAAGGAAGTGAAAGTCTGTGCCCTTGACCTGTACAGACTTTAATTATAATACAGACCCTTCACTCTGTTGCCAACACTCTATCCACTGAGCCAAACCAGCGAGGGTGAGTTGAATTCATTTTTAATGACAACTCTTTTTAAATGTGTTGCATGAGTTAGGAACTGGAGTGCTGAATTAGAAAGACAATTTTCCACAAGTAAGAGCACAGAGTACTCACCACCCACCTGCCCATATTCTTAAAAATCACTTGAACACATACTTTAAACAATTGAAGAAAGAACCAAAATCCAAAGCACAAGAAAAGCAATTTTATGGTTTAAAGGAATCTGAAGAGTCAAATTCAATAATTATAAATGTAAGGATGTATAACGTTGGAAAGTGTTTTAAAACCTGAGTGTGATTTAAAGCCTTTGAAAAGGGATTTATGCAATTCAAAATTATGATTTAGTGGAAAGGATGGGTGAAAATCTTATGTTCAAATTCCTGGAGCCTCATGGTGAAAATGTACATGTGCAGTCGTGTGGTTGAGTGTGGGACTGGGGGATGGGCTGGAGAGAAGAATCAAGTGGACAACACATATTGTTCTACTCTTGATCTTGACAAACATAGAAATAATGGACAAGCAATTTCTAATCGTTTGCCTAAAATATTCCTCACTCAGGAAAACCCGCTTTGTTTGGAGTGGCAAACCAATAAAAATCCTCTACGTTCTAGCCTCCTTGTAGCTCGGAGTAGCCGTGTGACACAGTTCTAGCGAATGAGGCAGAAGAGAAAGTTGACTAGAGGTTCTGGGTAAGTTTTGCTCTGCTCATTAGACAACTGCCTCTTCTTTCCTGTTCTCCTCCTCCCCATTTCCTGCCTCTTCTTTCCTGTTCTCCTCCTCATTTCCTCCCCCCCCCCCCTTCCTGCTCGGAATGTGGATGGAAGGCCAACGACACAGCTGTCCTTTGGGACAGAGGCCTCTGTGGCGAAAGCCTGTGCTCAGGGTGTCAGAGGGAGGAGAGGAGGCCTCTGGGAGCAGCACAGCCTTGCACTGTGTCCTGACTTCCTGTTCCATGAGAACAGTAAGTCCGGGTCTGCACCGTTTTCTATTTCAAGTGATTGTACCCAACCCCTAACTAACACTGTTTTTGAACACATCAATCCAACCAGTAATAGAATCATAAATACAATATAAATTTACCAAACTGCTAAAGAAGACAAGGGCGACCAAATGTTGACTCAACAGCAAGAACAAAAAAATATCCAAAGGACATAAAACTAAAAATAATAAAATGATAAAAATAAGTCCTCAGAGGTCATGGGTGACAATAAGTAGAGAACTAAGACTAAAGTAAAATAAAAGCTCACTACACCTGCTTGCAGAAGTCATTGCTCAGGAGAGAATCAACAACAAAATGTTAAAATTAAATGTTTTTCAGATATTTATCAGGGAAACAACTAAAGAAAGTGTATGTCATGGCAGAATTGACATCAGCCAAAAAAGAAATTAAGGAAAAACATTAAACCAAGGAAGTTCCTTTATTTTGATAAAAGATACGTTAATTATGAAAATGTTCCTTTAACAACCTGCTGCCTAAACTAAATATTTCAATCTAAAATTTCATAAAAATATAAATCACTTGAAATTGCCTTCCACAGACCATGGAGATAAATAATGGCATAGAAAATTTATATAATATACTTAATGAGATTGAAATAATGATTATATATTAGGCTAAGAATATATGTTCTTTTTGAGGGTTGAGTACATTTTTAAACTAAAAATGACAAAAAATTTACAAAATTGATAGGTTATATATTCTGACTTTTATTCAAGGGAAAACACACAAAATGAGAGCAATGTGGCTTGGCAACCCATATTTTTACAATCTTGGAAAATTCTCATAATATTATGAAAGTATAATGTTGTGAAGAAAGCATAGCTCAAAATTATACACCTTGCTGCCCAAAATTTTTGAAAGTGCAAAATGAAATACTCCAATTTTCACAGTGGCTACTTATTGTGAAATTAGAGGAGATATAACTTCTGTACTTTTATGCTTTGTGAATTTTCTATCAGTAGATATTATATTTAGAATACATAAAGAACAATAATTGTGATAAAAATAGAAAAACAAGCTGAACGTACAATGTGAACTAATTTTGTCAAAGTGTGTTTGTAAGTTTATAGGAATAAAGGTTTAACAGCAGTATGCTAACATTTTAAAGTGTTTACATCACAGCTATGGGATTTATAAGTGTCAGCGTTTTCCACAATGGATATCCATCACCCCTGTAATTAGGAAAAAGTAAATACTGATAAAAAATGAACCATTCATTGGGAGTCTCCCTCTCAGGATGGCATAGAGCTTCATGCTTCAGAGCATCCCCTCTTTCCAAGTACACAGCAATTTAAGTTCAAACATATGTATGTTTTTAAAAGGACCGTAGAGAATAAATTGCTGGCCTCAGAAAACAATAGCAATTGATGGTGCTGAGTGGAGTTGGCATATAAGCTAGAAAGCAGAAGAGGAAACCAAGGGGTGTAAATTCTGTGGAAAATACTAGTAACATCTAAAGAGCTCTTTACCAGACAGGCCACATAAACCACACTCACTGATGACAGCCAGGGCACCATCCATCCTTGTCCCCATGCCCAAGAGAGGAGGCTGCACAGAATGGTATCTGGCCAGCCAGGACCTCTAGAGCCCACTGCCTGCACTGGCGGTACTAAGAGCAGGGGTATAGCTGGACGAAAGCACTATAGTATGTTCCTAAGCCTTTGTCCATAAGACCATCTCTTGACCTTCTGATACCGGGGCGTGGCTCCTTCCTCCCAGAGACCCTTCTGGTGCTTAATCAGGACAGAGTTCCTGCCCTTTAGGAGGGCCTTCCTGTAGGCCTAAGGGGCCCTGGTTGTTAATTCCTGATCATCTTTGGTAGAACACCCCAAAGAGCTAGGAATCCTGGGAAATATAAAAATCTTCCTTGCATGGCCTGACTCCACTCCTCAGGGTTCAAACGGTGGATGCCTAGACGTTGGCACATTGCACAGGAGAGTGGCTGCAGCTGTGTCCCTTCAGTAAAGACAGAGCAGGAAGAAAGGGACTGACCTGCATCAGAAGGAATTCTAGCTAGACTTTAAGCAACCATTTTCTCCGCCAAAGATGACTGATCACTGGAATGCCCAGGAGAACTACATTTTTTACACTGAATAGACTCATCAACACATAATTTCCATTTGCCAGACAGTCTTCTGGAGGCTGGGGACCAGAGCAGTGTGAGAAGCAACCTCAGTGGCCTCTGGCCGAGGTTGGGTGATGGTTCTCCAAACCAGGGTCTGGAAGCCTCCTCACTAGTGACATGTGGGATTGGATAATCCTTTGTTGGTGATGCTGTTCCATACATTTCAGGATGTGAAGCAGCATCCCTGGCCTCCACCCACTAGATGCCAGTAGCGGCCTCACTCCCTCATCCATGACCACCGACAGTGTCTCCAGACATTGCCCAGGGTCTCTGAGGGAAGTGGTGGGTCGGGGGTTGGCACAGTTACCTGAGGTTGAGAATCACGAGCCTAAGAATGTATTAAGATTAGTGAAACCTGCCTTTTTTATTCGGCATGGTGTTAGGGGAGCAATGATTCTCTTCCGAATGCTTTTCTACTGAACTGGTCAACTAAATAGGTGGCAGACAATGGAGGAGGTGGTCCCCTGGTGGAACCCCAGAGCTGTACCCCTGCCAGGCTGAGCTAAATCTGCCCCCAAAAGTAAGATAATGGAACAAGGACTCCAATCAGTCCTTGGGGATAGAAGGAAAGCCCGTAGTGATCAATCGCATCCAATGAAGCGTTAAAGCCCAAGAAGGCCAGCCATGAAAACAAGTCCTAACTGGCACCAAATGAAAGGGTTTTAACCACATGGAGCAAATCACTCTCGGGGCTGTGCCAGGAAGGAATCTGGAAGGGACACAATTATGGAGATTAGGACTAGAGAGATGATTAGAGACTTGCGGAAATCTTTTTCAAGGACTTGTGAAGGAAATGGAACTGTAATTAGGGAAGCAGAACAGAACGAAGGCTCTTTCCTCCTCTCCCTCCCCCCACTCTTTTAGGTGAACTAAAATGCTTCAGTAAATATATAACAAGAACCTACAGAACTTACAAAGCAGTGGGAAATGTTCTGACTTCGAAAAGCACTAATGACTACATCCGAGAGCCAAGCGCTGCGTTTGAAAATCGGTCGCTTGGTTACCTGTCAAGCCCAGAGCCTCCTGGAAAGGCAGCTGACAAGCTCCTGAGATGAGAATTCTGAGCAGAGTGAGGGCAGCCCATTAGCTCCAACAGGGGGAAACGTGGGAAAAGATTTAACAGATTTGTGAACTGTGATTTTGGTGTGTGCGTGTGTCATTGATATTCTGCCTCTGAAAAGTGTAGAAAGTAATTTTTGCCTTCTTGGTGGGAGATAAAAACCCAAACTGAGATCTGGAGGTTTTTTAGAGTTGGGCAAATTTCAAAGCTATGAAAGCGGAATTTTTGGCACCCGGGGATTGAGAGGCAAATGACATCATATGGCTTAAGGGAGACGGAGAGCTAAAAAAGTACATACAGAAAATCTCAGAAGCTGGCTGCTGCTGCTGAAATAATTTTGAATTATTTTCCAGTAAATTTAGTTGTCACAAAAGGCGCTAGATTGACAACCCCGTGCGCAGAGGAAAATATGTCTGTCTGGGGGATGCCCCGGCAGCTCCTGCCACAGAACGAGGGCTGCAAGCCATGGCCTTGTTTGAGCTGGCCTTCCGGAGGGGGTTCCTCCCTCCCCCGGTTGGTGACGCACTGGGGTGCATTGAATGCTTCCGCTGCTGTCCTGTCGGCCTGTAGGGAGCAAGGAGAGCCAGCTTTCGCCATGCAGTCTCAGTTTCTGGGGTCAGGACATCCCAAGTCATTATTGGGGTAGTTGGGGGGGGGGTGGGTGTTCTTCTGGGACCTCTCGTTAGGCATCCCCAAGCTTCTGCATTAGTGTTGCATGTTTCCCTAAGGAGAGTTAAGAACAGTGATGTTGTCTTCAATAAATGGGAGATGAATTCAAACATGGGAAACAAAGGCAGTGAGAGAGGATGGAAGGTGAGAAAGAAAAGTATTACCCCATGAAACCATCATTCACTGTTTCCCTCCTCCCCCAGCGAGTTTGGGGCAACTGTGAAAAGGAGACATGTCAAGGGTGACCATGGAATGAAGTCAGGAAAACTGAGACAGGAATTTTTCTGTCCTCCCTTTTCTCTTTTCCCCTGAAGTCTATTAATTTTCTTTCTTTCTTTCTTTCTTTCTTTCTTTCTTTCTTTCTTTCTTTCTTTCTTTTTTTTTTTTAATATATTTTCATTGATTTCAGAGAGAGGAAGGGAGTGAGGTATAGAAACATCAATGATAAGAGAATCATTGATCGGCTGCCTCCTGCATGCCCCCCATTGGGGATCAAGCTCGAACCTTTACATGTGCCCTGACTGGGAATAGAAACTGTGACCTCCTGGTTCATGGGTCAGTGCTTAACCACTGAGCCACATCCGTTAGGCGAGCCTGTTAATTTTCAACAACCAACCTAGGTTTGCAGAGAGGTGGTAGATGAAATGTAATATAAAGAAATCTCAAAGTGAGAAAAAAATGTTAAAATGGGATAAAGCTAAAATGAAGAAGAAACAATAGAGAATTAATGCACTTAAGTGCTTTAAATATACACTCTGAAATGGAGAAACTCTAGTTAAAGGCACCAAACAAAAAATCAGGAGTGACTTCATGAACATCTGATCTGCATTCTGATATTATCATGTTCCATCTGCCCAGCCCAGCTCTGGACTACTCTCTAAATTCACATCGGTTTGGATCCTCACGCTGGAGGAACAGAACTGGGCCATGTGGCGTGCTCATCAATAAATTAACGTCCAATCAATTTCCTACTTATTTTTAAATCTTGATTCAAAACATTTGCTTTTCCTCCCTCATTGTCTGCCATGGCCCTGGATTTCCCATAGGATTAGCGAACGTTCTGGTGATTGCCATGACTACATCCAGGAACATGGTGAACTTTCACCCCTGTAATCATCCCGGAAATCTTGCTTTCTCATCATGGGCTCCTCTTTCCGCTTCCCCTCTACTTCCCTCCTCCCAGCTCGCCCGCTCCAACTGGGAGAACAGGACAGGTCTGGCCAATGGAACCTGTCAGCTCTCTCCTTGTTTTCTGCTGCTGCCCTGAAAACCCTGGGCTGAATTCTGTCTCCTTATTGTCCTCTGGTTTACCAGCTTGTGTGTGTGTTTTGTGTCTCTCCCCTCTCCCCCCACGTCTCCTCTTTTATGCAGGCTAACCCAGGCACCTGTGAGCTCTTGATCCGGCCTCCTATGGTGTCCCCAAAGTCTCAGCTACATCAGTTATTCCCTCTTTTTCTTAAATCTCCAATTACATGTTTTCTACACTAGCTCTTCCCCCTCTGGCTATAAACATCCTGAGTTCTTCATCTTAGGAGAAAAAATATCTACAAGTTCCTTTTAAAGTTCCCCTTAAAGTGTAGTCACTATTTCTTGATCTACACATCACCCATGAACACATTGGATTTTGCCGCCACCCTGTGTCTGCTCCGCCCCTTCTCCTAAAAATTGCTCTGGGAAAGGTCAACAATGATCAGCTCCTAGTTGTCAAATCATCGCACCATCCACCTCTGTGCTCCTTCTACCTGGCCTCTCTGCAGCCTGACTCTTGTATTCAGTTTTCCTCCTAGACTCTCTTCTGCATTTCCTCCCACTTCTTCCATACTCATTCATCTTCTCTTCACTGCTCTTTCCCTTTATCTTCTACTTAAATGTTGACTCTCCCCCTGGTGTCATCTTCCCCTGCTCCTCTCTGTACCATACAAGGTTTCTCCTGGCATGTTATCTACTCTCACGTTTTCAACCATGTCTTTCCCCATGGATGACTTTAAAATCATGTCTCCAGTCCTGACCTCCTGCCTGAGCTCCCCTCTCCTATTTCCAGTTG
The DNA here is from genome assembly GCF_964339955.1 of Pipistrellus hanaki. NCBI lineage: Eukaryota > Metazoa > Chordata > Mammalia > Chiroptera > Vespertilionidae > Pipistrellus > Pipistrellus hanaki. The sequence goes on along the minus strand of NC_140509.1, from coordinate 83,918,580 downwards.
TCTTCTAATATGTCAAATTCAAGCTGTCAAAAACCGAACTCATTATCCCAGAATCTAGCGTGAGCTTGGCACCCGGCAGCCTCACTGAAGCAGAGGAGAAGAGTTCCAGGCAGGTCAGAAGACAGAGTTTCCAGGCTGGTCACGTCCACATTCCCTGCTTTCCCCTGGAGAATTCAAAATCAGGCAGATGCAAACCGATAATTCCCATCCTGAGCTTCAGATCCTCCACCAGTTCTTAATTACGGAAGACAGAACACCAACTAATGAATTCAAGTTCTTGTATAAACAGATGTGTTGGCCAGCTTTCCCAGGAACAGCCTGACGTCTGGGCCAGTACAGAATGGGGGGATGCTTCAGTCCTACCTCTGTGTCCCTTAATCTATCTCTGTCACTTCCCTGCAAAGAGATAATAAGCACATCTCGGGGATGCTAGCTCTGGAATTCTGCAGTAGGTGCATCGCAGGCAGGCCCTGTCGTGAGTCGGGCTCAGCTCTGCTACTCTCTTGATACCCACGTTATTATTCAAGTTATTTTAGTCTAGGCTCATTATCCCTCTGGTAGAGACTGACAATTCAGCCTTCACCAAGATTTTGGGAGGCAGAGAAGGACATTCTGTCAGCAGGAGGGACCACCATTCTTATCAGATAAATGGTTGTTCTCCTGAATGCCTCTCTCATGGGACCCAGGGATCAGGGCAGTAGAAAAGAGTCCCCAATCTCTTTTAAAATACCAAAGAGTTCCATTATGGAGGTCACGATTTTAGCCATGACCCATTTATAATAAAAGTTATCATTAGCAATGGTTGGTTGATGCCCTTTAAAGCATTCCATAGGTTTTTATTGTGGGGGAGAGGGAGGTTGAATAGAGAGAGGGAATGTTGGACCAGAAAGACAAAAAGAAAAATCAAGAAGAAGAGGCATTTGAGGACACAAAGACAAACAACCCCTATGGCACTATTTTCTTAGTGTCAGCAAAACTACCAGAGATTTCTGACTGCTGCGTGCTGTGGTGGCATAGACAGCACAGAGAGCATCAGGGGATAGAGAAGTTGCTGTTCACCTCGAGGGCAATATTATATTTCATTTTGTAGGAATGGCACTTAAAGTAATTGAAAAAATTTAAAAATTCCCCTCCTTTTGTTTTTGTGTAACATCAGGTCTATTAATAAGAAAGAAAAAAAATATGCATCGACTTTACACCAGGCTCTCAAGGTTTGTATTAGAACTACCCGTGGGAGGTTCACCCGTGGATGGAGATGAATGTTGGGGTCAATCTAAGAATGCAGGGACCTTCCTGTTTCGATGGAAAGGCATTAGATGCAATGATTGGTAACAGAATTGGTAACAAAGGTCATAGATGCAATGATTGGTAACATAATTCCTTCTGTCTTAAATATTCTTATCTGGGTCCAAATTTGAAGGTGTGTTTTAGGGGATCTGTGGAAATCAGATGTCTGACATAGAGGGTCCTCATACTGCTCTGTAGAGGCTGAACAGAGAGGTGGAGAGAAAGGAAGTTAGCATTTCTATGTGGGAAGGAGGCAAGGCCCACTCATAACTGCAGACACTTCCTAATGGGACCCAGAGAGCCTTTACCTGAGTCTCCTGGGGGGGTTTCCTTGGGATGAGTTCAGGTCTTTTGAACTCGATGCTTTCATCTAACACTGACTGAGTCAATGTAGACGAGACAGTCCTGTGAGGCAGTAATGTCACCAAAAGTTTTGTCCTAGGTGCTTGTTGTTCTAATGATATCTGCTTGGCGAGACATTGGAATTGACACAGCCCAGTCAATAGTGCCTACTTTTAAGTGGGGAAACATCCTGGGAGACACTGCTGCAGTCTTTCGGATTCACAGATACTTTCTCATTCAATTAAGAAGATGGAGACCATTCAGACCCTGCTGGTCAGAGACCTTGAATGCCTGTAACAAGCTCCTGCCCAAGTATATTTGGCTGCAGAATTCCTTTATGAGAGGAAATCTGGGCCTGGTCCCCTGGCTTGATGACCAATGTTTTAAATATTCAAAGTGGTGCAGAACAGAATGTCCTTCCAGTTTACTGGGAAGACGTTCTCCTGACCCAAGTCCTTACACTTCTACTTGCATCAGGGAAAAAGTTATTCATGATGATGTGTCTGAACAGCTTATAGCTTAGCTTCTCTCTACAGCCAAGAGAGCCAATGACCAAAGGTGGGCCATCCCATAAAGCAGGGGTGGGGAACACCTGGCCTGAGGGTCATATCACTTGTGATACGTCACCAGGGGTGAGTTAATTAAATGTTTGACCACATATAGCAGACTAATTTTTAAAAAAATATATCTTATTGATTTTTTACAGAGAAGAAGGGAGAAGGATAGAGAGCTAGAAACATAGATGAGAAAGAAACATCGACTAGCTGCCTCCTGCACACCCCCTACAGGGGCTGTGCCCGCAACCAATGTACATGCCCTTGACCAGAATCGAACCTGGGACCTTTCAGTCCGCAGGCCGACACTCTATCCATTGAGCCAAAACGGTTTCGGCAGCAGACTAATTTTTAAGTTGTTAATTTTGTATGGCCCTCAAATGATGTTATCAATATCCAAATGACTCTTGGCAGAAAAAAGTTTTCCCACCCCTGCCTTAGAGCATCTTAAGGGTTTTGATGTGTATATATAGAAAATAACTTGGATTCCTCAATTTGGCTAATTGGCATAAACTCTCCAAATTCATTGTGGACAGGTAAGTCCTCAGTGATAGATGGGGCATTGGACTGAACATGGAGGGCAGAAGCAACTAAGATAGCCAGGGCTTAAAGGTAATTATCAATATTTAAACAATTAATTCTTTTAAGGAATAATGTAGGTATGAAACAAAGTTCACAAACTGTGTAAAATTCAATGAATTCCCTTCCTCCCAACTTAACCAAATCGTTATAGAATACCACCAGCATTCCAGAGACTCAATCCTGCCTTCGTTCAGTAATTATCTCCTAAAACTTATGATTGTTTTGATTCTTATCACAACAGATAAGTTTTTGCTATTTTTGAACTTTTCCCCCCTCAACATTATGTTGGTGAGATTCACCATGATGCTGTTTGTAGCATATGTTGTTTTTTTTGTTTTTTCCTTTTTACTGCTGTTCAATATTCCATTGCATGAATATAGTAAAGTATATTTATCCATTCTATGGTTGATGGACATTTGAAATGTTTTCAGTTCTTGGCACTTATGGAAAAAAACACACACACACACACACACAAAAAAAAAAAAAAATTCTGCTATGAACATTCTTGTACACTAGCACGCAAAATGTTTTCCAAAGTCTGTAATAATTTATATTTCCACCAGCCATACAGAAGAGGTTCAGATGTTCTTCATTTTCACCAACACTGAGTCTTCCGAGTCTTTTAGTTTTAGCCATCCTGGTGGATATGAAGTGCATCTCATTGTGCCTTTAATTTGCACTTTCCTGGTGAATATATCATCTTGCATTGAGCTGATTACATGTGCTTATAGCTTATTTGTAATGATTCTGTTTAAGTGTCTATTAATTTTGAAAAATTGAGCTTTTTGGCTTTTTCATTGTGGATTTATGGTAATTTGACAAATATTCTAAGAGTATTTTCATCAAGTATATATTACAAATATCTTTTCCAAAATTACCAGGTGCCTCGGGAGTGCTGCCTGTTCAGGTCCAGGATTTTCTCTTGTTGTCACTGATGGTGATGCCCAACCGCACCTTTCTGGCACCGAAGAAGCGAGGAGAACCCAAGGGGGAAGGGGAAGTTCCCATATCAGGTAGTATCCTATGGGAAAGTGCACTTTCTATGAAGATGCCCTTAAACACCACACCTCATGTTCCTTTTTAAATCTCTACTGAATTTATTGGGGTGACATTGGTCAATAAAATTATATAGGTTTCAGTTGTATGCTTCTGTTAACACATCATCTCCATATTGTACTGTGTGTTCCCTCTCCAAAGTCAAGTCTCCTTGTATGGCCTCATATTCCTTTATGTCTTGGGGTGCCTTGTACTCACATCTGTTAGTGTCCATATTATATTGTCGTTTGGTGGCATGTCCCTCTGTTCACTGTTTATGAGCTCCTGGTGGGAAAAAAAAAAACACGTGTCTTCTCATCTATGTATCTTGAACAACCAACTCAGGATCAACTCAGGGCCAGGTTATGCTCTTAGTCATTGCTCAAAAAATATGCACCAAGCAAATCAATGAATGGGATGATTTAAGCACAGCACTGGCATGACAGGGTTTGCGTTTTAAGAAGGTAATTCTGGCAGCAGTACGGAGAGAGGCTAGAGTTCTCAAATATTAAGTGGCAATTCAGATCTCTGCAGTGTAGACAGCAAAGCCAGAGGAAATATGCTGAACAAGAACCGAAAAGGCCTGTGTGTGTCTTCCTTCTGTAGCCAAGGGATGCACAGTCAACCCCAAGGCAATGGCCATGTCCAATTTTGCTAGAGAACTTGGTGAATCTGACTCGGTGATAGATAACAATGCAAGACCACAAAAAAGAGATGTCCCAAAGCCCGGGTGACAAATGTCAATTGGAGAGTACAGATAGCAAATGCCAGTTCAGAGGAGCTGGTGATTACTGTGAGCAGGATCTCACCATCAAGGGTTTCCTTAAGACTCAGATATTTGCTGACATGCTTTGCAAAATTATGATAGAAATACTATTGCCAGTGTGGAATAGAGTGAGTTGAATGAGAAAGTAAAAAAGGTGAAACCTGATGTTTCTATTCACTCTCAGCCTCAGGATCAGCACAGAGGAGGGAGAAGCAAGTGGGAGCTTTGAGAGCTACAAGGACTGGCATCTCTGAGCTCGGAGCAGCACTGTCCCTATGGGCTGCCACTAATTATAGGCTCTGGGAAGTGGGTTCTGCCTCTGCGCTCATGTGTACTCTGTTCACCCAGAAGGATGTGCTGCCATCTTGGGCTTCCTGGGAATGTGATGGATGGGACATGCATGGTTTGGAAATTCTCAGGTTACTTTTTAAATTTGGAATGACAACACTCAAAACAACCCCACAACTGTAACTTAAAAAAAAAAAAAAAGTGGATAAGTTCCGTTTTTTAATTGAACCATTTTTTAACACTAGTTGCCCATGAACTCTGTTAATTTTATTTATTTAATTTTATTATAGTTTATATTCAATATTAGTTTGTATTAGTTTGGGTGCACAGGATAGTGGTGAGACAATTAGATACTTTACAAAGTGTTCTTCCAGATATTACCAGTTCAGCGGTAAATTCACTTTGTGCAACCATCACCACCATCCACCTCCAAATGTTTTCATCTTCCCAAACCAGAAGTCCATGCTCATTAAACAGCAACTCCTCCTTCTCGAATCCCCGAGCCTTGGCAGCCACCCTTTCACTTCCTGTGTCTGTGACTCTGACTACCTAGGGCCTTCCTATAATTACACAGGATTTGTTCTGTCAGACTCACTTCACTTAGCATAATGTCTGGGGTTTATCCATGCTGTAGCATGTGTCAGAACTTCCTTCTTCCTTTTTTGGAATGAATAATATTCAATCATATATATATATATACTGGTATATACTGGTATATACTGGTATATACTGGTAGCCTGGTGCACTGAGATTCATGCTAGAATGGGCTTTCCTTTCCCTGGCTGCCAGCACTGCCTTCCCACTCAGGTCCAGCCCCTTTCCGCTCAGGCCCTGCCTTCCCACACTGCCCAGAGTCCCTGAGAGACCTGGGTGGGACAGAACACCTGCGTCATGGCTACAACGCAAGCATCCCAGCCCCGTCCCTCGTCCCTCATTGCCTGTGTATGCAAATTAACCTCCATCTCGTTGGGTCAATTTGCATACCACTCCTGGTTGGCTGGTGGCATAGCAGAGGTACCATCAATTTACATGTTTGTCTATCATTAGGTAAGATATCTCACACTTTGGTTATCATACAGTTAATTTTTATCACTGCTACCTCTCTAGTCAAATGTGGAGTTTTTATCTTTTTATATCTTTTTATGTTATCAGGGGAACTAATAAAACAGGGAGAGAAATGAACTCACATTTATTGAGAAACTACTATGGGCCTGACACTGGGCAGTATTCTTTCACAGTGGCCACGTGTAGTAGGCATTGCTACACCATCAGCCAGGAGGGGAAAGTGGAGGGATTTGTACCCACGCTTATCAGATCCCGAAGCTCATTCATTTCCCACTTCTCTGCTGTGCACAGGGGCACAGCCCAGGGACTGCTGACACTGTGCAGTTTTGAAGTGCATCAAGCTTCACTTTGGTTACTCCTTATGTTGTTACCATCTTCCCACTGTTAGTGCTGTCTCCCCCACCCCCATGTCAGCTATCATCTAAGTCAGCCTGCTTTTAGCATTATGAAAGAATTGTTTTCTTTTATAAAAAAAAAAAAAGCACATAGCCGAATAAGGAACACCATATGATGATTTCAATAGATGCTGCGAAGTGTTTTAATTCTTTCACAATATATATACATATATGTGTGTGTGTGTGTGTGTATATATATATATATATATATATATATATTCCAAACACTTAGAAACCTGAAATGCAATAGCCAGGTTATTTTACCTCAGAGTTTTCATCAGAAATACAAGGTCTCGATCTCTCCATGTCTGGAGCTTGCCCTCCCCTTTTCTATTCAAACGAATGACTGATTTTTGTAAATTATACTGTCCTTTGTTTCCGTTATGCTGTGCAGTCCTGGCAGGTACTTCAGTAATGGGAATGCTGAGTCAGAGAGAAGAAAAATCATGTTTGAGGGGCTGGGAGTTCACACTGGAGACTAACAGTGGAGGCATCCACACTTGAACTCAGTTCTTGACTGATGGGACAGCTATACCATGGAAACACCGCTGATGGATGGCTCCGTTCAGTTTTGACAGTGGAGTCTTAGGGCTGACTTCAGGCCTGAGCCACCACTTTGCCCTGTATTAAAGTTTTTGTTAATTACTTAGGTGAGGGGTCTGCTAGTTCAGTGATCAAATCTGAAGATGGCAGGAAGCTGGAAAGGATAACAAAATGTTTTTATAAGCTAGAAACATGGCCCAAATCAAAGAAAATTAAATAGATGTCCGGGCTGGCACTTGAATCTAAAAAGTCAACTGACTGTTCAAACAGAGATAAGGTAGCAGTGAATTAGTCCGGACTCCTGGGGTTGCAAATGACAGAAACATTACCTTTATGGACACAAAAGAGGAAGGTTTTGGCTCTTGTAGGCAAACGCTGAGGGCTTAGAAGTGGAGTGCTGCTTGGACTCTCTCAATCTGTCTCATTGCTGATTCTCCTGGTGGATTTTTTTAGTTTTTCCTCCACAAGGGAGGAAGTCTGGCTGAAAACAGCTCTCAGACTCACATGTTTCTGGTTTATTCAGGAGAAATGAAATAATTTCTGGGAAGGCTCATAACTGGCCAGGGTCAAGTACCACTGCAGGCCACATGCTAGATCCAAGGAGGAAAGTACGTAAAAAACAGTCACCTGTCACGTGGATCACGTGGCTGGACAGTTTTTCTGGAATGAGAGGAGGCATGGACTGGAAGGTCTAAGACAAGAGAGATGTGGGCTTTTGTTTGCTGTAAAGATGGTAGGAGTTGGTGGTGACATGGGGTGGCTGGGAAAGCTAGACATCTGCTTGATGGGGCGAGAGGATCCAGAGTGACACCCCGATGGGCGCCTGTTTTTCACTCTTTGAGCCATTTCCTGTGTGTTGTATCTAGTTCCGGTCACCATGCTTGCAAGGAATGTTGGCAAGTTAGAATTTCTCCATAGGAGTCCCCACAGAGGTGAAAAAACATGAACTTTTGTTATGTGCACAGAATGATGGAGGGTCAGGGATGTTTAACCTGGATAAGAGTCTGTTCCTGGAGACACGGTATGTGTCAATCGTGGATTTGAGGAGGTTTCCTGTGGAAACAGGCTTGCACTAGGCCTTTGCTGCCCTGATGAGGCAATCTGTCACCAACCCCACCTGGGATCTGTCACCTGCAGGCCCTGCTATGCAGTGGTCAGAGCAAGGCCTTGGAGCCAGGCTGACAGGGCCGCTCACTCACTTTGTCATGGTTAGTACCTTGGCCAATGTGTCTCTTGCGAACATCGGGGTGTCTCGTGAGGTTGTGTTAAAGGTTCTGTGAGGTAATGAGTCTCATGCTGCTGAAAGGGTGCCTGACATATAGTGGTGGTTTCATTCATAGCAGCGCCAGCATCAGCAGACTGCATAAACGTAAGGAAGGAATTCTCAAGGACTAGGGTCATCCAGCAGCAAATGAGAGCCTTCAAAAGCTAGTTTGCTGTCCATGGAGGTGTTTATGCAGAGGTTTGAAAACCACTTGGAAGAGTGAATTCAAAGTCCTCCTCTGGGTATTGGATTCAGTAGCCTTTGGGGCCCCACTTAATTTGGAGAGTTAGTGATTTGAGATTCTTATTCGTTTCTTAACTCCTTCAGCTATTTCTTGAATTCATATTCATAATTTATCTGTTTTCAAAAATTTAACAAGTAACAGTCTTAGCGATAATTATTGCATTTCTATATTTATAGATAACTGGCACATATGGAGGTGGAATAGCACAATTTGATATTTTCTTGTGTGCCAGATTTTTTTTTTTAATAAATATAGAAAATCCTATAGTTATGAAGAACTATTTGTTAAAATTAAACATATATGCAACGGGCATCTGTTCTGATATATCAGATCTCTTGAGAACTGGTTTTCCTGTTGCCACTGGATAAAACCCAATATTAGCCCAGAGCTTAAGGGCCTTAAGTCTCAGAGCACCCAAATAAAAATGGAAATAACTTTACTAATTTCTGCATGCAGTGCATTTCTATTCAGTCTGGTTAAATTTTAATGTTCTGTCTATAAAAAATAAAAAGTGTCCCCTCTCTGCAAAAAACTATAATAGGATTTTTTCCCCCCTCAGTGTTGAGAATTTCAAACAGACTACAGGGTTAAGCTTAGATTACAGAGCCAACTAGACGTGGATGGAAGTTCTGGCTCTCTCTCTTTCTACCTGTGGGATCTTGGGTAAATTGCCTAACATCCTTGGGCCTTCTTTTCCCACCAGTACAAGGCAGAAATAAAGCCCACCTTTTAGTGTATTGTGAAGGTGAAATGACATCAACGGAGTGCCTGGCGTGCAGTAGACATTTGAAAAATGTTGATCCTCACTTTGAAACCTGTGGGTCTCCTCATTTTGGAAATTGAATTGAATTGATGGTGGTCATAGTTAGTAAAGTAATATCTACCATGTACAGAGTGCTTCCTATGTGCTGCGTACTAGGTTACACATTTAACATACATCATGTCTCTTAACCCCAACAATAACTCCAGGGGATGCATGGCAGAAAGACCCTTTTACAAGAGAGGAAAGTGACTCTCAGAGAAATTAACTTCTAAAAGGCCCTAAATCTTGCAAGTGACAAAATTGGATCTCAGACCCAGAGCAGGCTGATTCCAGAGCCCAAATTATCTTCTTTTTTTACTCTTCCTCCATAGCACTTAGCTAATATTCTAGAAGAATCTAAATTAATGGTTTTCTTTTATACTTAGTATAAAGGATGTTCTCATTTTTATTTCACTCAGGTGAGACTTCTTTATGCTGGCTGAGTTTTCACACCCTATCTTTTTGTAATCACAACTCTCATAGATTTTGATAAGGAGCCATTGGACCTGGGACTTCTTGTAGTGGTTGCCATGGTTTTTAGTCTCCCATTGGGGCTGTTTTGACACTTTTATGTCTCAATTGTGGTATAGAATCAAAAATCTGTATTTATTGTTCTCACATTTTTATGGTGAAATACCCAGGGTAATATGATCTAGACAAAGTTGTGGATTAGTGAGTTTTATCTTTTGTGTCCCTTCGGTTGGAGAACTTCACTATGGGTATGCGATGCCCCCTACCTCCATCAGTAGCCAAGCCCAGTTCTTCCATTCTCATCAGGGTCCCCCAGGGACAGGTGCTTATCCCACAGTGGGCCCGGAGAGAGCCTGGTCCTTACTGCCTGGAGACCACCTGTGACCTCAGAGCTCCGAGGGACGCTCGGGACTCCTGCTCTCTTGGTTTAGAAGGACGCACTCTCAGCTTTCACTAAATGTCACTGTTTAATTTGCTAGCTTCCAAGTTAGGCTTATTTTTGAGAATTCAAATCTACTTTCAGACAAGTTAGGTTAAACTGCCCATGGCAAGGGAGCTTCTTGACCTCAGATCATTTTCTTTTTCCTTTTCCAGAGAAGTTGACAAAGGGGCTGATGGATGAGACTGGATCCACGCTGGGGAAACCAGGGTGAGCTTAGGAGCCCCGTGTGCAGATCAAGGAGCGAATAAATATGTCAGAGATGTGGCATCGTCTCCCCTATAAACACAGCCACACCTTCCTGGTGATACCTGGTGCCATACACATGTCAGTGTGTATTTTAAATGGTATTTTATATGAAATATTTTGATATTTAACAGATCCTAAACAAATATTAGGTACGCACTATAAAAATAGGAAGAGATTTAAGCATGTCAAGACTGTAATATTGTACCTAAAAGCCATTGTACTATTTTTACTTTTTATTTAAATAAGAGTTTTCCTCGTATCCATAAAAAAAAAAAAAAAAAAAAAAAGCAGCTCTTAGGGTCAATGGACTTTTGTCTCTAATGTTGCACACAAGGTCCCTAAAGAAAGCCACTTAACATTTTGTTCCAAACCAACCGTAGACCACTTGGAAGACAATAAGGAAGGAAACTCAGTCGAAAAGGTGTATTGCTTCAGCCACCATCTGGGTGGGAGTTCTCAGATGTAACACATATCAGAAGTGCCTCCTGGGCCTATTAAAGTAGATGGCTCCCCCCACCAGACACCCAGCTACAGGAGGCCTGCAGTGGGGCCCGAGAATTTCCATTTCTAACAAGCTCCTCCTGGGTGATGTTGATGTTTCCAATCTAGGGATCCTACTTTGGAAACCACTGGTCTAGAGCAGTGCTGTCTAATATATACTCTGAGCCTATAAGTAATTTTAAGTATCCTAGTAGCCTCATAAAAAAGTAAAATAGAACATGTGAAATTAGTTATACTAATGTATTCAATTTAAGCCAATATATCCAAAATATTATAATCTCAACATATCATAAATGAACAAATTACGAATGTGACATTCTGCATTTTCTTTTCATATTAAGTCTTCAAAATTTGGGGTATACTTTAGGATTACAGAATATCTCATTTCAGACAAGTCACGTTCCCATAGAGTAGCCACAGGTGGTGACTGTCTACTCTGTTAGAAAGGGAAGAGTGAATATTGTAATAAATTGCATCTCAGAGAAAGAGCTTAGAGAGGTCAACAGTGCTTCTCAACCCAGGCTACACGTCCAGATGACTCGGAGGAAATGAAATACTAGTATACTAATGCCTGGGTTCCAGTCCTTAAAAACCCTATTTAGTTGGTCTCAGGTCAGATGTAGGAACCAGTATCTTTAAAAATTCCCCCCAGTGATTCTGACGTGCAGCCAGATTGAGAATCACTGGGGTGGGTGGAGGCTGAACTAAAGGTTGGACCCACCCATATACCTAGGATCCCCCTCCACATGTGTCCTTGTGCTAAGGTCTGAATGTTTGTGTCCTTCTGAAAGGATTATTTGAAATCCTAACCGCCAAAGCAGATGGATTTAGGAGGTGGGGCCATTGGGAAGTGCTTAGGTCATAAAGACAGAGCCCTCATGAATAGGAATGGTATTCTGTTTGAAAGAGACCTCATGGAGTTTCCCAGCCCCTTCCACTGTCGGGGAGCACAATAAGTGGGCCGTCTGCACCGGGACATGCCCATGATGGGCCATGATCTTGGGCGTCCAGTGCCCCAAACTATGAAAAATATATTTGTTTAACAAGCACCAAGACTTAAGTTTTATAGGACACTGTACTTTTTTGACTTTTAAAAGGTAAACAACAAAAGAAAAGAATGAGAGAGATGATTAAAATAGATTGTTTCCTCTTACTCTTCTGTTTTAAAGGGAACTTCCTTTGGGTTATCATTTATATTTGACTAGAGACCCAATGCATGAAATTTGTTCAAGGGGCTTGGCCCTCACGGTAGCCCCAGCTTTGTCCGGAAGGTCATCCAGACTGTCATTTTGCTGTTTGGTCTAAGCATATTAGCTATTTATTGTATAGGATTCTCTGAGTTGAAAGAAATGTCCATATGATGTATGAGAAACTTCACTAATCCTGACTTTAGTTTAAAATTTCTTGTTTAGAATTTGCAAGCCACTTTGTATGCAGGATGCAGGGTAGTTAATCTATAGAATGGTGTGCCCAGGGAATCTTGAAAGCCTGGTAAAGGCCAGTCCTACCCACATCTAAGTGCAGCTCTGGAGGTCAGGGTCAAGGTCAAGGACAGTGGCTCACTGGTTCATCCACATAGGTTTGTCATGAGCGCTCCTTAATTGAAACTTTTGTTTAAAGGTCTTTTGTAATTTTAAGTTGTATGAAATTTAGTATATTTAACATATATCTTGAATCTCATATCTTGAATCTCATAACGGAAGTGACTTAAACCCTTATTTATTTTAGCTTACTTGCCTTTCCTTACTAGTTTTAAGTCTGGAATATGTCTATTTGAAGCTAAGAATTATAATTACATTCCAGAGTTTCAGTTATAGTGTTTTTCCTGGCCCACTTTTCATGTACTTCAAAATCATGAAACAGAACAAAATAAGAATTTGGGTCTCTCATTGATCTGTCCTCATTTTCTCTTTTAACATTAAGAGTGTATGTAGATCTACCTAAAGATGTGTTATTCTTGCTGCACAGGCCATGAGTGTGACCTTGGAATCCCACTGCTAAGAACCTTAGCCCTGGAATACTCCCTTGCAAACTTCTATTTTTGAATGGCTAGGTCTGAAAAATAATTCAGTAAAAACATTGCCAAATGCATGCCATGAATTGCTGAAATTTGTCACTATTGATTTGAATAAAGGCATTCTATCGATCCTTTATTAACTTATTAGCAAATGGTCTTCATGAATCTGAGGACATGACTGGGAGGTAGGGATTTTTAAATATACTCATATGAACGTTTGAAAAATTTATACCACATTCAAGTCAACAAAAAAGAGGTTTCATGTTGTAGACAAGTAGGAAGTAAGGTTAGATGGGTAGGTCTGGTTGAAATTGGTAAACCAATTAGGCAAAGTAATCTGCTCTCCAAGCTTTGTTTTTGATAGGAAAAGGGCATTGTTTTTCTCTCACCAAATGAGTAATGCCACTGAATTTGAGTCATGTGCCAAGGATTGCTTGGTGGCATTGACAGGCAGAGAGCACTCAAACTTCCCTCAGCATAGTTACTCCAAGTAATAGGTGAAATCAGTGTGGTTCCTACCTAAGTCTCTTCAGACTAGAGAGACTACCTAAGTCTCTAAACAGACTAGATTTTCGCCCTTCATATTAACATGGTCAGCATGACTTGGCATGAGGTCTCGCTGATCCATTCAGCTGGGGCCCCAAGAGCTGAGGATGACATGATAGATGTCAAGTATCTCCCACTTTACAGCTATGTGTATGACCATCTGTTGTCTGCTAGAAGGCCACCTGAAGGGGCAATTTGACCCCAAGGGAGGATGGACATTTCAAGCAGGGTCAGGAAAGAATAACCCCAGAGATTATTTGAAAGGAATGTATTAGAAAATACCAAGCTGGTTTCTATTAGCATCTTACAGAGTCGTGCTTTAAAAAATGGTTATATAAGATGCAATTTTAAGTCATCCCAAAATAAATTTGTAGACCCCCTGGCTTTACAAATCCTCTGCCCCTAAGGAATTTTGGGTGGCCACACTCATTGTATGGTACTAGGAAGATTTCTCCAGTAGTAGCACGAGAGAGAAGTCAGAAGAGCAAGAGAGAGAATGCCTGCCTCTCTCTTGGTTGTTCTCTTTATTCCTTTATTTCTCCCACCATCCCACATCCTGGCATGGAGCAACCATTATAAGCCCCCGCTGATTCCATTGCTGAACTTATGAAACTATTCTTAATTATCTATGACTTTTCTCTTGAACTCAGCCCTCAGCACTAAACTGTCAGGGGTTCATATTCCATTTGTATTGGGTAGCAACCACACTGTTTTCACCTGTTATTTTGTTTGGAATGATTATGTTGAAAGAAGTTTAAGTGCTGTCTGCCTACCAATGCCACCGAGCAGAGCCCTCGGCACATGATTCAAATTCAGTTCCACTGCTCATCTGGTGAGAGCTCTATGATATGATGCTGCCTTCTTCCTCCTTCCTTCCTCTTCCTCCTTCCTCCTTCCTTCTTCTTCTTCTTCTTCTTCTTCTTCTTCTTCTTCTTCTTCTTCTTCTTCTTCTTCTTCTTCTTCTTCTTCTTTCGATATGTAGTTCTTCAAGAAGAAATGACAATTTTTTCCTTCATCCACCAGCATGTGGATGCCCTATAACAGGACCCTGGAAGGCATTCGGTTGTTCAACTTCAGGTCGCACAAGTGTAGGCTTCAAGCTGGCTGGAGCAGATGAACTACTGCAGGGGATGGGATGACCAAGAACTTTTTTATTTTTATTTTACAGAGAGGAAGGGAGAGAGATAGAGAGCTAGAAATGTCAATGAGAGAGAAACATCAACCAGCTGCCTCTTGCACACCCCCTACCGGGGATGTGCCCACAACCAATGTACATGCCCTTGACCGGAATCGAACCTGGGACCTTTCAATCCACAGACTGACGCTCTACCACTGAGCCAAACCAGTTTCGGCAGACCAAGAACTTTTGAAGGAAATCCAGCAGGGAAGAAATCTGGTAAAAAAAAAAAAAAAAATCTAAAAATGCACTTATTATAGCATTTGTCACATTTTTTTTAGGGACTCAGGGTCAATATGCCTCTAGTGATGTCCACCAGCTTGATAAGAATCAACCGCAGTGCAGGCGAGAGAACACGCCCCGATATTTCTTTCCCTTCCTTCTCTTTAGGGAGGGATCAAGGAGGTCCATGGAGCTCTCAAGGCAGAAGGAGAAAAAGAAGGTCTATATTCTAAACCGCTCTTTTGTGTGTATATTATGAACTGCAATATCAAGAAACCCATGGCAGCTTGAAAACTGCTGCCAGTGCTGGGTGTGAGCGAGCTGTACTGTATCAAAGGAAGCGTCCAAAGGACAGGTTTTCAAAAGGAAAAATTGCCGGCAACGGGCACCATGGGCAATCAACATAAAAACAGGGGCTGCTCTCATCCCTGCTCAGGGAACAAAAGTTAAGCCTTCTCCCTGCAGCTCAGCTGGCCTATTATACCTCTGAACACCCTGCCTGCCTCCCTCCCCTCCACCTCCCATTTCAGAGGTGTCAGACAGGAGACACAGTGCCAGCAGAAAAACCTTCCACAGAGCTCTTGTTAGCTAACTGCGGTGTTTTGTTCGGCGGTTACATGTCTGCACAGGCCGTCATTGTGTCAGTCATAATTACCACCTGTTCGCTTGCTGCCTTCAGGTCCCATCACCTCGGCAGCATTAAGCAGCTGGCGGCGGGAAGCAGTGTGGATGGCCCGGGAGCAGAGCAGCGGCTGGCAGGCCCTGGGTGGCAGAGGATAATTGCCGCCTGTGCACAAACAGCCCTGGCCTCTCCCCTGGCCCCGCCTGCAGCGGAAGGAAAGCCCAGCAGCATGGCTCACACCGACTCTGCATTCTCCGGGCGGAGCAGATCAGAGGCGCATCAGATGTCATTTTCATGCCAGGAATCAGGCCTGAACTCTCACACAGGCATGTCATTCTGTTCTAAGAATGTTCAGGGTTTGTTTTTTGTTTTAATGGCACAGACCACATCTTTTTGCATTCTCTGAAGTTTTTGATTAGGGACTTGCCTAAAAGTGATGTTTGCATTAGATATTTGCAATGTTTTTATCGCATACGGACACATGATACATAGCACTAGTTAACGTTAAGTGAGTGCTCAGTGTATGGAGGCATTGATGCACGCGTTCTATGTTAAGGACATAGTTTAATTTTCACAGTGTCTCTACCAGGTAGGTACCATTTTGATTCCCATCTGTGAATGTGAATATCAAGGCATAGAGAGGTTAGTTCTACCGGTTCCTGAACTTGCCCTGACTTTCTTGCCTCTACACCTTTGCACATGGGGCGTCCAAAAACGTTACCTAGCCCTTCCCTTCTCATCATGCTAATTCCTGAGTATGCTGACATTCATTTCCAATATCAGTTTTCGGGATTGACATCGTCCCACAGTGTGAATTAAAGACTCCTAAGAACTTGGTTAATCTCAGTCAAATGACTCTTATTTATGCTTCTGTAATTATTGACATTATGTACTACTTCCTTATAGGTGGAGTCTCTAAATCCCAAAAATAAATTAGTTCCTTGAGGCAACTGTCCTCTAACTCAGGACTAGTTTAACACTTATAAAACTGTTAGCAAGAAAAGGATGATGGGAATTATAATGTTTTAAAAATACCTTTCCCCTTCAGTTTGCCAAAATATCAGCTCTTCACTATGGTGATCATGAAGCACCAGTCACAGTTTCCTCCTGACACCACATTATTTGGGAAGAGAGTACGCTTTAGAGTTTTTCCAATGCATAGTGCATACTGATGTCTCTGAGAAGCACCTTGACCAAGAAAACTGCTAACTTGGTTGACCTCTTTTTTTTCTTTCTTTCCTTCTTCTTCTTCTTCTTCTTCTTCTTCTTCTTCTTCTTCTTCTTCTTCTTCTTCTTCTTCTTCTTCTTCTTTTTTACATAGCCTCTACTGACATTGGAGGAAACTCCAAAAACAATGACTCAGGGTCAGGAGGATGGGTCCTGGAGCAGGGGCAGGGTAGCCTGGGGCTGAGGCAATGGAGGAACCCAGACCTTGAAATCCCAGTTCTGGGATTTCAGTTTGAAAATGATGGAGTGTGATGGGCTGATGGACCACCTACCAATGTGAGTGAATTAGGGTGTTTTGCCCCTTTGTTCTGTTATTTCCTCATTTATGTTCCACAATGAAATACTTTTTGCATGAAGTGATATCATGTGGGAACAGGGAAATGGGTGAAGGTATTAATGAATTAGAGAACATGCAGGAATTAATAATCATTGAAGATGGGTAATGTGTAATTAGGCATTTACTGTATTACTTTAATTTTTTTATATGCTAGAAACATCCTACAATAAAGTTAGAAAATCAACATTTACAAAACCTATTTTCTATAGGTTGAAAATTCATGAATTCCTTGTTAGAATGATAACAACCTTCTAATTGTAAAGCATTGCCAATGAGCCATCCCCATCATAAAAGAGTCAGCCAGAGATACCTACTAATTTCTACCATGCCATTATCACTATTTATCTTAATGGAAATTGGTGAATATCTCGAATTGGAACATTTTAAGAAAAAGGAACAAAGAGAACTCGGAGGATAATGGTCCTTTTTTGAATATTGACACACTTACATGTTTTTCCAGATGTAGATTTTGTGTAGGCGAAAGCTCTTTGATGATAAAAGATCCGGTTTCTGTAAAAAATTCAGAGGTAAAAACTTCATTAATTAACATCAAGGAAAATGGAGCATCTGCTACTTTTTGTCAACAGATTTTAATAATATTGAACATTGCTAATTAGATAGAACTGAAATACAGCTCTTTGTATGTTAAATTAGTATGCTTCCTTCTGCTATTCCTCCCTCCCCCCCTTAATTTTATTTAAACCATGGCAACTCCTGCATTTTCCTCAACTACTTTAGTTAAAGTGATCTTGAATACTTACAATTAAAGAGATTCATGTCAGAAAATGCTGTCAGTATTGCTATTGTGATAGTTAGCATGACCCGGAAGAAGCTATCAAACTTGCTAACATTTCAGCTCAAGGGTTTTCTTGAATGTTTCTGGAGTCAGAAGATGAAACAGGTATAGTCAAAAGGTGGGCAGAAACTCCAAACACAGCAGCACTGGTTAAAGGCCAGAGGAAAGATTTGCCAACATAGGCGTGATGGGAATGGCAGAGAGTTGATGCCTGTGTATCTTTAAACACAGTCTATTATTACCACCAGATGGTAAATTAACCATGATTAGCTGGAGGTAAACTTTGGGCTCAATTTAGCCTCAGCTCTAATTAATGAGTGGAAATCAGAGGTGTCATTAAAGGAATAAGAGTCTAGTTTAGAAAGAAATGGAAAGAAAGGTGAAAATGGAGTCAGGTAGTTGGTTCGAATCTGGACGTCACTCATTTTTACCTGTTTGGCTTTTGGCAAATGACTCTCCCTCCCTGAGCATCAGTTTCCTTGTGTAATGGTGATGAAAAGACTTATCCTATAGGATGGTTGTGAGGTAAATTTTATAACAGTTGTCAAGGTCTCCTCCTCCTCCACCTTCTCCCTGTAACATCAGAGAAAGGTTTCCAAAGTTTTTGCTTTTCAAACACTGGCATTTCCATTAAACTCTTTCGGGTGCCAGTATCAGGTCATCATGGGAGGCCACATCATAAGCTAGGTTAGGCCAGGCTCCCGCACGAAAGCTTCCTATCAATGACTTAGTTAATTTTTGAAAAATTAGAACTGAGAATGGAATTCATCCTAAACAGGTCCTGAAATATCTCACCCTGAGGGATTTGATTTTTTAAAAATCCAGTCACAGAAACTGTAGTGGGAAGAGAAGTACCGTCTTGGCACAACAGAGCAGCCCTGCCATCTCAGCAGGATCATTTCTCCCAGGAAAATGCGACGTGAGCCCATCAAATACAGGGACAGCAGATGTGCACAGCGAAGGGAACCATTAGCACAACAAAAAAGCAGCTTATGGAATGGGAGAAAATTTCTGATAAGGGATTCATATCCAAAATGTATAGGGAGCTCCTACAACTCAATAGCAAAAAAGCAAATAATTCAATTAAAAAAGTAAGCTAAGGACCTAACTAGACATTTCTCCAAAGAAGACTTACAAATGGCCAACAACTATATGGAAACGTGCTCAACATCACCAATCATCAGGTGCTGGGCAGGGCGCGATGGCAAGGGACTCCATAGCTCAGAGATCTGGATGAAGCCATTGCAGGATTCCCAGCAGCTTGGATTCCCAGCAGGCTTGGCGCATCAGCTTTACACTTACACATGAGTTAGAATGAATTCTGGCTCTGGAGGAAGCAGGAGACCTGTTGGGAGCCTACAGAAGCAGCTGTTGCACAAAATGATGAGAAGCCAGACCACGCTGGGCACTGTGGTGAGTATAAAAGGAGGGAATTGGTCAAGGGGAACTTAGTCTTGCAGCTGACAGCTACCACAGCATACACCAGCATCAGCAGGCACTTTGCATATTATCTCATTTAATCTTGCAAGTAGGATAGGTACAAAATGAGACAGGTACCTGGTTACAATTAGCCTACATAACACCTTGGGTGAGTTAGAAAAGAGTACTTCCTAAGGTGGGCACATGGCTTGGGGATGAGATGGCATCTTAGTGGGTAAAGAAGCACACTCTTTCCTATGGGCAGACATGGTGCCAGGTCACAGTCTCAACAAAGAAGAGAATTCTGCTTCCCCCCCACCTCTGCCACTGGGTGATTGTGTGGCTCCAAATTATACAGTGTTTGTGACAAGCTGTCCAGTGAGGACCTCATGGGGACCTCCCAGGGCCCAGAAATGTTTACTGAGTCGTTTTCCTCAGAACACAACTAGTGAAGAGAAAGCCAGAGTTTACATCCTGGAGTCTAACTTTGGGTCTATATTTGTATTCAGCTTCCTGTCACTAGAAATCTAGAGCAGTGCAGAGGCAAATAAAACTCAACATGTCTGGCCCTAGCTCTCACTCACTTTCCTAAAATCAAATGAACCTTAATCATTTTAAGTGACAAAAAATATGACAGAATGCAAGAAACTGTGGATTAGTAATTTAGAGATTGAACATGGATGAATTGCTTTAAAATTATGAACTATATGTCTAAGAATCTGATTTTGAAGCAATTAAATTCTCATCAATTTCTTATGGTCATATTTTGAAGGCTGAAAAAAAAATGCCTAGCTTGTGAATTTGACACTTCTTTCCCCTTAGCATTATTGAGTAACATTATCTGTAAAACAGGGGGCAATTCTGCATTATTACAAGAGTTATATAAAAATACACTCGGGTGCAATAAGTACTGTAATATTTGTGAAAATGACCTCTATCTTATGGAGATTTCCAATTGCTTGTGTTCCATAATTGTGTATTCAGATGCTAATTGCATGAAGCACTTGCCACTGCTTTGAGGTGTGTTGACAACCATATATCCTGAACTCGTGTCTTTTCAGTCCCAGAATGCATAAAGTCATAATAGTAATGATTCTGAAATGCCTGGCATCTAACAAGTCTTTCATTCTTTCCACATAATAACTGATCATTTGTTTTTTCCACCACCCCTCTGAGACAAACAGTTCTCTTCTATTTATTCCACAATGAAAATGAGATTCGGAATAATCAGCAGCCTTATACTACTGTGACACTGGGGATGATAATGAAGAATACTTCTGATGTGGTCCTTTGTGGATAAAAGGAATCCTATATAATAAAAGGCTAATATACAAACTGTCCTCTCGAGAGTTCGACTGCTCACTATGACATGTGCTGACCAACAGGGGGTTGCACAGAATGAAGGAAGGCCCCTGCTGGCAGCCAGAAGGCTCTGAATGGCTCCAATCACCAGCCAGGTCTAAGGACCCTACCCGTGCACAAATTTTGTGCACCGGGCCTCTAGTTATGCACACAAGTGTTTTCTCTGATACTGAGTAAGACCTTATATGGTGGGGTTATGATGCATTTGTTCTCACAGATGAAGATTCGAGGCTCAAGAAGCTTGAATGTATTCACTCATTTATTCAGCTATTCAATAAATGCTTAGTGAGAGCCCACTGTGTGCCAGGGACTATTTAAAGTGCTGAGAACACAATTGCTGGCCAAAGGGACAGACATGTCATCTCTCAGGGAGCTGATGTTTTGTACTAATCACCTCAGGCTGTCCAAACAAAATGCAAACTGGGTGGCTTAAACAACAGCATTTATTGCTCCACAGTTGTGGAGGTTGGAAGTCCAAGATCAAGGTGTTGGCATCTCCTGAGGCTTCATCTCCTTGTCTTGCAGAGAGCTGCCTTCTCACTGTATCCTCACAGGTCTTTGTTTTGTTCAATCACGTCTCTGATGTTGGCGTCTCTTTGTGTATCCAAATATCCTCTTCTTATAAAGAGAAAAGTCAGAGTGGATTAGGGGCCACCCTAAGAGCCCCATTTAAATTTTAAAGGTCTTCATTCAAATTCAGTCACATCTAGGGTACTGGGATTAGGGCTTAAACATATGAGTTTTGGGCAGACATATTTCATCTCATAACACTGCCTAATGTGGGTAGCAGGGTTAGGATTGATCTCTGTTTTCTGAACTCTGATCAGAACCTAGATAATGCTGCCTGATTGTTACATATCAAGTTAAAAACCTTAGTGAGAGCCCACTATGTGCCAGGGACTATTTAAAGTGCCGAGAATACAATTGCTGGCCAAAGGATACAAGGGGAATGTGTGTGTGTACATGTGTATTAGTGTGTGCATGTTCACGTGTGCATTCATGTGTATGCATGTATGTGTGTGACCAAATTGTTTATGACCAAACTGCTTACATGAAGAAGAACTTCAGTTTAGAGTTTGCCATTCCAAAGCTGAGAGGTGTGTTGACAACCATATATCCTGAACTCGTGTCTTTTCAGTCCCAGAATGCATAAAGTCATAATAGTAATGGGCTTTCTGGAATTTTTGTGTTCTTCTTCAGATCTCACCAATTTTGGTTTCTTCTAAATCTCTTTCAATGACTTCAAAATTCACACCATTTAAAAGTAGTAGCTTCAATGAGCATAACCAATGGACACAGATAGTAGGGGGATGAAGGCATGTGCTAGGGGGTGGGATCAGCCAGAGAGAGGTCAATGGGATAAAAAGGAGACTCATGTAATACTTTAAACAATAAAGAATTTAAATTAAATAAAATAGTAGCTTCAACTACCCTTTAAACTAGAACTTCTTTCTCTTTGACATCAAGACTTTTCCTTTGATAACTTCAAGTATTCCCCCCACCCCCAACTCCAACAACTGACTCCTCATCAGTGGTTTAGCTTTCCAAACACATTAATTATAATGACTTATTTTGTTTATTGTTTTTAAATCAGTTTTAACTGTGCATTTCTGACTGCTTTGGTAGTATAAACAAGGCTATTGACAAAATAATACCATTTTTTAAATGTCTTAAGAAATTCTATTGCTTTTTTGTGTGCTTCCTCTCAGCATAGGCAGGCAGATATGTACAATTGAAATTTCCATTCTGTGCTCTCGGTGTACTGACTGTGAAACAAATAAAAGACAGCTTTTGCATTCCATAACCTTGAAGTTCCCAGAGCACTTTTACCTCCAAGGCTGGGTAAGTGAATGTTTGCAAGTGACTTATCGAGACGAGGCGAGCGGGACGTTGTGCATAGAGAGTGAGTTTGGCAAGGACGAGACTTGAGTTATTCAAAACTCAAACTAAAAGAAGTAAGCAGAAGTGAGGCAGGCGAATAAAAACAGAGTGGAATAACTTAATAGTTTCAGATGCATATGATGTAGCATTTCAATACTGATAACATGAAGAGAACCTCTCATTTTTGAAAGATGAAATAGAGAAGGGGGCCGGAGACCGGGATGCCAGGACACAAGTTTTATTGAAGAGGAGAGTACCCCTGCCAGCTGCTTCCAGAGAGAGAGAGCAGAAGAGACCCAGGGCCGGGTACAAGCGCCTTTAAGGGGAGGAAAGGGGACGGGGCTTAGGGCACTCAGCACATGCTGATTGGTGGTTTCATGTAAGGCCTATGATTAGGGACCTAGGGACTTAGGAATCGGGGGCTTAGGGTATTTGGCTGGTGCTGATTGGTGGTTCAGTGCTCAGGAATGTCTGGCTGCAGGTGGGGGTTTACATCTGTCCATCAACTGGAGGAAGGGAGGATCTATCAATTTTTCTAATGTATACACAGTTACATAGTGCTTTTCTTCTGGGAATGTGAGGGTGACATCCATGTGTCTCTTTCCTTCCACCAGCTTCACCTCTGCGTGTGGTGAGGCCATCTCCAGGGGAGAACAGGAACACCGTTTCTTGGAAAAGAATTGAATACCTTCTTCAATGGGGAGCGGAAAGAAAGCTACTCGAGACCCAACTGAAGTGGTAAAGGCAGTTCTCCATGCAAGTAAACTCTTGTCTAGCAATTGACTAATTTGGGAGACCAACAACCACTTAAGTCCTTGGTTGTGTTTGAATAAAAATGAAAATAGGATCCATCGCACCAAGGGCTCTATTTCTCCTATAAATCCGCACTTTCTTCAGAGATCTAGCTACCTGGAGGCTGAATAATTTTTTTTAAGGCAAATGATTCTGTGGTGCTCTATTTTTTATAGGATGAAAAAGTTCTTGGATGATACATACAATGACCTTCAGCTGTCTAAATAGTAAGCAGACAGTAGGGTAACTTCCTGAACCAAATGAGACCAGACTGTGATGAGATACTTGGGGCCAGCAAGCTTTGTCTGTACAAAGCCATGCAGTCGATATTTTAGGCTTTGTGGACCACCCCATTTACTGCCAAATACGCACCTCCGCAGTCCAGGTGCAGAAGCCCCCGAGACAGCCTGTGGGTGAATGGGTCTGGCTGTTGACCCATTTTGGCCTTCGTTTATGGACACCAACATTTGAATCATGCCTCATTTTCATGTGCCAAAACATTCTTCTCTGACTGTTTTCTCCCACGTGGAAGTGTAAAATGCAATCCTTGCTGTGAACCACATAAAACATGAGAACACTGACCTGTGCTGATCCCTGGGACAAAGGCTTGGGAGGTATTCATGTTGAGTTAAGCTATTTATGGGTAGGTCACTTTATTGATTTGAGTTGGGAAACTAAGGTAATAATATCAAGATCACTGAAGAATCAAATAATTGAATTGTTGTGTTGTTAAGACCTTGATTTTTTGCCACATCTAGCCCAAATCTGCAACGCTGCCGAATTTGCTTACATTGAAGTTGGTGTGATAGGGATGTAGCTATTTCATTTATTTATTTATTTATTTATTTTTAAAATATATTTTATTGAATTTTTACAGAGAGGAAGGGAGAGAGCTAGAGAGCTAGAAACGTCAGTGAGAGAGAAACATCGACCAGCTGCCTCTTGCACACCCCCTACCAGGGATGAGCCCACAACCAAGGTACATGCCCTTGACCTGAATCGAACCAGGGACCTTTCAGTCCGCAGATCAACGCTCTACCACTGAGCCAAACCGGTTTCAGCGGGATGTAGCTATTTTAAATGGTTAAGTCTTTTGTACCTTTTTTCTCCCCCTACCCCTTCCTCCCAGTAAAGGAGGAGCTGTTCTGGCCTGGTCCCCAGGTCTTCTCTGATGTTGAGTTAGGAGAAAGATAAGGCCACAGAGGGAAACTATGCTGATTCACTATTAGAATGGGAGAATATGGGAACATAGGGATGATGTCATCATGGCTGGGACCATGGGTCAGTTATGGATTTGAGGATGTGAGAAGCTGCATGGAAGAGCACCGAGGGGAAAAGAAAAGGACTTTGAGTAGTGTTGTATATTATTCATTGGTTCCCTTTTGATGTCTTTATAGAATCATAAGTAAATATTAGAGTTCTCTTTTAATGTCTACTCTTTGGCTTGCTAGACTATGTGTCTTTGTTAAGATTTCTCACAGAGACCAGGTATGAGAAGGCCCAGGATTTATTGGTTATAGAGCTGTCTACAATAAAATAAAATAAATAACATCACATGCACAAACCAACATATTTTATTTTTACTTTCTCTTTTCTAGGGATCTTGGAATTACTAAATATTTCATAGACCTTGACAAAGACTCACAACATTTTAAAGAGCTATAGTTGCCCCCAAATTAGGTTAATTAGAATTTTAGCTTTGGGCTGTTAGAGTAAGGATAGTTCACTGCCTTTGCTTCTTCTTAAGAAGGTGTGAATCTTTGTTTTGGTTCACAGGTACAAGAGTTCAGCGATCCAAATTGGAGTCCTTATTTGAGTGGTATGTTCTCAAAAAGACTTAAAAACATTAAGAAAATAATTAATTTAAAAAGGGAATGGCCACTTTATAAATTAAGAAGTATCTATTTATGTGTGCAGACTAAGAAGAATTATAATGCTTGATTCTCATCCAACGAAGGCTTACTGTCTAAGTAGTTCTGATAACATGAAAAGGCAGAGAAAAGAGAGTAATCTGAGATGAGGACAACATAGCATCCTGGGTCATAAATTTAATAAATTATTTAGAGGAGCTGTCAAAATTCCATTAGAAATTTTATTAAAATGTAGAAAAATAATAAAATTTGTGTAATGAATGGACCTAATAGCTCCTCTTCACTCTGTCCTGCATCTGAAGCTATAACTCAGGGTGTGCCCAGGAAACACAGTTGCTCTTGCTAAGAAATTTGGTTTCTTATGTTTCTTGTCTAGACTGACACCATCCGTATGCTTGTGAGCTCTGATAGGATCATAGAACAAAAATAATTCTTTGGAATGCATTCAAATTTTAAAATAATTTAGTAACTCATGGACAACATTCAAAGGAATAAAATTATACCTAACCCTCAGAAAAAAATTCTACCATTGCAATCTTCCTAACATATCAGTTGTAACTATTATTATTATTATTAATATTATTATTATTATTGCTATTTATCAGAAACTTAGAGAGTACTAGGCTCAGTGTTAGGTGCAGAAAATTGATGAAAATCAAACCTGGTTTAGCTTTCATTGAGCTTGCAGTTTTTAAAAAATCATAAAGAAGCAACTTCTCTCTAGGCTTGAGCATCTATGTAATGTTGATTTTCACAGCGTAACTTCACTTGAGAGGAAAGGCTATTTTTAATCTAAGGTATTAATTATACTTCAAAGGGACACACATATAAAAATGAAGTGGGGATTTGACTACATGCAGTTGTGGGAGCAGCTTACACAGTCCACATGAGAGACTGTTGTTATTATGTCCAGTCCTCAGCTCAGGTATTCAGGAAGAGAAGGTGGGCCTGGACAGTGGAAGTGGGAGTAGGCTGGACCCTGAGAGGGTCTCTCACCACCCCGATGCCTGTAACTCTGAAGATGGTGCTGTCTTACAGTATGAAGTGAAACACTCCTGTGGCCCAGAAGCTGGAAGTTTCAGCCTCATGTTGACCTGTTAAGGCAGGAAATAAGCGAAACCATGGGTGAGTTGTGATACCTCCCAAGCTCTGTCCCGACCTTCCAGGAGTTGAAAGCAAGAGGTTTCGCCGAAGCTGGTTTGGCTCAGAGGTAGAGTGTCGGCCTTCGGACTGAAAGGTCCCGGGTTCGATTCCGGTCAAGGGCATGTACATTGGTTGCGGGCACATCCCCAGTGGGGGGTGTGCAAGAGGCAGCTGATCGATGTATCTCTCTCATCGACGTTTCTGGCTGTCTCTCTCCCTTACTCTCTGTAAAAAATCAATAAAATATATTTAAAAAAAAAAAAAAGAGGCTTGGTGCTCCATTTCCATCTTCCAAATCTTGAGCAAAATGTCTCTTGTGGACCAGGAAGGGAATTATAGGACATGGAGTTGAGTTTAGCTGCATCGATATCATCCAAATCATACATACACATATCTGTATATGTATGCATATGGATATATACCCACATGCATATATATACATATGTGTGTGTGTGCCTGATTTAGTTAGTGTCAATATAGATAATCCAAACAACATGTCGTAGAATTGCCTTCCTGTCCACAAGAGATCATTCTGTGTACACACACACACACACACACGCAAAATAACTACATGTATATGTAGCAAATACAAGACATGTAGTTGAACATTGAATACTTTTGAAGAAGCTGTTCTATGAAGAATAATTACTGAATGCATGTAATGTGCCAAGCTCTCTGCTGATTGCTTTACATGCATTATATACTGTTATCTTAAATAATTTTTTGAATAAGTATTATTGCCACCATTTCATTAGACGAGGAAAATGAGGGCAGAGAGGTTAAGTGACTCATCCAGGATTACATATTAGTAGGAGGTAAAGAAAGGCTTCAAACCCCAAAGCATGTGCTCTTAACATAGCAATTTAGTGAGACAAAAATAAAGAAACAGAACTAAAAAACGTAAATAGCAAATCACCAGAACATATTTAAATAATCAATTAAAGAATGTTTGAAACATGGCAATGTTAAGAAAAGTGAAAATTGCCAGGGATAAGTAATTGCTCAAGTCACGTTTTAAAGATTCTAATCTCATCTGTGTAGGACTCTCTTTAATTTGCACTAAGTATACCTGCTCCTAAAATATATGCCAACAACATGCACATGTTTACTGACTTCACTGGGGGGGGAAAGGAGGATCAGAATAGCCCTATGTATGAGAGAGAGGCTGGGGGCTGGGGTTTGGGGGGTTGCGAGGAAGGAGGGGGGGATTGACAGAAGGAAGGAAAACCAGGAGCAAGAGATGGAAAGAGACTGAGTACAACCCACAGAGAGAGGCCTGAAGCCGAGGGAAAGATATGCAAATGCTCATTGGTTCTGCTATGAAAAATCTCCTTATTAAACTGTGCTTTATCTGGGCACAGTCTTCCTTTTAGGAGCATATCCAAGCAAAGATAAAGGCATCCTGCTATATTCATTAAACTGTGCACGCTTTGATGCAATCAGACTTGTATAATTTGCATATGGAGCAGTTTCATCCAGCTCATCCTGTGTTGCACCTATTGTTAATCATGCCTAGGCTTCCCTCCCCCTTCTCTCCCTCCTCCTCCCCTAAGCCTTTGATTTAAGCTGATAAATGAATAGACATGAGGACATCACGTCTTTGTGAGTGATCGCCAGCCTGTACATTCAGACTACCCCTTGGTTTGCCGATTATGTTTTGGTTGGCATTCCATATGTGTTTGATAGCGTCCATTTTTGCTGATTTAGAAAAGGCTGCATGTATACTAGTACAGGCAGATGGTGATGACAGAAAAACATTAGTCACTTACATTTTGGGCCTAAAATCCCCATTAGTCTTTAGCCAAACTTAGTAAGATAGGTGTTCTCACCTTATTTAATGCATGGGACCTGCTTTCAACCAAATATTTTTTCAACCAAATATTTTTAGTCAGAATGCAAGGTTTGACTGTATAAGGAGGCTTTTAAGAACAGATGAAAACTCTGTGATTACTTCTTGGTGGTAAGGAATGTGCAGTCATGAAGATGGTTGCGACTTGATTTTCAATGTGTTGATCTCTGATGAGTATGAGAATTATTCAGTCTTTGCTTTGCTCGATTGCATTGCTTCTCACAGTTTATATTAAGGGCATAAGGCCTGGGAAGTGGGAAAAGGAAGAGCAGTGTAAGATTTCCTCTGACTCCTATCCACTTTGACCTCATTCCCCAAATTTCAAGGATGTCTCCTCTCTACCCCTCATCCTCACTCTCACTCACACTATCTCAGTGTTGGAAGTAGGGGAGGAATTTAGGAAAGAAGATGGTGACAGTTTTTCTCTGGAGCTAGTTGCATCCACTCAGAATGGTGAGACCAGTCCAAGAGTCGATTAAAAAGTTTAGTTATACCATTTCCATAATGGGATACAACTGTCATTGCTTAAAAGTGAAGGTCCTGGGGTTGATGGGGGTAGAGGGGAGGAGACATATGTAATACTTTAAACCACATGTGTCAAACACAAGGCCCACGGGCCAAATCCAGCCCGCTAGGCCTTGCAATGTGGCCCACACCGCGCTGTCATCACTGCACTCCGCTGTCAGTTTATGACTGTTCAGTAAACCATTCGGCCCACGATTTAGGCTGGATTTTAGATTTTGGCCCCTTCTCTGATTGAGTTCGACACCCCTACAACAATTAAAAAAATTAAACCCTAAAAATATTGAAGATCCTGCCCTCAAGAGACATGGCAGGAAGTGTATGCGTGGATCTCAGGGTAGGACTCGGAAACATTTAGAAGCATGAGGCCAATAACATTTACATTTTAAATCAAATCCATATAAGGCTCCTCACTCTGCTCTGCATCCACCCACCTCAAGTTACATCAGCTTGGATATCAGGTGAAGACACTCATATTGTAGGTTGGAGAGCAAGGCAGTTGTGAGAAATGGGGGTGAAGGCAAACACCCCTCCTGCGGGTCTGGGAGAACCTTCCTGAGAGCAAGCAACCAGCCTGGACTTGAAGGAGGTAGGAAAGGAATTAATATAAGCAATTTCAGGCTTTGAGAAATGGTAAACCGGGAGGCAGTCATTAGTGTTAAGACAGCTGACAGCGGGGAAGAAAGGAATACTGAAGAGGGGAAAGAGTTCCTGGGAGGGAGACCATCTTTTTCTCAGAAAGTGAGTGAGTATCCTACCTTTTCTGTATGGTGTTTACGGATTCATCAACATTTACTTTCTTCACTCCCATCTGTGTCCTTGAGATGTAGTATTAAATATGGGATACATTTGGAATTTGAAGTTAAATACTCATGGGTACTCAAATCATGTCCTCCACATCCAGCTAAGTAATAAGTAGCAACAGCAGCATCAATGATAATGGACATTGAATGAGCATGCACCAGGCAATAAGCTAATAGTGTTCCATGAATTCTATAATTTAATTTTCCTCAAACAGAGGCAGTTATCATCATCATCATCATCATCATCATCATCATCATCATCATCGTTGTTTTTACCTATGAGGTTATAGATGGGGGAAGGTACCTTAGGTACCTTGCTCAAGATCCCTCAGAAATGTGTTGGTTTGGGCTCTCTGACATCTACCACTATTCCTTCACTTCCTGTTAGCACCCCACTCTCATTTAGGGGGAACTGTTTTGAATAGTTATTGCAGGAAAGAAATTCCTAAGGCCAGCCTCTTATGCTTCTCTCATGTCACCTGTGACTACAGAAGATTTAGGGGAAATCCTCTGTGAGTTTCTGGTACACCTGGGGCAGGCATGTGGCCCAGGTTCATCCTATCAGTGCTGTCTTCGGAACCTGCCTCCTGGTCACTTAATGGAAAGCAGGTTGGGAAGATAAATTCATCATAGAGGTGGCACAGCCGTGGTGTGGTCCAAGCTGCTCAGATGCCGCACATCCTTGCCTCCTTTCAACCCCAGTCTTGGTGGTTTGCCCTGATTCTGGGCACCGCAGGCATCCTTAAAATAAAGGCTCCTTTTCCAACATACAATAGCATGTGGGCATGGCAAGCCTTGATTCTCAAGTCCAGGGCATCCCTTAATTCTCCCACCAATAAGAGGTCTTTATTTTTAATTCATGGTTTGATGATAGTACTTGCTCATTTCATTATTGTACCCACATGGATTTTATCCACTTGTCCCATTTCAGCCCTAATCCTCTCAGGCCTTTCCTACTGACTCTAGTCCTGATGAACTTTCTGTGTCTAGGACCAGCTGTACCCTAAGTGCAGCCCAGACCCTGGGCATCCTCACTGCCTTCCATAGTCTCTAAGGCAAGCTTTCTAAACTCGTTGGTGCATTTATTTATTCAATGATGTTTATTATGTGACAGAGCTCAAAAAGATGCTAGGGGTAAAGTGGGAAATATACTTCTGACAGGTGACACGTGTTTCCAAAAAGAAAGGGAATCTGTTATGCGAAAATGTGATGGGCAGTCAAACTTTATCCTGGACCACAGAGGGGTCCATAAAGTATGTGAAATCACTAAAATGGAGTAAAGAATTGTATGTATATTTGATTTTTTTTTCTAAAGCAGGCCTCTGTACCAGCCATCAGACACTCAACGAAGTCTATGGCCCCACAAAAGATTAAGCACCAAAACTCTGAGGGTATATGCTTGTCTTGTCTCTTCAATTAGTGAAATCTCTGAGTTAGGGAACTGTCTTGTAATTATCGTCTGTTGCTCAGATGACCTGCTCCAACTGTGCTAAGCATATAGGAGATTCTCAATATTCTTATTGAATACAGAAACTGAAAAATTAAAAAACAAAAACAAAAACAAAAAACAACCTGCTTCAAAATGTAGGTCAAGTCTGCTTTCAGTCACATGTTTTCCTAAAACTCCAATTTAGCCATCATGTATGTTGTTCAAAATAATGTTCTTTAGAACTGCATTGCCTGCTGGCAGTGTGAGAAGTGCGGACCATTTTTCATGTTTTGATCATGATTTTAGTCCATGGGCTGTACTTTCCAGTGACCACTGGCCTTTTTGCGTGTCGGGCTCTTGCCCCAAATTTTCTGTGATTTTACAGGATGAGCAGCAGATGCGAATGTTTACATTTCATCATTGCCTCTGTAGGTAACTAGTCCTGCTCCCTCTACCTGCTACCAAGCTGGGAAGAATACCAAATGCCTTTTCTCATTCATAATGATTGCTCTTAGACCTCTGGGAGATCTGATTGAAAAACTGAGTTCTTCTAGCCAGACTAGAAATCTGGAAATTAGCTTTTTATAGTTTCGAGAAGTCTTGGAATGAGAGACGATGCTAGGGGAACAAGTGGCAACCAGGTCAGAATCAATATTTATTGGCTTATTACAGGAAGGGGGATGCTGGGAACAACTGCATCTCCATATGTGTGGGCTGGGGATATGAGCCTGTGTATGCCAGCTGCTGTCTGCCTGAGAATACCAACTGTTAGGGTCAAGCATTCCCATTTCAAAAAGTATTTACTTGCTTTGAAGTTTCTCCTTTAACAAGCCATGGGGCATGTGTATGAGCCATTCAGGTGTTAATGCGACAATGATGACATGAGAAGTGATTCCTAGATGTTGTTTCATCTCTCTCTTCACCCCACCCTTTCCCCACATGCTTATCTTTTTTCTCTTTCAGCATTTAATCTCGGTGGGGGACATTCTGGTAGGATTGTAATCTTCAAAGACTGTCTCTGTGCTATAGAAGTCACGAAGTGCTCATGAATGAGTCTCTCACTCTATTAAGGCTCAGAGGTACATGGTTGCCAAGGGTTCTAATGAGGGTGATTTCCCGGAGAATGTGAGGATGTGAGGAGGCCTGGGAGGGTGCTCTGTCAGCCCCACCCCCCTCCTTTTGTCTTCCTTTCCTTCACCAATAAAAATCTCCCCCGTTATTGCTGATCCTAGAAATGTCTCCTGTAAGGTTTCTTCCTTTGAATCAAAGTGCTTTCTAGGGAGACAGGGATTATATACTAAACCTATGTGAACTGTCAGACTCCCGATTAATTCATAAAACTTAAACATGCAAGACCACTTTTATTGAGCAGCTAGTCTGTACCTGACACTATGCTATGTGCTTTATATAGGTCAATGCATGTCATTTTCTCAAAACCCTTGCATAGCAAGCTGCCTCATTATATTAATTTCATAGCTGGCCAAAGTAAATAAATAAAATTCTGAAGGTTATTTCATTGACCAGAATTTGAAATCAATCTAAGTTGGCGTCAAATTAAAGGCCTTCTCATGATACAAAGTGAAATAAAACCACAATCACTATATATAAAATACTAAGATTAAAAATGTTAGTCCCTTCACACATCTATCTGCCCCCAAATTTATATCAGAACAGATCATCATAAACGATAATACCTAATTATTTTTGGAGAATGGGAGATAAAAAATTCAGTCATTTAATAATATTGAGTGGCTACTGTATGCCAGTAACTTTTATAGTTTCTGGGAATAGAGCAGTCAACAAACAAAAATTCCAAATCTCTGGACGGCTTACCTTCAAATAGGGATAAGTAATAAAAAAAAATACATACATAAAATGTAGTATGTTAGAAGGTTACTAGTGCTATGGAAGATGTAAATCGTGGATAGGCAGTGGAGTAAGGGGGAAGGGTGGATTGTAATGATTACTATAAGTAGGAGGTCATATAGCCATAACTGAGGAGGTTAAAATTAAACAAATACGTAGAGAATATATTGGAGCAATCCATACACAGAAAGTCCAAGGCAAAGGGAATAGCTGGTCCAAGACCTGGAGGTAGCAATGTCCTGGGCATGTTCTAGAAGCAAGGAGCAGATGGAGCCAAGTGAGCAATGAGGAAGAGAAAATGGAAGTTGAGAAAAGTGAATTAATGGCGAATGGGACAACTTATTGCTTATAGAACATAGAGAAGATTTTGGTTTCTAATCTGAGTGCGATGGGAAATTATTACAGGATTTTAAGCAGAGGAATGACTTGGTCTGAGTTACTTTATAATAGAATCACTCAAGTCCTGGAAAATTGGAAGGGTTGTAAACAAGTGAGGAAGAGGTTAATGGACTAAAACCAAGATTTGCTCACATCAAAATGATCTCCTGAGCAGGTGCTACTTACATGTAAAACTACTGCTTTAGGTTTTCCTTATCACTATCACTCACCTATTTTAATCAAGTTCTTTGTGGGTCTGAATCTAGTAGCCCATGTTATCACTACAACCAACTGGTCATCTTTGGCTTTTTATCTATTTGGAAAAGGTTCCCCACAATTCAGTGGGCTTTTGTAGTCAGCCATAATTTCTGTACCATAATCATAAGATGCTAATAGAATCATTGAAATATTAGAACTGAAGAGCCCTTAGCAAATGTCTGGCCTCATCTTGTCAGAAAGACAACAGCATCCCAGAGATGCAAAGTAATTTGCACAAAGCCATCTAATTTGGGATGGAAGTGGAGCTGATACCCAGATTTAAAACTCCTGCCCACAGTTCCTTCTGGCACATCTCTCTGCCGGTTCCTTGGATTCAAGACAACTGCACAACTTCTTTCAACTGTGAAGTGAGAAGTGGCGCTTGTGATGAATTTTACAATGTCACTTCATGCCAGACAAATAAGCCATACTGATATGAAATTAATTAAATTTGCTTTTCAGTACTCTAATAATGAGTGACTTAAATAATGACACCTTGAGAGAAATAGCTAAGATGCCAGATTTTAAGATTTCATCACTAATCAGGGCAATAGTGAGAATTTTCAAACTGACAATCACAATCAGACCCCTTTTCATCTTTTCCTTGAATGCCATGTTATAAGGCTGTATCCTAAAATTAAATGATACTTCTAATATGTGCAGTGCCCACTCCTGTCAGACTGACAGGGTGAATTCTAGACCTTCCATTGGCCTATTAGCATGAAATGTGAAAAGGGGGAGAGTAGCATGCTATCCACTATGCTATAATAACTTTAATTCTTCTGTAATAATGGTGCAACAACATGGGAGCTAACCATATGAGGAAGAAACAATTATGGGGGCAAGTCATGAAAAATATTTCTGCTTGATCTCCCATAATTATGCAGTTAATTTGTGTCATCACCGTAAAGGGATTAACGTCTTCTGTGATGTCCTTTTTTCCTTCAGTCCATAACACTGTTACTTCTTTGCTTCGTGTGTGATTTGTGTGGGCTGAAGCATGGAATAATGGAGCACTGGGTTGCTCCCTGAAAGTGGTGACCAACTCTCTGATGGAACTTGATGATATTAATGGTTACTCTGAAGTGAGCCATGGGCAGGTCAATTTAAATGCAAAGTTTCCAGAGGAGGGGATTCAGAAGTTTAAGCAGACTGAGTGAGCATGACTCTAGTGAGTAGTATCGACGTTTGAAACAAGTGTGTCTGGTGATGAATGCAAACCTGGGGAGAAACACCTCTCCTACTTTGTTGCCACGGTGTGCAGATCAGGGGCATCTTCAATAAGTAAAGATGCTTTCAGCTTCCCATGAACTGTAGTTCCTAGAGTTAGAAACTCTATAGGCCCAAGGATATTTGCATATGTTGTGCTTGCATGCACATTGGTTAGTTCTGTGAGGAGGGATTGAGATGGAGAAAGACAATCACTTGCATTGCAATATTACAGTATATGAAGGAATGCAACCTTATAGATTGTGGGACAGACACTGGGGGAGAGTTGACCCTCCCACCCTACCCTATGAGATGTGTTACCACCAGAGATTTCTGAAGTACTTGGAAGACATATTGGAGGGATTCTACGCCTCTAATTATATGTCTAAGAGAATGGCCAGAAAGAGTGGTTGCTTTACAAATGCTTGTTGCTCAAACATTCTCACTGTCAAACTCCATTCCCTGACCCGGGCCATCTTTCCATCTCTCTGTGAGATTGTTAATGGGGATGTCACTGTGCCCACTGTGTGTTCTCAGAAAATATTTGGATGTAAAGATGATGCCTGCAGACAGGCAATCACATACTCTTGAAGTTATCTAACTCCCTCTGACATGATGAACTAACTAATAGATCAGCTGGCTAAAATATTAGGCAATAGACATCGTGCAAGGAAAATGGGATTTGGTTATAATGTAGTTACTGGAGTCCCCCAAGGAAAGAGGATGTACTCTTCGGGGCCATATGAAACAATCAGTATATAGTAGAACCAGCATCTTCCCAAATGCCTGATTGGTTTTAATAAGAAGATGTGGTGAGGAGGAAAAGACCCTGAAAGCTCCTGTGTGATGGGGGACTCCTGGTCCCCTAAGAAGGAGGGGTGCTTGAGGAAGGCTCTCTTTCCCATCCAGGTCTTTGCACTCTGCAAAGGAAGGTTGGTTGCAGTAGTTGGCAAACTCATTAGTCAGCAGAGCCAAATGCCAACAGTACAATGATTGAAATTTCTTTTGAGAGCCAACATTTTTAAACTCAAACTTCTTCTAACGCTACTTCTTCAAAATAGACTTGACCAGGCCATGG
The DNA here is from genome assembly GCF_964339955.1 of Pipistrellus hanaki. Taxonomy (NCBI): domain Eukaryota; kingdom Metazoa; phylum Chordata; class Mammalia; order Chiroptera; family Vespertilionidae; genus Pipistrellus; species Pipistrellus hanaki. The sequence continues at coordinate 83,882,949 of NC_140509.1, read as the reverse complement.
TGGTTTGTGGAAGAGCCACACTCAAGGGGCCAAAGAGCCACATGTGGCTCACGAGCCGCGGTTTGCCAACCATGGCCTTAGGGCACATGTGTCAAACACAAGGCCCGCGGGCCAAATCCAGCCCGCCAGGGCTTGCAATGTGGCCCGCACCGCGCTGTCATCACTGCACTCCGCTGTCAGTTTATGACATTGTCAGTTTATGACTGTTCAGTAAACCATTTGGCCCGCGATTTAGGCTGGATTTTAGATTTTGGCCCCTTCTCTGATTGAGTTCGACACCCCTACCTTAGGGGAATGAAGAAATGTAGGGAGATTGATTGGGGTCAGATTGAACAGAGTTGAGTGACAGGCTGGGCTTCTGGTAAGGGAGGTGCTGTCCCCCTCTTTCTAGAGGCCACTCTGGGGCCTCTCCTCTGGGTTGGTGGTGACTGGCCTGGCAGAACTTGCTGTAATTTGGAAAGGTATTGAGATGTTGTCTGTGCTGGCCCCGAGAAGCTTGGGGACACATCGGGAGCGCTCTGATTTGGTTTCTTGCCTTTGCTGCAAAGGGATCTGAAGTGCTTGCTCACCTGGTGTCCTCAGCACCTCAGGGATCACCTTCAGGGTCTTATGTGTCACACAGGATGCCCAAAAGGAGTGAGCCTTTGTGCCAGTCAAGGGTTTTGTGGAGCCAGCCAGACTGTGGGCATGACATCTTATGTTCCCTTTCTTTATCTCATAACCTTCCTTCCCAAAGCCTTCCTCTGCCTCCATCACTTTCCTGCATACAGAGGCCCAGAGTATGCCTCCCCCCACCCCCTTCTCTCATACAATGAATGCTGCTGTCAGTTCAGATAAGAGCACCCGCTATAGAGAATGGCAATATTTTCAGTCCTGGCAAACACGATCATAAGTTCAGTTTATTAATATTGCAACAGTTGCACTAAATGAGATCACTTGGCTAACAAAACATTTATCAACAAAACGCTGCCACCTACTGAAGTTTTGCAAACAGCCCAGATGATTGGATAAGATCACAAATTCGTTCTGTCACAAGCTTATGGTCTTTTCTGAAATTGTTCTGAAAAAGGAATGATAACCAGCACAACCAGAAAGACATCTCTGTCACGCAGGCTGTTTGGAAAGTGTCAGGGCAGATCCTGCAGCGTGGCAGCCAGTCCCAGCGGGAGCTTTGGGGGCTCTTGGTGATTAGTTTATTATGGAATTTTCCAGCAACCGCTCAAGAGGGCTATGTCCCTTCGCAACACATTCTTTACACACTGACTTGCAACATGGATGTTCAACCTCCAGTGAAGGCACAAGCATTATTTTATAAATGCCCCTCAGTGTTTATTCTTATTCTTTAGAAAATTAATAACTTTGGTACCCCCCAAAAAAACATCTTATGATGATGATAATAGCTATTTTTCTATGACTGTAACACCGGAGACACACTTTCCTCCAAAGACTCCTTCAACTGTGGAAACCACTTTAGAAATCAATCATGAAGCTGTATTGTGTTTGCGGAGTCCGGACTACTTCAGTGAGTAATTTGAGGATTAATTCGAAGTGCCAAGGGGGAGTCAGGGAAAACAAAACAAAACTATGGTGATTTTGGTATGATTCGTTTCTTCCAGAGCTAATAGTCACTCTTCTCTGAAAGATCTGAGGTCATCATTGTGCAGTGTGATTGACAAAGCGGGGTGCTGACAGCACCCTCACCTCCCCCAGCCCAGGGCCTCAGCAAGCAGGGCAGCCCTTGGCCGGGCAAGGGAGGCCAGCGTGGTGCACTGGGGAGCTGTGTGCCTGCCTGTCACCTCTCCCACTGCCCTGTGCCTCCTCCAGGGGCGGGTCCTGGCTCCTCAGCTCTAGGACAGGGCTTGCATGTTGCAGGAGCCATGAAATGACACGTCCAAAAAGTTCATGTGTCTGAGAACTACTCATCAAGCCACAATAATTTTAGGGAACTACCTTCTAGATCTATGGCATTAAGAGGCTGTTAAAGACTGACTTTTCTTTTTCTTTTTTCTTTTTTTTAATGGAAATTTCTGCACCTCCCTGACAGCAATGGGTATGAGCTTACTGGTTGAAGGATTTCCGTGGGTGAATGCAGACTTTCTCCCCAAGAAAGGGAGCATGAGATGTCATGCCCACAGCTCCTCTGTAGGAGCAGAGGGATGGCGAGGAGGACCCTGCTGCCTGTGCCCCTTTAGGATGGTGTGAAGAAAGTCCTGGCCTGACATCTCCTGTGCATGGCCACGCCTCTGCTCTGCCATTTTTCTGAATCCACATCACACAGTGAGCTTAAAAGAGAGGAAACGTAGGATGGAGTGGAAGAGGAGAAGCAGGCCTGAGGGTTGGCCTTGGGGTCAACTAATAATAACACATGAGACTATTTATTAAATACCAAGTATTAATGCTGTTCAAGACATTTTAATTGTACTGGTTCTGTTCCCTATAGCAATCCTCAAGGTAGGGGCCATTTCTCTTATTTTATAGATCAAGAATTGAAGGCCTAAAGAGGCTAAAGAGCTTAGCCAAGTTCACCCAGAAAGAAAGTGACTATGAATCCAGATCTCGGGTTGTGTGTGTGTGTGTGTGTGTGTGTGTCTTCTGGCTTGAAAGGCCCTGCTCTTGCGGGGGCTCCAGCATGAGCCCGGCGGATAGGTTTTCCTCTTTGCTGTTGCAGAGAGTTAAACAGAGGGAGGGACTAGGCGAGAGGAAGTTGCTTTCTTCTACCCGGGAAAGTTGTGTGCTTTTCACGTGAGGGGACAGAGTTCACCGTGTGCTAGTAAGTGAGATCATGGGTAGGAAGCCCTTGGACCTCCTGAGAAGTAAGTGACTATAAAAAAAGCCCAGCCATTTGTATTACTCTTGTAGGTGATGTGATTTCAAATGGACAGAGAGCACAGTTTGTCTTCTGTTCAAATTGGCATCCCTTCGTGCCGTTCTGGGAATTAGTTCAGAACTGACTACAGGAAGCATAAATCACCTTTGCTACCCAGAACTATTTCCTAGCAGGCCTATGTTTTCCCAGGAGGTTCTCTCTCTGTAGCAGATGAAAGTTTGCCTTCATTCCATGTGATCTCATTTCATTTTCCTCTTCAGTAGACACCAGCCAATGTCCCTCACTCCAGGCAAAACAGGCTCCTGTCCTGTGCGCCATCTTCCAGGTGGTCCTGCCAGAGCCTCGCCTTTTCCACTAAATGCTTCCGTTGCTCCTGTTGCCGCCAGGGGAATACTTTTTATTCTCATTGAAAGGAAAAACATATTCTGAATATGTAACGATAACCTGCATGCACCTCTCTGATTATAAATATCAAGTGTTATAAAAGCCCCATCAGTGTATGATCAAAGGCGTGAGGGACTCGCTGCAGGAGCAGCAGGTGACCCGGAACAATAGGAATAAAAGGAAATGCTGAGTAGACATGGGGTCCCAGGAAACTCACATTATTAAAGACGTTTTCTGATGTGTTTCAGTTATGGCTTATGAAAGGGTCTAACTAAGCTAACAAGGCCGTTGATTTTGCATTGACTGCTACTTAATAATGAAAAATAACTTCTAGATTTGCTGATTAGTAGTATTTTCTATATTTCATCATTAATAGATTCAATGATGGAAAAAAATATGAAAATATGTTCCCATTGTCACCCTCTTATAGAAAGATACTGTCCTGCGCAGCACCTAAGGGAGACGATGGTCAAGGAGAGGAACCCAGGAAGAGCTGGTAGCCAGTTAGTCAAAGAAAACATGTGTTTGGTCAAAAAATGCCTCTTTCTTTTTTTCTGAGAGTAAGTCAGGATGAAGAGCCATCACCCACTCGGAATGCTTTTAAAATTCCAAGTTCTAACTCTTACTATCTCTGTCCATCACTTCCGCTCTTCGCTGGACCCCTCCCTGGCCTGAGCAGAGCTAGGCTGCCTGCTGCCCCAGGCCTTCCTGCCCTGAGAGTCAGGAGCAGCGTATTTGAGGGTCTTCTCTTTCGATGTTGTTGGCATTCACAGTCCTGCCAAAGCCGTTCCATTAGGAAACTCGTGACCTTCACAGAAGCGAAGGTGCACTTTGCCGTAACTTGGTCATTGTGCCATCCCACTAATAGCCTCTTACTGTCGGGAGATTCCCTCCAGCAGAATCTCAGAGTGCTTCCTGGGGAAGAAGCAGATAAGGAAGCTAGGAAAAGGCTAAACTTCTTGGTTTCCCACGATAATTGCAGTTAAGTAAAGTGATTGTTTGCTGAAGCAGTGGGCTTTCTCCCTCTGACCACGTGGATCTGTCCATCCCTCGCTCGAATACCTGCAGCAGACACTGAACATCAGTGCAGAGCAGAGCACATCCCAATTTCCTGACCTCTGTGACAGGAAAGACATAGAATGCTTCATTGTCGATATTACTAATAAAATCTAGCATTTAAACTTTTCTTCAAAAAATGTTAGATTGGAGCTGTGTAGGGGATCCGTCACAGGTCTATTAAAGCAGTGCAGCTGACACTACACTGAAGTGAATTTTCCTCTCAAAAGAAAATGCAATATTCTTTAATTTTCTATAATTTATCTCATGTTTGAGACTCCATCTTTCTGTGGGTGGACACAAAACTACCCATGAAAGGTACATTGATTTTTTCCCCTGAAATAGGATACCTTTGGGTTAATCTTTTTTCTCTTAGGTAACTGTTCTGGGTTTTAGGATTTCTCTCTGCATTCCCCTTGCCAGAGTGGTACATGGGTACAGGGATAGACTACATGTCTTCATATCATTGTGTCCTCCTCTGCTTCCACTGGACAGAGGGCAGTGTCTTTCTGATCTTGCCACAGAGCAGGGTCCGTGTTGGCACCCTCATTGGGGGAACACAAACCTTTCCCTTAGCAGGACCGACAGCCTTGACCTTAGCATTGAATGGCTCTCCTCTGAATCTCAGCCATATTCACAGTCCAATCCTTAGCTTAGCTGACCTCCCTGCAGCACCTCTTATGAGGCTACTTCACTATCCATCAGGCTTCATGCTGATGGGTCTGTGGTAACCTCAACTCTGCAACTCCCCTCTTCCACTGGGAACTCTCACACATTTCCTTAAAATTGGGAGTAAAGTTAGAGAAGAAATGATGATGAGAATGTTTGGACTAGAACATTCAATCCAGAAAATGTATTTCAAACCAAACCAGGAACTCTTCGTCAAGAGATGTGAATGTCTTAGAAAGTGCCATGGATAGCTGCGTACCAGAGTGCAAGTAATTTATGGGGAGATGAGAGAAGGAACAGGAGAGGAGAGAGGAAGGGACACGGGGGTATGGAGGCAGCCAATAATAGGAACATCAAGTCAGCAAGCACCCTGGCAACTAGAACTCAATTCCCTGGGGAAAACCAGATCCAGTGTTGAACACACATGTCAGAGTGATCCAACCTGAGGGTGTAAGAGCCCAGGTAATTATATACCCACTCCCATCAGTCACTGGAAAAGAGCTGCTCCCGGGATTCCTCAGTTCCTCCAGCTTGCAATTTTGGCAGAAACATGGGCTTCAGAGGCAAGAGAAAGCCCTTGGGTAAAGAAATACAGGTGCTGGCAATCGGCTTGTGTGTATGTTTGTGCTCAGAATGAGGAGATATACATAGGTACTGAGACAGAGCCCACTAAAGAAGCAGAACCATGATTTCTACAGTAAATTAATGTCCTCAGAAAGATTCCAGAGGAAATTGCATCCACTCAGTTGTAAAAAAAACACACACACACAATTAAATAAAAGATTTGGGAATAACAGAAAACCACACACACACAAATGAAGAGCAAATTAATGTAAAGATTAAATTGAAATATTCTTCTAAAAAATAATGGGAAAGCAGAGTTAGAAAACATGAAAACAAAAGTTAAAACCTAGGGATGTATCCAAAAGTATCTATCTTCTTCAGAACAGAATAGACACAGTAAGGGAGAGAAATGACTCATAAAATAAAAAAGAAGAAAATGTTATTTTTGAAAAAGGAAGCAAGTTCTTACTAAGAGTTAACTGTATGGTGTTGCAAAGACAAACACCAGAATGTGGAACTTTCATAATAAAAAGCTTCTAATAGATCTATGCGTATGAAAAAAATATGACAAAAGAAAGTAAATTTTTCAGTTAGTAAAGAAAGAAAATGCATTATTCAAACACAATGTAATAATTAGCCTTCAATTTAGAAAATAATACCTTGGAGTAAATTGCAGATGAAATAAATATCTAAATAAAAACAAATACATATTTAAATATATATGATAATAAAATTTTAGGATTCTTGCTCATATTTACCATCATTTTATTTTGACAATGGTGTTTAACAATTCTATGGGGGTAAAAGCATCTTTACAATAAATAGTCTTCTGACAACAGGATATCTGCATGTAAAAGAAGGAATTTGTACCCCTATCTCAAAGCATGTAAAAAAAATTAACTCAAAAATGGATCAAAGATCTGGTTTAGCTAAAACTCTTGAGGAAAAATAGAGGTAAATTGCCATGACCTTAGATATAATGATGGCTTCTTAGATAAGACAGAAAAAGTATAAGTGACAAAAACAAACAAACAAACAAAAAAACAACCTTTGGGCTTCATTAAAATTAAAAACACATTTGTATATGAAAGGACACTATCAAGAAAGTGAAAACAACTCAGTGAATGGGAGAAAATATTTGCAAATTATGTCTGATAAGGGACATTACATAAAGAATTCTTACAGCTCAAGAGTACAGAGACAATCCAATTAAAAAAAAATGGGCAAATAATTCAAATAGATATTTGCCCGAAGAAGATATACAAATGACTAATGAGAACATGAGAAAAAAAGTACTTAGTATTAGTTGTTATGGAAATGCAAATCAAAGCTACAATGCAATACCTCTTCACACCTAGTAGGTTGATTAGAATAGAAAAGTCGATAATAGCAACTGTTGGTGAGGATGTGGAGAGATTGGAACCCTCATGAGCTGGTGGTGGACCTCAAAATTCCACTCTTTGGTATAGATTCAAGTAAAATGTAACATAGGCCCTTATGTCCATAAGACTGTTCATAGTAGCAGAAACCCACAATAGTCAAAAGGTGGCAACATCTCAAATGGACATCAACTGATAAATGTGGTGTATCCATACAATGTTATTTATTCAGCCATAAAAAAGAATAAAGAACTTATATATGCTACAACCTGAATGAACCTTGAAAACATGCTAAATGAAAGAAAACCATTAGAAAGACCACATGGTGTCTGAGTGCATTTGTATGAAATGCCCACAGTAGGCAAATTCTTAGAGACAGAAAATAGATTGATTAGTGGTTGCCTTGGGCTGGTGGGGGTGGGAGTATTGGGGGATAACAGAAAAAGGGTACAGGGTCTCTTCTTTAGGTTCTGAAATTGATTGTGTTGATGATCACACAACTCTGTAAATATATTTAAAAACATTGAATTGTACACTTTAATGGACAAGTTGTATGTACTAGTATGTGGACTATATCTAAATGCTGCTTTTACAAAAATAAAAAGGAGTCTATTTCTGTAATCTTGAAGTATATCAGGCTTTGCTAAGCATACAAACCACAGAAGTTAAAAGAACAGATTGATAAATTAACATTCAAAATCTATATTTGGAAGATATGATAAAGTTAAGAAAAAGAAGAAGTGACAGGTTGGGAGAAAATAATTGTGGCATATATATCAGACAAAGAATTAATATCCAGAACATGTAGAGAGCTTCAATAAACATCAAAGAAAAACAGACACCTTCAAGTGAGTATGGGGCAGTGGGGGGTGAGGGAGATAAAGAAGGAAGTGAGGATTTTAAAATTATATATATATATATATATGTATTAATTGATTTCAAAGAGAAAGAAAGAGGGAGAGACAGAAACATTAATGATGAGAATCATTGATTGTCTGCCTCTTGTACATCCCCTACTGGGGATCGAGCCCGCAACCCAGGCATGTGCCCCGATACAGAAACCAAGACCTTCTGGTTCATAGGTTGATGCTCAAACACTGAGCCACACCAGCCAGGCAGAAGTGAGAATTTCAGTGCACACACCTGTCCTCCATGGACGTGGGGAGGAACGTATGGGAGGGAAGTGTTCTAGTCTAAAGAGATGGGATTAGAGGACAGATCAGCTTCAAGTGAATGAAGTTACATATCATGTGCCCATGAGCCCGAACTGGACATTCTGGCTCCTCGAATAAGATACTCCTGTGATTAGAGGAGAAGGGAAGACCTTTACTCTCTGCCAATCCTTGGAAACACAAAGAGATTTGTCAGTGATTTCATGTAAATAGTGAGGTCAAGGAAGAAAAGATGACAAGGTCTGAGTTCTGCATTAGTTTTCAGTAGGAGGTTGTGAGGATGAATAAAGGTGTTTTCTGCTTGGTCAATGTACCAATTAGAGACATGTGAAAAAATTCTAAAACTCAGAAATCACAGGGAAAACTGAATTTCAATGATATATGCTTCATCCCTCAAATAGGGAAAATTGTAAAAGCTTGGCAAAGGTGTGGGGAAAGTAATATTTTGGTACGAGGTGATAATATAATTTGATGAATACTTTTTGGAAGACAATTTGGTAATCTCTATTAAAATGAAAAATTCTCATTCCTTTCAGCCCAGCAAGTCCAAGTATGCACATTTCAGCAATGCTATTATAGAAATGGAAATGTGAGAAAAACTTCAATTCCATAAATAAGAAAATTGAGTGAATATTGGGGACATTTGTACAGCATGCACAGAGGAATAACAAAGAATGAGGGAAATGAGCAGATATCAACATTGAACAATCTCCTGGACCTGCATTAGGTAAAAAACAAAGACAATTCCTGCAAAATTCATTTAAAATGGTTTCATTTTATTTTTAACCATCCATGTATCAAAGGAGGTCTTTAAGAAGACATAAAAGGTGACAAGGGCGTTATCTGGGGACAGGAATGCTGGGAGTCAAGGGACATTTTATCTTTCATTTTAGCATTCCTCAGCAGAAATAAAATGAGTGGCATGTAAGTGGACTATATATTTAATATTAAGTTTTCTAGTAACCACCCATAAAAAACAAAACAAAAAATACACAGATGGCAATACCTCCAATAGTGCATATTTTTAGTCTAATATGTCTAATATAGCTAATATTTCTAATATATCACTTCAACATGTAATCAGTGCAAAGGTATTATTAGCATAATATTGACTATCCAGTTCTCACGCCAAGCTATTGGCATCCTGATGGATCTTAGACTGACGGCTCATCCCATATGCTCAGGAGCCGCTGGCTACCATGTTGGATAGTGCAGTCCTAGATTTTACGTATTTCTGCCTTCTTTTGGATGACTTATGATTATATTTTTGCATTTTTTATTTAAAAAAGAAAAAATGCGAAGAGTGACAACCTTGGAACTCTTTCTAAGGAAAAAAAAAAAAGAAAGAAAAAAAAGAAGGCAACTCCCCTCCCTCCTGCCCTGCATCCATCCTTGCTGAGAGGCTGTTTTTCCTCTCCTGGCTCGGGTCACTGTAATTGATGTGGGTGATTGGCACAGGGTTGGAGTGGGCGGGTACGGACAGAAGCAGGAATGCAGTTCTGTCCTCTGGGACTGTGACTTGTGGACAAGTGGTTCCCCGGGGCCTTGGGCAGCTCTCTCAGGTCTCAGGGGTCGTGACCTCCTTGCCCAGGCAGCAATCAAATCACCTCTATCTGCTTGATGGCCTCCCCAAGCCTGTGAACAAGTGATTATTTCTGCAGCTCGTATAACCGAAATCCCCCACTGCGGCCTGACCCTTTCAACGTGTCCAGCCCTCCCTGCCTCTGCTCCTCTTTTCTGTGCTGACACACGGATTTCACACGGCTGCTTGGCTTTCTTCCGGCCCAGGAAATATCCCAGTGCCTCCAGTCCTTCCAGGACAGGCATCGCGTCCCTCTGACCCTTCCCAAGTTCTTCACTCCTGGTTTCCTGCAAAGCCCAGCATCCCCATCTCACGAACGCGGCCGCAAGATTAACTTGTGGTTTCCAGCCTCTATCCTGATTTATATATTATGCCATTTCCCTCATCTTTTTAAAAATGTATATTTTCATTCTTGATTTGAGAGAGGGAGAGAGAGAGAGAGAAACATTGGTGATGAGAGAGAATCATTGATCAGCTGCCTCCTGCACATCCCCACTGGGGATCAAGCCTACAACCCAGGCATGTGCCCTGATCAGGAATCAAACTGTGACCTCCTGGTTCATAGGTCGATGATCAACCACTGAGCCACGCCAGCCAGGCCATTTTTCTCATCTTTATTTTCCCCTCATACAGCAGCATTATATTTGGCTAGCAATTCCTATATTGCATGAGAGAAGAGAAAGAGACAGAGAGATAGAGATAGAATAATAGATAGATAGATAGATAGATAGATAGATAGATCGATAGATGTGTTCTTTCCCTGTCCACAGGATAATTGATTCTCCTGGTGAAATATGATAAATTACAATATCTCTCCTGGAATTAACCTTCACTCCTTTAAACCTTCAACATGATGAAAAATGGAATTAAAATTTGAGAGAGGCCCACAATAACTATTGAGAATCTAGGGAAATTTCTTGGTTTGAACAATATGTGTGATTGACATGAGGACTATACTAGTTTCCATTGTGGATGTATTCTCCCGTGAGGAATTCAGACCTCAGCCTCCTCTGAGTCCCTGGGGTTAGGTGAGGAGCCGCTCCTGTGGATTTCCACTCTATCTCAGCCGTTAGTGCTGAATTTTAATGGACTGGTTACTGTCCTTACTTCTCCTGAGGCCTGGGGCATGCCTAAAACATGTACCCAGGCCAGATTTTGGTCTAGAGATTGTTCCAAGTAAAAGGTCCTTTGAAATAGTCTGTTCCATCAAGACCTAAGGATAAGTAGATGCATCGTGTTTGGAAGGAAGATGGAGAAGCATCCCCAACACCTGCCCCGACCATCCTACGAACCCCAGAAGTTTCTTTGGCTGCACATCCGGGAGCACAGGAATCAAACATTTCATGTTTTACTCCACATGAGTTGAGACTCAATCAGAGTAAAAATAATAATCAGTCTATATGTTCATTTTTATTTCTTTGTCAAAATGTTAGCGGGATATGTGATATTTACACCAGTGAAACTTACTGCAAATTTCTGTGTTGCTATTTTCAATTAATGTCTTATAACAATAATCACTAATAAAGCTTTGTACTCGCAGAGCAATTTCCATCAAAGAATTTCAAAAGCCTTCAAGTCACGGTATTTTCAAGAGCAAATTTATATTATATTAGAAAATCTTACTTGTGAGGGTGCTTGTAGATATTGTTCATTTCTTTCCAATTTCATTTATTTTAAATCCTGTTTCTTTTCACAATTCCTCCCACTCCACACGTCAGAACACATTGTACTGCATTTTAGGCTATTCCAATATTTCCTGCTAGATGATGGTTTGAAAGAGCTCTTTATAAGGAGGTGATCATTTCAGCTGGAATTATCAGTTTACTTTCCATATGAAGCAAATGTTGCCCAAAGATCAAGAATAAGGTCCATGACACATACTGGATGCAGACCTGTAGTTGTAAGTAATTTTGGGAAGCAAAGCTGCTGTTGGTATAAAGCAGAAGCTCTAATTACAGAATCTCTTACAGTTCTAGTGATTTCAGGTCAGGACTTCTGTTCTACTAAGACTGGGCACATGATTCTGGGCCCTTAATAACAAACAAGATATGTATTTTTACATTTCATAAGTTTACTTTTCATATATATATATATGAAACCTAATTCTCTAGAAGACTCCATCTGGATCTCAAACAAGTTTGGCTCTTTCTATATATACTTAAGTCAGAATATGAAAGCAATTTGGAATGGAAATGGTAAAAAATGCATATTGAATGTTATTTTATGTTAGTATCTATAGGATTTACTTATACACATATAGGGTAGAAGAGAGAGATTAAGTGACATAATTTTTTTTCTCATTGTGACAAGAAGTCAAATCAAAGCACATTGTATGCTTTTTTAAAAGCACTGCCACTCCCCTTAAAGGTGCAATAACTTTGAGTAAAATCCTTTGAATGAGAAAAGAAAAACGCAGTCAGTCATTCAGATGTTTTATTTGTACAATGCCAAAATGCATGAATAATCAGAAGTATTTGGGTGACTGATAGGCTGAATATGTGTAGTAGTGAACCCTCCATACCAAATGCTGTATTATAATTGCTGGAAGCCCACTGCACGGAATTTGTGCATAGGAGTGGGGGTGGGAATAGAAGAGGTATCCCTCACCCCAACCTGCACCACCTCCCATCTGGGACCCATTGAGGGATGTCTGACTGCTCACTGGGATCAGGCCTAAACAGGCAGTTGGACATCCCTCTCACAATCCAGGACTGCTGGCTCCCAACCACTCACCCGCCTGTCTGATTGCCCCCTAACCATTCCACTGCAAGCCTGATCAATGCCTAACTGCTCCCCAGCCTGCCTGATTGACCCTAACTGCCCACCCCTGCCAGTTTGGTCGCTCCTAACTGTCTTCCCCTGCAGGCCTGGTCGCCCCAAAGTGCCCTCCCAAGCTGGCCTGGTAACATCTAACTGCCCTTCCCTGCTGGCCTGGTCACCCCAAACTGCCCTCCTCTGCAGGCTTGGTCCCCCTGCCCCCAAATTGTCCTCCCCTGCTGGTCTGGTATCCCCCAACTGCCCTCTTTTGCTGGCCTGGTCACCCTAAACTGCCCTCCCTGCTGGCCTGATTGCCCACAACTGCCCTCCTCTGCAAACCTAGTCTCCCCCAACTGCCCTCCTCTGCCAGCCCAGTCACCCCTAACTGCCCTCCCTGATGGCCTGATTGCTCACAACTGCCCTCCCCTGCAGGCCTGGTTCCCCCAACTGCCCTCCCCTACAGGCCTGGGTCCCCCATCTTCCCTCCCCTGCAAGCCTGGCCCTCCCCAACTGCCTTCCCCTGCTGGCCTGGGTTCCCCCCAACTGCCTTCCCTTGCAGGCCTGGTCCCTCCCAACTGCCCTCCCCTGTTGACCATCTTGTGGTAGCCATCTTGTGTCCACATAGGGGCAGCCATCTTTGACCACATGGGGGCAGCCATCTTGTGTCTTGGAATGATGGACAATTTGCATACTCTTTTATTTATTAGCTAGGATTAATTATTCATGGTCCCCTTTTGAAGTTCGGCAAACTGTGATCAAGTGTTAGTTTTTAAAAATTTTCTGAATCTAAATTTTACCCTTAAAAATATTATTTGAAGAGGGGAAAGTATAAGTAAATTATCCAGATGGCATATTTATCCAATAGTAATGAGAATAAAACACTTTTATTGGAGGATCAGTATAGCTATTTATACATCTACACTGATGTATTAATGCTATGGAGTTGCCCACATTCACACTCAGAAAGGGGTGTACCGTTATGAATTATCTGGCTTTATAAATTACCTTGTAAAATAATGTAATTGCTATAGAGGCTATAATGCCTGGTGGAATTTGCTTTGCTTGTTTGTTTTGACAAGTGGGTTTAGTTTTATGATAATATTTCAGGGCCCAGGAGTAAATGCCCTGTAGTCTGTTTTGTAAAAGCAATGAAGCCTTCGTGATCTGCAACCTCACTGCTGTCTCCAGATAGTACACCTTGCTTGGAAGCAGGGTGAGCCCGCTGGCAGGTTTGCTGAGAGTTCCCAGGCCAAGTGAAAATGATAAGAATCCCGTCACAGACACGGTTTCAGTGAGCTGGCCTTGGTCATTATCTTGATGTGGTAAAAAGTAAATAGCATTTGAAGAGCCTTTTCCAGAGGATGAGTATCTCACTTAATAACAAGAGTTATTTGGTGAGCCGAAACCGGTTTAGCTCAGTGGTAGAGCATCGGCCTGCGGACTGAAGGGTCCTGGGTTTGATTCCGGTTAAGGGCATGTCCCTTGGTTGCAGGCGCATCCTCGGTGGGGGGTGTGCAAGAGGCAGCTGGTTGATGTTTCTCCCTCATCGACATTTCTAGCTCTCTATCTCTCTTTCTTCCTCTATGTAAAAAATCAATTAAGTGAGATGAGTATCTCACTTAATAACAAGAGTTATTTGGTGAGTACCACCTTTTGCATTCCAGGCATTGTTGGGCCTTGAGGAGGTAGGGGGCGAGGGGGTGGCAGTGAACTAAAAGAGAAGTCGTGTCCTTTGTGTGGCTTACATTCCAGTTGGAAGGTCATGAAATGCAAACAAAACCATGGGAATGCAGAGTTCAAGGCATAGCCATTCTCACTTGGGCTGCCCCTAAATGGCCCACCCAATGCATGCTCCGTCCGGCAGAGATAGCTCTTGTCACTTCTTTGACGACATCCAAAATCAGAACAAAAAAGAGCTGTGAACTTCCTGCCAAGGCTCAGAAGGCTCCTGTGCATCCCAAATCCTGCACGCTGCTCTCTGGATACTGGGGTCTTTCTAATACGCAGGTTTTCCAAACTCATTGTCATGCTGTTCCTTTTGGCTGCAATGTTCTTTCCTTCATGTCATTGCACAACCAGCTTCCGCTCATCTTTTTGGACTGCACGTCAATGTTACCTTCTCCAAGAAGCCTTACCTGTCCACCCACCTCAAAGTGCTTCCCTCACTGCTTCGTTCTCTATTTTAGCTTTGGTTGGTGTCCTCCCAGCACCCACAGTGTCTGTCATGATGTTGTTTGTTGCTTTACTTGTGCTTTTGTATGTTTCCTAATCAGTTACAAGCTCCAGGCAGAGCCCCATGTCACAGTTGGCCTCACAGTTGGCACCAGTGAACCCCAAGTTTTCCTGAAAGTGGTATGAGCTGTGGCGATGCTGGTAGTTTGCAACGTGCGCCGTGTTGTTTGGGTTACAGAAAATAAGATGCATGAATAATAAATTAAAGTGTGTAATAATATAACTAAATCCCGTTTATGAGATGCTCTTTGTTTTTGCAAATTAAAATGCTCAAGCAGCTCGCTCCTTTTGTCTTTATTAAGCAGTTTGCTGGATTGTCTCAACGTGGAGCATGTACATAAATATTCAAATTGAGTTTTTCACTCTGAGGCAATTTTGACATTTCCATATTGGGTTCCTCGGTGTTTTATCTGAGAAAAATTAGCCGCATGTGACCAAAATATGATCACTTCTATTTGTATTACAGTTCTCCCAGTCAGTTACCTGACAAGGGATGACTTTACCAAGTACTCCCAAATGCAGGTGTTACAAGGGGTTTCATGTCAACCCCTTAGAGAATGGCTTGTGAAATGTTCATGGGGAGATAAGACTGCCATCCCTCAAGTTGTCCCATTGATCTCTCTATGGTTGTGTACCTGCTTTCTATCGTGCTGAGATGTTCTGGGTGGGAAGCACTTTTATTTAGATAAAAAGAAGGTGGTGGCCCTGGCCAGTTTTGCTCAGTGGTTGGAGCATCACCCTGGTGGACTGAACTGTCTCAAGTTTGATTACGGTCAAGGGCACATGCCTCAGTTGCCTGGTACCAGCAGGGGCACATGTGGGAAGCAGCCAAGTGATGTCTCTCTATCACATGGAGATGTTTTTCTCTGTCTTTCCCCCTCCTTTCCATCTCTCTAAAAATCAGCGGTAAAAGTATTCTCAGGTGAGGATTAACAAAAAGAAAAGAAAAAGAAGGGTGTGCCAGGCAGCTGCTTAGCTTGGTTCCCTGGGGTACGTGAGCGGCATGGGGAAGGAAGATGACAGTAGATACATGGGTGCAGGAGCGGAACCAGCTTAGTCCAATCTCAGCTGAATTCCGTGGGGACAGTGCCTTCCCGTGTCACTCTCAGCTCTGTGCCTTTGCTGCTTTGCAGGTGACTCTAAAGGAAGGAGTGCCATGTCCCCGACAAAGGTGGGCTCTGGCGGACAGCAGAATCGGCCCAGAGTCACATGCGTAGTGTGGACCAGTGACAAAGCAGAGGATGCGGTTGTAGAAAGTGTGTGTTTCTGTCCCAGGACATCTGATAGCCACGGAGGAGCCAACACTCCCCTCCGAGGAGAGTCCAGCGTCCCTCCACAGCACCGTCTCCAGGACGTGACTGCCTGGCACGGGGAAGTGTCCCGCGAAGAACTGCTGACGCTTAGAGTCTACCATGATTTCACTCTGTCATTGGCACTGGGGACAAACAGTGTCATTATAGTGCTTCCTCTTCCCCCGGGCTCTTCCTGAAAACACCACCCGGAGTTCTGGAGGAGCTTGGAGGCACCAGTGTGTACGAATCCCAACTCAGAGACACTGCCTGGCGTGTATTAGCCTTGAAGAGACATCTTCGTCCATGGAGAAGACTGGGCCCCTCCAACTTGCTACACATCCGTACTGCCATGCCCCGGAGTACATGCTGCTTTCAGGGATGCTCTCTAACATGCTGGCTCAGATTCTCCCTTGCCGACAGCAATGTCCAGGGCAAGCCCAAGGGCAGCTTTTAACGTCCAGTGATTAACTCGCCGCTAATGAAAGTTTCATCCTGCGATGTTAGATGATAGTATCATGAGTGGTGGTTATTTAATGCATATGTTGTCTCTCTCTGTGTCTCTACCTACACATGCACATATATGTGTATGCATGTCGACACATACACACAGATACATGCGTATAAATACACATGCACAAAGGATACGATTTCTTACACCTGCAACGACTGAATTTTCAGGCTCCGTAGGTTTGTGTTTTCTTGGGCTTTGCCTGAATGAGTTATCCGCAGCCCGAGCTGGAATCTGTTCATTAAGATTTCATGAAGTCAGCGCCTGATGAATTCACAAGCCAGAACGGCAACTTTCGCACTGTGTTTGCCGCGTTCAAAAGCGCAGCCCCCGCTCTTCACACCGGTGGATGGTGCAGATAAATGCTCCAGCGCCAGCTCGGCGCCCGGGCGACAGGCTCCCGCTGCATCTACACGGTCCTTTATCACAGGAAGGATTCGAGAGAAACAAACGGGGTATTTACTGGGGATCAGCCTCAGAGATGACTCCTCTAACAGGGACCACCACCCTGCATCCTATCCGGAAAGATGGCTTTGCTGGGTGTGTGTCTGAGATGTCCGCAGTTGATGTGAAAGGCAAATCCAAGCACAGATTTCTTGGAGGCGGGGTGGGGGTGGGGGTGGGGGAAGAGTTCCGGGGAGGGCAAGGGGGACCATTCCCAGGGAATTTGGGCGGACTTCCCCAGCACTGGTCTCATTCCAGCGGAAAAGTTATTTTCAAGCATTTCCCTACAGAGGGCTTTGAAACTACAGACATCTTACTCGGGGATCATGGAGGAATTGCTTTGTCTTCAGTGTTCAGCTTTTGGGGCTGAGGGAAAGCACATGATTTAAGAGCCGGATGCAGGATGCTGACGCTGCGGCTTCTGTGGAGTAATGGGTTGAGGGGGTGAGAAGTGAGATGGACAAGGCTGGAGGCATGGACACACCCACCTGACTTGGGAGGGCCACCTTCAGCGTTCGGCATGACATTTTCGGTGGTGGGGGTGCCTACCCCAGGACCGAGGGAGGGGGTGGAGGGTCACAGACCTTTATGCTTCTCTTTTCCTTTGTCCCTTTTGTGACATGCTCTCTTGCTAGGGCTTCCGGTAGGTATGTGGGTGTGGCCAGTACAGTCAACGCTGAGGGGACCACTTTATCAAGTCAATGCCAGGGATCTCCGTTTGGAGAAAGTTCACATCTCAACATTACTGCGCCTTCAGATCCACAAACATGATATGCACGTGTCCCCCAAACTGCATACACACTGTAGCAGTTGATAGCTCAATTTTGAAAATGAAATTGTATTTTAGTAAGCGCCACCTTTATAATCATTCAGTGTGTGTGTATACATTTGGGGGGAACACCCTATATTTCTATATTTGTTTAGATATTGTTTTAATGTCTCACAGCCATGCTTTGTAATAATTTATATATATAAAAAAAAGGTCTTTGCCCATATTTTAGGCTTGTGCCTTAAGTAGTTTTGACGCTGTCATGGATTTCGCTTCAATTTCCAACTCTGTGTTCTTAGTATATGGAAATATGATTGAAATTTTATGACCTTAGTAAATTCACTTATTAGTTCTTCGTCCTTCTTTGTGGTTCCTTTTATTTTTTATTTTTTTCCCTTGAACATGTTGCAGTCTGTGGGCTGAGTGGTACTGGGACAGGCCCCAGGTGCCCCTGGCAGCTCTCCGCCGCCTTCTCTCCGGGAAGTCACCCGCTGTCTGGTACTCGGTCCCTCAGTTCCTGCTCCTTGGCCTCCCACGGCTCCGTCCTTGCCTCCTCCTCAGCACCAGGCTGTGCCGGGTTGCTCTCCTCAGTGCTGTCCTGGGTCTGCCTCCAGTCCTCCGGGTGAGGCAGTTACAGGCTCACCGGGTTTCCTTCTCTCTGGGATCATGCTCAGTGATGATGGCTGTCCTGAGTCTAAGCACCATAGTGTCACATATTCTGTCCATTAGTATAGTTGTTTATGACAGAAGGGCAGTTTAAGTAGCACCTGATCCTTATAGCCAGTGGTCTCCCCAGAGAATCTGTCTCCCTCCCCTGCTGGGCATGCAAATTGCCCTCTCTTTGTGCTCTGAGAGTTCCATATTTACCATCTACCACTGTCCATTGCATTTTATCTTACAGACCACAGACCCATCTCTCCTTCTGGTCTCTTAATACCAAGAAAACACTTGCTGTCTTCCTCATGTGTGTGTTTTAGCATCATATATTCATGAAAATGGTTCTCAAAAATATTGATTCAGGCTTTCTAGTCCTTCCTTGGGTCCTTGGCACATGTCAGGTAGAGAAGATCCCACGCATGTCAGGGTGCAGGAATGGGCGCATCAGCCGCCTCCCCACTGGAGTCCACACCAGGCAGCATGGCACCAGATTATGCTTTTCGCCTGAGTGAGCCTCACATGGCTTTCACTCCTTCCTGCCAGGGTGTCAGCTCTCTGCTGCCAATAGAGACAAGTTCACGCTTATGCTGGGACTTACTAGCCGTCCATACATTAGTACTAACCTTGATTAGAAATACCATTTGTGTTCATTTAGTAAACATTTTATATAGCGCTTATGTGCTAGCATCATTCTAAGAACTTGAAAATATTTACTTTGTCCTCATTATGATCAGAACGTGTTTTATCTCTGTTTACAGATGAGGACACCGAGGCATTGGAAGGTTCAATAACTTATGCAGAGTCATACGGCTGGCCAGGGGCATGTGGGGTAAACCTCCAGGGACTCTGGCTCAGTGTCCACCTCCTTTGGTGTTAAACTCTACTTCCCCCTCCATGGCCCAAACCAACCAAAATGGTCCTTTTAGGAAGAAGCTAAGGAAGCACTTCACAACGCTCTTCTGACACGCAGCAGTGAGGAACAGAGTGAAACAGACGAGGCTCAGAATCAAAAGTCCCCGGGGTCTCTTAGAACACACGGGAACGATACCAACCTTCCTCTTGGTTTATTCATGTAACCAATGCCCATTAGGCCCTCCCTCTGTCCTGGGCGCTGTGGAAGGGGAAGCAAACGTTCAGCCAGGGGAAGCGCAGGATGGTTCAGACAGCCAGGCGTCCCCTCAGACACACGGTCCTTCAGGTTTGTGAGAGCCCAGCACCCGCCAGCTAGGATAACATGCCTTCTGTGCCCTGGTCAGGATTCCTCGGGGCTGCAGCTGGGAGGGACTGGGAGAAGCAGGAGGTGGCCTCTGCCGTCGTTTCGAATACCACTGGCTGTCCTTGGTGCCCCCTGTGTAAGGTGCCATCCCTCCTATAGCTGTTTGTTCCCCACAGACCAGCGCAGAGAAGCAGCCAGAGACCAAGCAGGGAAAGTGAAAGACCTTAGGCAGCATTTTGTCAGACAGAAAAGGCAGGTAATAGGGTCCTGACACCCAGCAGGGGGCGGACGTTCTCTCCCTCTCTCTGCTGGTTAGTTGTCGCCTTGTCTGTTTGCTCTGCTTGGCTGGCTGGCCGAGGGGAATGGAGGGCAGTGATTCTGAAGGAATTCCCCGCCTCGGTGTAGGGTGACTTTTTGGAGTTTATTGTGGGAGACTGGAACTCTGGACAAAAAGGTGGGGAATTTCTTTCCACTGGCATTTTGAGAATGGACTAGTCAGCTTGACCTCTTCCCACCAGCCACCCCGGGTGCCCCGCAGACCTCCGCAGAAATGCTGAGTGCAAATCCAGACCACATGCTTAATTACTAACACGGCAGTGAAGCAGCTGATTGGGTGTGTGCATTGCCTGGTTTGTCCTTGCCCAAGGTCATGCAGCCTGTGCTCGGTGGGGAGAAATGGAGAACAGCTTCGTTTGGACACTTTGGAAAACATCTCATTTCACAGGGATTCTGCCGATCACTTCAAAGCCTGTAGATATATGTTTCTCAGCAGCCCCGAGCAAAACACAGTTAGAACATACGTGTCTAACGGGTTGCTATGCCTCTTCTTGTTTACCTGAGTGCACGTGCCTCCTGGGTGGCTCTGGCAGCCTTTCCTCCGTCTGCCCCCGGAGTGGGCCGTGAAGCATCGTCCACTGACTGGATTCGGAATAAAACTCCTGCTTCCGGGATTCTGGAAAATGGGTTGGGTTTGGGAGAAGCCATTTCTTTTCCACCTTTTTAAACAAGTGAAGTTAGGAGTGAATGCATGTTCACATGTGTGTATAGACAGGGTTTGGGGGATATAAGGAAACAAAATTCAGTTTGTTGTTATTTTTTTTTAGGGTAAAATGTACGTGTGGTAGGAACCAACCAAACCAAAAACAGGAACAAAGGTGAAGTGGAACTTAGATCTCCATCCAGAAATCTATTCCTAAAATCAGTTCTCCACATTTGGGCAAATCAAATAAATTATGAGTTTTATTTAATTGGTAATGTTTACAGATACAAGCTTATAAAGAATATGTGACATTTACCTTTTTTAAAATATAAGCATGTTTTCCATTGCTTAAAAATAGATGTGGACAGATAGGATGGGTTTATATTTATTTTTTATTTTTTAAAAAAATATATATTTTATTGAGTTTTTACAGAGAGGAAGAGAGAGGGATAGAAAGCTAGAAACATCGATGAGAGAGGAACATCTATCAGCTGCCTCTTGCACACCCCCTACTGGAGATGTGCCCGCAACCAAGGTACATGCCCTTGACCGGAATCAAACCTGGGACCGTTGAGTCCGCAGGCCGCCGCTCTATCCAGTGAGCCAAACCGGTGTCGGCAGGATGGGTTTTTAGAAAGACCAAGAAGTTGTCCGATGAAGAAGCAGGAGAAAGCCTACTAGCTTGTTTCATCATTTTATGCTGGAGGGGAGGAGAGGTTTGTAATCATTGTTTTGTGGCTCCCCCAGAATAGGCATCGGGCAGGGAATCTTATATTCACAGGACCAACCACGTAATGGGTGGGCTCAGCCTAAAACAAAAAATGCAGCTCTCCTAGTTCAAAAACGAAGACTTTAAAGGCAAGACAGCAGGGCGTGTCACCAAGCCAGGGGGCCGCTGGCAGAGGCCTTGTGGGAAGGTACGGGTCGCACGCCTATGCCACCCTGGGTAGACATTTTCAAATGTATCCGTAAATCAGGTTATGGACGGACATATCACTGCCCTCATTTTTCGAATGGAAAGCCGAGGTTTAGGAGTCTCAGTCCTCAAGGTCCCTCCCAGGGCATTTCCCTGAGGGGTACCGTGGGGTGAAAGTAGCCTCCATTCCAGAACAATATGCAGGAAAATATGTGACCCTGATGTTGGTCACCAGGACATGCGACTGTTCCATGGTAGAGCTGCTCCGAGCTCCAGCTGCCAGAGGCCTGCACACATTCCTAGCAGGCTATTAAATTTAGCAGATCCTGCCTTAATTAGATTAGCTTCTGCACAGCACGGAGGCAGGGCGTCTCTGATGGAGGGTTGGGAAGGATTTCTGGTGGGAATTCTTCATGGAAGACGAAGTCTTTTATCCACAGAGACTGGCAAATAGGAGGGCGAAAGCCCGCCTCGCGATAGCACGACTTGGTGTGTCAAAGCGGATGCATGGATTCTTTATGTCATTGATGTTTCCTTTTTATTTGGCTTAAGAACAGGGATGGCTGGGGATAAGGATGGGGGAGGGGTGTTCAAAAGGACCAGCTCAGAGACTAGCGAGAGGGAGGTGAAAAACTGCAAGCAAATTCTTGTCGTCAAATCCTCCAATAAATCCAGCACCAAAGGAGTTCTCGGCGCTCGGTAGCCTGTCAGGGCAAGACTGATTTTATTTCCCAGACAGCAAACAAAACGGCACAGTTTGTCTTGAGCCGCTCTTGCGTGGTGAAACTCGGCATCCATCCTCTCTCCCCGGGTAAGGTCACGCAGAAAAGCTTACAAGACACAAAACCAGCAGCCCAAAACCCCTCTCAGGACCTCTCTGTTCTGGCCTGGGCAGAGGCCCTGACCTGTGGTGGTCTGGACACACCCCTTGTGTATTTTTGTTGTTCTTGTTGTCAATCCGCATGCAAGAGTATTTTTTTCCTTTGCTTTTTAAAAAGAGTGGGAGAGAGGGCGGGAGGCCAGGGCCGGGGGGGGGGGGGGGGGGGAGAGGAGGAGGAGAAACATTGATGTGAGAGAGACACATCAATTGGTTGCCTCCCACATGCACCCTGTCCATGGCTGGGGATGAACCTGCAACCCAGGTGCATGAACTTTACCTGGAACCAAACGTGTGACTCTTCGGTGTGTGGGATGACACTCTGACCACTGAGCGACACTGGCCAGGGCATTTTTCTCCTTTTTCTTTCTTTTCTTTTTCTTTTTCTTTTGCATTCCTTATGTATTGCCTGGGTACATAAATGTTAGTGTTTTGGAGAGCTGTGGGGCTCCTCTCGGAGCCTGGTGTGCAGGTCACCATGGGAGGAAGGCGGGTGTGAGTCATCTTTTTCGTTGTATGACTCACCAGCTGAAAGGTCATGTTCAAGCAGAGACCTCCCTCTCTGGGCGGTAAGGTCTGTGGAGACACACAAGAGGACAGGGAAAAGATGGTGAGCATGTGTTTCCACCTCACAACATCCCAGCGCTTGGGCAGGAGGGGCATTTGGGTTTCAAACCCCAGAGTGCGTGAGAGCAGGACAGGGGGCCGGTTGCTTGTAGGAAGAATGGCCCATTGCATGCTCCGGCACTGGTCTGATTCACATCAGACAGAGGCTGGGTTACTAGGCAACTGATTAAATAAATGTGCTGGTCCTACAAGCAAGCTCCTGATTAATTAACTTACCCATTTTCGTTTTGACTCTTTGCTTCCCTTCTTTGCTTCCACAAGCTTTGAGGTTCTGAAATATGAGAGGCCCTGGGAGCGGGGAGGCTGGCGACCCACTTTGCCTTCGGTGGGAAACACCCGCTTCATGCTCGTTCTTTCCACACACGGACTGGAAGGACCGGCCTGCAAGTAATTACCTTCTGAGCCAATAAGAAAACACTGGAGCCGAAACCGGTGTGGCTCAGTGGGGGATAGAGCACCGGTCTGCGGACTGGAGGGTCCCAGGTTTGATTCCGGTCAAGGGCATGTACATTGGCTGCAGGCACGTCCCCGGTGGGGATGTGCAGGAGGCAGCTGGCCGATGTCTCTCTCTCTCTCATCGATGTTCTAGCTCTCTATCCCTCTCCCTTCCTCTCTGTAAAAAATCAATAAAATATATATATATTTTTAAAAAAAACATACTGGAAAAGGCCTAGAAGGGTGTCAGCATGCACTGATGCAAAGCCCGTCTTCTTTCCTGACCATGGGAGTCACTGGGTAGAGCAAGATGAACTTGGACTTGGGGAAATCGCTGCCATAGACGGGCCATCCCCATGCAGTGTGGCCTTGCTGAGGGAGAAACCGCTGGCGCTGTGTGTGCAGCCCCCTCCATGCTATGGGGGAGGGGGAGAGCCTTCAACCAGCCCAGCTGGTCAGCAAAGCACTGTTGCCGGTCAGGAGGCCTGCGTCTTGCCTTGAAAGACAAGAGGGTCTGGAGAACCACCCATGTGAGGTGGGCATTCCGGGGAGAGGGTCCTGGATGCACAAAGCCCCGGTTATATGGGTCACATTAGGAGCGGTTTGCTTGTGATCTGTGGACAAGGAATGGGCTGGAGAAACAGGCGGGCTTGGCTGCACAGGCCCGTTGCTGTCTCTGCGGAGTTCAGACTCCATCGCAGGGGCAGCAGAAGCCACTGAGGGGTGCTGTGAGGCAAGCGGCGTAGGCAGACTTTCCCCGTGGATAGCTTACTCTCCGTCATATGGAATCAGGATGTGAGAGGGCACTAGAGTGGAGAGAGCACTGGAGAGGCTCTTGTGGCTGTTCAGAGGAGAGAGGAGGACTTGAAGGAGGGCTGGGCCAGAGAGGCAAGTGTAGGAGTTAGTTGGCACTTGGGACGGGGTGGGAGGAGAGGAGGCTGAGGTGACAGCCAGGCTCCTGGTTTGAGAGACTGAGTGGGCGGAGGAAGCATTAACAGAAAGCAGGGGTGCAGATGGAGGTGGGGATACATGGATCTGTCTTGCCATTGCTGAATTTGAGGTCCCCATGTCCAGCAGGCGGCTGGTAAACAAAGCAATTACTTGACAGTCCCTGAAAGATGGGGATTAGGGGAGGGTCCTCATAGAAGCTACACTCCCAACAAGACTCTACAGGATTTCGTTCCCAGGGTAATATTTAACGCAGGAGAGGGAATGTGTAGGTAAAAGAGGAAGGCCTGGGGGTGGGGTGGGGGGGAGCAGTAACTCACACCCAGAGCCTTTTCCACTTTGGATATATGTTAGTTATTCATCAGAACTGCCTGGTGCCGTCGGACCTCTCCTCAGTATGGAAGGCAGTGGCCGTCATGCCATGTGGAACCGGCTGGAATTTCCCGAGGCAAACAGAGGAGCCCTTGGCCTGCGGATCGTCCTGGAAGGTCTGAGGTGCCCTGGGCGCTTGAGCCGCAGCAGCCACCAGCCTCTGATGGCAGGGAGGGCCTGGCGCCGGAGACTGAGTGAGAAGTGACATGACAGGACTGAATAGAAGAGCTGTTCTCCAGGTCCCGGGAACAGACATCCTGTTTCCTTCTGCAACAATCAGATTTAGAGTCCTGCTTTCCCGTCTGCCTTTCACTGGCTGTTTCCCTGTCCAGCCTCCGTCTCCAGCATTTTTTCAGTGAAACATGACCGATCACTCTGGGCCCAAAGGTGTGGATTCAGCGAAGCTGGGAAAATGCACAGGACACAGACCAGTGGGTTAGCAGGAAGAGGCACTAGAAACTAGCAGTTACCTAGCCGGCTTGGGTCAGT
The DNA here is from genome assembly GCF_964339955.1 of Pipistrellus hanaki. Classification (NCBI taxonomy): domain Eukaryota; kingdom Metazoa; phylum Chordata; class Mammalia; order Chiroptera; family Vespertilionidae; genus Pipistrellus; species Pipistrellus hanaki. The sequence continues at coordinate 83,857,798 of NC_140509.1, read as the reverse complement.
GGATAGAGCATCAGCCTGCAAACTGAAGGGTTTCAGGTTTGATTCCGGTCAAGGGTACATGACTGGGTTGTGGGCTTGATCCCCAGTAGGGAGTATGCAGGAGGCAGAGGCAGTGGATCAATGATTCTCTCTCATAATTGATATTTATAGCTCTCTCTCCCTCTCCTTTCCTCTCTGAAATCAGTAGGGGATGGATTGGTTTTCCCTTTCCCTGGACATAAAAGGGAAGCCAAATATCACTGGAAAATGTAGAAGTTATTGTTACTTGGTTTCAAACTTTATATTCAGTGTCATAGTTTGTTTATGTTAATTGAATTTGATTTTGTCCTTCATAGCATTGAGTTTATGAGATTTATCTACACTGATATATGTTGTTCTAGTTCATTGATTTTAGTGATTGTATAGTATTCCAGTAAATAAGTCCATCACAGTTTATTTATCTCATTGATGAATAATTGGACTATTATGAATAAAGCTTTTATAAACACTTACTTGAAGACACACAACTATAAATTGCCCTATAAATTCTCCTCCTATTTCCAAGAACTTGCGGTTCTGAAGCCTTGACCTTTCAGATACCATAGGTATTTTTGAGATGGATAAGTTGGGCACCACCACATCACGGGATTCTCATTTTCTCTAAAAATAAATATCTAAGCCACATTGTAAGGAATAAATATTATAGAAACACGAGTTCTTGAGAATAAAAGTATTACTTTGATCATTACTATTTTTAACGAATCCTGCCATGTTTCTACTTACTTGATTATGCACGTGTATCTGTGGTTGGTGCCAAACTTTTCCCAAGTTATTTCTTCCTATTTCCCATTGATTTTAGTCTTTTCAACAAAAGCATAATACAATCTTTCTTATTTTGCATGCTCCCTCTTTTCTACTACTTCCACAACTCTCCCTTCTCACCTGTGTGCGGCTGAGGGCTGGATATCGGGGCCCCTGATTGGGAGAGAGGTGATGAAGGTCCAGAGAGTGGAGAACAGGATGGAAGAGAAAACAAAGGCTGAGGAAAACGAGCAGAGAGGAGGTGGGAAACTTTCCTGCCTTTGGAGGGCAGTAGGCACTGGGGAAATATTGTTCAAGGAATATGCACAAGTAAAAAGAAGCAGAAAAACAACGCCAACGTGTCATTTCCTTTCACATTTCCTTAAAAAAAGCTCCACGAAAAACTTGCATAAGCACAGGTACATTTATAAACCGTAATTTAGTGATGAGTCATGATCACTAAGTTAAAACGTTTATATCTTCTTGTCTCCCAGTTCCCCTCCCCACTTCATCATGTGGCTGGCATGGTCTGGCCACAGTCAGCCATATAGAACTTAACAGACCTTTTCATAGACCTGGACAGCTAACCAAAGACAAAGGTGTAGCTTGGTTTCCATACACGCACAGGCGAAAGTCTTAACATTTGTCTGGGTGGATTGAAGAGGCAGCAGAAAACTGATGTTTTTGTTCTGGTATCAATTTGGGGATAAGGTAATTTGGTCATCTTATTCCTCAGACTATTGAGAAGTTCACACAACCCTAGAATAGCCAGATGGGACAGTACGAATGAATGAAAGGTATAAGAATTTCAAGTCATCTGTAGCCAGATTTGCAGGCTAGTATTGTGGTGATGAGCTGGTTGGACATTCAGCATAATCTGTAGGTTTGAGGACATTGAACTACAAGTTTAGCTTACAAGTGCTATGTATAACATGCTCATGAAAATTCAAATCAAAGAAAAACTTGGTCTGTGATTCACTATTACAGTAAACGGCCATGTTCATTTCTTCATGTTCTATGTTCTCTGATGAGTGATACATTTTTATGTGGCTATAACTGTAATGTAGACACAGTTCCATATACTGTGTTACATGTAACATACTATCACAGCCATTTTCTGTGTCATTACTATAGCTTGAGGCTTTGAAGCCTGGAGAGGATGTCTCACCCAGCTTAGTCACTTCTCTGGAGCAGGGTCACATAGATCTGGGGGAGGTCTGCTCCGGGCCAGGCTGGACTTTCCTCCCCTTCGTGGCTGAGTACTTACTGGGGAGTCATTTTATGAAGAGACTGAGGGTTGGGGTAAGAGGTCCTTGAGATCATGTGCAGAGATCAACTTTTTCATTTTATTTCCAAAAGAAGCCCAAAATAGGGATTATGGCCCAGAGGTCTGGTGAGGAAGTGAAGAAAATGAACTCAGAACTTGGAGTGATTCTGCAAATCATTAGATCTGGGTCTCAAGTCAAGCACCTTCAACACACAGCCAAGAGGACTGCTCGGTGGCCAGGCTCAGAGCACAGATTAGATTCAGGCTCTCCGTGGCCAACATGGAAGCCAGGAGGGCCTGTGGCTGCTGAGGACTCTCAGAAGTGATGAAAGCTTGGGAACCACTCTCATTTTTGCTTATTTATTCTATTTTCAGTTTGCAATGCATCTGCCATTTGATTTATTTATTCTGGATTCTTACCTTGCCTACTTCCATAAAAGATTTGATATGTCTTGCCCAACACACCATGGATTCAATAAATCTAGAGTGAATATTAGTATTTGTACCCCTTTTATTTGGACCCGTATGGTGTGGACTGCAGAGAAAGGAGAGGAAGAGCTGGAGAAAGACAGACAAAGCTTAAGGAGGGTTGTAAAATTACCCAGAAATACACAGGTGAGGTTGGCCATTATTTCTTACACAGGACACACCAGGAATAACAAATACACTGCCTCCTATTCCTCTGAGGAAATGAAGCATGAAATAAATGTTATTAGAGGCCCAGGGGGATGCTTTTCCTTATTTGTTAATGTACCTCATGCTGAATATATGCCAAGGGCTGTCAGCACTGGGCCCAGGATCATAAGAAGCCCTTCCTGCCGGATCTGCTGGTGAGTGGACGGCCACTCACTCCCATCCTCCGGGGCCTGCACCACGGTGGTGGAAGTCTGCATTCTCTTCTCCTTCCTCTCCTTCCTGGACAAGAGCATGTCCAATGTACTCCCGGAGCATTGTTCTTGCCCTGAGTGAGGACACATCATTCTCTTGCTCTCTCAGGCGAGATGATTTTATAGGAGAAAAGGATGGTAGCCAGGCCATCGGTGTGCGGAGGAATGAATGCGAGGACTTCTGATCTTTCCTCTGACCCCGTGGAAGCTTTCCTGTGACATGTGTCTGTCAGTGATGGGAAATAATCCCACCAAACACATTGAAAAGGTTTCATGGTGTCTCATTCTTGTTAGTCTAGCAGAGAGACAGAGAAAAGGAGAAAGGGAGAGGGAAGCGAGAGAAAGGTGGAAACCTGGAGTTTGTTCATACCCGAGTGCTTGTAGCCCACTGTTCTCCCTCTGTCTGCTAACACTTTGTGTGTAATACTAATTGTGCTTGCACTCCTCCCTTCTTTTCATTCCTCAAGATCTGTGCCCAAATAAGGCTTTATCTCAGCCCTCATTTTCCACTCCACTTCAGATGCTCAATCCTGTGGGTTGGGAAGGCAGTTTGTTGAGTCTAGGGTAGGCAGGACTTGTGTGTAGGGGAGTCAATCAGAACCTCATGTGTGTGTGTGTGTGTGTGTGTGTGTGTGTGTGTCAGAGAGAGAGAGAGAGAGAGAGAGAGAGAGAGAGAGAGAGAGAGAAAGAGAGAGATCCAATAAGCACCTGGAGCTTGCTTCTCCAACAATGGTACTTGCAATTCCATCATATAGACTTGTTTATCCTAGTAAACTTAAGGCTCAATGGTCACAATATTGACTTGGGCATTCACTCATTTATCCACCCATTAATTCAACAAATATTTAGTAATCACAACTCTTAAGTGTGCAATTTTCTTGATTATTAGTTCTTCTCTTAGATTTGCTCTGTTTCTGCTCAGGTCTTAGTACAGTGCTACCTTCATAGTGAACAAGTCATTAGATGATGGTTGATAGTTTTTGAACCATCCAGTCTTCCTTTGCAGCCCAGAGAATACATGGCCATTATACTACCATGTCCTGAGGCAGGCTTCTGATCCCCTACAACAGGGCAAACTTTCAAATATATTTTATTGATTTTGTACAGATAGGAAGGGAGAGAGATAGAGAGTTAGAAACATCGATGAGAGAGAGTCATTGATCAGCTGCCTCTTGCACACCCCCCACTGGGGATATGCCCGCAACCAAGGTACATGCCCTTGACCGGAATCGAACCTGGGACCCTTCAGTCCCCAAGCCTATGCTCTATCCATTGAGCCAAACCGGTTTCGGCAACAGGGCAAACTTTAATTGTTTAGATATAAACACTTATTTGGGGGGCAGACTAACTTGGATTTCAATCCTGGATCTGCCACAATTTTGTGTTCAATTTTGTGTTCTTTAAGTTTTTATTTTAAGATTTATTCAAATATTTGTAGAAAATAAATTATTTTACTTAAAAATTATTTTCCCAAATGAAAAGTTGCTTTCTGAAAAAAAAAAATTAAAAAAAAAACAAATAAATTTTTAAATCAAGCATGTGAAATATTTGGAAAAGTAATGTTTCTGGTGGGTGCTTTCAGTGTTATTTTGATATTTTCTTCAGGTCTGTGTGTATTGTCTTTGGGTCAAACCATTAGGAAAATTCATAGCTGTACATCTTTTCACAAGAAGCCAATTGTTTGTAACTACAATAATCTTTATCTCAATTTTAAAGAAATTCACTGGCCTAAGTATTTTTAGTGTACATCCTTCAAATTTATTATTTGTGTACTCTTCAATTTATTTTTTGTGTTACCCTTACACATTAGATGTTGCCAAATCTAGCCTGCCACCTAATCTACATAATAAAAACCCAGTGATCGTAATACCGTCATGACCAAAGACCAGTCACCAGAAGGTGACTTGCCTCTGGGTCCTGTGGCGCACGGGATCTGGGTCTCATGCGATTTCACATGCTGGGCCCTAGTATTGTAAATAAAGTATTATTGGAAAATGGCCCTGCCCATTCATTTATGAATGGTTTATATCTACTTACAATAGGGAAGTTGAGTAGTTGAGGCAGAGACCATTTTGACCTGCAAAGCCAAAAACACTGTCGGGCCCTTTACCAAACAGCTTGCCAAGTCCTGGAATTTAACATAATCTTCTATCGATAAAAATGTAGGTTATTTTCAATATGGAACCTGTTTAAACAATGCTTATTTGAACATTGAAAGCTGCTCACTATCTACAAGTGTAAGGGTTTTTCTACATTATTGTTGAGGAATGTATTCAAAGGGGTTGAAGAGTAGAAACATTTTAAACTTTACTTGATTTTGCTGAGTTGTATTCCACTTTTCTGTCAGCTTTTTTTTTTTTTTTTTTTTTTTTTAAGTGTTATGGGTATTATATTCTTTATTTGACTTTAAGTAATAATGTAAGGAGACATAAATTTTTGGGTCATGCTTTCTTTCCTGTGAACTTATATGCCTTGCTCTGAGTGCTTCAGTAGAGAAGTCTAAAACTTTTATTTTTGTTTTTATTTTTGTTATTAATCCCTCATGGGTGCCTGATTATTTTATTTATTTATTTAGTTAGTTAGTTAGTTTGGACACATTGAAGAAAGATTCTTCTTGTCTTTTATTTAAAGCTGAGGAACTCAATGATTTCTATCTGTATCAATTGCTACTGGAACATGGTTCTTTTTTTCAATATGAGTAATAAAATAAAGCATGGGATAATAATATTTTCTTCCATTTTTTTTTATTGCTTTATCCAGAAACCTAAAGGTACCAGCCATTCTGGGTCATGGTATTAAGGTGAATAACGTTACCCCCAAATGCATGTCTTTCCTGGAACCTCAGCATGTGACCTTATTTGGAAATAGGGTCATTGCCATGTAATTAGTCAAGATAAGGTCATGGTAGAATAAGGTGGGTCTTTATCGCAACAGGACTGGTGTCCTTATAGGAAGAGATGCAGAGATGAACACACAAACTGGAGAACACCACGTGAATATAGAGGTGGAGACTAGAATGAAGTATCTACAAGCCAAGGAACTCCAAGGGTGGTTTGTCAACAACAACCTGAAGACAGGACAGAGGCCTGGGGTAGACCTTTTACTAGCACCTTCAAGAGGAACCATTCCGCTGACACCTTTATCTTGGACTTAGAGCCTCCAGAACTGTGACACAATAGATTTCTGCCACTTAAGCCACCCACCTGCATCCTTTGTCAGGGCAGCCAGAACAGACTAATGCAGTCATGTTACTCTGATGTCAGAGACTGGGATTTCCCAGGCCAGGCAGTGATTTCAAGGCCACACGAGGGCAGGCCTCCTCCACAGCCAGGCCCATCCCTAAGTGTGTGGCCAACTTGTCAGGCTCCCACCCTTGGCTGGCCCTGGACAGCGGCTTTTGCAGATTCATTTGGAAAAACCTTTTAGATCTACAAGAGTGGGCAACCTCTCTTGATGTCCTCCCAATCCCCTCCTAGCCTCTCCAGCCAGTGCAATTTTCCCTGCACTCGGTGAATGTTTTTAAAATATATATTTTAGCTTAGGTTCTGTTTGATTCTATTTTCATGGAAAGTGGTATTTCCTTTGGTCTCACTGAACATCCTTGTTTTTGACTTATACTAGGAAAAAGAAAGAGGCAGCATTATCTCTGCTGTGTCATCTTATAATTACCTCCCCACAACAGATTTTTTTTTAGTGAAAAGTTGCTCTTTGAGAGTCTTTCAAGAAGATCAAGAAGTTAGGCCTCTTCGGATAACTCTTTCCTTTGTGGAACCTTATTCTATTGGTAATACTCAAATTAGATTTACAGTATTCCAAGAATGCACATCACCTGACTGGCTGGGAATGGAGAGACAGGTCACAAATGTCCCTCCGGCAGGGGGCATCACCCTGGAATCCTGTTCCTGTGGTTGGATCATCTAAAGTCCACAAAATCTACCAGTGACTAGAGATACCTACCAAGATATTGCAAAGGCTCCACCCACAGGTCTATTATATATCTGTAGTCTGTTTTCTCTCTCTTTTAAAAGTATGTTGTTGTTTTTTTCTCTTCTAAAGCTTTATTTGAGAGAAAGAGAGAGAGAGAAGAAGGGAGAGGGATAGAGAGATAGAAACATCAATAAGAGAGAAACATCCATCAACTGCCTCCAACAAATCTACTACTGGGGATCAATCCTGCAACCTGGGCAGGTGCCCTGAACAGGAATTGAACCAGTGACCTCTTGGTTCATGGGTTGATGCTCAAACACTGAGCCACACCAGCCAGGTTATTTTTTTCTCTTTTCTATAAATAAAAACAGCCCAGTACCCTTAATTGGAAAGTCAGGGGGTCAAAAACTCAATTTTAAAGGAATTGAGCAATATTTTGGCCAGTTGGAACACTGAGTACTTGAACTTGGTCCCTTCTGACAGATCCTGTGAGTCACTAGAAGTGTGTAAGCTGAGGAAGGATGAGGTGAGAACACAGGGCAAAGTTTGCATTGGTTAGCTTTTAAACCTTTCCCCTTCTGTTGGTGACTAGTTATTAATAATTAGGACTCTCTTACTGATTGCTAATTGAGGAGCTTTGAATTAACTGACCTATTTTGAGGGCAGCAGTTAGCGTGGTCATATTTCAGAATAGCTATACTTATGATGACTCATGAACGGTCTGAGGCACAGCTAAGGTATAGCAATTGTTTCCAATTACTCACTCCAGTTCTTGGAGTGAAAGTGTACCATGTTGAACTTATTATGTGTTAACATCTCACCCAGAACAGCATGTTCAGGCTCTATTTCTGTTATTACTTGGGTCATCCCTTGCAGGCTAATTCTGAATTCTGCTGTGTCTTTTTTAAACTGACCTGGCTAAAGCGGAACTTGGTCCCCAGAATCAAGGGGGCCTGAGCTATCGCTGCCCGTAATGACATCCCTCTACCATCTTCTAGTCGCTTGAAGGGATTTGGGAAGATTATTGGAAATGATGTCCAAGGTAGCATCGCTTTTCCTTATCTAAGCTGAATTTCTTCCCTCGGCTATCTTGGAAACTTATTTCTGCCTTCCTCACAATTCCTCCTAGCCTTGACCGACTGCGTAATTATTTTGTATCAGCACATTTGGCGCTTGCATGTTGTTAATAATGATATTGGGGGGGAAATTAGCACTAGAGGATTAACTATAAGCAGAGTCTTAATGCAGTAGCTATTAACTTTGTCTGAGGCTGAGATGACCAGTGATTTCTCTCCTTTACTTTCTGTCTCTTCACCTGTTGGAAAATCCATAATGGGATTTCACATTTTGCCTTACATATTCACCATATCCCTGTCCCCCAACCCCAAAGTCACTAAAATCCTTTGGAGCCCAAATTCCTTTTTGTAAATTCATTTTTAAAATTTATTTCCCTTATTTTATTTTATTTTAAAATATATTTTATTGATTTGTTACAGAGGAAGAGAGAGGGATAGAGAGTTAGAAACATAGATGAGAGAGAAACATCCATCAGCTGCCTCTTGCACATCCCCTACTGGGGATGTGTCTGCAACCAAGGTACATGTCCTTGACCGGGAATCGAACCTGGGACCTTTGAGTCCGCAGGCTGACGCTCTATCCACTGAGCCAAACTGGTTTTGGCTTCCCTTATTTTAAAAGTCCTTTTAGAAAAAACTCTCTAAGTTAAACAGTCTCAAATGCCCTTATCCAGAATAAGTATGTCTTTAGTACAGAAAACTTATTCTTGCAGGCTCATTATAGTATCATAGTTATTATCTCCACATTCCTAGTCCATTCCCAACTGCTGAAGAAGTCAAGGCAGAGTGAAGGCCTATCTTGTAAGGGGCTTCCAAGGGGGTAGTTTATGTAATCCTAAATGTTCAGCTAAGGAAGAGTAGATTAATACACATCACATTTTCATACTTAAAGATAAACTCAGCCTGGGGCATTTAGAAAGTTGAATTTACTATACCTTAAAAAAAGAATTTCTGGGGAAATCATGTCTATATAATTTTAAATTATGCAGCAGCAGGTCTACATTTTTTAAAGAGATCCCAAATATGGGTCCCTGGGTTTAGAAAAAGAAGTGTTTAGGCTGGAAACAATTTGGAATGGTTTTATAAGTAATATCTCTTTCTAGGCACTGAAGTGAATTTGAATAGGAGTGAGAGATACACGTGTGTGGCCTGCTGATCCTAGTGAAATAGCGGGGATGGGAACTTTGGTTTAGATGAAATAAGAAACCCCTTAGACTTTCTGTCAAGGCTTTCCCTTGAATCCTGCGTTGCCCTGGTTTCTGAAAGAATTGGACAATAGGTGCTTTCCATAGCTCTCATTGAAGGGCACGCCAAGAAAACCCACCCATTCCAGCTCTCATTGTCTGTAGCCCCCGGAGCCCTGCACTGTTCCTGGTGAAACCAGTTCTTTCACTTGTCAGTTTGTGAGATGGCCCTGAATTCTTAGCCTGGTTTGAGAACAGAGCATTAAAGAGCTGACATGTCCCCTCTTCTCAGAGTCTGCAGTTTAGGAGTGGACTTGACTGTCAATATTCCAGGCTCTAATAGATGCGACAAGAACTACCAATGCTGGGCTCTCATTCATTCGTTCATCCATTTCCATCCTTTCTGATCTACTAAAACCTCTTTATATAAAATTGCTCTGTATTTGCTCATGACTTTCTCTACAGCAAGAATATGGAAAAAAAAACACACACATTAATTTTACTTTATAATACTAAGAAAATAAAGCAGGTTTAGGAATATTAAGGTATTTATCTTACAAATTGCTGCCGAAATACAGTTAAGAGTAATAGGACATACCAACCTTTTGTGATTAGTGTTGACAGCATACAGGGGGGAAAAATGACTGAGAGAACAAAATTGCACATATTTATACAGTCATCCAAAGGGCCTGTCAAACATTACTTTCTAAGTTGAGTTCTGGGAATCTACCACATGGATTTTCTTGGTTTTCCTTCAAAAGCTGTTTGTTGTACGTATGGGGCTATTCCATGAAAATTCTAGAACTGGAATGATTCAAAATTGGGGGACATAAACAGTCAGTCTTCCTTAGTCTTCAATGTTCCCTCTCCCCCACCCCACTCCAAATTCAATGTTGAAACCTAAATTCCTGTTGTGATGGTATTTGGATAAGGAGTCTTTGAGAGGTCATCAGGTCTTGAAGGTGAAGCCCTGATGAAGGAGATTAGTGTGCTTATAAGGGGACCAAGAGCCCTGAATTCCTTTTCTCTGCCATGTGGAAATACTTGAAGGCAGCTGTCTGCAAACCAGGAAGGATGCTCTCACCAGACACAGGATCATCCAGAGCTCTGAGAGTGGTCTTCCTGGCTCCAGAACAGTGAGAACTAAATATTTGTTATTTAAACCACCCAATCTGTGGTAGTTTTGTTGTAGCAGTCTGAGCTAAGACAGAGGTCTTCAGTAAACTCTATACAACTCCCATTTCTGGAAAAGTAGGTGGTGTGGCCCTAATACCTTCCTTCCTTCCTTCCTTCCTTCCTTCCTTCCTTCCTTCCTTCCTTCCTTCCTTCCTTCCTTCCTTCCCTCCTTTCTTTCTCTCTTTCTCTCTTTCTCTCTTCTTTCTCTTCTTTCTTTTTATATACAACTTCCAACAAAAAGTATATTTTTTAGAGGTCCTTATCTGACCATTCAGCACTCCCTGTGACTGTATCATGGGCTGTGATTGCTCATTTTTAATAATCAGATATGTTCTCAGGGACTTGAGGATACATATCAGAGATTAATAACTGTTGCTGCCTTGGCTTCAAGATCCCTAAATAGAAAGCTCTCTCTCTTCCTTTCTGTAATTATGAAACTAAATGGGCAGTGATTCAGTACATATTGTTAATAAATACATTAAACTAATTCAAGTTATGACTAATCCTGTAAGCATCTCCACTCTGTTATGACAATTTTGTTAGATAGGTTTAGGAATTTGACAAATAGAAATGATTTCTGACATATAGTTGACAATAAATATTTAACTCAGTAAAAATGACACTTATTTTAAGATTGCTTATTAAGTATATATGAATTTTCTAATCTTTTGTGCTTCTCTTCTATACCTCTATTATTAAAATATATTGAGTGGACCTTTTTATTTATGCTAATAGTAAAAAGCAACCATTTTTGAGCACTGTTTTAAGGACAATAAAAGTAATGTAGAGAACTTTACATTATTCCATTGCCTCAAACATTGCAAAGCTTATGTTATCATTTGCATTTTAAATGTGAGAAAGTGTGGATAGAAACTGCTTTAAAAATTACAGATAAGAAGTCATGGAAATGAGATTTCTGGCTAGATGGGTCTCATTCCTGAGTCTGAGATCTTCCTACTTTGCAATTCTCTTTCCCTTTGTCATGTCCCAACATCTCTGGTTGTGAGTGTATTTCTGTGAGGGTATTAATGGTCATGGTAGAAAAGGGGAGAGAGAGAGAATAGATCTTCTTGCCCTAATCTTATTCTATGGTTTTCCCACAATGTGGCCCATGACATTGAGGCATCAATAACAGGATACACACTGTGTCCTGTGTCCTTATCTACAACACTCCCAACCAAGTGTCATACATATTTATTTAATGCTTGTTGCTGTCCTTCATAAAGATTCACTAGAGTGCCTTATCGTGAATGAAGGTCTGAGTAGACATATAAGGGATAATATATATCTAGTTTTAATTCTTCTTCTACTTGCTGTCATGCGACACTTTAGCTCATGCATTTGTGTATGGTTTTATACATTTACATTTAGAAAGTTTTTGTTTGATGGTATTTCTTTCCCTGTGGTTACAGCAAGATCTGTCATGTCTTTCTGAGCCTTTGGTGATTTATCGTGTCTGTTCTGTTTGGAATTTTCTAAAAATGCTCAGACAACCTTACCAGGATTGCAATGTTATTTCTGCCTCTTATGTTTTGCTGTCACTCTTTTTCTCAAGGGGGAGGTACAGAGTGGTGTGTGTGACAGGAAGATGTTGGGGGAGGTAGGCTGTCTCTGCAAAGTTTCAGTTCATGAGGAAGGAGAATTGCTTTAATTAATATGTCTCCTAGGAAATCCACGCTACAGTGGGACAGTCTCATCACAATCAGAGCTGTCCCCTACCTAATTAGTGAAATATTAAAGCAGAATTGCTTAAGTCAACCAATCTCACGTTCATAATCAAGTGTGCACCCCAAATTGGCACGCATTCTGACCCAGCCTTTCTACTCTTGATTTATTCCAGGGTCTGGGGGTGAAGATTATTTCAAAAATCATTGTCCTCCTCAAGAAATATGCATGCAGACCTTGTGAGAATTCTGTTATATTTCTAGGTATACAGTTACATAACTTATAAATAATATCTCCTATTATTGATGCTTATACATATTTGGTGGTCATGTGTTTTGGTTTTTTCTTTTTCTATTACATTTCATTAGCCACTATTTCCAAAGCAATAATGACTACTAAGATAGAGTGGGTACCTTTTCTTATTCCTTAATTAAATATAACATTTCTAGTTTTTCACTAGTAATCCTGATGTTGGTTTCAAATATGTATTGTTTATCTAGCTAATACCTATATTGTGTTCATTATGATTTCTTGTGATAAAATTTTTTTGATAACAAATTATTATTAATTTAGTCATAGAGTCAGTAGGAAAAAAGCAGAAAATGGAATTCTTATGTTAAAGACCATTTGGTGTCTATCAGTGAAGAGATATGCATCTGGCAGAGATATGCTGACTTGTTGATTCATCTACAGAATCCAAATTTTCACTGATCTCCTGGGGCTGACAAGCATAACTTGAAAATTAGGGCACCATGTTTTGATCAGTTACAGAATAAATAAGGAACTGAGATTGTTTGAAAGAAATGACTATAGGGCTTGCGTTTGATCAGCAATCTTCCAATTTTTAGGTGAATGCAAGTTATCTGCATAACATTCCTTATATGTCCTTTGTAAAAAAAAATTTTTCATAAAGAGTGACAATATTCTTTAAAACAGGATGATCAGACCTTGGTTCATTAGTTTAACCCCCAATGATCCAGATAAGCAGGTCATTTCAAGGGGTTGCTATGGTTTCCTTCCTGAAAACCTGAAGGCTTCAAGGGGCCAGGAGATATTATGTGGGTCAAACGAGCCCCTCTGCTCAGCACCACTTACAGTTTGGTATTTGCAGGCAGAGCTATTAGAAACCCAGGCTGAAGAAGCAAATATACTTCTTCCCCTGTCTTACACTTTCTTCCAGTCCTCCTCCATCTCCTGTTGTGATATTTTCTTATGTCTCCCACCATCACAGCCAGGCTGCATGCTGTGGCTGCCATTTATGATCTAAATCATACCCATGCTGGACCCAGACTAGAAAGGGAATGCTAGATGGGATGCTAAAATGTAACATGGAGATACTTAAAAAGCCTCGTTTTCTGGGCTCTGTGAAACTGATTTTATTTGGTTTAACCAAATAGCCTTGTTTATAGCAATCTGGCAGGTCTGAACAGAGAGGGGTTTCAGCCTGGGAAAGAAGGGAAGAAACAACACAACCCAAAACAGACCTTTCCAGGGGAGTCCCCAGTGGAGCCCACGGCTTCCAGCTGGCCTTGGGCGAGGCTGGGGCCACATCATCTTCTGGGACCCTGATATTTCCACAGGAAAAGAGCTCTCCTTGGAACAGGGCTTTCCAGACTCCTTCCCCACAAGTGTGACTATGAGCATCGAGTTTTCTGGAATTGCCATGTGCATGGTCACACCCGTGTTCAGGCCCTGCTCACCTCTGTGGATACCCTACGATGACACGGCTGAGGTGCAGATCCCACACTGCATGGTTCAGTGGTTGAGCACCGACCGAAGCACCAGGAGGTCCCAGTTTGATTCCCAATTAGGGCCTGGGTTGTGGGCTCCATCCCCAGTGTGGGGGCGGGCAGGAGGCAGCTGATCGATGACTCTCTCATCATTGGTGTTTCTATCTCCCCTCTCCCTTCCTCTCTGCAATCAATAAAAATTTTTTTAAAAAGAAAAGAGGTGTGTGCAGTTTCCTAGGAGTGGTGGTGGCCAAGCCCCTGCCACACTGGTTTTCCTGGAGGAACAGCAGGAGGAGAGAAAGCACTTGTTAGTCACTCCCCGTGCAGACTCTGCCTCTACCCTGCCCTCCACAGAGCCGCTAACTCTGCAGCCGCTGGAATGTTTCTCCTTATCACTCTCCTCAGGGGTACAAAATGCTGATGCGGTTGAGATCTTGAAGGCAGTGATTTATAACTAAAGTGGCCCTCTGCAGTGAAAGGTCTGTGAGAGACGGGAGCATGTATTTGCTGAGTTACTATGCAAATTTCACAATTAAATCTTCATTCATCTCCTAAGGGAATAGCAAAAAATTACTGAAGGAAAGGGGCTTTGACATGATTTTTTTTAAAAAGGCATAAACAAATAAATAAATGAGTAAATGGCAGAATATCCCACAATTTCTTAGCCCTGTTCCTCTGTGCCAATCTCTCGGTGGGAATTACTACAGAGAGAATCAGGTGGAACCAGGAGTACAGAAGATGTGATCTGGGGAAAGGCAAAGAAACCCACTTTCTTATTTATAAAACTGAATTAATGAATTTTTAAAAGCATTTGTTGCTACAGCATGCTGTCCAGGGGGGAATAAATGCATCCGGAGACACAGAGCCACTCACCTATTCCCTGTGTCCTAACCCCCTTCCTTCCTTCTGCACCTTCCCCAGACTCTGCCTGTGGAGAGCTGACCCTTCCTCTGTCTCCCCTCTCTCCCCCTTCCTCTACCTCCAGCCCTCCTGGCTCCCCATGATTTCGAATCCGTAGAGTTTTAGCAAGAGACTTCTGTGTGACAGGCAGTCTCTTGGGTCTTTCCACTGAAAAGGCCGGAGCTCCCTGTGCAGCTACAATATTTGCCTTTATTTATTTATTTATTTATTTATTTATTTATTTATTTATTAATATATTTTATTGATTTTTCACAGAGAGGAAGGAAGAGGGATAGAGAGCTAGAAACATCAATGAGAGAGATACATCGACCAGCTGCCTCCTGCATACCCCCCCTCCGGGGGTGTGCCCGCAATCAATGTACATGCCCTTGACCGGAACTGAACCTGGGACCCTTCTGTCCCCAGATCAATGCTCTGTCCACTGAACCAAATCAGTTTCGGCTGCCTTTTTTTTTAATCTCTATTGTTGAAAGTATTACATAATTCTCATAACAAAAACAATGGTTTCCTTAATTACTCTGCATGAGGACAGAAAAGAGCGTTAACAATTCTAGGATTTCTTCTCGAGGTGTTGAGTTTTACTGATCTGATTGCATGTGCCTCTCAGAATTGTATCTACGTGTTTCCCCAAAGGTTACTACTATGGGGAATGTATGCATATTTTTCCTTGGGGTGAGAAAAGTTGGAAAATCTTGATAAAGTTTATGAAGACTGATATTGATAGTCTATTGGTATTAGTTTATTATTATATTGAGGGCATTTTGTCTGGTGAGATATTGTTTACAATTACAGCAACTAACTACCATTGCAAACTTCCCTCATCCTAGAGACTAGATGAGCTTCATCTTTCAACAACAAAAATGTTTATTTTTGCCAGCATATCTTTAGTATGAAAAAAATTCATAATTAATACTTTATATCTTGTAGACTAAGACCTCATTCTGTGGTACTACTGTACAGAAGTTATACATTTCAAAAGATGGTAGACTTTGAGCATGTTGTATTGATGATTTTTTTGTTGTTATATCTATGCTATATTTCTAGTGGTTGGGTTATTTTTCCAAAACACCTTTATAAATACTTATTTGGTGATTATTCTATTGTAACCCCTTGAGGCTGGTGGGATGGCCAGGTGATAAGTGAGTTATTTGGAGCACATATGTGGCGGAGTGGTTTTTTTCATTATAATGTAACTTTCTTCCTCTCCTACTAAGTGGTTAAAAGAAAAAGGAGACCACACCAGCAACCAATGGGGAGGGTGTGCCCGCAACCAATGTACATGCCCTTGATCGGAATTGAACCCGGGACCTTTCTGTGAAATAAATGCAAATACCTGGGAATTCCACACAAATAGCAGAAATCATAGGCACTCATTGCAGGAAGAAACCTCGGGTACAGTTTATTCTCAGGTACTACGTGATGTACCAGACCCCTCACCATGCTGCCCATTCAGAGAGCACCAGACCCCGTGGGCAGAACGAGTGGCAGGGGACTCTACAGTCTTAAGAAACACACTGGATAGTTTAAATGTGATTCCTTAGGTTGCGCCTCCTTGCAACTTCTGCCCATTGGTTCTCGTTGTCCCTCTGTTTACCTTTCACACAGAGACTGCTGCCTTATTTTGTTTCCTCAACAAATATTTACTGAGCATATGCCATGGGCCAGGCATTGTTCTACTGGAGATAAAGCAGCGAACAAAACAAAGTCCCCGTCTTCAGAGGATTAATTATATTTCAGTAGAAGAAGATGGTAAACAAAACAAAACACTTATGTAGGGGGCTAAGAAGGATCATGTTATTGAGAAAAATAAGACTGAAGGGGGACAGGCAGTTTACATAATGTGCTGACAAGGTGACCTTTGAGCAAAGACCTTCAATAAGTGAGCAAGTGAGCCAGCCCCCTGGGTACCTAGGTGAGTCCCATTTCAGAGAAGAGGCACAGCCAGGCAAACTTTGAGGAAGGAGTAGCAGGCATGTGGCAGAATGGCAAGTGTGCCAGCCATGATGGGCAGCCTGAGCTAGAGGAAGAGTGGTGGGGAAGATGCTGGGAGGAAACTGGGGTGGGCAGGCAGATTCTACGTGCCTCAGGCTCCTGCTCAGAGTGAGGTGAGAAGCCTCTGGAGCACATGTGTCAAACACAAGGCCCGCAGGCCAAATCCAGCCCGCCAGGCCTTGCAATGTGGCCCGCACCGCGCTGTCATCACTGCACTCCGCTGTCAGTTTATGACATTGTCAGTTTATGACTGTTCAGTAAACCATTCGGCCCGCGATTTAGGCTGGATTTTAGATTTTGGCCCCTTCTCTGATTGAGTTCGACACCCCTACTCTGGAGGGTCGTGGAGAACGGGGTTACCTGATTTATGAATAAGGAGCACTTTGGGTTGGACAGACGTGGGTGGAGGATGGAGATGGATAAAGGACACAAAATTAGAGGCTGCTAGAGTAAGCCAGTGACGTGAGAGCAGTGGGGATGTTGATAAGCGATACATCCTGAAGATAAAGCCATTGGGATGTGGGGTGAGATGAAGAGGATTCAAGGCTAACTCTGGGGTTTTTAAGCTGGCTCTATGAAAGACGGGGCCCCTATGAATGTAGATGGAAGGGACTGTGTGGGAAACAGAACATGGGGAAATAATTAGGATTTATTTCTGGGCATGTTAGATTTTGAATCCCCAACTCATGACATATCAAATATTTGAAGATAATTGCCATGTCCAGATAATAAACAAGTCTAGTCAATTCTGCTATAATGGACATATGTGTTCCTAAAAAATCATTGTGTCATGCAAAAAAAAAAAATCTATAGAGCTTATGGAAAATAATAAACTTGGATCACATTGTTCAAAACCAGAACAAGAGAGCACAGCTTCACATGTGTTACCTGCTTATGGAACGGCACTTCTGGTTCGTGTTGTGCTTCAATTGTTCCCTAGCACATCAAGTGCACTGGCACAAGTACACAATTTTGGAACAAGTGTCATGGAAGAACTAGTGGTATTAATATTTGCATGGAAAGATTTTAAAACACTAGAAATAGAAACTGGGCAGAAGCACATTGAAGAATGCTTTTAACCTCTCGTGTCAGCTTGGCTGGATGGAGATAGGAGTGTCGGGTGTAAGCACACATGTAGTGTGAGCGGGACTTCAGATTATAGAAAGCAGTGTAAGCACACATGTAGTGTGAGCAGGACTTCAGATGATAGAAAGCTGGGGCAGGAGACATTTGCACCAGCTCTGAGGGTGGGAGAGTTTCAGTAACGCCCGCTCTCGCCTGCCCTGGGACTGGGTCCCAGGCAGCTGCGAAGCCTCCCCTTCCAACGGGATCTCCGTGGCCTTCGGGCCCCCGCCGGGCTGCGGAGTGCGGATTGCTTCGTAATTGCTTGCCCTGTGAGAGCTTTCCCCTGACCCTAACCGGGCACATTAGCGGGCCCAGAGGCCCAGCACCTAAATGAAATGTAGCCGGCCGCCCAAGGAGCACATAAGAGCCACGTATAAAAATGAAAACTCGGTCCCATATGTCTTTAAGCCCATGACGGTTACTGCTGATATGATACTGCAGGGAAAATGACTTAGGTTTCTGTTGGGTAGATGGATTTGGGGGGTCTCTCTGTGCAATTTTCTTTAGCATAGTGGGGTTTTTGTCACTGTAATGAAAACCGCCTTCAGCTGGGAGGGAACAGAGAGAGGAAAAGAGAGAGAAACAATGGCAGCCTAGAAGCCAGATTTCCCACAGAAATTAGACACTTTTGAGATGCAGATTTATATCAGAAAGGCTGATAAAAGCTTATGCTTGAAGGTGTGAAGATCCAGGCCCTTCAAATGACGGCAAATAACGGTATTGCTGCCACAGACATCCAGGGAGATCTGAGCGTGCGAAAGGCAGGTCTAGGAAGAGGGACAACAAAGAAAAGGGTCCCGTCCAGTAAAGCATATTTACAAAATCGGGGGAGATTTGTGCTGCTTTGAATAATAATACCTTTCCCTATTCCTTCCTCCTAAATATTATACTCGATGCCCCTCACTATTCCTTCCTCCAAAATATTATACAAAAGGAAGCAGCCAGAACCTAACACATGGATGATCTTGCACACGCTTCGTTTACATGCACAAATGCAGATTTTCCCGTGTACTTTCCCTTCCGTGTGCGCGCGCAGAATTCCGTGGTTTAGCCTCAGCCCAGGACCCCGCATCAGGAGGTCTGAGATCTATTCTTAGCCAGTCCCAGAGGTGACCTTCCGAGCCTCTCCGACCTATAAATATCAAACCACTCACCTCTCAGGTTCACGGGTAAGATTGGGTGCGTTGATGCATATGAAAATGTTTTTCCAGGAATCTGCTGATGGAAGATTAAGTATTATTAATGTGGGAATATAGAAGGAGTGGCTGGGGGTAGTGGGGGAGGCCCAGAATGGAGGAAGATTGCTTTCGTTCCTCCAGCCCCCCTGGGGAAAGTGTGTTTTGCTGGTAGGGAAACGGGGGCAGCTGGGTACGTGAGCGGCGGCGTGCACATGTTCATGTGTGTGTCAATGCAAGAGGGACCGCCCTTTATTAGGCAACAGATATGCTGAGTTTCAGGTTTGCGTTACCAGGAGACCCGGGAAAGTTGAAACTCAGCCTAACTAGGGCTGCCAATGGCCTCTAATGAAAATTTCCATTCGGAGAGCCTCGATGTTGACTTGGCATGACACCAAACAAGCAGCCTGCTGCAAAATTTTACACCAATTGTATTTCTCCTAATTAAACCCTGTCTGACCTCAGCATTAAGAAACAATTTGTTTCAGGGTATAACCGGCACACATAAGCAATTACATTCTGTTTGCCCCATTAGCATTCTTTGGCTCCTCTGCGAGCCAGGCCTGCGCCCGCCGCACTCCTGCCCCTGAGCCAGAGCTATAAAAAGCCCGGCCGCGCCAGGCTCTCTCCCCCACCGGAGCACTAAGAATATCCTCATCCTCCAGCCAAGCCAGAGCTTCTGGGAACAGCGTGCTTCTGTGTTTATTATAAGGGAGTGTCTATATATATATGAAAATTTCTTACGAGTTAAAAAAGACTCTACTTTAAAAAAAAAAAAAAAAAAAAAAAAAAAAAGCCGAGGAAGCTATAATAACCGACGTTTATAATAATCTAAGCGTATCTGGCATACCCGCTCTCATTTTCCCATTCAGCTATGACCCTCAGACTTTTACTTTTTGTGGCTGTTAGACCTGGTGAATTCTGGATTTTTAACTGCCCCCGCTCCCCCCCCCCCAAAAAAAAAAAATAATTGGTCCTGCACCGCTTTCGAGGGCATTGGGGGCAAGTGTTCTTTTATAAAAGAAGCAGGACAGCCACACAACAGAGATGGGCCAGAGAAAGACCTTCACACCTGAGAACAGTCAGCAGCCCCACCTGTGAAGTTCACCTCCCTGGCCAGGGCTCTGGGCCTGGGATCGGGTGGGGGTGGGGATGGTCCTCTGGGCTGTGCCACTTCCTGCGTCTCAGGCATATCACCGACTTCTCTGAGCCTCCAGTTCTTCTTTAATAAAAGGGGCTGGAGAGACCCGAGGTGTTTCTTCGCAAGGTAACCACAGAGCTTTGCTGAACGACACCTATCATTTTAGTATAAGTTTGTCCCAAATATTGCACAGGATGTGTTTGTTTGGTTTCTCAGAAAGTCAAATTTAACTGGCATCCTGCATTTCCATTTGGTGAATCTGGCAACCCTATCTATGGATGGCCTTGCTTTGCACCTTTGGTTCTTATTAATCTCTGATTC
The DNA here is from genome assembly GCF_964339955.1 of Pipistrellus hanaki. Lineage (NCBI taxonomy): Eukaryota > Metazoa > Chordata > Mammalia > Chiroptera > Vespertilionidae > Pipistrellus > Pipistrellus hanaki. Next base: position 83,837,431 of record NC_140509.1, on the reverse strand, counting down.
ATGATTGCCGTGTTAGCCTAGCCTTCTGATGACTAGTTTTGCCTGCTAAACATTTCCATCTTTCTACGTTTCTAGTCTTTCAATTTGAGTCTCCCTGGTTTTTGTTGCCATTTTGGGTTTAACCCATCATTTCTCTCTACTATTGCCTGGAGTGGAGAATGTTCAGATCCCAATTTTAACACATTCTCTAAGCCCTACTGGGCTGCTCTAGTGTAGTTTTCTCCGTGTGACTCCTACGTAGTTTCAGTCCGAGGAAAAACATGGGAGGAGGTTGGGAGCAGCAGTCAAGTTGAAAAGGGGATTGGAGCTGCAGTGGCAGAGCTCCTAATACTGCTGAGGGTGCGTCCTGGCTGCTCTGAGCAGCAGCAGTTGTAAACAGAACCAGATACTAGCCTCTCAGTTCAGCTTTTCCCGTTGTGGAAATCAGGACAGGAGAAACTGGATGTCCATGGAAGTCCTTTTGCAAGATTTTGGATGATTCTTCTTTCCCCCTTATTCCTCTGACCCTTCCTGTTTCATCTCATCATGGCCTAATTATTATTTCATCATTTTTGCTCACTTTTAAAAAATATTTTTATTGATTTCAGAGGTTACAGGAGAGAGAGAGAGAGAGAGAGAGAGAAAGAGAGAGAGAGAGAGAGAGAGAGAGAGAGAGAGAGAGAGAGAGAGAGAGAGAGAGAGAGGGAGAGAGAAACATCAATAATGAGAGAGAATCATCGATTGACTGCCTGCGGCATGTCCTACACTGGGGATGGAGCCCACAATGCTGGGCATGTGCTCTGACCAGGAATCAAACGATGACCTCCTGGTTCAGGCCAACCACTAAGCCACACCAGCTGGGCTTATTTACTTTTAATGTCACATGTATGTGATTTATAAGACTTGCTAATTCTCTACATATATTGGTACTGCCAGAGACTATTTCGTTTTTTCTTCATCATCATCACCATTATCACCACCATCATCATCATCACCACTGTCATTATCATCATCATTGTCAATATTTATTTATTTAAAATGTTTTACATGTACCCTGTACCAAGAATTATTTTATAAACAGTACCTGATCTCGTTTTAGTCTCACATTACTCTTATCCCCATGATATAGAAAACAGAGAAGCAGATGCATACATGTTGAATTATTTGTGCTAATTTACATAGTTTGGTGAAACCAAAATTCCAATCCAGCTCTAACTGAATCACAGTCCTGCTTCAAACATTATAATATACTTTCTTCCATGTGACTTGTAGCAGGGTCTAAGAGGAGTAAGCATTGCCAGCTCATTAAACTATTATAATTCAGTGTTAGAAAACAATCAACTGTAATCTAGTTTTGGAAATCAGGCTAGAGAGACCCATAGTCTTCTGTCATGTTTTTGGTGCCTTGATTTCTGCCACAAACCTTTCCCTGCTACACTTTTTTCTACTCTATGTCAACCTAGCACCCTTCCCAGAATTCCTCACTCATATTGGAGAGCATCAAACTGAGTCCACATTAGTAGTGGATATTTTTCATTATGTGTAACTAAAATGAGCCTTCTCCATTCCGACAAAAAGATTTTTCCTCCAGCTATAAAATTGATAAGATTCTTGAGGATCAAATCTAAATTTTAAGCAGTGAGCCTGCTGAGATAGATTAAGTGTGGAATGTTTCTGAAGTCAACAGAATTCTGTTGTAATTATACCAAAGTTCCAGGGGAAAATCCTTTTCTCTTCATAATTACTACTTCTGGAAGACACTGACCTCGGATCTACTCTGATAGAGAGCCTGGTAGTGACAGGGGTAGTCGAGAATTACATTTACCAAATTATCACCCAAACCCGAATCTGTTTGCATTTGCCCTCTCTGCTCAGAGGCTCTTCCTGCTTCCAAGAGGCAGTGTGATTTGTTGTCTTTGCTCAAATCAAGGAAGGGTGAAGAATCCTCTAAAGTCACAGGCGATTTTGCTTTTACTATTCAAAATCTTTCAGTGGAACATTCAGTTATAATCTTAAAATCTTGCATAACTTTCACAGAGTACCTATTTCTCTGAGTTCCTCACTCTCTAAAAGCAGAGGGACTTATTGCTCTCAAGGGACAGTGCAGTAGGCACTTTTTAAATACTACTTTGAACTTGGCCTTTCTGGTTAACTTCAAATTGAGACATTGAAAGCCAACATGAAGGGCAGGCATAATTTGTGAAACCCAGGATGTGAAAACTTATAAAGCAATAATAGTGTCTGCCTACTGAACACATGCATGCATGCCTACACACAACACACACACACATACACACACACACACACAGACACACACACACACAGTCTCAAAATCTGGTATTCTGGGTTATGATCCTGAGGTCCAGGCTGCATTTTGAAGGCCAAGTTTCTAATATATCATCTAGCATTTGAGCCTATTATGAAAATCACTGAAATGTGCCAGGATGCCCCAATTCTTGTGATACTGTCTGCTAGACAGCAGAAGGTGAAAGCTGGCCTTTGAGGGATACATAGACATATCCGTTCCTTTTCAGGTGATGCTGCCCCTCACAATTTTTACTTCTTTTCTAGTTCATTGTGGGAAAAGTCCTTTGGGGTTGAGGAATGAGACAAGAGTTCATCTGAACAACGTTGTGATCCAGTTAGGTAATCAGACGAAAGACAGAATGTGCCCACTTAGAATTAGGGGAAGAAGAAGAGCTCGGCATAGAAGTCACTGGGTGGAACATGACAAGTGGTGATTTAGGGAGGCAGAAACCCATATTGGTTAAGAGCCCTGGCTTCCTGGATTTGAATTATGGTTCTGCAATTTATTATATATAACTCCAGACTCCACCACTCTGGAGGCCTTTGTAGCCTGTAAAATGAAGATATTTATATTATCCAAGTAGTGATTGGTATTGGGATTGGATTAAATAATTATATAAAGTGCTTAGCAAAGGGACTGAGACACAAGTGATGCAAATGATGGTGATTGTATTAGTTTTCTATTGTGATATAATAAACCACCATGAATGCACCAGCTTAGGCTGTAGAGATGCATTATTCACAGTCCTATGCGTCATGAATCTGATGTGGCTCATATGAGTTCTCAGCTATTTGAGGTTTCCACCAGCTTGAAAGCAGGTTTGGGCTGGATGGGACTCCTTTTTTAATTATTCAGGAAGGAACCTGCTTTCAGGCTCATTCAGGCTGTTGGCCAAGTTGAGTTCCCTGTGGTTGAAGGACAGAGGCCCTGCTTTCTTGCCTGCTTGTCAGTTGGAGGTCTCTCTCAGCTCAAGGCCACTGGCATTCCTTCTCATGAGCATAACTCCATCATCAATCCAGCCATCCTGTGTCAGTTCTCCCTGTGCACTGAATCCCTCTGACTACCTGTCCTGCTACTAGTCAAGGAAAACTTGCTGCTTTCAAAAGGCTGATCTGAGTGGGTTGGGCCAACTTAGATAGACTCTGATTTTCAGATCAATTGATGGGGGACTTTAGCTATCTGTGCAATCCCTTCCCAGCAGTACCTCCATCCGTGCTTGATTGAAAAACCAGAGGATAAGAATCTTGGGAAGGGCATTCATAGAATTCCACCTGCCTTGGTGATGACATGGGTGATGTCAATTAATGACTCAACCTGTTGACTAGTCTTTGCATATGAAAGAGGGGGCTGAAGCTAAGATTCCAGGCAGATTAACTGCTTAATTGTTCTGCATCAGAAAGCAGAATTCACTTCTTTGCTCTTGGATGGGATGGATAGAGTTGTAAACTGAGAATTGAATGGAGAAAGAGAAAGGAGAGTGGAGCCAAACCACATGGCGGGGACACTGAGAAGTTTTAGGAATCAGGGTATTTTATATTATATTTGAGTGGTGTGTTTTATTTGTTTGTTTTTGCCTGTTTGTCTTCTCGTATCTCTCTGTGTGCTGCATGTGAATAACTTTCTGTGAAAATCTAGGAAAGTTGAATTCCAGGGCTGAGTAGATGAGGCTGGGAGAGCACCATGAGATTACATTCCCTATGCATAATTTCAGAGGAAGAAGGAGCTCAGAGCTATAGGTGGCCCTGGAATTTGTGGAACTTCGCAGTAGGTGCTATTATCTGCACAAATTTAGATGGAGGGTTTGTTACGATCTTCCCTGATCTAATGAGGCACCGTGGTATTTCAACTTAAAACACAGAGTTGAGCAGGACAGCTGGCTGTCATCAGACCTAGATTCCTCCTTTCATACAATCATTCAACACACATGCCTGTAGTAACATACAATGCAGGTGCTGTTTTATGTATTAGGGGATTCCGTGATAAACAAAACCAAGTTGCTGGCCTCTTGGAGCTTATGTTCTATGGGGGGAGATGGAAAAGACACAGTTATAAAATAATACAATTGTAGTCATTTGTGATAGCTAAAAAAAATGATTCAAGGAAAGGGAATGGATGGTGTGTACTATTTTAGATGAAGTGATCAGGGAAGGTCACTGTCAAGTGACAAAGAAACAAGTTCTGGAAAATGTCAGGAAAGATGGAAAAGTGGGCTGTCTGACCTTAACTGAGCTGCTCAATGATAGTGGCCCCAGGAGGGGCAGGGGCAGGGAGGGAGCTGCACACAGTTTTGTGACTGGGCTTATTTCCTTTCTTGCTAAGCCTGCTTTGAAATTGCATAGGTTAATGCTTCAAGGACAATTAATTATTAATGAAAATATGCTCCCCATAGGTGCATGAAGAAAACCACAACTGTCATGCTATCCAAGTATCCCCAGCATTTCCTGGGAGATCAAAGTCAGTTGTGTGTGAGGCATGCTGGGAGTGACATATTCGGAAAGGCCACTCACCAAAATCAGGGCTGAGTTTAGACTTCCTGCACTAAGACTGTATTGTACTAGTAAAAGGAGATTTATCGAATCAGTTAAGTTTAGCCATCCCCCATCCCTGCTCCTCTCCCTCCTCCCCTTCCTTCCCTTCCTCCCCTAGTGTTTAAGAACGACATAAAATGGGTTTTCGTTGGCATAAACATAATCTTAGACAACAGAGTGTTCTATGAATGCTGGACTAGGCTGATGTGCAGAGGAAACAACAGTGGGATAGAATGCGAAGAGCTGTGTTCATTTCTAGCACATGTCAATGGCATCATGATAAGAGGTGAATAGGTGGATGCTATCTTTATTTAGAAAAGCATGAATGATGTGAAATGTGTTACATAGAGAGAAGTAAATGAAGGGAGAGGTGACAATCAGCAGAACTAGAATTCTCCTCACTGGATTCTGCATCCTATGAGGGCAGAGACATGTCCCCAGCACCTCACCTAGACCTGGTGCCCCAAAAATATTGTGCCATGCATGAATGGTGAATAAGAATGACAACGTGGGCGAAACCGGTTTGGCTCAGTGGCAGAGCGTCAGTCTGCAGACTGAAAGGTCCCGGGTTCGATTCCGGTCAAGGGCATGTACCTTGGTTGTGGGGATATCCCCGGTAGGGGGTGTGCAAGAGGCAGCTGGTCGATGTTTCTCTCTCATCGAAATTTCTATCTCTCTATCTCTCTCCTTTCCTCTCTGTAAAAAATCAATAAAATATATTAAAAAAAAAAAAAAAGAATGACAACGTGGTTTTCTAAGTGGAAGAGCTGTGTTTGAGAGAACAGGAGTAAGTGGTTGTCAGTTGCTATAAAAGATGCACCGAGACAATGATAATCTGGGGAGCAGATACAATTTCATGAAGGGAGAATTTTCTAATCATTCCGATTGTTAAACAGGGGACTTGGTTGCTTTAAGGAAAGGTGAAGTACCAGGCACTGAAGGTTTTCAAATGGAGGTTGGATGATCCATTTGCTGTGTGATTGAGGACATTCCTCTGTGGAACAGAAAGTTTTTTCAGAAGATACTTAGCCTCTTTAATGACTATTGCAGTGCCTGACCCTCGATGTGGGAGATGGGCACAATGCATTCTGGGAAGTGTGCAATCCCCCTGGGTTGTGCTGAGGATATGACCATGGCAGAGTTGAGAAGGTACTCTAGTTAAGTCAGGGATATTAAAGCAGCCATCTGACACCCACATAATTCAGGCTCTCCCCTTGATATCAGTCTCTTACCATGATTTCTGTTGTTGGGGTCTCAAAATGCTCCCACTAAAATCAGAATTTAGTATTTCGCAGTGGTTGGAATCTACCATTTTGTGGATGGTGGGGAGGCTGTTCCTCTCACTCTTCTTGCTCATGACCTATGAAGAAGAGTCAGTGAAATGACTACCCATCAGGCACGCTGGCCCAATCCTCTCCCCGAGACCGTTTGCTTTCAACCCTCCCTTGAGCAACTGCTCAGTAAAGTTAACAGCCACCAGCTGGGTGGGGGGGGGGGGGTAGGGTGGGGGGACGCTTGTTAAAATCACGTCCAAGAAAATAAATATGATGAATGAACCATCTCTGGAGAAAGCCTTGTCTTAAAAAAAAAAAAAAAAAGGAAATTAGAAATTAGTCTCACAAGGATCTGCTATGAAGCCAGCAGCCTGCATTAGTACAAATGAGACCTTTTTACAGCGGTTCCAGGAGCCATCTCCTGGGTACCACACCTGAACTCGTCAAAGCTGAACCAAAAACCCAGTTGTGTACCCAGGAGTGAAGCGTGACAGATCTGAATGCGTTCCACTAATAACTCTCCTCGCCCCATGCCTGCCTTGCAGCGCGCTTCCCCTGTTGTTCCCTGAGCTTTGATACAAGGATGCTGGAGCAAGGCTTTGAACTCCTGCGAACCCAATTACAGCCCGCCATGTGGAAGTGCCGTGGTGGGCTGATGGCAGCTAAGCGCTCTCTGAACTAGCACACGGCGAGTTCAAGAAGGAGTCGACTGCGGTGGCCCTGGCAGCCGGTTCAGACGGGGGAACTGTGTCGCCAGTGGCACCGCTGTCTGCCAGCCTGAGAGGAGAAGGGAGAGCATAAAAGGGGAATTCAATTAGCTAACCAAACATGGATGGCGCAGAGCGCAGGGGCAGCTGGTGGCAGCTTCCGTTCTTTGATTTGCCCCTGCTCCAGCCCCTGTTCCTTGCAGGGGTGAATGTGTTGAAGGCGAGCTCATCCCTGCAGAGAGGGGGAGGGGCTGGCCCTCCCCAAAGCATTTTCCAGCTCCTCAGTCACCATGGGAGTCGGTTCTCCAGGTGAGAATCCCAGCCTCTCTCTCTCCAGATCAGCTTGGGACCAATTTAGATGGTCCCGGGAAAGGAAAGAGGAGCCAGCGGGCAGGCTCTGCCCCTCTCCTGCAGGATGGATAGGAGGCCGACACATTTTCCGTTCAGACAGAGGGCATGGCCCCAAAGGTATAGGTCCCGGGATTGAAAAGGGAGAGAGAGAATTCTTTTGTGGCCGAGCTCTGAGAAAGGAGCCGTATTTTATTTAGATCATAAATCTGTTTTGTTTTATGATCGGACCATAAAGCCTTAAAATGACATTTTAAATCTGGACTCCCTAACACAGGTCTGTGTGTGATGATTGAAGGGGGCCTGACCTGCCCGCCCCCGAAGTCATGCAGCCATTCACATTGTCCTCTTTAAAGTTTGGAGGGGTCACAAGGTGAGGGGCTAGAATGGCTCATTTCTCCATTTCGCTGCAGGGAAGAAATCACCGCACCTTGGCAAGGCAGCGTTCCATCCCCTGAGACCCATGGTCGGCAAACTGCGGCTCTCGAGCCACATATGGCTCTTTGGCCCCTTGAGTGTGGCTCTTCCACAAAACACCATGGCCTGAGTGAGTCTATTTTGAAGGAGTGGCCTTAGAAGAAGTTTAAGTTTTAAAAAATTGGCTCTCAAAAAAAAAATTTCAATCATTGTACTGTTGATTTTTGGCTCTTTTGACTAATGAGTTTGCCAACCACTGCCTTAGACTCCCAGGCTCTTCAGACAATGGGTAGAAGGTGAAATGGTTGGTCCCAAGCACCCAAAATACCTTGTTGAGGGTGGTCTGTCCGTCTTCAGACTGAGTGAAGTGGCCAGGCATGTGTTTCAGTGAAGTGATGCTCCTGGTGTCTGGCTGGGCGCATGCCATGGTGCCCAGGACACTGCAGCTGCCAGGAGGAGTGGGACCTGTCTCCAGTGCCCATGCTCAGGCCTCTGCCATCTGGGGTCCCTCTGCCCCAGGGCTTCCCAGCACTCCCCCTTTCTGCCTGCTGCCGCACTTCTGCATGCTCCACATCCCACCTACTAGTTTGGGCAATGCCTGTCTCCCCAATTTTGTGTCAACCCCAAAAGGAAACCTTTAAGCTGTTGAGCATTGAAGGACACAGGTGCCATCTCTCCTCCAATTTTCCAGACCAGCCCCACTCACAGCTCCTTGTGTGTCCTGGGCAAACACATGTATTCTTTCTCTCTCCTTTTTTTTTTTTTTTTTTACTTTTTGATCCCTTCCACTCCAGCCCAACCTTTCCATGGTGGAGCTAAAGTCCCCAGATTACAGCTTGAGTGGGAGATTTTCCATGTTAACTACCTCCTTACTTCAGAGAGCCAAGGCTCAGAACAGGAAGAATTCTTGGTATGGGAGTGAAGAAAATACCTGTCACTTGTTTCTGTACCAGTTAATCTATATATATAAAAGGCTAATATGCCATCTGACTGGTCGCTATGACACATGCTGGCCACCAGGGGGCAGACACTCAACTCAGGAGCTGCTGAGCTGCAGTGACTTGGCCACTGAGGTTCTCAGGTGATATGCTGGAAAAACGAGAGAAGAGGGGAGCCATGCGATTCCACCTTAGGTCATGGGTTATATTGTTGCTGGAGCACTGTAGGCTTAAATCTGGTTTACTGCACACTGTGTTTGCGTTCCACACCCTGTATAACAGCAACTTTGCAGAGTGCCCTCTCACACTCTGGGACCCCTCGGGGATGTTGTAGAGCTGGTTTCAGCCCAATCCCTGCAGGCCAGGCTGAAGGACCCCATCTGCTGGGGACTCCGCTCACTCCACAGATGCCCTTTGAGCCACAGGGCCACTCCATCATTTTATTTTATTTTATTTTATTTTATTTTATTTTATTTTATTTTATTTATTTTATTTTTAAATATATTTTTTATTGATTTTTTACAGAGAGGAAGGGAAAGAGATAGAGAGCTAGAAATGTCGATGAGAGAGAAATACCAACCAGCTGCCTCTTGCACACCCCCTACCGGGGATGTGCCCGCAACCAACGTACATGCCCCTGACCGGAATTGAACCTGGGACCTTTCAGTCCGCAGACCGACGCTCTACCACTGAGCCAAACCGGTTTCGGCCACTCCATCATTTTAGAACAGTGACCAACACATAATAGGCAGTCAAGAAATAATTGTGTAATAAACAATTACTAGTAGCAAGGAAGAAGTCAAGGAAGGAGACAAACAAAGAAGGAAGGTCACAGATCTTGGGTAGAGACTTAAAATAGCCATGATGCTCCTTAAGGAAGAGAAAATGAAGGGCTTATTTAGGAGCTGCAATCCCTCTGAGGATGTTTTCCAAGAATAGGTGACAATCACTTGACATAACACCTGCCTGCATTCCACCTTACATCAGAAGATGGTGAAATCACTAGAGCATGTTATGTCCACACCTTGCTCTCGCAGTTGCTAGAGGGAGTAGTGTAAATGATGCCACAGCAACAGTACATCTTATGTAAAATCTCCAACTTGCTACAGATGTGGTAGCCGATTTAAAGTTTTCTTGGGGATTCAAAAGTTAATGCTACCTTCTAATTTTTCCTAATTGCTTATGGTTAATAACAAACTGTACAGATGGTGGTGAAACTGCTTTTGAACTCTGTCCTCTTGGGGAAGACCAAAGAACACTGGCGTTTACATAGAACAGTGATGAAAATGCTAATAGCTGTTGGAAGTTCCAGTGCCATTGACCTGAGGTAGGAAAGACAAGATTTTTAGCACACTAAATAAAAAAGACTTTGTGTTTCCGATGTGGTACCCTTTGCCCTCACTTCCTATGGTTCCCATACAACAGGCGTCTTTCTATTCTCCTAGCATATTTCATTGCTTCCTTCTCTGAGGTCTTAAACTTTCTCGTTCCTCCATCCACATACACCCCGATATTTTCACAGCTTATTCAGTCTCTTCCTTCACATATTTGCTCTCATAGCAGTTATTCAGGAAGTCTTCCCTGATCTTCCACCCTAAAATGCTCAAAAATAGCAACTCTTTAATGACTATCTATGATCATCTTCATTTTTTTTTTACAATGCTATTTACTACTTGTTACTCTTCATGGATATATAATTGACGACTTGTCACCCCAATGAGAATGTAAACTACATCATAGTAGAGACACCTTTTTGTTGACTGTTTATGAGTGATAGTCCATTGTATAGATATATAATTCTTTTTAAATATACATTTTTTTTATTTCAGAGATGAAAGGAGAGAGAAAGGTAAAAAACATCAGTGATGAGAGAGAATTATCCTACATGTCCCCCACTGTGGTTCGAGCCTATAATCGAGGTATGTGCCCTGACTGGGAATTGAACTGTGACTTATTCATAGGTTGACACTCAATAACTGAGCAACACAGGCCAGGCTAGATTTATCCACTCAACAGCTCCCAGACATTTAGGTTTCTCAATTTTGGGATTCTATTACAACACTGCTAAGAACATTTACATAGAAGTCTTTGTGTAGATATATGTTTTTATCTCTCTTGAGTAAATACACAAGAATGGAATTGATCTGTCCTATAGTAAGAGTATTTGAACTTATAAGAAACAGTCAAACATTTTTCTACCATTTTGCATTCCCACCAGCAGTGTATAAGAGGTTAAGCTGCTCTACAGTCTTGCCAACCCTCGGAAATTTTGTCTTTAACTATTCTAATAGGTGTGTAGCAGTATTTCATTGTGGTTTTTATTAGCATTTCCTTGATGACTAATGATGTTTAACATCTCTTCATGTACCTATCGACTATGTGTATATATCTTTGATGAACTGTTTGTTCATATGTTTTGCCTATTTTTATTGAGTTGTTTTGCCTTCTTATTTTCAATGTTTATTAAGACACAATGTAAAAACAATTACATGAAAAACATTCCTGCACATTTCATGAAATTGTTGTTGAAATTACATTACTTACGTTCTTCAAACATAGTTTCTTATATAGAGAAAATATACCTCTTCTATATAACTAGAATGAGCTTTTCATCATGAAATGAGAATTGTATTTTCATAATGTTTCCAATTTTGCTTTGGACAGAAGAATTTCATTGCTGAACTTAATGCATAATCATAAAAATTATGTTATTCCAAGTTTCCGATATATGTGTTCATTCTCTCCTACATGTTTTATTCTTTTTCTATTAAGTGTTTATTATTTCATTGTGTGCCAGCTTTTAATTTAGCAGCTTCAAAATTCTTTTGAAGGTTAATGGCACTTACTTCAGTTTCTTCATGTTTGGATATGAATAATGCTACTGACCCAACACAAGAGAATGCTAAAAAATTCATTAGTGTCATGACATTGTTTTTGGTCTTCTAGGATTGATACAGTCCAAAATGACCTTTATATAAAACATGGGCATTATTTCTACATTTCTCTAAATCAGGGGTGGGGAATCTTTTTTCTGCCAAGGGCCATTTGGATATTTATCACATCATTTATAGGCCATACGAAGTTATCAACTTAAAAATTAGCCTGCTATATTTGATCAAACATTTAATTAACTTACTCCTAATACCTTGGTAGAGCCAGACCAAATGATTTCATGGGCTGTATAAGGCCTGCTGTCTGTATATTCTCCACCCATGCTCTAAATAATTACTTTTTACCTTGAATATATGTAATTATTTATACTTAGAATAGCATTTCTCAATATGATGTATGGTTTTATGCTGATTCATGAAAATATAGCATTATTTTCTAAAACAGAGTACGTAAACTTGTTCATTTGGTATTCATATCCCTCTTTACAGATAAGGTTTTGATGTCAGGAGCCATGTCTTAAACATTTTTATATTTCTATAACCCTAAAAGAAGTCCCAGGGCACAGTAAGGTGCTGAGTAAGTGTTTGTTAAGTAAATGTTAGATTAAGGAGCAGCAGTACTCCCTGACCTGGGGACACCCGTCCTTCATTACTCAGATACTCACCCATCTCTTCTAGGGGAGACACATGTGACCTGCTTTCAGGGGGCTGAAGAGAAACAGAGAGCTGGGAGGTACAACCATAATGTTCTCTGAATGCAGTTTTACTTCTGGAAATAACATGTCTTATTTCTAAAATACCATGTTCACTTAGTGATCAAACAAACGAAATGAATAAGAGAAAGGAGATAATGAGGAGCTGAAGCGGCTCGGTGGGGAGCCGGGGCTGGAGAGGAGAAAGAGGCCTGGTGAGAGGCAGAGGGCCCCGAGTCTGTGGTTTTACTGAGCTCTCCCACGCTGAATAGCAAGGGTTAATTTGCCATAATACAATCAGCAGGAACACCGCCAAAGAGGCCTGAACGGACCCTCAAGTAAGTAATTAATTCTGGCTGCTTTCCGCTCGCTAGCTTTCATCATTCTTAATGTTATCTAATTGTAAAATTATTCTTCAAACCCTCCTGGTCTAAAGGAAGAAAATGCCCAGATCTCGCCCACTTTTCTGGAGGGCATGGGTGCCTCCTGCATCTTGGTGGAAGAACCGGGGATGCTGCTGCTAATTAAGGCCATGTGAGCACTTGAGCGCGTTTGATGAGCTTGCATAGAGCGGCCTACAGTAGAGTTCTAAGATGGCGCTTTCTGTGAGCATGGAGCTGCCATTCTGAGGGAGGCACCGAGCTGTCTCCACACAGCTTCTCGGGCCTGTGAACCCTCACAGCGACCTTGGGGGACCCTGGCTCAGGGATGCACAGAAAAGACATGTGTGTAAGGAGGAGAGAGACATTCCTAGCCTGACCTTTAGTTACGGTTGCTATTGGGGGTGATGAGGAAAATCTAGGACTCTTCCACTTCATAGTATTCCAGGATGCCAAAGCCAAGGTGCTTGAGTTTACCTCAGTGCAGCCAGATAACTAAAGTCTGCACCTTCAAAGGACTCCTTTCATCCCCCGTGTGTTCTTCCTTCAAACATGAAAGCTGTCCTCCAGAAAAAGCCAAGTCTCCATCCTGGCCATGCAAGAGAGACCACTCTGTCTCTCCCACTGTCATGACCTGCCTGTTGTAGGCCTTAGGGTCTCCAGGTAGCCTCGGCAACGTAAATGCAATGTACTATTAAAATAATAGTACTATTTTCTTCGGTCTAGTTGAAAATATAGACGGATTGCCTTGGATGGCATCCTGGTCAGGGGGGAAATATCTCATGTGTCTCTAGGGTGAGATAGAACACTGAGGGTGTGACCTCTTGGGCCATTAAAGACCTTTGGGTCCTCTCCTGTCTCTTTGTTTCCTGCAAGAGTAGTGGTAGTATTAATTCTGTGGCTGGCTAAATTCTAACTGGGGTAATTATCCTGCCACCCTATGTTCCCCTGGAGATTCGGTTAGAAAAGTTCCTCTTTGATCATGCTCTTAAATCCCACTGCGCTGGGCTTTGTAACATGGCAGGTGAAGAATGGCTATGGATTCAGCATGCCTCTCTCCACTGCGTGAGTGATGCTAATTCTATGTATGTATTCTGCTGCCTGCTTGAAGATCCCTGTAGGGGAAGCTGCTCAGTAACCAGGAACCATTACTAGTATTAGTTGAGTCTCAAAAAAAAAAAAAAAATAGAAAAGAAAGAAAGAAAGAAAGAAAATAATTGTTTGGCCGAACTATATTTTTTGATACATTTCAGTTAAAGCTCTCAACAAACAATCATCAAAAGAATGGGGAAGATTGCTAGAAGGTTAGGATTTCATGATATATTGATAGGGTGGGGAGAAAGTAGGTTTACAGTTGTTCATATGGAAAATAATACAATAATTAATAAATAATAATAATAGAATAAACTATTTCCCGTACTCACATCTGTAAGCCTACTTTTGCCTCACCTTGTATGTGCATACACACACACACACACACACACACACGCTATATTATAATGTATATATAATATAGCGTGTGTGTGTGTGTGTGTGTGTGTTTTGGAAGAGCTAAAAATAAGTTTATTACACATGCGACACTTTTTATCATAAAGGACCTACACAGTTGTTGGTTATGGTTTAACAGACTGACATGATGACATGGCCAGGGAAATGTGGATATTTGGGGTAATACCTGAGCCAGACACCTTTCAGGTGGTTTTGATTTAGAGCTAAAAATTAGGCTTTAAAGTTTTGGTGAGGGAGTCATAAAGACAGTAATTATGAACTTCAGTGAAACTTCTCAAATGCTAAATTATTGAGCTCATAAAAGGAATAACTAGCTACAAAGAGTTTACGAAATGTAAGGGTTTGGTGAGCACTGAAGGCTTAAATAAACTATGGAGCCCACTTTTTAGAAAGTATTTTATTAATTTTTAAGAAAGAGGAAGGAGAGAGAGAGAGAGAGAGAGAGAGAGAGAGAGAGAGAGAGAGAGAGAGAGAGAGAGAGAGAGAGGTGAGAGACATTGATCTACATGAGATTGAGCCCACAACCTGGGCATGTGTCCTGACTGGGAATCAAACTATGGTACATGGGATGATGCCCAAACAACTGAGCCACTTGGGCCAGGGCTAGAGCCCACATTTTAAAAAATATATTTTATTGATTTTTTACAGAGAGGAAGAGAGAGGGATAGAGAGTTAGAAACATCAATGAGAGAGAATCATCCATCAGCTGCCTCTTGCACACCTCCTACTGGGAATGTACCCACAACCAAGGTAAGTGCCCTTGTCCAGAATCGAACCTGGGACCTTTCAGTCCACAGGCTGACACTCTATCCACTGAGCCAAACCGGTTTCAGCTAGAGCCCACTTTTAATTCCTGTGTAACTTTCCATGTATAGCTATAAACACATACAGAATTTTAGGGGCAAACCTAGACATAAATGCTTATGTTTTTCATTATCTTCCTTTGTGTCCTATTTTCTTTCCTTATATATTTTTGGTAACTAAGTTTACAAAAGCAATTTAGCAGTTTTTGTAATTTCATATAATCCTATGTAATGGAGAAAATCTAAATGTATATCATCAATAAGGGATTTGTTTTATAAATCAGAATATATAACAAAAATGATAATGTAGAGCCCCATTTGCGATCATGGAAAGATGGTAAGAAATCCAGTTACAAAATTATATTTTATATAATTATATACCTGTGAAAGTATAGATTCCAACTGTGTGAAGTACAAGAAATAAGTCTGGACATCTACATCAAACTTCCACTGTGATTATCTCCCAGTGGCTTGGTCCTTTTATCTTTCTTAGTTTTGCTGAAAATCATAAGTTATACCTTATGATGAATATTAAGTTCTGTGTAGAATGAATTTAAAAAAAAAGATGATAGAGAAAATATAACCCTGGCCACATGGTATACTAGTAAAAGAGCTTAGGAAAGAAGAATTAATTTTATTGCATTGTGTTCATTATTCGTTATAAAAGTCAATAGAGGATTGGTTCATTCTGAATGTGGTGTTTTGCTGATTAGGGAAAAAATGATGCTGGAGAATTGCTCTGGGGTGATACTTGACAAGTGAATTTGAATTCTGAGGTTCCAATCAGAAATTTCAGCAGAGCCCTATAACCTGACTTTGATGGTCACGTGACAAGTGATCCTTGTAGAGGAGACCTGGCTTGTGCTGCAGCTGCAAGGATCTGTCTTCCCTGGGGTTAGGGACCCTGAGAAGGGGCTGAGAGGTTAGGGCAGAGACCTCAGGGGTCACAGGGAGTTTTTAGGGGGCCCTGCAACTCCTTATTCTGCTGGAAGTAAATGATAAATGAAATATTAAACTTTAACCAAATATATTAATACATTGAATCTTATTTAAACTTCTATGAAATAAATTATTTCAGACTGATTCATACAACTCTCTACTAGATGTCTCCAACTAAAATTTATATTCACAATAGCTCTCTTTCCTTCCTAACCCTTTACACAATTGTATCACCTGCTTTTATTTACTCTTTTTGAGTTTGGCTCCTGTCCTAATTTCATTAATTTTGCTTAATTGTAGTTTCTGTTTACTGTTAGCTTGGACTATAATGATAGCTTTTAAATTGTGTTTCTTTTCACCCTCTCACACCATCCTCCATTCTGTGGGAAGGCCTCTTCCTCACATTGTTGGCTTCCCATAAGCATGTCTCCCAGTGCTCATGTCCTTAGATAGTCATGACCCACATTAACTCGGGCTGGTCATGTGACTCCGGTTGGTCATGTGACCAACCATATATCAGCACACATAAAGCAATTACATAGTTGATAAATGTGATACATCAGGGCTTGTCCTCTAGAAATCATCCCTCTTGGACTCTAGCCACCACACATTGAAGAGGATGGTCTAGAATGGACTGTTGGAGGAAGAGGGCCATGTGGTGGGAAACGAGGTGCTGTAGACCACAGTGAGCACCAGGGTCCCAGACATGAGTGAGGTGTCTTGGATTTCCAGCCCCAGCTGAGTGCCCAGCTGAATGCATGAGACACCAGCTGAAAGCACCTGGAGAACTTACCCACTGGCCCATGGAATCATTGCAAATTATAAATTGCTGTTATTTTTAGCCACTAAATTTTGAAGTGCTTTGTTATGAAGTAATAGAAAACTAAAACATTATGTAGAAGATTAATTTTTTTTTTTTTTGGTTTCTAATTTCCTCTGGGTGAAGTGAAAACTCTTTTTAATATCTTGTTAGGCTTTCAAATGAGGACACAACCTGACTATGCAGCCTCATTTCCCATCGTTCCTTGTACTGTTGGTTTCAATGATGACTCACAGCTCACTGTGGCATTGCATGGAGCCTGTTCTCTCTGCTTGTGCCAATCACCTATCCTCAACCTTTCACCACCCTTGGTCTGCTCTTCTGTTTTCATACCCTTACTCAACTGTTAGCCCCCGCCCCTCCCCGCTTAGAGTACCCTTCTCTAATCCTGCAAGCTGTGGTAGCTGCTCCTTCTATGGACTTCATTTATAGCAACTCTACTTACTCCCAAACCAGCCCTCACCTTGCATACTTTTAAGCGTCTCTTTGTCTGTATCTCACAGGAGAACAAAAACTCTTACACTCAGAGAATGACTCTGTAATCCTTGTGTCTAGACCCAAACCTGGTACAGTGTGCATGTTCAGTAGATACTGGCCCAAGCAAAGAAAGAGATGAACAATTGAATAGATAAGTGACTGTTCTTTATATAGATCAGGCCCACATCCTGGATGTTTAAGGACAGTTATGCTTCCAAGTGTCCCGTGCTAGAGTTTCTAGGTGCTCAAGTGTGCTTGTCAAATTTTGGTTTGAAAACACAAGATTCATGTACCTATAAGAGTAAAGTATGGTGGGGCTATTGCTTTTCTTTATTTGAACTCTTCCCTTAACGTAGCCTAATCTTGCATTAACTTTTATTAGCAGCCATATCATACTGTAGGCTTATGGTGAATTTGTGGTCAAATAAAATCCCCGGGTCTCTTCCACATTAGCAATTGTCAAAATGTGTAAACAAACTGGTGGAATTAATAGCTGGGGGCCGCTAATAGGGAAACCCTATCGCTTAAAATGCACTTCTTTCCAGGCCAAACGTTTGCCCATCTTAACAGTAATTGCACAATGCGTTTGCAGCTAAGGTCTCATTAAAACTTCACGCTCACCTGTGCTCAGGCCGCACGGAGGACATGGATGGGTTAGGGCCTGGCCAGGTGATTGCCTTCCGGGCTTGCCCAGCTGTGGGTTTCAGTTACAGCCACAAAAGTGTGTGCCTTTGTGCCATGATTTATTATAGGGAGCTGTATCCCAGGGGAGTTTTAGCAATTCAGAAGCAGCAGGAAGAGACAGGGAGGCAGGTGAGCAAAGAATTGAGCGACTGTTAGAGGTATGGTGATACCTTGTTAATTATTAACTCTGGCAGCAGGCTGCCAGGTTAACCGGAAGGGGCAGGTGGACCTAATTAAGGATCCAAATAGCATTTCTGAGAAGCAGGTAAGTCCAGAAACGGGCAGTTTCCATGGGGTTGGGCACAGAAATGGGGTACATCTTATCTCAGGGAAGCTGGATGCATTCAAAGTCTTCGCCTTCTAAGTCGTTTGCACCTGCACTGGCTGCTGGTCACACGTGTGGCCTATGCATTAAGTTGCCTCCATTAGAAGAGGCACTGTAGGTTTGATGGCCCATTTATAAACCAAGGTGAGATGAATCGTACATAGAGGAGAAGAAAGAAATATTCAGGCTACATTAGGGCCGTTGTTAAATGACCATTTTGCTCAGTGTGAAGTCACTGAGAGAAAACTTTACGGCATGATTGATCTTACAATGGCAAATATAAAATGACTCTCTTCTGCAGAATAATTTTGGGTAAATTATACATATAAGATAGAGGGTCTGAAGAGATCCAGGGGGGAAATATCTAGAGATTGGGCAAATAGAGGAAGGCAACTCCTTGGAGGAGGCGGAGAAGAAAGGGTCCCAGGAGGGGTCTTCCTTACACGCCTGCTTCTCCTCAAACCCACAACATTTAAGGTAAGGGAGACTGTCTATGTCACAGGGTTGTCATGCCAATGAAATGGAATAGCATCACTTAATTTCCCAGGACGACCCTTCCCTCCATGGCAGAAGCTTGGTAGATGGCAGGCACCTTACCCATACTTGCCCTTCATTAAGCCAGGGAGGAGCCAATAGGGGGGTTTTTTGAGAATCAGTGGCGTCAGATATCTGGAGACCACTTCCTGAAGGAATAGGAAAGTCTTCTATTCTCTAACATGCTGGCCCATGCCCTGTGCTGCCTTCCCACACTGCCCCCAAGGGGTGTCCTTAAAACCAGAGTGGGCTCTTCATGTGGACTCTGATGTGCAGGGCGCCTCCTAGTGTTGTGCGATGTGCAGTCCACAGAACAGCCCCTATACTTGGGCTGCCCCTCCGACATTAGTTTAAGTGTTTGTAGATTTTTGTTTCCTTCCTGTGAAAGTGAAATGTGCCCATTATAGGAAACCCAGGAAGTACAGAAAAACCAAATAACAACATAATGTACCAGCTCAGACACAATTCCTCTTACAACTTCCACATATTCGGACACTTCCTTCTGGATATTCCTCCCTGGGGCAAGCACCAGCCTTGTCTGAAACAAGGATGTCCCAGCTCCAGGGGAGGCCCAGGTCATGAGACTTCTCCTGTATGTTGGAGGAGTCATGCTCTCTAACAGAAGAGATTACACAGGCTTTATCTTAATCTTCCTCTTAGGAACAGTTGACATAATTGTTGTCCACAGAGGAAGTTTATATTTTCTCACCAATGTCACTTTTGAACTACATCGAACACCTCTCCATACAAGTTCACTCATCTTGCAGAAAATAGCACATTTGTACAATGTTTGAATTTTTCTCTATTTAAATTGTTAAATCAGAAAAGTAAGATGAATCATTTCCTAATTTACAGAGTTTGACCTTATAAGTGAACATTTACCTCAATGATTGGTATGATGCCAAAGGTTTGAAAAAAACAACTTAAAAAATATCTAGTTCTGTCACCACAATTTTCTTTCTTTTACTCTGTATATAGAATATACACATAATATATATATATATATATATATATATATATATATATAGAGAGAGAGAGAGAGAGAGAGAGAGAGAGAGAGAGGGTAAAAGTAGGTTTATAGAGTTTATTCTTTAGTATTACTAATTAATTATTGTATAGTATTATTTTCCAGAGGAACAACTACAAATCCATTTTTGCCCTACCCTGTATGTATGGTACATATATGTGTATGTAAATGTATGTAAATGTACTATGCATATGCACTGAGAGGCCAGATTTACCATCATCTCTGAACACATAATAATCTTGTCACTCAGTGTATATCCCATATAATCCTATATAATAAAAGGCTAATATGCAAATTATCCCCTCGACTAGGAGTTCCACCAGTAGGTAGGCTGGCCAACCGCCCATGTCCCCTCCCCCTGGCCAGGCTGTTTGGACCCCACCCATGCACAAATTCATGTACCAGGCCTCTAAAACATAGGCCTGATTATTATGCATTCAGAGATCATAATAATCTGGCCACTCAGTGTATACTACATGTTTGCTGTCTCTAAAGTAGGTTGAATTACCCTGATGTGATTTATCAAGGCCTTTAGAACTCTCTGCTCATACAGTGATGATATTGTTATTCTCTTCCTTCTAAGAGCTTAAGAATCTCCATCTGTTTCTTGTAAAATATAAGGAATAAAAACTCCAGAAATGTGTATTTCCTTAAGTATTATTTTATTAAATAATTAGAATGAAAAGAAAACAGTAATTTCTCTGTGGAAATGATACAGGTAATGACATTCCAATTGAAAGCAAGGAGTTTAAAAATTGGGCAGAGGTAATTTTGAGAAATCTGTTATCTTCTCTGTTGTATAACTGGAAATCTACCTGCATTAGGGTTATAGCTTTCTGCTCCTTTCCCCCCCTGTTATATTGACTGATTTCCAGATCTGTTTCTCATTGATCCTGTCATTGTGGCTCTAACCTGGGCTACAGAAGTGGAAATGTGGTCTCTGTGCCTTCCCAGGATGCTCTTTGATCTTCTGCTATTACAGGTGATAAAAGCTACCTGGAGTCATTGCTCTTTCAGTAGGAGGTAAAATTCAAGGTACAATGGAAAGTGTTTACAGAAACTGAAGGTATTGTTAGGTTAGGAAATGGTTGCTGCTTAGAATAGTTACATTGTAAAGGAATTGAACTATTATAAAATAATATACAAATCAATTTGGAATACAAAATAGTAAGCTTTCAAAGTAGTGTACATGTTTTACCGTTACCTACATAAACTATAACTGCAACTTTATGACAATAAAAATACGCATATATTTCCTTTATATTATTTGCTATTAAGCATGAGTTATGTGAATCAGTAACATTACATTCCTCCCCTCCTCCCTCCCTATCAGCAGGAGAGATAGAATATATTCAGAGATACTGTTAAATCTGCTAAATTCCTTGATCTTTCCTTAGACATTTTGGAATGTCCACCTTTATTATGCCTTTACTACATGTCCTGCAAATAACTAATGTTTTTCTTGTAAGCTACTCCATATAAATTCCAGCACTTCTCTATAAAGCAAACACTATACTTTCCATTTTGCAGATGAAATGGCTGAGCCTCAGACCAGTCTAATAATAGACTTCAAGTTATGCAATCTGCAAATGTCAGAGCCGGGATTTGAATTCAGGTTGAATTAACTTCAAAATTAGCCTTCATCTCTTTTCTCTATGTTGTATTGCTTCTAACTCCCCACCCTCCCCAAAGTTGAGTCAACTGTGAAAGCCTCAGTTTCAGGAATTCAGCTGAGTTCTGTCTTTACTTGCTATGCCCCACTGGAAGCCCTGGTGGCTACTCAGGGAGCCCAAGCCAGGGGCCTGAACTTGCTATAAGAACCACATTTATGTGGCTACTGATTACATTTACATTTCCTCACCTGGCCATTCCAGCCTCTGCCCAATCAGTGGCAAGTATAGAATACACCTATCTGGAAAGATTATATAAAAGATTCCACCCATTTTGTGTCATTTAATATAATTAAACTAAGGGCCTGGTGCACGAATTTCATGCACAGGCTGGTTCCCTAGGCCTGGCTGGCAATCAGGGCCGATCTGCAGGGTGACCTGTCGGTGATTTGGGATGGATGGAGGTTGGAAGGGGGATCCCGCTGGTACTGGCCTTGACTGGCCTGTGCCACTCGCTCACTTGCCCTGCCCCCTGCCTCTGCCGCTGGTTGAGGCCTGTGGGCTGTGGGCAGCTCCTGCACTGAGCGTCTGCTCCCTGGTGGTCAGTGCATGTCATAGTGATCAGTTGTCCCGCCAGTCATTCTGCCATTCAGTTGGTTTGCATATTAGTGTTTTATTATACAGGATCTTCTTTCCTAATTTGCAAAACAAGGAAAAGGAAAAGTAGGATAAGAATCCTCCACTCAGACATTTTTTTCTTTGAATTCTGTGGGTTTTAAATGTACATACTAGTATTCTATGAGCATCAAATAACATGAACCAGTGTGCCATGCCCCGCCAAATGGAAGCCTTTTTCTTTTTTAAGGGGCTGGGAGGGGTACTCAGATGGAACGAATGTGCACATCCAGTTGTAACAGGTTTGGGATAGAACCACAGCCTGGCTTATTCGGGAAAGTTATAGATGCTGGCAGTCTCACTTTGCTATCTGTAAAGGCACAATCATAATACCCTGCAGAACAGGAAAAGTCTAATGGTGTAATGGGCCCAGCACAGAGACTGTCCTTGAAAAATGCCCATTACCCTGAGAGCAGAGGCCTCGCCTGCCCAGGTGTGCTCTGACAGTGGATGGCTCTTATGTCCTTGATCTCAGGGTGCCCTCATTTTCTGATGATTGGGATCAGGCTCCTTAGTATTTATCTCCTCGTTAATTGAATGACTAGTTCTGGATAATGGATAATTCTCAATCTTCTATTTTTAGAAAGTGTATAAATATCTAAATTAGATTTAGGCAGAGTGAGCTGCGGTGTTTGATATGCCGCGGACATAATTAGGTTGCTCCGTTTACCTACACAGTTGCATGCAAACTTTAACTCATTAGTCTGTGAAGGACTTTGATGAACCTTTGAACTAGATACAGATATGCCAGTCATGGCAAAGTTCTCCTCTGTTCTTTGAGAACTTTCAAAGGACTGGAAGTGACTAATGTATTTGGTTTTATAATATCATCTGCAAGCTCTGATCCTGCCACTCTGAAATCTTCAGAGGATTCTAACTGCCTCAGAGTCAAATAAAAGACATTAGGGTGAGCTAAGAAAAAATACCACAAAAAAATCCATCATGCCAGAAACCAGAAGACCCACACTCTGGTTCCGGCTCTTCCCTTTACCTCACTAATCTTGGGCAAGATGTGTAGCCTTCCATGCCTCAGTTCCCTCTTCTGTGAAGTCAGGGTAACAATGATTGTGTCAGAGGAAGGTTTGAATGCCATTGTGTCTGTGGAAATGCATCTGAGAATTCTAATTGTACTGTGGCTGCCGAGCGTGCCCTGACATGCTTTTCCCATGTTCTCTCCCTCTACCCCTCATGCTAAACTCTACCCTTAGAGACCCCAGTTTTTTATTCTTCAGATCCTCCCTTCCCTGCTTTACTGTTTCAGGTCCTTTATCAACTTGCTTTTTTAAAAAGACTTTTTAAAATGATTTATAGAAGGTAGAAGAGAGAGGGAGAGAGAGGGAGAAACATCAATGTGATGGGGAAATATTGATCAGCAGCTGCCTCCTGCAAGCACCCCCCTCCCAGTTGGAAATTGAACAAGCAACCCTTCAGCATGGGGTGATGCCCAAGCAACTGAGCCATGCCAGCCAGGGCTCGACCTTCGTTCCAGGACAAGAATGCCCCATCTCCTATAGAAATTCACCCTCAAGACCTGGATGCCATGATGTGACTTCCATAACTCCATCACCCACATCACCTGCCAGTAGAACCCTCTGCCTGGTCTGGCTCCCATAGTATTGGTCATTCTAATTAGTGGATTTACCACATGCTGCCTTGTTTTCTATTATCACAGGTAATATGAATCTACTAATTGAAGCATCAGTACCATTCTCTCAATTTTTACCCTTTGTCTCTTCCTACTGGCTCAGAGAACTACGCCCTCCATGTGTGGCACCAGCACTGTTCTTCCTCACCTCTGAGCTCTTGCTCTGCACACAGGCTCCTTGCATCCAACCAACTTCAGATAAAAAATAGTTTTAAAAAATGTTATGTTGTTGCTGATATGTGGTTAGACTGTCAATGGGTGAGTCTGTACTGAACAAACACAGACTTTCTTTTCCTGTCATTATTCCCTAAACAATGTAATATAACAATTATTTACATTGTGGTAGGTATTATAAACAATCTAGAGATGATTTAAAATATATGGAAGGATGTGTGTAGGTTCTGTGCAAATAGTACACCATCCTACCTAATAAAAGAATAATATGCAAATTAACCATCACTCCGCTCAAGCCATGCCCACCAGCCATGCCCACCAGCCAATCAGAGAGTATGCAAATTAACCCCAACTAAGATGGATGCAGCCACAGAGAGCAGTTGAGAGGCTTGAGTTTCTCTGGCAATAGAGAAAGCCAAGCTTTCCACACACCCTGGCCGGTCTAGGCCTCCACTCAAGGATACAAAGTTTCAATTATAGAAGGTAAACAAATCTAAACAGAAATGGCTGCAGCCATGGAGCAAGCAGGAGGCTTGGCTCTGCTCCAGGCTACAAAGTTTCAATTGTAGAAGGTAAATAAATTCCAGATACCAGGGCCTCTGCTTGGGTCACCAGGGATCATGGCCAGACTGCAAATCACCATAGGCCCCTCACCCAGGCCACCCCACACCCCAAGGGAACCCTCACCCTGATCTGGGACACCCTTCAGGGCAAACTAGCTTGCCCCCATCCATGTATCAGGCCTCTATCCTATCTTATAAAAGAGTAATATGCAGATTTACCATAACTGTAACACACAAGATGGCTGCCCCCATGTGGTCAAAGATCCTGCCTCCATGTGGACACAAGATGGCCAGCAGGGGAGGACAGTTGGGAGCACCAGGTCTGCAAAGTAGGGCAGTTGAGAGGGACCAGGCCTAAAATCACACCCTCCCCACCACTGTATTGTAGTATCTGCCTCTAATAATTATGTTGGGACAAGGGCCTTTCACCAGGACTGTCCCAGGCAAAAGGGCATTTATTTGTTCATACTATTCAGAGCACATATCCCTAGCTGAATTTGTCTTTCATATAAGATTCTTGAAGACAAGGGCTTTGCTTTGCTCACATACAGCAGTGCCTAGCACATGGTGAGATATTAATAAATATCTGTTGAATAATCATAACATTAGCAACATATACCGAGAATTATTCCATATCATTATTCTTTGACAATATAAATTTTAAAGATGTTTAATACATATTGCCAGTTGCTTCCCAGAAAGATTTTTAATCTTTTAGCAATTGTCTATAACTCTTTTTATATAAGATAACTCAAATATGAAAATATATTAATATCGTTACTAATTTGATAGGCAGTTCCATTGTGCATTTCTATAATTAATGGGAAGAAGGTTATTTTTAAAAAAAATAATTCTTTATTTTTGAAAGTCTCCCTTTGCCCCCATTGAAGAAGGTTATTATTATTATTTTTTTACATTCATTGGCTACTTGTATTTCTTCTATAATTATCTTTTTGTGATTTTTACTAATTTTTCTTCTCACTATTTATTGGACACCTATTATATATTTTGCAAAATAGGAGTAAATACAATAATTACAGGCTATGGTCTCTACAACCAGACTTTTATTGAGGTAGTGAAAGGAGTATGTTACGTATGGAATAATCAGTGTGAGAAAAGTTTGGGAAATGATTTTATTGGGAAATAGTTACGAAAAAATATTCAAAAGTTTTAAAAGAATAAGGTTGGAAAGTGTATGCAATAAGTCCTAAACTAACAAGGTTTGGTTATAGCTTTAAAAAATACATCCATTGTTTCTTAACTGATTCTGCTACATCTGAATAGTGGATGGGAAAGAGGTAGAGATTTTAGAAGAGAATCCCTTCCACTCCAACTGACTATAAAAAGGGAATAGTACAGAAAGGAACTAGCAGCAACTTGGCTAATTCATACTGACAATAATGGAGTAAGCTAATATCAACTATACGAAGTGGTAGCTATGTTAATTGAATTGCAATTAAAGTGATGTCATGTGGTATTATTTGGCAAAGTAACTCACCTATAACTGAGTCCTGCCCTGCCCATAGATATCTCTTGGTTGAGCATCCAAGGGAAATGTCACTGGCCATTTTTTATTTTATTTATTTTTTACTCAGGTCTGGCCTCCATCCCTAACACAGACTTCCAGCAAGTCAGCTGTTTCTTGCTCCCTGAGCCACATGGCTAGTCCCTAAACCCAATCCGGAGTCTCCAATGTTAACAATCAGGTTGATGGAATAAAGTAGACCTTCCAAGATGGAAGGAAATCTGTGTGAAGAGAAGTAGAGAGAAAGAGAGGAAAGAAGGTCGGCATCTGCTCCAATGCCAAGTCTCCTGCTTTAATCTTTATCGAGGCTGGGCTCTTGTGGCCCTGATTTAGGCCTTCCCCTTGAGGCAAAGGAGGGCTCAAAGCCGGAGACAGAGAGAGCTAAGGAGAGAGAGGAGGTTGGCATTTCTCAGGGGGAAATGGCTCTGGTCCTCATTACCATTGTAGTTTCCATTGAAGAATTATACCGGAAAGGGGAAATCCACATTTAGGAGGCACCACCTTGATCTCTTAGAAAGCTGTGACAATACAGAGTCTTAGGGGTTGATCTATTCAGATTGCAACTCTTTCTTCTTGGAAGTAGAGAGTCTTGATCCTGACTCATCATTGAGGAGGAGTGAGTAGGGATATGGACAGAGGACCAGAGACACTCAATGAGATTCCTTTGAAAGTCAATGCTCACCATTTTGATGAGGGGAGGAAGGCTTAAGGAGATACAAACCAGTGAATAGGAAAATTTGCTCTCCCGTTAAATGAAGTGAAAATACTTACAGAAAAAATTTGATCTGAAGTTCAGAGAGATGCTCTTTGCTGCAAAAGGGTAGCACTTGAAGTAGAGCCATCTGGGGACTGATTAGCTTGAAGTTTTTAGAAACATCAAAGGAAACTGAAAGTTAACTGGGAAAGCCTCAACTTTCCTTGGAGTTAAGAAATTTAGTGAAATAAGAACTATACATCAGCGAGAAGTAGTATTTTACATACCGTATTTTCCGGCGTATAAGACGACCCCCTAATTTTACAGTTAAAACATAGGTTTAGGCCTATATTCGCTATATAAGACTACCCCCCACTTCTGAGGCAACACCAGTTCTTTTTTTAATAGACTGCCTTTATTACTCTGGCCAATCTGAGCAGGCTTTTTACTAGAACACAGTGTAGCTTCGGGTACAGAACATGTATAATTTGCATGCATAAAAAGCCTGCTTGGATTGGCTGAGTTAGAGAGGCGGTCTATTAAAAAAAGAACTGGTGTTGCCTCGGAAGTGGGGGGTAGTCTTATACAGCGAATATAGGCCTAAACCTATGTTTTAACTGTAAAATTAGGGGATCGTCTTATACGCCGGAAAAATACGGTACAGGTTTTATTCATTTGTTTTTCTTGATCTATAGTGATATTTAACCTCAAACTAAACTGGAATTGTTAGAATCAGAAACTTGAAACCAGAATGGACATTTACAATATGTTCTAATGCTCTTATATCACAGTACATTACGAGGGGGCGGAAACATGGCTATCACGAAGCTAGACTAAGCCAAGTTCCAGGGTTCATATACAGTCTTTATCGCTATTCCAGTGGGAGAGCAAGAGAGCAAGTTTGTTTAAAAATGATAAGGATTGACTCTGAATAAAACTAGGCACCTACAAGTTTTAAATGCTGGCTCTGTATCTCTAAATAAAAAATAAATTTAAAAAATTGCCTCACCAAAGTAGCCAAAATCTCAAAGTTTGTAATAGCTGAAAAGAATCTGCCAATATGTGATCTATACGGTTCTCAGAAAGAAAAGCATTTTCATGCTGCTACTAATCAATAAAGCACATATACCAAATATATGAGGCAATATAATAATACTTTCTATTTGCTGAGCCCTTTAGAAGCATCTTACGTTTCCTTACAATTTATCCTCAGAAGAATTCAATGAACTAAGTGTTATCATTCCCATTTAACAGATGAGGAAACTAGATGACAGAGGCCAAGACATTTGATCAAAGTCACCCGGTTTGTTAATGGGATAGCCAGAATAAGCTAAATAAATCATGTGGGCAGAAATGTTAATAAAATCTTAAAGGGGAAGCAACTGTTATTTCCTAGAGTAGAGTTTTATTCAAAATATACCACTGTGGCCCCAGGAGAAACTGAGCAGTGTGATGTGTTGGTTAGGTTATGTAAAGGATGTGTGTGTTGCTATTCATTTAGGTATTCTGCATTTTGTTTTTCATCAAACTTGATTAGCAGAAGACTGCACAATTGGACTATATCCTGGCCACTCATGGAATTGTCTTGACAAGAGAGGAGAAATGGCAAAAAAAAAAAAAAAAAAAGTGAATTTTCCAGGAAGGTGGTAAGTCCCTTATTGAAGGTATTTATAAGATGCTATTAGATAATCCAGTAGAGAAGTCCAATTAGCTTTTAGATATCTGGTTCTGGGGTTGCGATAGAATGATCCGAGAGATTATAAAACTATTATTATAAATTATTATATAATTATTATCATAAAATAAGAATTTGAAATTGCTATATATTTTGTCAAATACTACTAAAATTCAACCAAAGGGAAGTCTTGTAATGCAAAACAAATGTAAATGACAGACACATAAAAAAAAATGGAATAGAAACTGTCTCTTCAATTTTGTCAAGTGGGAACTCATTGACAATATTGAGATCAGTTTCACACAAAGTAAGAATGAAATTTTATATATATATATTCCACTTGGGCACATCATGCAGAAACCATATATATATTACTCAATAGCTGCTTACTGAGTCAATGTGAGGATTTCCACCACAGACTGGCAAAAAGAAGTTTGGTTCTTTTATATGAATTCTGGGTAGAAAAACCCATTACCTCTTATATGATTAGCATATCCCTATAAAGTCAAGATAGCGGTTGAGTGTTTTATATTAAGCAAAATCAATTAAGCCTAAAAGTGGGTTAACTTTTTAAAAGGGTAAAGAAGTTCAGTTTCATGCTTTTCCCAGTTCAATTGTTTTACATAGATTTAATCAAAGAAATAAAGTTTCCAAGGAGGGAGAAAAGCATTACTTTTTGGAGGGCTACGTGAGACATTATGTATTCATCGCTCAGTGTGATGCTGGCTGTGGAGAAGATGGTCAGTAAATGACAGCCATCGGTATCCTTACCACATTTCCGAAATTAATTTATTCTCTATTCAAAGAGAAGTCATAGAACCTAATGGTTTCTGCATGATGTGCCCAAGTGGAATTATTTGGGCATTAATCTCAAGAAATTAATTTTCTTTTCTGTTGAAAATATGTTCACAGTAACACTGGTGTGAATGGTAATAAAGTTGAATTATTGCCATGATGGTGTTCTGTTTCTTTGATATCCTCCTATTTCTGGAGACGTTGTCAAAATTATCCTCTTAGGCATTTCATCCCATTATACATATCACATTGCCCAGCCTCAGCCATACACACATAACTGTTCTCGCAAGGGGAAGGGGAGGACCAAGGAGGAGAGGGGGCTGGGAATCATGGCTGCTATTCTTATAAGTCAGCAAGCGTTACAGGTCTTTGGCGCAGCCCGTTTCGCTCTATTGCTTGTTACAGCCCTAGGGGAAAAAAACAACTATGTAATTAGATTCCACAAATAATTGATATAAACATATAAAGGATGAATCACAATCATACCTTGTATTTTTTTTCCCTCCCGCCTTTCAAGCCTCTCTCTTTTTACAGTAGCTGCATATTGGTTCTAGGCCGTGTGCCAATTGTATCAATTAAACAGTAACTAATTCAAGTACATTTGCAATCTGTGTTTGAAATGCCAGCCCATACAGTGGTTACCAATTAAGCACGAGGCAGATTAATGGATGCATTGTTCTCCTGGGCCAACTCCACCACAATGTCATTAAGCAGGGAGCCCTAGTGAACCAGAGACTTCCACTTAAAGGGGAAGGGAAGTGCACGCTTGCAGAAAAGAAGTTGGGAGTCTCCTATCAAGCAGAATTATTTAACAGGAAAGGTGGTGGGTAACCTTTTGAAGGGGGAAGGAATTATGGTTGTTGAGTGTTTTTTTTCTGTTTCTTTATTTTGCATAAGTTTGATCAATGGGGAAATACAATGGCACGAAATGGGGAGGACAATAATGGGAACAGATCAGACAGACAAATGGCTCCTGTAAGCTCACAGTTCTGCAAACAGATGTTCTTTTCAGCTGGCTATAGCATATCATTACCTCCAGGAACCCCGAAGAGAGAGTACAAAGACTCACTGGGGAGAGTGGAAACACTGTGTATTAACTGTGCGAAATACTGTACAGCCCTACCCACTGGTGCCCATGGAAGAGGGCAAATATTCAGGGCAGTGATTTGTTCTCCTTTGTACATAAGTGTGATTTTTAGAACCAAGTAAAATCATGGCAAAACAACACTGTCTGGGGCACTCAGTGAACTTTTAAAGATTATTGTAGTTTGTATCAGAACCAATGGAAAGAGGCTGAGAACTTGAAAAGCTCCCCTTCCTTTCAGCCCTCTAGCATATGTGAGTTCCTGTGGAAATTTCTCTGCTTTGTTTCTTTTTTAAGGTGTTTTTTTTTTTCTTCCTGTTTTATCTGACCACGAAGAAGTTAATACCTGAAAATATATTTAGCTTTCTTACTAAAGAACAAAAGCACTTCCTGTGTTTTTGTTGTGTGCCATTGTCCAGTGGGCAGGATAGTAAATAAATGGCTGACCAAAGCCTAACATTGGTCAATTTCCCACAGTTTTCAAAATCTTCAAAAATCACCCAGCAAATTATATCAATTTGATATATAATACTAGAGGCCCATTGCGCAAAATTCATGCATAGGGAAGGAGGTTGTCCCTCAGCCTCGCCTGCACCCTCTCCCATCTGGGACCCCTCATGGGATGTCTGACTGCCAGTTTAGGAGCATTAACTCCAGCCATTAGGAAAATCACACAGAATGTCCTTGACATATAAACTGTGGTTATATGAGTTGTCTTAATAATAATGACCATTCCTTTAAAAAATATCTGCTTACATACAGTACAGCTGGTATGTGAATTCATAATGCTAATGTCACAAAATCATAGAAGATTGTAGTGGAAATAACCTTGAATTGTCTAGTCCAAACTTTTATAAATATTGGAATTCCCTTTTCAAAGATTTTGTATGCTTTTTGTCCTAAGAAGCTTAACCAACTTTTGAGGCAACCCATTGTCTGTGAAAGGACTGGGGGACTCTGGCAGCAGGTGTGCAGAGCAGCTGGACCTGCCCCCAGGTTGATCTGGCCAAGCCCCCATACCTGCCACTACCCCTCACCCCCAGGACTGGGGCCTCTGGTGGGGCTGAGGGAACTGGGGGCCTCCATCTTGTGGCTATGGGTGCTGCCATATTTGTGACAACGTGATGATCAATTTGCATATCCCCTATTTATTAAATAGAATTTAAATCTGACCTAAAAAACACAACTGTTTTTTAAATGCATCTACTCACCAAATTCTCATTTTATTTCAGTTTTCCACTTCCCACTTCATACTGCTCCTCTGCATCCTGAACCATGGACAAGACCTCAACTGGACATCTCCATAAGGGTCTAGCAATAGTTCATAAACACCCTGTTTAAAAGCAGACTCACCTCCTTCCTCCCAATCCCCCTTTTGTTATTTTTCCCTTCTCTTGACAAATAAGTCTTTGTCTGCTCTCCTTTGGGGACCCAAGGAGATACTGCCCACTTTTCTGAGTGGACAGGGGATGAATGGAAGCAGAATCCAGGAAATGTATGAGGGAGGCTGCTGCTATGTGATTTATTTTTTTTAGATGAATGCCATGTCCTTAAGTAGAGGAACAGCGAGAGGGGGAGCGGGAGCGAGAGTGAGAGCCTGGTGTGTCTGTCTGTCTGTCTGTCTATCCCTTTAGTGTGGAAATGGGAGCTAAGCCCTGCAACTATAGCTATCTTTAACTAACTTTAATCATTATAGAGACTTTCCCATTTGGCTGTCATTTCTGCTTTCAGTGCATGTAAGATGCAGTTAGGGCTTTCAGATAACTGGAGGATGTGGCTTTCCTGCTAATGAAGCTATCGAAGGCCTTTCACTTCCTATTCCTCTCTCATCCTCCCTCTTCTGGCTGTTGTTCCTCCAACCTCCTCACACCGCTCCTCCCCTCCTCTCCATTATTGGCTCATTGGTAGAGGACCGGCAATGTTAAAATCAATATGAGAATAAATTGCCACATGGTCTTTATTGTGGAGGCAAGGTTTCTACAGAAAATCCTTGTAATCAGAAAAGAGGGAAGATGAGATTAAACTGATTAAACTGAGAAAGTCAGAAAAGGACAACTTGAAAGATTAGCTCTACGGGGCCAGAGAGGCATCGCCCTCCGTGCATGCTAAGCAGCGCTGTCCTCCTCGCTATCGGCCCCTTCATCGGTGACCCTGGCTGCCTTAGCACGGAGCTACTTGATTCAAGGCGACTACTGGAAATTGAAAAGCCGGAATGCCAGTGATTACAGCCGGTATCAATATTATTGTAATGATGTTTCGTTATCATTAGGAAACTTAATTACTTAAGGCGAGTGAGAAGGCCGGGAAGTAAAGCACTAAGCCATGGCTGTTGTCCGCATCTAAATCAGGGCTGAGGTTTAAGAGTTGCCTCAGGTTTAAATGCAAAGGAAGTCCAAAGGTGAGAGGAAGGGGACTGCTTTTAAGAAGACTTCCCCTGAACCAGTTTGGCTCAGTGGATAGAGCGTCTGCCTGCGGACTGAAAGGTCCCAGGTTCGATTCCGGTCAAGGGCATGTACCTTGGTTGCACATCCCCAGTAGGAAGTGTGCAGGAGGCAGCTGATAGGTGTTTCTCTTTCATTGATGTTTCTAACTCTCTATCCCTTTCCCTTCCTCTCTGTAAAAAATCAATAAAATATATATTTTTTAAAAGAAGACTTCCATGGGCGTGGAAGGTTCTCACAGCAAATGGTCAGCCACTAACACAGAAGACAGGGTCAGTAGCTTTTGGAATGCCTGTCATAGTAGCTGCTGCATAGCAGGCACTCCTCAAACACAGAGTGGAAGAATGAAGGAATAAGCAAAACCAATGAACCAACGGAACATGGGTGGCACGCTGAAAATGATTAATTGTATTAAAAATCAAGATGCAAAAGTTTCACATTTTGAGTGTTAATCTTAACCAACTCAACCCCCTTTTTAATGCAAAGCTAATCCTAGAATAGGGGTGTCGAACTCAATCAGAGAAGGGGCCAAAATCTAAAATCCAGCCTAAATCGCGGGCCGAATGGTTTACTGAACAGTCATAAACTGACAATGTCATAAACTGACAGCGGAGTGCAGTGATGACAGCGCGGTGCGGGCCACATTGCAAGGCCTGGCGGGCTGGATTTGGCCCGCGGGCCTTGTGTTTGACACATGTGTCCTAGAACCAACCGCCTTCTAACTGCTTTCAAAGTCAACCTTTCTCTTTCTGTCCCCACACCTCTCTTTTTCCACAGAGGTTCACAGTTCTTAGCCTGGCAGCCGTGACGTTGGAATTCTGACATGCAGAGTTCATGCCGGGCACATGTTTTCTTTGAACTCTGACCCCTAAATAGAAATGCAGAGCATTTATAAACACTCCGGGGTTGGGGTGGTGCTGAGCCAAGCCGGAATTAGCCCCAATTACTGACCTACAAATAGACCTGACCGGACCTGACCCACTGCCATTGGAGCGCTGCGGAAAATGTGTATTTCCAAATTTCTTGGATCAAATTCATTTATTTTTGAGAAGGCACCGAAGCCAAAGTAAACTTCCAACTGCATATGAATGAACTTGTACATTCATTCAGTCGGACCAACAGCAAACCTTTTTCCTGTTGAACTCATCACGTAACCCACTTTTATTTAGCTCGTTCAAAAATGGAAAAAAAAAAAATCCTTAGAATTCTGAAAAGTGGAAATGTGGTTGGTAAAGGAAATGTGGAAAAAGTTAAGGCCAGAAAGCAATGTTTGAGGATTGCAAATCTTTTCGGATTAATGTTGACATCAGCCACAATTCAAGGACGGGGGCTGCATTCATTCCTTGGTGACTCTTACCTTGCGGCTAGGGGATAAGACATGCTGGGACCACCCATGATTGTCTCTTAGAGAAAAACAGGTAAATAGTTCTAATTACAACCTCCTTCTTTGGATAAGACTGGGAAGTACACAATACCTTTCATGCTACTCAGGATGACTACCCCACAGCCCAGATCTAGCTGCGGGGTTTGTTAGGATATTGTTCTGCCAGTTTTTCTGTCCATGTTGGGCATGCCTAGGCATCTCCATGCCTTGGGATTGAGGCTAACACCCCTGGACCTCAAGGAGAAGAGGCAAATCTTGCTCTAGGCTAAGGTTTGCCTCCTGAAACCCTCATTTCTTACCCCACAATTTAATGTCGATACATTTCTTTCCTTCAAGAGACCCTAGACCCATTGGCTGAAATACATGTTCAGAATCTCAGGCATCAATATTCCTGTTATTATTGCCTTTGTTGGATCTGTGTTGTATATTAAAGTCACATGAGAAGATTTGGATAAATATTTTCCCATCCCTTGATATTCTGATTTGGAGCAAGGCACTAGTTTTCTTTAGCTTTTGTGATAAATACTAGGGCAATGTGGTCAGTTTGATCGATGCTTCCTGATTCCTTCCCATTTCTAACCTGCTTTGATGGTTTCTGCTCTTGATAGCATAGTAAACTTCCCTCTACTCTCAACCCTGACTGCACAAAATCCTGGTGAGGTTTGGTAAAAACAGTATCTAGCCATTTCCAGTACCATTGCTTTGTCTTAGTCTACCTTTTTACTGGGCTGTACGTAGAGAGACACATTTCTTTTTATTTTTCCTGCTTGAAATTTATCAAGTTTCCTGAAATTAAGATTTATCTTAAAACAATTCTTTTTAAAAATTTTGTTGAATTTATTGTCTCTCCCCTCACATGCTTTTAAACTTGTTTTTTCTTTGAAATGCCTGTTTGGCGACTGCTGGCCATTTCTATCCTCCATATTTCTTAATGTCTTTTTCATACTTTCATCTGTTTGTCTCTCTGATGCATTATGGGTAATGTCCTCATTCATGTCATTAATTTATTCCTTTTCCAGACATATCAAACCTCTCCTTTGGATTTTTTTTAATGCTTGTACATTTTTAAAATTCTAATAGTTTTTTTTTTTTTTTTTCCTAATGTCCCCATCAGTTTTAGGAGCATCTGTTTATAACTATCGTTGTTACTGCTAATACTCACCCCGTAATTCTCAGCCATCAGCACACTGCCCCGATTCCAGGGAACACTGACACCCCACTAGCCTGCCTCTCGGTCTCTCCTGCCTTCATGTGGTTCCTGGGTGAGCTGCCCAGAGAAGGCTGTTCCTGGGAATTTCCAGACTTGAGCACAGGGATGCTATAAATACTCTCCATAAGACAAGGAGAAGCTAATTTAGAGACCAAGCTGCCGGACTCCAGAGTCCTCTGGCAAAGTCTATGAACTTTAGCAAGTCCACAACCAGACACAAGGAGGGACTGCTGCTTGACAGACAAAGGAAGCCTGCATCCACCTACTGCCCTCGTGGGAAGCGAGAGAACTGAACACACAGCAGAGCAGTCTAATGGGAATCCTCAAACCAAACCCCATGTTGCCTGGTATGTGGTGGTGCCTAAGAAATGGAGCTCAGAAGGTCCCTCAGAATAACCCGTATCTCTATTTATCTATAGCATGCACTCTTTCATAACATGTTACTGGAGTATTTATAATAGAATTTCAGGATACTTGGTACATCCTACTGCCAAGTATCA
The DNA here is from genome assembly GCF_964339955.1 of Pipistrellus hanaki. Classification (NCBI taxonomy): domain Eukaryota; kingdom Metazoa; phylum Chordata; class Mammalia; order Chiroptera; family Vespertilionidae; genus Pipistrellus; species Pipistrellus hanaki. The sequence goes on along the minus strand of NC_140509.1, from coordinate 83,801,876 downwards.
AAGTCTTAAACATTTTTTGCAGGCATGATTCAGACACAAATCCATTGGATATTCCAGATCACATTGGCTAAAAATCCCAGCATGCAAAGTGACTTCCTTAAAACCCCTCTCATTCAGGTGTAAGTCAGGGGAAAACAAATTTTACTCCTTCCCATGGAAATTAGGAGAAAATATACACAACAGTCTGACAACTTTCATCTGATCTTTAACTCTTTAATTATCTTCCTTTCATCTTATCTTTAACTCTTTAATTATCTTGACCTAAGGATTGCATAACCAATTGGTAATTTTGCGTATGTGAATGTGAGAGTACTTGCACTCCACACCTTATTGTTTGGGTTTCTTCCTCTTTTAAGAAAATCCTTTGAAATTTCAACTAAAATTGAGCTGAAATTGAGGCAGGAACAGTTCCATATTTTAAATATCTCTAGCACCCTAATATTTATGGCACAATCATATATCTGTAATTCTCAATGCATTTCATACTTTAAAGAAATTTAAATATATATTGTAGACAGCATAAACAAATAAAATATGGAGTTAAAAAAGAATGCTATAAGAACAAATACCAGCAGAAATTGTCATATTTCTTGCTATATGCCAGTCTATTATTTTTGCACCTCTTACTTAGGAGACCAGAGTTCTAAAAAAACAATAAAGATTTGACTCAGCTGGTACATTACCAAAGGTAAAAGAAATTTTTAAAAAAGCCATGGGCTTTTTGAAGTTATAATTGATAACCAGAATCAGCTTTCTCCGTTGCGATTTCAGAGAGGACATTGAGAAATCTGGGAGCTGTGCAGCTGCAGGCCTGTTTGGAATCCCACACAAAATGTACTTTCTAGTCATCCACCACCTCCTCACCAGATTCTCAGAGGAATTGTTAAATGTGATTGTTTTTCATGCTTTGAGACTTTTTCTTAAAAGGACACAGCATGAGCTGGTAGACGTGTCCGTGCTTGTTGCTGGTGTGTTTCTGAGCTGCGCAAAAACTGCTCTCATGCTCCGGAAGCTCTCAGCGAAAAGGCTGCATCCCAGGAAGGGGTCGGGGGCCTGCCCTGATGACTTCCTAACGCCACCAAATGACTTCTCCTAAGAAAGCGTTCCAGCCAAAGAGCCATGGAAGGCTAAGGATGGCTCACTAGTCCTTATTCAGCCAAGCTCTGTGGTTACAGATACTGTGCAAGTGACTAAATCTCAGACCAGGAGAGATGACCAACAACTGATTTATTGTGAAGTGTCCTATTTCATAGAAACACCTGTCTGAGTCCATGCAGGCTGCTATAAAAAGCGTCACAGATTGTGTAGCTTATAAAGAACAGGCATCTATTTTGCACAGTTCCGAGGTTGGGTGTCTGAGATTAGGGTGCTGGCACCCTCATGATGAGATGAGGGCCCTCTCTTTCATTGCAGACTGTCAACTTCTCTCTCTGTCCTCACTGGGCAGAGGGTTCAGGAAGCTCTCTGGGGTCTCTTTCATAAGAGCATTAATACCACAGTGAAGATTATGAATTCATTGTGGCCACCTTTATGATTTAAGTACATCCCAAAGCCCCACCCTAATGCCACCACGCTGGGCACTAAGATTGCAACATTGAAGGTGTCAAGTCTGGGATTAGACTCATTAGGACTATCTTTATGATCTAAGCCATCCCACTCTTTCCACCACCCAAAAACACCACACTAGAAATTAAGATTTCAACATGTGAATTTGTCCAAGTCCACGGACAGTCGGGAACCAATAAAGGCCAGAAAAACTGAGAGGAAGGCCAATGGGTTGGCAGTGACAGTAGGAATGTGTGCTTCATTGTTTATAGAGATGCTAGGAGAAAACTGCTGAGTGAATATTAATAGTAACAATACTAATTTTAAAGAAGATGTTCTTAAATGTTAAAAACCTATTACTAGAATTAAAAATGTGTAATCATTCAAAAATAACATTGAAAAGAGAAGCTTAATAGTAGATTAGATACAGCTGATGAAAGAATGAGTGAATTATATGTATGAAGAATTATCCAAAATGCAACAAAGAAACAAAGAAATGGAAAGGATGAGAAAGAGTTTAAGACACCTGCTAGATCAAAATGTCTATTACCCTGTTTCCCCGAAATTAAAACAGTGTCTTATATTAATTTTTGCTCCCAAAGATGTGCTATGTTTTATTTTCAGGGGATGTCTTATTTTTCCATGAAGAAGAATACGGTACACATTTATTGTTAACTGAAAATAAAGAAAATTTATTACCTGTATACGGTACGGAAGTACGGTAGTTGTCAACACAAACCAGACAAACTGTGAATCCTACAGTATCAAGAATTTACTCATTTATTCAATGACAATCATGTCATCATCTTCTGAAACATCATCATAACAATCCAATTCCTGAATTTCCTGGTGAATTTCTTGTGACTCCATTTCTTTCAGAATCAGTGGACCAAATCTCTCATATTTAGCCGGGGGGGGGGGGGGGCTTATTTTGGGGGGATGCCTTATATTTTACTCAGAAGAAAACCTGTAAGTAGGTCTTATTTTCGGAGGATGTCTTATTTTCGGGGAAACTTAACCAGCATTTGAAATAAAAAGAAATTTTGAAAAAATGGGGATGGAGAGACAATATTAAAATAAATAATGGCAAATAAGTTTTAAGAATTATTGAGAGATAAATCCTTAGTTTCAGGAAACTAAATAAATTTCAAGCAAGATAAATAAAAATAAATTGGCCTCTATATACTAGTATACATTATAGTAAAACCTGTAGATACCAAAGATAAAGAAGTGACATTGAATGCAGGTCGATTTTTTAAAATCACACTTAAAAGTTTAACAAACTGAGAAGCAGGTGGCTTCTCAACAGTAACACTGGAAGCCAATGGAGTAGATCAATATCTTCGAAGAACAGACAAACAATAACTATTGATCTGGAATTTCACATTCAGAACAACTTTTAAGAATAAGGATGAGCAGCATTGAACAGATTGTCAAACTACAGCGGGAAGGCTGGGGAGGGTTGTGGGGGGGAGGTAAGAGATCAACCGAAGGACTTGTACACATGCATATAAGCATAACCAACGAAAACAAGATGCTGGGGGGTAGGGGAGATTGGGGAAAGATCAATTGGGGAAAAAAGGAGACATATGTACTACTCTTTGTAATACCTTAAGCAATAAAGTAAAATTTAAAAAAAGAATAAGGATGAAATACATTTGTATATCAATAAGAATACCTTTACCCAAGAAACTTTCAAAGAACATATTTCAAGAAGAGGCCAAATGGCCCAGCCGATGCAGCTCAGTGGTTGAGCATTGACCTATTGACCATGAGGTTACGGTTCGATTCCTGGTCAGGGCACATGCCTGGGTTGTGGGCTTGATCCCCAGTAGAGGGTGTGCAGAGGGCAGCTGGATCAATGATTCTTTCTCATCATTTATGTTTCTCTCTCTCCTTCCCTCTCTCTTCCTCTCTGAAATCAATCCAAATATATTTAAAAAAAGAAAAGAAGAGGCCAAATAAAAGCAGAGAGCAGACCTGAGGCACAAGAAGGCCCTATGAGGAAAATGAATGAAATCATAGCATCATGAATTCATAGCACCAAGGTTTTTCATCTCAACCTTGATGCTATGAAACAAAATAGTAACATCAAATGTGTATAGTTAAAAATCAGATACAGCATATAATTAAAATGTGAAACTATTTCATATACATCTCAAGGAAGGAACTGGTGATAAACATCCTAAGCTGTTCATTTCTAGAGGAGGAAGATATTGTATAATTTTCCCTTTGCATTTTTAAGTTAACTCTCTATGTTAAATTTAAATAAAGAGTATGCCATCCTATTTGTGAGAGGAACAAAATAGAAGTGAGAAAAAAACTGGACAACCTCAAATGAGAATTAAAAGAGAGAAGAAAAAAAAAAGGGCGGGGGAGGCTAAAGAAGTAGAACAGGAAGATGGTAGAAATAAATGTATAATAAGTAAATTATGTTTATTTTTATTAAAAGCCACAGACTATTAGAATGAATGGGAGAAAGGAAAGAGGGATTTTTAAAATGCTTTCAGAAAATAGAGAACAAATATCATGTGGAGGAAAGGGAAAAAATCAATGGAAACATATCCTCAGGTGAGGATAAAAAGAAAAATAAAGAAATGTCATATCCTATGAAAGACATATCTTGAAAATGCTTAAAGAAAGTTGTCATTTTTTTATGGTGAAGGGACTGGAGTCTGTGTTGATGAAAATATCTTGGCAGCTTTAGTGACTGGCAGTGGCTGCAGCAGCGGGGTGATGGGGCTGGCACCTTCCCCTGATCAGCCCCGTCATCTCCCACAAAGTGAGGCCAGACTGCAGCTTAGGTCCGCTCCCAATGGACATCCCCTGAGGGATGTGAGAGAAGGCAGGCTGGGCTGAGGGACATCCCTGAGGGCTCTCAGTATGTGAGAGGGGGCAGGCTGGGCTGAGGGACATCCCTGAGGGCTCCCAGTATGTGAGAGGGGGCAGGCTGGAGTGAGGGACCCCTCCCCAGTGCACAAATTTTGTGCATCAGGCCCCTAGTATTCAAATAAAGCCAATTTATGGCCCAAGGACAAAAGTACTTCTCCTTCTTAATACTTTAAAGTCACTTTCTTTTACACACAAAACTTAGTTATGGAAATTGATGTCCCCTCTCCTTAGCTCCCAATTTGATCTGATGTTCCCAGTGTGTGTTGGGCAGTTTAATCTAATGTAATTATTTTTGCCACCTCTAGCGAGGATTAAGTGATAAAAGTTGTGCAATTGCTCTGTGGGCATTAAATAAAATTTAGTTGAAGGCCTATACATTCAAATAGTATATGTCCAATAGATTTCAGCAATTGTAACTCCCTTTGCTGTTAAATAATAATTACATTTTCAAATTTTTACTTTTTGCCATATAGTGGCTGACTAATATTAGCTAAAATTGAATAAATCATACATTACCTTCTGAGAAAAATCATTAACTTCATGTTTTAAATGAGAAACCTAGAGCAGAGAATATAAGGAATTGGCTGAAAGTAGTATTATAAGTCAGATAGAAATAGAATCTCAACATTTTCTAGCTATCTGTTATAAATCCCTGGTTTGTTTTAGATTCACGTGTATAATTACATATATTGTTCCCTACCTCCTCCCTTTTCTTAAGAAGAAATACATGTTTTTAAAGGAACACATTCATATTTTTTAATTGCTGAGAGCTTTGAATGCATGAGTTATTTAGCTTGTGAGGTTTGAAGGCTTTGGAATTAACCCAGTTACACTGGAGAAAAACAGCAGTTATGATTCAACTCCAATAGAGACAATGGACATTGGACTTCTAAGCCATACTCCTTTGCATTTCTACATTTCTCCCTTTAGGGTAATTTGTGCAAAAAGGCAGGGAAAGTCATCATTATCATTACATTGTTTATGCCCTAATTCCTTTTGAGAAAACTTCCCTTGCCCCCACCTACCTCTCCGTGGGTCATTTGAGGCTTTTCCAAGTGAGAGGAGTGGCACACATTTTTTGTGGTGGGCAATTGAGCTGAAGGGCGGGCTGAGCCCAGTCCCAGGTGGGCATAGGCCTCTCTGAGCAGAGGGGCTTCTGTTGTGGATGGAGGCAAGTGGAGCGCTCTGGGCAAAGCTCAGAACAGTTTATGGCTGCAGATTCAGCTGGTCATAGCAAGGTCAACAACGAAAGGACTGAATTAAAAACAAAACAAAAACAAAAAAACACACACAAAAAAACCCCACAAAAAACAAAAAACAAGGTGATGAAATATTCTAAATTGACATGGAAAGAGTAAACTTGATTGCTATAGTGAAAAAAGTTGGTGTTCGCTTCCTCAATCTTGTATCACTATCATGAATATATACTTTGCGCTCTATTTTTGTAAGCTAGTACAGAAACTTGGCTAAAAATGAGAAAAAGATGTAAGTGATCAAATACTGCTTTGGAGGAAGAGTGTTAAAAGAGGAGAGGAGAGCCGAAACCAGTTTGGCTCAATGGATAGAGCATAGGTCTGGGGACGGAAAGGTTCAATTCCGGTCAAGGGCATGTACAGTGGTTACGGGCACATCCCCAGTAGGAGGTGTGGAGGAGGCAGCTGGTCAACGTTTCTCTCTCATCGAGGTCAACGTTTCTCTCTCATCGATGTTTCTAGCTCTCTATCCCTCTTCCTTCCTCTCAGTAAAAAAATCAATTAAATATATTTTTAAAAAAAGAAAAAGAGGAGAGGACAAATGGATACATTACAGTGACTATCCTCCGAAAGAGCTGGATAAAACGGAATGCGTATGTAGGTGAAAGAATTATACAAGAATTAAAGTCTTGCGGTCACTCTCGGAATTGTAGAGTATACACTAAAAGACTTTGGGAAATTTCATTTCTAAAACTTGACTACAGAGATGGTGCTTAAAGCAGTGTCTTGACAGGTCAGTTTATAAATCATTAACTGATCAACTCAAATTATGTATATTTCCAGTAAGTACGTGAGAAATTAGATGCATGGAATCAGCTGTGTCTTCTAAGTGTTATGACAATATTTTAAAAGAGCAAATACATCTTTAAAAATGCACTTATCAAAACATCAGATCCATGAGACAAATCAGTTCTTTTTGACCCTCTCCACTGCTCTTACTGAAGACGGATGAACTCGTTCAGTCTTCACATTAGTCCAGCATTTCATGGCATCAAAAGTGAGTCACTATTATTTAATTTAAAAGCACATTACAATTGCTTCTAGGGGAGAAGAATTGCCAATAACAGGCATTTTAAATGTATTTTTATTATAAAATGTCTATCAAATACAAAAGTGAAAAGAATACTCAATTAGTGAAAAAATGATATATTTTACAACCCCCTCCCCCATTTTGAGTTTATTGATGGATTTTTAAAATTTTTAATTTAATTTTTTGAGAGTGTAATGAGAGCCTTATTTTGTATTTGGTGAATTTTATTTTTTTATTTTTGGAATTTATGATGTACCATCAGTTCTTTGAAACATACTGAGATGTGACCTTCAATTTTAAAGGAAATCTGGTGATTGCTTCATATTAGCACTAAATAATGGTAATGAGGCTTCTCTAATCTCACTTCATTATTTGTCAACTTTACAGATCTCTCTCTCTCTCTCTCTCTCTCTCTCTCTCTCTCTCTCTCTCTCTCTCTCTCTCTCTTTCTCTCTCTCTTCTTTTTCCTTTTGGTATATATTTTCCAACACTGAATTGACCTGCATTTCAAAAACATCAGCATCCATCACTGCCTTTGAGTCGGGTACATGTGAAGTACTTAAAATTATACAATCCTACTTAGGGCATCTAAAAGATGCTGAGAAAAGACATTTTTTTTTTGTTATCTAAAGACATAAAAACAGTATCTAAGCAAAGTGAGGCTTATTCCTGATCACTCAGCAGGCAATTAAAGAAACTGATTGCTGGGAAGAAATGCTTTAAATTGCACGTTTAAAAGACCTGGGAATCCTAATATGGACTTGCTGCCTATCTCCCATCATATTGCTTTAAAAGTTCAGCATCTGATAAGCTGAGAAATACGTGCACAGCTGTGTTCCTGCAGTGTCTGAGGGGACAGCTCGGTCAGCCCTGGCTCTGTCTCCTCCATCATGCTATTAGTTGCCTTTTTCTAAATATACGGGTTACTAGATTTTTAAATGGGATTTTTTTTTTCCTTTTAAAAAATGACATTTCTAATTTATATTGTTGCTAATGGAAATTTTTATTATAAAACCATACTCTTTGTTTGATTGACACATAAAATAGATTTTGCAAATTGATTCTCTCCCTTGTGTCATCTTTTTGAGGAAGAGTCATGAACATTATTTTAAAGGATAAGGAAGAATTTTCAAGTAAATCAACATACTAGCCCCAAAGTAAAACAAATATAAATTCTTTCCAGAATGTTCCAACTTCTCTCATTCTCCCTAAAATAAAAATAAAAAGAGAGAGAGAAGGTAAAATAGTTTTAATGTCTCAGAGTTTATTCTTTATACTAGAGGCCCACTGCACAAAATTCGTGCATGGGTGTGTGTGTCCCTCAGCCCAACCTGTATCCTCTTCAATCTGACACCCCTTGAGGGATTTCCAACTGCCCATTTAGGCCCAATCCTACCTGGTCACCCCTAACTGACCCCCCTACAAGCCTGGTCCCCCCACTGCTCTCCCTGAAGGCTTGCCCCTCCCCCCCTCCTGGATCAGGCCTAAACAGACAGTTGGACATCCCTCTCACAATCCGGGACTACTGGCTCCCACTGCTCACCTGCCTGCCTTCCTGATTGCCAGCCTGATCACCCCCTAAGCACTTCCCTGCCAGCCTGATTGATGCCTAACTGCTCCCCTGCCAGCCTATTTGCCCCTAACTGACCTCCCCTGAAGGCTTGGTCACCCCTAACTGCTCTCCCCTGCAGGCCTGGTTGCCCCCAAATTCCCTCCTCTGCTGGCCTGGTCATCCCTAACTGCCCTCCTTTGAATATTTGATCACCCCCAACTTCTCTCTGTTGCAGGCCTGGTCCCTCATAACTGCCCTCCCCTGCTGGCCATCTTGTGGTGGCCATCTTGTGTCCACTTGGGGACAGGATCTTTGACCACATGGGGGCAGCCATCTTTTGTGTTGGACTGATGGGCAATTTGCATATTACTCTTTTATTAGCTAAAATAGAGGCCTGGTGCATGGGTGGGGGCCAGCTGGTTTGCCTTGAAGAGTGTCCCAGATCAGGGTAGGGGTTCCCTTGGGGCGGGGGACAGCCTGGGCAAGGGGCCTGTGGTGGTTTGCAGGCCAGCCACAGCCCCCTGTGACCCAAGTGGAGGCCTTTGCATCTGGGATTTATTTGTCTTCTATAATTGAAACTTTGTAGCCTTGAGCAGAGGCCTGGGCCTGCCACAGTGTGTGGAAAGCTTGGCTTCCTCTTTTGCCAGGGAAACCCAAGCCTCTTGCTCACTCCATGGCTTCAGCCATCTTGGTTGGGTTCATTTGCATATTTGCTCCTGGTTGGCTATTGGGCGTGGCTTGTGGGTGTAGCAGGGTGATGGTTAGTTTGCATATTAATATTCTATTAGATAGGATAGCTTTTCCACATAGCTAACAGGTGTACCTGTTAATAATGTGGATTTTATAAACAAAGAAAACATAATAATTTCAAGAGAAACATCAAAAGTGCTTTATTCAAAGTAATGTTCATCGCTAGCTACATATTTCTCCCATCTCCCAGGTAATTTGTGGATACCGTCCCAATAGAACTTTTCTTGTTTTGAGGCAAACCATTCAGAGACCCAATTTTCCACTTCTTCATTTTCCACTTTTGAAGCGCTGCTCAGAAAGTGTATGTGCCATCGATCCGAACAAGTGGTAATCTGAAGGAGCAAGGTCTGGTGAATACAGCGGGTGGGTTAATACTTCCCAGGCAAGGTCTTTTAATGTGTCTTTAACTGGTTTTGAAGTGTGTGATGGTGTGTCATCATGAAGCAAAATTACTTTGCCGTGTCTTCTGGCCCATTCTGGTCATTTCACGATCAAAGCGTGGTTTAAATTGATTATTTATTGTTGGCAGCGATCAGTATTAATGGTTTCACCTGGTTTTATGTAACTGATGGCTGGATAGGCAGCTGACAGCAATTGGTTCGGTAGTAGTATGTAAAAACTCAGAATTATAACCTAAAATGTTAAATCAGTGGAAAGACATCAATGCATCCATTATTCTAGAAAATCAGCTATTTCTAACTCCACTTAGCAAAGCCTTGTATATTCTCAAATCTTAGACATTCCTTCTTACAGAAATAAGTGGGTCAGCTTTTTAAAGGCTCTGAGGCAGTCAGGCTGATCTGAAAAATCTGTTGCATTAGGTTAGCCTGAAACCGTAAGAAAACAAACGAGATGATTTGCAAGCAAGCATCATCTCAGTCTGGATCAAACTGACATCTGTAACAACATCTTATTAACCGTGAAACTCCACATAGCACTTGATATAAGAAATGAAAAATTGAAAGTCTTTGGAATTTGTCACAAATAGATAACATTTTTAAACCAGCTATATCATATTTGTGTATAAAGATAATAAATATATTAGAATGTGACAATCGGACTAACAGTTCAACTTGGTATTTTTCTCAAAAAATAATTTTTAATCATAATTGTCAGCTCTGTGGGCCTGTTTTCAGCATAGATGCAGGACTGCCTCCTATAGGAAATGATGCAATATCCATAGAGGTTAAACACAAAATACTTGCAACAGAAAATATTATATTACCAGCAAAATAATATTTAATCACTGGAGAACATATCATAGTCCCAGATTATTTGTTTTTATTTCTCTATTGGAAGTATTTAAGTTTTATTGGGCTTTGGCAATGGGTTATTATAATAATATTTCATCCAATTGGTGGAAGGCCTTAAAAACAAAAACCTAATGTTTTCTGAAGAAGAAACTTCTGTCTCAAGACAGCAGCAGAGAAACCATGCCTTAGTTTCCAGTCTGCTGGTCTTCCATTTGAGTTTTAGACTTGCCCAACCTCACAATTACATGGGCCAGTTCCTTAAAATAAATCTCTTTATAGCTATAGATATGTAGGTAAATAGATAGGTGGATAGATAGATAGATAGATAGATAGATAGATAGATAGATAGATAGATGATAGATAGATGATAGATAGATATAGATAGACGATAGATAGATAGATAGATGATAGATAGATAGATGATAGATAGATGATAGATAGACAGACAGACAGACAGACAGATAGATAGATAGATAGATAGATGTAACTTTTTGGTTTTGTTTCTCTGGAGAACTCTTACTCTTATTAAAAGATCCATATTTTTTTTGTAGGCAGAGGAGATATTACAAATTAGAATGGAATATTTTTGCTAACTGCTCAGAGGTCAGGTTGGAAGGGAAGAGGTTAAAGATGAACCTTCTGCATCTTTTATAAGTTAGAGATTACTAATTTTATTATTTCTTCAAACTTCCTCAATGCCTTATTCTTACATTTATGATGTGATACTATACTGCTAATGACTCCTATTTGTTTACTATCCATTATACTGTGTATATGTGAAAACACTAGTACATTATAAGTTGCAAATGTAGGTTATGTCTCTTCATAAATCCACTGCTGCCCAACTCTCATTAATGGCTTTAAATTTGGATTTTTTTTCTCAATAGGTAGAAAAGAGATGTCATCTAAGATGAAGTATTAAGAATGTCATATGAAAAGGCATGACTTTTATTGAAATAATAAATTATTGTTTGACTTCTTCAAAATGCATTAGAGTTGCTTCAAGTGAGTGAGAAAATACCATCAAATTTTCTTGGGGATTCCCACCATTATCCCAAGAGAAGTGAGAATCCATCAAATGTGTGTGGTCTGCAGGGTTAAGAGAGGTGTGTGTGCAGCCTGAGTCTGTCCAATTTAATTCTCTTCATCCCTCCCCATTGCTTACCTCTATAACTCTCCAATTTCTCGCACAGTTTCACTTGATCCCAATCTATAACTAGGTCAGATATGTTGGTGGAATTATTGTCATTTAGTATTTAAGAGCACACTCACAACATTAAATGAAGTGATAAAACTGGGAAATGTAATTCTTGCCATATCCCTCTGAGATAATTTGTGATGTCCTTTGAGCTAGGAAACTAGACTCATGCAGTTTGACCAAAACTAAGTGTGTCACTAAATCTATTTTCTCATAGAAATTGTTAAGTGAAAACAGTCGGTAATGCTCTTTTCCAGGGATTATCAAACAAAATAAAACAACAACAATAAAAAACATATAAGCCAACAGGAAGCTAATGGTTTGGTCTCAGAAAATACTCGAGTAAATTAATCCCTTAAGCACCTCGTCCTTCCATATTACAGGTCTCCATTTCCTTCCTGCTGCCCGTAGGGTCATGTCTACCTTCCTCAGCACGACCTGGAGGCTACTAGCTTCACCACCTGCCTGTCTCTTCAACGTGCCCTTCCTCCAGCAGTTCACATGCTCTGACAGCAGTTCCAAAACACTTTGACTTTTGACTTTTAAATAACATCCAAACTGAAATCCAGATCTTTCCCCCCAAACCCACGTTTTCTTCCTCAAACCTTCCACCTTATCTCAGTTTATTTTTTCCTAGGGTTTTTTTTTTTGGGGGGGGGGGGAGTAAATTGGCAAATAAGAACTGTATAAATTTAGATTGTACAATGTGGCAATGTGGTATTTAAGGTGTACAATGTGATTATTTAATATACATGCCCATGGTGAAATGATTCCTACAATCTAGTTAATTGACACACCCTTCACCTTGCATAGTTATGTGTGTGTGTTAAAAATACTTAAGATCTACTCTCCTCACCTCCGTTTGTGATAATGTTGTTCTTTCAGTTGCTCTGGCCAGAAAGTGTGGAGTCATCCCTGGTCACTTTCTTTTCTTTCTCTCCTTTCACATCCAGTCTGCCTGCAAATCCAATTGCATTTGTTTTCCAAATAGGCCTAGGTCCCAACCATTGGTCATCACAAAGACTATGCAAAGCTGAGCCCCATGTCTGACAGAAAAATATGCTGTGAGACAAAAAACAAAGACACAAATGAACAAATGTCCCTCCTAACCACCCCCAAGAGCACACGGTTGCACCAGATACATTCAGAGCAGGATGGCACTGAAGGGTGTCAGTTGAAATATAACTATGCCTCTTGGCCCTTCATGTTTTCCTAAATTATTCAAGGATTTTTCATTAGAACCTCCTAAATTTAGTACAAATATCTTCTGAGGGACACTTCTGAGTAGACATTATTTTCTAGCCCCTGGCCTTCTAAATATAGAGATGTTCCTGCCTCATCTTCAACGTCTTCATAATAACAGCCTCTACTTCCCTTGAGTAACTGTTACGTTGCTGGTCACTGTACTGGGTAGTTACAGTCACTATCTCTAATCCCCTCAAAATCCCACTGACCATTATTGTTATTGATGGCCAATATTGTTGTTGTTATTATTATCCTCTTCCATTGATGAATTCACAGACTCAAGGAGCTAAGTTGCCAGCCTCAGACCTTCAAGTTTCTTGTGATTAAGCTGGAGTTCACACTCAAGTTTGTCTGGCATGGAGGCCCACAGTCCTTCCACTAGATTATGCTGTTCTAGGCATTGAGGAGGGAGTTGAAATGCAGAATTTCAGACCTCTGATTATTTAAATGTAGGTGAATTTAGACCGTTTCTGGGGAAATAGTCCATGTGCATTTGGTAAAAATAGAAACAATTTTTCATAATGGTTCCTGCTGGGCAGGCCTTGGACTTTAGTTGATGACTGATGTCCTTGTTTCAGACTGATGGTTTTCCGTGATGTCACTGGTCTCACATCTAGAGTTAAGAAAGTCTAAAACTTGCTGAAAAGATAAATTTGCTTTATCTTACCGACAGCCTTCTGATTAATCTGCTTAAGCTGCCATAACACAGGCTGGGTGGCTTACACAACTGGGTGGCTCTATTTTCTCACAGATTTGGAGGCTCAAAGTCAAAGAAAAGGGTTGACTTCAGGTAAGACCTGTCTTCCTGGCTTGCAGAGAGCTGTCCTCTTACTCACTATGTCTTCACGTGGCCTTTCCTCTATGAGCACATGAAGAGAGAGATCTCTGGTGTATCTTCCTTTTCTGGTAAGGACACCAGTCCTGTGGGAATAAGGTCTCACTCTTATGGCCTCTTTTAACCTTAATAACCTCTGAAAAGGCCCAATGTCTACATACAGTCACTTTGGGGGGTAGTGCTTCAATATATGAATTTGGGGGAAGGGGAAACACAATTCAGTCCGTAACCTCTACCATAGTCTTTGATTTATTAAACTGGAGCATTACAAACCTAAACCATGCATAAGTGGATTGTTTATTAAGAAAAACTATTTAGATGCCTTCTTTTTATAATTTTTCTGTATATTTTCGCTCTAGTATACAAAGTTATCATGTTCAGGCACCAGTTTAAATGAACCACATAATGAATAAACTTGAAGTATTTAATTTTAATGGGTATGTTATACCTTTTAAACAAAGTAAATTTTGTGTAACTCCTCTGTGATAAAAAAAATAAAACTACTTTTAAATGTCAGTTAGGTTTTAGTGAAAATCTTTCATTAAATTTTGTACACTGTTTAAATCTAGCTGGGTAACTAAACACTAAAGTGAAGAGGAAGAGTCTATATTGGTCTAATTTGAATTATATGTTCTCAACAAGGATAATTGCTATTGACTGCCGAAAGCACCATTGTCTAAGTCATGAATAGTCATAAAACATTACATTTGGCACAAGAAGAATGGGAAGAAGCCCATAAAAAAAAAAAAAGCAAAATGCAAAATACCAACAAACTCCCCTCTCTTTTCCTCTGCCTGAAAGAATAAAGCCATGTGAAACACGATGACTTTATTACCTGAGAAAATGTGCTACATAATAATCTCAAGGAGCCTCATTTATTATAGATAATATTTCACTTTAGGTTTGACATTTTATCCTGGAATGAAGCTCCCTTGTTGCTAAGTGCGCATCATAAAAATAGAGAGATCCTTAGTGCCTCGCTCACCTGTCTCATTAGCTGAGCCCTTAATGCAGAGCCAGTAACACCAATTTTGTTACAGCAGAATATTTACCCAGAATGTGGCCAAATGTCACAGGTTGAACATTGAGAAGAGGCGTTAAGGTTTAAAGTCAATAAGCCCTTTGCCTACGGGGCATCTATAACCACCTTGCAGACTGCATTCATTCAAGGGTCCTGTGGTTGCTCTTCAGCAACTTGAGAATGTAGTTTCCCACTCTGGGTAATTAGAACAACACGAAACACATATCCTTCCGGTACCTTGGTGGTTAGTTGAAAAATACAGATTAACTTGGAAGTCAATGTCCATTAAATTACAATGTTACTTTTTAAAGTAAACAGCAGATATGCATTTATTAGTCTGTTTCTATAGCAGAGCATAAACCTTAGGAGAGGATTTCATAACCTCGGCCTCAGTGACATTTGCGGCGGATAATTCTTTGTTGTGAGGGACTGTCCTGTAGACTATAGGATGTTTGGCAGCATCTCTGTCCTCTATCCACTGGATGCCACTAGATGCCAGTAGTGGTCCCTGAGTTATGACAGTCAAAAGTATATCTAGACATGGCCGAGTGTCCCCCTGGGTGAGGGGAAGGCAAAATCTCCATACACCCATGCCCCCTTCCAGCTGGTGCCCAATCCCCTCTGGTTGAGAACAATGTTCTTCGAAAATATTGCAAGATGGTGAAAACTCAGAGCAGAGGTACAGCCCCCAGATGGGGAGATACATTTTGTCCCTCTAAGTGTTCCAGCATCTTGACACTAAAGAGTGGCATTTTCATGATCTCCTTGATGGTTTCCTTCTGCAACTCTGTGGCGTTCCTGGGAGAAAACAGGAACAGTTGCCCATGGCCAATGCTAATTTGGACTCTGATTGACCAAGTTAACAGCGATCAAATACATGAATTAAAGAACAAAGAATTCCTGGGCAGAGCTGGTGTAATGACACTTAAAAGTTGGCTGTTTATTCCCCGGTGGTTCCTGATCCTAAAGAAACCATTCATTCCCAGGCAGAAAGCACATTGCCCGCCCCTGTGTTTCGCAGCAATTTTCTGGTCCCCACTGCAGCTTCATCACGTTGCACTTGGATTATTTGGTAAAGTATCTGTCTCACCCACGGGTGCTTTTGATGAACATAGTAGGCATTTTCTATTTATTTTTCTATCTCCATGCTCAGCATTTAGGGATCACTAAATGATTGTTGGCTAAATAAATAAATAATATTCTTGATTATTTATTTAACAAACATTAATTAAATAATTTGACGTGTCAAAAATTATTCTAGACCCAGGGAATGGAAAGATGAATTGGTGTTGATGCTTCCACTGAGAATTCATGGCAACATGGTTAGGGGTTAGGGTTAAAATTAAGGTTAAGGTTAGGGTTAGGGTTAGGGTTAGGGGTTAGGATTAGGGTTAGGGGTTAGGGTTAGAGGTTAGAGGTTAGAGTTAGGGTTAGGATTAAGGGTTGGAATTAGGATTAGGGGTTGGGTTAGGATTACGGTTAGGGAAAAGGGTTAGAGTTAGGGTTAGGGGTTAGAGTTAGGGTTTAGGATTTAGGATTATGGCTAGGGTTAGAGTTAGGGTTAGGGGTTAGAGTTAGGGTAGGGGTTAGGGTGAGAGTTAGGGGTTATGGTTAGGGTTAGGGATTAGTGTTAGGTTTAAAGGTTAGGGCTTAAGGCTAGAGGTTAGGGTTAGGATTAGGTAACAAAAAAAGTGCTGAGGGGCAGAATAAGGCAAAGTGAAGATGAGATGCCATTGTGAACTGTTGGGTCCATTGTCTTGAGAAATGAATGAATGAGTTCATGGACAAGGGAGTGGTAAGCAAAAGGGAAGCAAAGTTTATTACTTCCAATATAACAAAGCTCTCACCGTGCAAGAGGGGTTGGTACCACGAGTCTCTTTGCCAGGTAAGGTAACATCTTCACAGGGTTTGGGGGTTAGGGGACATCTTGGGGGACAGAGAGGCGCATTATTTTCTCTCGCCCATGAGAGAAATAAAATTGTCTAAGGTAATCTTAAAAACAATTTCAGACCTAAGCTTCTGTGGCAGAGGACTGCTTCTGCCCCGCCGCATGCTTTCCCTGGGACTATGTGTAGACCTGCTTCACTATTGGTAGCTCACCATCTTCAAGAGGAATTAAACAAGAAGAAAATGGGCTGAAAAACAGATCACGGGTGATTCGGCCTTTTCACTCATAAACAATTTCCCAGTAAATGAGTCTGAGGAGCACCAATGAAGACTCATAGTAACAGCCTCACAGTGGTGTGAGATTTATAAGATTAAAGATAAAGATAGCACAGATGGTCTTCTGAGATCATGATAGTCCTAGAAATCTTATATGATTATTATCTCTGTGAAAAGAAATATTGAACATAATCAGAGCTCCAGGTATCATATTATTTGAAGCAATTCTTGTATAATAAACAGGCAAAAATATTTTTCAAGTTAAGATATTATGGAGGGGTGGTTCTTTTAGTAATTGCTTTGGGTTTTCTTTTTCTTTTTCTTTTCTTTCTTTTTCTTTTTCAGTTCTCAGCATTTTTTTGCATTTAAACTGTTGGTACCAACAGTTCTCTGGGTGGTGGGATGTTGGAAATGTGCAGTGCCTACAAAGCATGCTTTGGATTTGGGATTAGCTCTTATTTGTTGTGACAGGAAGAAAGGAGGAAAGGTGAATGATATATTGCTCTTTGTATTTATGAAATGGCTTGAACACATAAAAGCTTCCTTCCTAGAAAATAAAGCAAACAAATAAATATAGTCCTCCACAGTTAGCAATTTTGTAACCAGCAAATGCTGGAACATTTGTTATGTTTTTCTTACCCTACTCTCTAGTTTGACAACTTTGTGGGAATTACTATACTTTGAGAAATATTGTTTGGATGGGTTTGTGGCTACATTTTTCTCTGTAGAAAAACCTGCTTGGTAGAAAGCAGACTGAAAAAAATAATTGAGCCAATAAGATAATTCTAAAGTCTTAGAATTTTAGAGTTTAAAGGAATTAGACGGGGAGTTTAGTTCAACCTCCTATGAAGCTTGGATCCAGATCTGACGTGACCTTCACCTCTTCTTCCTCACCATGCCAGTTTCTAGGGTCTTCCTTTCTGATTCCCTCATATGGGTGCATTTTAACTCCTTATCATTCTGAGAAACACCCTGGGTGGAGTTCAATGTTCCAACTGAGATCTGAGCTGGGAGGAGTGGAACCCGTTTTCTAGTCTATCACCCTTTTTATTAGTAGAAGTCCATTCTCTCATTTGTTCCAATCACTTAACAATGTCAACATCCAAGAAGGTTGCAATCAGTTGACTCCCAACTACTTGACCACATGATGCTGTGTGGTCCAGTCCCTCCAATGCCACCTATGGGGGTAGATGCCATTCATCTGTTTGTAGTATGCAGGTGTGAAGATTGTGACTCCATCATTCAATGTTTCCCATGCCTCCCAATGGCATGGCCTCTATCACTTGGAAAATCACGCCTCCTGTGCCATCATCCCGGGATCGACCGTCCAGCTGCTGCTGGTGTCCTTCGCCATGTGATTTCAATCTTGCTCCTGACTGAGGGCCTCAGCATCAATTCGCCAAACTGTGCCTGGAATAACCTGTAAGATCTGGCCACGGGCTTCTGGAAATCAAGAAACACAGGTAAATTTTGCCAATGAGGTTTATGGATTGGCTTTATATTTGTGTGGTTATTTGTAATCAGAATAAAAGAGTTTACAGTGCACACATGCGGATAAAATGATCCATCATTCAGAGGGCAGAGCCACGTGTTTTGCAGGAAAGCCAGGCTGCCTGGCACACAGTCTAGGCTATGATTCCCAGAGGGTCACCAGCTTCGAAGGAAAGCCCTGCCTGCACAGCAATGCCTTGAGTACCTTTAATTTGAAGTTATTGCTTAATTAGAAGTAAATCTTGGATTAATGTTTGGGGAAAGGTAGCATATTGGCATGATTTGCTACTTAAGAAGGAATAACGAACACCAGGTCTGTTCCCAAGCAGATCTGGTTCAGAATAGCAAGGTGAGGAGGGAAAGGGCGGCTTGTTCTCAATTTGGTTCTGCAAATAGTTTGTGACAATTCATTTATCTGCACAATGGAACTGAGTGATTCGGGACTAAAATTAGAACCAACATAGCACGTGGCTCACAGTTCCCAAGGCAGCTTCTTCTCACTCCTTCCAAAATACTTTTTGAAGGATCAGAAAGAATGAAAATGCTCCAAGAAAAAGCAACACCAAGACTGAATTCCACTAGCTGCAAGAATTTTGGAAAATAAAATTCCAGGAGCCACAAAACCTCTGGAGAGGAATATATATATATTCAGAAGCACTCTCAAACGATGCTGCTTGTCCCCATGAGAAGCAGGGGGCCATGAGAAGACAGGATGGATGGAGCCCCACCCCTCCCCCCGCCTGCCTCTTGCCTGTGTGTTCTGAACCTGAAGTTTCAACTTGACAATTAGCTGTCTCTCTGAGCTGCACGGGCGCCACTTTTTGCTGTGACCTGGATACTATCTGCATCCATGTTCCATGAGAAATTTCCTTTTAAGCCACTTATTAGACTTGGGGGGGGGGGGGGTGTAGGGAGGGATAGAAGAAAAGGGTGGGCAGTGGTATCTGGATCCAGGGGAGCTTCCCTGCAAATAACAAAGCAAAGCAGATGGAGAGAAACCAGACAAGTCATTCCATGTCCTCACGTTCTTTTCTTTCTTTTTCTTTTTTTAAAAAAATATATTTTATTGATTTTTTACAGAGAGGAGGAGAGAGGGATAGAGAGTTAGAAACATCGCTGAAAGAAAATCATCAATTAGCTGCCTCTTGCACACCCCCTACTGGGGATGTGCCCGCAACCAAGGTACATGCCCTTGACCGGAATCGAACCTGGGACCTTTCAGTCTGCAGGCCGACGCTCTATCCATTGAGCCAAACCAGTTTCGGCTGTCCCCATATTCTTAACCCGATAACACCAACTCCGTGTTCTCCAACGTGGCTTAGTCTATAGCACTTTGTTGTTGTTGTTGTTGTTTTTGATATATTTTATTGATTTTTTACAGAGAGGAAGTGGGAGGGAGAGAGAGTTAGAAGCATCGATGAGAGAGAAACATCAACCAGCTTCCTCTTGCATACCCCTACCGGAGATGTGCTTGCAACCAAGGTACATGCGCTTGACCGAAGTCGAACCTGGGACCCTTCAATCTGCATACCAACATTCTATCCACTGAGCCAAACCGGTTAGGGCTAGTCTATAGCACTTCAAATGAATTCTGACTCAATTTCTGTGTACCTCTTCCTAGCTATGATTTTTGTCAAGCTTTAGAGAATTTAGTTTTGAGTATAAACAATAATACTCATAAGAAATATGCTGTTTTATTTGAGCAATACATGCCCTCCCAGATACTATGTGCACTAGGCCCCCATCCTGCCATGCAAATATGAGACCCAGATCTAGACACTGGTGTCTAAGTTTAGGTCTGAGACCAGGAGGATTCTATTAACATCCTTGGGCTTTTACTACTATTCTCCTACTAACTTTTCCTGGAAAATACGTAGGAAGAGCAAGGAATAATTAGATGCTCTGTCCAGTGACAAACACAAGGACTGTGCACACACACCCTTATTTTAGAAAAAGGACAGAGAAGTGTCCAACAGGGAGGAATTGGCACACCATCCTTAGACATATCTCTAGAAAAAGACCTCGCAAAAATATTTTTCATGAAGTAAATTGCTTTGTGTGTTCCATAGGATGTAAACATTATGAGCTCCATGAATTAGGAGCTGCCAGGATAAGCGGAGACCACATTGAAAGCAGGGAGAGGGATCTGGATGAGTTGAGAAAGAGCAGCAACCATAAATGTGGAGTCGGTGCTGAGAGCAGTAAAAAACAAAACTGACGCTGTGGGAAGTGGAGACACTAACATGACCCTCACTTGAGATGCTGTGTTGTTATGTGCGTTACTGGGGCTAATCTTTTTTCAGACTCTACCAACCTCTGCCATTTAGGATTTCAAGGCAATAAGCAGAGCATCATACTAGTAGGGGCTGTATTTGAAAACTCTTTGCTTTTTATGCTTACTTTACAGGTACAAAACTTACCTTAGGCAGACATGCTGGATAGGTGAGTAGTGGGTTTCACATAAATAGCATTTTGATTTTATATGTCTGGTCAAATAGACCAGAAAATGAGCTTACTTAAAAATATGAACAATTAAACCAGCAGGTTCTGGGTGCATATAGAATGCTTTGGAAAGTATCTTTAAGGCCAGATGAAGGTTTAAGATGCTAAGCCATCATATCATGCTACGCGGGGTGGATGAGGGGGGTATGGCTGCACTGGGGTTAAAGAGGAGCATGATAAGGTTTGTTAATGGAATCTCTACGTGGACTGCGTGGGAACTTAAAGCTCATTAATAATAAAAGCCCTGCTTTAAAAACTGACCTTTTAGTTGAAAGATGTGCATTTGTATCATTACCAATTAATGTGTTAGGTAACATAGCTTGTACTTGGAAAGCAACAAGGAGGAGTATCTAAATGATAGTCACACATCTTAATTAGTGTCATTAATAGTTCTTTAGCCATCTTTCATGAAAGCGATGGCATTACATTGCAGGCATCTTGTTAAAAGCCAAACCGGGAAGTTAGATTTCCAGCCAAGTCCTTAGCCGTGGTTTTAAGTTATGGTGCCTACATGACTGGAATGTTCCTCTGGGGTCTCTTCTTCGCGGCAGGACTTTCGCGAGCCATCAGCGGCAGAGCCAGACCCGGAGGTGGTGACTCACGGGCTGCATTCCTGGAGAGAAGTGAAATCCAGGACGGAAACATGGAAGGAGAAAGGCGCACACCAAATCTGTTCTTATCGGGCCCTCCCCCATGGCCGACCAGTGATTGTCATATTGTCACCAAAAAGGTATAAGTGCTTCATTTATGAATTCAGTGCCTGCTATTGAGAAGCTGCTATTGAAAGTTACGAAAAGAAGGACCAGTGAAAAGCAATATTATTGAAACATGTGAGTGCACTAACTTATTGTGAGGCACTGGCAAGCTGGTAGAATTTAAAACCCATCCTATAATGGGTGTATCTTAATTTTTTTTGCCTTTTGGGAAAACAATAATATCCACTTAAGTTTTGTTGTTGGGTTTTCTTCTGACTCTAAAAGTACTATATCTTTTAAATGGTGTTGGAAAGGGAACTGGCAAATTACAAAATAGAAGGGGGAAAAAAAATGATGAGCTTACATTACCTTTTATTTATTACTAGTGGCCCAGTGCATGAAATTCATGCACAGGGGTGGGAGGTGGTGTCCCTCAGCCCAGCCTGCACCCTCTCCAACCTTGTACCCCTCAAAGGATGATGTACTTCTGGTTTATAGGGAATGGGCTTCAACTGGCAGTTGAAAATCCCTCTTGCAATCTGAAACTGCTGGCTCCTAACCACTCACCTGTCTGCCTGCCTGATTGCCTCTAACCACTCTGTTTTCTGACCTGCTTGCCTCCAACTGCCCCCTGTGTCAGTGTGCTCACCCCCAACGCCATCTTTGTTGGATTAATTTGCATACTCGCTTCTGATTGGCTGGTGGGCATAGCAGAGGGACAGTCAACTTGCATGTTTCTCTTTTATTAGTGTAGATATATTATACTTTTTATATAAGTATAATTAATACATATTCATAAATACAAGCTTAAATGTATTGTTTTGTCACTTTATTAACATTTTTCAAAAAAATAATTAGGATAAAGTGGTCTTCTTTATAAACCATAACTTATTTGACCCTTAAACTATTATTAAACATTTGAATTATTTCCAACTTTCACTATGTTAAATATGTTTGTTCATAAATTCTTTTTACATTTCTATTTTATTAAAATAGATTCCTGGAAGCATCATTACTAAGCCAGAAGGTACATCAATCCTTAAGGCTCTTCATTCACAGAATTCTAAAAAGGTTAAGCAATTTGTATTTCTATCAATTGCATATAAAGGTGTCCAACAGGCAAGCTGTTTCATTTTTGTTTTCATATAACTCTTCATTAATAATGAAGATGAATGTTTTCAGGTTTATTAGTTTTCTGTTTTTCTCTTCTAATAATGATCTGCTTTATATCGTTTTGGACACTAGCTTGTTAAGAATAATTATCCCTTGAAATCAATTGAGCCCATGTGCATTAATAAGCATTTAAATTTAGGATTTTATAATGACAACAGAATGATTGAAATCTCATCCTACACTATTAAAAGAAAACTATAGACAATTAATCACAAATAATATGAGTATGGCAGGATGCACCTAAAATCTGAACATTGCTCCCTAGTGTTCTGTTGTTTAACCATTTCAGGCTCATTTATTTGTGGGCTACATTAACACAGCTTTTTAAGTTCAACTAATTACACCTCTAGAATTAACACATTTCTTTTGGAATCACATTAAGATAAAAAATGGAGTGATTATGGCTCTGGCTGGTATGGCTCAGTTGGGTGTAGTTCAGGGCACATGCCTGGGATGTGGGCTCAATCCCCAATAGGAAGCATGCAGAAGGCAGCTGATCAATGTTTTTCTCTTTCCCTTTTCTTTACTCTCTCTCTCAAAAGCAATATATATATATATATATATATATATATATATATATATATATATATATAATTTTAAAAACAAAAAAACAAGTGACTATAGCTAAGGATCTCTTACAACACCATCTGTGATAGCACTATTTTTTTAAAGACAATTTTTATGACATTAATATTTATTGCCTCACCCCCTTTTCCACATTTAATTGGTTGTCATTTTACTTTTCTTTATAGTTATATATTTTTAAGGCAACTCTCTTTTCTTCTAGTCCAACATAGCATTCTAAAAACTTGAAACATTTCAAAAATTTTTTCCAGTGTTAATAAAAACACAAAACTCAATCATGAGGTATTTGACTCTTTCTGCAACAGAAGAATGGTTTTGTTGCTGAAATAAAATATGATATTGCAAAGATGTATTGATATTTTTCATTTCTTTGACCAGGCCTATTAACCTGGTTCCTAGCTGAGGCAAAGATAATTTTAAATAATCACATTCACACATCTTCCTTATTTTATGCATGTAAATGCAGAGTGAAATTCTAGGGTAGTTATTATAGCCATGGTTCTATTCCACCACATGCAAATTTTCAGAAAATGTGGCAAGAATTTGTTCCTGAAAACACCTCCTTCCAACAAAATGGAGATCCAGTGTTGAAAGGAACTTTCAAAGTCAGCCTAACTTTGTGTTTCTCAAGTACACAATTGAAATTTCTTTCTAAATATATTTAGAAGCTTACTAAAAGTATGTTCGAAAGGTCCTCTTTTTATTGAGCATTAGATGATCTGCTATTTTCATTTTTATTAGCTTCTTTAAAAAATGCCTTCACTATGATTGTCTTTTCCGAGGCATGGACCCTTCTCCTATTTGAGTTCTGGTCCTAGGTTTCCACAACTTAACAGGAGTTATTTCTTTTTTCTTTTTTCTTTTTTTTAAAATATATTTTATTGATTTTTAACAGAGAGGAAGGGAGAGAGATAGAGAGCTAGAAACGTCGATGAGAGAGAAACATCGGCCAGCTGCCTCTTGCACACCCTCTACCGGGGATATGCCTGCAACCAATGTACATGCCCTTGGCCGGAATCGAACCTGGGACCTTTCAGTCCACAGACCGACGCTCTACCACTGAGCCAAACTGGCTTCGGCTGGAGTTATTTCTTTCTCCTCTTCTATCATGTCCAATTCAAAGTCTGGCCTACTACATATTACATAGGCTTCTTAATTTTTTAAATTTATACTACTTTCACTATATGGCATAAATGAATTAATTTAGGAAAATGTCCCACTTAATCACTACCCAGAATAAATCTAAACATTCCCATTTTATTCCATGTGTTGGAATATGTTGATCTTCAACAACATTCTAACGTGGCCATGTCTCTTAGAGCAAGAAATTTAAGGAAGAAATGCCATACATGTGACCACGAATCACAAACAGTCTGGCTGTATCACACACAAAATTCCAAACAACTCAACTCTATGTGAACATTTTATTAAGATGGTCATTAGAAGGATCCCAAACCAGCCTTGTTTGAAGAGGTTTTGAGGGAATACTTTTTTTCCAAAGACTACTCAGTTGTTAAAAATTAAGTCATGAGCATAGGAGTGGCCTGGGGGGTAGGGGTTAATACCCAGTGGTTTAAAAGACTTTATAAAAATTTGGACATAAGAATAACTAATTTGGGGGCGGGTATGTTTGGGAATGTGTGTTCTTGCTGAACACATTGAAGTATAAATATGGCAGAGCACTTCCACTCTTGCTCTATTTTTGGATGGTCAATGTGGTACACCCTGAAGGTCCTGATGGAAATGAAAAAAATATTTTTTTCTTTGTTTCTCAACAAAGACATATACACCATCCTATCTAATAAAGAGGGAATATGCAAATTGACCATGACATAATCACAAAGATGGAGGCGCCCATAGCCATAAGATGGCAACGCCCAGACCCCTCATCCCCACCAGAGTCCCCCAGTCCTTTCAGCTCTGCAGGGGTGGTGGTAGGCACGCGGTGCAGCCAGACCTGCCCTCAGGTGGGTCTGGCCGCTCCTGTGCCTGCTGCCGGAGCCCCACAGTCCCTTCAGCCCACCTGGGGGGCAGGGGAGGTGGCATGCGCACTGTGTGGCCAGACCCATCCTCAGCCCCTCAACCCCCCAGGACTGGCCCAAGGCTTGCCTGTGCTTCTGCACCTCAGATGGCGGCTGCCCAGCTGATGCCTGAGGTGCAGGCAAGCCTTGGATAGCAGCTTCCCAACCACCTAGGGCCGGCCCAAGGTGCAGGCAAGCCTCAGAAGTCAGCTGCCCTGCCACCCAGGGTGGGCCTGAGGCACAGGCAAGCCTTGGATGGCGGCTGCCCAAGGCTCAGGTAACCAGGGCCAGCTGAGGCTTGTGCTGCTGGCATCGGCAGTAGTAGAGGTGTGATGGGGGCATTGCCTTCACCTGATCACGCGTCGCCTCCTGCCCCGGAGGGCTCCTGGACTGTGAGAAGGGGAAGGCAAGGCTGAGGGATTCCCCTCCCCCCCATCAATGCATGAATTTTTTTGCACTGGGCCTCTAGTTTATACACACCTATTCAACATAGATTTCTAGTTTCAAGCGCGCTCACACACACACCAAAACAAAACAAAACAAAACAAAAAACAAACAAACAAACAAACAAAAACAACAACAAGTGCCTTGTGATGGGAAATTCTGCTTCTAAGAAGCCCAGTTGCCTCAAGAACCTGACTTAACATTAATAGCAACTGGACAGTGAAGGTTTCAGGTGATCAGGCTCCTCCTTGGACTTACATGGCCTCCCTGCTCTGCAATTCGTGAGAACCCATCAAGCTTCACAAGGTGACTCCAGGATGCTCTTTGTTTCTGTTGTTTTTCCCAAACTTCGCTCGCCAAGTAATATAGAAAGCCTCATAAATCCAAATAAAACTCCTGACTGGTATGGCAGCAGTTTTACAGTCTAGAATAATTTCCGGATCTCTGAGACTTCACGGGAGTCCGTAATGTTTAGGCTAGAAATAATAAAACGCATTCAATCGATTAAGCTGTTTGTAGACATCTCATAATTAGCATATTGTATAATTGCAAATATTTTATAGCTGCGAAGTGGGGATGATAAAAGGGTTCAGTGCAGTTGGTGGCTGAACGGATAACCTTGAAGAGCGGAGGATCTCAATGAAAGAAGAATTCTCTGTGGGCTGCTTCGGAGACAGCCTGGAGCCCCCCATGGTGGCTTCATATTGCTTGTTCCTGAACGTTCTGCCAGGATGCCCGAAGCCCTGGACATTGGGACCTCACCACTGTGTGGCACAGTCCTGAGGAAATGCTCGAATAAGGCCCCAGACCACCTGAGAGTGTACCTTTTTCGTGTTCCTACTACCCTGTTTCCCCGAAAATAAGACAGTATCGGATATTAATTTTTTTCTCCCAAAGTTGCGCTAGGTCTTATTTTCAGGGGATGTCTTATCTTTCCACACGCTAGGTCTTATTTTCAGAGGATGTCTTATTTTCGGGGAAACACGGTAAAAAGAAAATGTGATCGTTAGAACTCAAATTATAGAGGGGTGTAGAAGACAGATTGCATCACCTATAGGTTTCTAAAGAAGTCTATGTTGCTTTTGCTTGCTTTTAAATAAATCCTCATGGTTTTCTAGGTTTGTTTTTTTATATTGTTGCTAATACTTTTTCTTTCCAAAAAGTAACACATTAGAACCTCTAATGTTATATCTGCTCAATAAATGAACAATACACTCAACTTTCACCACAGTCACTGTTTTTAGACACAATTATTTTAAAGTTTTTGTTCATATTCTTTAAACTTTATAATGCTAAATAATATATTTTAACCTTATATTTTTTGTTTTATAAACTCTAGGCAACAAGTAAGGTTCTCCCTTCTTAACTTTTGTAATAAAAAAATTTGTTCTGCTTTTGCTTACTTCTAGATTTTGAATATTATAATTTTTCTCCTGATTCCTCATCTATAAACTTAATGTAGTCTCTTGATTCGCTACCATTTGAGACAAAAAGAGATTGAAATCCATAGCATCACATTTTATAGTCACATTTAGTCTGTACATATAAATCTTCTGTGTCTTGTCTATGGGTTTATCCTATGAACTGAAAACTGATATAATGAACAAAGTTTTAATAACATAATTATACAAATAAAATTTGTTGTATACCCATGTTAGGTCACTTATTGGAAACTAAAATCTTAGGTCACTAGGCTTAGCATTTTGAATAAAGGTATTCCAAATATCAAGGTACTTGACATTATGACACTTCTTAGTTTTCTACATATTCTGATCATTGTCTTTTATTTAGAACTATTTGTTTCCCAAGGCTTTTTGATCATCTTTTATTTTGTTCAGTTTACAAAAGAAACATATGGCTTCTTGCCAAACCACAAATATATTTCAGATTTGACTTGGAAACAATTCTTACCATTCTTCTTAATATAAATTCCTACTTTCTGTTCTCACTTGACCTGATTATTTCTAGGCCTCTATACTTCTGATAGTCTGTGCTTTCAATTTATTAAACTCTTCAGTTTTGCTGTTGTAAAACCAACTTTATTGAAATATAAGTCATATGCCACAATATTCACCAATTTAAAGTGTGCAATTCAGTAGTGTGAATATGTGCAGAGATGTGTACCATCATCATACCATCACCAGAATCTAATGTTCAAATCTTTTTATCCAAAAGAAGCATTGTAAAGTGCCCATTAGCAGACACTCTCATAATGTATTCATAGCCTAGGCAGTCTCTAATCTAGTTTCTGTCTCTGTAAATTTGCCAATTCTGGGCATTTAATACAAATCCGATTCTATTATATGTGATTCTGTGACTGACTTCTATTACTTAGCATGTTTTTAAGGTTCATCCATGTTGCAATTGGTATCAGTACTTCATTTTTTTATTGAGGTGCTGATAATACAATAATATTCCATTGTGTGGATATTCACTTATTTCTGGCTTTCCAATGTTGTTTCATAATTTACCATATATGTCTATTTTTATACCAGTTCTAAAGTATCTTGATTCCAGCTGCTTTCTAGTAAGTTTTAAAATTGGAAAACATGAGTCCTTCAACTTTGTTCTTTTTTTTTCAAAATTGCTTTGGATATTTTGGCTTTCTTGTACTTCTATTTGCATTTCATAAATTGCTTGTCAATTTTTGCAAAAAAAAAAAGGCATCTGATATTTTAATATAAATTGTGTTAAAACTGTAGGTTAATTTAATATTAAATCTTACAATCCATAAATATGTATTTTATCTAGATTTTTTCAATTCCTTTCAACAATGTTCTGTACTTTATAAAGCTATAAATATTTCACTTTTTAAATTAAATGTATTCTTAAATATTTTATTATTTTGGAACTATTGTAAATGACATTGTTTTCTTAATATTATTTTTGAATTGTTTATTGCCAACATATAAAAGTACAATTATTTTGTATATTGATCTTGCATCCTTAACCTTTCCAAACTTATTACTTCTAGTATGCTTTTCAAGTACTCCTTAGGGTATTCTATATAAATGAACAAGCATCTATGGATGGAGGTAGTTTTACCTCTTCTTTCCAATCTAGATATTTTTCTTTTCTTGTCTAATTGCCCTGCCTATAACTTATATTGAGATGTTGAGTAGAAAAGTGAATAAGTATCTTATTCACTTAATCATTCAATCTTTTGTCACTGCATACTATATTAACAGTAGGGTTTTGTTTTGTAAATAGTCTTTATCAGATTGAGTAAATTCCCTGTAGTTTCTAGTTCCTTGAGTGGTTTTATCATTTTGGGGTGTTGAATTTTGTCACACTTTTCTAAATCTATCAAGATGATCATGATTTTTTTTTGTCCTTTAGTTTGTTATTATACTATATTACACCATTGTTTTCCAGATGATAATCCAATTTTGAAATATGTTTTAGATGTATCCCACTTGGTCATGGTGTGTAATGTTTTTTACATGTTGCTGGATTTGGTTTGGTAGTACTTTCATGATGAATTTTGCCTCTATGTTGATAAGGGAAATTTGGTTTGTAGTTTTCTTGTGAGGTCTGTTTTTAGCATCAGGGTCATAATGTCTCATAGAATGAGTTGAGAAATATTCCCTCCATTTCTGTATTTTGGAAGAGCTGGTAAAGAATTAGTATTAATTCTTCTTTAAATGTTTGTTAGAATTAACCAGTGAGGCCATCTAGAAACTGGGCTTTGTGGGAAGTCTTAAAATTATTAAGTCAATCTCTTTACTTGTTGTATTATTAACAAGGCCATTCAAAGTCAATTTCCTTTCACAAACTTTCCTAGAGATGTTTCCCTTAGACAGCTCCCAAGCTATATTTGTTTCATTGACCTGGAGCTTCCAATGTCTCCTACCTTCACCAAGCACTTCCTAAGTAGTGGTGGGGACTGCTTCCTACACTCTTCAGTCATTGCTACATACAACTGTGAAGGAAGCTAACGACCCTCACCTTGTAATGGGTTAAGATGTCATGCTTAATCGAATAGCCAATGCCTGCTATTGCTAGGCAGCCATATTTTAGAACCATACACACACACCTGGGTCCGTTATTTCTTCCTATACCTCCTCAGTCTTTGCTTGTTATTTAAAACTAGAGGCCGGATGCATAAAACTCATGCAAGAGCTGGCCTTCCTTTCCCTGTCTGCTGGCACTGGCTTCCCTCTGGCACCCAGGACCCGGACATCCCTGGCAGCCCTGGCTTTCTCCAGAAGATCATCAGGAAGGATGTCCGGTCTAATTAGCATATTATGCTTTTATTATTATAGATGTTGTCACAAGGGAAGTATGACTGTATGGGAGAAGAATTAGAACCTGAATCCTATTCTGATTGAAGAGGCTTGGTGGATGTAGGTAAGAAAGAACCTAAGTTTAAATGCTCATTAAAAGATAATTAACTATATTTTCTAAAGACTGGGAATGGTCTATTTTGGATTCTCGTCCAGATTAAAATATAACTCTCATGATGCAGATTTTCTGCAGAAAAACAAATGATAATCAGGCTATAAATGCTTAGGACATTAGCAGAAGGGGAAGTATGATGAGTTTTCATTGACTGAATATTTAGACAGACGTTGTATACTAAATCTTCACTTTCAGAAGTATCAGAGCCATGGCAAACTTCTTTTTTTGCAGCAAAATATGCAAGCTGTGATGGTGGATGATGTGACCAGAATGTATTCCTGGATACTTGCTTGATAGACAGACAGGCAGAACACATGTGCTCATCCATTCTGAACTCATTAACAAAGCAGAAACATTAGTAAAATATGTCTTTGGCTGGTTTCTGGAATGGAAGAGGGAACAATTAAGCTGTAAGACACTCCAGGGTGGGTATTATGACCTAATAATGACATGCCCTGGTAGTTTTCACTGAGTGCCATTAACTGCAAAGGCATATCATTGCTCGCCCGTAATATGCACCCTGGAGAGTCTTATCGGGAGGATATAAATGTTAATTCCTAAGGAAACTCATTCAGCAAAAGAAGAAACCATTGCTCTACGATGGGGAGAATGTCACAGTCTCCATGTTGAGTTCAGTTTTTTGAGGCATACGGGGTCAAACTCGTTATGCATTTATCTAGCATGAAGCAGTGCAATCAGAGCTGAAGGAGCAGGCAGGAGTCAGGAGGCAGAGATGTGGCTTGCACTCCAGCTCTGCCATTGTCCTCTGATCTATCCTCATGCTTGTTGCTCCAACACTCATATTCTCAGCTTCCCTCTAGTCAGTAGGCTGATGATTCTACCAGCTTATCTTATAGTGTGTATTTGGGAAGTCAGAGGAGATAAAAATATTTTAAAAGGCCTTATAATACACTATGAACTATTGTATATACAGGGTAAGGCAAATATACAGGGTAAGGCAAAAGTAGGTGTACAGTTGTTCCTATGGAAAATAATACAATAATCTATAATAATAAAAGTGTAATATGCTAATTAGACCAGACAGCCGAAGGACCTTCTGGACACCCTCCGGATGACCTTCTGGATGAAATCAGGACTGCAAGGGCTGAGCCCCTTTCATGAATTTCATGCATCAGGCGTCTAGTTAATAAATAATGATATAAGAATAAGCTCTGTTTAGTCTACTTACAACTGCAAACTTACTTTTGACCCACCTGGCATAATAGGCCATGATAAGTAGTACACAACTTAAGAGAATTTAAGAGCCCAATACGAAGTAGATGAAGGTTTTATATCTATGGAAGAATTTGATGTATACAAAGTTTTGGCTCTGAGTTTTTTTTTCTGTTCAAGTTTGCCTTTGCAATTGGAACTCACTCCCCATGGCTAGTGCTAGCCTTCCTATTGACATTAAACCTTCCTTCTCAGCAAGACACAATAAAGAGTTCAAGACCACACAAGCATTTGTGAGGAGGAAGGCAGTACAGAATTGTTGTTTTCCTTGAAACATGTCCCTGGAGACCAAGGGTGAATATTCTGGTCAAACTAAATCTCTGTCAACTCTGCAGCTCAGTTTTTGTTTTTCTCACTTATCTAAATATTTGTTTCACTATGAAGGAGTTGCCTCATTTTGATAACATTGGGAATATATGTCTGTCACTTTTAAGAGATTTTAATGAACATTTGTCCCGCGTGGGTAGAGGTTATAGAACAATATGCCTATATTTTGTAAGGTCTCCCCATTTCCTTGTCTGTGTGGGCTGTGTGCATGGCATGAGGAAAACAATGGCAATGTTTGTTTTCATCTAATAGCTTTGGTGATATCACTGATAGCAACCAAATCAGCAGCACCAACATTTACAGACGACAAATAATAATATCTAATGCTTATGTGCACATTATGTGAGCACAGCAAATACAAGATTATTATATATCTGAATCCCTGATAAATATATAACAGAGATAAACATGCTAGGTTGTGCATTGTTTGCTTCTCTGAAATCCATAAAACAGATGTGGTATTATGGATAAGAATTTGTCTTGGTGGAGATGATGGTGTTTTCAACTTTGGGATGATGAAGCCAAGTTATTTATTTGTTGTTTTCCCAGTTGTCTTTCCCTATCCTATGAGCAAGACATGCCATCTTATTTCTTCCCAGCTATTTTTGCAAATTTCCCAATTAGAGTAACAGGATGAGGCAGTGTGAACAGATCAATGCAAATTTATAGCCACCACTATAAACAAAACAAAAATTTAAAAATTCAAAACAAACAAACCAGAAATAACCAAAACCCTTACTCACCAGCACTATCCTCCTGATGTTTGTTTTGTTATTCAGCTACATATGCTTACTCAGTTCAGGGAGCAAAGGAATAAGTAAGTGGGACTGGGCTGATACATGGAGCCTAACAGTGTGGGTAGGGGAAGAAATGTCAAGTGGGGAGACGGCTCCAAGGTTAGGTGGGAGAATGGCTGATGGAGAAGCGAAATGTAAGATGCCTGGGAAGAACCATAAGAAACGTCATGACTGTTTCTATATCGTACAGAACTAGAAAGGGGGCTGTTTTGTTTTTTCTTTCCCTGTTGAAGACACAATCTAAATTAAAATTCAGTAGTACCTCATAGCTACATTTGACTGAAGCAGAGGGGTTAGAGGTACAAAAGGGAAGTCAAGAGAAGGATAGTGGGACACATTTAGTGTATTATTTCAAAGAAGTTTTTGTGTGTGAAAGCATATGGGAGTCAATGGGACTGAGAAAAATATAAATACACAGTAGCATGGCTTTTCCTTCCCAGGACTTTGCAGTCTGCTAGAGATGAGCTAGGCCATCATAAAAATAACCTCTATAACATAAATTGGGCCAGTGCCATGGTGGTAGAGAAGAATAAGAATTAAATGATGTGGTGGGGCTCCCTGGGGGCCGGATAGGGGTGAAATTATGGAGCAATTACAAGGAAAGCTTCCAGAAAGAGGGGCCCATGTCTCAGGTTGGGGTTGGCTAAGACACAGCTATCCCGGTGCATCAGGAAAAAGCAAGAAATGACAATGAACACAGACAATGGAACAAATATCAAGGAAGGTCCCAACAGAGAGGCTGAAAATGTCAGGTGGAAATGTCCCTATGACAGGAACTCAGGAGTGGGTACTAATGGAATGCACAGGCAGGTAACCAGCACCAGGTAAGCTTGATGGAGGGGACACTGAGGAGTATAAGAAGAGCCTTTTTAGACCCAGGTGGCTTATGATACTGAAAAGACTTAAAATATGGAAACAGAGCCTGGCCGGTGTGGCTCAGTGGTTGAGCATCAACTTATGAACAAGGAGGTTACAGGTTCGGCTCCCAGTCAGGGCACATGCCTGGTTGTGGGTTTGATCCCCAATGAGGGATGTGCAGGAGGCAACCGGTCAAAGATTCTCTCTCATCCTTAATGTTTCTATTTCTCTCTCTTCTTTCTCCTCTAAAATCAATTAAAAAATATTTTAAACAAAAGATGAAAACAGAAATCTAATTCCTAAGTCTATAACAGGCAATGACAAAGCTGGGTTTTTAATCTAATTATTATTTTTATTTTTCTGTGATGCCCAGAGATGGGAAACAGGAGCTCAGTGAGGTGACAGGCAGGTAGAGTGGGGCTTATGGATGGGTTGAGAGTATTGGGTGTATGGTTTCTCCTGGTAGTTGAAATAAACCTAAAATGTAATGATTTGTTTTTCTCAGTCTTATCAAAATATCCCTATTAAAACATCCCTCTATCAAAATAATCATATTAAAACATCAGGTTCCCCAGCATGGGACCGTGGCAAAAGCTCTGTTATAGCTGGAACGGAAATTTATGGCAAAAATAGCAATGTTGACAATCCGAAATCTTCAAGTATTAGCTGGATTAACTTAAATCCCTTTTGCCTGAGTGAAAATGGTCCCACACCCAGGAGCAGAGCTGAGGTTCCCTGTGGGTTCCAAACCCAGAGCCCCAGTTACCAGCCATTGGTGACGGTGGTTGGGGAACATAGTCTAACACACAGGCAAAACCCTGGGAAAGGTGCTTTAGAATGGGCCATGAAAAACAGCAAGCGTTTATCCCCTAAGATTCGAGATAAAACAGAAAAATAAACACAAATTTCAATGTGTATGTTCTTTTCTCTACACAGCACAACTTTTAGGTCTTACAGCAGTATAAGGATGCAAAAAGACAATAGCATTTGTTCCTACCACAATTTTCTTCCTTCTAGAATAATGTTAAACTAAAGAAGGAAAAGTATTTACTTTATGAAAAAGGGTTAATGCTCACAGTATTTAGAAAGCACAAATGAATTGGTAAAAACATACAAGGCCTCAAAAAATAATTGTCCAGTAGCAGCACAAACATACACTGAGTGCTATCTCTGCCTGGGAACAGTGCTGAGCTGAACTGCAGAGTGAAAAGGAAGACTGACAGGGCGCATGACCTATTGAAATTTATAACTTTAGCCAGAAAATTACAGACAGTTTACATAAGAAGAAATTTAATGAACAAAATATTAAAAGTGTGTATTTTCTAACACTAAAAATATAAATATTTATGTAGTAAAAAGGTATAGTTTTTTTGAGCCAATGATTTGTAGTAAAAATAGTATACTCATTATTATTGGTGGCCATGAAAATTGATATAATCTTTTTGGAAAACAATTTGACAATGTAAATCAAAAAACCATAACAATATTATAACTTTGGCTTGATTCACTTTTAGAAAGTTATCCAAAGGTAATAAAACCAAAGGAGGATGTTATACATAGAACTATTGATTACATCATTATTTACAATAGACGGAGATTAGCAACAACCAAAATGTCTAACCATAGATAAAAGAATGGTTAACTGAATCATGGCACATCTTCTGGATGGGAAATTCTTCATCTATTAAAATGAAAACTACAAAGATTATGTGGCCAAATGGAAAGGGATTATAGTTATTAATGCACAAATATACATAAAGACTTTTTATGAAAATACTTTCATATATACAACAGGAAAAGAGAAAATACTATATAAAATTGAAATCATTATACTAGAAAATAGGATGACATCATTTTATTCTAGTATTTTTTTAAATAAATGAATATGGATAGAGATTCAACAACTTATGTGAACGAGTACACCAAATCAGATAAGGGAAGTATGGGTTCATGAACATGATATAGGCACAAGCACCTTGGCTCAATCACAGGATCTGAACAGACAAATAGAATAGAATAATTTATAATGTTATATTGAATTCAAATTACCAAGAGCCTTCTGACTGTGGCTAAGAAATTTTGATGTCATTACATAGAAATAATCAAAAGTATAATTCTGTGAAAGCAAATAACAGGATGAGAACTGTAAACCAGGGAAGTTATTTGGCCAACACTATAGAATGAACTGAAGGGAAAAAGAAGCTGGAGGCTGGAGGAAGGGCCATGGCAATCATCAGATGGCTGAGATTGGGACCTGGGAGTGGAGATAAACACTGAGATAAATACAAAGTGAAATGTAAAGGAATTGACAAGCGAGGTCATGATTGGACATGGGCTTTTGAAACTGGGTGACAGGCAGGATGGCAGTGGCATGAGCAGATATAGATATAGGGAGAAAATGCAGAGTCAGCAGCTTCTAATACAGTGTGAGATAGGTAATTAAAATAGCTTTCAAATGTGATTTAACCAGGGAATTGTGACATTTAAAATTGAGCAGAGATACCCTTGTTGCAAAGGGCACCAAACTATTTGTAGGTGCCCCAAAATCGCATCAGAAACTTTCCAATCACAGCGTATCTCATTTTCAGAAATGCACACTATAGACCCTGTGTATTCTGTGACATGGGCTCAAGGGTGCTCCTTGCTCCACCTTTGAATATGGCATGTCCATTTTCATGATTTCCAGCTCCTCTCCTTTTCTCTCCTGTACTAAGCCCCGCTGGTCCTTTCAGTGTGGATCCATATTTTAGTTTAACCTCAGCTGAATACTGCCCTGTGAGATCTAACCCCAGACCTACTAAATCAGAATCTTTGAGGAAGAGGCTTGGTGTGTGACCAAGACACAGGAGAGAACCTGCTAGCATAGCTCTCCTTTTACTTAACAGAGAGGGACATGAAGGCCAAGTGGCACTGGTCAAACCCAGGTTCCCGGACTCCTACTTCAGTGCTCTTTCCATTCGACTCCCGACACCCCAGATATCTCTGTCGCTGGAAACCTAAATGGACAAAGTGCACTTGGGGGCGTTTCCTTTTCAATTTCCCTTTAATAATAACAAACAGCATCGCGCAGTTACTCATAAAATGTTAACTACTCTCCCCTTCCACATCAGCCTGAATGTTAAACTATTAGCTGGAAGCGTTATACATTTCAACAATAAAGAGCCATTCCCTTTTCAATATACCTTTAATTTTTTATTCCTTATAAATATTCAATGGAATATCTCCATTTGTGGCATAGTTTGCTAATTTGCTGTAAGTTGATTCTACTCCATGGAAATGTCACTCGGGTGGCCCTGCTGAGCTGAAATGGAAAGTCTCAGTACTGATTTTTGAACCCATAGTTCTGCATAAGATGCAACAGCTACTCGCTTCCTCTGGGCATTTGAGAATACCTGCAGCTTGAAGAGTAATCAGAAAAGACTCCTCTTTGAAAATGGAAGCTATCCTGAAGATAGGATTCATATTTTTAAAACATAAAGAACTTAACTCTGATGAGAAGTTTACCTATAATTCATATTTTATTGGTAACCCAGCATGGAACAGTCTTTCATTAAATAAAGCTACAGCATGTTGGTAGATTAAAGGCCCGACATAGGCATTGTACTTCCCTAGTCAATTACATGAGGCCTGGGCCAGCAGGGCATTGGTGAGATGAAGCTAAAGATCTGCTTGCATACATTCACATCATCTCTGTGGACCCTCAAATAGGCATGAGAAGAGCACAGTGGTCTTAATGACAAGGACAACAGAGTCTCGTCTTGAGAGGCAAATGGCCAGTCAGGTGATAGCTAATGGTGAGCCCAAGAAAGACATCCCACACCCTTCCAGAGAGAGGTTGAAGGGCCTGATAGAAGGTTAGCAAATCAGATCTCAGGAGTCTGCGATGAGTTTGGAAACAAAAGGATTTATCTCCTCCAGCAGGTAAACCTTCACCAAAAATGACTGAGAGTTCTCTTAAACTCCGTTCAGTGGAGAGTGCAAAGTTCAATCTGTGACTCATCCGATTATCTCATAATCCATTTAAGAAGTTAATAAAATATTGGGGGGGGCGCACATAAACATTGACCTGGAGCCCAGGAACCATTGGTCAAAGATGAATTCATACAGACTGTGCTTAGACCAAACACTTCGGAAATGCCAGAGACTCTCGGTCCTCTTGACCTCAGTCAAAAGTCCAGCAGTAGCAGGCCATGTGACTCCAGGTGACATGTGATGTGAGTTGAATCTAAGAACAAATGGGGTGAGGCGCCAGCTGTCTCTTGGGGGAACAGCAACCTCCTGCCTTCTCTCATCTGACACCAGGATTTTAGAATCCTAGGGGAGAGCTAGGCAGGACTGCGGTCAGGTGCCAGGAACACAGGTAAATAGAGAGCGAGTGAGCTGTCTGGGGTTCACAGTCATACACGTGCTGGGACTGCAGGAAGTTTAATATGGCCATTGAGGGTGAGGAGAGACAACGCCACAAGCCTGCTCTTTAAAAAGCCTCCGTAGGTTTTAATATTAAGGCTAACTCTCTCCCGCACATCTTTGCACTCTTTTGTCCACAAAAATAAGACTTATTTGGGGTAAAATGTATCCTTCAAAGCTCTTTGTCCCTCTTGATTGTAGAATGCATAGATGTTTTTCTTTCTATTCAAAAAGGAAAGTCCCTTTTTATAACCTATTGAAAAAAATACCCATTTCCTCATGAATCAGTCCCTTAATACTAACGAAAGGCGTATTCTAAGAGGAATTAGGACTGGTTCTCACTCCTCACTTCCCTCTAAAATTACTCGGGATCAGAAACTTTGGGAGTGACCCTCAGATACAGGACGTTTTTCAGAAATGATGCTCGGCTTGTGCTAACTGCCACGAGGGCTGAGATTCAGCCACATAAGGCTCGCTTTCTGCGTTTCCATTTAGTACTGAGTGATCTCTTCTTATCATGGCATGCCACTCAGTCAACATGCTCCCTCCGCTGTGTTCCATTCAGGAAAGAGAATGTGGAGGCTGGGTGGCCAGGAGGCCAGCGTTTCTTCTGTGTAGATGACTCATTGCCATTATTGACTGCCTGTTCAATCTATAGTCTCAATCGGATATGTTTGCCTTCATGGGAAAGCCTGCACCCTGTTCTTTCTCGGAGCTGCTGAAGTAACAGCAACCTGCCACCTTATTTTAAGGAAAACAGTTGTGACATAAGAAACGAGGTTCCGCTGTAGGTGTGCAGATGGCTGGCATCTGGGCAAATGGGAAGCTCCAGTTCTCTTTCTGTCTTTCTGAAACTGTACTTGCCACATGTTCTTTCCCCAATTCTCTTTTTTATTGGGGACAAGAGACTGCTTTCTGTGAGATAAACACACACTGGATGACATCAGAGGCGTTCACCGTACAGAGTGGAATGAGTGACTTGGCTCTAACTCCATTCCGATACTGCCCAAGCCGGGAGGGGGAGGGGTGCCCTTTTTTTCCACTGTGGGACATGTATCTATTGCAGAAATAGAAACACAGGGTTTTGGGGGGAGCCAATTATAAGTTTAATCATTAGTAATTATTGTTCATTTATCATTCAGTAATCTATGATGCAGTGCCATTCTGAAGACTGCTCCCTGTCGCATGATAATTTTGTCAGCTTCAGCTCTAGGTGCTAAGTACAAGGGCACGTAGCCATGGTGATGAGAAGGCAGCATGAGCCAAATACAAATATAAAATAAAGCTTAACCTTGAGCTTGAGGTCGAGGGACCAGGTGTCCGCTGAAGCCTCTGGAGCTGCCCAGAGCCAGACTGTCGCAGCCAAGCGAGGCATGTAGGACAATGTGATGGTGATCACTGTTCACCTCCATAACACAGTTCCATCACCCACGACGGCCCTGCCTTCGGGAAGCCCTGGCCAGCAGAGACTGAGCACCGACTCTGGCTGAGTAGTGCTAAGGCGTTGACTTACCCAATCTACTTCCCTAAAACTGGTGGGTACAAGGAGACATCGTTGCCATATTTAACAGACGGAAACACTGAGGCTCAGAGTGGAGAGTGATCTCAGGGCTGCATCCTCGCCAAGCTGCCCAGGCAGGGTTCAAGCCCAGCTGTGTCCCAGTCAGGGCCCACGCTCTTCATCACTGCCCTGTGCGCTCCGGGGCGTTTATCTGGAATGATTTCATTGCAGATTCTTTGGGGGATACACAAAGGACAAGTTGTACTATTTGAGATCTACCATAACATTCATTATACTGCTTTCGCAGAAGCCATTTCCATCTTGTTTTGGAATAAATTCCCAGACCCTGAATTTGCAATAGTTTTCTTTCTGTCACAGGAAGGACACTCCATCATGTGCTGGACGGCCAAGCTTTCCAGCAGCCAGATCTGAAGGATACTGTGCTGATGCGCTCTGTGAAGGAAGTGTGGGGAATCAGTCCTCCTGAGCTCTGCAGATGGCAAAGAATTCAGCATACATCACTGGAATCAGACGGCTGGGTTGGTACGAAGTAAATGGCATTTGCAACTGCTGGGTCACATACCTGCCATTCCATCGAGGTAGAATTGGGAAGTGATCATGGCAGATCATCTTTCTTTCTGATCATTCTCAGTCCTCCTGCTGTGTTTCTCCCTGATGCTGTTTAATGGCACTGCATATGTTGTGTTATTCTGCACTGTGCCCTAGCTACTGCTATCACTTAGAATCTCTCCGTAGGATGGACTTTCTAGATGTCTTTCTCTTGGTCTGTCTGTCTCTCTACAGCCTCTTTCTGACTTATAAACCCTTCACGCCATATTTTATTTTTGTTTTGTTTAATTCTACAATTGAAATCTTTATATACCTTAAGATTTCTTTCCTATTATTCTTTGGGTTTTTGGACTATTTCATGTCTCTACACATCTGTTTTTTTCTCATACATGATGCTATTAGTGGTTTGTAGTTCACTTTTTAAGGTGAACTTCGTGTCCAGAATGAAAGTATGTGGAGGCTCCTGGACAGTAAGCCCTGTGAGGGTAGGACTGGCATGCTCACCACTGGGTGCTAAGTGTCTGTGCACTGTCTGACCACAACTCAGAAACAGTGATTGGACAAGGAAGTGTTCATGAAATATGCATGCCATCTGAAAATAAAACAATATTGTTCTCATGGTAACTTCATCATACCAAAGTGCTTTGGGAAATTTAAAAAAGATAGCTTCTAAGATTGTTTTTGAACAATTGGAGTAGCATTAGAAAATGTGTTTAGTCTTTAGCCAAAATAGTTTAAAAAGGATATCATTTGCTTTTAGTGTGTAAGTTTTGGCTAAGTTGTTTTTGAGCGGCAAACTATTTCAAGCAACCTGCTTAAAAACATTTACCTTATTTACTTTGGATATGAAAAAAAGACTTTCCTTTAAATGTCATTTTAAAAACGGAATTGATTAAAATATACTGCAAAGAAAAATAATATATAAGATATGCAGAGATCTCCCAAACCAGATTTAACAAATATTACCATATTTTCTTCAAATTGGTATTTTTTCTTAAGTGAAGCATTTTATATAGCTAAAGCTCTATCCAATTATTTCACTCTATTCTCAGTGGGAGCTTATATTCTGAAGCTATAAAATACATTCTCTTTCATATTTTATACTTCAGTTTTTGTATGCCATATGTAGGACACAGTACTGTTCTGCCTGAAAATTATACAAAAAATAGTATCATACCCTACATTTTCTTTACAGCTTACCTTTTTACTCGATATTCCAGCTACTTAGCTATGTTACCATTTGTAGATATATAGTTCACTTATTTTATTTGTGTATAATATTTCATTTTATGAATAAACCAGAGTATTCACTTAATTTTGAGATTTTTTCACTAATTCAATGTTGTCATGAAAAAATCTTGTGTAGCTTGCTTATTTATTTATTTATGTATTTATTCAATTATGTTAGCATCCACATTTTCTATGGTAAAATTACTTGATCCTAAAATATGATATATTTAAATTTAGAAGATTTATATTGTTTTATTTATATTGTTTTTTCCTATACTTTCTAAGTTACCTTCTATTTCACTTACTCTAGGAGTTATACTGAAATTTTAAATTTATCAACTTGAATTTAAAAGTTTAATTTAAGTAATATGTTGACTAACCTGAACAATACAGTCTTCCGACACTTTTAATTCAAACTGCTCTTCTCTCTTTTAAAATGTTGATGTTGGGTATTTTAGTTCTATTTTGCTTATTAACTTCCAAAGGTAATCATTATCATTATTGTTTCAGTCACCCAATATTTACCAACATGAATACCGAATTTCTAAGTTCAATATTTTTTTCTGAAATACTTTTACTCCTCATTTCTTTTCTTTACTTTTGATAAAAAATAAATAAATAAATAAATACACCAAAAACTTTAGGCAATAGTCTCACAATTTTTGTCTGAAAAAAAATTGTAACCTCACATTTGAATAATAATTATGCTAAGTATAGAATCTAATTTCCCTCAAAGCTTTGAATATATAATTCCATTTTTATTAATCTATGTTTTGTCTGTTGGCATGTCCACAGTTATTCTACTTTTTATTTCATTGAAGGTAAATTGTCTTATCTCTGGTTATTTTTAACATTTTTTTTTTTATTTCACTGTTTTGAGATTTAACTTTATCCTATTCAGAACTCATTTTGATTTTTCATTCTGATGATTCATATTTTTCATTGATTCTGGAAAATGTTTGGCACTGCATCTTTGGATCTAACCTATTCACTATTTTCATTTTTGAATTGTTATAAACTCTCATTAGATTATGAACTTCTAATTCTATTTTTATATCCTTTATCCCCTCTTCAATAGTGTCTATATTTTTTCCTGCATCCTATATTTTAAGTGATTACCTCAAATTTATCTTCCAGATCAGCAATTCTTTGTTTAATTGTATCTAACCTGTTTTTCAGTGACTAAAATGCCAATTGCTTATATTTGCTGGTGGGAGTTTAAATTGATACGCTTCTCTGCCAGGCAATGTGACTATATATATATACATAAAATTGTAATGTTTTTGTCTACAATGTTTAAATCATGAAAATAATATTTTAGAAGTTTTTCTAAGGTACTCATTGAACAATTTCCTCATTGTAATAGTATCACAGCAGCATTTATTTTGTGTTTCCAACCATGTAAGAAAGTGTCTGTCAGGAATGGGTAATAAGCTATTCACTGTCCATAACATGAAATACCATCTAGACAATAATGTTACTGAACAAAATATTATTAAAAAGGTTTAATATATTTTAAGAAGGGTAAAGTATATTAAGAGGAATGTGCATAATATTAGCATGGTTTTGTGAAAGAAAAATATTAGCAAATAAAAAATTATCTTAGAATATAAACTGTCATGCTAACATTGATCATTTCTGGTTGATGGGAAAATAATAATTTGCATTGTATTTTTTCATAATTATTCATTAAAATTTATACAATACTTTAAATTCCTTTATAATAATAAACGAAAACAAATTTGTTTTATGGTATTTATGTTTTAATAGGACACAGAATAATTTTAAGCAAATAGAAGGTCAAGCTTATTGAAATGTTAAGAAGAGAATGTAACAATTAGGGAATCGTGTGGTACAATTTCAGTGCAGGTAAAGATACTCAATTTGAAAGGATGAAAATAAGATTTATTGTGAAGGAAGACCTAGACTCTAATTGATTATGTGGAGGAGGAAGACCAACCAAAAGATTCCAAAGTTTTGTAACTGGGAGGACAATGGTACTAG
The DNA here is from genome assembly GCF_964339955.1 of Pipistrellus hanaki. NCBI lineage: Eukaryota > Metazoa > Chordata > Mammalia > Chiroptera > Vespertilionidae > Pipistrellus > Pipistrellus hanaki. Next base: position 83,758,900 of record NC_140509.1, on the reverse strand, counting down.
AAACTACAAACAAAGAATTATGCTTGTGGACATAGAGAGCTAAGAAACAATCCCACACTCTACCTTACCCTTAAGGATCTACTCTTCGTAAAAATCTGCTTCAGAGAGCCAACTGGCTTTCCTCGGTGTTATCCTTTGACGGTTAAGAAAGAAAAACCAAAACAAACTGTTCATTCATTCAGCAAAAAATTCAAATTCATTGAGCACTAATTCTATGACATACACTATCAGGTCCTAGGGGTGTATTATGAACTAACATTCTAAGAGTACTAATAAAGCTGTAATCTATTCATGAAATACTTGACTGTTCTCTTTGTTCAATCTTCATCCTTCAATTCCATCAAATTGTTTTAAAACAGATTTTGGGGGGAAATCTTCCAATAACCCCTTATTAAGTTCGGTTTCTGATGTAGTGTATAGTCAGCTAGTCGTGGCTGCCTGAAGCTTTATGTGAAAATGGTATCTTGGTTCAATGGGAAATGATGCCATACTTGATTAGTGATGCCTGCCAAGTCTGTGCGGCCTGTCATCCCATCGCCTCTAGCCAACCGTAGCCCCAGATTACTTTTATTCATGATTATGCTTTCAAAGCACGACCTAAAAATATTTCCTCCTCCCAGAGCACTGTGCCCATGTTAAAGATGATGCAGACTTAATACAAGTAGACTGAGAAATACTGTGTTTGTACTTTATTTTCCAATGGAATTTAAGAACCCAAACTTCTTAAGGGCTAGAGTGCTTAGTATTATGTCTTTTTCCTTCTGATAATGGAATGGGATAATGGAAGATAATCTATGTGTCATATAAATGTTCTTCCAATAGGTCAGGGTTTTTGGTCTGGTCATGGAGAGTGGAGGCTTTGAAACACGGGTCTAGGTTGGGACCGCAGATTATTCTTCCATTTGTCTCCACCTCCTGGGCTTGACCTGGTTTCAGGCAGGACAGCTGTCACTATTACAGGCATCCCTGCCTCCTTCCCTTCCAGTGAGTAGGCTGCTATCGATTCAAATTGCCTCCAGGCTGAAGCTGGTAGATGAAATAGCTGATGAGCATGTGTGTGTGTGTATGTGTGTGTGTGCATCAGTGTGTGTGTGTGTGTGTGTGTGCACACGCGTTAGTGCATGTGTACACACTCATGTGTGTAGATGGAAAGTATTCTGAGCTTTCTTCTGGAACATATCATTAAAGTAAGTCTATTGTTTTGCTATTATAGTAAGATACATCCAGTATAATCATTGGGAGAGAGTGGGAAACTGAACCTCCCTCTTACTATCTTTGCAACTTGATTTGAACCTGTAATTTTTTCAAAACAAAAAGTTAAAAATAACTACATAAGCATTTTAAACTCTTGCACATTCAACTACAAGCACCCGTGGAAGAAAAGCAAGTGCTCTCAAGAGGAGAGGCTGGTCTGCGGTGACCTGCTGCAGGAGGAGCCCCTGACACAGGCAGAGACACATCCCAACCTTCGGATTTCAGGCTGAAAATACAAAAGGCTTCCAAAACAAAGAGTGGGCATGTCAACCAACATTTTCCATTTTAATGGACTAATGTAAAAATGTCATTTTGACTACTCTCTTTTTCTGAAGAAAATAGCTCTTGATCTCGATGGAGAGCTTCGATGATACTCAATTTTCTTTTTCAGAGCGTGAGGGACTTAAGAAACCTTCACTAGTGAGGTTACTTAGAAAATCTGCATTCCTCTTCACTTCAACACGTCTCCCAAAAATCTCCTGAAAGATGAAGTGATAGTTCATTTATTTTAAAGTGCATATACATTTTTATTTCCATAAACCTCAGTATGTTTGAATACTGATTAGGACCAAACGTCACTGTCCTCAATTTCTCTCATTGGGATGGTTCAGGCATCAGATTCTCAAGCAAAACATTTCTTTCTCCTCCTCTCTTTTCCTCTATTATATTATATGCTATTTTGAAAGCATTTACAAGTATTCAACCCTTCTGGGACCCTCCACGATTAGGAACAGTAATGTTTATTGAGAACTTACTAAGAGCCAAGCATTGTGCCAAGCTCTTAACAACACTTGTCTCCTTTAACCTTCACAGCCATAAGTTGAGGAAGGTGCTTTCTTATTCTCTTTGAACATTGTTGTAGCTCAGGTGTTGAGAAGTTAAGTATCTTCCCAAGGCTACAGAGCCAGTCAGTAGAAGAGCCTTTTTCTGTGTAACCAGCCATTATTCTCTGCTCCCTACTCTTAGGTGATTACTTTAAAAGTTATTATAAGTTTTGCCTGGTTAGAATAGCTTAGTTGGTTGATTGTTGTCCTGTGCACCAAAATGTTGCTAGTAGTGCAGGTCAATTCCCAGCCAGGACACACATCTAGGATTGGGTTTGATCCCTAGTTAGGGCATGTATGGAAGGCAACTGACTCATCTCTCACTTTCTCTCATTCTCTCTCTCTCTTGCTCTCTCCGAGCATGTCCTTGGGTGAGGAGTAAAAATTCTATATAATAAAAGGCTAATGTGCAAATCGACCGAATGGCAGAATGACTGGTCGCTATGATGTGCACTGACCATCAGGGGGAAGACATTCAATGAAGGAGATGCCCCCTGGTGGTCAGTGTGCTCCCACATGGGGAGTGCCGCTCAGCCAGAAAACCAGCTCGGTGGTAAAACCTCTCCCACCTCTGCAGCAGTCTGACACCTCCTTAAGGCTCAGGCTGGGAGAGGGCATAGGCTGGGCTGAAGAACCCTCCCCCGCCCCTCACCTTGAGTGTATGAATTTCATGCACTGGGCCTCTAGTAATAAAAATAATAAATAAAAGTTATTCTAAGTTTTAAAAAGTTATGACATCATCTTCCCCCTGGTCTCCTAGTGAGTTTCCCTGTTGTCAGGGGAGCAGGTTGGCAGTGCTAAAGGGACATGGATGGTTAGTCTGAAATTCCTCCCCAGCTCATCTGCAAGGCTTCAGACCTGGTGTGTGCATCCCGAAGTCAAACAGCAGCAGATCGGCTCTGGGTTCAAGCTAACTAGCAGAATGGGGATCTGGGAGCTGAATTCTTAGCTGACCAATAAAAGCACACCAAAGGGTGTGTTTGTACTTTTGGCCTTCTCATTACTGTATGAATTTGTACTTGAAAGACCAAATTCATCAGGATTTCATATCAACTACTTCCTGCTAAAGTATTTGAAAAATATTAGTTTTTCTCAATCTTGTGTATTACTTCTCAAAACTCAAAATGAATGTGCTTTGAAAGCCCTGTAGTCAGTATGGGGTCGGGGGGAAGGAGAATGGCACACATCAATATTTAAGATCTCAGAGTCATCCTCCTGCCAAGGGCAGCCCCTCTCATCCTCCAGCCCTTGAAGTGCATTTCAGAATGCTCTCCCTTCCTCTGTGTCTGACCTTCCTGACCCCTGGCTTAGCAATTCTAACTGAATCCACTCTGTCCCAGTCTTGCTTCTGCTGCTGCCTCTGCTTTGGACCAGGACCTCACCACTGGCCTTCTGGTCAACCTAGGTAACTCAAAGCCCCCAACACCTGCTCCTGTAACTGCAGGTCTTCTTGGTTGGACATAATATTCACCCTCTCCTCCTGAGAAGCATAGACCCCCCTCCTCAATGCCTGAAAGAATGCTAAATAAGAAGAGAGTTAAGTTAGAGTAAGAAAAAAAAATAACCTTATATTTTCAGATGCTGATTCCAGGATGCCCTAGTTCTGATTCTTAAAATAGTTGCTTGAGAATCCCAAGGACTGACTTCTCCATGACACTTCTCGGACTCTCTGCAGCTCATTCTCTGGAAGCACAGGAGGACCAAAAATGCTAGCCTTTCCCCAGGAATGTCAATTTCCAGTCCCAGGCAAATCCATGGGAAAGAAGTCCAGGGAAATCACGTGGAAGAGGAAGGGAAGGAGGACCAAATCCAAGGCAACCTCTGCTTGTGCTCTTTGGGCTTTCCTGCCATCAGGTGTTCCCACGCCTGGAGCAGTGGCTCTAAGTGGTTGGAGGCATGCCCCACTGTGTCAGAGGAACTCAAATGGAGGAGGATCTTCCCACTGGGGTACAGCAGCAGGATGTCCACGGTCAAAGCCTCTTACCAAGTGTTTAACTTGCAAAGATGATAATAAAATAAAGATTCTTTGATTAATTGGAGGCTTTTAAATTTCAAACCTAAAAGAGTCCATCTTGGTTCACAGTTATTATTTATTTAAAAAAAATAGAGGCTTAAAAATAGGAATAACTAGCCGAAACCGATTTGGCTCGGTGGATAGAGCATCAGCCTGCGGACTGAAAGGTCCTGGGTTTGATTCCGTCAAGGGCATATACCTTGGTTGTGGGCACATCCCCAGTGGGGGGTGTGCAGGAGGCAGCTGGTCGATATTTCTAGCTTTCTATCCCTCTCCCTTCTTCTCTGTAAAAAATATCAATAAAATACATTTTTTTAAAAAAGAAAACCTAGTTTAAAAAAAATAGGCATAACTAGGACAGGCTACTCAGTGAGATTTTAATTGCTTTATTTTTTTCCCAATTATAGCTTAAATTCAATATTATTTTATATTGCTTTCAGTTTAGACTTTATATACTTTATAGTGTTCCCCCTAATATTTCCAGTACTCACTTAGCACCATATATAGTTATTACAATACTATTGACTATATTCCCTATGTTGTACTTTGCATCCCCATGACTATTTTGTCACTACCAATCTGTACTTCTTCATCCCTTCACCTTTCTCACCCAGTCTCCCAACCTCCCTCCCATCTGGTAACCGTCAATCTGTTCTCTGTATCTATGAGTCTGATTCTGAGATAGAGTAAGACCCTCCTGCAGAGGGTACAGCTTGATCAAATGTAAGATATTTTTTGGTCTCCATGACTTCCCTCATGAATCTATAATGATAAAAGCTAATTATGTAATATGCTAATTTAAAAAGTAGTATGCTAATTAGACTGGATAGCCGAACGACCTTCCAGATGTCCTTCCAGATGAAGCCGGGGCTGCCAGGGTCAAGGCAAGTCACTGCGGCTGTGAGGGCCAAGCCCCTTGCACGAATTTCATGCATCAGGCCTCTAGTGTAAGAATAAACCACCCACAGCCTCAGGGACCAATGGAAACCTGTGTCAGAGCACAGTGAGGAGAATATTGATGCAGAATATCCCACTGAGATCATTAATGAGTATGTCATATCAGCAAGGTCTGCACTGCAGAAGTCAAGATAGATTACATCCATTATTTCTCCTCCATCAAGTTGGCCCTGCCATTCTGTCACAGAAGAAGATTAGATCAGTCCAGACCAGTTCATAACAATGCCAGTGACCTGTTCTTCTGCAGATGTTTTCAAATTGATTTTTGGGTGATTCATTATGCCGCCTTTTCAGTCCAGAATTAGTGATTCTAATAATTCTTTGGGGTCTCTGTCACTCACTTTTTTTTTTAAGAAGTGTTATAGATTATAGTAACCCCTTGGCGTAGGACATCGCACTAGGAATTCTTAAAATTGCAGCTATTATGGTTAATATGACTTTCACTAATCCTTAAATTTCTTTAATGGCAAGTTTTCAGGACCATAGAGAAAACAGACTGTTTATCTAACTAACCTGCCATCATCCTTTTTATCTGGATTAACATGGTTTCTTGCCCTTCAGTCTACACATTACCATTCCTATTGGATAATGTCTTGCTCATAACCATTCAAGCCCTCTGTTAAGATCACTATTATGACCAATGATAACTACCATGCATCACAGCCATTTCCTGAGGAATTTCATGATTCCAACTAGTTATATGAAAACATCAAAGAATGAAATCTTGTATTCACTTACATGCTAGGGAACTTACAGTTGAAAGAAACTTGCCCCAGAACCTGGGAGTATCCTCCAGATGCCTTGCTCTTTGTAGCTATTTGTGCCCAAATGTATTATCATCTTCTTTTTCTATGTTTATAAAAATTGTGTCATTTTTAAGAGTCTGTGGTCGGCCTTCTGCTGGAATTGTGTAGTGGCAAGAGGTTAGGATCTGAGGTAGACTGTCTGAATTTGAAACTTGCTCCATCTCTTTCTAGTGGTATGATCTTGGGCACATTACTTAATTTAGGGAGAATTTTCTCTTCTATAAAGTGGAAGGAATCATAGCACCTACCACACAATAGTTGTGTGAATTAAATTAAAGATACAAAAAGTATTTAGAAAAATTAATGCTAGGTACATGGTAAGCATTCACTAAACCCATACTGTTATTTTCATAATGACTGTAACCTTAGACAACTACGCACTGGTTATGTATTATAAGAATCCAAGGAACATTTTTTAGGTGTGTTTGAAATTTAGGGCATTTAAGTCCAAGCTTGTGAAGAGGCATCCACTATCAATGTAAGAGCCCTATTATATGCACTCTAAATATAAACATTAAATTATGAAGACTATATACTTTCTCCTTCCCTTGGGGGCTGTGTAAAAGGAGCCCTTCTCTGCCAGGTAGCAATGTGAAGATTCTTTACATGGCCTTTGATAGAAAGAGTAAATTCCTGCTTAGTCTTTCCTGAAAACAAATTCTGCACTGTGTGACACCACGGCACTTCCTGTTCAACCCCATTAAACATCCATAGGCAGCAGTATCTTGGTGGGTTGTTGCTAAATACTTAATGTCCTTGTAGGTAACCCATTATTCTCAGAAAGGACTGCCCACTGGAGACTTGAGAAGATCATGGCTAGTTTGATCAGAAGTATGTGTGAGTGTATATGTATATGTGCATGTAAAATATTGATTAGGGTCAACAGACATGATAGATAGATAGATAGATAGATAGATAGATAGATAGATAGATAGAGAGATAAGCAATTCTATTTAAAGCACCTCTATATTTTTTATTAAATTCTAATCAAAGGTGGTTATACTTAAGCATTCCACTCAGGCGGAGTCAGCAAGGACTCTCTGTGAGTTGCAAATTTTAATACATGTGTGGTGCATTTTAATCAGCTCACTTTTAAATACCTGTGAAGTATTTAAATGAAGCCTGGATAGAAGAGTTAAGTGCATGCAGACTGCGAATACTAACACAATGCTCTTTCTACTACATGTTAAGAATCTTAATTTGGGTATCTTAGAGCCATCACTTGTTTTGGAGGAACTGATGCCTCAATTTCTAGTTGAAGTCCATAGGAAAGTGAACTATCTTTAAGACGATGGCAGGCACACAGTAAACACTTGAAAAGTGCAACATATCGTTTCTATAATAACCATCACCTTGGGACAACTACCCATTGAATATGCATGATAGGAACTCAAAGAATATTTTTCAGTAGTTTTGGAATTTGGGAAATTGTTAATTTGTAGTAATTTATATTGCATGCACTTTATAAGATTTTTCCAATGACAAGGTATAACATAAAATACACTAGATTTGGTATCATGAAAGCTAGACTTGAGTTCCAACTCTACCACCAATTGTGCAAGGATGAGTTTCATGGCACTTTATTTTCTCATCTGAAAATGACAAGTTTAGAAGAAATCATTACTATGGTTGTTTTCACCTGAAATTCTGATTATTTGTAAATTGGAGTCAGTCTGCATTTGGAAACCAAGACTACTACATGATTCATTCAAACACTCCTGTTTTAGCCAGGACTGGTTTGGCTCAATGGATATAGCGTCGGCTTGGGGACTGAAGGGTCCCGGGTTTGATTCCGGTCAAGGGCATGTACCTTGGTTGCAGGCATATCCCCAGTAAGGGGTGTGCAAGAGGCAGCTGATTGATGACTCTCTCTCATTGATGTTTCTAACTCTCTATCTCTCGCCCTTCCTCTCTATACAAAATCAATAAAATATATTTTAAAAAAAACACTCCTGTTTTAACTACAAATCTTACCTTTTTCTTATGAGTGGTCCTCGGGGGAAAATCCTTTGTAATACATGTGTAACCTACCTCCGCCAACTTTTTTCCAGTGAGTCTTCAGGTATCATGTTGCATTTTGTTTACTGTTCAATGGCTCCCCTTCATGGGGCCAAAAGAGAGCTGAAACTCAGCTGGAATAGGGGCTGCATCCAGCCTGTCCTCTGTCCCCAAGCACTTTGACATCACCCCAAAGGAAAGAATTCCTCCTTCCTCCCTATAAGTTCATAGAAACCCTGTTTTTTACCCAATACCAACCCCAACTCAGAGAACTATTAGTTTCAATATGCTAGATGCTTCTGGTTTCCATTGAAGTATCAGACTTGAATTAATAAATTCAACACTTCTTATAAAGCATGCAAAGTTCCATGACATATTCAGAATGATCCTCAGCCCAGAAAGACTTAATGATACCCAGATCAATGGGTTTTCTCCCAGTCTCTTAGGCCCCCTTTTCTACGCGTCTTGCATAGTGTGGCCAATCAAACACTATAACCTGCACCTTAACCCTCACCCTTTTGCCCTTCAGCCACTGAATTAGCACAGAGTCCAGCAGCCCCGTGCAGAGAGCTGGGCTTTTGTGGATGCAGAGAGATATGTATAGAACGTCTGGGCAAAGAACATTCTAGCTACTAGAGTGGTGTTTTGTGTGCTGGAATAGGAGAGAAGCTTTGACGTCAGCATAGCCTGAATGATTTACACTCAACACTTCCTTGTACATCAAACTGCCTTTACATCAATGAAACAATTTCCCAGGAACTCTGATATGATAGAAGAGCTCACTGTAAATACAGGCATTGGGCCCTCTGGTTTCCCAAAAGGTAGAGTTCTCCATTGTAAATATATAAATGAGGATTTTGTGATTATACTTCAGTGAATTATGAATTTAATTAGCATCTCTCAGTTGACTTGGATCTAAGTAAGCCTGAGGCTCTGACAAGCTTAAGTCTTTGGACCAGAAAAGCCGAGGCTCAGCCCCTGGACCATGGTGAATTCACCTTGATAATGTCACAGTGGAGGCATTTTGACAGTCAGCTCTTCTTGGCAATATTTTTATGTGAACAGAACCCAAAAATATGGGGAGTCAGGACCACCAAGGCAGAGTTCTATTGTTCTTGTTGTCTTGGTTGCTTCTAAGCACTGTCCCAAGCCAGTGTATTTTCCAGCACTATTGAAGATCTTTTAAATTGTTTAGAGGGCTGGGATATCATTATTATTAAAGTAATAAAAGAATGCCTCTTTACAAACTCTCTGACAATGCCCTTTATATTAACAAAACATACATTATTCCATCTTAGTATAATTAATATTATGCCTAATTGGCATTTCACTTCATGCTAGGTTCCAGCACTTCTTTCAAAAGCAACAAGCTTAAGAATTTTTACTAATTTAATTGAGAGCAGTCTTAAATTAATTGTATAATTAATCTTGTCAAATTAAGTAACATTTCATACACTACCTTATTAAAGAAACTTGAATATTTTAAATTGCCATGCTATTAGGCATTAATAAAGAAGTTATTCTGTATTGTTCTGCTTTATAGCACCAAGGAGGTAATTGCAATATAAATCCCAATATAAAAGCTAATTTCTATAGTACATTAATAATTAGATACACATTATTCCCCATTATGTCTTTTTTTTTAATTCAATGGATGATCTTTTTTATATAGAAAAATTATCCCCCAAATGCCAGTATTTAACTATTGTATTAATGATTGACTTCAAAACTGGACCATGGAACATTCTAGAAAGTAGTCTCATTAAACTTAAAACACACTGGTGTCTGCTGTCAAAAGCATGAACCCCTTGAGCAACGGGTGGCTCTGGTGTTTGCGAATATGCAGCATGCCTTTTTCTTAGATGTACGTAAAGAGCTCTGATCTTTGATAAGTCTTTGTGGGATCAGGAAACACAGTTTCTGCACATCTGAAACCAGAGGTCTTTTCTCCAGAGACAGACAGGTGTGACCACATCGACCATGGATAGAAAAGAAGATTCTAAAGTGGTGATGAGTTGTGAGGTGGGCAGGAAGGAAGGGAATGCATAATGACTAGCATCAATATTTTATGAAACGATAGAACTTATTTTCAAGGTCAAAAACCATCCCTTCTTAACTACCGTAAGCACACACATTTTCATAAATATTGGTTCTGAATTTTAAGTTTCTGATGCAGTGCCAATAATAACCTCAGTGAGCTATGCTCCAGGCATATACCATATACCCCCAGGCCTGGGATCTATGCTAAAGTAACCCAGTTTTCAAAAGCACAATAAAGCTAGCTTGTGCCCATTTCTAGGGAGATTGTACCTAATTTGCTGATGATGCTTAAATTGATCACAAGAGTTCAAAGTGTTGACATTGAGTAGTCTGTGCCTGGCAAAATCCATAGCTCGTAGTAGGCATTCAAAACTACTCTGCTAACATCAATAAATATAGCTAGATAAGTAAACCAGGTAAATGAAAAAATTCCTGCTCATGGCAGTACTCTGGTTAAGCCTAATGAACATTTTTTCTTCTCTTATACTTTTCTACCTTTACTTAACTGGCATTTCACTTCATGCTAGGTTCCAGCACTTCTTTCAAAAGCAACAAGCTTAAGAATTTTTACTAATTTAATTGAGAGCAGTCTTAAATTACTTGGTAGTGGCTGACATCTGAAAACAGCCAATCGCCTTAAAGTTTCTTTCTTTTTAGAAAAAAAAATGAGCTAATATCTGTCAAGTTCCTTTTTATTAAGAACAGTTTTGGAACACTATAAAAAGTGTACATTTTTCTACCACGCAACTTAAATCTGTTACATGAAAAATGTAACTCTAATGGGATGAATTTATCAGACTCTTATTCATGGCAGCTGTTGCTTAGCCTATGATACTGACTATGTTTGACATTAGTTTTGTTCCTCAAACATTCTTGGCCTTTGTCTTTCAAAGCTAATGGTACGATTTGGTCATTCCACCCCTTGATGGTTAGGTATGGTCGTCTGACTTCCCTTAGCACATGCAATGCGGGAGGAAGTGACTTGGGTCACCCTGGAAGAAGTATTTAAAATCCAATAATATGAATCAACACCCTCCCCACCCCCTTTTCCCAGCAAATGTAGAAGCAGAGAGGTGGAGCCTTCAGCAACTGGGCTCCTGAGCAAAGAAGAGTTGGGGAGAATTCCAGGAAACCTCTGATGGGCAGGTAGCATTACAGTGCAGCATGAACAAGACGCCCACCTGTGTCCTTTTCCGCCTCAGCGATTGGAGTTGCTCATTATAAAACCCTAGCTCATCATGTCCTGACCATGTGACCACATCACTGAACTGTGTAATGGTGGACCACAAATACCTCGGGTATTGAGGAAGGTGTGCTCATATGTATCAGTGAAATAACAAGAAGGTAGGTGAAAGTTATTTTTAAAGTTAGGGAGATGTTCCTACTCTGCTCGTAAGTTTGGAACATATCTCTAATATTTCTGTAAGCCTTTCTGATATCTTAGAAGATTAGGTTTATCTAAGTTTAAAAAGTTTGAGATGGGAAAATGTATAGGCTGGGACTTTTGTAAAGTAAACTTAATTCTTAATAATAGTGGAGGTGTTTTATAATAAAGGCCTACTGGCATAAATATACATTTGTTCCATTTAATAGTAAATGTAATAATGTTTACCAAAGTTACAATTGTGTATTGTAGAAATGTTGGTATCACGAAGAAAATAATATTTAATCTCATTTTATCAGACTTTTTGCCTCTTCTTTCATGTGAAAAGAACTGATAAATGTGCATGTTCAGATTTGAGATGGGAAGCATTTTCTTAAATTATGAAAAATGGAAGGCCTCTCTTTCCCTCTTTATATGTCCCCTGCAAGTAAGCCACCTTTGAGGTAATCCCACTTACAGTTCCTGCTTTTCCCATGCTTTAAAAAAAGCGCACACACACACACACCTGTTTCTACATAATCTATATCTCTATATCATTACATATATATATAGATTCACACAACATTATTTTTTTAACAGAAAATCATTTGTTCAGAACACACTGCTCTTCAGACACTATAAACCTACTAGGTACAATCATGCCAGTATCCAAAGAGCTGTCTCACTTGTTTTAATGACTGCATAATACCTAATACATATTTCATATACTCTGCCTCCAAGTTATGTACTTTATATACAAATATGTTATGTTTTGTTTGTTTTCTACTAAATGAGATTATGCTTACCATGCTGCCACTTGGAATATTTTTTCACGTAATGTAGTCTAGACATGCTCTTACTTCACCAGCTATTTGAAAAATGCATAGGTCCCACATTAAAGGTTTAGGCTGTCCCGAGACCTCATTCCATCCCTTCCCCATAGGTAGATTAGGTAAGTGAGACAATTTCTACAGGTGCTTCCTACTTTTAAAGTAAATGAGCAGCCGAAACTGGTTTGGCTCAGTGGATAGAGCATCGGCCTGCAGACTGAAAGGTCCCAGGTTCGATTCTAGTCAAGGACATGTACCTTGGTTTCAGACACATCCCCAGTAGGGGGTGTGCAGGAGGCAGCTGATGGATAATTCTCTTGCATCGATGTTTCTACTGTCTATCCCTCTCTCTTCCTCTCAATAAAATATATTTTTTTAAAAGTGAATGAGCACAAGCCTGTTGACTTTGATCAGCTCTGCGATGCTCCTATCTTCATAACGCTGTTGATAGTAATTCAAGATGTTTTTGGTAACATTAGTTTATTGTTTTTTATGGCTTAGTAATATTCCACTGTACTGGTGGGCCACAATTTGTATATCCATTCACCTACTAAAGGATCCTTTTTCTCAGTCTGAGAAGTTATAAATGGGCCTACCATAGAATTCACATATCTATAGGTATTTGCATCAACATTATTTTCATGTCTTAAAAGTAAACGCCCAGAAATAGCATTCTTTACTCATACAGTAAACATAAGTTTAACTTTACGAAAAACTGCCAAAATGTTCCCCTTTCAGTGTGCTGGTTTGCATGCCACCAGTAATATAGGAGAGTTCCAGTTGTCCAGCTTCATTGTGAGCACTTGATATCGTCATTGTTTTTTATTTTTATTTTAGCCATTCTCATTGGTGAGTAAGAGGTATTTTATCACGATTTTACTTTGCATTTACCTAATACCAAATGATGCTGGCCATATTCTTATAGGCCTAACAATGAGCACTTACTGACACACCCAGCTTACATCTTTCTTGTATCTTCTTGGCGTGATGTGTTCCACACTTTTGCCCATTCTTTAATTGGATTGCTTGCCTGTTTCCTCTGGAGTTTTGAGAGTTCATTATATATTCTGGATACAAGTTCCTTGTAAAATATATGACTTGCAAATATTTTATCCCAGTTTGTAGATTGTTTCCACACAGCAAACTGTTTAAGTTTGAAGTCCAATTTATCAATTATATTATGGTTTGAGTTTTTGATTTACATATAAGAACTCTTTGCCTAACTCTATATGACAAAGATTTTCTCCTATGTTTTCCTCTAAACATTTTATAGTAATTAGACTTTGGATGTTCATCTCTGACCCAGTTTAAGTTAAATTTTGCATAAAGTGTGAAGTTTAAATGGAGGTTCATTTTTTTGCATACTAGTTTACATATCAATTTTGATTTCCAATTTAATTTGTTGAAAAGACTATCCTTCTCCATCGAATGAAATTTACACTTTTGTCAAAAATCAATTGGCCATATTGCTGTGGGTCTAAATCTAGACTATACATTCTGTTCCATTGATCTATGGCTCTATCCCTTTGCCAATATCCCACTGTCTTATTTACTTAGCTTTATAGTTAGTCTTAAAGAGTAATCTGATTCTTCCAACTTCATTTTCCTCTTTCAAAATTGCTTTTGCTATTTTAGGTCCTTCATTTAACACATATATTTTAGCATCAACATTTCTATATTACAAAAAAAAAATCCTACTGGGAATTACATCCAATGTGTAGATCAATTTGGGAAGAACAAATATCTACTGTGTTGAGTCTTCCAACCCATGAAAAAGGAATGTCTCTTCTTTTATGTAGTTCTTTTCTGATTGCTTTCTTAATGTTTCTAGCATACAGATTCTGTACAAATTTTCATATATATATATATATATATATATATATATATAACCAAATCTTTTATTTATTTGAGAACTATGTATGGTAAATACATTTTAAAATATTGGTTTCCAATTGCTCATTGCTACTATACAGAAAGACCTTTGATTTTGTGTGTTGGGCTTGTATGTAGCCTGTGCCCTTCTTTAACTTAGTTCTAGGAGTTTCTGTTCTCTAGAAAATCACGTTGTCTGAGAATAGAGACATTTATTTATTGCTCTTCAGTCTGGATGCCATTTATTTATTGTCGCTCCCTTATTGTAGTGGCTTGGGCTCTAACTTTTATTTACCAAAAGTTGTGAGAATGTACATTCTTATCTTACCCTCAAGTAAGGAGATAAATATTCAGTCTTTCATGTGGAAGTATGAGGTTAGCTCTGGGTTTCAGTCAATGCCCACTATAAAGTTGAGAAGTTTCCCTTCTATTCTTGGTTTGCTTATTTAAAAACACACACACAAACCACACACACACACACACACGAATGGACATTGAGTTTTGTCAATTTTTTTTCCACATCAATTAATTTGCTCATGAGGTTTTGCTTCATTAGATTATTAATATAATAAATAGATTGATTTTTTAAAATATTGAACCACCCCTGTGATGAACCCCAATTATTTTTTATGTATATATTTTTTCATATAATGTTGAGCACAAGTAAAATCTTGATAATGTTGTTTGCATCTGTACCCATGAGAATATTGATCTGTAATTTTTTTTCTTGCAATGTCTTTGCTTAATCTGTTATCAGGGTAATGCTGACTTCATGAAATGAATTATTAAATATTTCCTCCTCTTTCAGTTTCTTTTAAAAATTATGCAGAATTGGTTTTATTCCTTTGTTAAAAGCTTAGTAGAGTTTGCCAGTAAAACCATATAGATCTGAAAATTCCTTTTTTGGAAATTTTTTCAAGTATGAACTCAATTTCTCTAATAGTTATGACACTATTTAGATTATCTCTTCCAGTTTAGGTGAGTTTTTATAGTGGTTTTCAAAATTTCACTAAATTTGTGACTTTATGTCCACAGAATTGTTTGTGGTATTTTTTTCTTATTATTCCAATCGCTGCCAAGTTTAGTAATACCTTTCTTTCATTCCTAATATTGGTAATTTATGTCTTCTCTTTCTTATGCTTTGTTAGTATTATTAGATTTTGTCAATTTTATTTATATTTCCAAAGAACTATTTTTTCCCATCAATTGTCCCTATTGGCTTTGTGTTTTCATGTTTTTATTATTTATTTTCTCCTAGTTGTTTTGCTCTTTTTAATTTTTTTTACTTTCTTAAGATAGAAATTTAAATTATTGATTTAAGACTTTTTATTTTCTGATATAAGCAATTATGATTTTGAATTTCTATCTAAGCATTGAGTCAGCCACATCACATAAATTTTTTTTTATTTTAATTCAAGGTATTTTCTAATTTCTACTTAGCTTCCTACTTGACCTATAGATTATTTATAAGTGTTTAAAGGTTTCCTTGGTCTTTTTAAAAATTGACCTCTAGTTTACTTTTTTAAATGTGAAATAACATACTTTTATAATTTAAATTGTTTCACATGTTCAAAGCTTTTCCTCCTGGGATGTGGTCTACCTTGGTGAATATTACAAGTGCACTCAAGAAAAATCTGATATTGTTGCTATGATATTCTAAAAATGTCAATTAGATTCCATCACCTAATGGTGATGTTTAGAGTAGTTCTAAACCTTTACAGTTATCTAAGGGTTCTCAGTTGTTCAGAAAAGCCCAACCTATTTCCTTGAAGCTTAAAAAATAGTGAGAAATGAAAAAGAGCCGATAGATTCACACAAAAAAAATGTGGTATATTATAAATGCCTATATTTAAATAGCTAATGCTTCAAACAAATACATACACACACAATCATTATATTTATCATCTCCTTTGAAGATACCGTGACAATTTTAAATCTGAAGATTTTCATGACTGTAAAAACCAAGACAAATAGCCACCTGATCAGCCCTTCTAACCATAAGGTAATTGAGATGCTACTTTGTTTCTTAGAATCTACCAGCAAGCCTCACAATCTATTGTTCTAGAAGTCACCGATATTTTTTGTTTTGGTTTCCTAATGAAGTTCGGGACCTCATTGCTGACTGTCTATCAAGGGCTTTTTTGGTAAGCATAAAAGCCCAGTGTGCTTGACTGACCCTCCTACTCACCAATTGCATTAAGTTGTAGCTCAGGGTAGAAATGGAATCTGGAAGCTCACCAGGCACTCAGAGGCATTTGTTGAGTTCAGTCCACTCTGCTGGAACTGCAAATAAAAATGGAAGGAAAAAGACAGCCATTAAGATTTGGAGTCACGGCTGGTGACATTCACGATGCTGCAGCAACACGTGTTGGCCCCTTCGCATCTTATTTAAGCTCATTATACAACATGCTCTAAAGCGATGTTTATGGCCTTAGTACCTAAATATTTACACTTTTTCGGAGCAAATGTTTTATTTATACAATGTGTTGTATGAATTATTTGATCATTTTTTCCTGAGTTTCAGAAACGCATAGCTCAGAGCCCATTTGCAGCCTCATTGTACTATGTGTGCGAGACCTGGGGCCTGATTTTTTTTTTTCTCACCAACTCAACCACAGGATTCATTTTATTTTCCCTTGTGCCATTTTTTTCTCACTTCTATTTTGTCACTTAACTTATAGTAGTTATTGTTTCTAAAAACCACTTTAACTTCTATTTGGATAAAGATGGTTAGGACAGAAAGATGAGAGGAAGAAAGGGAGGAGATATAGTATTCATAAGCTTGTAAAAGAGAGTTTAAATAGTAAGAGTATATGTTGAATAATTAGTTACCCAAATTAGAAACCAGTGTGTTGCGAGTTAATGGAGCATCCATCTTGACAATAGAGATTGTGTGGCCAATTTTTACATGAATTTTAAATGAGGTTCAACTTTTGGGTAAAAAATATGTGTTATTTGTCCATCGATGAAGGCTGAAGGAGGCTCTTTCAAGGAGCTTAAACTATGTTACATGAACCCCAATGATTTCCTATAGCGAGAAATACTATACATGTGTTATTTAACTTTCTAAAATTAGTAGGTTTATCTCATTCCAGTGATGGGTGCCTTCACACACTCTGTATGTAATAATAATAATAATGCCATAATAAGCACTGAAAGAACCCAATATACCTTTGGAGTCACAAAAAACAAAATCCTACATCAAATATCTAGTGTAGTCCCAAGTACCTTGTAATCACCTACTTAATTAGCATTAGTGTTATAGTAAATTAATATTAACCTGAGTGCCCTTCCTCAGCTACTGTGTTTATAGAATTGCATGTCAGAGATAAAGCTTCTTCATGGTTATGGATGATCTGGTTTTGTGTATAAAGAGCAGATGTCATTTCTAAATATCAAACTGTTCATCAGAATCTCCTCTTTTTTAATTCTGGGCTCAATAATATAAAGCTTTTCAGGAATGTATTTAAACTGTAATGCTGGGCTTCTGAAATTCATGCATACTTGTGGTGTAAAGCAGACACAGCGGCTACTCGCAGAGTATACTATTGTAGTTCAGTGACACCTGTCACTAGTGCTGGCATTTCTTCTACCTATTTTTTCAAAAGGAAGGCAGTTCACAGAAGTAAGAAATGTCATTGCCTTTTTTTAAAAGCCAATTCCAGTTACTGTGTTCATTTTATATATTTCAATTATACACATAGTTTTACGAGCTCCTAAGGACTGAGATTCCTGAAGAATGCTTACTCATTTCTCATACCTGACATGTCACCAGCAATTAAGAAAAAATCCAATCTGTCTGTCATTAGACATCACAGATCAACACACTTCAACATCCAGGGAAACAAGGAAAAGCACAACGGTATTAGGCTGGCAACACATCTAGCTATAATGGTACTCCGATTTTTCCTTAATTTCTTTACCCAGTCCAGCAATGCAGACACCACAAAGGACAAGCTCCGTCCAAACTGGAGAGCAGGGTTTGCAGTCTTTTGACATTGGGCTTGGTTATTTTCTGTTGTTGTTATATAGTGCATGCATTTATAGTGGAATGACAATAACTTACATACATTTCTATGAGGTTGTAATTGACTTCACAAAGTGAAGGTGAAATTGTCCCTACAAAAGTAGGAGGAAAAAGAAAGTGAGAAGGAAATCTAGCAAACAAGGGAGCCAAAAGGACCAGGAGAAAGAGAACAAGTAGCAATATTCACACAAGAATGGAAAGTAGTGCACCACTTGGCTCAATGGGAAACATGGGTTTCAGGTCAAAATAAATTAAATTTTTAACCATGTTTCAACCAAAAATAGTGATATAACTTTTTAGATTAAAAGGTAGGTGATTGGAAAGAGATTATTTTCCCCCTTGTAAAACAAGTCAAGAGTAATGTCTAAAATAAATAGGTAATAAAATAGAAACAATATTCAAAACATGCTTCTAGGGAATTGTACTTGAGATTGGGGAAGGTTGATGCAGAGTTCACTCAATATTTGTCATAAGATTTGAGTGATATTTGTGTCCTCTCTGTTTCCTTTTTAAACTCTGATAGATACATAAACAAACTTCCAGATGTGAGGGTAGTTTGGATGCTAAAAATGTTCTATTTTGGGAGACATTTATGTTTTTGTAGAGACTGTGAAACAAAACATTTGAAAAGAAAAGGTTTGGGAAGTATAGAAAATAGAGTTCCTGAAACCTGTGAAGTGCACCTGGTACAATCAGAATCTTTGTGTTCTTCTGTAACAATATCCTTCCTTTCTCTCACTTGCCAGCCATGTGGTCATTCAGCTGCTTACATGGTGGAATGGAAGATGCTAAAGTGTTCCATGGTCCACTGTCATGCTTACAAACTTACAACATTGCATAAAGATTCCATAAAGATTATACATGAAAGCACATGTTAAGGAAAATGTATAACTAATGTGTCATCTAATGAGGAGCAGTTTGCACTTGAGTGAATCAACAGTCCTCTAAACATTGACTCTGCGGACTCAAACATCACATGTGACAGGAAGACCCTGGCTAGCTGTCATACAAAAGAGTATGTGTTATTTGTTGTTACATTATTATAACTGATAAGTCTGTCCAATTAGCTTGAAGGAAATCAGAACTCTAAGAGAATAAGGCAAAGGATTTCTAAACTGATCCCAGCCAGTTCAGTAGGGGACTGGACTACTCACAGAAAGAATGAAAGCATTTGGGCATCTGAAAGGAATGGAGTTACTGTACTAAAAAGCAAAGGAGAAAGGAACTCAAAACAGAAGTATCGATAGAAGCAGGTAGAACCTAAGACAATCTTCAATTAGTTTCTAGTTTCTACTAAGACTTGCTCTCAACAGCTTCTTCAAAACACATTGTTTTATGTCTAGATTTCCACACTAAATGGTAAGTCAAGTATACTATTGCAATCCCAGAAATGTGCCCAGCCAATCCCATGTGTCAAATAACAGATACATATACCAGCAGAGGCAAGAGCTGCTGCAGGGCTGTCCTCTAAGCATCATCCATCTCTGTGGGTTTCCTGGACTTGCAGTGAATTGTGTTATTCCCAGTAGCAAAATGAACATTTTCCTGGAGAAGGAGAGAAGTTGACGACAACAATGAGCTAGAATTTCTCAAGAAAAGGTATTTAACATTTTGTTGAGAAGACAATCTCTAGGTAAATAATCCTATATAATAAAGAGGTTATATGCAAATTGACTCTCACACCCTCACAAGATGGCCGCCCCCATGTTGTCACAAGATAGCTGCCTCCACATCATCACAAGAGGGCCACCATAAGATGGTCACCCCCACGTCATCACAAGATGGCCACACCCACATTGTCACAAGATGGCTGCCAGGGGAGAGCACTTGGGAGCAATTGGGCCAGCAGGGGAGCAGTTAGGTGTCAATCAGGCTGGCAGGGGAGAAGTTAAGAGGTGATCAGGCTGGCAGTCAGAAGTGGGTTACGGGCAATCAGGCAGGGCAGGCAGGTGAGTGGTTAGAAGACAGCAGTCCTGGATTGTGAAAGGGATGTCCAACTGTTGATTTAGGCCCAGCTTGGTAAATTTGAGCTTTTGGAACCTCATATTAGTGAACTGTTTCCTATTGCTCTTAATTAATTCTGGAATGGCAAACCCATAAGACTAAGCCTCAACACTCCTACCAGAAGTGACAGTTTTAGCTCCCAGAGAAAGCCATTACAGAGCTTTGCTTCATTTAATGTATCCATTCAGTAGCCCAGAGGACTAATCTTTGATCCATTACTTCTTACTGTACTTTTGTAAATGCTGTACAATTTTGAATCTATATGGGTTTGTCTTTTGTCCCTATCTGACTCTAGCTTTGGGGAAACAGAGACAGAAAGAGATATATTCTAAGTATTTAAACTTTTGTTTATTGATAAGCTAAAGTACAGGTACATTGGTTAAAATCAGAAGCTATTTAATCTATGACGTCGGTTGAGCATTATTGAACAGTATTGAGACTTAGCAAACCTGAATAATTTTGTTAACCAGTGTCAGCCCAATAAATTTAAAAAAAAGAATCAGATAACTTGTTCAACAGCAGGAACTAGATGCTTTTCCAAATGGTTGTCCCCACAAGCCAGTGGAGTTTCATTTTAAAAAGTGAACATCAGTTCCATTTGCTACGACAGCCCATGATGTCATTGTATGCCAAGGTTGCCTGGGGCCAGGGAGCTCTGTCAGCTAACAAAGCCCATGGAGGTTGAATGCCACGTGTATAACACGTGGACACCCTGTCCTGTTGGCAGTAAATTTTAACTTTAATGCTAACTAGTTTGCCCATGCTTTCACTAGCAAGAGAGAAGAGATGGAAGAACCCATGTCCATTGATTATCATTACCACCGTATTTCATCATTTCGAGGAAATGGTTAGAAATCAGAGATGTTAAAATGTGTTGGGGGCAGGGGAACGGGGCGGGGAAGCCTGTTAAAGTGTTGAACTACAGGATGTGAAAAACAGTTCTGACCCATGGATCTCTACTCACAATGGGTCATCAGTGGTCTTCAGAAATGAAAATAAAGACCAGTACATGGCCATCTGAGTCACAAGCTCTTTGGGATTAAGGACTCATGAGTGACTTTTAGCAATGGCTCAGGCAGATACCATTTTAAGATTTCTCTACCGTGACAAATCTCATTTCAGCTTTAGAATGCCTGCTGATTACACAGTACTATTTGCAGATGACCCTTTTAGCTTTTAGGTCACTTATATTTTGTCAATCAGTCCGACAGTGTTATTTATTTATCTATCACTTAATAACCATGCAGCAGAGAATAATTTCTCTGGCCTCGCATGGTAATTTGTACTATAATTTCACCCCTGCTGCTGTTTACTTGAATTCAGCCACAGCTTTGATTGCTAAAATGAAGATTTCTAGGTCAGTTTTCAGCCTCTGGTTCCTGTCTTTCATCCTTTCGTTCCACGGCATCTTCTTCCGTTGAAGTTCACCCAACATGTGAGCAATGCAAAAATGTACCAGTTGTCTCTTTCAAAACGTGATACCTGGCAGAGCAGACCACCTTTAAGTGCTTGTGCAGCCTTGAGCCTTATGGTGAAGTCCTATGAACCCTGAAGTTAAATTCAGGGAAATATCTAAGGGAGTGTTTTTAGAAACTTCCACATTAGGGGGAAAAAACAAATGGATAAAGAGAAAAGAATCAATATTTTGAATTGGAAAACTAAGTACATTCCAGAAACAAATGTACATTGTTGCGGGATTTCTCAATATTAGTTGAGTAAACTCCTATGAAAAGAAGTCTTTTCCTGTTTTTATTTTATTTTATTTTATTTTATTTTATTTTATTTATTTATTTTTTGTACAGGAAATTGTCTTTGAATTTTGCCAATTAAGCCGAGTATGAATAGTGGTTGAGCAAGTGGGTGGGGTCCTTTTGAAGCTCATTCTAATTAATATTTGAGGGCCTGTGAACTGCACTGTAAAAGAATTCATCACCAAGATGGGAACACAATCCTGAACTATCAAAGCCTTTTCCTTTATTTTTCTAGGCTCATTCGTTTTCGGTTGGCACTTTAAAACTAACTCTGTGGATTCCCC
The DNA here is from genome assembly GCF_964339955.1 of Pipistrellus hanaki. NCBI lineage: Eukaryota > Metazoa > Chordata > Mammalia > Chiroptera > Vespertilionidae > Pipistrellus > Pipistrellus hanaki. The sequence continues at coordinate 83,736,876 of NC_140509.1, read as the reverse complement.
TTCCCTCAAATTCTTTGATATGGTTGTGTATTTCTCCTTATTACTGCTGTTCTTTGGGGCCCGGTCTCTAATTGTTTCCACTACTGTGGGATTTTTAACTGGTTGGAATAACATTACTATGAGTGAGTGTCTTTATCCAAATACACAGGAACCTCATCTGTAAAATAATTGAAAACAAGGGGCATTTCCTTCTTAAAAGTCACCACCGTGAGTTTTATGAACTCCTTTGCTGTAGGCACATCTAGAATGGAGTGGATCAAGGTTCTTGGGTATGTTTGATGCTAAACACAAAGACTTGGACAACAAAACCCTGCAGTGTTGCCTTTTTATAAGTTGCAGATGTTGGGTGTCTTAATAGCTACCACATGATTAGAGGCAGCCCACGCAGAACAGAGGCTACCAGCAGAATGAGCTCTGAATTAGGAATTCAGGCTCAGCGAGTTTCGTATGTGACTTTAGGAAATCCTCTCACGTTTCATAATATCTCTGTTTTCCCATCTGAAATATGGGAGAAATAATGCCCATCTCTTAAATATATTATGAGGAGTAAAAATTTTATGCATACAATCTCCTTGCTCCTGAGCTACACATAGTCGGCATCAGATAAATGTTGAGTTCCATCCCCCCTAAGAGAGGAAGACTGCTTTAATGAATTATAAAAGCTTCATGTGAATGCAAGACACTTTTATTAATATTGTGTTGCTTTGGGATTCAGGTTTGTACAAAAGGGTTTGATAAAGGGAAAAAGAAATTTCATTATTGTTGCACAATTCCTGGCATAATATAAGTACACAATAAATGTCACTTTTCTCGCCATTTCCCAAACTTTTTGGCACATATTAGCACAGATATGGCATGTTGAACAAAAGAATTTTCTATATCAAAGCATTTTTTCTTCCTTTGTTTTGTCTTTCTTATGTAACATCAAAAACACCCTTTTGAAGGGTCATAAATATGGTAGAAAAGGAATACTGAATCTAAACATTTTATTTCTTAGACAAGAATTAAGATGCATGCATCTGAAATACGAATGAAAGAATGAAAAAGGTATTTTTATCCTCCAGTGGAATCCTTAGCCGCAGGTGTGCCTTCCAAAGTGGATATGCATCTCTGGGTTTGCAAATATTGGTCATGTTTTCATTTTCCATCCTTACAGGAATCAGACGGGACAGATTTACAGTGATCACCGTGTTTGTAATTATTGTGAATCTATGTGTTTTCTAAACTATTTTCTTGGCTCTAGCATCCCTGTTAAATCACAAATCCAAGATTCATAATCCTTATGAATCCTTTGCTGAATTATTTTATGTCAATTATTTGTCCATCCAGTTACAAAAACAGGAAATTACTAAGTAGATTTTCCAGAAAAATATATCTAGTTTTATTTTATGCACTTTTAATCATAGCATTTGTAGAATACATAGTTTCAAAACAGATATTTTAATTTATTTATTAATTGGCTTGCCCAATGTCTTTTTATGAATGGTGACAATAATTTGGAAGAATATACACAATGCGGTCTTTCCTTTACATCAGATCTGGATTTGCCACATATTTATTCCCTTGTAATTTCAGCCACTTGCTTTTGGGGTTAGCATTGCACTTCATTCTCATCATGTAGAAATGCAAAATTTTAAAGTTGATATAAATTTAGAAAGTTAGACCAGATGATTTTTCATCAAATTTGGCTCAGTAATGTATAGCCATGATAAAAGGAAAGAGATTTTTTAATATATATAAGGCATATAAATACTGAGTCTATCACCATATACTTTTCAGTTTAAAAAAAAAATAGTGCCAAGGTTCATTTTTCATGTGTAAGTTATCTTAGGCATGATTTTAATAACACTCTTAAAGGGTAATGCCACACAAATTTCAAGCATAGCAAAGGCAAGTTGGGATTATATGGGACTAAGAAGTATAAGAAATCAAAATGTATTCCAACTGATCTAGACATATTATCACTTATTGGAATATCTATGGACTATGTCAGCTATCAAACTGGGAAGTTTAAATTATTTTGAAATTTTACTCAAAACTTAGGAAAAGAGTTGGAATGTTTAAAGTAGATTTTCCTTATGAAAGAGTCTTCATACATGTTACAAATTTTGCAGAATTAAGAAATGAACTGAAAAAGCCATATGTAAACATTTTGGGTATAATAATCACATCCCCTAGCTGATTGATGTGTTTTAGCTTATTGCATCACATACCTTTTACATGAGCCCAGCTGGTGTTGCTCAGTGGTTGAGGATCAACCTATGAATCAGGAGGTCACAGTTCGATTCCTGGTCAGGGCACATGCCCGGGTTGCGGGCTTGGTTAGGGTTGTTGCAGAAGGCAGCCAATCAATGAGTCTCTCTCATTATTGATGTTTCTATCTCTCTCTCTCCCTCTTCCTTCCTCTTTGTAATCAATAAAAATATATTTTTAAAAGTGAAATGAGATTTAATAAATGCTTTTATTGTGCCTGAAATGCATCAGAATTTTCATCTTATTAGTAAATTTACGAGGCAGGACTTATAATATTAAAATACACACCCATGAACCTACCCCCTAACCTAAGGGACACGACCTTAGGATTCTGGAACTGTGCACAGAGGAAAAAGAAGGGCTGAAGTTCAGAGGGAATGCAGCCAGCTGGTCCCACCTAAGAGAACGTGAGCAGAGGAGCACAAAGCACTCACATGGCAGAAACCTGAGAATGTCCAGTCAGCAGGGCAGCATGCAGTGGGAAAGTGAGAGGAAGTAATGACTGAACTGTGTGTATCTGGGACTGAAAAGGAATTCTATTCCCACCTGCCTGTCTCATCAAGTGAATATTGCAGTCTTGCTGAGGCCTGAGAGGGGAGGCCATTCAGGTTACAACAACTATCAGAGGGCACCCGATGCGATGTCCAGGGCTACCCAATGCGATAACTCACTGGCTGCCAGGCCCTGAGCCAGCGCTGGTTCTGCTCCTCAGCTTGGATATTTCTAGGGAAAGGGACTTTATGAACTTATTATGCAGTCATCTCCTACTGATGTCCTCCTTTAATTACCAGAAAGTTCTTTTTTACACATTCAGCCACCCTGCAGCAACGCACAATAAACATCTTCCTGCTTCGGAGCCTGCCTGCGTGTGCGAGGCTCTGTCCCCGAGTGTCAGTGACCCTGGGACCTGGATTCAATAAACAGCAAACCTTGGGGGATACTCTCATTGCTGGCACTGTTTAAATTGACTTTAGGGGCATTGAATGGGAGCAGGAATTCAAATTGCTCTCCACTCCATTCAGAGCAGGGAAGTTTTATTAAGCAGCCAGAAGGGGTACAAGAGACTTTAAAGAATAAAGAAAAGATGTAAACCCTGCCCTTCAGGAGCTTAAAATCTGATTAATTTAGCCATGCTGTTGAGAGTGTTAAGAAAGTCTGGATGAGCAAAGAACACAGTTCAGATACACACACACCTTTCCTGAAAGTCTACATTTATGAAAGCTAAAAGGTAAATTTTTAAATTAATATGATATATTATTTTATTATAAAACCAATTTATAGTCATAGTAAAAAATGTTGAAAAAATAGCAAAAATAAAACTATAAGTATGTATACCTACTTTACCTAGATATAACTAAATTTGATTTTATAGATTTAAGCTAAAGACATCTTTTCTATAGATGTACATAAATTGACTTTTTAAAATATATTCTTATTGATTTCAGAGAGGAAGGGCGAGGGAGAAAGAGACAGAAACATCAATGATGAGAGAGACTCACTGGTTGGCTGCCTCCTGCATGCCCCCTACTTGGAATCAAACCTAGGACTTCTTGGTCAATGGGACGACACTCAATCCCTTGAACCACCATTTTTATATGGAATTATACTGTGCATGTTATATCATAAATTGCATTTCTCTGAATTTATTATCAGCATTTTTGCTGATAAATATTAATTTGCTATGTGTTCAATGGCTAATTACTATTTCATTAAAAGACTCTATCATCTCTCCTGGCCCCTGTGGCTCCAAGAAATCACAGGTTCGATTCTAGGTCAGGGCGCATGATTGGGGCTCGAGCTGAATTCCCAGAACGGGGCATGCAGGAGGAGGCAGCCGATCTAGAACTCTCATTTATGTTTCTCTCTCTCCCTCTCACTTCCTCTCTCTCTTCAAGAAAAAAGAAAAAAGAAAAAAAAAATACCCGATCTAATAAAGAGGAAATATGCTAATTGACTGTCCCACCCTCAAAGATGGCAGCACCCACAGCCAATATGCTAATTGTTGCCACGCCTTCAAAGAGGGCGGTGCCCACAGCCCTGCTAGAGCTGCTAGCATAAGGCAAGGCCAGGCCGGCCCCCAGGTGGGCCCCATCACTCCACATGCCTGCCTCTGGAGTATCCCAGTCCCCTCAGCCCTCCAGCCAGCCAGGGCCAGCCTGAGGCACAGGCAAGCCTTGGATGGCAGCTGCCCAGCTGCCCAGGGCCGCCCTAGGCTCAGGTAACCAGGGCCGGCTGAGGCTTGCACTGTTCACAGTGGCAACAGTAGAGGTGTGATGGGGCATCACCTTCCCCTGATCACCGGTTGCCTCCTTCCCTCTGAGGGCTCCCAGACTGTGAGAGGGGGCAGGCGAGGCTGAGGGAACCCCCTCCAGTGCATGAATTGCACCGGGCCTCTAGTTTTAAAACAAGACTGTACCATCTTTTATTTAACAAGTTGTCTATAGTTTGACATTTTGGTTGCTTCCAAATAATGGTAATGTAAACAGCATTTTTGTGACTAAATCTTTGCATACTTATTTCCTTTCCTTCAGACACATTTCTGGGTGTGGAAGTGCTAGGTCAAAGCATATGCACATTTTTAAGCTACTGAATTCTAAAAATATTGTAGTCTAACAAGGTTATGCTGATCATTCCTATGTCACGTACCAACGATGTGAGTATTATTATTTTTTTTAGCATCTGCCAGTTTCACAGTTGACAAATTATATTCATTGTTTTAACAGGATTTCTTTATTTACTAAACTGCAAAAAGTGTTTGAAAATGATCATTAGTCACTTTCCTTCTTTCTGAAATGTTTAGTTTCATATAGGATATTAATATTTTTCATTCAGCAAATACTTTCTGAGCATCTCTTATGTGCCACAAGGTATTCTAGGTGCTGGGATACGTTAGTGAACAAGTCAAGTCAGGGTCCCCGCCCTCCCGGAGTGTACATTCTAGCATGAGTCTGCATTCTAAGAGGCTTAACATGGGAAGAATACTGACAGCTTTATCATATTGTGCAACTCTGTTTCAGCCCAAGTTCATCACCTGGCAGCTAATGTTTGTATTTAGAAGAGAGAAATAATTGGGGCCAGAGTGGGGAGAATATTAGAGGTGGTTGCACCTATATATTATAGTAAATCCCTACATTTTATACAGTAGGAACCAGAGTAGAACCACAGAGAGAAAAGACTCTCCCAGGCTCACAATAAACTAGTAACCAAGAGAAACACCTGATACTAGAGCCAGATCTGGTCCAGAAAACTGAAAATAAAATCCTCGTTAGTTCACTATCTTTGTCTCTATAACTAACAACTCACAACTATTGGGGCCTTTCTATGTGCCAAGCATTGTGGTAAATCCTTTACATGCATAAGTTATTTAATACGTCCTGTAAAACAGGTCCCAAGAATCATCTATTAAACAAATGGGCAAACTGAGGCTTGAAATACTTAAGTAAACCAAGGTGTGTGTCTCTCTCTCTCTCTCTCTCTTTCTCTCTCTCTCTCCCTTTCTCTCTCTAAAAGCAATTTAAAAAAAACCGTTTCAATGATACTAGTTATTAACCCAATTTAGTAGTTGAAGCTCATTAATAAGTTATGTTACTCATTATGGAATCATTACCATAAATCGGAAGATAGCCATTTGGATATAGCACCCAAGGAGAGGATGAAGAAGACATGGAACAGAACTGTGCACTGACCTCCGGACATTGTGATTGTGTGTGCTGGCCAGTCCTCCAGTGGAGTGTTGTCAGTAACGAGACAGATCCCACCTATGTAGACATAATGCAGTGATAGACATGAAGGCATCGCCTGTGTGGGACACTCCAAAATGCTCTTCCTGCAGGATTAGCTTTGTTCTCAGTCTCTCCCTTAGGGGGCCCCCGTGAAAGAACTCCATTCAGGGTTAAGCTAGAGACACTGACACTCAGGAGCAAGAGACCACCTGGTCACAGCTTTGGAACCAAGGCTTGGGGACCCTTGCTGAGTCTGTCAGTCCTGGAGTTTCACAGCCAGTGTCCAAATGGGGAGTAGTTATGATTTAAGTGCTGTCAGGTAATTCATAATTACACAAGCAAACAAAAAATTCAATGTAAGATGATTTGGATTGATTTGTTGGCTATGCTCTAAGAGCTTGGGGTTAATCTATAGGATAGACATTATTAATATTACTAATAAATGGTTCTTAATATTTTTTATACATTTGTGTGCTTTTTTAAATATTTCTATTGGTTCCAGAGAGGAAGGAAGAGGGTGAGAGAGATAGAAACATCCATGATGAGAGAATCATGGATCGGCTGACTCCTTTAAGTCCCCCACTAGGGATCAAGTTCGCAATCCGGTCATGTGCTCTTGACCAGAATCGAACCTGGGACCCTTCAGTCCACAGGCCAATGCTCTATCCGCTGAGCAAAACTAGCTGGGGCTGGTTTTAATATTTTGAAATCACCTGATTGTTCACATAGGTGTCAGATTGTCTGAAACCCACTTTTATTAGGAATCATGACTCAGGTTCCTGGTAGACAGTTTTGTGAGCATAAGGATCTCTCTATAAATATTACCAGCTGAGTCAAAACTAAACGGAAGAAATGAATAAACTTGTGGGTTTCTCCATAGAGACTTTAGAAACCCCCAGGTTTTATTTTAGTCTAATTGTAGATTTTGACTTTTTCTAGGTCAAAATCACAGCCTGGCCCTTAAACAAATCTAATGGAAGCAAGTGTAAAGGAAGCAGATAGGCCATTTAAAATGCCATGGGGTTAACAAGGATAAATCCATATGTCTTTGCAGACCTGCAGGCATTTTCTACCCAGCGAGGGCTGGAAGCAAGGAGGCATCACAGACATAATAAAAGTCTGGTGCAGAGAGGTTTGGAACACCAGCTAGTCTCATGTAAATATATCCATAGCAAAAGTCTCAGGTAGAGAAATCAAAATAAGAGCAGAAACAGTAATAACTTTGCACTGACTAGAGAAAATAGTTGCTGGGATTATTCTGAGTGTAAAGTCATCCTGGGATTATTCTGAGTGTAAAGTCAAGCTGGTCTTCAACTTTCAACAAGGCCGACTGCATGATAGAAAGCAGGTGTTTGGGTGCAGATGGTGAAGCTCAGCTCTCTTGGGACATAAGGCCTGACGGCAACAGGAGGACATTGGTTAGGAGTTGTGGGTTTGGCCAGGGTGTGAATTTTAATTCTATCAAATTGACTTTGAGGAACTTTATTTCTTTGTGGTTCAGTCTCCTCGTCTGTAAGTATCTCACAGGGTTCCTAGTGTATAAGATCAGGTGTCTACCACAATGAGTAGTGTCTATCACTTCACACCTGTTAGGATGTCTATCATCAAAAAGACAAAATTGCCAGTGAGGATGTGGAGAAAGGGAATCCTCACGCACTATTTGTGGGAATGTAACTGGTGGGAAATAGGACAGAGATTCCTCAAGAAATTAAAAGTAAATCTAGCCATCCACCTCTGTGTATATATCCAAAGAAAATGAAATCATTATCTCCATGTGATATCTGTACTCCCACATTAAGCTGCATTATTCACAATACCAAGGTACAAAAGAACCTAAGTTTCTGTTGATGGGTAAATGGGTAAAAAAAAAAAGATGTGCTATATGTCAGCCTTTAAAAAGAAGAAAATCCTGTCATTTGCAATAACATGGTTGAGCCTGAGGAGCATTACGCTAAGTGAAATATGCCAGACACAGAAAGACAATACTATATAGTATCACTTAGAAGTAGAATTTTTAAAAAGTCAAATGCAGTAAACATGTGAGGTGATAAATATGTTACTTAACTCAATAGTGGAATTCATCACATTGATAAGAAGACTCAGGTAGAAGTAATTGACATTTTTTAGACAGATTGTGTGTTTTGAGACCTTGCTTTTTATGGAATTAATATCTATTTAGTTAGTCTTTACTCATTTTATTATTATCAGTGTCTTTTATTCCCTCTTTAGAAAGTTTGGCTACATTATACTTTCCTTCTAAACATAATTGAAACCACATAGAAATCATGTTGTGACTGTAGCACAGATTCTACAGTTGTCATCAATATCTTATCAGTTCCTGATGAGACACGTAGATGGGAGTGGTCTCTCTCTTGCCCACTCTCCTCACAGGCCCCTTTGGAAATGAGCCAACATACTTTGTTTCAGACTATCACTTACCCAGCACCTGCCTCACAGACACAAACCTAAAGGTCAGTTTATGTTGTTACCCATCTTAGATTGCAATGGCTATAATATTTTTAAAATAAATATATGTAATATTTTATTCAAACAATTAGCTCTCCTACCCTTCAGGCATAGTAACTTCCTTTTGGATATGCGAGCAAAAAAGTTGTCAAGAATACTAAAATATATATTCGCAAAACTCTGTAGAAGAAAAGACACTACAGAAGAACTCCATGGCCTCAACGGAGGTAAAGAGCGCAGAGCTATCTACTTCTAACCAAATCCTCCGCATCATCTCTCGTTTTCCATAATTCATAGACCTGCTCTTCAGCGTCAGACTTGTGGCCGTGCACAAGGTCATGCTAGAAGTGTGCAAACTGTGTAAGTCTGAGGGCAGCAACTCTTTCCCCCCATTACTTATTTATCGAACAGGTGGCTAGCAGGTAGAAAGCTCGGGTATTGTTTTGCCTTTCTTTCTCTCGTATAAAAAAAAAAAAAACCTATCCCTATGTCCTACTCGTTAACATTTTCTGTTTATTCCATTTCCCTGTAATTTCTTATCACAGTTGCCAGTTAATCACAAATATATTGAAAGAGTTTTGTGGGCTGTTGTTTTTTTTTTTAATCTCACAGTCTTCATTGCTGTGTGGCATCTATTCAAAAGTTGCTCCCTTGCTAAAGAGTGTCCAATTATACTCACTGCAGGGAAAACCAAGCTATCAGCAGTTGACTTTGCTTTTGTCTAAGGTATCAAAAGTGAAAGCAAATTAGGTATCTAAAAATAAAAATTAAAATTAAGACTAATAAAAAGGAGCTTTGACTTTTCTCATCACAGGCTCATTTATACTTAATGACACAGACCGACTGAATAGGTAATTGTTCTAATCTCTCTTGAAATGGATTTTTTTTTAAATGGCTGATCCCTGCCTCCTTTCGGGACAAGCAAATGGGCATCAAGACAATAGAGAAACAAAAGCCTGTTTATGCAGTTACATACTAATTAATTTGTAGCATTGGCTTGCACGGGGTTAGAAAGAGATATGCGGACCAGTGTTACTGAGACAGGTCAGCATATAGATTCAGGGGTGCATTATTTTGCTCACAGAGCTCTATCTGCCACATCAAGCATGTGAGATGACAGGAAAAGAACACCAACATCTTCTTTCCAAAAAAAAAAAAAAAAAAAAACCAGTTTTGCTTTAATCAGAAAAAGACAATTTTAGAAATATAATTTATAGACCCCTTCTCTCTCCTTGGATGTACATGTTTCCTCTCTGTGTTTACAGACACTCCTCCAAGTTTCTGACATACAATTTGTTAATACTTCCTATCAGATGAATACTCCTGGCTTTTCCCCTCCTCTCACCATACCTTTTCCTTTCTTACTCTCACACTCCCCTGCTCAGAAACTTAGTTCTGAAGGGATTATAGCGCCACCTAAAGGCTGGTACAGGAAACTATTTTACCCATTGTCTTCCTACCACCTGCCTCTTGCCTCTTCCAAGGGTTCTTTGCACATATTTTAGCATGTTTTCTAAGCCCACTTTTAAAATTCATAGTTATTGTCCTTCCTACCCCCAACTCAGAACCAGGGCTAAATTTTAACAATCACAAGAAATAAAACAATTTTGGTCAAGGAGCATTTCTTTTTCTTGAAGAGGCTCTAAGCTATTTAAATTAGTCCTTTTTTTGTAATAATAATAATAATAATAATAATAATAATAATAATAATACTTTACACTTATTGAGTAGTAGCTCTTTTTACTCTTTACATATATTAATTTACTCATTTAAATGAAAATAGTTAAATAATCAACTTACATAATTCATGTAATTCTCCCCTCAAATTGTACATATGGGTTCATATTCTATTTGAATTTATGACAAACTTTTGGTAGAAACCAGGGATATGTGAGATAATTTACAAAGAAAAACTAAGTTATAACATGATACACACAGAATTATCTATGGTGGTGACATAATTTGAAAGACAAGTGTCTTCTGTCTTGTTAATAAACAGGTGAACAGACCCCTTCATTGAGGGAGTCAGTTCGGCTAGTTTGGCCTTTTTTTATTTCTCAGCCCCAGCCCCACCGCTTTCAAATCTCTGAGGAGAAGTATCTGTAGATGAACCACATGGGCAGCAGGAGCCTACCCCTCGTTGGTAATACTGGTCACATATTTATGTGTTCACTGACCATTTGTGTGTCTTCCTCCTTGAAGTGCCTGTTTAAATCTTTTGCCCATTTTCATGATCTTCCTGTCTTTTTAATATTGAGTTACTAATGTTTTCAAAGTATTTTCTGTATCCCTTTAAAAATACATACTTTGCAAATTTAGTTACAAATAGTTCACAGTGTCTTGTGACAAGCAAAGTTTTCGGTTGTAAAGAACTCTAATTTATCACTGTGTGAGCCGCGTTTTCTGTTCTCTCTGTGAATTTATTGCCTACCTCTAGCTTGCAAACAAACCCCAGTGAACAAAGATCAATGGATTTGAAACCCGGTGCATCAGTTTGGGTCCGGTGAAGAGGCAGACACATCGTTCTATTTTCCTGGCAGCTTTATCCTGTTGAGATTCGGTTTGGGCTTTGCTATGTTATATCTTGGGCTATTACAGCCCTCCTCAGAAGGGACAGCTTTTTATTGAGATTTGTCTCCACTCTGGCTTCTTGGAAGCTTATATCTCTCAGCTCTGTTCAGATGTCTATCTTTTATTCCCGTTCATGGTTTCCAAATAGCTTCTTCTTTTTTTTTTTTTTTTTTTACTACATCTCATTCCACGCATGCTCAAATAGCATTTGGCTAAAGATTTAAAGGACCGCCGGGACCGGTTTGGTTCAGTGGATAGAGCGTCGGCCTGTGGACTGAAAGGTCCCAAGTTCGATTCTGGTCAAGGGCATGTGCCTTGGTTGCAGGCACATCCCCAGTGGGGGGTGTGCAAGAGGCAGCTGGTTGATGTTTCTCTCTCATCGACGTTTCTAACTCTCTGTCCCTCTCAATTCCTCTCTGTGTAAAATCAATAAAAATATATTTTAAAAAAAGATTTAAAGGACCACATGCAGTTTCCTGAGGTTCCTTCTCTCTGGAGTTTCCTTCTTTCTGGGAACCTGCTCCATGAGAGCTGCCTCACCTGCCTCAGGACCAGTCTTGTTCCTCCACCCACAGCGACCATTGCCCTCTCTTTGGGCTTCTAGTCACAGTGCTGGGCTTCCCGAGGCCGCCTCGGGAGAAAGCTGAGTTAGTGGTGAGCTCACCTGTGTGTTTCCATTCCTTCAAGGACCATATCCCTGATTTCCCGGAAAACAATTATTCAATTTTTGTTGTTCCATTTTATAGATTTTAATGGTAATTTCTACTATAATTTTCCCAATATAGCATGAGGTTATTTTCTTTTAAAATGAGTTGGTGTGTGTGTGCTAAAACTCGTTTTAATAAAATGATAAAACTCTGATCTTGTCCTTCAAAACTTAAAAGACATAATTTCAAGTAGGTGAATATATAGTTTGCATACACCTGTTTGCTTTTTCCGTTTCATCTGCTCTAGCATTTCCTATAACTGTGTTCTAATTGCATTTGGAAAATTAAGCTAACACCATTGTAGCTGGATCATTTCTGCTGCCAGGTTGATAAAGCTGCAGAGGTTTATGGGACACAGCTCAACACATCAAACAGCTTGGTTTGGGTTCATTGCCTACGTTCCTGGGGTATCTTTCAAAATCATAAAAACCTGCAATAGAATTGAAGCTTTCAAGGGAGGAAGCTGTCCTCAGTTCAGAAGTAATAAAAGGTCGCTGCCTCCTTCAGAAATACTGGGGCAACATTGAAGAGTCTCTTCTCTCTCCCTTTCTCTTCCTCTTCCTCCCTCTCCCACACATACACACACAGACTTAGAAGCTAACATCTCAGTAAGCAGGATTTCCCCCGAGTCCGCATTGTCCCTTGTTTATAGGGACGTGCAGGGGAATGAGAGCTGATGCCTCACTGTGGGAAGCCACCATTGCACTCATTTCACAGGCAAGCCAGCAGCTGCTGTAGACCCGCCTGGAACTGGCTCCAAGGAGCCTGTCTGCTGGGGTGGAGGTCATTGACTTGCCCCATTTGTCTGTGCTAACATGATCTTGTTGCAGAAGGAAACAGAGGGGAGGACAGGGGGTGGGGAAAGAGAAGCAAAAGGAAAAAAAACAATCATTTGAAATAGTGGCCCAGATCCAGCAGGTCGTTCTTATTAGTGTGTCTATTTCAATTCAACGATTTGGTACCATGATGCTGTATGGTCTCCTGCACCATACGTTACTGATTACCTTAAAGAAAACAAGCAGTTTTGCTCATGCAGACACACCCAGCGCCCCAATCACGTCATCTTGTCTGCCTCAGTTGAAGTAATTTGACTTGTATTTAGATTTCTAACCATTCAATTTTTTATTCGTGGCATTTTGTTCCTAAGCACATTCTTTTACAAAGAACTGCATATTTCATCATTTAATTTTGCTTTGCACAAAGAAAATATCCACCCAAATTACTGAAAATGACATGATGCATTATCCAAGATTAAGGAAGTCTCGGTTGACTCAGGCAAAAAGACCCATATTTTTGTGGTGAAGATTAAATTTGTCAGAGATTACTGTCTGTTCAATCATAAATCAGATGGTGACATGCACAAGGCTGTCAGATCGATAACATCATCCTAACTCCCATTTCAAGCTATGACTTAAGCCCAATATCTTCAAACATATTCTATAGGCTCTAATTAATTCCTGAAATAGAATCAAATCAACCATAATGGATCATTTTACTTATGCTTTTTAGTCAAACTTGATGTAAGTGTTTTGTATGAAATGGATGTACACACACACACACACACACACACACACACATTACAAAAAGAAAACAAATAATGCCACATGGGTCACTGAGATGTGAGCTAGAATGACCCGCCCTTTAGGATATACATGATATTGATCAAAGGTTTTATTACATAATTTTGGCAAAGTCTGTGTGTTCCCAGAAAAGTTAGGATTTTACAATCACCTCTGTTTCAGTGATTTAGTACCAAATGAGTTAGTTCCATTTTCCCATTCCACATGTATGGTGTCACACACATGTGAGACCCATTTACGAACTCATTGCAGTGCTCCTTTCTGTTTCTAAAAGTTCAGTGCCCATGCCCTGGCCAGTTTGGCTCAGTGGATAGAGTGTCGGCCTGCGGACTGAAGAGTCCTAGGTTTGATTCCAGTCAAGGGCAGATGCCCAGGTTGCAGGCTTGATTCCCAGTAGGAGGCGTCAGAAGGCAGCCAATCAATGATTTTCTCTCATCATTGATGTTTCTATCTCTCTCTCTTTCTCTTTCCCTTCCTCTCTGAAATCAATAAAAAATACTTTAAAAAATATTAAATAAGATAAAATCAATGTTTGATGCCCAGAGCTCACCCTCTGATATCTTCTCTTCTCCATTTACACTCATTCCTTGGTGATCTCATCTAGTACATGGTCTTAAGTGTTATCCATATACTGACATATTAGTACCCTATGGCTGCTATAACATATTACCACAAACTTAGTGGCTCAAAACAACATACATTCCATTCCCTCACAGTTCTGGAGGCCAGAAACAAAAATGAGTATTACTGGGCTGAAACCAAGTGTGGCTTCCTCTGGAGGCTGCCGGGCAGATCCCATGCCTTACCTCTCCCAGCTTCTGGGGCAGCTGCATTCCTTTTTTGGTGGCCATCTCACTCCAATCTCTGCTTTCCTGGCCACCCCCTTCTCTTCTGTATATGTGGGAAATCTCCCTCTGCCTCTTTTATAAGAACAATTGTGATGACATTTAGGGTGGACTAGATAACCCACAATAATGTCTCCATCTCAAGATCCTTAACAGCATCTGAAAAAAATCCCATTTCCTTAAAAGGTGGCATTTAGTGGTCCCAGGCATTAGGACCCAACATCCTTGGGAGCATTTTGCAGCTTACTAGCAGATCCTTCAAAAGCATATATCTCAACCCTCAAATCAGAATAAGCCATAGTCCACCAGGTGTCTTGAGACACCTCTGACTTCATTCCCCACCACCTTCCCACCTGCTCACTGTGCTCCAAGGACGCCGGCTTCTCTGCTGTTTGATCTGCAAGGACTTAGCACTTGCCTCCTCGTCTCATTCGGATCTCTACTCAGATGTCACCTTCACTGAAAATCCATCTCTAACCACCTTGTCTCCCACTTGGTCTCCCTTTCTGTGTCTCCTAATCTCGTTCCCCTCTTCTCCTCTTTTCCCACCATCATTCCAACCCGCCATGCATCCCCTCCTTCACTGTCAGCTCAGTTTCCAGTAAGCATCTCACAGTACACAAAAGTTATATGGCCATGACCAGAACAATAGAAGGTAGTTATTATTGGCTAATTGACAATTCAATTATCGTATAACATTTCATGCAGGTATAAACGTGAAATATATGTTACAAAAACAAGCCACTGGTATCATCACAAGACATAATTAAAGTCTATCCTAGTCTCTTTTAAAAGCCTTTCTGTACTAAAAGAGCACACAACGCTGGCCAGAAAGACAAATATGTACCTTTTGTGCCTAGTGTCACCTCTTCTGGGTTCTGTCTTAAATACAGGGCTCTTCTCACTGGGGATCCTGTTGGCTCCCAAGGTCACACACCCACAAAGTCAGACCTTGACAACAGGCAGTTTCAAGGCATTTCTCTAAGTGCTACCATTTTGTGTGCTCTGTGTGTGTGTGTGGGGGGGGGGGTGTTTATGTTGAAATAATTCTAGATTCATAAGAACTTGCAAAAATAGGACAGAGAGGTGCCCCTGTAATCTTCATTTGTTTTTTTTTATAGTGTATTTTTACAAGCCAGTAGCTAAGGGAATGGTTCTTATTGCTGTTGAGTGCAGGCCACTTGGAATTTGGTGAGCTCATTTTCAATCTCACAGCACACCTGGCTCAGGAGGCTTTCTCTGACCTTCGAACATTGGTGTCCCTTCTTTGTGCTTCTAGAACATTCTGATCTCGCTTTATCAAAGTATACAAATGGCCGCACCACACTGGCTGGCTTGCTTGCCTCCATCACAGATGTATCACCTGTGTGGGGGAAGGGACAGGTCTGCCCAGCTCCTTCCTCAGATAGTTTCAAGACTCTGCTACCAGGTGCTCATGTGCAGACACCAACAAGCAGGTCGCCCATCTAGCCGGAGGCCAGGTGATGGTCAAAACCACAGTGCTCTTCGCCATTCTTCTTTCAGTGCAGCCCAGATTCGCAGACACTCTTTCTATGCAGTTGATAAAAGTTGGATTGAATGTATGTCCGTAGCTTGAAATTCACAGATGACAAGACACAGCAGGTATTTAGGAGTTTGGAGGGTGCAGGGGGCTCTGCTGTGCATATCAAGTCAAATCTTGGTTGCAAAGCACGGATGGAGGCAGACACTGGGAGAAAAAGAAGGCCTGTGATTCTTTTAGCGGCTTAAAGATTATTCAACTCCGGTTGATGCAGGTTTTGAGGTTTGTGAGCCATGATCATGCCTAAGCAGGAAAGATGATACCTTCGCAGTAAGTGGGTTAGCTTCCTGTTTTTGTGAGAGGAATGTATAAGAGCTCAGGTGAGCTGCTTTTATTTACTCTCAAGGTGAATTCATAGTCCTTATCTACTTATCCAAAATAGAGCCCAGCCAGCTCGCTTCCAAACACGGCCTGGGAGACCAGTGCCACTGGAAGTGGGTCTTCACCAGCTGAGCCCGCACCGAGCAGACAGAGAACTCTCCCTGCCTGTTGCCACAGGAAGTCACGCAGCCTTTGGTCTGGGGTCAGTATTATTTTGGATAATCATGCTGCTGTCCTCATGTGACTTCAAGCAGGGCAAATCTGCGTTTTACAGAATTGATTGTTGCTTTGACTCTTTAGAGCTATTCATGTCTGCAACCCAGAGCAAGACCCTGTAGTTACAAACTTAAGCATACACATGAGGAACCAGACCCACTGGGAACTGAAAGGTCTGCATTTGGAAACAATATAATGTATAACGTACATAGCTACGGAAGGGGAAGGGGATCCTAAATTATTCTTTTTTTTTTTTTTTATCTCAGTGCATCAAGTCATTGCTGACACCAGGGTGACAGGGAGTGGCTCATGTTGTTTCTTCCCCTGAAAGGAACGGGTCCCAGAAAGATTGCTCAGTGACCCGATGGCCCTCATGCTGCTTCAGGCATTAGCAGCCCATGGGTTAAGGGCTGTTGCCACTCCCAGCCCCTGATGTTCCTCATTCTTGTTGCATGATCAGCTTGAGGTTTTTGTGGAAATCAAGCCACCCCCTGGCTGATTGCTGGGCACCAGCACCTCCCACCGGTGCTGTGGCCTCCCAGTTAGTGACAGCTGTGCCCCTTCTCCAGACTGCCTCGCCTCCGAGTCCTTGAGGGGCTCCTTCCTGCTCCACGCCCAGCCACGGTGCTCCTGCGTGCGGGCCCCTGAGGCACCCAAGTAACTCGCCAATCGCATGCTTCTTTGCTAATGGCTGTAGGGCCACATCTGTGTCTCATGTTCTTTCTTCTCTGTACAGTTTTGAGTTAGTAAATGCAGGCTTCCTAGTTTATAACGGGCTGTGTTTCAAAGTTACTTTGAAAATCTGTTGGAGCATCAACAAAATTCTCCTCTAGAACAAGGTAAAAAATGTTGGTTACGCCCTCAGTTCAGCCTATACAAAGGCTAGGTGGTAGAACTGAGATAACAGAGACCTGCAGTGAAAAAAAAAACGGTACTAATATTGATACAAATATATTGTATTTCAAGTTACATGTGATCAATGTGGAGTCCCAGACCATCTAACCCAGTGGTCGGCAAACTCATGAATCAACAGAGCCAAATATCAGCAGTACAATGATTGAAATTTCTTTCAAGAGCTAAATTTTTTAAACTTAAACTATATAGGTAGGTACATTGTTATTAACTTAATTACGGTAATCCTAAACTGGCCTTTGCTAAAAACGTCCTCAATCTGATTGAGGTACACTCAAGGGGCCCAAGAGCCACATGTGGCTCGCGAGCTGGACTATGAGCTCAGAGATGGGAAACACCACATTAGTGGGTGCTGGTAGTCAGGATCGCCTCTACAACTGCAGGGTCCCTTTTCAAAAATTAAGAATCCCTAGACAAGGACAGCAACATGGTCAATCAAGCACGCACCCTTCTAAGGGAGGAGCCCTGTGTGACGGCATGGGTCACAAGAGCCCAGGCTGCAGGTGACAAATCTCTCTGAGAATTTGAAGAAGTCAAACTCGTCTTTGAAAGAAGGATTGGCCTGGTAGAAAGAGCAACAGGAAAAGTGGTCAGCACCGTTTAGGACCTAGGATAGAAAAGACAGAGCATGCAGACCAGGATTTTCAACTTTGGCTGCCTACTGGGATTGGTACAGGCAGCCTGGTGGTGAAGGCTGGCATCAGCAATGATAGTCATGCCAACAGACGGTAACTTTGATACACTGTGATGAATATGCCACCGTACTTCTCAAAACTGTCAAGGTTACCCAAAGCTAGGAGAGTCTGAGAAACCGGCTTCTTGTTGATGACATAGAGTTGGATCTGGTTCTTTAATTCACTCTAAGGATCTCTCCCTTTTAGTATTTAAAGCAGTGGCATTTTAAAGTGGTTATTGATATATACTTATTAGTAGCTATCATGCTTGTAACTTTTTTTCATTTATTTGTTCTTTGTTTCTTTTTGTTGCTCTCTTCCTCTGTCTTCTCTGGTTTTAATTGAACATTTTACATTATTTTGTTTTATTTCCTCCTAAGCATATCAATTATACTTTTTAAGAATTTTTAGTGAAACTGTTTCTGTATCTGTAAAATGGGAAACTTTTTAGATTATAGGCTTCTTGTGAAAATTAGAACAATATGACAAGCTTATAACTGTCATATTCTAACTTCTCATTACCTTCAGTGTTTCCCAAACTTTTGACTTATGTGTACCCCTTCTATAATTTTCGTAATGCTGAGTACCCCTTGTACTCATGAGAACGCAGAATTAGGCGCAGCTAAGCACGGTGCAGTGCATATCCCCACCAAACACTTCCTGTACACACTTGGAAAACACATAAGGCTTACTCCGTATTGAGTGTCCAGTAAATCCAATTTGGTATCCAGACTTCTGTGCAATGTATCTTATACAATCTATGTTTATGAGAATAAATTGTAAATGTTGAATTTGCCTAAATCAATCTAAATCTGATTAACTTCCTTTACATAACTCTGTTTGACTAGCATACCTGGTTTGAATACATTAGTTAAGGAAAGATTTTTAACTCACTTGCCCACTTTTCCCAATATGATAGCGATAAGGATTACTTAATAATGCTTGAACCATGAGGCGATCCCACCTGGGGAAAATCATATAACTTACATAAGGCTAATGAGCAACTTAGCTTTTTAACTGAGAACTTAGAAAACCTACCACACAAATCAATTAGCTATACCTCTCGTTTCAGTATTAGCACATAGCAACACATTATTTACTGCTTATGTAACAGAGTCTAGTTGTCTATTCATTACTTTCATAACAGTTTACTAAGATAAATATTCATTATTGAAACATTCTCTAATGGAATCCAAAACTCAAGACTATGCAATTTCAAGCACTATCTTAAATAGTTTATTTAAGATATTGCAAAAAAATAATTTTATTAAATATTCTGAACAGAAAACTATCTGGCAAAGCAGCAAACTGTCGAACCTGAAATTCCCTTGCCGGGGCCATTTATGTTTTATTTGCTGTTCCACTGCAAATTACGCGAAAGCAGATGCCTAGTCAGATGGCAAGGTTTCTGTGTGTATGGAGGCTAAAACAGGTTTCCAAAGTGCTCTGAATAATTACTTAAAATCAAAATGCTTTTTGTGCTTAATGGAATAATAATATTCTACTAATAGAATCTTTGGTTGCTTACTGTTGAGGGAATTCCAAAAGGCTTTCCTCTATCCGAGACACCATTGGAGCTCCTTGGATGAGACCTGGGATGCAATCTGTTCAGGTACTTTCATTATACAAAAGAGTCGTCACTGCAAAATGGATGGCTCCATCAAAACCTAATACAACACAGAGATTTGCAATATGGTGATTACCACTGTGATTTGATTCATTAATTCTCAGTAACAGTTGTTAATCAGCTCATTAAGCAAGTATTGTACAGAAGCTTTCAACCAGGGGAAACCTCTTAAAAACCACTAAATATCTTCCTTTGCAGGGAGAGGAAAAGGGAAGTAGGTTTAACGCCAAAGGAGTAGGCTATAAAAATGGCAGTGTTTCAACTATGGCAAAGTTTTGAGTAATTGTACTTGTATAACATTATAAACACGATAACACGAAGGACTTTGTCCAATTTCCAAAAAAAGAAAAGTTAGCGGTCAGAAACTTCCTGTTATTTGGCCTTGCTGGAGTTTGCAACGATTTTATGATTGAGATGTAGAGAGGAATTCTGGCCCTGCACCTCATATGTCACCGATGTGCTCCTGCTTTGTCTTGCTTTGACAGCCCATAATCAATAATGTAGCCCTCATATTTGAGACTGTGTGGATTAAACTTAAATAGAATTTTAGAATTACATTAGTTGATTTTCGGCAACGTATTTTGTATCACTTACTTTATATTGAAATATGCCACATGGAAATGCCTATGAGAGATAAGCAAGTTAACGGATACAAAAATCCCTGGCTTACTTCCCATTTACATAGACATATCAAATGCATGACTTGATTTGACCTACACAAAACCTGGAAATGTATAGCTATTAGCCTTAAAGTGCTGACAAAAAGTCTGAAGCTCAAGTTAAGTAACTTGTTCCAACTGGAAAGTTTGCACATTCCGTTCTTACGAAGACACATCCTATGCTTTTTCTACTAAAACACTGGTTTTCTCAGTAACTAGCCAAAAGCCAGCAGCCAACTTCTGGGAATTAACCTTATCCACACCAAGAAGGGTGTTTTAAGTGCAAAGTTATCTGGTTAATGCTTAGGATGGAAGTAGCATGAAATCAAAGTTCAGGAAAGGCTTCCATGCAGTGATTCATGCTTTGGAAACATAACTTTGTCCATACCTCCCCCATGCACTGTTAGTCATCTGTCTGGGACCAAGCAAACAAGTGACTGAACAGTCTCATTGAATTGCAGCCAATCGAGCATGTACCTGAGATTATTCCAGTAAGTCTGACACCAGTGCCTTCCCCCAATGCCAGGGGCAATGGCTTGGGAAGCATGGTGAGCATTTGAAGGGTTTCCCTTCTGGAATGAGGAACCAGTGTCGCCCATGCATGCGCTCAATGTATGCCTCCTGGCCCACCTGGCCACTTCCGCCTCCTACGTGGTCTCAAGACCCTGGACGTAAGCTGGTGATATGCAGGAAAACAGGAGAGTGATGACTCCCAATAAAACCACCCTCTTCAATAAACCAATCCAAGCAGGCATTTACGAATTCAACTTAATTTCAGATTCATATGTTGATTGATTTGATCAGTATTAACTCAGATTGTCTGGTTGGACCTATTTTATGTATTAGCTCTTGCTCTTTGTCAGCCTGTTAATTTCAGTAAATAGTGTCAGACATTGCAAATAAGCAAATTAAAGTATTTAACTGGTAATGATATACATGTGTAATGTTATTTAGTAAGTGCTTTCAGCAAAGAAGCAATATTCCATTTATAAACGTATTTGTACTCCCATTTTTAAAAAGACTTTCACCCTGCTAATCCAAAGCACAACTTTCACATTAATAAAGTGGAAGTAGTTACAGCATTTTGGGGAAAATTAGCCTCCCAATGTTGATGAGAACCATGTTTCAACAACCTGGTGAAATCCTACCATGTTCAACTCTATCCTTGAATATAATTTTAATGAAACAATAGGCCAAGTCTTCTCACCAGACTCAAGTTTCTTTAAAAAGACAGTGCTAACATTTCCTAAGTGGCTCCTGAGTGCCCCTCTGTATATCTGTCTTCAGTTGCTATGTTGCCACGCTTTTATTGCAAGTTATACTTGTCCTCTGTTCTGCAGGTATTGTTGTTGCCTCTGATTCCTGATCAAACCAAAAGCTGACATCCCATAGAGTACACTTCAGAAAATTCTGTCTTAGAGAAATAGCTCGTCAAAAACCCATTGTTTCCTCCCCAATGGTTCCAGCGAGACCAATGGCCCTGATTCTGGCACCGGAATTCAGAGAGCCGGTGAGCACTTGAATGAAGTATATGGAGTTCTGAAGACAGCCAAATTCAGGCCAGAAGTCTACACAATCTTTTCTGCAATGTGGTGAATGGGGCAAAAAGATTAAAGGGTTATTATTATTATTATTATTATTATTCTGAGAAATCAACTCAAGGTGGCTTTATGAATGCAAAGGCCCAGAGAGAGTTGGTCCTCATGTGGAAGTTCAGCAGGTTTTCCTCTTGAGTTGGGACAGGAAAATGATCAAAGGAAATGGGGTGGGGAGAATTTTATTTGTTTTACTTTGATCCTATCTCCTGCAGGCAAATCGTCAGCCTAAATGAGATGAGTGGAAAGGATACTTGGCTTTAGGAGCCCTCTCCCGGCGTGTTCCAGGGGAGCGGTCCTGTCAGCGGGCGGCATATTCCAGCTGCTCCATCACTTCCGGAAGGATGCCATGATTTGACCTTCCCAGATTGCATTGTGGACTTACATGAAGTAACTATGTACATATTACGGCCGTTTGAATAATACCGTTAAAACTTGCAGGCGCATGTCAGATGAGCTGACATGTATCACAACTGACCTTTTTTTTATTGTAAATTTTCTGACCAATCTGCCTGCAAAAGGCCAGTCTAAGCCTCAACAGACAAATGGTGTACTGTTGCTAGAGATATTGGGTTTGAACTTTGGAGAGGAAAAGCCCAGGGATCTAAGATTTGCACAGCGAGATTTAGAAAACCTCACTCTATAAAAGGGATTAGAAATACTACCCGGTACTGAGATGGAGAGCTGCCAGATTACACCAGGGAGAAAGAATTCTCACTCAGCAGGATCCTCAGGATGAAAGGAGTGGAATAAGTAACTAATAAAAAATGTTATTGCATGGTATTATTGGGCAGACTCTAGTTTAATCTAGGTTCCAATCAGAAACTCCTCTGGTGTAACCTATTTTTCAAGCAGATTCCTTCAGGCTTCAGTGAAACAGGCATACCTCATGTAGGATCATCTTATATAATAAAAGCCTAATATGTAATTCAACTGAACACAGAACCACTGATCTGCGGGGGGGGCGGGGGGCAGGGGGGAAGAGGAGGACAGGGAGTGGGCAGCACCAAGCCAGCCAAGGCAGGTGCCAGTGGACAGAGGGAGGGGATGGCGAGAGGGGGTGGGTGCAGTGGTGGTGGGGACAATGGGGGGTGGAGCTGGCTGCTCACTGGCCAGGGCCACCCCCAATTAGCCCACTAGTCGCCTCCCACAGAGGGAGGCCAGACTGTGGCTTAGGCCCACTCCCTTAAGCCACCAGTTGAACATCCCCAGAGGGCTCCCAGACTGTGAGAGGGTGCAGGCCGGGCTGAGGGACCCCCGAATGCATGAATTTTCATGCACCGAGCTTCTACTATAACTATAATCTCCTCAATTTCAGAGAAACAAATAAGTATTGCCTCAACCTATCTAAGTTATATGGTCATTTGCTGGGATGGTTATTATATAGTTAGGGATTTAGCAACTAAAATCAAACCTAAATGAAACCTTCAATAAATCATAATTCATTGTGCTTCCACTTTTGTGAAAAATAGGTCAATCATATAAAAACAAGCTGAGATCAAAGATTTAGTTAAAAAAACAACTTTTAAAATTCACTCTATTTCTAAATCATCAAGAAAGAATTCATTTTCATCCTCAGCCAACAAAGTTTCTTAACATATTTTGAATGGTTTTCCACAAGGGAAGAAACACAATGTTATATTAGCGAGGACCTTTGTGGATGTCAGTCACAGAAAACCCAAACTGGCTCGTGTAACTAAACACCAGATGGATCAAGAACAGCCAGATCATCGAGACCTACCTCTGTCTTTTAGCTCAGCCTTTATCCATTTGACTTGATTTTCAGACTTTGAGTTGTGATTTAAAAAAAAATGGCTGCCAGGAGTCCCATAACCACAGACCTCTTAGTGCATTCAACCGCATTCAACCACAGAGCTACACTGGTTGAATGAGGGCAGAGGGGGGGGGGAGGGAAGACCTTAACATTGGTTGCAGAACACACAAATAGAAATTAATGGAAGACGGTGATTGAACGGGACCAGAACACTGTTTCTTAAAAAGTGTTTTCCATGGAACAAAGTGATCTGTGAGGAAATGAGATTGGGAGAGGGTGATTGCCGTATCCTTCTCTGGTAGATTAAAAAGAATTATAGAATTATAACCAT
Source organism: Pipistrellus hanaki (assembly GCF_964339955.1). Classification (NCBI taxonomy): domain Eukaryota; kingdom Metazoa; phylum Chordata; class Mammalia; order Chiroptera; family Vespertilionidae; genus Pipistrellus; species Pipistrellus hanaki. Next base: position 83,713,062 of record NC_140509.1, on the reverse strand, counting down.
ACTAGGGGCCCGTACTGGGGTCCCTCGGCCTGGCCTCTGGGGATGGAGCTGAAACTGGCTCTCTGACATCCCCTGAGGGGTCCTGAACTGTGAGAGGGCAGTTCTCAGGTGATGCACCCCAGAATGGGGCTCTCTGGTTCCTGTTGTATCACTCGAGAACCGCAATACCTGCCAAGTCACTGTAGTTTGGCAGCTCCTGCATTGAGCGCCTGCCCCCTGGTGGTCAGTGCACATCATAGCTACCAGTCGGAGCATCTGCCCTCTGGTGGTCATTTGGTTGTCATAGCTACCCATCAGACAGTGGGACGGTTGTAGGTTTTTATATAGAGAGAGATAGATTAAGAACTCCAAGAGTCCATGAGTAATAAAGACTGCCTACTTTGTCATTCATGTGTGACAAATTTACATGTTGAAGGAGTTGTTTGTCATCTTGGGAGGCAATAGGGTGGAAGTTTCCAAAGTAGGACTGGAGCTATAACTGTCACTGGTTGCTTAGACGCATGATGCGAATAAGGAAACATTTTCAAATAATATAAACATTCATAAGTAGGAAATAGTTTAAATTATTATAGAATGGGATACAATAAAACTATAAACACCTATATTTAAGGGCATGAAAAGAAGTCAAAGGCCCATGATCTATATAAATCAGATTATAAAATAAATGCCTATTGTCTCATTGCATTTTCTTTATTAAAAAACAAAAAGTGGATACTTTTATGCAAAAAAACCTTTAAAAGTATACAATAAAAATTAACACATATTAGTTTATAGTCAATTTTTTATTTTCTTCTTTGAACCTCTTCACATTTTCAGGATGTGTTTGAGTATAAAAAATTGTAAGTTATTACAATTTTTCCAAAAACTTAGTATTAAATGTTACTGCGCAACCTATCCTGCCCTTTCCCTTTCTAATTTGAACATTAGTTGATGCACTTTTACCATCTTGTAAAATTTCAAACTCATGAGCCTTTATTCTTTCCTCAAAAATGAAGTCATTTCTTGGTGCTACAGAAGTCAAAAAGAAAGGCTTGTAGGCAGAGCACTTCAAAAAGTCCTCCATGGATTCATACTTTGGCCGCCTCATTACTAGATTTCAATAGGGCACATGAATTGGGACAACTTGACATTAACATCAGTCCAATAGAGATGTCAAAAGTATAGGGGGCAATTAGGAGCTGGAAAATAACAAAAGTGGAGGAATATCATCAAATCATAGCAGAAATTATAATAGCACTTGACACCGGCCACCTAATGAAGCTGATTGAACTATTCAACAGCTTTTATTCCAGGAATGGAATGAAGGGGTGGGGGCGGAGCCGCTGGAACTTCCCGGGCAGTGGAAAGATGGAATCACTAACAGAATATCTTCACAGGCGCTCTGAGTTGGAATGCTGCTGCCACGTTCTGGGGTCAGCGTAGGCTTGAGCGGGGTATTATCCAGGCCAAGGATGCTGCAGGCAGCCAGAGTGGATGTTTACATCTAGACCGGAGGGATGAAGTCAGTTCTTCATCATCCACTGTAATGGAAGGCCCCAGAGAAAATGGAAACTTCTACCCTCTGTCTCTTTTTTTTGTTTCTTCTCTCTTTCTGATGTTGTATCTAAATAAAGAAAGAATTCCCAGGCATATAGGAGAGATACAGGCAAATATTAGCATGGAAATTGTCTTGAATCCTTTCCAAACGGAAAGAAAATGATAAAGTCTTGATAGGAAGCAGATCAGCAAAAAAACTGTGTGGGGATCCATTCTTACTCAGAAGTCTGATAGTTATTGGGTGGGCAAATGCTAAAAGGGTGTTTTTACTTTGATCTTTTATTAAGAAAGTTTTCAAACATATAGTAAAATTGAGAGCATATTACAATGAACACTTAGCAATCATTTACATGCTCTACCCTTTTAAAGCATGATTATTGTGGCTATCACATCTTATTATAATATGAAATTTGTGCACTGGTAGGGTCCGTAGCAACTCCCGCATGCCAGCCCAGTATTCTCTCCCTTCCCATGGCTGACCCCGCCTCCTGGTCAAACTCCCAGACAACTCCCAGTGGATGGGACAATTTGCATACTAGGCTTATATCATATAGGATCCATCCCTGCGAATCAGAGCGTTCTTTAAGGAGAGAGACTACACCTAGACCTCAGCGCCTCACACTGAGGTGCCCTGCCAGATTAGGCCTTTTTAAAAGTCTGTGGGGTGAATGAATGACTAACTCCACAATATCCTTGATGTCCTCTCAGGAGTGCGCATTGGAAAACCATGTCAGTGTCTTTTGCAAAATGGTTATTAAAGAAACTAACAATTTAATTTCTTAAATATATATTATGTTCACATAAGAGGTCACATTATGAATTCATATCAAAATAGTTACAGGTTTTAACTTATGAGAAAATTCTACTCTCCAGGTGACATTCAATGTCTCCTCACTTCTTCAACAACAACCGTCACATCTTCTTTTCGTTGGCTGTCAGTATGCTCAGAGGTATATTCAGCACTCAGCTGTAATAATTCACTCATTGCTGAAAGTAGTCTTTCCTGATTTTTCTTTCTCCTTCCAACATTTTCCATTTTGTTTTAATTGTTCTGCTTTATGCTTGTTAGTTGTGTCACTCAAGTAAAATATTGTATGGAAGCAAGCAACATAGAAATCATTAGAAAACGATTATAAAGTAAAATACCCGGCGATTTGCCTGAGGACAAACACACTCCAGAGGCTCCATCCATGTGGCAATTAGCATCCAGCAGGTTGTGCGCACCCATTCGCCACCTGTTCCGCAGTCTTCACTCTGCACCCAGAACGCTGCGTGTTACATTGGAGGGCTTGGTTTCTACTGCAACGGCGAGCGAGAAGAAGAACAGAGTATAAGAACCTTGCTATCAAGGAGGTGAGTAGCCAAAACCGGTTTGGCTCAGTGGACAGAGTGTCGGCCTGTGGACTGAAAGGTCCCAGGTTCGATTCCAGTCAAGGGCATGTAGTTTGGTTATGGGCACATCCCTAGTGGGGGGGAGGGGGAGGTGCAAGAGACAGCTGATTGATGATTCTCTCTCATCGATGTTCCTACCTCTCTATCCCTCTCTCTTCCTCTCTGTAAAAAAAATCAATTAAAAAAATATATATGAGGTGAGTATCTCATTGAGGAAAACAGGACACACTATTAATAAGGACTCCTGGTTGTTGTATTCGTTTCCTAGGACTGTTGTTACAAAGCAACAAACGTGGTGGCTTAAAACAATGGAAATGTATTCTCTCACAGGCCTGGAGGCCGGAGTCCAAAGTCAAGGTGCCCGTGGGGCCCCGCTCCATCTGCAGGGCCTACGGAAGAGGCTGTCCGTGTTTTCCTCTTGGCCGGTGGCATTCCCAGCAATCCTCTGGTGCTCCCTGGCTCAGTGACTCATCACTGTGACCCCCGCCTCCATCTCACACAGCGTTCTCTCCCTCTGTCTCTCTGGGTCTGTCTCTGTGTCTCTTCTCCAGTTCCAGTGGAGGAAGGGCGCGCGAACACACTAAAGTGTTAATTACAGGCCAAAACCAGTTTAGCTCAGTGGGTAGAGCGTCAGCCTGCAGACTGAAAGGTCCCAGGTTCGATTCCGGTCAAGGGCATGTGCCTTGGTTGAGGGCACATCCCCAGTAGGGGGTGTGCAAGAGGCAGCTGATGGATGATTCTCTCTCATCAATGTTTCTAACTCTCTATCCCTCTCTCTTCCTCTCTGTAAAAATTCAATAAAATATACTAAAATAATAATAATAATAATAATAATAATAATAATAAAGTGTTCATGACATCTGCTAAGACTCTGTTTCCAAATAAGAGCACATCCTTCAGTTCCCGGGATTAGAACTTCAGCACAATCCCACCCACGCCGTTGGCAGGGGACTGAGCACCCAGAGGTGTGAAACTGGAAAGGTTCTCAAAGAGATGAGCGGAGCCCTCCCGGAGGAACCCTGCTCACAGCTGTGCATCTTGGTATTGCTTCAGGAGCTGGCCCTGTGGATGGAAACTCTGAGGTGTCTGTCTGTGTGTCATTTTTCCACCACCGAGCCATTCTGTTACCTTGCTGGCTCACCTTAGCCCATCCTCCGTTACACACTGACTCTCCCGAATGTCACTGTTTGGCGAGCAATCTCATTTCAGCCCTCGGCATTCTTGGTGCGCTCCGCCTGCGGAGTTTTTATCAGCTGTGTGATGAGAAATTTCTAAGGCACTTTTTACAGGAAGGCCTTCCTTTACTCATGTTCTTATCTCTTATTGCTATCACAAGCTTGTGTGATAGTCTGTCAGCCTTAAATTCATAGGTTTTCTGAAGTAAAGAGAAACATGCACACCTGATTTTTTCCTGCTAACAGTATGTCCACAAATACACAGAGCCCAGCAAGCCATATTCCCAGCGATCAGCCTCACTGCAGTTTCTATGAATTTGAAACAAGACTTTGTTATCTCCCTTTCCTAATGGGACTTTTTAAATAGTCTTTGCTGGTGTGCTTTTAGGGATAAACTGTTCGCTTTCTTCTTATAAGATCTTATCAGAATCATCTCCACTCTCTTACCCGGTCAGGTGGAAGAACGGTGAAAAATGCTCCATCAATTCTGAGGCCATGGCTGACGAGCAATCTGAATTTGGATGTTCTCCCACGTTTCTCCCATAAGTGAAAATAAAGCAGCTAGATATTATTAACGTATTATTATTTGATGCACATTTAAGTGAATTTTAATAGCGAGAACTTTTTTAGAATAAGTATTTTGGTTAGACATAATCACAATTGTCATCAATGAACATTTTATTGAATCTTAGTTGGGCGGTATTTTGTTAGGCAGTAATTGAACCAATTATGACAAATGGTATTTTTACATAAAACGCCAGCTAATGCGGGGTCACAAGTGTATGACCTGAACTATCTTTTGAGACTAATAAATGAGAAAGGATATTTACTGTAATAGCTGGAAACCAGAAGTTAGAATACAGCAGGATTCAATCATTTCAGTTCCTATATGTAAGTTTTGAGTTCGACTCAAGTCATTAGTGAGTGTAGCCCTGGTCTTTGTCCCCTCACACACGGTTAATGACTGCCTCTCCATCCTCTTTATTCCCATCGACACTGCTCCAGGAGTAATGTTAAAGCATCACTACCCTGCGTGTTAATAGTGATTGTGGTTCATCTAACTTCTACATCCTTCATTCACATCGCTCAACGCCAAGGTGTTAGGTAGCTCTTTTCTCGGCATTTAAGTTTGGGATTGGTCCCACTACTCAGCTTTGCCTCCTTCACCCACTGCCATCCTGTTTCTATTTCACTCAAAAATCTTCCCAAGTTCTCTATCACTTCTCACATTACATAGGATCCTTGGCCTTCAAGGCCCTCCTGTTAGCATCCATTTGGTCTCCAAAATACACACCTTTCCCACAGTTCTGCAGCATCCGTAAAGCTCATGCCTTCAACACCACCCCCAGAAGCTATCCAGGCAAATGCTTTTCCTAGTCCTTCCTAGTTCCAATCTTGCCATCCTTCCTGGCCCTTTGGCTCCTCAGTTCTCTGTGACACCCTCCATGACAACTATAGGCCTTACTGACACTTCTTTTTTTTAGGATTTATGTCCCCTTAGCATTTACATCTCATACCAACTATCGAGCACTTGTGCTTACACCTATCTCATTATCATTCAAATGTTGGCTTTGAGTGTTAGTTTTATTATCCTAACTAGATTGTAATACCTTTGAAGAAAGGATTTTAACATATATTTCTTTTCAATATTGCACATTTAAATATATACTTTGATGATTGATAATTGATATTCCTTAATTTCCTAACCTTTGGCTTTACAATGTAGGTGAATATCATAAAAAGTAAAGCCTTTAACTGCAAGCCACGTTCTTGTAATGATGTTAGATTAATATTGACATTCCGCTCTCCAAAATTAATTGAAGTAACCCAATAAAAATACTAATGTTAGTATGTTTTTGAGCCCCATATTTTAAATAACACTTAAGAAAGAGAAAATTACAGGTATATGTACCATCCAGGATTTTTTTTTTTTAGTTTTATATAGAAGAGAACTGATGTCCTTGCGCTTTTTTTTTGTCTGACTGAACATTTTTCATAACCATTAATCTTTACGAGTTGTATATACAGTTGGTGGAAAGACTAGGTCCTGCATGTTTCCTGTGCTCTTCATGCGTTGTTTACCAGGCTCTCCATTTGGGATTGCACCATTCTACTGAGGCAAGAAATTGAGACCTCCGTCTTGTGGATGCCTTTGAAGGGTGGTGAGGAAAAGGCTTTTAAGTGGAGTGACCTTAACGAGATAGAAGTTCTTTGGGCACCGAAGGGGGAAAAAAGTTAATTTCCACCCAAAGCTTCATTACACGGGCTCTTTGTGAGAAAGGCTAATAAAGTATGGTGATCCCATTAGTTTCAGGGGAACTCCATGCTGCAGTGCCTCACACAGGGCCGTTGGTCCTGCTTTATCAGTAAAGCATCTTAGATGCCCAGTTAAATGGGACTCCCTTCTCTGGCTCTAACTGATGCATTAGGGTTTTAGACCATTAGCCAATGGCCGACTAGCTTTATGGGATTTATGCACCACTGCAGCCACAAAACCAAGTTCCATCCTCTGAATGTGTGGAAGGTCCCTAATAAATTAAAGCTCCCTTCTTCCCCTGCTCCCACAGACTTGAGGAGTTCAGCCTTCAGACAGTAACACTTGGAAAACCACGTTGTGACGATGTGCCTGCAAAGAAACGAAGCTGTGTGCAGAGGCTGTAATATCGTCTCAGACAATTTCCTTTAAAATTCATTGGATTGTTTTCCTTTTCCTACTTGAAGTCTGGCTTTATATACAATGAAATGCTTTGTTCAGTTAGTTTGATGAATGAATATCCACCCACCTATGACCTTCTAGAACTTAGTTTCCTTTTAACCTTTCCCAGTCTCGCCCCCACTCACCCATGTCTCCTAAGTACATAGTTCTAAGGCACATGTGTCAAACACAAGGCCCGCGGGCCAAATCCAGCCCGCCAGGCCTTGCAATGTGGCCTGTACCGCACTGTCATCACTGCACTCCGCTGTCAGTTTATGACATTGTCAGTTTATGACTGTTCAGTAAACCATTCGGCCCGCGATTTAGGCTGGATTTTAGATTTTGGCCCCTTCTCTGATTGAGTTCGACACCCCTATTCTAAGGGATTTGGGTCTCAGATGAGCATCTGCAGCCTCAGTGGACTCATAGATCCACCTGCACCAACATGCTGATGTCAGAATGCCTCAACAAATACAATTCCCACGAAAACTCCCAACTGTGCACTGAACGTTGATTTGCATTTTTGAGGATGACATACTACTACAGGCCTGACGCCCACCTACACGTATATCTGCCCAACTTCCTTATACTGACCGCTAGTTAAATGAGTATGCAGATAAGTGCTGCTTCTTATTTACCATATTCCTTTGAAGTAGTTGAGCTGTGATGATGATTCAGCTTCAGATTTATGTCTCCAACACCTATATGCCACAGAAATCGGTTCTTAATGGCCACAAGCTGTGGCATAGAAGATGCCAGTTTCTAACCAACACTGTAAGTGGGCTTATTTTACACACGGTCTCAATAAGATGGTCTTTCTTTAAGAAGCCCAAGTGCTGCCCTGACCGGTTTTGCTCAGTGGATATAGCTTTGGCCTGCAGACTTAGGGTCCCAGGTTCGATTCCAGTCAAGGGTCTTGGTTGTGGGCACATCCCCAGTAGGGGGTGTGCAGGAGGCAGCTGGTCGATATTTCTAACTTTATATCCCTCTCCCTTCCTCTCTGTAAAGAAAACAAAACAATAAAATATATTTTTTAAAAAGAAGTCCAAGTGCTTAGATGCCCAAGAATTAAGAAGTTTAAACATAAAAGTGCAGATATGCTTAGATATGAAATACCACGTGTATTGAAGAGCGAAAGGAGTCATGATGTTTAATTTAGCAAGGGGCTTTTACAAAAACAGCGGGGAAGTAGCCTTTTGAGAAAACACCTTTTGGTGGTGAGGGAGCAAGGAGAGGCGCTCACCCCATTCCTGGCTCCCTGCAGTGAGCAGGAAATCAGGAGAGGAAGTGAGCGCCGCTGAGCCACAGCACCACAAACCCTGGTCATGGGGCTGTCCCCAAATATTTGAGACTGTCATGTGAAACAGAGTTAATTAGATTTACTCTGTTTCCTCCTCAGGACAGCACAAAGAGCAATAAAGAGAAGGTCTAGGGGAGGCGATTTTCGCCTCCTTACAGAGAAGTCTGGAACAGCTAGGACTCCTTACACATAAGAAAGTTTGGGCTGCACTGTTTTACTAAGAAGAACGTTCCCGGCTTCTAAAAGGGTTTAAGCAGAGTGGCGGTGACCCCTCTCCAGAATGATATAAATAGAATTGCTACTCCGATGAGAAGATCTGCTCCTCCGACCTCATAAACGCATTCCAATTCCAAGATTAAGTGACTCCTTGACTTGGTTGATGAGAAGGTATAATCTCTTCTAAATCAGCTTGTTTATTTTTCAAATTCTCCCATGGTGAAGAGCGAATTTTACTCTTCTTTCCAGCTGCCCTCTCTATTCCCCCAAATAGAAAAAAAAAAAAAAAAAAAAAAAAAGAATTTCAGAAGAGCTCTACCGGATTTTCTGTGATACGATGGCCTCGGGCAGTGTTACCCATGTAATTAAAATTCTGTTCACCTTCCCTGTGATACTGATAAGCATCTCAGGATGCGGATGCGAGCTCTGAAACAGCAGACTGAGTGGTTATCCCCCCACCAGGCTGGGCCTGGCCTGGGTTGTCTTGGATCCCTGATTTTGAGGCCCAGACTCATTTCCAGGGACTGTTACTAAACTTTAGGCGAGAAGGTTACACAGATTCTATAATAGAAGGAAATTGTGACCTCACAGAAAAAAATGAAGCTGAGGAGATGGTGGCGGGGATTTCGCTATTTACTGTGTGTAGATGCTGTTCTAACAAAGCAATCTGGACTCTATTTTAATAAACATTACCCATGTGTGTTCCAAAGCCAGGCAGAGGCCCACTTCCATATCAATTGTGTAAAAGCAGTCTGAGAGCTGTAAAAAAAAAAAAAAAAAAAAAAAAAAAAAAAAAAAAAAAAAAAAAATAGAAGCCTATTGCTGCCTTCTAAGAACCAGTGAGAATAATAACTCACATTATCAGAAAGGGCAGAACAAAATGACTCGTGCAAAGAACAAGTAAGCCTTCTTGCGTTTCCTTTTTGGCTTTCTTGCTACCAATTTAAGATCAAGATCTTAGAAGGAATTACATTCCATCTTAGGTAGAACTGACAGAAATGCATTTCCAATTACCAGCAGGTGACAATAGAACAACAATGTCGGTGGTTTTTAAACAAGGTTATTTCTTGCTTTACAAAGGTGACTATTTATAAATGACTGAACAAGATATCTAACAAATAATATTATTCTTTTCAAAAAATATAGATGCTATCTCTTTGGAGACCAGTACATTTAATTTATACTTTTCTGGTTTCTCAAGGTCCCCAAGGGAGAACAAATCATTCTAACATAATTATTTGACTTAAGAAATATTAAATATTAAGTACAACCCCAGGGGACCTATTATAATAAACATGGTTATTGTTCATTTCCATTTAAAGAAAGCAGAATTCACTGTTTTGTTCCATTCTTATTATTGTCCCTGTTGTAATGGTCATTCTTCTTAGGACATTTAAACATTTTAATATGTTGAATGAATGAATGAAGTATGAATAAAATTACGAATGAAATTAATATAAGTAAATGATACAGGTTCTATGAGGCAACCCAGAATTTTATTTCTGAACCATTTCTGTCTCTCATCCCCATAGCCCTAAATGATTCCCAGAGATATATTTCCATGACTCAAATTTAAAAAATCAATTTTTCGCAAGTTATTCTACAAATTGGACTTGTCCTCCTATTAGTATTAACTCGTTTCCTCTTTGTGGACTTGGCTTTTCAGTCAAATCATCTGTAAATTACAGGTAGATTCACCAGAGAAGGAGTTCAGTGGGCTTCGTAACTCCCCTTCTAAACACAGGTGGGAGAACTACTCCGTGGTCTTCTTTGTCTTGGAATATTTTCCTAACAGCTCCCAACTGCTTGGAGCGTTTTAAGTCATGAGCTAATGTTCCCAGAGTTAGTTTAGCTTACCTCCCATCTAAGCTGGAGGTTTTAACGATGCCAAATTATCTCATCACTCCCCCCCCCCCCCCCACCTCGCCCCGTGATTCCATTAACGTTAGGATTTCAAAGCAATCTAATTTTGGATAAATTGCTTTCCAGTGTTTTGGCTGCTAGCTTTTGACAAACGGTTTTTAGGTTTCACTCAAAGGCTAATTTTTTTCTTAAGTTTAAACACTGAATGCTTTATAAATTATGCTAGCAAGATGTCTTATTTCTCAGGTTTTAGTTAATTACTCAGAAATTTTAACTTTCCAAGCTTAAAAAAAAAGCTTAAAAACTTGATACTGAACTAAATATCACTGACTAGATTAAATTTGTTAAGAATTTATTATTAGGAAAACTTGTTTTATTTTCTAGCTGATAATGCTCTAAAATACTGACACATTTCATTGTATTTTGTTTATTGGTAAGAATGACCAGTCTTCAGAAGCTTCATATTTTTCCACTTTTGCTTTGGCCAGCAACTTTCCAGAAGTTGCACACACACACACGCACACCAACACAGACACACACACACAGACACACACCTCTGAAAGAAAGGAGGATGGTTGGATTTCCTTCCTTTCTTCTTTTCTTCCTAACTCAGTCTCTCTCTCTCTCTCTCTCTCTCTCTCTCTCTCTCTCTCTCTCTCTCTCTCTCTCTCTCTCCTTTCCTTCCTTCCTTCCTTCCTTCTTCTTCTTCTCTTTTAAATAAAATAGTCATTTTAGGTGCTCACAAAGAAAACTAACAATTAGTAAATATTTATTAACTACCATAATATGGTATTACACATTGTGATGGATAAAAACAAAGATACATGAGATGTGTGCTTACCATAACCATCCAGTTAGGGAAATAGACCTGTCCTCTCCCAACTAAAACAATTTGTCATGCATGAAATGTGAGGGTAATAATTATGTAATGGCTTCTAACCTTCAGTCCTTTCTACTGGGCTGACACTGGACTGCGAGTTTCACATAAGTTCTATCATGTGATGGTTACCACAGTAATAAGGACATTGCTATTCCCATCAGACAGATGACAACACAGTCCCAGAGGTCAGGTAGTTTGCCCAAGGATCTACAGCCAGTGCTGGGCCACACTATATTTTTAAATATATTTTATTGATTTTTTTACAGAGAGGAAGGGAGAGGAATAGAGAGCTAGAAACATTGATGAGAGAGAAACATTGACCAACTGCCTCCTGCACACTCCCTATTGGGGATGTGCCCGCAACCAATGTATATGCCCTTGACGGGAATCGAACCTGGGACCTTTCAGTCCACAGGCCGACGCTCTATCCACTGAGCCAAACTGGTTTCAGCTGGGCCGCACTTTAAAGCTAGGTCTGCCTTCACAGCCTGTGTTGCTATAATTTTTGTTAATGCTGCATTTCAGAGTTTTGTGAATGTAGTTTTTTGTACATGAGAGACATCACTTCCAAGGACAGCTTCACAGAGAAGCTGGGATTTGTGTCAAGAAATGAAGGGCAGGCATGAGGTTAGAACCGGAAAGGTGTTGGGACTAACAGCTGGACTAGTTTTTTGGAAAACTGGGACAAAAGAAAACACCATGGGTCATTTCTAATATGTGCTGCGTGTTTATTTATTAGGAATTTGCAAAATTAGAACTAGGACATGAGAAATAATTAATAAAAATGTACCCCTACATAAATGGGGTTTAGAGAAATCTCCAATTATCATCTGAGGCCAATTATGTTTTTTAATGGTCTTTGTTTTTCTTCTCAAGTGAACAGTCATTACTGTAAGGGGAGATCTCCAAAGTAATTTGTATTCTTTGGGAAGAGAATATACAATTTTAAAATGCTTTTGTAAATCAATTAATTCTTAATTGTGTGCTATTTTAGAATATTAAAAATATATTTAACATACCTAGAAATATTGTATTAAAATGAAAGAGAGATCGTTTTTCTCACAATCTCATTATCTATAATTCTCCAGAAAGAATTTGTTCATTTTCACTTAGTACCATGCTTTGTTTTCTGCTTTAAAAGGTTTGCATAAATCCTAGGGGATAGTATTTTATTCATGGCAAGACTGAAGTCAATTCTTATTGATTGCATAGACCTCTTGAATATTCAAAACCATTCAGAACTATTTGATTGTTTTGTTTTGTCTTATAAAATATGTTTTTTTAAAGGTCAACATTGTTACCCTCAGTACAGGAACAGCAAATATACAAACGGTTTTGTATATCTTATTTTCTCACTTCATTATTGGTGATTATTTAAAAATGCTTAATTAAACCTTCATCAATTCTAGGAATTCATTTGTCCCTAAAATGAAGAGGAAAAAATGTCTGCATTTTTTGGACACTTGTGTCCTCCTCTTTCCCATTTTGAATTACTTAGAAATTATTTTGTGAGGATTAAACGTGTTTGCCATATTTTTGCGTCAGGGGCAGATTTTAGATCTAAGTTGTTTGATCAGAAAAGAAGAACATAAACAAGCTCAATCACGCTTGAAAGCTTCTAATGGAATTCAAATACAAATGCAATTTACTAGTGCCAGAAGTGCAAGGTTTGTGTAATTTGCATGGTGAGCGCAGGGTTGGTAAACAAAGCAGAGACACAGCTCTCGGAGCAGCAGATGCAAGCAGGAAGCATTCCGCCCAGCCTCTCAGAAACAGGAGTTGATCAAGCAATTAATATAGTTAAAAACACAAAAGCACCCTTGGATCTTAACCCACCTAAGGAAAGCGATCCAAACCAAATACGTAAAATTGATTGACTAAGACGACTTTCCAGTGAGGTGGAAAAGTCTCATAAAAACCCCGAAATGGAATCCCAGGAGCAAGGCGGCTTGGCTCAGCCTCTGTGGGCTTGGAGTTATTTCATAGCGATTAAACCTGTTCCGCTGACCAGGGAGGTAGTTCATTTGCACTAATGAGTCCACGCTGAAACTTGGGCTACAGCAATAAACTTCTTTTCTTTTCCTTTTTTGCTTCAACCCTACTTTTCACACATCTCAGCCAAGCCGTGTGAACATTTTACTCTTGTAAGACTGAGTCGGTGTTAAGAATTAGAAAGACCACTGAACAAGTGCTTTTAGAAGACTTCACTTCTTGACTGCTATGAGCTTCCGCTGTTGAAAATACAAAACGGCGTTGTATTTCACGATTCCAATGAAACAGCACTGGTCTTACCTCAATCCCTCATCCGGGGTGATGCTAGGCCATGTATAAGCTTTGGGAATCTAGGAACAGGATCTGCATTTGCTTACCCTAATACCCCCAGCCTCTCCTAGTCAGGGCTAGTTAATATTTCTTGACTTCACAAATTGAGTGCCAGTGTTACATAAGGACACGGGAGAAAGGTCTTTCTTGAGGTCAACTTTTCTGAAAAGTTAGAAAGTCAAGTAACTTAGCAGCCTGTTGATTAAAGTAGATCTATACTAAAACACATTTGGATTATTTATGAGTAGAGTGGGTTTGTACCTGAAAACTTGAGACTTCAAGCACTTGCACCAGGTGGCTGCTTACCAGTTGTCCTCAGACTTCTGCCATCACGAGAGGATCTTCGAGAGGAAATGCATGGACCACAGAGTAGATGGACGTCACATGAGGCCTAAGGTGGGAGAGTCAAAGAGGACGGATTTATGGTGACTTGACAGGCATCTGATAATTCAACCACATTTCAGAGGGGAGGCCCTGAGTTGCCCATTTGGTGCACTGGCAATGGCACACCTTTGCACAGGGAGACATGAAAGGCACTGGGTTAGGGGACTTGGGAGACGGTACAGTGAAGGAAAGCATTTTTTTTCCTTCTCCCTTCCTGGCTCCTCTAGCTGGATCCCTGTGAAGTTAAACTGACAGCGGCAGATTAATAAGCGAAAACAGTTTATTAATGTGGACAGTGCGCATCTCATGGGAGAAACCTCATGATGACCAGGTCCAAGTGGTGGTTAGAACTTGGGATCACACAGCATCTTAGACAATAAATATTCAGAAAGGGGACAAGACGGAGGAAAGGGTTTAGGCTTCAGTGGCGGACTGCACAAAAGGAACTGTGGAAGGAATGAATGGAACAAGATTTGTTTAGGCAAGTCCATCTCAATGTCAACCTGCCTTTTCCCTCCCCATGGCTGTACACTTCCCGGGAGAGGAGTTTTATGACAGTCCCCAGTTTTCAGAAGTTTTTGCTTTTAGTCAGCTAGGGGAAGCTCCAGGAAGGTGTATTTCTGCATTTATTGATTTGTATTTGCCACCAGCTCAAAATAATCCTGATGCCACCCCCGATGGGTTAGCATCTCTGTGTCCTTGTCCAAAATTAAATGAATGCCCCCAGACCAAAGATTAGATTCTGTTCACTTCTCCCCGTAATGGGATTGATGAGCGAACACACCATTCCTGTGATAAAATGCCTTGTGTTCCCTCCCCTCCCTACCCTCCTCCCCCTTTTTGGAACTTATTTAAGAGCTGTTAGGATTCCTTTCTCCTAAGTTTCAAAAAGCAGGAGACAGATGAGGTCTTAAAGACCTCTTCACTCTTTCTATAGATGAGACTTAAGAAAAACAGTGACTATGTCACACCTCTGTGTTCTAAAGCAGGAGTCAGAGAGCTTTCTGTAAAGGGCTATATACACTGGGGGCTACATAGGCCCCACAATTCCTATCACAACTGCACAACTCAAAGCTGCCCTTGTAGCATCAATGCAGACATAGGAAATATGTAAATGAATGAACACGGCTGAGTTATTTCTTTGCTAGAGGCCCAGTGCACAAAATTCGTGCAAGAGTAGGCCTTCCTTCTCCTGCTTCTGGCAACGGCTTCCCTCTGACACCTGGGACCCGGGCTTCCCTCTAGCCACCAGCAGGCACCCAGGACCCAGTATTGCCTCGCAGCCCCGGCTTCATCCAGAAGGTTGTCTGGAAGATCGTCTGGTCTAATTAGCATATTACACTTTTATTATTATAAATTTTCTTTAAAATATATATATTCTGTAGAACCATATTCATTTCTTTAAGATTGTCAATCTTTTAGTTTTTGGTTAGTTTCCCCACTTATGTCTGAATGGTTATAGAAAATCTGTTTCTGTGAAAACTTTTTGGGTTGTATTTCTCTTAGTCATCCTTTACTTCTTTGAATGTATACATAAATGTACTAAGAGAAAACACAATAAAAATTATCAACTGTTTTTGAGGAGCTAAATTTCACTGGCCATTTCTAAGGTTAGTATCAGTTTCTTCTCTATCATGTAGTTTTTCATAATCTATATTAAAAACTGTAAATGGGCAGATTAGATTAAATTATATTATTTATAATTGATGCTTTTAAGCTATGGTAGTCTATGGTGTTTTCTGGATATATTTCTTTGTATTTAATTTATCAGCTAAAGATGTATTTTTATTCAACACTAAAGTATTTTTTAAATTGTCAAAATAAGGTTTATGTGTTGTGTTAAGTGAGTAAATCTTTCTATGGTAATTATAGTTTTGTTGTTCTTAAGTATTTATAAATGTTATTTTGGGGTTTCCCCAATAATTAACTTATTCATTTATTTATTCAAAATATTATTAAGTACTTACTGTACCTAATTCAATTAGGCAATAAAAGGCTTAAATGCATAGACGCTGGCATCAAGTTTAAATGTCCAGGCTTCCACTTGCACCTAGGTAGCTGTCTACGCGATGAGAATAAATTGTTCTGAGTTATCACAGTCACTGCTTGATAGGATTACTGTGAAGGCTGAATGGGAAAGACATGTAAAATGTGCAGTGCAAACACAGAGTGAGTTCTCAGGATATCTCAGCCATCAATGTTGCTGGCTGCTGGGTGTGATGTACATGAATTTCTCTTCTTCTTTGAGGAAATATTCCACAAATCAGCATTATTTTTCTGTTTAAGCTCAACAGCAAAGCTACCACCTAGAAAAGGCCTTCCAATTGCTACAGTTTGAGGGGAAAAATCAATTAAGCAATACGAGTCCATTTCCAAATGTCTATCATAGCCAATATCCTGGCTGCATTGAGTGGCATTGACACAAAGACCACCTCTTCTGCAGCCCCACCCTAGGCTGGTGTATTGCCGGCGTATTGTCTGGAGGCTTTGCTTAGCTGCCTACATCAGTATGCGGCCTAAGACTTGGCCTCTGAAAAGCATGATGGGAGCATCTACAAAGCCAAGGCTCTTGGTCTTCCAGGCCAGCCCTGTCTGCGCTTCACACCCACGGGACTCACACATTGGAGCTGATGACCTGAGAGCATGCTGTGCTTCTCCTGCCTGGGGACTCAGCCAAGCTCCCGAGGCCTGGAGAGCCACTTCCAGCATTACTTTGATTCATTGGGACATGGTCTGGGCTGCAAACCGCTCTGGCCAAATGCACAGGGTTATTTGACACAGTTATTGGTAGATAGATAAACCTGATTTCCTTCCTAGCTCTAATCATGGAATAAATCCTAGAAATAATGGTTAATCCTTTGAAAGAGAAAGGTCCATTTGGACCTCGGCCATACACTATATATTATAGTAAGTTCCAGGTAGATTAATGAGTCAAATATAAACAAAATAAAATATATTGCTTTAGACAATTTTAAGTAATTAGGGAGCTAGAAAAAAATTACATTCAAATAGTGCTCTGACCTTTTGGATGGAGGAAGGCTTTCTTAATTCTGAAATAATAAAAGAGATCTCAAAGAATAAGGGTCTGATGTAACTAACTAGAATATGCTTTGTTGTTTGTTTGTTTTTAACTTTACTTTGAAAAGTTTTACACTAGAAGAATAGCATTGGCCCAAAAATGACATAGAAGGTTAATTATTCTTAATTTATAAAGTGTCTTTACAGAATTTTATACAATTATTTTATTCCCCCTTATAAGTGGATTGTACTAAACCAAAGCTGAAGAATGTACCAGTAAATGCTATTTATTTTCAAAATCAGGCTGTTCAAATGCCTTAGAGAGCCATCACACTAAATAAATGTGTACATTTGGGCTTTAAAAAAAAAAAAAAAAAACTGAGATAATGCTTATTTTCTGGAAAGTTCTTTCATGCAGCATGAGGTTGCCAGGGTATCCAGGCAGGAATCGCTCCGCTTCAATCGGTTAATGATATTCTAGCTGCTCCATAGACTTCTTGTGAGGACTGAATTAAATAATGCATGCGAAGCATCCGATAGCAGCCTGCTAGTAAGCAGGGGATTGAAGGAAGAGTTTTCTGTTTCCTGTGATTCCAGAGCACGTATAATTCTAGACTTCCACACTGGAGAGAGTCTGGACCAAGCCGACCCGATTCTAAACAGGAGCCAGGCAGCACTTCGTAAAAACTGTGTGTAAATAAAGGTGTCAACATCCTACCCAAGGAGTTCACTCAGATGATCTCGAATTGAAACACAAATCATTCAATCTCCCAAGAAGCAAAGAAGCAAGCTCTGCTTTCCCGACTCAGTCAAGGCAGGAAATGAGAAGCAAGGCAGGCCACCTCCTGTCTGTGTGGCAAGGGTGGTGGCTTGTCAGCTGTCCCTGCAAGAAGCAGTAGTAGCCATGACTTGTTTGGCTCCGTGGATAGAGCATCAGCCTGTGGACTGAAAGCTCCCTAATTACTTAACTCTCTGTCCCTCTCCCTTCCTCTCTTTAAAGAAATCAATAAAATATATTTTTTTAAAAAGAAGAAGCAGTAGCAGAAGGGTCCCCCAAGTTTGACTGAAAGCAGCCCAGGATATGTCCAATGTCCTCAAAGGAGGACATGAGATTTTCAGAAAATTCTTTGAAAACTTTTATTTTAATCCATTTGTATAAAATTTAAATTGGTTTTACATGGTATTACAAAGAGAGTCGAAGAAGGCAGAAACGGACAAACAAAATACTTAATCCACTACTTGAAAAGGAAATGAAATCATTGGCTAGTTATGGAGTGAACCTCAGTGGTTCTAACAGCAATTTTTTTGCCTAATATATTCATTGTATTTCTCTACATTTCCATTTTAATTATCAGCATAGAAAAGGTAGCAACCCCTTTGCCACACGCTATAATTCATACTTGCTCTAGCAAGATAAGTAATACCACTCCAAATACATTATAAACAAAATATTTATTAGGAAAGCCTCATTTGCATGCATTTCATTCTGATAATAAGATTTAGGGATTTAAATTAATATCGGCATTATTTGAGGACATGGCTATTACCATTTAATAATATTTAGCATTTATAGAGTCCTTTGTGTTTCTAAAGTACTTTAATCATTAATTAATTAAACCTCAAATTATCATCGTGAGCAGGTTCAGCTCATGGTTTCTTCAGTTATAAAATTGTTTTGATAAGCATTTTAACGTTTCCAACCAGGAGTTCTCACTAATGCTTACTTTCTGGAAAGTTCTTTCATGCAGTGTGAGATTGCCAGTGTATCCAGGCAGGAATCTCTCCGCTTCAATCGGTTAATGACATTCTATCTGTAGCTGTGGGGAACAAAAATATCTTAATTCCTACTCTACATCTGTTGCCCCTGGTCCTCCCCTGCCCTTGCAGATCACAGAGGTTCATGATATGGCTAAGGGCCCAAAACACACCCCACACTTCATATTTCTCCATTTAAGACTATGTCACAAAATGCCGTTTGATTCAAAATGAAGTACCTTGCCTGGCCGGTGTGACTCAGCCATTGAGCATCCATACAGAAACCAAGAGGTGGCCAGTTCAGTTCCAGTCAGGGCACAGGCCTGGGTTGCAGGTTCAGTCCCCAGGGTGGGGTGTACAGGAGGCAGCCGATCGATGATGTTCCTGTCTCATCGATGTTTCTCTATTTATCTCTCTCCCTTCCTCTCTCTCTAAAAATCAATAAAAAATTATGCTAAGTGAAATAAGTCAGTTGAAGAAAGATAAATATCACACGATCTCACTCATTTGTGGAATATAATGAACAACATAAACTGATGAACAAAAACAGATCCAGAGGCAGAGAGGCATCAATCAGACTGTCAAACTTCAGAGGGAAGACAGGGGAGGGTGGGGGTAAGGGGGTGAGATCAACCAAAGGACTTGTGTGCACACATATAAGCCTAGCCAATGGACACAGACAACCGGGGGTAAGAGCATGAGTGGGGGTGGGGGATGAGGGGCGAGGGGGATAAGGACATATATGTAATACCTTAATCAATAAAGGACAATAAAAATAAAATAAATAAAACATTTTTTAAGAAATGAAATAGGTTGAACCAGGAGACATACTCCCCTAGAATGGCTGGGGGGGGGGGGGGGGGAGGGGAGAGGACCCTCAATATTTAATGCTTCCCTATTACCTAGATGCAATTAAAATCCCAGTTGGTCGGGTCTGATATTTACCCTTTACAATGTCTTATTTGAATTCATGCATTCCCTCCCAGCCGTTTCAGGCAGGTATATTCGACTCTTCTATAAATACATTGGCCAACCTCCCCATCTCTGGCTTTTATTTGAGCTGTTTCCATTACCCAAAATGGTCATCTATTTCTCCATGGCTCCGCACGCTGTGAGGGCCTGGAGAACATGGACCGGGTATTATTCATTTCTTCATTTCCACGGTGTTTATAGAGCTTTCTGAAAATGCCAGGGAGTCACAAAATGGGTTTTTAACAATAATTGGATTGAAGAAAAGCAAGTCAGGTTTTTGTTTATATGTTTTTCATGCCTGCAGCTGAGGAATGGCATTGGACTCCAACACAGTTAACTAAGGAAAGATTTGCAGCATACAGAAAAAATTTTTTATGTGACTCAATAGAAATATGATGGCTTCTGGTCAGAAATAGAATGGATTCTAGTCATAGAATCACAAAATATGTAGGAAAACTAGCTGAGATTTTTTTTATTATTATTATTATTAAATAACTTGCCTATGTTTAGAAAACTTCCTGGGTAAGAATCTCCTGGTTGGAAAAGACCTATGTCATTTACACATATGTTATGCTTTTTTGTGTTCCTGGGTAGAAGCACCAGCCACACATGTAGGAATAGGAGCTTGCATTTTCCAAAAATGTGGGAAATTAGAGGAAAAGCTTCCCTCCTGTGAGTCAAACTATCTGTTTCAATGGTCCCACACGGGTCTCAGTAGATAACACATTTAACTCAGTGAACAGGCAGCAAAACATGTAGGTGCTATATACCTACACACCTCTCTAATAGAAAAACATGTCTCTTTTCATTAGAATTTCAGATAAGAGGTTTAATTTTTTTTTTTTAATTTGAGGTTAAGTGTATGGGATTGTGATTCTCCTGCACAGAAAAATTAATGTATCGTGTTCTTAAGAATCAATTTCATTTGACTTCTAAGAGAGTTCCCTGCAGGTCTCTCCTGATGTGGGGCACCACTGGGTGCTGAGGACCCCAGGACAAAGCACAGGCCTGCCCCGGTTCGGAGCAGCTTCCTCTCTGACAGGAGGGCCCGATGTGCAAGCAGCTCACAGCGGGATGGGCTGCAGGAGGACGGAGAACAAGTGCCGCTGGAGCCAGAGCAGGGCCTGGGCCTCCTTCCTGAAGACTTGGGCACGGAGACCAGGGAGCTGCAGGCAGACTGCTGGGCTGGCTGGGCGAAGGACAGCGAGCTCTTTGCACGGTACAGAGCACAGAAAAGCAACGTTGATGCTGCTCGTGTTGGGAGAGAGGGAAAACGGAGTGACAAGGATGGCAAAACCAAAGCATCAGAAAGTACAGCCAGCCTTACGGGGCCTGCAGCAGACGGGAGAGACAGCGACTTATCTGGAGAGGCCAGCGGGGCACAGCCTCCCACAAACATGCAGCTGCCAGCGGAAGGGCCAGCCAGACTTGACAGAGCTTGGGATTTTTTTTTAAAAAGAACAGATATATAAAACTCGAGGTCTGATGCACGAAGATTGGTGCAAGAATGGGCCTTTGTCACCCAGCTGCCTGCACCACCTTTGCTCTGGCTGGAGCCGCCTTTCTTCCTTCCCATGCTGCCCAGAGGCCCAGAGCGGCTGGAGTGGAGTGTCCCACCCTGCCTCCAGCCACTTGGCACCCACATGTGCAAATTAACCCACCATCTTTGTTGGGTTAATTTGCATGCTCACTCCTGACTGGCTGGTGGGCGTTGCGAAGGTATGATCAATTTGCATCTTACCCTTTTATTAGTGTAGATGTTCTATAAAAACACACCAATTTTAAGTTTTGAAAACTGATGTAGACTTCTTAATACTATTTCTAGTCAAGGAAAATGTCTGTGGGCTCCATGTGACCTGCAGCTGGCCAGGGTGAGAGCCCTCACGCAGATGACAGACGGGGAGTGTGGGCAGGGCAGAGGTTGAAAGGGAAAAATAAAGTCATAAACGTATTTTGCTTTTGTTGGTGATGGAGGTGCTTACTCTCTTGATTGTGGTGATGGTTTCATCACCTCTACATCCATCAAAACTTACTGGACACTTGAAATATCTACTTGAAATATATACTTTATTATATGTCAACTGTACCTGGATAAGGCTATTTTTTTTAAGTTGAGAAAAAAGAGGTATGCCTTCCAGCATCAATAAAATAAAATAAAGTTCACATAAATACATTTCCTAGTAACAAAGTCTCCCCAGCATCCCTTGTCCTGTGTCCCCCATTTAAGGCGGCTCCAGGCCAGGCAGCACAGGTGATGGGCTGGCTGGCACCTCTGGCCTGCAGTCACCTGGGAATGAGAGCTCATCCCAGGAGCAACTTGGAATGAAAAGAACAAAGAGGGTAAAAGACAGGAGGCCTGGCCCTCAGTCTCCGTTTTTTTTTTTTTTTTTTAGTTTCTTATTTATTATAAACTAAGAACTAAGAGAATCCCATAAGGTAGGAAAAGAAAGAACAAAGGTGGGTATGGGAAGGCTGGAGGGATGTGGGGATGGGGTACAGTCCGATCTAGTTGCAGTCCTCACCCTATGCTGCTTCAATGGGGTGTGTTTGGCAGTAGGTCCTCCCACAGACCTCCCGAAACCCTTATTCTGGGCCCATCGTAATGAGAATGAGCCATGATGTGAATAAAGAAAGAGCACTGCTCTGAGGCTGAGAAGATTGCTCTTAATCACTTCATCTCCAGGCTCTTACAGATTCAGCCGTGATGCGCCCACTTAAGACAGGGAGCGGGCCCAGGGCTGTGCGTGGCGGTGAGATTATCTGATGAGCCTATCTTCTGTTTCCTGAGCCAACCTAATTAATTGATTAAGGAGCATCATACTTTTCATTTGATTATATGTAATACATATATGCACTCTCCAAAATATATGCAAGCAAAAGACAGAGAATGCTTATAACTGATTCTCCCGTGGGAGGTCTTTCAGGGATTTTATCATCTCTTCTTTCAGGGGAGGTTCCATTTCCTAAGAAGAGAAACTGTGCATTTCCCTACACACAATGGGTATTTTTGTTGTTGCCTTTTTCTTTTCCAGTGAAAAGGCAATGATAGAAAATATAAAGTAAGGTTCTGAGTTATACTAAACACTTGTAATTTGTGAGCTGTTACGTTAACAATGAAACTGTATCTAATGTAAGTTTTCAGCACCATGGATCCAGTGATGCTCCGTGGCTCACATGAGCACTATTAAGAACTGTGATGTTTAATCACACAAATCACATGGCATTTGATCTACACTGAATGTTAAACTATGAGCAAAGAGTGCAACTGGTAGGTCAACTGAAAGGTAGCAGAGCATGGTAAAGTTCAAGGGCTAGGAAGGCTGCCAGGAGGTGAGCAGTGGTCAAGAAGTTGCAATATAGATGAAGAACTGCGCCCACAGGCTGGAGACTCGGGCAGAACTGAATCCTCCTTTGACTCACTTTGAAATCTTGGAAAAGGCATTGATTTTGCTAAGTCACATCTTATGACAGAAAGTGAGTCTAGTGCTTGGTACTTATACATACAGTAGAAGGTAGCTGCTGTCATTACAGATTCATGGAAAAGATTTGTTAAGTATCATGGCATCCTACCAACCCATTTTACAGAGTAGAGTAGTGAGACTGGAGACTGGTTAAGCTCAAACAACTAATTAGGAATAAGGGCTGGGAATGAAGCAGGATCATGACCTCTTTCCACTTTTGTTTTTTATTTTATTTTATCTGTTAGATATCTGTCTTGCTCTTTATTACACTTTTACTGAAGTAGAATCCTATATAAAAGGCTAATATGCAAATCTACCAAACAGCGGAACGACTGGTCACTACGACATGCACTGACCACCAGGGGGGTAGACGCTCAATGCAGGAGCTGCTCCCTGGTAGGCAGTGCACCCCACAGGGGAGCGCCACTCAGCCAGAAACCGGGCTCACTGCTGTCAGGTGCAGAGATGTTGGAGGGAACTTCTCTTGCCCCTGCAGCAGCAATAAGCTATCGGTTGGACATCCCCTGTGAGCTCCTGGACTGTGAGAGGGCACAGGCTGGCTGAAGGACTCCCCTCCCCTCGAGGACATGAATTTCATGCACCAGGCCTCTAGTTGTCATATAATCACTCATAATTACTTAAGGTGTAAAATTTGATGAGTTTTGGCATATGTACATGCTGATGAGACAACCATGACAATCAAGATAATGATACCTGGCCAGCATGGCACAGTGGTTAAGCATCAACCTATGAACCAGGAGGTCATTGTTTGAGTTTCAGTCAGGGCACATGCCCGGGTTGTGTTGTGGGCTTGATCCCCAGTGTGGTGCATACAGGAGGTAGCCGAGCAATCATTCTCATTATTAATGTTTCTCTCTCTCTCTCCCACTCCCTTCCTCTCAGAAATCAATGAAAATATGTTTTTAAAAAGATAAGGAATAGAACATAACTTTCCAACATTTCTTCCTTTTCCCTATGTAATCTATTTCTATCTTCCTCAACTGCTCTGGACAACAACTGACCCACACCATCTGTCATTATAGATTGTTTTTATTTTCTGGGATTTTACATGAATTGAATCAGATAGTACATACACTTATCATAAGCTATACTTTTTTTTTCATCTGGTTACTTTTACTCAGAAATATTGTTTGAGAATTACTCATGATGTTGCATGTCACGATGTTTCACGAGATTTTGTTCCTGAATAGTATTCCATACCACAAGTTGCTCATCCATGAGCCTGCCAACAGACATCCCAGGCATTTCCAGTTTGGGGCCATTACAGATAAATCTGCTGCGCACATTTGTGTACACGTCTTTGTGGGACATATGTTTTTATTTCTCTTGGGTAAATACCAGGCATAGATTAGCTGTCTTCTGGTAGGAGAAAGCACAGCTTTTGAAGACACTGCCAAACTCTTTTCCCAAGTGGCTGTGCTTTCTATGCTCCCACCGGCAGCTGCTGGGAGTCCCAGTTCTTTCACATCTCCGCAGATATGTGCAGTAATGATATTCTATCGCAGAAGAACATATTTCCACACACTTAGTGGCTTCAGATAATATAGACTGATTAACTCACAGTCCTGTAGGTCAGGAGTCCAGGCCCAGTGTGGCTGGGTTAGCTTCTCTGATTCTCACCAGGCTAACATTAGGACACCACCTAGCCTGCATTCTGATCTGGAGCTGGGGTTCCTCTTCTACGCTCACCAGGTGTGGCAGAATTCAGTGCCTGGATGTTGTCAGAATGAGGTCCCCATTTCCTTGCTGGCGTGGGCCATGGGCCACTGCTCTGAGCTCCTGGAGGCTGCCTGCACTCCTGGGCATGTGGCTGCACTCGGCCTGCAAAGCTGGCGCTGGTGCACAGAACACCTCTCCTGCCTCTGATCTCTCGGACTTCCCCGTGACCTCCTGTGATTCGGTCAGGCCAATCCAGATAATCTCCCTATCATACCTTCAGCTGACGTGGGAGCTTAATCACTCCATAGAAGTCTCTTTGCCACGAGAATAATATTTCATCATATTCACAGGCTCTTTTTCAGACTGTTTTTGGCTTTTCTAATCAGTTTGTCTTTACGAGTAAATTTTAGAATCAGCATGTGAATTTCTGTAAAAAGCATGCTTGGATCTTGACTGAAATTGTGTTATGTATCTCTATGGGTCAATCTGGGTAAAACTGATAACCTAAGACTATTGAGACTTCTGACCAATCAACATGCTATGCTTTTCTATTTATTCTGGTCTTCACTTTTTTACCATGAAGTTTTGAGGTTTTGAGTGTACATGTTTTGCAAACCTCTTGTCAACTTATCCCCAAGTATTTTCTAATCTTGATGGCATTTTTTTCCCTTTAATTTCAATTTTTGTTTGTGGGTAGTAAGTGAAAATTCAATTCCTTTTTTAGTTCCCGTTATAAATACTTTTAATATCTTTCCTTTGTCTATTGCACTGGTTCGGGTGAGAGTACACTGTAGAATAGAAATGGTAAGAACACATAGTAATTAGCTAATTCCAGGTCTTAGGGGGAAGGATCCAGGCTTTCATCATTAAGTGTAATATGGTTGCAGATTTTTCCTAGATGCCTTTTATCAGCTCAGTAAAATTCCTTCCTCTTTCTTGTTTGCTGAGAGGTTGTTGTTTTTTTTTTCTTTTAATCATAAATAAGTGTTGGATATTTTCAGATGCTTTTTCTACATCTATTGTGATCATATGATTCTTCTTCCTTCAGACTTTGATTTGGTGAATTATATTGTGTTAGCCTGGTAATGTGATGAATTACATAGTAAATCAACCTTTCATTTCTAAGATAAGCTGTATTTGGTCATGATATGCTATTCTTTTATATATTGTTATATATTTTATATATTGTTGTAATTTATTAATTACAATACTAGAGGCCTGATGCATGAAATTTGTGCAAGAGTAGGCCTTCACAGCCCTGGTTCCTCGGCCCTTGCAGCCCTAGCTTCATCTGGAAGGTTGTCCAGACAGTTGTCCGGACAGTTGTTCCACTGTTCAGGCATTTGGTCAATTTGCATATTATGCTTTTATTATTATAGATATCTATTTTCCTATTGATATAGAATCCATTGACTTAAATTGTTTCTTCATTTCTAATATGAGTATTTAATGTTATAAAATTCCTTTAAGCACTGAATAACTGCATCCCCTACAATTTTTAATGTAATATTTCAACTTTCATTCCATTCAAAATACTTTAAAATTTACTTTGGCTCATGGGTTACTTAGGAGTGGTTTATTTACTCTCCAAATATTTGAGACATTTCCAGATATATTTCTGTTACCGACATCTAATTTAATTCTATTTTGGTCAGAATAGATACTTTTATGATTTTCAATGCCATCCAATTCAGGAGGAGTTTTGTATGGCTCAGAATATGGCCTATCTTGTAAGTGTTCCCTGTGTACTTAGTAATAACGGGTATCCTGCTCTTGGTGGTTACAGAGTTCTGTAAATATCAATGAAGTCAAGTTGTTTGCTAATATTATTGAAAACCTTATATCCTTGCTTTTTCTGTGTATGTGGCCAGTCAATTATTGGGAAAAAGATGTTGAAATATTTGACTATTATTGCTGACTCATCTACTTCTCTTTTCAGTCCTATCCATTTGGTTTTAGATATTTGGAAGCTATGTTATTAGGTGAATAAATATCTGCCTCTTATTGAATAAACCTCTTTATGGTCCTGAAATGATCTTATCTTCGGTAGTATTCTCTATTCTGAAATTTACTTTGCCTAATATTAATATAGCTACTTCAGCTTTCTTTTGGTTAATGTTAGCATGGTATATGTCAATTTTTGTCCCTTAATTTTAAACTATATTTTTATAATTAAAACAGGTATCTTATAGGCAATTTTTAAAAAATAATATGATCATTTCTACCCTTTAATTAAGGTATTTGAAGTGTATGCCTTGAATGTACTGATTTGTGTATTAATCTAATATTCTGCTATAATTTGTATTTATTCTATCTATTCTTTGTTCCCTTTTTCTTTTTTCTGCCTTCTTCCAACTGAGTTGAGTATTTTTATTTAATTTATTATCTTTATTAGCTCTTAATGCCATCCAATGTATTTTTTATCTCAGACATTATTTTCAATTCTATAAATTCAATTTGTATTTCTTTTTATCATTGTATGTCTCTGGAACATGCCTATGCTTTCCTCTACCTTTATAAACATAAGAAATATATTTATAGTTTTTAAAAATGTCTTTGTCTACTAATTCTTACCCATTTTCACTTTCTTGTCTTTTCTAATGATTGTGTTGTATCCTCATCATAGTTCTTTTTTCTTCCTGCTTCTTTGCTTGCCTCATAATTTCTGAATAGACATTATGAATTTGCTCTTTTGGATACTGAATTCTTTAAAATAAATTTGGGATATAGTTCAGATACTTAGAAAGAGTTTGGTCCTTCTGAATCTTACTTTTAAGCTTTGATAGGCAGGACAAGAGCCGTCTTTGAAATAGGGTTAATTTGGTCACACTACTGAACACTATCTTCCTAAGTACTAAAACCAATACCTGTACATTCTGAGTTTTTTCTGTTCCATCTTTGTGTGACTCTCCTCCTTGCTCATGGTCCTCTTCCTGAGCTGAGCACTCCAGAGGAACCCCATCCCCATCCCTGTTGGCTCTCCCTCTTGTCTCCAGTCCTCTGCCTGGCTAGTTCTAGCCACCGTGTACTGTCCAAATTCTCAACTCTATTTCATCAACTCGGGGACACTGCCAGGCTCAGTTTGGGTCCCTCCCCTGTTCTGCAGCCTCGAAGTTCAGTCTAAGCAGTCAGCTGAGACTTAATCAACCTCACCTCTTGCTTTCCTTCTCTCAAGGATAACTGTCCTGCACTGCCTATTGTTCAATGTCTGAAATCAGTGTTTTGTGTATTCTATCTAGTTTTTCAGTTATTTAAAATAGGAGGGTAAATCTGGCTCTAGTATCTACATCATGGCTCCATGATGGATCTATGTGTTCTTTTT
Organism: Pipistrellus hanaki; assembly: GCF_964339955.1. NCBI lineage: Eukaryota > Metazoa > Chordata > Mammalia > Chiroptera > Vespertilionidae > Pipistrellus > Pipistrellus hanaki. Next base: position 83,685,091 of record NC_140509.1, on the reverse strand, counting down.
GTTGTTGTTAATACTCACTAGAGGATATTTTTCCATTGATCTTTAGAGTGGAAGGGAGGAGGAGAGACAGAGAGAGAAACATTGATGTGAGAGAGATACATCCATTGGTTGCCTCCCCAACCAGGACTACAGCCTGCAACCGAGGTATATGCCCTTGGCCAGAATCAAAACCAGGACTTTTCAGTACAATGGCCAATGCTATATCCACTGAGATAAACCAGTTAGGGATATGTGTTTATTTTAAAGAAAAAAATAAAAATCAATAATACAAACATAATTTTGTGCAAGTTAACAAAGGTTTTCATCATCAGTTTTAATGATCACATCACATTCTAATAAGTGAATGAATTATGATTTAACTCATTACCTATTGTTGGACAGTTAGGTTTCTCCAAAGTATTGACATTTTAGAGTGCTCTGATAAAACCCAGTAATCCAAACCTAATGTCCACTTTTTAGTGTTGACACTAAGCTGAGTGTACACCTCTAAAGCTGCCAAGGCTCCCATGTTTGCTCCTTGGCTTCACCTCATACATATTTTGCTGATTCTTAACAAGGAGAAATTCTTAACAAGGAGAAAGCTGAGAAGAAAAATAATTGATTTTGACAGATGATATTCTGACCTGAGGATGATAAAACGTGAAATTTTTGTCTTCAGCTTAGTGGAAACTCTCTTTGAGGAAACTGAGGTTTGAGAAGCTTCATTTCAACGAAAATATACAGGAGGAATGTACAGGCTGCCAGTTGATTGGCTGAGTAACTGAAAATGCATGGTACCTAGCCAAGTTAATTCGAGCTGGTGCTGGAGGCAATCTTATATGAATTTGGAAATGTTTAACCCGGGTTGTGGCTAAACACAATAGGCAGTGGAGGGAGATCCCACTACCCAGTGAGTGGCAGTTGCTTTAGCCATTTAAATAACTTGATGATCTAATCCATGTCCCAGCAGACATATCCCCAAATTTGGACCTAATAGTTGTATTTTATAGAGTTCAGTAGAGAGCCCTGGATTATGAGATAATGAAAAATAAATAATACAGGTAAAAGTGCCATTAAGTTAGAGTTGAGAAATGTTAGTAGTGAGGTGAATTTGTAATAGACCAAGGTAACCTACATTAATATATTTTACATTTGCAAAGCTTAAAAAAGACAAATAACCTGGAATATCTCCTGCAGCATGAAAAAAAAGGAGCCCAATGTTTACACAGCAATCAGGAGAATTAGTTCTGTTTATTTTACTAAAAGATTACACCTAGATGCCTGGACAGTATAAAGTGTGAAAAGCTTTTCATTTGCAATTGGGATTGAATTTCACAAGTTTTAGGAAAATAAAGTTGAAGTCTATTTTTTTTTTAAGTTCTCAAATGTTTTTAGCTCAGAAAAATTAACTGGTTTTTCTTTGGATATTTAAAACTTTAACGGTAGGAAAGGGGGAAGGTAAGCTCTTCACAAATATAAAATTTTAATGGAGATTTATGACTCTGCTTGTATAGAAGTGTTTGGCTTTTAAAATTGTCAAGTTCAAACTTTGTACCAGAAAAGTGAAAAGCATTCAAAAATAAAATTAGGATCAAAGTTCCTATCTCCTGTAATGTTTTTGAATTATTTCATTTTTTGGAACACGAAAATCTTTTCATTTTCTCTATTTTAAAATCAAGAGTGAAATTAATTTACTCAAGCTTATTCAATCAAACTTTTTTTAGCACAAACTACAAATCTGATAATGTACTCACCTCGAGATACAGTGAGGAGATCAGTAGTGAGAAAACATTGTAAAGAATGACTCACTTTCATATTTATAAATGAGGTAATTGTTTTAAAAAATGACTTGCCATTTTGTTTATATTGTTGTCCTTGACTATTATCAAAGAAGTTGAGAGCTTCTCAGACCAAAATAGTTCATTTACTACCTGGAATACTCCTGAGAAAGGTAATCAAAAAGAGATAATCTCTTCTCCAAGGACTGAAATCAGAAGACTAATCAGAAGAGCAGCTGAAAAACTATGGCACATTTTACACCATCCTTCCAGACTTTAAAAATATATTTTTAAGCACTATTAACCCTAATTAATTGTTTTCTACCAAAACCAAGGGGCTTTGCTTAAATATTAAGCTTTGATAATAGAATTAGAGGCCTGATGCAGGAAATTTCGTGCACAGGGGTGGAGGGGGTATGTGTCCCTCAGCCCAGCCTGTACCCTCTCCAATCTGGGACTCTTTGAGGGATGTCCAACTTCCCATTTAGGCCCAATTCCTGTGGGATCGGGCCTTAACAGTCAGTCAGACATCCCTCTCACAATCCAGGACTGCTGTCTCCCAACCACTCACCTGCCTGCCTGCCTAATTGCCCCTAACCATTCCCCTGCCAGCCTGATCGACACCTAACTGCACCCCTGCTGGCCCAATTGCCCCTAACTGCCCTCCCCTGCCAGGCCAGTTACCCCTAACTGCCCTCCCCTACAGGCTTGGTCCCTCCCAATTGCCCTCCCTTGCAGGCCTGGTTGCCCCCAACTGCCCTCCTCTGCTGGCCCGGTCACTCCTAACTGCCCTCTCCTGCAGGCCATCTTGTGGTGGCCATCTTATTTCCTCATGGGGGCAGCCATCTTTGACCACATAGGGTCAGCCATCTTGTGTATTGGAGTAATTGTTAATTTGCATATTACCCTTTTATTAGATTGGATATTCTTTCTACAGCTGAAATATACTCAATTTCATTAATAATATGAAACAGACAGCTTTTTAAAACGCAAAATACCATTTTTTTCTATCACAGTGACAAAAATTTAAATATGATAGAAAAATTGATAATATCCAGTGTATTGTTGACATACACTGTTAGTGGGAATGTCAATTAGAATAGTATTTTGGTGAGAGTAATTTGACAATGCATCAAATTTAAAATGTGCATACCTTTCACTATGAAAATCCAGTTATAAGCTATTCTACAGAAAATACCAAATTATGGGTACAAAATTGCCTAGTGACATTATAATTTCAAATAATGAGAAACTACCAACAAAAGAGTGGTTATGTGCCGAAACTGGTTTGGCTCAGTGGATAGAGCGTCGGCCTGTGGACTGAAAAGTCCCAGGTTTGGTTGTGGGCACATCCCCAGTAGGGGGTGTGCAAGAGGCAGCTGATAGATGTTTCTCTCTCATCGATATTTCTAGCTTTCTATCCCCCTCTCTTCCTCTCTGTAAAAACTCAATAAAATATATATTTTTAAAAGGAGTGGTTATGAAATGCTATGCAGACTTGAAGAATGATGTAGATCTCTACCTATTACCATGGAAAGGAACCCATTACAGTGGGTAAAGAAAGATCAGGGTGGAGAAACCAGCCATTCTTTGAGAGAGAGAGAGAGAATATGGTATCAGAAGGAAGAAGAAAGAATCAATATTGCCCCAAGATTAGTGGAAAAAAAGAAAATGACCAATAAGCCAATCCAAATGCTGGTTATTACACAGCAAAAACCTTCAGAAATATGTATCTGGTCTAATTGCATCCAAATCAAAACGATTTTTATGTGTTTACTAGTAATAAGATTTTAGGCTACCATTATCTAAAGATGGCTATAATATGGAAGGAAGAATATTCTATCTAACAAGAGCTTATTTTTTTAACACTCCTGTGTTATCATTTCCAAGAAGGGGTGGTGGAGAGTGGAGCAAGGAGATTTGGAAGTGTGGTCCTATAAAACATCATTTGTGGCATTTGTGTGGAAGCACAGTGCCATGGTTCTTAATTAGAGCATCTAATTAAAGTCTCCTGTGTTATTAGGAAGTTAGAAGGTGAATAAATCCAGATACACACCCTGTAAAGATTAGGAATACTTTTCCAGTTTTTTAAAAAAAAATAGAAAATAAGGGTTATATCAATAAAAATTTGGGGAAGTCATATCAGTAAGACTGTTTAAGAAACAATGTGTTTAGCTATTAAGAGTAGACTGAACTCTACTCCTGAAATAAGTTCATCAGTTCTCAAGTACTCTTTTGTAAGTACTACATGTCTAGCATGGTGGCCAAGGACAAAAGGGTGGAAATCTTCCTGGATTCTGAATAGCACATCTTACATGTTGAGTTTATGAATGTTTGGATGAATAATCAAATATATATTTTTTAATATTGGGTCCACGTATTTTAAAAAGTCTTGTTTATATGTATTTATTCAATTCTCACAGATGAATAAATTAAACACAAATCACATAAATCAACAGAAATCATGAGTTTACACACACTCTGTAAGCTTGTTGTTTGTGAAGTGGAATAAATGATCCTGAATAGTTTCTCCCAGCCATAAAGCACAAACAGGTATTCTCCAGAGACGAGCAAGGTATTATTTTTACACCATTTTCATACACAAACAGATGTTGCTTCTTTTAGTCAATTGGCTTCTGATCTTCATTTTATAATTATCTCTATTGGGTTCTTGGCCAAGCACAGGAGTACTTGATATTTTTTTCAATAAGATGTCTTCTTTTCATTGACCTTATTGTTAAATGTAATCCTTTGATTTCAAGTGCTGTAGCACTGTGTGTGTGTGTGTGTGTGTGTGTGTGTGTGTGTGTGTGTGTAATTCATTGTTAGGATCTGAAATGTTAAGTCAACCTGACTTTGGAACTAAGGATGGTAGAACTAGATAAGTGTTTTTGACATTTAAGTACATTTAAGTATGGGCAATTAACTTCTCCATTTTCTGAATGGGACCAATAAGGACAGAAACTTGAAGAAGAAAAAAAGTGGAATGGTATTCATCCCCAAATTACGATGTTTAGTTTATTTGATGATAAAGTAGAATCTAACTCGTGGTCCAAACTCAACTTGAAAATCAAGTCACATGAGGAATAAGAACAGTGTTATCGCTGCTTTGACAAAACTTCCTTTGCCACTTACTAGCTTAAACCAAAATCTAGGCCTATCCTGGCAGATGCTTGGGTAACCTTGAGTGAGGGCTATTGCTTGCCTGGGGGGATGTCTATGGTACTTAAGCATCTCCAAAAGCCAGAAATAGCTCTTCATCTTTCCCTGAATCAAAGGTCACCTCCTCTTTTGTGGCTTCCCCCCAAAGTCCAGGCTTCCGCCTGAAATGACTGGAGCTCTCAGCTCATTTGCAGGCTACAGGTAGATGAAAGGTCAGAGATGAACTCATTAAGTCTTTTCAAGTTCAGATGAATTCTGCTCACTTTTCTGGGGTTCCCTTTGATAATTCAGCTCTTAAGTGCTTCACAAGGAAGTGCTTGCCAGAAACTTATTATAGAGTTTTTACAGCATTAAAAAGTTTTTATATACAAGTATCATTTTTATCAAGGGAGAATAAGCCACCACTAAGTTTCTTGGACATTTTATTGAGAGTTCTAGTTATTATACCAATAACTTTCAGATACAATAAAATTTATTAAGTTTTTTTGTTATATTTTCAGAACTATCTCAGTGGTAATAAAATATATTTTAAACTTTAGATTTCAGTAAATGAATCCAGTTTTTTTAGTTGAAATAATTTATCTAACCAAGTAGGTGTTGTGTTTTATCCTGTAAGTCTTTATTTACTCATCAGCCTTATTATCCCAAAGAGTGAATGCTTGACTCAGGAAAACTCTTATGGGCCTGGGATCGGGGTGGTGGTGTGCAACTAAACCAAAACCATAGCATCCTACACTTTCAGAAACCACTTTCAGAACTCAGCTGGTGAGTGCTAAATAAATACAAATAACACAAGATTTTAAATATGTGCACCTAATATGTAACAAATTTTTGAGGATTAGTTAAATGTTCTGTACAAGTAAAGATACATCTAGCTCCCAAGTAACAAAGTGGGGCACCAAATGAAGGTTCTCTTTGGTTAGCATCTAGACAATTTAGGCAGTACAGATTATCATGTACTACCAGGACTACAGGGCCCATAGCTTGGGAGGTGATTTGACTGTCTACTCATCTTAAATTAATCAAATTGGTTGCTAGAAGCTACTTGGCTGAGTGCTTTATAAATGCAACATCTCAGAACAATAATAAAAAGCCACATAATGCATCAACCAATCCTTAATCTCTGACCCTGATGTCTATCATCTTAACACTGAGCTGATGCCTACTTTGCAGGGTTCTTAAGTGGACATTTCTGCATCATTTTGGGCTTGCGATAAGTGCTCCATGGTTATGTGCCAAATGCGGTAGATGACTTCAGAGTGCTAGCTAAGTACATCTTTGAAGCTCCCAATGGAAGGCTAAGTATATTGGCTCAGGGAGGCCGATATATAAACACTTAGACACAAACTAGTTTGTTCAAATTAGGTAACCCATCACATTGTCCGGGTGTGCCCTGGATATCACGTCCTGGCTACCAAATTTTGAAGTTGCTGAGAAGAGAAATTCACAATGAGGAACCCCTCGACTGGGGCAGAGAAGCAATATGGAGAGGGACTAGGATAAAAAATAAAAAAAAAAACTGACAGACTCAGCCCCGCCCACTTCCAGATGACCTGGTCTATAACGTGATCTCACAAGGCATCCTTTTGATGACTGCCTGGGCCCAAGCATGACCATCCAAGGGAAAAAGCAGACCCCAAGCATGACGGTAGACTTTGTGCTCTTTTATTCTATCATGTGTTACTTTCAGAGAATTAATACCTAGGCCCTTCTTTAGTGATACTGAATTAAAATTATTTTGAAATGCATTTTGTTGTTGTGTATCCTAAAAATGCCTACTGTTTTTAAGTGTGAAGTTTACCACTTAGGATGTAGAATTAAAACACATGCCCTTTCTCCCAGTTCATGTCTCCACTTCTTCACTGGACTGACAAGCAGGGGATGGCTGGAAAGTAAGCTGGTGCTAGTCAATTATTTACACCCCATGTCAGCTAAAGGTTTATGCTGTCCATATAAATCTCCCTCAAGTTTTATGTCTTGTATCATAAAATATTAGGCCAATTACTTAGCACTTATGAAATTGGACATATTCCGTATTTCCTCAGAGCTTTGGGATGGGCTGGCCATGTCTTTAACTCAAGGTGAAACTTTTGGCATCACATGATAAAAATGGGAGGTGGTGGCATGGCAGAAATATCCATCAAAAGGGGTAATCATATCCCAGTTCTTCCCATGTGCACCATTCAGCTGGGCTGTCTTTGTCTTAGACAACCTTGATAAGTTTCATATTTGTACTGGGAAAGTGGTAAAAAGAAGCTTGAGTTGTCTTTGTCATCTGAGACTCCAGGCTTCTCCCTTTCCTGTCTCTACTCCTGAGGATGCCATGACCGCTTGAGCAATGAAAACCACGTAGAGTATTGGGGACAATGGCACCTGAAGCGATTACATAGCCATAAACCACCCTCCTCAAACCGTGGCTTCTGCTTCCGCTCAGCATGTGGAAATACAGAGGATAACAGAGCTAATGAGAGTCAACATCAACAGCAATAAAATAAACTAAAAAACCCCTTCTCCCAGCAGTGTGGTCTAAGCGCAATTGAGCTGTATTTTACCCACCAGAATGTAAAGTTTTGTTTTAAATTCTGCACATCACAGCCATACTAAATATCCCCCCAGACAAGATGCAGGATTGCTGAGTAAGACCCCTGCAAATCAGCAATGCTTTTTCATAAGACCAACATCCATAATTTATATCTGCATACAATTAGCCTGTTTACATTTATACATTTTCCGCTTGCCTTTCACGTGAAATATTCCACAGGATACCGGGTAATGCATTCAGAATAACCTTTTTAAAATAGAGACTGCAGGACCAAATGGTTTATAAAATCCAATGCCTAATAAATACTTTATATATGAATAAAAAAGTGTTTTCTTAATCAGAAACAGTTTATTTGTATCTGAGATGGCCTCCCTTGACTCCTAAGCCAGTGGCTGCACACCATGTGGCTCTTGGTTTTTTAAAAGCATTCAAGAAAAGAAATAAGAAAACAAAAACGACTGCACTTCCCAGTCGTTTCATTTGCACACAAATATCATGTCCTTTCTCTTATCCATATTAGATCACTATAAGGATAATTTTTATGGCTTTAGACAAGTTGATCTTTTATACTAACACAAGGGGCCCAGAGCATGAATTTGTGCACCTTAAAAGGATCTGTGAGCCATGAGGCTGCGGTGGGCACAGAGGCAGGTCTCAGTCCGTCCTCTGCACTCTCACCTGGCCCCTCCCACCATGGACTGGGTCCCCTGTCTGCCTGCCACTATCACCCGCTGATGGCACCAAGTAATCAGGACCAGCACCAGGCACCAGCAGTGGGTGCAAGTGGCAGCTCCAGTGTCGGCAGCAGGTGCTAGTATCAGGCAGGACTGTAGCATGTGGAAGCAAAGAATTTTCAGTAACCACCAGAGGCTCACCCCGATGACAGCAACCGGCCCCCTGACTTGGTCCGGCACCCCCTCCCCCCGCTCATGTGCTCCACCATCCCACTGTGGCTGATGCCTGCCATATTTCATGCTCTGTGCCCTGCTGCCAACACCCACCATGTTCTGCACACACCCCCTTGTGGTCAGCGCATATAATGGTGACTGGTTGTTCAGTTTTCTACCATTTGGTCTATTTGCCTAATAGGGTTGGATAGATAGATAGATAGATAGATAGATAGATAGATAGATAGATAGATATGGATGTAGATATATAGATATAGATATAGATATAGATATAGATATAGATATAGATATAGATGATATAGATATAGAGGTAGATATAGATATATAAAATATATGATAAATTTTTAATGAATTTTATAGAGCAATTACACAAAAGCCTTAATTGATTGCAGCTAACAACAAAATTGATCTGAGTGGGGGGGGAATCTCTCTAATAAAAGCATCATTAGAGTACATATGAGTTTTGAAAACTTGGTATTATAAAAACATATATTTAGACAACATAGCAATTAAAGAAGTCATTGGAAGTCTTAACTGGAAATATCTCCTGGTTTCTTCATTAATTAAGTCATCTATTCATCCATTCATTTTTTATTCACTCAAATAACTACTCCTGAGGTCTCCATGGATGCCAGGCACTGTGCTAACACTTGGAACTCAACAGTGAACAGAGTAGACCGAACACCTGCCTTCATGAAGTTTGAGCAAGAGAACATTTAAAGTGGGCTTTAAATATGAACAAATGTAGAGAAATTTGACATGCACATAGACTGTAGGATGAGATGTACCTGTCCATGCAAGGAAGGGTAGTTTCTAATATAATGGGATAGAGCATATAATTAGTCATCAGGCTTCCAGCATGAGTTATTAGGCTTTTTCTTTCTTGTTACTGAAATTTATAGGTTTTCTTCTCCTAATCTAAAGCCGGGAACTCTCTTTTTTAATTTGATAAAATGGGAATTTATGTTAAACCAAATATTAGACAAATGACATGACAGTGAAGGAACACAAATGTTTTTCTTGGGACTCAATGTTGGTTTCCGTGTACAATACATGTCAGGAGGAAGGTACTTGAAATTTCTTGACATGTATTGGGGAGCTTTTCCTTCTGGATACTGGAGATCTCATCTTGAGAAGGTCAATAAGGAAAACATTCTGCATCAATAACTACAGTTACCACTGATTACATTTTCCATCGGGAAGAAGTGGTTACAAGGAGATGGTTTATTATTTTACAATAAAGAATGTACACATAACAGAATCAAAAAATGGCTGCTGCGTTACCCTGATGGCTGGGCTACTTTTATGATTGTTTGTTTGTTTGTTTACACATACTCTGGCTGTTCTAGTAAGGATTTAAAGCAGCTGCCTCTCATTTTCACAGCTTTCAACATACACATACTTTATTTGTTTTGAGATGAGTGATTAAAATTATTATATTCCAGACCATAGCATATGATTGTGCAATCATTTTTAGGTCTGCTTTTTGCATTCAAAAAGATTATGTGCATATGTGCCTCTTTATTCATTTGCACAGCAACTGAACAAGGAAAGCCACCACACAAGAGCAGAAATAAAAATCTGAAGAGAGTAGAGGTCCCCCAAACAGAGAAGAGATGCAAATTTTTAAGGAGAAACTAGAATCATTTACTTGAAACACTAAAATGCTGCCCTAGCCCCAAAATGATCCACATGTACCAGATGTGTTAGCATAAATATTGATGCATCCTGGTATTGTAGGCTGTTTCTGCAGCAAAGATGTCAGAGAAGGCTGGAGTAAAAGTGGGCATTATATATTCAACCCAGGAGTTCTTGAGTTTATGGATTTTCTTTGAGATTTTAATGGAATCCCCTTCGACACTGAAAATATAAAAGTTTGCACTCCATTTTAGGAGGTGCAGACTCTTCAAATCTTTCCATGGATCATAGATTAAGAAAAACTGAACTAGTGCCATGTCTGAACAGACAGAGAACTAAGCTAAAAACTGATTTGATTGACACCATCCACCCATATTTTTATGCTTTTTAGATAGGTCTGAAGTTGAGCCTACTTCTCCCCTTAAAAGGAAATAGATTTTTACTTCCCTCAATGGGAGAAGAATTTCAAAGAAGATACAAATCAGAAAATATATCTTCCCAGCTAGCTAGCTGGATAGGCAGACACAGAGACAGATAGATGAGATGGTAGATGATAGACAGACAGACATGGATAGATCCTACTGTTACACATACCATAGTTATTTTCTTCATAATTATCTAGTGATAAGTTAACATATTTTGTTTATAATTTGTTTTCTGTTTTAAGAATATTTCTCTCCACCCAAGTGTAAGCTCCTTGGGAGCAGGGGATTTTTCTCTTATTTGCTGTCATGCCTAGAAGATAGATTGGCATAAAACATATATTTTAATGAGCATTTATGGATGGAACAAGTAAGTGTATTGGAAGGAGTGACATTGTTTCTGAGTAAATGGGTGACATGATATTTTGTTTGGTATTTACTTGTTTGTTTTACTTTGTGTTTTTAAAAAATGTTCTTTGTGGGGTTTTTTGTTTTTTGTTTTTTTGTTATGTGCATGTACTTCTTTTTTAAATAAGAAAAAAAGAAATATTGTTGATAAAAAATTCAGATCATTAGAATTTCAGAAATTATTCCTTTCACTGTGCCAAGAAGGTGATTTTAGAGCTGCTAAGTTCTGGAAATTCACAACCCCCCTCACAACACCAGGAAAAAAAATACAAGCACATGAATATATGAATTGTAAAAGTTATACTAGCTGTGCACTAACTGTAAAAGTGACTTGTTATTTTTTTCAGTGTTCCTTTTCTCTCGTGTGTCTCCGATGGGTGGAGAGTAGATGTGCAAGAGAGGATGGGGTAAATGCAGAATTGGAGGGCCAGCTAAGAAGCAGCAAATTTAAAAATAAATTTTAGTTCTGGTTTTGTAACAAATCTATACACAGAAATTTAGAGAAAATATTTTAAATAGGTGTAAGGAGCAAGTTCATAAGAAAAAAACAAAAATGTTAATAGCAGTTAAGAAATACAGATGAGTCCTGTCCTCTGCCCCTCTCAATATTTTCTGGTATTTTCCAGGTATTTTATACTTTAAGAATATTACTTTTTCATACAAAAATCTATAAACATTGAAAAAACAATTACATAAATGCTACAGTTATAAAATGGGACATTAATTTGAAAATTCTAAACATTTTTTGTTAAAAACAAACATAGAGAAAATGAGAAGTAACCAAAAATGGGACAATTCAGATTTGATAGGAAATGCTAAGTAGAGAGTTCAGTTAGTCCACAAAGGATAAAGAATAGAAGGTGCTGACTAAACTTTAATTGAAGATTAACAAATGTGCTTCCATGGACCTTGACAGAGGACTTTAAGTCGTCTACATTTCGGAAAATCTTGGTGGTTTTCAGCCTGCTGTGGATTATATCCTATGTTTATTTTGGAGACTTCAAGTGGTTAAGTACTTACTGCTGGTGTGGCTCAGTAGTTGAGTATCAACCTATGAACCAGAAGGTCACGGTTCCATTCATTTCAGTCAGGGCACGTGCCTGGGTTGTGGGTTCTGTCCCTCGTGTGGGGCATGCAGGAGGCAGCTGCTGAACAATGATTTCTTCTCATCATTGATCTCTCTCTCTTTCTCTCTCTCTCTCTCTCTCTCTCTCTCTCTCTCTCTCTCTCTCTCTCTTTCTCTAAAGTCAATAAAAATATATTTTAAAATAACAACAACAACAAAAACCAAAGTACTTCCAATAGAGGGTCAGCATCGTCATAGAGTTTATGCCTCAAATCAGTTGCACCAGGAACTGCAATCAATGATCTGGGACACCTAATGCAGTGACCACAGTAGTATTCGTGTTTATTCTAGGTCTTATGGAGTAAATCAGAGACCGTTAGCTTAGGGGTTTTAGAAAGAGTGGAGCCATTGATATTAACTAACCTAACAAAGTACAAATATTAAGACCCCATCTTACTGAGTACTGGTTCCCATCCTAGGACCCACGAGAGTTCTGGGATGATGTGACGGTGAGAACATGGCGATGTCTTGCTTGATTCTTGGTTTTGCTCCTGTGAAGACCAGCTATGGCTAAGAGAAGCAGCATTTCCCCCACAAAGCAGTTTCCAGACCAAAGAGCTCCCCAGAGCCACTGCTGTGAGTCCATCAGTTATCCTGACAGAGAAAAAGCACCCTTCACTCTTTTCCTGATGTGTTCTTCGTGGGCAGGAAAGGCCATCAGCTTCCTGACCTGGCCAACCCCTGCCCTGTGCTCTCCCACCTCCCAGGGAAAGAGTGAGGGAAGAGCACAGAGTGAGAAGAATGTAGGCCAAGCTTCTCATGAAAACCAAAGGAATAGCAGGAGCAAGTCCCCCAAACACTAAATAAAAAATTCCCTCCATACTCTCATTCTATACTACAGACTTGGATCAAGAAAAAAAAAATCGCTTTGTACACATACAAGATCATTTATTATTGAAACAAACTCTGAAATGACCAGAGCCGGTATTTCCTCCAGCCTAATGCATAGAGTGTATTATATTTTATGCATAATCACAGTTGAATTGCCTCCCCTGGCCAAAGCCATGTGCTTATTCTCTTTTATTACCACTCTGCTAACTCTTCGCTCTATTACAGACTATATGCTAATGGCCGGGCTCTGAAGGCAAATGGCACTTTGTGAATACGTAGCAGGATGAAAAGCTGCTGCTGCCCGCTCTGGGAATCAGCCACTGCTTCAGCTAGGCAGCCCCGAGCTTCTCAGCCTTGTTTCTGTCCTGCAGAGACTAAGCCCCAAGTGGCCTGAGCCACTTCAAGTAAGTACAGGTTGAAATGTTGATATCTTAAGGTACTTAATAAGTGAAATGGTAGATCTTTTGATATTTAGTATAAAAAGAGTTAATATTACAAAACATTTAACATTATGACTATAGTCTTATTCATTTTAAACACTCTCTAATTTAGCATATTGGCCTGAAAATACTTCACCTCCAAGTGTCTATTAAATTCATTTGTAGAGATGTTAAGATAATTTGATGTGAGGTGTTTTAGAAAAATGTTAGTTGTGCTCTAGCCGGTTTGGCTCAGTGGATAGAGCGTCGGCCTGCAGCCTGAAGGGTCCCAGGTTTGATTCTGGTCAAGGGCACATGCCCAAGTTGCAGAGGGGGGGGTCTAGGAGACAGGCTGTCAATTATTCTCTCTCATCAGTGATGTTTCTATCTCTTTCTCTCTCTCCCTTCCTCTCTGAAATAAATAAAAATATATTCTAAAAAATGTTAGTTGATGTAATACTGGGCTGCAGCACTATCCCTTCTTTTAAATCACATGTACTGTTATTTTGTTTTTCTAATAAACAAGTATTGTGTGCTCAATTTATGAAAGTACGAGACCTATATTGAAAGATAATTTTCCAAAAAGATAAAATTATGACTCTCATACAGATGTAAAATGAACACTTGTCAAAAATTTTATTTAACCTGCCGGGGACCAGTTTGGATCAGTGGATAGAGCGTCAGCCTGCGGACTGAGGGGTCCCAGGTTTGATTCTGGTCAAGAGCATGTACCTTGGTTGCGGGCACATCCCCAGTGGGGGGTATGCAAGAGGCAGCTGGTCGATGTTTCTCTCTCATCCACGTTTCTAACTCTGTCCTTCTCAATTCCTCTCTGTGTAAAATCAATAAAATATATATATATATATATATATATATATATATATATATATATATATATATTTTTAAAAATTATTTAACCTATTAGTTAAATGAGAGAACCAAAAAAGATATTATACCCAATTCAAAGAAGTCAAAGCACCACAAATTAATATGAAGTAAAGGGATGTTGAAATTCATTTACATATGGACACCAAACTGGTTTTGCCAACAGAAAGAAGTGCTAATAATTGAACCTCCACTAGACTAAATTAATTTGCATGTCTGAGGAAAAATGTTTTGCATTTCTCTTAGTTATCTACAAATTCCAGAGTTATAAAATAACTCCCAGGCAATGAAAGACTAAAATCTGATAACACAGGAAAGTATGCTCTAAATGCATTCTTTCTGATGGAAAAACCCAATAATCCTTTCTGAGGATTCCACATTTTCTCTCAATAAAGATTAGGAATAAAGGATTAAAAGAGAGAGAGAGAGAGAGAGAGAGAGAGAGAGGGAGAGGGAGAGAGAGAGAGGGAGAGGGAGAGGGAGAGAGAGATGGTGGGGGAGAGAAAAAAAGTGAAACAAAGAGAAATAAATAAAGAAGTAAATTGCATCTGAAACCTACTATACAGATAAAAACACTGATAACATTTGGCTATATTTTCCACCCAAAATAGATCTTAGAGTTGTATAGGATAACATTGTGTGTCCTGATCTACGAGTTACTTTTTCAGTTAAATATACTACATAAGAATAGTGAATATTTTCTCATGCCCAACACACTTGTATAACATAAGTTGTTACACAATATAGATATATCACAATTTACTTAACTAATCCACTATTATTGGGTATGTCTGTAAATTTTCTTATTATAGATAACTGTACAAGAAAAAGATCTCTGGACAAGTACCGTCATACACATCTCTGATACTTTGCTTTGGAATTCCTAGAAGTGGAGGTTCTAGGTTAAAAGCTCGGTGCATTCTAATATACGTTGACAGATGGTGCTGAATTGCTCTGCAGACATACTGTACCAATTCAAAATCTCGCCAGCTGTATGTAATGATGCCCATTTCCCCACATGTTAGCCACCATGGGGCTTTACTACTCTTCTTAAGCTTTGCCAATTTGATGGGCTAACACTGGTGTTTCCCTGTTGCTTCAAATCCGCATTTTTTAAAGCTACTGAGGTTAAAATTTTGTGTTGGCTAAAATGAACATTTTACAAAGGCTTCCTGGGAATGTGAGTGGAGAGGATATAAAAGATAAAATGAATGATTCCCTTTCTAGGAATAGCTGAGGACCTTGCGCAACCAAAATAAACTGATCACCTCATTTCAAAAAGAAAGACCAAAAGGATAGCACTTGCATCCCATTGCAATGTCTTTTCAGGATCATTTTGTGAAAAGGAAACAAGCATGCTGAAAATGCGTCCACAAAATAGCTTCTAAATTGTGAAATAGAAAAGTAATATCAGCATTTACTGAGGAGGGAGGGATTGGTTAATAATGAAACTTGAGGACTTATTGAATTCTGATTCAGTGAGATGAAAAGCATCTGTGTACTGAATTATACATAAAGGGAACAGTCTGTGGGTTATTCTTGCCTGTGTCTACTTGTGTGTGCTGTATAACTTAGGCCTTAATATATTTGGAGTCCTTTTTATTTTATTGTTCAGAAGCTGAATGAGTACCTGCCTCGCCAGTAGCTTTTGCTTAATTTTATTTATATGTGAAAACGGAAATATGGAGGGTTAGTTTCCAGTTTCATGTCTACAAGAGAGACACATATGTATTTTTCAGATCTGTCCCTGATATTCTGCATCAGGCAAGAACATGAAGAATGATATGAAAATATATTATTTTATTAGAAAAGAGTCTGAAGAAACTCTTTAGACTATATCCAAAGGGAACGTTGCGTGGATTGGAGGAAACTGACTATTTTTATTACTTCTTCCACCTCTTTTATTTTCTTTCCATTTGGCTGAGCCAAGGATCAGGATGAGAGACCAAAGCCACGGGAGTCTCATAAGCTCCTTGGGTAATAGGCAGAAGGTAAATAGTGGAAGAGATAAACAGTGGGGTGGCTATGTCGGCTCATGGGCATGTCACTCTGCCACCTAGAATTCATTCAACTCGTACCTACTGGTGACCTGGTGCACCTCACTTAACTAGTTATTGTCACCATTGTCTTCTTTGCAAAATGGAGTCCCATTTAAAGATTGGTGTGATAATGGACATATAAGTCTTTAGTAAAATTGAGATACTAGTGAACTCTAAATTATTATGAGAAACCTGTCTGGCACCTCTATCTCAGGAATGGAGTAGTTCCTCATTTTGTTAACGGGAAGCACAATGATTTCTCTGTTCAAATAAAACAACATAGGCAAGTGTGTTCTCAGTTTGAGAGGAAGAAGTGCTCCTATTTAAGAATTGATGAGAATACAGATTCTTCAGCTGATGTAAAAAGATTATGTTTGTTTCAAAGAGCCAGTTTAAAATCTTATGCTGAAAATGAACTCCTGAAAAAGGGACAAAGTTTATGTCAATGAGTTCTTAGTTGTAGGGTCTGAAATCCCTCCTATGATACTATTATTATTAATTTTATGTTAATAGGGTTTGTTAATTTAAGTCTCTACTATTACGTGTGCTTTGTGGATTTTTTGAGTTGAGGGATTAGCACTGGCTTATGGTCCCTAATTGGATATTGTCTAATTATTAATATTCCTTTTTCCAGAGATCTGCTTCACAAGAATTAAAGAAATTTGATGAGTCAACAGTAGCTACTATTCCCTTCTGATTTATGAGCATGAAAAAAAAAGTAATTCAAGCATGAACCTCATAAACAACCCCAATATCATTATTATAAAACAAAGTGTAATGCTCTGCTTCTACTCTGCTTTTCAGAATATTGAGTAAAATAGAAATTACTGACTCAGTAAATCCCATGAGTTATTTTGGCAACTGTGTGGCTTCCTGTGGATTCACATTCCTATTGATAGATCTATGCTGAAGTCATTCTGTATTAAATGTGAGTGGGAATGGAAGGAACTATATTATTCTTCTCTTGATGGAAGGGGGAATTCTACTGAATAAAAATTATCCCTTCTTAACCAAAATATAAATGGGCTGTGGTCAGTGTTTGGAAGAAGAAATACTCCTTCTGAAAGGCCAGCTCTGAGAACGTTTACAGCCTTTTGCCAGAACTGATTAAAAAAAGAGCCCGGCTGGTATGGCTCAATGGTTGAGTGTCAACCTATGAATCATGAGGTCACAGTTTGATTCCTGGTCAGGGCAAAGGCCAGGGTTGCAAGCTCGATCCCCAGTAGGGGGCATGCAGGAGGCAGATCAACAATTATCTCTCAAATTGATGTTTCTATCTTTCTCTCCCTCACCCTTCCTCTCTGAAATCAATGAAATATATTTTAAAAAGAAGAAAGAAAAAATTTGTAGTTTGGGCAGAAAGCTTTAGAATGAACATGAAGGAAAGAAATGAGCTGAGGAAAATAAACCAGGAGAAAATCAAACAAGTCAAAATGAATGATAGACAAAATATTGCTGAGGATTTTATCCATGGAAAGGCAAATGTACATGTCTCTATACGGCGGTGTATCTGATTGTCCATGATCAAATGTAGTGAGAGAAATAGAAAGGAAGATGTCTCTCATGATAGAAATGCTGTGGCTGGTTTGTATCCCCACATAGCTTAACTAAAATGTCTCTGAATTTCTGAGACCAGTCACAGGAAGTGCGACGTCACTTCCTAAATTCTAGCCAATAAGATGAAAACAGACAGATCTTTATAAGTTTTTTTGTAATTAGTTTTAAAATTATCTTAATAGCTTTTTCAAAAGCTAGGAATAATATAATAATGGCAAAAGTAAATTTACACATTATGTATAAAAAAATATTGATGAGCCTTTCTATTAATAATATTAATTTAATATCCATGTTAGAAATTATATTCTTCCATGAATTGCTCTAATCTTTGTGCAGCTTCATTTCTCTATAGGAAGCTTATCAGGTTTTAAGTCCAAATGTCTTTGCTTTCATCCCTCACATGTGCATCAAGAGCTGCCTGTAATCAGTGACAGACTAGGAGAAACCTGGAATTTTGGGTCCGGGATTAGGGCTTTCTTGTAACAGAGGGACTGAAATTCCCCAAATATCTCAGAGTGTTGTTAGAAATCTTTTAAGAACATGTCTATCAACTTCCTAGTAGAGCATCTTCAGATATAAGTAAAGAGACTGTAATGTGGTGTGTGTGTGTGTGTGGTGGGATCCTTACATGCCCTTGTATATACACTGAGTGGCCAGATTATTATGATCTCTGAATGCATAATAATCTGGCCACTCAGTGTATATCCTATATTATAAAAGATTAATATGCAAATTGTCCCCTTGACCAAGAGTTCGACCAGCAGGCAGGCCAGCAGGCAGGCCAGCCAACCACTCATGTCTCCTCCCTCTGGCCAGGTTGGCCAGACCCCACCCATGCATGAATTCATGCATTGGGCCTCTAATATGTATACACACACACACACACACACACACACACACACACACACATGAGTGGCCAGATTATTATGAGTTCAGAGATCAAGATAATCTGGCCACTCAGTGTATGTCTGTAACTCATAATTCTTTAACTGCTTGATTTGGAATTTGAATCCTTTAGATATTGTACAATGGAAGTGTGAGAAATTAATAAGCACCACTAGGAAAATATAGTTTATACATATAGAGCTTTATTTTCTTTCTCAGTTAGAGGGAACTCACCCCGTCCGCCCCTCAGGAGTGCTTTGGGTCTAGGGCACCCCAGAGACACATATGCGGGTCTGTGGCTCAGTTCCCAGCCCTGGTCGCAGATCTCGAGAGAGATGTGAATTTCCTTACCACCTGATGAGGATACCTTTAAATAGATTTATACCAACCCACGGGTTGGACTCACAGAAAACAGTTTCCTATTTCATGACTCCATCTGGCCTGGTAGTATGTACTATAAGAATCACCTCTTGCTATAATTAATATTTAACCTAACAAATTGTGAAAGGTAAATCTTAAACCACTGAAATTAGAACTTCTCAACCTTAGGTGTGTGAAGGCCAATATAGAATATGGCAAGTGAGGTTCCATTAATTTCTTGGTAATATTCAATCTATCTCACTTATGCTGATCCCACTGATGTCATATAGTGACCTTTCATAACTTTCATATACTCTGAATATCAGTTAAAAAATAATGAACCAACCTTTAACATGACAGTAGTCTTTTCTTTTCTTTTTTAATTTACATTTGTTGTTGAGAGTATTACAGATGTCTTCTATTCCCTTCCCTCTTTTGCTCCCCTCTACCTGGTTCTCAGGCCTTCACCATCCCATTGTCTGTGACCATGGATTATGCATATATGCATATAAAGTTATTTAGCTAACATCTGCTTTTAATATTAAACTTTTTAATAAAGTATATAAATCTAATATTAGAATAAAACAGTATTATGTGTATTGTCTCTGGTTGCCTTTTGTGAAATTGTGTACAGCAATGTGAAATTACAAACACAAACA
This sequence comes from Pipistrellus hanaki, assembly GCF_964339955.1. Taxonomy (NCBI): domain Eukaryota; kingdom Metazoa; phylum Chordata; class Mammalia; order Chiroptera; family Vespertilionidae; genus Pipistrellus; species Pipistrellus hanaki. Next base: position 83,665,493 of record NC_140509.1, on the reverse strand, counting down.
GCATCCAATAAAACAATTCCAGTCTTGCCTTCTAAAATTGCAAATAACAGCTCTCATTCTATAGGAAACCAAATGGCCATCATGCCTGCCAATTCATGCTTTTGGTTAATATGGAACTGCAATACCTGTAAGCTAATTTGTCTGTAAATGTCTTGAGATGTACAAAAAGTCAAATATTTAAAATATTTAAATAGTTTTAAAAAGCATTTGATTTTTCTGAGAATTATTTCAAATTATTTTGCCCAAATTCAGAGATATTAAGCTACTAGAGTAAGTGGTTCCCCTTTGGTTTACTTTGTACATAAGCTTACTCCTTATGGATCTATTCAACAGACTAGTCTATAGAGTCGCATTTTTAATTTATGGCTATGTCCCATAGCCTCTCCTTTATCATTATTTATTATTTCCATAATGATATTTCATATGTATATAAAATATATAACTCATATATAAATATATACAATATTTATATACACAGCTGGTCTCCAACTTACAATGGTTTAACTTATGATTTTTCAATTTAATATTAAACTTTTTAATAAAGAATATGAATCTAATATTAGAAGAAAACAGTATTATGTGTATTGTCTCTGGTTGCCTTTTGTGAAATTGTGTATAGCAATGTGAAATTATAAACACAAATATCAACTAATAAAATAATTCCAGTCTTACATTCTAAAATTGCAAATAACACAGCTCTCATTCCATAGGAAACCAAATGGCCATCATGCCTGCAATGATGGTTTGAATTATGATTTTTCAATTTAATATTAAACTTTTTGATAAAGTATATCAATCTAATATTAGCAGAAAATACTATCATGTGTATTGTTTCTGGTTGTCTTTTGTGTACAGCAGCTGCCCCCTGGTGATCAGTGCTCTCCCACAGGGGGAGCTCCACTCAGCCACAAGCAGGGCTGACAGTTGCGAGTATAGCAGCGGTGCTGGGAACCACCCCCCCCCCCAAGTCCCACCCCAGTCCCGCCCTCCCCCCGCAGTACTAAGTATGTCCAAGTGACGGCTTAAGCCCACTCCCGGTGGAGTTGCTATGAAGATTAAATGAAGTATTACATTTTTTAAATGGCCAAAATACATAATGAAAGTTGGGTAACAGTAATCTCTTATCACTAGAAATATTAACATTAGCACTATCATTATTTTTAACTTTTAATAATCATTCAACTGTTGCCCAAGCCCTTATTTTCCATGACAACCTTTGCTGATCAGCTCTTTCTATAGACTACCTCTTCTCACCCTGGTTCCAAATTTACATTTCTGTCTATGATATTTTGATCAATATCTCTCTTCTGAAGCTTATGAAGACAGAGGACTAGGGATAATCTTTGCTCACCATTTTTTTGCAAACTCTTAAGAGTGTAGTACTAGGTAATAAATTTCAATACATGAATGAATCCAAGGCTTTAATTTCAGTGATCAATCCTGAAATTCAAACAGAGATCTTGTATGATCAGAAAGATGGTCTCTACCAAGGTATGGAGTTATGAAGTCAGAATTTCTCTTATGCTTGAAAGTTGCACTCATCTTTCTTTTCCTAACATGGTTTATCTTTTACACCATAGGCCCTGAACTAGCCACAACTTATTGGTTTCTGTGCCAAGTTCAAAGAAAATAAGTAATCCTAAGAGGGCAGGACTCACCTCCCTTCCACAGTCCGCACATTCCTCATAAGTGGTCTCTAATCCCAGACCACCATGGTCACTTCCCACACTAAGCATGCAGGTCACTCCAGGATCCACCTACCCTTTCTCTCTCCTCAGCTTTGTGAATTCCCGAAGCTCCTGGGCCGCCCTGTTTTTAGGATCTGACTGCAGCCAGCAGGGGAAGACCAACAGATGAGGAAAACCCTCCTTAATTGAAACTGTGAACTTTGTCAAATTCAAATAATAGGGCCAGGCAGAAATGTCAGCCTCCTTCCCAGCAAAATAAGCCAAGGTTAAATAATTAAGCTAACTGAAGTGTGTGTGTGTGTTTTTAACCACAACAGAGAGAAAGGGAAAGAAAATATTTATTGAAATATTGTTCAACAGAGAGGCAAGGGGAACAGGCGCCTCATTTTCATGACCATCCAAGGTGCAGCAGCCATAAAATCATACAGTGAAATTACAGAATACCCACGCTTTCACTCATGCATACATACATACAAACAAGATGTTTAAAAAGTAAATGTAACCTTATTTCACATCGTCAGTGCTTCCCTCCAGAATAAATTTAACAATTTCGTCCTTAAAACCTTGGCAGTGTTACTAGAAAAAATAATAAGCAATTTTCTTCTCAATTGTTAGATGCTAAATATCTAAACTATTTTCAAATGTCTATATTTTAAACATTAAACTGTTTCTTCTGTTCACAAATCAAATAAATGTAAAATTATAGCTCAAAACAGGCTATGTTGAGCCTGTTGGTCATGCTTGTGTGGTTTAGCCAGACTCAACATCTTTGCTGTAACCACTTTATAAAACTACGTTTTTTTAAATCCAAAAAAGTTGAAATTACCTGCACAATCTGACCCAACTGAGCAAACAAACTTACTTGTGTACATTTATTTCAAGTTGTTGTCATAGAAGGTCCTTTTTCCTATTATTATTATTATTTTTTTTTTACAAATGTTTACTCTTGATTCGCTCCAACAAATGATTTTTTGCCATCATCCATTGCTATGAACTATGGGTAATGATCTAGGTTAATATATCAGAAGTCTCCTCTTATGAGAATGGTATGATGAATAATAGTCAAACATAAAGTTCAAGCCGATTATAACTCTTTCTCTTAACAATAATTAATTGAAGTAGTTCAAACATTGCCATAGAAAAGGAAATGAACTTTGAAGTATGTATTTAAAACATAGATTATTGACTCACGAGACCATAATGGCCTTTTCATTATCTTTGGGGGCTATTGTATGAAAACGCTTTTGGAAGGTTTTTTAAATGAATATTATTGACCTGATAGACCACAGCAGTTCCAAGGGGGAATTGGTATTCATCTTCAAGCAAGTATTCATACTGTTTGAAATCATTATTGGCATTTGTGCAAAAATCTCTCTTAACTCTAGCGCAGAGGCTGCATGAGGAAGTGGCCCAGTAATATCCACTTAGAAAATGTTAAACTTCCCCTTCCGATCGCCTCAGTGCAATGAAACGATAGTACTGCAATCGATTTATTTGTCATTCAATTGTATTGGATGCTTTGATTCCTTTGATTTTGATCTTTTTAATGTGATCAAATGCCAAAAATAATGCCAGGTCGGCTTTTCTGGTAAGAAAATAAAACCTATTGGTACATTGACCTGCTGAGTGGTGAGGTTTGGATTGGTGGTAGCAGAACATATCTGTCACCAATTCCTTAGAGCCGGAGGAGATCTAATGCTGTTTTAATATCAGCCCTGACCAGCCGGGCTTCACGTTTTATCTGCTATGAATCCACTCTCGTAAAGCAGCAGAGCAACTCTGAATCATACTGCTGGGCCCACCTGGGCAGTGAATAAATGGGCACTGGGTGTCCTGGTATTTGACAAGTCTGAGATACTGGTGGCTTGGAAAATAAGAGCCGAGGAAGAAGACATGGAATCCATTGTCATTAAGCATCATGATCTAAAGGCTTATTGTATGCTTACTAGACTACAAACGCCTCCAAGTCAAGTTTATGGCTTTATGAACTTAGATTCTTTGACTGCAGGAATCAGAAATGAATCCCAGCTGAAGAGTAGAGGGAAGTTACTGGGAAAACAGAAGGTACTCACAGAAAGGACAAAGAGATGGTGGCAAGAGAGGTTTGCAGTAGGCAGTAGTCAAGAAACACTAGAAGGTACAGAGACAAGAACTAACAGACTATCCTCTTTTACCTCCAGGCCATCAACACTGGAATGAAGGGACCAGTTCTAACCAATTTCCTGCCCGTGGGTTTGTTACTCTCCTCAAAGTCTACCTTTCTAGGAAAAAGTGTGTAACAGGCCAGTTGGGTGTTCCAGGCTGGTGAAAGGAAAGCTATAGGAGAAGAGCCTTCGTGAAGCCATTGGGCTTCAGAAATAGGACAGCACTTGTGTAATGGACCACCCAACCGAGGTTTCAACCGGTGGAGGGAAGATAATGTCCCAAAAGCAAACCAGGAGTTTCTTAGAAGGGAGAATGGATGTTAGGTGGCCAGAAATATCCACACATATTAAATACTCACTAAATATTCCTTGAATGAACATACGAATGAATGAACAAGTGAGAGAATCAACCAATCAATGAACTGTTGTGAAAGAGACATAGAAAAACCTTATCTCCTTCTATTCCTTTCAAATGTAAGTCACATAATGGCAATCATAGTCACAGTACGCATTCAACAGGCCTTGCCATTGGCCCAGAGGTAATCCAATAGCTTACAGTAAAGCAAATTTATGCCCAGGCAAACCCTGTCTTCTAATTTACCTTCATTATGAAATCGGGGGAAATGGACATTTTATAATATTAATTCCTAGATATGTTAAAAATAAAACAGATTTATAATAATAATATAGTTAAAATAAAGACAATACATTTTATTGGAATGTTAACATTATGACTCACAATAGCAGGAATTATGTTTTTCCATCACATTCAAATAAAGTGAGCTAATATCCTTCCTCTCTCTTTTTAATAATGATAGTAAAATGAGATTTGGCATTTGCTGGTAATGCTATTCTTAAAATTATACTTATGAAGACCAACCAACATCTTTTTAAATCTTTACATTTCCTCATTGCTTAAATGTCTTACTAATTTATTTTCTCATGCTAAATGTGATACCTAGGTATAAAAGTTACAAAGGCAAAAATGATGCTTACATCACACAAGAACTAGCTTCCTCCCTCCTCCCCCCCACCCCAAATTCCTGCCCAACAAGTAAGATGTAATGAAAGTATTTAGAATGTGCAGTATCATACAGAAAATGTGCATCTTAATATGAGGCACTTATGCATCAATTTACTTTAATAGAATTTTTACTATGTGCTAAATACTTGTTTAGGAAAACAAGATGTAAGTTAACATACAAAAGAAAAAGCAAAGAGATAAAAAAAAAATATACAGTCTCAAAGGATATTTAATGAAGTGATGAGTCTCTTAAATCCTAGAACTTTACTTTCTGGTACCTAGGAAGCATAGAAGTCTAGATTTCCCATTCTGTAAATCTCTTGCTTCTATCTACAAGCAAACAGGAAATAAAAGAAGAAAAATACCTGGTATCACCAAACAAAAGTTTTTTCTAATATTTTGGCAGTGGTAAGTACTTCTATATTTACAATACATGGTCATCCGTTTACACCTATTAGCAGAGGTCTTGATGGTGAAGTTTAAGGAACAATCATTTAAAATCTGAATATTTAATCCCCTGGTGAAAGACCTGGATTGTTCACTTCTAAATCAACAAGCTCTCCAAAAATAGAGAATGTAACTTCTGAGACATTTCAGTGAACTTTCTGAGCTACAAGCAAAAACAAAGCAAAAAAAAATGACAGATCTATTTGGGTTTGAAAAGGTAATAGCAGCTCTTTGCTCAGCTAAACTGTTAAAAATCTTTATTGCTGGAATGTTCTTTCACGCTGAATAAGTATATGCATTTTCACAGATTTTTAGGTTTCTCTCAATAAAACCGTTTGAGAATTGAAAAATAGAGTTTCTTAGTTGTAGTTCAAAATTAATTGTTCACACTAAGTTTGGACTAATTTGCATGAAATTCTTTTTTACTTGGGGCCAGTGTAGTTCTTATTTATTTCTTAAGATATTTTCCCATCACATAAAAAACAAAACAAAACAAAAAACTGGTTCAATCAGAAACATTTTTAGAGTAATCACAGTCTTCATTGATTGATCTCCCCAGAACTGTGAAAAACCAGTTCTCTTTTTTCTGTCAACACGGCAAAGTCTGGGTTTTGATCAGACATGGAGGACAAGATTCTGTTTAAAAGCCACCTGCTGCTTTAGTAACAATGGCATAATCAGGATGCTACCCCAATTGCTGTTGCTTAGTCATTGTGGACAGGAAGAGAAGGCTCATCAAAACTATCTCATTGGAGACTAAGGTGGCCCTTTGTAGAAAGGTTATCGTGAGTGTATTTGACGAATGCAATAGGAAAATACCAAAGGGTCCATTTGGTTTAGAAAGGAAATGAGTCTAGTTTTCCAGCCCATGGGTCCCACCTCAACATCAACCCACCAAATAGTCCTTTACTTCCCTTGTCTTACTTCCTTCAGACAGGAAATTTACCTTAATTTTTATTTTTTATCTAAATCTACTAATGAAGGTCTGGAAATTATTTTCCTTAGAAGAGCTGACCTGGCTGTGTCCCAAGATAATCATTTCAATTACGAAAATGTGGAGTTGTGGAACGGAAGTAAATTAGGAATTAAGTAGAGAAATCATGGGAGAACTTGCCCCAAGTGAAAAATTGCATGAAGCTTGAAGGAAGCCAACATTTCTTCTGTATTAAAGTGGCAAACCTGGTAAGTAACACAGAAGCAATAATCTATGGATTGCCAAATAACTAAGGCAATATTTATCCAGTGCAAGGCACTGTTTTAAATGCTGTGAGTATACGGAAATTACTTTGTTCGTCTATCTCACAGTATCACTGCCTCTCATGTGATGTCTATGGGTACATGGATGACTCAATGCCTTAGCCTGCAATTGCTGACTTCCTCAGGTCAGCTACCTTGATCTCCTCTGCCAGGCAGCCTTTATATTGTTTGTTCTCTTGGATTCTTTTGTCTCTACCAGCATCACAAAACAGCTCCCATTAAAAAAAAAAAAAAAAAAAAAAAAAAAAGGGAAATGAAAAAGCCTTCCTACCTAGCTCACAATCTGCTCCAGAGAGCTTTCTTTCTCTCTTTCTACTTCTCCCCCCCTTTATTCCTCAACCACAGTATGGCTTCCATCCGCACCACCACCCGGGACCACTGTGACAAATGCCACTACTGCCCTTGGGTCAGTGACACATTTTGTACTTTTGCTTCTGAGACATCCCGCAGACCACTCATGATTGGCTGCCTTCAAGAATTGCTCTTCAGATTTCCACACTTCAGAATTCTGTCCTTCATCTCTATCTGTTCTCACATACCCTAGGGCAGTGTTTCCCAACCTTCTCTCATGATGAGAATCACCTGGTGGAGTTGTTAAACCACAGATTCCTGAATCCCAACTAAGAAGTGCTAAACTAGAATTTTTGGGAACATATAGGTAAAATTGTATACTTAACTAGTGCTCTAAGACAGATTTTATATACAGAGCACTAAGTTAGGTATGCAATTTTACCTATATGTTCCCAAAAATTCTAGTTTAGCACTTCTTAGTTGGAATTCAGGAATCTGTGGTTTAACAACTCCACCAGGTGATTCTCATCATGAGAGAAGGTTGGGAAACACTGCCCTAGTGTCATGGCTTTATATTTCACCTGTATAAGCTGCTGACCCCTTTAATCTCTATTCCCAACCACAATGCCTCCCCAGAGCTTCAGACAGGTATGTCCAGCTGCCACTTGGGCGTTTACATGGGGCTGTTCACAGGCACAATATGTTTGAATCCATTCTCTTCTTCCCCATTCTTCCTCTTATTTACTAATCAATAGTAACACTGTCTTCCCAGCAACCAAAACTATGGTATCATCTCAAACTCACTGTTCCTTCCACCTCACATTTACTTAATTTCATGACAACATTGGTGGGGCATGTGTGGGGAGGGGTTTGGGATGGGAATGGAGGGATGAGGACAAATATGTGATACTTAAACATTTTTTAAAATAAATACAAACAAACAAAAAACAAATTATAATCTCTTCCTCCCTCTATGCCCATGTCTTCTCAGACTCATTTGCCAACCTCTCCTCCCCCAAATCAAACTTTAAATGTTGACATCGCCTGAGCTCAATTAAATTTCATATTATGCAATATTCTCTTCCTGGAGAATCTTATTTAGGTCTATGGCTTTAAGTTTATATATAATTTGGAGATCAGCAAACTCATTTATCCATCCCAATCCTCTCCTCTCTGCTTCAAGTCCATGTCTCTGCACTAACTACCTGGGTCCTTGAGGTCTGATGAATATTTCCAACACAACCCGTTGAAGCTAAGTTTTACAGAGTTAATCGTGGCTGACAGTTATTCCCCATCATCCTACCCCTTCTCCTACTCTTCCACAATAATTCCCTTGAACTTTAGCTGGATATTGAACCAACAAAATTAATATCCCAGCCTTTCTCACATAGCCATGTGCCTCACTGGGGTCCAATTGGGAACCTATTAGTCAGGGTTCTCCAGAGAAACAGAGTGAATAGTGTGTGTGAAGTCTTAATTTTCCTCTACATTCAGGGGCATTGGAACAAAGTTGGTACTCAAAACATTTTTTTACATGGATGAAAAATGAATTAAAATTGATGCACGCTCTATATTTCTACTGCACATATCTTAATCCATCTTGTCTCGTTTGGATCATTGCAAGACTTTTCCTGTTCCCTTGGTCCTCTTCCTTTCACACAGCCAACCGAGTGGTCAACAGGAAATTTTAACTTGGCCAGGCAAACACTTGGTTCCCAGTCACCTGAGGGTGAAGTCCTCTGTGGCCACATGGTCCCGATGTCCTGGCCTCTGCCTGTGTTTCAGTCTTGTTCCCTGCCACCGCCTTCCTCAGATCTGAGGTTCAGGTAACTGCAGGTCAGCTCTTCATTGGTCTCTAGGATATAGAGTGCGGCCTAGTGGTCTCCTTCTCCCCACTCCTTCCACTTTGTGCATGCTGTTCCCTCCGAGTGCTCTCCCCTTCCTCTTCTGCATAACACCGCGAGTCAACAAGACTCAGCTCAGACTTCATCTTCTCCAGAGACTCCATGCAGTTTACAAAAAGTGACTCCCCTTTGTGCTCCCACTAGTCTACACATAAACCTCTCATCACATATTCATAATGACAGTTAATATTTATCAAAGGTTCATTATGTGCTACACGCAGTTCTAAGTGCTTTACATAAGTTAACTCATTGAAGGAAATATTACACCCATTTTACAGAAGAGAAAATTGAGGGAAAAAGCGTTTAAGTAACTTACCCAAGGCCACATGCCCGAAGGCAGCCTGACCCCAGAGCGAAGGCTACAGAAGACACATTGATATATGCACACTGATTAGGTGGCTCTCCTGCTTGCTCTCTCCCTCCATGTTACTATAAACCCCTTTGGGCAGAGACCGTGTCTAATTTATCTTTGGATGGTATATGCTAGGTCATCGTAATGTGCTTAATAAACATTTCTTGAACAAAATTGAAAACAAAGTCCCTAGACTCAAGCAAAGAGCAAGATATACATATATGAAAGATGCAATAGTTATTACGTATGTGTTTAATTCTCAGTTCAGGTTATACATTCTCCCTTCATGACAGTCTCATGCATACGTTAACAAAATATGTTCTGAACCTCACCCGGGGAGGCAGATGCCAAATGGACTAGCCGTGGGTGTTCCTGGAAGCCGCACTTGGTGCGGGTAATCTGCAGCCATTTCTCAGGTAGCGGATGCTGAGTGGGAATGCGTTGGGGCAGAGGTGGTCTTGGCCATTTCAATCATTGTCAGAAGTGAAATTCAGGGCAACGAACAGATATATATCCCTTGTCTTCTGCTGGTGCTGTGAAAATTGATCTCTAAAATGTTTTGACTCGAGGTGAGAGTAGCTGTAGATCATAAAAACGGCCTTGCAAATATCCTTTCACCCAAAGTAAGTAACAATCTGTGATGGGCAAGTAGGAAAACAAACTTATCTTTATTTTATGGTCCGTGGCCAGTGGGGTAGAAGGCAAGCTGGGAAGCAGTTTTATTTATGTTGTGATCACCAGTGGCTCATCTGAATCACCTCGTTATCCTGTGCATGTTCCTGATGTCCCACATCATCAGTTCACTCATCTTCTCCCTTTCCAGCCCTAATGAACTCCGAGGGAACAAGGACGGAGCCTGGGAAAGCTCCTGGCACGGAGCAGGTACTCAATGCATACCTGAAAGTAACTGATGGAGCTAGAATACATCCGAAAATTAATGTCATTTGCTTAGGATCAGCCTGAAGAGTAGGCTGAGAGGTTCGGTTTTATCTTAATCTAGAGGGATGGTGCACAAAAATTCGTGCACTTGGGGGGAGGGGGTCCCTTAGCCTAGTCGCAAGTGGGTCTAAGCCTCAGTCTGGCCTCCCTCTGCGGGAGGCAACTGGGTGGGCTAGGGGATGGCGCCGAGTGGTGAGCAGCCAGCCCTGTTCTCTCACCGCTCTGCTGCTGCTGGTCACCATGGCCTCTGCCCTCTGGCATGCACCTTGGTTGGCCTGGTTCTGTCTGCTCACCAGCCCTGCTCCCAGCCGACCCGTCATTCCACGTTCAGTCGATTTGCATATCACTCTTTTATTATGTAGGGTAGTAAACAGTTTTCTCAACCACTGAGATTATATTGGGAGGAGACACTGAGTGAGGAGTGTTGATAATGGATCTGAAGCTCAGAGTAAAATTCATTGTGGAGTTCACTCAAAGCTCAGAGTGAAATTCACTTAGGGCTGATTCTAAATGAATCTGGACATAAAGTATGTAATAAGCACCTATCCCAGATGAGGCCTTGGGCCAAGCTTTAGGGATCAAAAAAGAAAAAGGCCCAGCACCACATGGACAGTAAGGTAAGGCAAATAAGTAAGCAAAGTAAGCAAGCAGTATCCTCCGCAGTGTAAGGAGGAACCCCAAACACTTCTCCAGTCAAGGTGACAATCTCATGCAATGCTTTTAAAATATCAAAATTAATGCAAAAATCAATGATGAACAAAATACCAACATTTTACATAAAGACACGATCTGTAGTAGGGTTGTACCAGCGATATTGAAACCTGAGGCAAAAGAAAAAGCATTTTACTTTACAACATAGAAATTTTACTCCTCCTGGAGTTTTCTTTGGCATTCGTGTCTTTGTTTTTAAATCCATTGCGTTATAACCTAGTCTTCTCTTTGCTTACAGAGGTGCTTCTTTAAGTCCCCTAAATGGTGTGCCTGAGCGCATTGCCTCACCTCACTTTGCTCATCCCAGGAAACTCTCCCAGTAAAGTTGGGATCAGAACAAACACTGAAGGTAAATGGGATTTATTGAAATTACATGTTTTTATGGAGGAGTACCGGAGATGCTACAGAAGCTCAGAGCACCCTGTCCATCGGGACTGGAGGAGAAAATAAAAGCTGGTGAACTCTGAGATAGGGAATAGTCTACTCTGGTGCTTACTGGCAGAGTAAGTCTTGACCATTTCAATCGTTGTCAGAAGTGAAATTCAGGGCAACGAACAGATATATATCACCACCAGGACAGCATGGTGGTAGGAGAGGATGCACAAACCTGGACAAGGTGAGCTGGGACACCGTGGTGTGCTCAGGGAAGCAGAGGCCCGGTGCTCTCCTCAGAGAGAGGCTGAGCACCGGGGCAGCAGGGCGGCGGGGCTGGAGGGGAAGAAGGTCAGCTCCTGATGGCTAGTTGCCTCCTGGAGGCGCTTAGACCATCTCCTCCCGGGTGTCTCCTGCCCTTGCGCTCCCATCACCCCCTCATAGCGTAGGGCTCCACCCGCTGTAGGCAGGTTCTGTGGTCCATATTCAGAGACAGCCGATTTGCCTGACAAGTAGCTCCATGCTGAGGGATCCTGTGTTAGGGCCAACTACATGTTCTTCCTTTCCTCAGGGGCAGGGGGTTATTCTTGTGACTTTCTAACCCAATGCTTTGCCACAGCTTTTTGCCCACTCGGCCACTGATGGCACTTGGGCTGCTTCCAGATCGTGGTTATTGTAAATAATGCTGCTCTGAGCATCGGGGTGCATGTGCTCTTTTAATCAGTGTTTCGGGCTTCTTCAGATGTATTCCCAGAAGTGGGATGGCTGGGTCGTAAGGCAGTTCCATGTGTGATGTTTTGAGGTGACTCCTTACTGCTTTCCACAGTGGCTGCACCAGTCTGCATTTTCACCCACAGCTCACGAGGGTGCCCCTTTCTCCACATCCTCTCCAACACTTGTTATTCGTTGATTTATTGATGATAGCCATTCTGACAGGTTTGAGGTGATATATCATCGTGGTTTTAATTTCTCTGGTGATCAGTGACATTGAGCATCGGTGAAGGGATTAAATGGGGTGACAAGCTCATAGACACAGAAATAGTGTGGTGATTCCCAGAGGGAAAGTGGGTGGGGGAGGTAGAAGAGGATAAAGGGAGGATAAATGGTGATGGAAGGAGATGACTTGGGGTGGTGAACACACAATACAATGTATAGATAATGTGTGATAGAACTGTACACATGAAAACTACATAATTTGATTAACCAATGTCACCCCAATAAATTCAATTTAAAAATAAAAGAAGTTTTCATTATATATATATATATATATATATATATATATAATTAAAAGAAGTTTAGCTCCATATATATATATATATATATATATATATATATATATATATATATTATAAAACCAATGCTTTCATCCAGAAATGTGATTCCAGGATGGAAAATTAGCTTAATAGCAAACGTGAGGATAGGTGGGGACTTGGTGCCTGCACCACAAGGCATCTCACGGAGAGTCTGTGCAAATGGCCTGTGGCCTGTGGCTGCCTCCATTATCTATTCTCCTAAACTACTATCTGCCCACGGAGGATTGCATACTCAACACCGGGCCAGGTTTGGGGGTGAATAGAAAATAAACAGTATGGAACTTTCTCTTCATTTTAGGAGATGTTAGTCACATTAAAGGGATGAAACAACATAATTGTAGTGTTCCTGATGTCGATCCTGAAGGCTGGAGCATTTGAGGGGTAGGAAAAAAAATCAGTGTTGATAATTTACATTGCTAAACTCAGAGTTGATCCATTAAAACCTCACCTGATCCAATCCCGCTTCCTAACCCAATTTCTTCAAACACCCTACAGCGCATCCTTGCATTAGCTCCTTGGCTCCTCCACACGCCCATGTCCCCTCTGGGTGCTCCAGGACGTGGCTCATGCTCTTCCTCCTCCCAGCAAAGCCCCTCTTGGCCCCCTACCAGGGGGCTCTCACTCAGCCTCCTCTCCCAGGGGCATCGGCCCCTCTGGGGGAAGCTCTCCAGCCACCGCCCCTCCAGCGTGGCTCAGCTAAGCAGTCTGCTCAGAGGGCTATTTCAGTGTGGCTTTTCCTGTCAGGAAGGTAAACTCGCACAGTGGAGCGCAGGTTGTTCAGAATGCTAAGGTATGAACATCAGAGTCAAGACACGAAAACAAAGCAGACCCAAAAGAATCAGCAGAATGTAAAATCCACATTTAAGCTCACAGTTTTAGTCCCTTCTTCCAAATACCACAAGCCAAGGACAAAATGTGAATCCCTACTTGAAATTTTCAGGCCGTTCGTCCCTGTTTTAAATATTAGCATTATTTAAAACACCGGGGTGTTTGGGGGCCACGGAAATGACTGTGTAAGTGCAGAAAGACCATGCATTTGATTAGCATAATAATGGGGAACATGAACAAAGCCTTGGCTTGCCTTGACCTCTCTGACCTTCAGCCCTTCAGCTGGAGTTAGAAATGGCTCTGGGTTTTTAGACTTAGTATGCAAAGGTTGGTGGAGACCGCATAATTTCTCAGAATCATGGCCCTCGGAGAGTGACAAGGTGTAAATTTCCCAAATGTTTGAAATTTCCGTCCACTGCCTCTGATGTGTGGCAGTGCAGAAGCCCAGCTCCGGTGCAGGATTTATCTCGAGCTCCGGAGCCCCAGGCCAATGAACGCCGGACGCGCTGTGAAGGTGAAACGTACAGTTTCCAAAGCTAAAGAGCCATCCACATCAATTTGCAGCCGCCTAAGTGGCATCAGCGGTGGGAGAGCTATTTACACTCCCTTCCCGGCTGAGAATTATGGTGCTGTAACCGGGAGGAAAGCGAGGGGAATTGAAGGGGCTGCTCAGAAATATAATGGTCATTTACGGCCAAAGTACCCCCATCACAGTAGTCCCTGAGCTCTCGTCCGCGGCATACTTGAGGAATTTGCAATGAAACGCATACGCGCACACACACAACACAGCCCCCCCAGGGACCCACTGCGACATGGCCATTCATATTAAACCACAGGGTGGCATTTGCTTTGCTTATCCAATGGGACACAGCCGAAGAGCCTTCCTGGATTTGGTCCTCACGCCACAGATGCCGATCCAGAGGTCTCTCACACCACCACCCACCGCAGCAATCCTATCATCTGACACGCCACACAAGCCAGGAAGGGGGGAACTGGGAGGAAAATAATTAGACAACATTTATCATGCAATTCGTGAAAGTACTGCATTTTGAGGCTATGTAAATTATAGTATTGCATTATCGAGATAATAACTTGTTTTCGTGACAAGAAATCACACCATTATGTGTTGCCTCTGTATTATTTTTGAAATTAGGCTTTTTAATTACAGAGATAAATTATGTATGTAAGAATCCCACTTTGAGAATTTTATGCAACGTGTCATCTAAGATCCCATTAAATCTGGAATCTATTCCTCTCATACCCAAATGTTCTCTGGGAGCGAAAGTTAACCCTTTCCTGGGCGGCTCGGGCGCGCCCTTTGATGCTCTCTGCCAGACCCAGGTCCATTTCACCCTGGACAATGCGGCTCCCTTATAGGAACAATGGCATTTCCTGCAGCTCCGGCCCAGGTTTCACTCCCAAAAGCGGCCAGGAACAGACTCAGTAGCCCCCGACTGGCTTGGTTTTGTTCTCCCTGGGAGAGAGCTGCTTTTCTCTCCCGGTTATATTGTAATTGCCTGAAGGTTGGCCCATGTCACAGAGCTAAAAACAGTGAATTCAATATGAAGTGAAGGTACCAATATTAGTGATCTTTGTGATTTGGAAGCCCATCATTTCCGGGTTCAAATCCTGGCAGGATGACTAACCTCCCTGGGCCTCAGTTTCTTCGGCTACAATAGAAGCCCAGCAGCCATTCACATGGAGAGTGGGGCTCAATGAAACAATGTCTGCGGAGGCCCAGTGCAGGGCCTGGTGCATAATCACTGTGTATTCCATGAGAGTAGTTACTCCTATCAATCTCTTTTCAAAGCAATGATTGGAGACCAAGTTCAATCAGATGCTCCTCTTTGGGTTTGTTTGATTTCCAAATCGCCCATATCAACGTCACATCCTTACTTGATGCTATTTATCAACAAAGAAGGAGATGAATATGGCCTCCTCTTTGGAGCCAAGCAAGCAAAAGAGGTAATTTGGGAAAGGTGTAAGCTTCATGCCCAGTGAGACCTCCTGAGCCATCCTGTCCTTCGTGAATTAGTTTCAGGCAAAGGAGACGCCCATTCCTTGTCCATCTACCATTAGTCACTATTCGTTTGCCTCTCTAGCTGGGGTATCCATGCCCTGCCATCATCAAGGAATGGAACAAAGAAAAGCTATCTCCTGGAAGATACACAAGAGGAGAGAGTGTATGCTTGAAAAGCCACATCCTACATCTTCCAATACACACTTACTGATTTCTCTCATGGTTTTTGGCAGGCTCTGACCTTGAAATTTTTTTCTGAACTTTTCACAGCAGATGACCCACTTTGAGGGATATTGCAGAACTAGATAAATCATGAGATGATAAAATGGTACTCTACCCTGCTATATATTTTTCCAATTAACCAAGGAGCCTGATTTCTTTCTCAATCTTGTCTTTTCTAGGAATTATAATTTCCCCCAAATTAGTATAGTTAAGTACAGTTGCATTGCTGAAAATATGAAGAAAGGGGATAGAATAGGACTCAGAAAAACCAGCATTGGAAGGCACATATTTTTCAGAAATAAAGATCTGCTATTGGTCTGAATATGTGTATAAAAGAGAGGGACTCTGGTCACAGAAACTGGCATTCAAACAAATAACAATGGATTTGCAGGAAGAAGTGGATAGGAGGAGATGAAATTTTCTCATACTTAGTTTGGAAGAACCAAACCTGAAGTAATGATTTTGAATGAACACTGAGAAGAGAATGAAGATCTAGGTTTTGCTTCTCATGTTGGAATGCTATTAGTATTGAAGAAGGTAGTCTGTGTCATCCTTAACAAGCAGACTTGTCCTGATACAAGAACCAGGATTAAAATGGAGGGAGGTTTGGAAGTGTAGGGTCGGTCTTCACACAATTGCAAGAGGAGGAAATATGCTGAGTGAAGTGAGAAAGGAGAGCTGATCAAAGTGCGCTTGAGGAGACCCCACAACTCCAAAAGAACCCTTAAGCTAAGAAGTCCCTTTGCAATTAAGCAGATGCATTGTTACCAGTATAGGCTCTCTAGGAAAGGGGTCCTCACCAGACACCACATCTCTTAGCACCCAATCTTGGACTCCCCAACCTCCAGAACTGTGTGAAATATATTTCTGTTTATAAGCCACCCAGTCCTACAGTATCTTGTTTTAGCAACCCAAACGGATGAAGATGATGTCCTATGAGCACCTCAATTTGAACTTCTACTAAAGCAAATAAAACTTCCCCCTCCCAAACTAAACAAGAAGCTGAGAACTTGTCCTGCAGTTATCACTACTTATCTATCACCAAATTCTTCTTACCGTCACTAAGAGTCAAGAAGACACCCCTCTGTCTCCCTTGTTCTGTTTCACACGTACCCTCACCTCTCCAGCACTACTCCTGGGGTTTAACTAATAGTCCTGACCAAGCTGGCTCCTCCAGGGCATCAAACCACTCCTAGAATAATCTGGAAAAGCACATGGTGCAAACATGTCACTCTTGTACTTGAAAACTTTCTAGCTCTGTATTTGACCTCAAGATAAGTACAAACCCAGTAGGCAGGTATCAAAGTCCCGATGATGTCACACAACCTATTTTATCAAACTCATCTACTGCTCCTTCATATGCACCCTACTCCAGCCAAGCTAGACTATTCGCTTTTTCAGAATGTGTCTTTCCCTTCCCCCCAGTGCCTTTTCCTCACTTAAGCTATCCCATCCACCCAACATGGCTACACTTGACTGTCCTTCAAATTCTCATCAAACACCACCACTTCAGTGAAATGTCCCTGATTACTTGGAGTCACAAGTATTCCTGCCCTTTTCTGAAGACTCATCACAAATGATTTGCTTCTCTCTTCTGGCACTGATTTTTCTCCTTTCTTGGTTTATAACCAATCTGCATGTGTTATGTATACACAGGAGCAAAATATTACAGTAGGTCACAGTGGATTCAGACACATTCCTGTCATTCCTCAGTTGAGTGACCCTAGGCAAGATATTTAGCATCCCTCACTTCAGTTTCCTCACCAGGGATAAACATACCTAGCACACAAGGATTGAATGAGGTAATATATACAATGCACTTGGCCCAGACTCTGCCAGAGGGATATTTTTATATTCTACCCTTTTTACTCAATTTTTATTAAAAGGTACGATGCCTTGACTTCACCGAGTAGAGAATTAAGCAACTGAGAACAGGTGTGTGTTTTATTCATGGTGGAATCTTCCCTGAAAATAGCCGTAAAGTAGATACTCAAAAAACATTTATTGTAATTAATTGAAATAATGATGAGATTATAATCAAATCCAAAATGGTGTTTACATGAACTCAAAGTAGAGATTGAAAATAAAATTGAATAGCTGTGGATTTGAACATTGAAAATCACTCAAGTATTGTGTGAATAAAGGAAAGGGTATTAATTCTTTCTGATTTCATGAGCTCTCTAATTAACAAAGGAAGATACTAAACAGTAAATTACTGAAATACAATATGACCTTGGCAAAAAATTGACTGTTAAATTGATCAAAACAGTGCTTCCTGGGTAGGAATCAGAAAAGAGCCGCAGGTAGATTGTCAAGCTTCAAACAGTCGGGTGGTACTTGAAAGATCAATGTTTCTCAGATCCAGGGAGGACTTTGGTGGACACCGCCAGGAACAAACACCCCACTCCTTAGCATAAAGGGGGACCCCTCTTACAATACTGGAGTCACCGCTGGTATCTTTTCTTGGCTTTATTTTATTCCTCGCCCGAAAAACAGTAAGACTATTGGAGAACGTGATACTGACTTACTAAGAAGCACTGTATGCTAATTAAAACGACAGAAAAGTATTTACTTATTTGGGGTTACATAGGAGCCTCATATCCAGCATTAGCCTGAGGGGCCATCTAAAAAAAACAAAAACAAAAAACGGAATCATTGCGTGCTCCAAGAGCAAAAACACAGAATCCAGAGTTCTGAATATACATTCTTTTTTTTTTTTTTTTTGTAGTTGACCTTGCAAATTAAATCTTCACACATCCAAGTTAGAATTTTCTGATATTTGCATTTACATTGACTGTTCTGTGGTTCCGGTTTTTAACTATTTGCCAATTAACATCCTGCTCACTTACTATTGATAGGTGAAGGCTACAGAGCCTGAAGAGGTCATTGTTCCCTGTAGAAACCCTGAAATGGACATGAGCTTCCCAGGAATCTGGGGTGGCTTAAACCTTACATATTTTAGCCCATGTGGTCTTTTAATATCTAACTGGTAAAAGTAAACGTAGTTCCACGTAGGAAAGATGAAGAAGCAGTGCTGTGCTTGGGGACAGCAAGACCCAGTCAGGAAGTCAGGACTCTGGCTGCAGAGCCAGCCTTGAGAGAGAAAGTAGGTGGCTGCAGGCAAGCTCCAGTGCAGTCCTTGGAGAGCGCTTACATCTTCAGGGAGAAAATGGCATTATTTACAGGAGCATTCCAAAGCCAAAGTCTACTTGATTGAAGAACAAAACAACAACAGCAAAAAGAATAGAACTCTTAAAATCACACTCATCTCTGTTTTCTTAGGAGGTGTCAGTGGTTCATGTGCCAAGAAGCATGCCAAAGGCTAAGACATAACTATGATGACAACCAATGAGAGTATTAAGCACACATTAAGCCAGGCTCCATGCTAAGTGTTTTATATACAATAACCATTTACTCCTCATAGCTTAGCATGTAGCTCCATTTCACAGATGAAGAAAGAGAAGCTCCAAGAAATTATTTGTCCAAGTTTATCAGAGTTACTAAGAGGCAAAGTGTAGTTTCAAACCCAGATGCAATGGCCACACAATATTACCTCGCAAGCAAGTGAATATGTAACGCTTATTAAACACTGTTTACATGTAATTACAAAATAGGAAGGAAGCATTTCTTTCTAATTATCAAAGCTGCCCTAAGATTTCGCTGGGTAAAAAGCAACAGTGATAACTGAGAAAATTGTTTATATCTGAAGATCTTTCCTGAGAAATAAAATCCCAAATGTGGGGAATTGTTACCAATTTTATGGACAAAACATACAATGCAGGTTCAACCTGTTTTCATATAACTTGAGCTATGGTAATTTATTCAGCTGTATTGAAACAGAAAATAATAAGACTCTTAAAATCGCGCTCAACCCAAAGGAAAGAGCGAGAAGGCAAGGGAAAGAGTAGCCTAAATTGAATTTCACTCCAGTATCTCGATGCTTAACAAACTCTGAAAGTCACCACACACAAGACTTCCATTTTAATCATGCATCCTGTGTCTAAATGTGCTTGCTGATGGTTCTTAGAACTATCAGGGATGCCTCTTGAGAAAATACTAAGGATGCTTATTAAGAATTCACGTGTCTTAATCAATGCTTATTCCATTAATAAATGAGACTCCTTTTTATAAGAAATGGCCTTATGAGGGTACAGATTCTATCCTATTTTTCTGCTAGGGGATCTGAAAATATGAACACTCTCTTTGTCCGTGGTTAAAAAGCAGACAAGCAAACATTTTAAATGCAGCTAAAGTGATCTCCCTTTCCACAGTCTATGCAGATAACAATACCTTCATAATTAAAGTGCTATTATTACTATTTAATTGTCTGCTTCATTGTTTAATGAATAGGAACTAGTTAATTATGGTGATGGGGAAAGACAAAGGACCACTTTCTAATGGGGGCTGCAAGCTCTAGTTGTTACAATGTGGGCTGCACATTGCTTTATTTATACTTCTGAACATCAGAACCTAGATTCACACATCCTTGTCAAATTATGACTCTTTTTCAACATGATTTGAAAATGTGTTTAACAATTTTTCTAACTTTTCATATTTAAATCATGTCACACGTGTCCCTTGATAGTGAAAGTGGCTGTTCTAAAGTCACTCATCAGATACTGCTGAGAGTCAAGGGGCTGTGGCGTCTTTTGAACCACTCTCCAACAAGGGCAGTTTTCAGATACAAGAGGTCAAGGATCCACAAGATACGCTGCAAGAAAAGGTAGGTCTAACGCCGATAGAATTCTGGCTGGCTGTCTACGCTGAAGCTAGATTCTCACTGCTGCTCTGTGACCCCTGACTATGACCCGGATCTTGATGCAGAATCCTGCTGATTGCCTCTGCCCTGGTCATCACAGTTATACTCTTGCGTTTTCATGTCTGTGGGCTCCACATTGAATGGCAACTCACATTTGTATAGCACTTTGCCATTTTCCAAAGCACTTTTACACCTATCGCTGTATTTGATTGTTACAGCTTATGGAACAGGCAGTTCAGATATTTATAGATGTACCTTACAAATTTGGAAGCAGGGTCAATGAGGTTGAATAACCCGTCTTGATGTTGTGGTAAATAAGTGGTACAGATGCTTCTCTGAAGCCTCTATAAAGGTATGTAAGTACATAAAGCAGTTATCAACTTGACATTGACTACTAACGTTAGTGTTTTGCCAAAGCAACAAAGCAGGGAACAAGAGGCCCCTGATCTGACCGAGTGCCTACTTCACAAGCCTCATCGTCATTGCCCTGAGAGGTGTTCAGAAGTGCCCTGTGTATAAAACTTTGCTGAAATTTGCAAGCATGTCTCAATGTAAAATTGTCCTCTGATGGACATTCAACCCAAAATAGCTGGACCTAAGCTGAATTTGTTATCAAACTTCATATCTATGTTCAGATACACAAGGCTACTTCTGGGTAGGAGATGGAGAGACCAGACGACAATTCTAGAAGATATTACTAAAAAGCATGACTTCTATAATTCAGGGTGGAAATAAATTATACAAAATAAAATTATATTCCTCAACTTTTGTTTCCCACAATGACACACTAGGAATATCACCAATGACTGTATATATCCAAGCCTGCCACCCTCCCTCCTCTCTCTCTTAAGACCGCCACCACTGCTAATGCATGTCCTTTACTGTCCCATACCCAGGCTGAAAGTAACACAAATCATGCTCACCAGGTGTATCAGGATCTCCTTCATGAGTAAACATCAAATATGGGGGAGAAAGTTTGGAGCAAGCCCAACACTATCACATGTACTTATTAAGCTAGACTTTCTTTGATAAGAGAACCTTGTACAATATCAATAACATGAACTTCTTCACTTAGCAACAATCTCACAAAAGGAAATAGGGACATCTGTAATACTTTCAACAATAAAACAGAAAAATTTTTAAAAGACCAAAATAAAATAAAAAACCTGTTACCAATTATAAAGAAAAGCTGAACACCTGTATTTGCCACATCTGTGTATAGTGTCTTACATTTAAAAGATGGAGGGTTTTGCCCAGCCAATGCAGCTCAGCAATTGAGCTTTAACCCAGGAACCAAGAAGTTATGGGTTTGATTCCTGGTCAGGGCCCATGCCTGGATTATGGGCTCAATCCCACAGTAGGGGGCAGAAAGGAGGCAGCCAATCGATAATGTTGCTCTCTCATCATGTTCCCATCTCTCTGTTCCTCTGCCTTCCTCTCGCTCTTAAAAATAATCAATAAAAACATCTTTAAAAATGAAAAGTAAGTAAGTAAATAAATAAATAAATAAATAAATGAAGGATGGGGGTTTTTGCTGTTCTTTTTATACTTTGAGGGTTTTTTTGCACAGTAAATTGTTGATTTCCTTTTAGGAAACAAAAAAAAGACACTTTGAATTACGTATAAATATATGTACATATGAATTCCACCTCTCTCCATTTTACCTTATTATAATCTTTCGGACCATAAAAAGAATGCTTTCAAATACAAAATAGAAAAGTATTTTACATAGATGATTACTTCAACAATGATATAGTTCTACGAATTACAAAGGGTAAGCAATAAAACCAACATGCATAAGGCTTCAGAATATAAGATCTTGAGAAATTTATCAAGGCTTGAAATGTAAGACTTTATTTTCAAGCAAAACTATAAAAATGTTTCATATCTATTAAAAGTAATATGAACCAAGAAACAAAGACTAAACTCTTTTTAGAAACACAACCTAACTAGTTATTTCCATGTTTGATAATGCACCCATGCTAGAGAGGAACCTTGATATTTGAAGAAATTCTGTGAAGTGTCCTAGAGCTCAGTTTGTTTTCTTTATAAAAGCAAAGCCGAGGCCTCTCTGAAATGGTTTCCTTTGTGGGCGCAAGTGTGTGTGTGTGTGTGTGTGTGTGTGTGTGTGTGTGTGTGCGTGCACATATATTTTCCAAAGTGGCGACTAATCTTAATGCATCTACTCTGCCTTCTGTGGCTGGAGAAGGCTTTTTATGCTTTCTTGCTCCTGGGATGTTGCCGAGCTTTCAAAATCTTGCTCAGGTGATGCAGAGAATTTATATCTAGAAAAAGTTATATGTATCCTTTCGTGGCTACCCTCGTAATGTGCAACACAGAACATCACTTAGAATTTAAGGGCCCATAAAATAGAAAGCTTGCTTAACCCCTTGGCTGCTCAGGGCCCGCGGGCTGCAGCACCCTGGGAGAGTGGAGTGTGCTGACGGTTGGAAGATGGGGTGGATGTATTCACTCTGTGGGGGTAGCCCAGGTCAAAGGCAGATTTCTCTTTACTCCATTTCCTTTGTCTTTAAAACTGTTCATGGAAATTCCAACATTGAAACTCTCAAAATGCTCGCAAACAATAATCCAATAAAATAGTAACTAGAAAAGCAAGGTATAGATTTTGTTTCATGGAACAAAATAAAGATGAATACAAATTTCAAAAAGACAGAATTATGGCATATTTTTTTCTTTAAAAAATAGCATGAGCAGACTATAAAATTTGGAGCTTAAAAAGGAACAGAAGTCAATACTACTGTCTGTGGTACTGGGTAATTTTAACAGGCATTATTTGCTAGCAGAGAACCCAGATGTGAATAAGCCAGGAAGGTCAGCACTTTGAGACACAGTGCAATGTCCCAGGAAGGGCTGACATTGCTGACTGTGGAGGCAGGAATCCAAGGGAGGGAGATGCTGGAACATGAGGCACATCTATACCGGGTTCCCTGAACTGCCCTCTGAACTTACAATTTTATTATAAGGGCCTAGGTGACTGGCATTTGTTTTATTATTATTTAATATAGTTATTTCAATTTAAAAAAATCACTTCCCTACTCTGCACATACCATAGTGTTAAGTATTTTGGGGAATTTTTTTGTGTATGTGATGAATAAAAAACAGTGATTATCCCCCAAGAAATGTCTACATTCTATTAGGAGAGATCTTAAAACTACACAAGCAATTATAAGGCAAAACTCAAATATAAAATAGGTGCAGCCAAAGCTGCATTTGAATAATGTTCATTTATGAAACAGTCCAACATGTAGATTTTATTTGTGCTTCACCACAATCCTGCACAGTAGATTTGTCACCAGGGAAAACTGAAGCTCAGAGAGGCTGAGTGATCTTTCTGAGGCCACACAATCTGCAAGCTGCAGAGCTGAAATTAAATGCTATTCTCCTAATTTCAAATCCAGTTTTTATTCCATTACACCAAGTAGTCAACTTAAACTTAGTATATGTTTGGCATTCTACTCTCTCTTCAACAAAGCCATGGCCAAGCTGTGGATTGAGAGGAAGAGAAAAGAAGCAGAAACAGAAGAGAAGGAGGAGGAGAAGGAGGAAGAGAGGGAAGAGTAGAAGGAAGAGGAGAAGGGGAAGGAGACGGGGAAGTGGAAGGGGAAGGGAAAGGGGAAGGGAAAAAGAAGGGAAAAAGGAAAAGGAAGTGGAAGAGGATGGGAAGAGGAATGGGAGATACCGGAGGACAGAGGAAGAAGAAGAGAAGAAGCAGGTGGGAAGAAATAGAGAAGGGCGTGGCATAGAAAGATGAAAAAAGAAATGTGAGTGCAGGACAGGAAATGAGTTTCTCCCCTTAAGCCCCATCCACCGAAGTTCCTAAGGCCCCTCCAATATATATTTTTTACTCTTTTTAATTTCATGTTTATTTCCTCCTTGAAAATTTTCCCTCATGCCTGAGTTTTCAAAATTTTTAGATGCAGAATTTTTTGCCTAAAGTTGTATTCCTTCTACTAATTGACGGTTAGTTAGATTAGGCTTCTATCTTTTCTCTGCTCTACACATTCATTCACCAAATTACTTTTATCCTCCAGATTTTATGTACTGCCCAGGAATTAAGTTGCTAAGGGAGACATCTATACTCTCTCAGGCCTTTAAAAATCCATATCTCTATTTTGAAATCAAAAAGCCTCATAATCTGAATTCCCATTGCATTCAAAAGAAGCAATCAATTGTTTTAAAAAATGCTATGCTAGTCATGTCTTGTTTATAAGATTAGAAGATTTGATCACATAAAGTAATTGACAGTTATGAAAACTGAGTAATTTACTTTTATGTCTTTTATTTAATAAATTTATGACTAAAATTAGAAATAGGACAATACAATATTAATGCTTGCAACTTTTAAAGATAATACATAAAACACTGAAACCTCATTTTAATTCTTAAGCAATTTAATGAAGGGAATACACATGCCCCAGTTTTTATTAAATAGATAACAACTTGCTGTGAAAATTAGAATCCATATTATAGAAAGTGAATTAAATTCTATTTGATGAGTTCTCTCTCTGGAAAGTTTTTTTTTATTTTAATTTTAGGGTGCCACACAGTTCATGGAAAAGATCGTCGTAGAATGAAACAAGTATTTTCCGGCGTATAAGACGACTTTTGTAACGAAAAAAAGTCAACCGAAAATCGGGGGCAAAAGACCAAAATTGCACAAAAATTACCTGCAGATCTTGATGGCAAAGTAAGTTTTTTCTTTGAAGTGGGGGGTAGTCTTATACAGCGAATATAGGCCTAAACCTATGTTTTAACTGTAAAATAAGGGGGTCGTCTTATACGCCGGAAAATACGGTATGTATGATTTTCTAGTACCTTAAGTTTAAGAGCCATCTTTATGAATGATGTGTCACTGTTTGGAAGGCATTCTCAGCTTCTTTATTTTGTAAAAAGTAAAGAAGGGGAAATTTCTTCAGTTCTTGGATCACCTTTTAATAAGAAGCAGCTAACTTCTGATTACAATAAATATCTCAACCAAAAAGCTCAAGAAGAGTTTAATTAGCCTTCATGGTTCTACTTCATGATTTCATAGACCAGGTCTTTGAAAGTCACATCAGTGGCTATCAGTTTACTGATCAGCATTTTGTGATGTCAGAGTCATCATTCATCAACACCACTTCCTATGCAGTGTAGCACTGGCTACTACGGAGAAGGCAATATTACTGGAATAATAGTGCAGAACTCTGGGTGGATGGGCACATTCTTATAGGAGGTCAACAACATGAAACCAGGAGCCGCTTACAATGCTGTGCTCTTGAAGACTGTGCTGTTCTGGCTAAGGCTCAGTTTCCTTTGCAAATGGTTAGTCAATACACATGCTCTACACTTGACAGCTGAGCTGGAACACTTGGAGACAAAGCCTTCATTTGTCTTTGTGAACAGGAGAGCAGTAGACTATTCCACCTTATATTTCCCAGTTGCTTGCCAAGCCACTGTTGGAACACAATGGAACATTGTTCCTCTAGATTCAAAATTGAACTAACATTTATTTGGAATGATAATTTGTTGTTCCTCATATCCAAGTTATTTTAAATAAGTTTGCATTTTTCTTTCTTTTTTTTCCCCAAGAAATATATCTTAACCCAATACAAAACCTAAGACAAGCCTGAATGATGATGTTACTAAACCAAGAATAAAAGCGTCCTTAAGTAAGCAAATAAATGACTTAGAACAACTTGTCAATCAGTATTAAGAAGAAGAAAAATAATATTTAGAAAATAAGTTTCCTAACATGATTGTGTGAGTAAAGTAAAACCCTATAAATCAGAGAGAAATTAAAGAGAAATCTAAACTTCTAATTATTATTTTTAATTTGTGTCAAGTTAAGAAGAAATCAATCTATATTCTTTAACATTCTGCCAATGTAAGCAACATCCTAACCTCTTTGATATCACATCAAAACACAAAAACAAACAAAAGAGAAAACAATAAAGCATCTGAGGATTCATCAGGCAGATTTACAAAAAAAAAAAAAAAAAAAATCTGAATAAATGACTTTTGAGTTTTATGAAATGTTTGACACCCTGGTATGTGAAATCTTGGCTTCAAGCTTATTGCATATGCTGGTGTTCTTCAAGTTGTAGAGGTTATTTTCTGGATGGATGGCTTTAGAAGAGAATATACATGTACTTTTACATTTCAGTATTTGACTTGATTTCTAATGTTCTTGGGCTAGAACAATGTTACAAACCGGAGAAGTTTAAGTGTATCATGTCCAAATGCAGGTTTGCTGAGGTTGTGGCAGAGTAATATGAGACACGGATCACCAGATCACTCACACGCCATATCTAAGTGATTGCATTATGCTGAATCAGAATGTATGATTGGGCTCTTAGGCCTTTAACAATCAGCTACCATTTCAATGACAAAGAAAAACATGAAAGAAAAAGAGAGAAACTAATGAAAATGTCAGTACCATTGTTTTTATGAATTTATATATAACCTAGTGACTAGACATAACAGACTCAAAATCCAGAAATTTTGTCAATGCTTTTTGGAAAGCACACTAAAGAATGGTGATTCATTTTTTGATTTGATTTATCCAATACTTTCATTGGTTCAACAAGACTCAAATCAAAACAGTCCATAGAAAAATAACAGTATGTCCACTGCTTCCGCAGTCTTAAATTTTGGATTGTCAGATATCAAAAGGGTATGTGCAGTCCCTGCTGTTCTATATGGCATGTTTTCCTACTCTACTCATTCCAAGTGTCTAATTAGCAGCCACACTTATTTCTCACTGCCTTTAGCTTCTCAATCAAGGATTTCTGCTGAAGGAACCCTGCTGCTAGTGCTAGAATTTTTAAAAAATCATGAAACTCATATTCATGTAATCAGCCTATAAACACCACCCCTTCAACACCAAGGGAAGAAGTATGATTATTCCTTTACCCTTCCTTATGCACTACTAAGACGATCTTTATGTTACTTTCCCCCTTTATGTCTGATTTTAGTAATTCTGTATAATGATGGACATAGGGAAGAAAAAAATAGGAAATCTTTAGGGTCGTGTGAATTTTTATAAAGTCTGAAAAGATAAGCAAATATCCATCTTGTTGTCAAGAACATTTTCAGTCTGTAAAAATATAAAATATGTTCAAAACAAATCACTCTAAAGAGTTAAAACTTTGAACAAAACCAGCAAAACTGTATTTGTTGGAGATTTAATTGGTTGTTTCAGGTATTGCCTTTTTTAAAGATAGGTCAGGTAGATTCATACATTCAACAATAATGGGGTCTAATGTGGCAGTCATTTTCTTAGGCTGTGGAGATAAAAGAGTGAGCAGGAGATGATCTCTGCAACCAAGTTTATAGAAGAGAGATTAAAAAAAAAAGCAGTCAATTGAGAAATATATATATGAAAAGCATAGACATTCTGGGTGATATAGGAGAGATACAAATCCTAGGAACACAGAGATTTCCTACTAAATTGGCATCTAACCTGTGTTCGAAATGATAAGCACAGTTTAGAAAGGCAGGAGAAGAAGCACTTATGAAATGGTTGAGTAAGGACTTTTGAAAATCCACTCTCCTATTAAAGCAACAGAAATACTTGCAAAAATAGTCAAAGGTTACTTTTTCATAACTCTGGAAATTAACCAAAGGCTTGCAATCATCAAAAGAGGATTATTCAAGAAAAACAGCTGAGTCTCAATATGAACAATAGGTATTGTGATGTTTTAATTTGCCCTCTTCCCATTCCCCTCTCCAGAGTTCTGGGGTAGCCTTGAAAACTAACAGCCTGACAACCATGACAACTGTGAAAACAGCAGCCTAGCAGCCACTGGGTAGGGCAGAATCGGTGTGCATTCTTTGCACAAGTATTTGTAAAAAACAATTAGCGACAAATATTTAATATCACAGCTGCCTAAGGCAGTGATTCCAGTTCCAGCTAACAAATTGACCAAAACTAGGAAATGAGATGTTCATAAAGGGCTTTTATAACTTCTAACATATTCCTAGAAATCTAGATGGCCAGTCATGTGTGCAGGACTGGGTTACAAGCCCAGGAAAGGCCTGGGAATGTCCTACTCTCTTATCTCTGACTAACCCATAAAGCTCTATACAAACAGGAAGTGAAAACCAAGGCATAATTGTCAACTTTCATGGAAAGTGTGCCTCAACATATATGAAGAGCCTCTTTGGAAATCCTGAGACATAGGGATCTGTTCATTGGTTGACCACCCAGCAGAAACATCTGTGGCCCACAAAGACAAAAAAATGCAGATTATACAGAATTAGTCGAGGAAAACCACCAACCAAAGAAACAGCCACTAATCAAATCCTGTAGAATGGAAGTTAGAGAGAGATTGGATTTCTAGACTTGCCATATTATTTAAAATATTCTGTTTTCAGGAAAGAAAAATGAGATGTGTAAAGCAACAGAGAAATATGACATAATTTAAAAAAAATATTCAATAAAAATTTTTTTAAAAATACTGAGAAAGTTCAGGTATTGGATTTAGTATACAAAGACTTTCAGTTATTAAAATTAATAGTAAAAGAATTAAAGGAATCCATGTTTAAAAATTAAAGGAAAGTATAAAAATTTTGTTTCACCCAAGAGAGGATAAAAAGATAGAAATTATAACTGAGTAAAATTCTGGAGTTGAAAATTATAATAAGCTGAAAAAATTCACTAGGGGTGTTAACAGCACATTTGAAACATCAGAAGAAAGAATTAGCCAATTTGACTATATTTTATTTCTGATCATGCAGCCTGAGAAACAGATCATTTAAAAAGAATAAAGAAAAATGAACAGTGCCTCAGAGACCTGTCAGACAATATCAAACATACCTTTCATGCATAATGAGAGCTCCATGAAAAGAGGTTAATAAGGGGGAAAATATTAGAAGAAATAAAGGCAAATAACTCTCTAAATTTGATGGAAAAAAATTAATCTGAGCATCTGAAAAAGCTCAATATTCTCAAAGTAGGATAGACTCAAAGAGACCCATACTATATACTATATCTCATAGTCACATCGTTGAAAGATAGAAAGAATCTTAAAGCAGCAAGAGAAAAAAGACCCATCACATAACAAGAGACTCCGCATCAAAATAATGGTGGCAGATGACAGTGGAGATGAAATATTCAAAGTGCTTACTGTTAACCAAACAAAACTGTCTTCCTCTTTCTATCCACCTGATTTGAAAGACAAGTGGATAAAGCAATCATCCCAAACCCATGTTGATGGGTGCAGGATGTATATAAAGATGTGTAACAATAAGGTCACAAAGGAGGGGGGAGGAAACAGAGGTATAAAGCAACGAAGTTTCTGTATACTATTGAAACAAAGCTTACATCAATCCAAATTTTAAATTAAGAGGTCAATTTGCAATTTCCTTAATAACAATTTAGAAAATAACTGGAGGCAATGTAGTAAAAGAAAAGGAAATGAAAATGGTACAAAAGCAAATATCTAATTAACACAAAGAAAGCAGTCATACAGAAATATCCATTTGTATGTTCGCCAAAGACCTTGGAATGAAATTAGAAATAAATATCCAAATGAAATATGGGAAATACACAAATAGGAGGAAACTAACCAATACCATATCCCTGAGGGGAAAACCAAGACCCTAGAAGGTGAAGCCATGATTCCGGACAGTGGAGCTGTGACTCAGGCGATGATTCCCAAACCTTGAAACCTCAGGGAGTTTGCCTGCTGGATTTCTAAATTGCTCCAATCAGTGACTTCCAGTTTCCTTCCATTTTCTCCTTTATTGAACCAGAATGTGTGTACCAGGTAACCGTTATCCTGTGCCTGCCCTAGCATGCATTTGGGGAGCAGATAACTTTTCTTTTGTTTCACTGGTCCACTGATTAACAGAATGCCCCCAATGGATTGCACCCAGAGCCTCACCTGTACTGTATTCAGATGATGAGATTTGGAACTTTAATCTGATGACATTTAGATGAGATTTTGGACTTGATACTGTAATGAGTTGATATTTTTATGAATTGTTGCATTTGGGATGCAGGTGATTCCTTGAAGGAGAGGTGGGGGATTTTGTTAGGCAAAATAATGACCCCACAAAGTTTTCCATGCCTTGATCCCCATGTCATCTTGCATGTCAAAGAAGATTCTGCCTGAGGATATGGTATCTACTATATTTGGATTTCCTAAGAAACTGAGTTTTTATATAATCAATATGTATGCCAATTGTATAGAGCTTAGAGAATAATTTTGCTGATAAATTGAGGTCCCTACTTTTTACAATGGTGAGACTGTTTAGGTCAGAGCTCTGCTTAAGGACACAGTAAAAGAAAAATAGCTGGTGAGAAACTCTCTTTGGCTCCTTTGAGAAACTTCCAACTTCGCAGGCTGTGACCATCATTAAAAGTTACCACTACCAGAGGAAGCCACTGACAGGATCCGGCCACAGTAAAACTGTGACTTGTCAGAGGGGAGGTTGGTATTTTCCTCTCCCACACCAACCCTATCCTGTACTCTTACAGGGCCAGGAACGGGCAGCACAGCTTTGGGGTTGCTTTGAAGTCTCCTTCAAGTGACATGAGGAGCACCACGCCACTCTGCCTCTGTGCTACACCAGTTATAGGGGTTCTTCCCTGCTGAAATCCTTTAATTATTTTTTCATAGCAATGAACCCTAAATTAAATGCCTTTGGCCAGGAAAACAAGATGCCTAGAGCTGGTCCCTCCTAACCTTACAATCAACTTTGTTCCTACCATCACCCTCAAGCCCACATCTACAGCTCACAGAGACCATCTTCCCGGCACCACACTGAACCCTTTGGGTGCGTGGCCCACATTAACTTACCCTACAAACCCAGTTTCCCTTATCCCTTGCGGGCTGAGTAGATGGTGCACTATACATCTTCAGGACTGTCATTCAGTATTTTCTCTCCAGGTCTACACCAACCCTAGCCTGTGCTTTCCTAATAAGGATTGTCATTCACTTGCTCTGCAATGTGACCAACACCCCTTGGAGTTGGGCAGGGTAGCTTTGCATAGTTCTT
Organism: Pipistrellus hanaki; assembly: GCF_964339955.1. NCBI lineage: Eukaryota > Metazoa > Chordata > Mammalia > Chiroptera > Vespertilionidae > Pipistrellus > Pipistrellus hanaki. The sequence continues at coordinate 83,634,218 of NC_140509.1, read as the reverse complement.
ATACCTTGATGTAGGAGTGTCTCCTCAGGGGTCTCCAGACCTTGTTAGTTATTGTCTCTCTCCACTTGTCACACTGTATTGGAGTCTTTATCCCACTGGTCTATCTTCCACTCTCAACTGTGAGCTTCTTGAGTCCAAGTGAATGCATGTTTCTATCACATAGTAAGTATTCAATAGCATTTGATAAGTGGATGGATGAATGAATAAATGAGTGCATAGATAGATGGGTGGATGAATCCATCAATTAGACACCTGGTTTGTAAGCAAACACTTCCACATGCTGAGAACCGAGCCCTCAAGACATGTGACATCAGTCAAAATATAGTACAAGCATTTACCAATAAACCTGAAGAAGACTTACTTCATCATATAACATCATGCCCCAGGGAACCTTTACACTGAGCTAACTATCTCCGCTGGCAGTGAGAATGAAAAAGTTGCTGCTGGACTCCATGCCTGCCAATAATTAACAGAGTTGGCTTTCTAGCAATTGGCAACGTTGAAAACTGGGTAAATAAGCCCACTGTGTCCTTCAAGAGTCTGGCAAAGAGAGTGCTTCTGAAAACTTCACGCTAATGAGGAGCCGCTGTCTGGTGGTTATGTCCTGTCTCCATCATGGCATTGACACTTAGGTCTGCAGGGCATGCCCCATTTGGCTCCACCATCAATGTCTTTAAGCTGCTTCACATGAAGCTTTCAGTAGGTGGCAAGCCCTTTGCTCTTGGATTCCCACCATCCAGCAGATGAAGGGCCTGGTTTTTGCAGGGTCCTTAATTGGCTGGATGTCAAGATGGTTGACAGCAATCCTAGGAGCTGCTATGCAGAGAGCACCTATCACAAGCTCAGCTGTTTGCTAAAGGCAGAGTGAAAGACTGACTTGTGAGAACTCCCTGATGGCAGCACTCCTAGAAAGAGTTCCCCTTTTCGAACAAAGGGTTCCAGGTTGCTCTGCACAGCTCCATCCTCTGAGCATTCTTTGGAATGTGGTAACTGGCAGCATATTCTTATTCACCTCCAACCAGAACAAGAACCTGTTACTAAAAAATGTTGTAAGAGAACTTGATTTAAAAAAAAAAAATCACTCTATCTTTTGGACCCTCTCTTTCTTCCATATGACTTTAAAACATGCCAGAATAAGCTCTGAGGTATGATATGTGAAAGTAGGTGGCTTGCAAACAGCATATAAATTCTAAGTTCAAAGCAAAAGGAGCTAATTAATAAGCTGCCTTCTTTTCTCCTTTTCTTCCCACTGGGCAGCTCTAAGTACTTGTGTGGAGTTGGGTTTTTATCTTTATTTTTTTTAAATTATAGCCTATGCATCATGCAGACCTCTCCCTGAGATATATTGGTCTGGCCCATAAACAGCATGTGTGCTCAGGGGCAGCGTTTATTTTATGCGCGATGGAACTCATGATAAGAAACTGAATGTAGAAAGCACCGAGTGGGAAACTGAAGTCAGCGAATGAATAATATACAGAGAAAGGGCTTTAAAATGGGTTCTTATTCATTAGAACTTAATGTGTCAAAAGTTGTTTTACGTCTAAAGTGAGAAGGACAAGAGTAACAGAATAGGCCTCACAAAACTGAATCCCCTAAAGACATGTGTGTTTTTCTTCCAGAATAAAGTAAATTCTAGGAGATAAGTAATTTCACAGGAAGTAAAGGTACTGCACGTTCAAAGCATAAACACAATGTGTTCCATTCCCGCTCTACCCACCCACAGACCAGTGTGATTTGCCTCCTGCTGAAAAATACAGTCTTGCAAAGTTTTGTGTCATGGAGGAAAACTGAACCTTGAACTGATTAGAATTGCTGCTGTATTATACATTTTACCCTGTGGTCCCCTAAGAGAGAACACACAACCACATAAATGTCTAAGTAAATGTTACCTTTCCCGGTCTTGAACTCCAGAAATCACAGCTTTCACCCTGCCTGGCAGCCTGGGTCTAGGCTGAGTAAATCCATGAAGACAAAGAAGAGGTTAATCAATAAAGACGAATCTACTATGAAAACACCTGCATGCTTCTGGTGGGTGAGGGGAGAGTGACTGAAAAAAGTGGGATGCTCTCCACCCAGAGGTCTATCACCTCATTAGGGAAGCAAAGCCCTGGGACGGCAGCACCAGGACCTCCTGGGCGTTTGTTAGAAATGCAGATGCCCAGGTCCCACCTCTGACTCAGAGCTAAAGACTCAGAATCTGGATGTAACGAGGGCCCCGGGGAAGCACTGACCTGGGACACTGTCTCTCCCTGGGGTAGCTTAGGGACTCACTGGGGAGGACAAAGTATGTGAGGACAAAGCCAGAGCATGCTACAGGGCCTAGATGACCTCACATGGTGGTGAAGGCCTTCAATGTTCTTGAGGCTCCGAGGAGACAGAGATCACAGTCAAGGACAAGATGCTGCAAATGCCTACAGAGGTGAGCCTCAATGGGGAAAGCATGAAGCAGGGGAGATCCGGCAAGCCAGAGGTAAAAGGGAGAGGACATCACCAGAGAAAATTAAGCCAGTTTCCAGGTTGGACCCAACAGTAGCAAAGGCACAGAGGGGAACAGTGAGACCTATGTGGGGAGCCTTGCTTCCTCATTGACATTCTGGGGTATCTGTGATGTCTCTAATGTGCTCCATGTGCACAGAGCTTTCTGCAAACACACACAAACTCAGGGAGAGGAATTGTGACTATTACAGACTGAGTTGTGCTCCTCGCAGCAAACAAAATTTAAATGTTGGCACCCTAACTCCCAATGTGACTATACTTATCCATGGAGCCTTAAAGAGGTAATTAAGGTGAAATGAAGAGATACAAGTGGGGCCCTGTTCTAATAGGACTGGTGTCCTTATAGGTAGGAAGAGAAGAGACACCCGGGGATGGTGAGAATACAGAAGGGCCATGGGAGGGAGCAGTGAGAATGTCTGCAAGCCAAGCAGAGAGGCCTTAATGGAAACCAACCCCGCCGACACCTTGATCGTGGACCTGTGAGGAGAGAAACGTCTCTTGTGTAAAAGCTGCCCAGTCTGTGGTGTTTTCTGATGGCAAGCTTAGCAAATGGATACAGTGAGCCACACAGTGGAAGAACATGTGGATGTCTAAATAGGAACTTGAGCCTTTCGTTCATGAATAACCTTCAGCGATAATAATCTACGCAAGATGGATGGAAGAAAGATTGGAGACAGGTAAGAAAAAACTTACCATCAAGTCTTGGGTCATTGCTGCACCAGCAAGGTGGGAATGAAATGCAGGCAGGCATACGGGAGCTGGTGCCGAGCAAGGGGGCTTAGATGGACTGAATTTTACAGCAAAATGGGATGCCGCCTTAGAGATCACTTAGCCTCTTCATTTAACTGCTAGGGAGTCCTCGGCCCAGGAAGAAACAGGGCAAGTCCCACGTCATGGGCTTGTGACTCATGAGGCCACACAGGGCCCCACGCTTAGATGTAGCTCGCGGTTGGGCCAATGCTTTGCTGTCACCACCTTAAAATTCTTAATAACTTTTGCCGAAACCGGTTTGGCTCAGTGGTTAGAGAGTCGGCCTGGGGACTGAAAGGTCCCGGGTTCGATTCCGGTCAAGGGCATGTACCTTGGTTGTGGGCACATCCCCAGTGGGGGGTGTGCAAGAGGCAGCTGATCTCTGTCCCTCTTTCTTCCTCTCTGTAAAAATCAATAAAATATATTTTTAAAAATTTCTTAATAACTTTTGAGCAAGGAAGCTTGCATTTTTATTTTGCACTGGATCCCAGAAATTACACAGCTGCTCCTGATCAATCGTGTCCCAGTCAGATGTGAGGTCTTCATTGGGAGAACTCTGCCCCGGGCCTGAGCCTGACACAGAGCCTGCTTCCTGCTTAACCTGAGGACCACAGGAGGAGCTGAAAGCAATTGCTATTGAGTTAAAGAGACTAAGGAATTCACAATAATATCAGTAACATGTGAACTGAAATGAGGAAGGGTAATAAAGTCTGTGGAGGTGTGTGTGTGTGTGTGTGTGTGTGTGTTTTAGGGTGGGGGGTGTTGTTTTGCTTGTTTTATTTTTATCTGATTTGGATTTTGTGGGCTTGTTTGCTTGCTTTGTTTGGTTTTGTTTTGCTTTTTACACTGAAAATAAAAAGTCAGCAAGCAAAATAACTCAACAAGAAGAAGCAAATTTGTATGGAAGATTGGGAGTTATTGTAAAAATTTATACAATGATTTATGTCATGCCCAGAATGGTGACTGAATTCTAAAACATGAAGCCCTGGTTATAGGTGAAATCTCTAAGGGAAAGAGTTTAAAGAAAGAAGAAGAAAGGGCAGAGGTGTCAATGTTAAGAAGTTGATAGTATAAGGGGTCACATAGAAGGGGCAGAGAAGGGAAAAGGAAGAGATGCAAACTAAGAAATGAGAAGGAAATCAGTGTAAAGTAATAAGGAATAAAAAGGTAGAGGGTTTAAGGAAGAATAGAGAGTAGTTGCCAATGGTTTATAAAAAGAGGAATGAGAAAAACGTCAGGTTGGCCATCAGGAGATAATTGGTAAATTTGACTCAGGTTCAGTATTATCAGAGAGATTATACTAAATTCTGAGATTAGGTCATAATTTGATGATTAAAATATCTAAGGTAGCTTATTTGAATTAGCTGGGGGAAATGGAATAGTCAAATAAAGAAAAAAAACTTTTTTTAGATGAAAATCAGTATATATCTGAAGGAAGAGAAGAAACAGGCAGAGAGAGAGAGAGAGAGAGAGAGAGAGAGAGAGAGAGAGGGAATTTTAAAATATTGGAAAGGGGAATGATAAGAACGAGAGCAAGGGCAAAGAAGAGATTGTGACTGCTAGAACCAAAGTCACAGAGTGGCTGGCTTCAGAAAGGAAAAGAGTTTCTTCTTGTTGTGATAGAAAAGGAGAAAAGGGTAGATACATAAAGAGTCATTTTGAAGGACAATGAGGAAGCCATTTTTTGGAGTGCTGTGGTTGTTTTAAATATGTTTTTATTTGTTTTAGAGAGAGGAAGGAAGAAGGAGAAAGAAACATTAATATGTGAGAAAGAAACGTCAGTTGATGCCTCCCATAAGCACCCCAACCAGGAATCAAACCTGCAACCTGGGCATGTGTCCTGACCAGGAATCAAGCTGGTGAACTTTTGGTGCACAGGACAACCTCCATCAACTGAACCACACCGGCCAGGGCGGGAGTGTTGTGTTGTAATTACAGTTAGTTTTCTACAAATATTGGGGGCTGAATGGGCAGTCTATCATAGACATGTTATGAAAATGCAATTTGTAATCATACACCCCTTTCCTAGAAACAATGTTATGCAGCTCACTTGCCAGGAGAGAATAAACAAACTGCTTATTCAGCAGTAGGATATAGAGCATCTTTTGAATATTTCATGGCAAGGCTTCAGGTATAAAATTTCAGGAGTTGAAATCTGTAGAGTAATAAGAAACTTAAAAAAAAATTATCAGCAAAAAATATAGTAGGGAGAGACTAAAACTACTGAACTGACCAAATTATGGAAGAAGAATAGGATCATTATTATGAGCCTTGGAGTTAGAGGCTCCAGGGTCACACTGACACACACACACTGACACACACACACTCACACACACACACACACACACACACACTCACACACACTCACACACACTCACACACACACTCTCACACACACACATACACACACACACACTCACACACACACATATATACACACACACTTTCACACACATACTCACTCATATACACACACTTCACACACACACACACTCACACATACATACTTACACACTCTCTCACACATATACATACACACACACACTCACACAACTTGACCTTTCTACTTCTACATAAAGTACCTAATAAAGAGTATTTGTTTTGAGAAACAGAGATAATCTATGTGTTTTGTAATCAACCATTTGCTATCCTTATTGGGTCCCAATGAATTAAAAATATCCCATTAGAGAGGAACTATGGGTAAAGAAGTTAAAAGTGTTTCCCTAAGAATTTCTCATTCTTTCTGTAGTATCTAAAATGGTTGCTCTTTGAAGTAGAAAAGGGCATCTGCCTGCCAAGCTTCTCTGACCTCACCCTAAAATAGCTGCGAATATGCCGTGAAGTTCACGAACTCACAGGACTTCAGGACATCAAGCCCAGAGGAAAAGCTGTCAGCAGAATCTGGGGAAAATTTCCAGCGACAGAGAGGACATTGGGGCTGGATTAAGGGGACTGATCAGTGACCTGTGTTTGACCATGGGAAACAAAACAGCCTGCAGAAGAAGGGCAAAATTGACTGCTCAGAAGCACAGGGTCCAGTTTATATAGAAGCCAGAGGGAGCCCTAAGCTGTCTCATGGCTCACACATCCTCCTCCCCATTATACACCTGTCCTCTTCACTTCTCTTGTCTGGCCCAGCCAGTGTGGCTCAGTGGTTGAGCATCGACCTATGACCCAGAAGGTCACAGTTCAATTCCTGGTCAGAGAACATGCCTGGGTAGCAGGCTTGATCCCCAGTGTGGGGCATGCAGGAGGCAGCTGACCAATGATTGGTTCCCATCACAGATGTTTCCATCTCTCTCTCCCTCTCTCTTCTTCTCTGAAGTTAATTAATTAATTAATATAGACACACATATTTATTTTATAGTTAAATGTATGTCAGAAATGTGATGATTAATTCTAGAAGCAAATAAATGAGTGGCTCTTAAATAAATAACAACGTATGCTTATAAGATTACAAAAAGCATAGTTAACCCAAACTTTAGGAGATAGATATGTTTTCTCTTTTAAAAAAGAGTATCACATAAAACTTTATACTGTAACTGTCTTGTCCTCTCTTTTCTGATAACAAAGTCTGACAGACACATTATTAGTAGGAAAGGACCAGTGGAAAAGGTCAGTGTGTAAATGCCTCCAGAACCTCGAGCCCAGGAAAGTGTGAGAGGTGGTAGTAGGATTGAGCTCCCATTCAGAAAATCAGTGTGGAACATTATAATGCTCTATCACATTATTTATGTTCCTTTCCCCTATAGTCTGTCTAATTTTTTTTTTAAAAAGTAAGTTCATTTACAGTCTAGATCAAGTTAACATCCATTCCTATTTTAAAGCAAATAAAAACATTAAAATGGACTTCTTACAAAGCCTTTCTTAACCTGGTAAATGTAACTAATATAACCAACAGCCAACATTGCAGGCAGGTACATTCCCATTAAAATGAACAAATGAACATCTATTAGCATTATGGTTATTTTTCATTTGTGCTGCCAATGCCATCGGACTCTTAAAAAAAAAAAAACATAGGAGCTACCCCTTCAGAAAAAGAGCAGAGAGGAGTATCATGATTTACATACTATATTTTTTTTACCTGGAAAAATAAAAAGAGAATCAAAGGAAAACTATTTAGAATCAACATAAAATAATTCAATTGGGAAGCTGAGACAAAAATAAATATATTGAAAAATCAATAATTGTCCTATATATAAGCATGTTAACATGTTAGAAAATAAAATGTTGAAATAGAGCCCATTTATTTTAGTAAGTATACAGTAAACACACATTACAAGGAAGCGTGTCAACATTACTGATGGACACAGAGAATGTATGAATAAATGGAAAAATGATCCATAGTCTTTTACTAGATAGCTGAATGGTTTAAATCAATTCAAATATATTGGTAGACTTTATGCACTTCTATTTAATACCCTAATGGAATATTAGTGGTAGGGCTTTTGTTACAATATTTGCCTAAAAAATTGAATTCTAGGAATAACTGAAGAAATTTTGAAAGAAAAATGGAGTAATAGGTAGGACGTGCCTTAGTATATATTAAAAAGTACATAATATAAAGCAGTGGTAATCAAACTTGAACAAGTATAGAGAGTAATGTATTGATGCCTGAACAAACAATAAAATAGAGATGATAATACAATCCAGAAATGCCATATCAATCCAGAAATACTATGGAACAATCGATTAACTGAAAAGCACAGTGCGTGAACAAAACCAAAATAAACCTCGGTAAGTTTATTCCTAATAAAATACGAGAAGACATACACAGCTATGTGATCTTCCTCCAAAGAAAATGGGATAAACAACGTGGAGAAAATCTGTAGATTTGGCTCTAGAAAATTTGAAACTTTCCTATCTCAGAATGTCACACCGGGAGTCTGTTTCTGGGAGTCAGGTTGGGGCTGGCCTACCCCCGAGTTTTGCCTAAATGGACTGAGGTGCTGTGAACTTTCCCACAAGAGGCCTCTTTCCGTGAACATTCTGAGGTCACCGTGCTGTTGGGGAGGCTTGCAGTCACACACTCATTGCTGTCTCACATCCCATGTGCTGTGAGGAGGGAGAGAGGAGGAGAGAGGAGAGGAGCCTCAAGAGAGCTGGTGATGGTCTCTCTCCCCCATCAGGATTGCTCAGTGTGTAACATTGCATCATGCTGCACACTTACAACTTGTGCATTTTTTGCATGAATGTTATTCTTCAATGAGAAGATACAAAATCAAACTTTTCAGATGACTCTTTGAAATCAAGGTGAAGCTGTGATAAAAGGAGACAACTAGAAGCCAGAAATGACCAGGAAGGAAAATCACAGGGGTGTATAGAGATGCCCTAAGGCTGTGGTCGGCAAACTCATTAGTCAACAGAGTCAAATATCAACAGGACAACCATTGAAATTTCTTTGGAGAGCCACATTTTTTAAACTTAAACTTCTTCTAACGCCACTTCTTCAAATTAGACTCACTCAGGCCGTGGTATCTTGTGGAAGAGCCATACTCAAGGGGCCAAAGAGCCTCATGTGGCTTATGAGCCGAGCCGCAATTTGCCTTGCCGACCACTGTCCTAAGGAATCTGCCAACGTAGGGAACACAGGACCTGGGTTAAGGGGTCACGTTAGCATAGGCGACAGGAAACAAAGCCTGAGGCCTAGGTAGTAGGTGAGGTCTTGAGCAAAAATTACATAAATCCAACACCCCCTGCAGAGTGGAGGGTGAAGAGAAATACCAACCTTGGAGGTAGGCTTGCCAATTTCACCAGTACTTTAGGATAAAGGTAAGGAAAAGAACATCTCCCTTAAGAGGTCGGAACTATAAGCTTGGGTGTGGAGCTAGAATTCACATTGTGGCCTGAAAATGCAAATCAAAACTTTATTTGAAGTGGTCTCCAGGCACTGAACAAAGCAAGTGTAAATCACTGCTAGTGTTAAATTCAGTTTTCAAAAAAATTCTGCAAATAATGTCCCGAGGACCAAAATCTCACAACTAGACAATGAATAGCTCAGGAGACAAATCCCTTTGACTAAGAATGAGCAGCAACACCCTGGCAGGTGGCTCTGTTGGATGGAGCACCTCCTGTTCACCAAAAGGGTATAGACTTCATTCCCTGTCAGAGCACCTACCTACATTGTGGGTTCAATTCCCAGTTGTGGTGTGTATGAGAGTCAGCTGATTGATGTTTCTCTCTCTCTCTTTCTCCCTTCCTCTTACTCTAGAATCAATGAATATATCCGCGGGTAAGGAGTTAAAAAAAAAAAATCAGCAGAAACACATCCCAGACAGATGTTGAAATTATTAGGAAGAGAATGTGAGTACTAGTATATTCACATATTTAAAGAACTAAAAGAAGGGCTTGATGGTATAGTTAAGAAAGAAGAGACCAAAGTAAACCAGGAAGATAGTATAAACAAATAAATTTAACATCTAAAAATAAAAATATGATTATTAAAATTAGAAATTCAATGAATAAATTAAATGGTACGTTAGCCTTGGGAGAATTAATAAACTAGAAGAGGGAGAATATCTAGAATGCAGCACAAAATCAAAGTGTCAGAAAATGTGAAAGAAAGATTATGCAATATGCCGAAGCCGGTTTGGCTCAGTGGTAGAGCGTCGGTCTGCAGACTGAAAAGTCCCAGGTTCGATTCCGGAAAGGGCATGTACATTGGTTGCCCGGCACATCCCCGGTAGGGGGTGTGCAAGAGGCAGCTGGTCGATGTTTCTTTCTCATCGACGTTTCTAGCTCTCTATCTCTCTCCCTTCCTCTCTGTAAAAAATCAATACAATATATTAAAAAAAAAAAAAGATTATGCAATATGGCTAGATTAAGAAAGAAACTTCATTCCAAGAGGAAAAAATAATGAAAATGTAGGAAGGGCAAAATTCAGATATAGGGGTTAAGAATATTCCAGAATTGATGAAAGACAACAACTCTCAAATTCAGAAATCCCAGTAAAAAACTAACAAAATGAATAAAAGAAAAATTATACAAAGAAATATTTTATGAAATTACAGAAAATATTAAACCATTAATAAAGGGAAAATATTAAACCATTACTTATGTCAAAAGACTTGCAAAATTAAATTACTTTTAGATAATAGTCCCATATATCTGATTAGCAAAACCCAAAAGTTAGACAAAATACTTTGTTGGGGAGGTTGTTGGGAGACTGGGCTTTTAATGTTTTGCTGTTGAGAATACAAAATACAAGCCCTATTAGGGAATTTGGCCATATCAACACAATTATATATGCACAAGTTCTTTGCTAGCTACCTTACTCTAGGAGACAATCCTCAAAGACACAGTTGCAAAAATATTAAAAGGTTTTACAGGAGGTTGTTCATTTAAAAATTTATTGTAATAGAAAAAAGAAATTGAAATATCCATCCATCCGAGACTAGTTAAATAAACTATGGTGTATATACACAATGAAATGTTCTCTAGGCGTTTAAAAGAATGAGCATCCTTCTATGCTACTATAGAGTGATCTCACGGATATTTTGTTAAGAAAAAAAAAAGCAAGGTGTTGAAAAGTGAATATAGCATTCATCTAAAAATATTAGAGAATTATAAAAATAGAAAAATAAATCAAAAGCCATATACATGGACAGAAGAAGGACATTTGATTTCTCTAAATATTTCTTGTTTTAATTATTTGACCTTGGACCTATTTTGTATATTTTAAACAATTATTTAAAAAGTAAATTTAAAAGCAACTCTGAAAAAATCAAAGCATTATTCTTAGATAGTATGATTGCCAATGAAAATGCCATCCCAAAGTCTACATAATGGACTTAATAAGAAAGTTTAGTAAGTTTACGAAATATAAATAAGATCAATAGGCATGAGCAACAAGCAGAAAAGAACATTGCAAAAGTGATAAAAATTTATAGTAGCAACAAAATTAGCCACTTAGGAATAAATCTAACCAAGAGACGTGAAAGAACTTTATGTAGAAAAAAGGAAACTTATAGAAAACATAGCAAGTGGAGAGAAACACATTGTTTCGCACATAGGAAGAGTTATTATTGTAAAGAGTCCATTTTTCCTAAATTGAACTAAAGACTAAAGCAATTCTAAATAGAATTTTTATGTTCAGGGGCTTTTCCTTTTTTAAATTTGAAAAGATTATTTATAAACTCACAGGAAGAGTAAAAGACACCAAAACAAGGAAATGCAGTTTGTTATGCAAGACTGGTTATAAGTTAAAAATGATGTAGAATTGGAGGAAGCACGGACAAGATTATAGGAGCAGCACGCAGCACCAAGCACAGACATTGCACGTGCAACTCCAAGATATGCCCAAAAAAACACAGCAGACACCTAGCTCAGTAAATTGTGCCAGAGCAAGGGTTCATCACATGAAAATGTTTAAATTAATTCCTTCCTCAATGTGTACATAAAAAGAAATTCTAAGTGAATTAAAGACTTACTGTAAATAACAAAACTGTAGTATTTTCAGAGGATAGGTATAAGATCTTAACTAATAATAGACAAACATGAAAATTGACCATACCTCCGCTATGCCCACAGCCAATTAGGAGTGATTATGCAAATTAACCCAACAAAGATGGAGGGTTAATTTGAATATGCAGGCACGGAATGGCTGCAAAATGCCTGCTAAGAGGGAGAGAGGGGGCAGCAGAGGGAGCTACAGGAGTGGTGCTCCAGCCAGGAGCAAGAACTTGCAGGCTCTCAGGTGACTGGGAGCAAAGCTGGGGAAGGAAGGCCTATTCTTGCACAAATATCATGCAACGGGCGTCTAGTATATTTATAACCTTGGAGTAAAGATTCTTTAAGCCAACAACCAGCTGAAACCATAACAACAAAAATGCAAAGACTCGATTCTATTAAAAACAAAGATCTTTCTGTTTAGAGAAGGCACATAAAGACACACACACAAGAAAGACACATGGAGGAAGTAAAAGGACAAGCTATCATGTGGAAGAAGATACTTGCAAAATATGTAACAATCAAATCATTATTATTCGGAATATATAAAGATCTCATAGGAACCAATAAGACAATGTACACAGTAGGAAACTAAAGGCATCAACACGGAAGAGAAAATATGAATTGCCAACATATACACATTTAATTCACAGTACGATGCCATTTCAAACCCATTATGTTGGCAAAAATTAAATAGTTGGACAATAACTTTGTGGCAATGATATGGGGCAACTGAAATTCCTATAGATCACACGAGGGAACGTGAATTGGTACAATCAGTTTGGAAAACAATTTGGTGTGATCGAGAAAGCTATACAGGAGCCTATGAGGAAGCGCTGGCAATCCCCTCGATATAATCCTGGACAAACCCCTGAGCGTGTGCATCAGATGAGCTACACGGGGCTGGCATGGATGTGTTGACAGCACTGTTTATCTGAACATAACAATGTAAATATCCAAATGCGTGTCAATGATAGAATGTGAAGCGATGGAAGTGAATGAACCACGGCTTCATGCATTCACAGGAAGGACTCTCTCAAAAAAGGTTGTGCAAAAATTATCTCACGCATATAAAGCGCAAATGCAGGCAACATTAAACAATCTGATGTTTAATGTACAGATATTGTTAAGTAATAAAAAAAAAGCAATCGAACAATTTTTACAAATTTCAGGTTAATGGCTACCTCTGCGATGGGGAGAGAGGGACAGTGATAAGGAAGGAATACAAATGGGCCCTTGGGTGCTGGTCAGTTCCTATTTCTGAAGGCTGAGTTTAAAAACAGGATGTTCATTGTATTATTATTTTTCTCTAAACTACATATTTTACATGTATATTTATGGGTTTTTTAGTATAATTATACCTAATAAACTATTTACAATGTACATAACAAATTGTTAATAGCTTTACCAGGTTGAACCATACAATTCGCTAAGAAAAATTTAAATTGCCATTTGGAAAGGTGAAAATAATTAATCTTTACTATTCTTGTAAAATGCAAATTAAAACAAATAAAGATATAGCACTTTTATCTATAAAATTAAAGTTTTGTTTTATTTTTTAATGAAACGACCTACAGTTGTTGAGGGAATTCTGCAATAGTTTCTCTCACTAGTCACGGGGAAATAAATTATACAAACTTTTCAAGAATAATATATTTCTATGGGTATATTCATTTACTTTGAGGATTATATTCATATGCACAGGAATGCTTATTATAACATTATTTATATCATAAGCATAAAACATTGGAAACAATATAAAAGTCTAAAAATATGGGGAGACTTAATAAATTATAGCAATGTGATGGAATAATGAATAATATAAAAAAATCATGAGTGTACAATAAAACAATAGGAAATTCTAATGATATTTTAAATTTAAAAAGTCAGATACCAAACTATTTTTATAAAAATATACAGTTTAAAAAATAATTTTCAATAGTTAATTGCTTGAATGTATATATTAAAGACATATAAAAAGGTGGTAAAAAGTAATTTCCATTATAAAATATTAATAGCAGTTATCTGTGGATTATTAGATCTTGGATCGTTCTATTATTGTTCACTAAAAATTTCTGTAACTTCTCTTTTTCTACAGGAGCAGGTATTATTTTTATAATCAATTAAAAATTAATTTGCTGCATTTTAAAGTTTCCCCAGTGATTCCAATGTGCAAAGGGCTATCAAAAATGTGGTGAGCCCTGGCCAGTTTGGCTCAATGAATAGAACGTCAGCCTGTGGACTGAAAGGTCCCAGGTTTGAATCTGGTCAAGGGCTCCATCGCCAGTAGGAGGCAGCCAATCAATGATTCTCTCTTATCATTGATGTTTCTATCTCTCTCTCCCTCTCCCTTCCTCTCTGAAATCCATAAAATAAACATATTTTTTTTTAAATGTGGTGAGCCCAGCTAGTCCTGGCTTAGTGGTTGAGCGTTGACCTATGAACCAAGAAATCATGGTTTAATTCCCTGTCAGGGCACATCCCCACATTGCAAGCCTGATCCCCCGTGGGGGACGTGCAGGAGGCAGCTGATCAATGATTCTCTCTCATCATTGACGTTTCTCTCTCTCTCTCTCCCTTCCTCTCTGAAATCAATAAAAAACATTTTTTTATTTAAGTGCCTTAAAAATGTGGTGAGACATACAAATAGGTGTCTGATTGTCTCAAGAAGCCCATGGGCCGTATTTAGGATGAGACTAGTGGAGACCATGCACATGCTAAAGACGCCACAGGCCATGGAACAACGCATGGGATGACAGTGAGCTCTGCGGGTCCAGGCGGCTGAAAAGGGTTCCTTTCAGGCCTCTCCTCATACAGCTCTCCCCGGGGAGCCTTCCCAGCCCTGCAGCAAACGCCGGGGCAGAACCACATCTCACATCCAGCCATGGAAGACTGGATCAGCCCCGAAGGGGAGAACATTGTGTGACCATAATACTACCTCTCAGGCTATAATCTGCTCACATTACCCTCCTGGCTAACAGCTGAGAATTTAGACCAGTTTCCAGGTCCATAATGTTGTAATAACTAGGAAGGGTGCCAGGCAGGCACTGGAAATATCAGGGGGAACTCTTTGTAAAATATATGATTATCGAACTCCTCTGCTGTACATTGGAAATGTAAACAAAATAATATTCAATGTAAACTGTACTTGAAATAAGTAAAATGTAATTAATTAAATAAATAATTAACTTTTTTTAAAAAAAGTACAAATAAAACATGCACCCAATCGCTTTTGGAATATAAAAATTTTAATAAAAAAGTTAACTGCATCAAAAACATAGAAAGAAAAGAAATTACACCTATTATACTAGCTTTTCTTTGTCCCCTTGTTTATAGTAAAATCGTGTTCTTTGTGAATTTGGATCTAAAATCATCTGAACACATTCAATGCATATTAAACTTATGTAAAAATATTTTTACCCTTAAATATGAAATATGATGGCACCTTTTAAATTAGGGAAACCTGCATTCAGTGTAACCAGGCACATTTTAAAATCAGTTCTATTGATATATTGTATGTATTATACGTACACTATTAAGGTTTATGTGGAGTTTATGATCCCAATGACAGGTATTACAGAAATGTAAAGGATATTGTATATGAAAGTTTTCAATTATAAAGTTATTGAATTATAGTAATAACTGATCTTGAGTATCTACATGATGTACATTTTGATAGCACCTTTCAAAGGGTGTTTCTTATTATCTAATCCCCAACACAACCTGAAAGTAATTATTAGCATGAGAAAACTAGAGTTGCGGCATTGAAATAACGTGTCAAAGGTTGGACAGGTAACACATGCCTAACTCAGAATATAAACCAAACCATCAGACACCCCTCCCCCCCAACTGGGCCTCTTAGGTCAATGCCATGCTGTCACTTATAGAAATTGCTTTTGCATACACTAGTATATTCATCTTCTAGCGGTTTATTATCAGTTCGTAACCTAAACATGAATGGCAAGGATCACAGCAAAGTATGGGAAACTACATTGGAAGAGCAAATGCTTTATTTTATAACACCCTTCATTCGCAACCATCTACCTCAGCATCCTTCAGTGAGCCGGTCATCAGCTTCTCTAGCCATGTAATTTGTGCTGTTATTCAAAGCCTTTATTCTTAGTCCTAAATTCACAATGGTTTGGATATTAACTTGAAATGTTGGGTCTTGCTATCTCTACCCTTTCAGCTTCTGATTCGAACATGAGATAGTCTAATGTTAGCCTTGGGCATATACACCCTGCTGGAGTATATTTACTTAAGACGACATCATCTTTCCTTTGAAAATAACTCACGTGACATTTAAACACATTTTAGATCCTTTTGGAAAGCTCTACATGGCCGGTGTGGCTCAGTGGCTGAGCATCAACCTATGAAGCAGGGGGTCATGGTTTGATTCCCAGGCAGGACACATGCCAGGTTTGTGGGCTTGATCCCCAGCGCGGAGCATACAAGAGGCAGCATTCAGTGATTCTCTCTCATCATTGGTGTTTCTATCTCTCTCTCCATCTCACTTCTCCTCCGAAATTAATAAAAATATATTTTAAAAAATAGTTTGAGACTACATTGTGTCATCTTTTCTATTATTTTATCCTTACTATAGAAAAATAGTCTCTTTGCTATATGTTCAGCAATGTCTGACCTACACTTGGTTTTCCATGGACAATAGACACTTCCTTAAAAACTACCACTCCGTGCTAAGTGGACATTTATGGGCTATTAATCATGTATCCAATTATTTTGCCATAACATTTACCACGTATTGCTGCATAGAAAGTAAAACATGACTGTGTTGTTTCCCCCTCCCCACCCCCCCAAGAGAGTTTGCAATCAAAATCTCATTCAAGCATAGAGCATGGGCTCCATTCACAGAAGAGGGGTCTTCAAACTACGGCCCGCGGGCCACATGCAGCCCCCAGGGGAGTCTGATCCTGCCCGCCAGGTTTTTTGGGCAGTGAGCGCAGCCAAGGTGTTACAGTAGGGATTAGTAGTTCATATAGTCCGGCCCTCCAGCTCTCTGAGGGACCGTGATCTGGCCCCCACTTTAAAAAGTTTGAGGACCCCTGGAGAAGATTGATTAAATGCATTCTCAGAAACCATCTCTAAAATATCATTCACCACCAGACAGTCCTTACAGCCACAGAATTCCCTAGTCGCTTTCCTAGATTTAGCGAAGGCTGCTCCTATAACTCACTTGTGTTTATGGGAGAGTTAACCTGAGCTCACAGTTTCTTGGATGTCTCCTACACCAGGGCACACGTGGGAGTGTTAGAGGGCAAGGCTTCTCAATACAACCGGGGCTCATTAGAGCTGTATGGAAAGTGTTGGCTTGCACAAGAATCTTCACTCAGATCTAATTCTAATCTATATGTTTAACAGCTGGCGGATCCAGACTGCACGAGTCTCTTTTTCCCAATACAGGAAAAATCAGCTTCTTGCCATGCAAATGGAAGATGTTGGTAGTATTCAAGGAGGGTGAAGTCAAGGTCCTTCACCAGGAAAACCAGAAGAGTTTTACTCTATAAAAACATCTCTGTAGATGTTGCCATAGTGCAAGCATGTCAAACTCAACTGCTAACTTGGGCTGAATAAATGAGGTATGCGGCCCACGGGCCATGAGTTTGACATGCTTACTGTAGTGACTCTTCTTCTCCCTGTGAGGTATAGTCAGCAGGGGATAGACTTCCTCCTCTGGGATGATACCAGCTGAGTTTTAGGAAGAGGTGGTAGTTAACAGATAAAGTAGGAAATCCCATTCTTCATCTTAATAAGTCCAATTAAAACAAAAATTATTTTGGAAATAAAAACAAAAAATTCCTAAGCTGCACAGTGATGCTGTCATAATCATTGAAAATATTGACCCACCCACAGCATTTTCAGTGTAAAAGATTGGCATCCATACCCATCTTCTACTGAAAAGTCCATTTCTGTATCAATTGCTACAAGAAGTCTCTCCCCACTCCACCTTATTGTGTCTTGGCATTAGGAAAGGAATACCAATATATGCACCATTTCAAGACATATAAAATTCTCATTTCATCCAGAAATAAATGGATAAGTACCAATGGAACATTTTTTCCTCTTTTCTGCTGTATAATATGGTGCCTAATAGCCCTATTCTGAGTAAAAATAGACAGAATTTTCCCCTATACCTTCCAAAGTTGCTTAATTCTTCCTCTAACAAGATGTTCTCTTGGATGAAAAGGAAGTTTGTCATCTTTTCTATTATTTATCTGGAAAGAATTTAACTGTGAAAATTTTTATGAGACCATCACAATACTTTCATGTATGATGGTGCAGAGTTATATAAAAAATAATGACATGATACAAGCTTTCCATCCAATATCATTACCGGAAAAAAAAAAAAAAAGAAAAAAAAAACCTTTCCAAAAGCTTTTGGAGATAGTCCTTTTCCAGATTAGTAGGAAATTGTTTTGTGACTAGGGGCCCAGCACACAAATTCGTGCACCCAGAAAAGAAATGTGGGCCACAAGGATGCTGTGGGCACAGGGGCGGGTCTGTGCCTCCATCTGGCCTCTCACCCCATGGTCCCTGGTTCCCTGTCTGCTGGTAGCCTGCTCCGGCCCCTGCCGCTGCTGCTCCCACACATGCTGATGGTGTCAGCCCTGCTCGCACCCGCTGACAGTGTGGAGCAATGGAGTGCGAGTGGCGGTGCTGCCCCAATCACCCCTCAGGAACAGGGGGAGATGGAGAAGCCCTCAGGGGCAATCAGGGTTGACTGGCATCAGGTGTGAGTGATGGCTTCTGTGCCAGCTGCGGAAGCAAGCTGGGTTGGCACCAGCAGCGGGTGGAGAGGCAGCTGCCAACCCTAAGCGCCTCTCAGGAGCAAGAGGAGATGAAGCCTAGAGGGATGATCAGGGTTGGTGCCGGGTGCCAGCAGCAGGGCCAGCGCCAGCAGCAGGTGAGCACCTGGAAGGACTGCGGCACATGGAAGCAAAGGACTTTCAGTAACCACCAGAAGCTTGCCCCAATGACAGCAACCAGTGCCCCGCCTTGGTCTGGCTCCCCCACTCACCTGCTTCACCATCCCACTGTGATCATTGCCCTCTATGTTCCATGGTCTGCTGCCTGCTGCTAATACCTGCCATGTTTTACACACACACCCTGGTGGTCAGCGCACGCCATAGCAACCCATTATTCGGTTGTTTCACTGTTTGGTCTATTTATATATTAGGGTTTTATAGATAGATGATAGATAGATGATAGATTGATAGATAGATAGATAGATAGAGATAGATAGATAGGAGAGTTCATTAAAAAAAAAAGTAAAGAATTTTAACTCTCTAATATTTATCTCAATGATAATAATCTTAGTGACAACTAGCCTCAGCAAATCTTAAAGTATAAGTCATCGAAACAATGGTTCCAATGGAACCCGGTGCAGCGGTTTTCACACCACAGTCACATAAATTGCTGTCACTGGGACAAAGGGAAAGGTCCCTGGGGCAGGACAGTCTTCCTATGCCCTTGGAGATCTCTGGAATGTTAACAAGATCACCATTGTCCTCTCTTCAAGGAATGTTCTGGCTTTTATGTGGGCGGGCAGGGAAATCCCATGACATTTGGTGAAGATTGCTGGGTGTGTGGATATGTGCTGGTATTCATTCTGTGCTGGCTTTATTTAGACAAGGAACTGCAGTGATCCATAAATGCTATTGATGTATGTTGAAATTTAGGAGAGCCACACCTCAAAGAATGAATTTTCTGTGTGTAAAATTTAAAACACAATTATATTTAAGAATCAGGAGAACCTATTTGACATCTGAATAAAAGTAGTTCTCCTGTTCCAGAGCATGTTCTGAAGTCTGTTTGCTGTTGATTTTACCTTCCTGGCTTCTCTCCATCAGAGTCTATTTATTGAGCTTTTATTTTCTTGGCCTCCAAATGCCAACCACTCCACATAACTACGTATGCATTGTGTTGTTTCTTAAAATCTCCTTCTGAGCCCATTGTCTTTGATGTTCACCTTCTCACTCTGTACTTCTTGTTTGCATTATAATGATCCCAAAATACTTCTTTGGAGAGAAAAATAAACCTATATCAGAAACATTACCGTGTCATTAGGTAAAGGTGGGAAAATTAAAATTAAGTCCACCATTCTATAATGGAGAGAACTGAGTTCTTTGAAATTTTGCTTTTGGTTCAATGCTTGTGTTTGACTTTTCAGAAGAACAACACTGAGTCTGCTTCAATCCTGTATTTCAGTCTGTCTGTTGCCTGATATAGAACACCAAGATTACAATGCAACGTAAGTTCCGCTACTGATCGTGGACTTGGAGCATCAAGTGGCATGAAGAGCCTATTTCATGTAATATACTACATTACCAGGTATATCTGACATGGGTTTACACACCCAGGAGATATGAATTTTTCTTTCTTTCTTTCTTTCTTTCTTTCTTTCTTTCTTTCTTTCTTTCTTCCTTCCTTTCTTTTTTTTTTTTTTTCCATCTTGCAACTGGTCATCTAAAGAAAGTACCAGGTTAGCTGGCAAATATATCCCATAAATATTCATAAGATAGGTTTCCAAAGGACTCTAGAATGAAATGGTAAAAGCTCTAACTAAATATCTTTTAAAAGAAAGGCTGATATGAATGAATAGGAGGTGTGTATTTGCGTGTGAATAAGCTTAGATTGTTGGGCATCAGAATTTCCTCCATGTCATAGTCAATTGTGCTGCAGTTACTTTAATACACTTGTCGTTTAATAATTTTGTGGGTATGCTTTAGTGCAGTGATCGGCAAACTCATTAGTCAGCAGAGCCAAATATCAACAGTACAACGATTGAAATTTCTTTTAAGAACCAAATTTTTTAAACTTCTTCTAACGCCACTTCTTCAAAATAGACTCGCCCAGGCCGTGGTGTTTTGTGGAAGAGCCACACTTCAGGGGCCAAAGAGCCGCATGTGGCTCGCGAGCCATGATTTGTGACCACTGCTCTAGTGGAATAGCTTTGCATCAAAAAGGATATCTGCAAAACCTGTGTTGACAGTGTGAAACGCAGGGGTCCTACTTTAAGTTGCAAGAAAGGAGCATGAAGGCAAACCTGTTAAATTCTTTGAAGCTCAGATACATCCTATGCATGAGTAGCAATGAACTATGTGATGTTAAGAATGTTGAAACTCTGTCTCCTCTTTCCCAATCCTCCCACTCAGCCACCTTACTTTCTGTAGGAGCTTAGTCCTTCGGTATGGAGCTTGGCTTCTGAGTCCAAGGTCATGTGTGTGGTGTGCATAAAAGTTAATTTCTACGCAGCTTAGAAAATGAGAGCTGCCGAAACCGGTTTGGCTCAGTCAGTGGCTAGAGCATCAGCCTGCTGACTGGAGGGTCCTGAGTTTGATTCCGGTCAAGGGCATATACCTTGGTTGTGGGCACATCCCCAGTAGGGGATGTGCAAGAGGCAGCTGATCAGTGATTTCTCGCATCAATGTTTCTAATTCTCTGTCTCTCTCACTTCCTCTCTCTAAGAAATCAATAAAATATATTTTTTCAAAAAAAGAAAATGAGAGCTATTGTTATTGTAGTAAGAATGTCCAGCGTTACTCCTCCATCCTGGGTTGGTCACTGTGCCCCCCACTTTAGCTATTGCTTTAAACACTCAGGCCAGCAAACTTCAGAGGAGGTGACTCTAGCAGCCCTACTGGCTACGTGTGCGCTACCCTAGCTCTCTGATTAGAGCTGGCGGCCTGGAGTCAAACATATGCTGGCAAGCGTGTCTCCGCCATCCCTCCCTGATTTAGACGCTGGAATAGCTCCGCAGCCATCTTACTTGAAAAGGTCTCATCTGGTGTCACCCGCACATCCTTCTGTTCTGGCCTGCTTCACACTCCTCTTTCCCTCGGCTGATAAACAGTCCAATTTCCTAAAAAATGACCTGCACAGAAGCAACAACAGTATGCTCCTTAGGAACGAATATAACAAAACACAAACAAGACCCTCAGGTGGAAGTAATGAAACTATCCAGAAAGGAACAATAGGAAATATAAGTAAAAAGAATCAATATTGTAAAATTCTCCCCAAGATTAATCTATAAATTACATCTATAACTCAAAAGTCTGGAGATATCTTTATGAAAATTGATCATCTTGAAATTATAATCTTAAAATCCATTAAGATTATAATTTCAAGATTTTCTTAAAATCCAAAAAAAAAAAAAAATTCTTAGAATATCCAGAATAGCTTTCAAGAAGAACATAAATGGAGGATTTTTCTATATTATAGTTAAGACCTATAATAAAGCTATAGTAATTTAAACAGAAAAAAATAGTATAATAATAGACAAATATTTCATTGTTACATAAAACACAGCCTGGAAACTGATCCACATGTAAACAAGATCTTCCCAATGTAGCAGAGATGGCATTATAAATCAGTGTAGAAAGCAATAATTCCTCAATAAATGTAAATGAGGCAACATAGAAAAGGACAAGATTTGATCTCTACCTCACATCATACACTTACATTTATCTCAAAAGATTAAATCCCAAGTAGGCATTGTATTTTTAATAGGTATACACTTTAGTAATAATACTTCTAATAAGAAATAAAACTGTAAAAACAGAATAACTTTTTTGGTATTACAGTAGGAAATGACTTCTTGAGAAAGGCATAAAAGCATATCTAATGAGTAAAATGTTAAGTAGACTTTCATTGAAATTAAAATTTAATTTGAATTTTCTTGAATTTCTAAAAGCTACTAAAGAAAAAGAAAATCATTTATGACAAAATATATGTGTGACCAATATAACTAGTAACTAAAGCATTTGAATATAGAAGATAAAAGAACACCTACAAATCAATACAAGAAATACAAAAAACCTATTGAGAAGTTAACAGCAATCCGAAAAGCAAGAAATTTGGATAGAAATTAAAAATACCAAATGCTGGTGAGAGTGTGAGTGTTGGACAATGAGAATTGTTGTTGGAAGTGTAAACCAATAAAACGTTTTGAAGAAATTTATTAATATTTTGTACGGTTAAATTTAGAAATATCCTATTGTCAAGCAATTACATTTCTAAATAACTGTCTTAGAGAATGTCTCTATATGTTCATAAGAAAACAAACAAAAGGATACTCATACATGCCCAGGTTACAGGCTCAAAACCCAGTAGGAGGCATGCAGAAGGCAGCAGATCTGTTTCTCTCTCCCTCTCCTTTCTTCTCTCTGAAATAAATAAAAACATATTTTAAAAAAGAAGGGAATAGAGGGATAAAACTGTAAATAGTTTTAAGATGCTATAAGAGCATTCTATAGTAGTACAAATTTACACTCTCACCAGCAATGAATGAGATGCCCAATTCCTTACAGTCTCGGTAGTAGAATATATTATCAAACTCAGATATTTGGATGACAATAACAGGGAAGAAAGAACACAAGTGTAGTTTGATTTGTAATTCTTATTAGGGTTGAGACTGACATCTTGTCATAAGTTGATAAGGCTTTTTTTGTAAGCTGCTCCTACATATATTCCTGTTTTTCTATTGATTTACGAGAATTTTTTTAATATATGTTCTCTGCCTGTTATATACGTTGAAAATATATTTTCCCTGTTGGCCATTTGTCTTCTTACTTCACTTGTATTCTTTTTTGTAACCATACCCATCTTTTATTTTTATGCAAGTTTATCAATCTTTTCTGTTGTAGCCTCTGAATTTTGAATTATGGTTAGGAAAATTTTTCTCATTCTATTTTCAAGCAATTGTTCTATATTTTCTCCTAGGACTTTCATGGCTTTATTCTTCCCATTTAATTATTTACTTAAAATGTGTCCTAGATAAAAAAAAAAAAAATGTAAAGTATGGGCTCAACCTCATTTTTGCCCCAGATGGCCACAACATCTCATGGCGAAGAATCTGTGTCACACGCGTTTGTGGTAGTTGATCTTATTTCCTGCTTTTTCCTATGGATTTTGGTGTTTATTTGTAGACTGCTCTGTTTCTCTTTCTAGATTATTTACTTCCTGAGGCATTACAATGTATTTGTGAGATTTTATATTGCTACTCGGGGCTAGGATTGAGCATTTCTGTGGGGAAAGTGATGCCAAGAGAACTCTTGCCCCTCATATTCTGGTTCTAGAGAGATTTCTCTCCCCTTCTTAAAGGACAGTAACTGTGTTAGGTTCTATCTCAGTGTTGGCTGGTCTGGTGTTCTTTCCCTTGGCAAGGGGTGGGTCTGTAAATATATATCCACACTTCGATTTTTGAAAATCTTTTCTGAATTACATCCATAACATTTTTTCCACTCCATTGTTCTTAATTTTATTTTTCAGACCCCAGTTATGTAGTATGATGCCTTATGTTTTATTTAGAATACTAGGGGCCCAGTACATGACATTCGTGAATGGGGGTGGGGGTTCCACTCAGCCCAGCCTGCACCCTCTCCTATCTGGACCCCTCGGGGGATGTCCAACTGCCAGTTTCAGCCCAATTCTGGGAATTGGGTCTAAACCAGCAGTCAGACATCCCTCTCACAATCCTGGACTGCTGGCTCCTAACTGTTCACCTGCTTGCCTGCCTGATTGCTCCTAACTGCCCCCCCACCCCGCCAGCCTGGTTGCTCTCAACTGTCCCCACCCCCACCAGCCTGGCCGCCCCATGCCAATCTGGTTGACCCCAAGTGCCCCCTCACCCCCAGCCAGCCTGCTTGCCCCACACAGCCTGCTGAATAGTCATTACTGTGACAGCATCCTGGACAATTTGCATATTCCTCTATTATTAGTATAGATTCTCCTCAATCTTTTCATAATTTTTTATTTTATGTTGACCATTACTCTGCATCTAGCCTTTTAGTCTCAGTCGGTAGTTACAGTGTATGCTTTCCTGTGGGTTCCTTACTAGTGCCCGTCTGCATCTCTGCTGGTTCTCTTTAAACTAGGGGTGTCGAACTCAATCAGAGAAGGGGCCAAAATCTAAAATCCAGCCTAAATCGCGGGCCGAATGGTTTACTGAACAGTCATAAACTGACAATGTCATAAACTGACAGCGGAGTGCAGTGATGACAGCGCGGTGCGGGCCACATTGCAAGGCCTGGCGGGCTGGATTTGGCCCGCGGGCCGTGTGTTTGACACATGTGCTTTAAACCATTGTTTTTGTCCTAAGTTTTGCCAAATTACTGTTTAACTCTCCCTCTTTTCTCACCATCTCTCCTTTGAGTGACTGTGCTTCTGCTTTGTGAGGTTTGTGGGGTTTTGCTTTTAGTCTCTTTTCAGCTTTTTCTCTGGGTGAATGTCAGTATTTTAATCGGGCCCACAGCAGTGTTTTCCAGTGTGAGCTTCTCAGGGTGGGCGTGCTGTCCTTCCCACCTGCTTCACTGCGGTGTCTGAGCAGCCGCCATGACAACGCCTGTTCCTAAGTCTCCGCCCAGCTTTATGCCCGTATTTTCCTAGACCTGCCACCTCATTATATCTGAACTTTTCTCCTGCTCCATCTCCTTGTAACTCTTCTCAGCTTAGTCAGCTCTTATCATATGCAAGTGATATTGGCATATTATTTCAGAGTGGCACCTTCTCTCACTTACAGGAAATACATATCCCTGATTTTTTTTTTTTTTTTTTTTGAGATCTTCTACCATTGGATCATCTCACATTTTACTTCTCCAACTTCACTTCAGAAGCACTTCACTCCTAGGATTTCCGTAGTAACTTTGTCTACTTTCAGCAACTTCTGTGCATTTTAATGTAATCTGTTATGACATAATGCAGTATAATATAACATACTATTCTATCGCCTACATTTGACAAAGATAGATTTTATAGAAGTATTATTATTACTTACTGTTACTATTCATCCTTTGCTTTTGTGTAACCCCCAAGACATAAACCGGGGCGTGGAGCTGCCATATCCATACAGGAGGTTAGTGAGGACTCTGGAGCCAACTTGCTTGGTGTGAATCCTGGCCTGCCATTGGGGAGCTATATGATCTTCAGCAGGTTTCCAATGCCCTCTCTGCCAGCACCTCCCTTTGTGAAAAGATGGTAATGGCACAGGGTACCGCACCGAGGCTTCTGGCATTCCCAGTTGAACATAATATAATCCACGACAGCTCTTTAAGCAGAAATGGACCAAGTGGTCACGGCTGCCACTCCCGGTCCTGGGCCATACCTCCAGGCATCCGCCATGGTCCCATGGAGGCAGTGTACACTTTCCCACCCCATGACTTGGGCCTTGCCATTTGGCTCACTTTGGCAAGTAAGAAGCTAGTGACAGGACGGAAGCAGAGGCTCAGAATGTGATGGTACGCATAGTTTCTCTGTGTGGCTCCTGCCATTTCTCCAAGCCCAGACACCAGGTAGCCAGGTCTCTTCCCACCTGAGCTGCCAGGTGAAGTTGCCCACGCAGACTCACAGGTCAATGCTCCCCAAGCCGGCACGCAGGTGGGGACCCCGGCAACCTGAAGCAGAGTCCCCACCTGCTGAGGGAGAGAGAAAATGGGGATTTCTATGATTTTAGCTCCTTAGCCACAAAGATCACATGTGGCACATCAGGACGTGCGGTGGAGGGTTAGCATACCTCTCCCGTTGCTCAATTTTAGGCATATTATGATGAAATATGAAGATCTATAATCCATTAAAAGAATGTTCATGCTTTCCAGAACCAGATTCATGATGGATTTGGAGTCATTTAGAAACTATTGTCAATTAGTTCTGAGTTATGTTTAGAGATAAGATAAAACCACTTTTTTAATTCTGATTATTCAAAAAATGGAACATCCTGAGAAATGTTAAAGAATCCTCTAGGATGAAATGTGAAAGCTGAGGACGGAGAATCTTTGAGTTCTCCCCTAATTCTATCCACACCATGAAGAAGGGGGAGGGGAGGAATATTTGTGAGAGAACTGATAGCAGGAAGCAATGAATAACTGCCTCAGTCCAGCCTGCCGACTGCTGCTCCACTTGGCAATGACTTCCTTATCTCGGCCTCCGGGAGATTAGAAAGCGCGCATGGAAACACGGTGTACCCTACAGTGACTTAGTAGATGAGTCAAGTGAATAAAAATGTTATATCAAAATATAAATTTTATTCAATAAACTGCCAAACTTTATGGATGGCGTTGTTTAGGAAACGGCAGCTTTCCCTTAAGGAAACCATAAAGTAGATTGTGAGTCTGAAATCTCACGCTGATCTCCCGCATACCGTGCGACTGAGTCCGGGAAAGATAGAAATCGTTTTTTACACACATCGCGCAGGGAAGCCCCCTGGCACCCGCAGGGGCATTGTTCATTGTCAGCATCATCAGCGCGGAATCAAAAAGAACCATGTGTTTAGCAAAGAAGCAGAACAGAGAAGCATGCTCACATTTTAGGAAGATCCCCACAGTGTGAAGGTGGAATACGTGGGCTGTGCCTCCTTCTGGAAGAACGGTGATGAGCCACCATGCTTAGTCCCTACAGAGCGGCCTCGTACCCTTTCCGTTTTGTGCAGCTCAGTTAGCTAGCTGAGTTAGCATCAGATCACACAGCATCACCCAACTCCATTGGCAACCGAGGGAAGTTTTACGTTGGGAACAATGGTGGGTCCAAGACAATGAGGGAGAAGAATGCGCTGCCTATAAAAAGCCTGGGCCTCTCCCTCTGTGGCCTTCAGGGCTGCACGAAAGGTTACCTGCGCTGCTGCTCTCTGTTGTCCTCAACCACTGACATTTTACAGGCGACATGCTCGGTGCCTGGGGACTCCTTTGTAAAGGGGGCTTCCTCCGTGTGCATGCTTGTTGCTACAACCTCTATTTGACTTCCGACTCTCCCCTCAGGTCCAAGTGGAACCAGTTTTGCTGCCTCTGCAGAGTCCTCGGCAGTCCTCCCGTCCTCGGGGAGCCCGCATTCCATCTGGCACGACCACCGTTGTAATTTGTCACAGTAAGACTCGTGCCACAAGAGCACGTGCTCCAAAGAGAGGGGCAGCATTGTCTGCCCGCCTCCCCAGCACGAGCACATTCAAACGCCCTCCGTAAATGAATGGTCAGCTGGGCGCTGCCAGAGGTTTGGGGTGAGTCTGAGCTTAGGCTGCTCACGGTAGGAGGACCCACTGGGACGGGCACACGTGGGCTTGATGCAAGCGACGTGTGCCAAGCAGTCCCATCAGTGCAGAGCTGGAAGAGCGCCTTAGCTCGGGGTGGGAATCTGTGCTGATGAAGCAAAGGTCAGGGAACCTGACTTGTATCATTAATTTGAACCTTTTCTTTACATATATTATTGATTTTTTATGGAGAAGAAGGGAGAGGGATAGAGAGCTAGAAACATTGATCAGCTGCCTCCTGCACACCTCCCACCAGGGATGTGCCCACACCAATGCGCATGCCCTTGACCGGAATCGAACCTGGAACCCTTCAGTCCACAGACCAATGCTCTATCCACTGATCCAAACCGGTTTCAGCTGAACATTATATATATATATATATATATATATATATATATATATATATATATATATATATATATATTTGATTTTTTTTTCTGAGAGGAAGGGAGAGGGATAGAGAGTTAGAAACATCGATGAGAGAGAAACATCGATCAGCTGCCTCCTGCACACCCCCACTGGGGATGTGCCCGAAACCAAGGTACATGCCCTTGATCAGAATCCAACCTGGGACCCTTCAATCCACAGGCCGACGCTCTATCTACTGAGCCAAACCAGTTCAGGCAGAATCTTTTCTTTATAATAACCACCTCCGATGAGCAGCCAAACAACAACAACTGTATTCAGAATAAGCTCTGCTCCTTTCAGCCTAGAAGCCAGCAAGGTGACCTGTTTCCAAATGAAAAGCTCCTGGCTTTGTGGAGTTGAGTGCTTTCATGAAGTCTTAGGAGCAGATACCTGAGGTAGCAGCCCTCTGCCACTGACATCCCTGTGCTGTCAACCTGAGTGACGGATGAGCCCAGATGTTAGGCCTGGCTCTGTCGCTCTCAGAAACGGGGGGCCTTGGCAAGCTGCGCCTCCCTCCGCAGGCCGCCTCCCGCAGCTGTGCATGCTACCTGTCTCTGAGGGCCTCGACATGCCTCCGCACGCGGCACGTGGCATGCCTGCAGTCAATGTCAGCGGCTGGTGAGTGCATTGGCATCCCTTGAAAGAACTGGAGGTCATTTGTAATGAAAAACAAAAACACAATGAAAATAAGAGAATAAGTAGAACTCAGAGAAGGAAGAATCCCAGTAGAGAAATAGAGTAAAAAGACAGCTTCTGCTAGCAGAGGCAAAGCCAAGTGCGACAAGTACCTCCGAGGGAAAACGGGACTATGTCTCAGCCCCCCCGCTGCCTGACTTCCCTGCCCACAGGATCCCCTCCCGGCGGCGGCTGCCCTGCCATGCCAGCAGCTGGCACCGCCTCCAGGGCCTGGCCCTTAAGACTCCCGCAGCTGCCAGAAACAAAGCCACCCGGGATCAATATGGTCGCACCCACGTGGCATTTTGTTTTTCTTAGAGTGTTTGAAAGGAAAATAATAATTCTGAGGTTGGGGGGGGGGGAGTTAATATGTTAATCCTTTTCATGGGTTATATAGCCTAAAAAAAAAAAAAAAAAAAAGTCATTCCTTCAGGAAAATGTCCATGTGACTTTCAGAGTAGGTCTGAGATTCTAATTGTAGAGTTTCCTCAGTCACTTTATACACAGCTTCTCGAAGAGTAAGCTTTAGGGTGCACAGCTCCATTTCCGGCTCCTTCTTGCCTTTTGACAATGAGGTGAAAACCGGCAGCCTCTGAACTAGAGGTCCTGTAATTCTCCCCAAGACAGCCAGCAGGTCTCCGCCAGTGTCCAAAGGACTTCTCTCTCTCCATGCTGAGAGGTGGGGAGGGTCTGCAGGAGCCCTGTGGATTCAGACACCACACCACCATTCTGCTCCATGATTGCTTTCTAGAGCGCACACGTCTCTGCCCACACAGACTGTCCTGTCATTGAGTGTCCCTGTGCCTAACCCGTGCAGAGACGATGGTCACATTCAGTGGCCGTGGGGGCCAGCATCAGGAGTTTATTTAAAAAGACAGTCATGGCATGTCCAGGAAGCTTAAGACAGACCACAACAGAAAGTGAAGTTCTGAGTCTAGAAATAATAGATTTCTTTTCTTGCTCCTTGCATTTGTCGGCTTGGGCTGCCGTAACAAAGCATCATAGAATGGGGCTTCAGCGACAGAAACTTGTTCTCACAGGTGTGGAGCTGGAGGTGTCAGAGCCAGGAGCCAGCTCATGGGGTTCCTGCTGACCTGCCTCCTGGCCCTTAAGACTCCCTGGCTGCTGTGTCCTCACATGGTTGGGGTGGGTTGGGTGGGAGGAGAGGGAAGAAAGGAGAGAGAGAGAGAGAGAGAGAGAGAGAGAGAGAGAGAGAGAGAGAGAGAAGAGAGAGAGAGAGAGCGCTCTTGTCTCTTCTTATAATCCTAATCCTACCCTTATGACCTTATTCAACCTTAATCACATCCTTTCAGTACCTTCCTACAGACACAGTCACATTGGGGCTTAGAAGGTGTGCCTTTGGAGGGACATAATTCAGTCCATAGGACTCCCCTAACCCCAAATACGAAACGGCTCCAGTGGATCTAATCCTCTTTTATGGTAGGTCAGTAGCCAGCTGGTCTATGAACTGATCCCACAGGCCAACCAGCTGTAATCAGTTTGAGGAGCCAGAGTGAGCAGTTCCTTACCGGAGGTTAAAGAGCCAGCCAGTCAGTATCAGAGGTTCCCAAATAAAATGCCTGGCTCAGGTATCCATCTCACTCAGAGAAAGCCAGGGACACTAGAAATTACAATGTAGAATGGAAGACCAAGGCTCCGGAGAGGTGTGGCGGGTGGAAGTCAGGGGTTAGGGGCAGGGAGAAATATAGAGCTAACAGATACCACCCAAAGAGATTCCAAGCAATTCCAAAACTCTACCTGAGAGAAGCTAAGGGCCCCAAATAAAGCAAGCTAATTGGTTGCCATTGTTTTCATCTTTAAAATAAATGCCAGTACCAAAAGGCTATGCTAGGCAATCGTCCTGTGAGCATCACAGGTAAATAAGATCACATGCATGAAAGCAAGAGAAACCTCCTGACTGTTGGAGGGGACGGTGTATATTTAAGGAGAGAAATACACTGCCCTTCACACAGATGATGGGAATAGTTCTGAACTGCATTAACTGTAAACAAAGATCCTAAATGGTAGCAGTTGAAACAATAGCAAAACATATTCACTTTGACAAAATAGAATGTCCATTGAATCAACTACATTTTGATAACATTTAATTTTCACCAAATTGGAAGAATCCCACTAGAGAGACTCATTTCTAAGAAAAATAAAAATGATAAAAATGAAGCATTCCCCACACTTTCAATTCCCCCTTTCCCATCTTAATGGTTTAATAAATGCATATTTATGGAAATAATTAAATCCCTTTCACAGTCCCTGCATAGCACTATTCCTTCCTCATTTGTTTCTTCCCCTCAAGTGTGCTGTGCTGGTTTTTAACGGTTTCCTCTTTTGCACAAATATCGGTGGAGAACTTTTAGGCTAGGACGCTGCCTAAATGTGTCAGTGCCATCTATGCAAGTTAAAACTGCCACCTTTGGCGATTAATCAAATTTGCTCTAAATGGGATTAATTCGGGTGGCATCTGAGAAAGATTGTCAGGGCGCAAGTCCCTCTTCTGGTATGTCTCCGGGTCTTTTCTTCCCCCCCCCCCAGCCTTGCTGAATTGAAAATGAAGCTGAGCTATAATCTTGTGTGGCAGATACTGGATCCTACCTTTGATAAACATCTAAAATGCTAATGAACGTGGGCTGCAGTTCTGAGAGAGCAAGCACACAGATTTGACAAGGATCTGGAGGGTGAAAAACGAAGAGGAACTTTCTGACTTAAAAGAACTCTTTTTGTTCACATGTGGTATTGTTTCCTGGAGAAAGACAATTTTTTTTTTTTTTTTTGCTCCCCATGAAAACAGAAAGGAAAAAAAAAAAAAGAAAGAAAGAAAGAAAGAAAAAAATCTGCTACATCAAAATGCCTAAGCATGAAAAACTGATGAGCTTTCAGATTGTCCTCTTTTGCATGCAAATCATATCAGAAGTTCTCATTAGCATAAATGCATGAGCAACTCTAAATGCTTTTAATTTCCAATCTCAGCCAGCAGAGGAGTAATTTGTCACTGTCAGGGTGAAAATCTAAAAAGAAAAAAAAAAAAAAGAGGGAGAGAGAAGGGCTCCATGTTAAATTGGAATCATATAAATTTTTGATTTGCTAATTGACTGATGCTGCCTTGAAGGTGTAAATAATTCAATGTACAGCCAGAAATAAAAGCATGATGTCCGTCTACGGAAGGCACGTTAGTATTCCGTGCAGCAGGTCAGACCTGACTACGTCTTTTTCACAGATACCCCCTTTTAGTCAAATTATAAGTCTTCGGAAAGCAACTGCACTCAGACAAACCCATAAAAATACCTCTCCTAGGCCCCGAGCTTTGCCAGGAGGACACATTAGGACCAACGAAACAGAACTCAGCAATCTTTTAACTGTGAGCATCCCAGCAGGCTACAACCGAGTCCTCCTAGAGGCCCCTTGATTGGGAGCTCACGAAGGCAATCATAAAGAGGAGAGCGAGAAAAGTACCAAATAAAAACCTCCACTCTCCCCCGCTAACTTTCCATCTTCGCTTTCCTTTAATCAACTGCTTTAAATGTCAGATGCTAAATGTATTTATTGCGAACGTATCTCATTAGCGCTGGCCTGATGTGGGTATTTGGAAAGCTACGCCCTGTGATTTGTATCATGGAGCTCCACAATATTAATATCCTTACCTTGAAATGTTTTCATTTGCATCGTCTAAATGTTAGTTTATAAATATTTTAGCAACTATTGCTCAATTCAAAGTCAAAAGGAGTAAATACGACTAAAGTTTCAACTTATTGGAGCTATATTTTTATCTAGTAATCTTGCTTTGATTTAGTAGTCATCTTAAAAGAGGACGATTGAGGAAATTTGCTGTAACCATACTCGGGCACTTCCATTACAAAAAGTGAACCTGATGCTGAAAAGGAAATGCTATGCCCTGGGAGAATTTCAAGTAGAAATGAACTTTAGACTAATCATCCTGATGCGAAATCACAGACGGCTCGTATGCCAACTGCCAAGGAAATTCACGTGAACTGTTTTTCAGTGGCAGGATACAGACATTAGCCTGCATTAATGTGGCATCGCAAGATCTAGAAGATATACCACAAACCATTAAAACACTGGCCTGCACACACCGACACGCATGCATAGGAAGAAAAAGGTGCTCAACTAACTTCTGTAAACTTGATTCAGCAAATAATGGATAGCATTTTTCAAAAGGACAAAAAGACAGACAGTCAATTTTCTCCTAACCCTATTTATCTATCACCAGGCCCCATGCTAGACTCTGAGCCAAATCCTGCCTCTCAAAGTTTGTCCCAGACAACCCATCCAAATTCCAGGTTTGTTGGTAATTTGATATCACGTGATGCAAACGGAAGTCTCACTTAGTATGCTTTATGGGCCGTTTAATTTTTAAATATACTTTCACATATTGCTCTTCCCTGGTTGTTTGCCCTTGCCTCTGGGAAAGGGGATAAGAAGAGCAAAACCGAGCAATTATTAACCTTTATGGGTCAAGTTTCAAGAATCTGAGCATCAATATCTTTAGCCTTATACAGCATAAACTTCAAGTTAAAAAATAAACTTGACTAAATTTATGATCAATTAGAGTTAGCATTCTGTTGTGTGTGTGTGTGTATGTGTGTGTGTGTGTTTACTCTGTGTGGTTTTTTTGTGTTTTTTTTTGTCCCTATATCAAATAGAATAACCAGAAGCCCAGCAAGGAAGAGATAGCCAGAGGAGAAGCAAAGTGAGACACCAAATCTGAAGACACAAATGGACAATGGCAGGACCAGTCATAAAAATACAAGTCTGACCCACAACCTACAGCAGCCTGCTTGGGAAACCAACCCCTTATCTACAACAAAACACCCAGGAAGCCAGGTGGCTTATAAATCAGACTCACCATATTGCTATCTTTTGTAAAAATGCAGGAAGCTGGACAAAAATGTCTATTATATTGACTCAAAAAGGCCAGGATTTAATATAACAAATCGCCTCCCTAATTTTTGTTCTCCCTTCCAACTTAACCAGACAAAGCCAAATGTGTACCCCTCACTGACCACATGGATGCCTGTTTGCCATGTCACCACCTAGAGCTTCCCTGTGCCGACAGCCCCCATCAGGGCACGCCTGGGCTTTCCTCTCCTCCACTGGGAGCCCCCCCCATCCCACCCCACCCCTCTGCCTGCCTCCGGGTCTCTGCCAAATGCAAGTGACGGTGGCTGACTCTTGGCTATAGCGAGCTCAGAAGAAATAGTTTTTCTTTTCTTACTTGGCTGGTCTTGACTGATTTCCACCACAGGGAGCTGGGTTCCCAAGGGGTGAGGCTGAACATCAAAGTCACATTGTGAGAACCCAGAGCTCTTCTCCCATTGGCTTCTGGTGGGAAAAAGCTTTCTTCACCGTCAGCCCAGGACGGGGGAGACCAGAAACCCATCGACAAGCAGCATTGATTGAGCACACTGCAAGAGGTCCTGAAGGATTCATCATTTCCATCCCGGCCCTCAGGTGACCTCAGCCCCACTCTTCCTCTGGGTAAAACCCCAATTGCCCGGCCAGCAGCAGCTAGTCCGAAAGAGCAACTTCTCACTCCACGCCCAACGAGTCTTTGTGAGCAGCTAGTCCAACAACCAGCTGAACTTCAGCTGAACTCGCTTGGCTAAAGTTCTGAAAAATTTCCGCCCCACTTGACCGGGCAGAACATCCCTTCAGCGCCTCCTCTTGCTGTGACATTTTGAATGGAGGGTCATGCGTCAGTGCCCCGCTGGATTTTAAAAGCTTTAAATGCTATTTAATCTCATACGCATACAGCTCTCGAGGTGGGTGCTATTACTCACCACATTTTAAAGAGGGAACACTCTGGCCTGAAAATATTACTTGGTGGTCATTGCCAAGGCGATGGTAGGCAGGGAGCACATCGAATGTAGTATGACTTGCATGGGAGGGGGTCTTAACCTCATCACTGTCGATATTTTGGGTAGATAATTCCTTGTTGTGGGAGGGCCAAGAACTAGAAAGGAGGGGAGGATCAGCATTTTCTTTTCATATGCCTTTAAATTTTTATTTTGGTTCCACTTTTAAAGCCAGCATTTATAAGTTTTGTGATTTTTAAAGCACCGAGGAAGAGACAAGAAAGTCCACCTTTGTTTCCTCGGCAGCCACATCACATGACTGGTTTCTATTGAGCTCGTCATCAGTTAAACTTTATAAGCTTCCTTTCATATACATTGTTTTGTCTTCCCCAACCTGTTCTCATAAACTTGATTTTTTTTTTTTTTTTTTTTTTTTTAGGCAAAATTCAGAGCTTTATATCTAATTGGTGGTGAATTTCACATTCTTTGTTTTGGTCTTTCATGGCAAACTGGCAATCATTTCATGTTGACTCTTTCATCCACCCTACAAGCTGTCTACAATTTTGGTCTCTGTATTTCAATGCTAAAATAATGCATCGATGGATGAACTAGGAGCCATGGTTACTTCACTGAAAACTTTCTGCCCCGAAATGGTAATACACTGATAAACAGTGTTCTAAATGTTATCTCTGGACCTAACCATACCGCCTGTGGGGCCCTAGCACCCTGTAACTGGTGCCCTCTGGTGTTGGGCACACTTGTCACAGCCAGAGGGGGTGACCTCAGTTGCCAGCTCACAGTCTTCTAAGCATATCCCACCAGAATCAGCAAGTGCCATGAGACAATTCCATCCAGAGGGGGGAGAAGTTGAACCTAGAAACTCCCTACCTAGAACCAAATGTGGGAGAATGAGGAGACAACACCACATATTAAATAGGCCTCTCCTTTATACTTTGTGTCTCATACAAAGAGTACTAAATTGGGTTTATATGGGTGAGTGAAAGGGTTAAGATTTGGAAAAGCAGGAACAGTTGTTCTGTATGATTCTAATTTTGAAAGTCAAGTTTTTATCGTCTCCAGCCTTCTGGAACCACTGCCATTCACCATGGTTTCTCAGAGACTCGGATGAGGGCATGTGACCACATAGGCAGATTCCCCCTCAGAAGCCCCTAACACAATTTTTGGCCCTTGAGGGTTTATTTCCCTCTACCAGCACCTTGCTTCTCTATCCCTACCTTTAAGTGTTCTACCTTGTTAAACCCTCCTCATTTTAGGACACTGAGAAGTCTGAAACCTATCATCCTCCCTTCTTCACACAAGGTTAGTCCCCACTGGACTGCACGTATGGCCCTCACATGGTACAGGCAACAGAGGACGTACAAGGTGCCCCACGAATTTCCACTAAAAAATGAAGTCCTTGAATGCTGGAGCTCAGAATGACCTTTTCTCCTCTGCTCAGCCCAGGACAGCAAGTGGGAGACACTCCGAAAATCCTGGATGAAGGAGCCAACAGAGGAAGCAATTTTCATACATTTAAAACAGGTTCTTTATGACTTCTTTAATTTCTTGGGCTTTGATTTCTTTCAAAATATTTGCTATAAACTATCGTTCCCTTTGGAGCACGATTTCCCTTGATGGAACAGCAGAATTGAAGCTGAGGAGCGATGCTTTTCCTCGATCATCTGTTAGCATCGTACCATCTGCTGCAAGCAGAGGGCCGCTTGGTTTCTTTCTCGCTCCAAACATAGCTTCAAAGGGTCTTTTTGTTGCCTGGCATTTTTGTGCAAGCCTCAGCTCGTTCTGGACATCACCCTCCAGAAGTCATTTTTGTAAATGTGCACCATTCATCACGATCCAGGTTCACTCCTTCACACCCTCTGCGTGTCCTTTCCAACCCGAGTCCATCTAACAGCTCGTAAGCAGTCACTCCAAGTTGTGTGGTCAATCCCCTTTCCTTCATCATCGGGACCCTCTGAAATTGTATGGTTATAATTTTATTGACAGGAAACT
This sequence comes from Pipistrellus hanaki, assembly GCF_964339955.1. NCBI lineage: Eukaryota > Metazoa > Chordata > Mammalia > Chiroptera > Vespertilionidae > Pipistrellus > Pipistrellus hanaki. The sequence goes on along the minus strand of NC_140509.1, from coordinate 83,597,576 downwards.
GGAGTTTTATTTTCTGATGTACAATATTTGGCCACAAAATACTCACATTTCTAATAAGTGTTTCAAATGACTTTCCTAAAATCTATGGCCAATGTTTTTGTTCTTGGTAATTAATTTTTTCTCCCAAAGTTTATACCATTTCCAACTGCTTATCCCGCTGTTGTTTCCTCCATTTGTTGGGGGAATTATTTGTGAAATCAAGGGTACATGAGTTACAATCTATGTTGACCATTTTTGAAAGGTGTTTTACTGAGCAATTTCTTATTCAGCAAATGCCTCAGTTTCTCCCCCAGTAAGATGGAGATAACAATGATACCTATTCAAGTGACAGCTTCCCTCATACAACCAATTTTATTACATAACAGTTGTTCATCACGTGGGCTCTCAATCAGGGCAGTTTTGTATTTCTTTTCCCCCCTGGGGGGCATTTGCCGACTTCTAGAGACGTTGTTTTTTTAACTTTCATAAGGTGTGAGACATGGAAGCCAGAAGATAAGCAGTAGTGCCTGGGGCCAGTGTGTCTTGGTTGGATATCATCCTGTGCACCAAAGGTTGCAGGTTTGATTCCCAGTCAAGGCATATACCTAGGTTATGGGTTCAATCCCCAGTCAGGGCACATGGAGACACGTTTCTCTCTCTCTCCCTCTCCCCCTTCCTCTCTTTTTTCCTCATTTCCCTCTCTCTAATAAGTATGTCTTCAGGTGATAATGAAAAAAAAACAAAAACAGCTAAGCAGTAGCCAGTATGGTGTGGAGGTTGACACGGGCACTGGCACATTGTCACTGGGTTTCTGGTCCACTTCACTGACAGGATTCAGCAGTTGTGTCCACAACTCCTTGAACTCCTGCAGTATCTCCTCCTGTCGCTTCTCTGGTCTGGGGCCAGACACATGTGTTGCTCTTTGGCAAAAAGAACCAGCTTCTTCCATCGGCCACCTTTGTTTGGAGGTCAGAAATGGTGAGAAACAGGAACAAGTTCTGGTTTGTCCTCCAAAGTGACCTGGAAGGTTCTGACTGGTCCTTGCTCACTCCTGTTTCCTGTCTAGCTTTTCTTCCTGACGACTGTCCCTGCTAGCAATTCAGGTCTCCCGCCATATACAAAACAACAGGCTTCTCTAGACGTTGCCAACAGTTTCCTAGTCTCATGTCATTTGGTTCTGTCTTCATGTTGAGCCCTAACGGATAAAATGAATTTACCAAGAGAGAGATTTGAATACTCCGGCCAATGGGGTGGACCAGAAAACCAGCGACAAACTCCTCTGTGGGTAAATAATTTATGAGTAAAGTTCAAAAAGATACGTTTTCATCATTGGAACAATATGTGCAGTATTAGTCATCGTGAAAATTCAAATAATGAAACATGGGTCAGACCCAAATCTATTTACTAGTAGATGAAATGAACTGATACTTTTTTCTCTTGATAATAAAGAGTTGTTTCACATCCCTTTGACTGTTTTTTAACAATGGCCATGCCATCCTTCCCTTCTATGAAATACAACCATGCTTTCTCACCACAATAGTAGGAATAATGCATATGTTATAATGAGCCTGGGTTTAAGTGCATCACTGGGAAGCATTTGAATGTAGAGAGAGAGAGCTTTGTATAATAAAAGATATTCAGCTTTATTGTATTAGATTGTGTCAGATTCTCTATTTTGCAAAAGCCTTAGAGTCTTAGTTCAACAGACTATTATAATAATGCACATCAGAAATGTTTTCCTTTATTTGGAGAATGAAATTTGTTTTGCAAAACAACAAAAAAAGAGATCTTCCAGTACAATTAGAACACACTGTATATAGAAAAATTAGTTTGGGGATGCCCCCTTGTAATTGCACCGGTTTTAATTTGTAGTATCCATTTATTATTTCCGCTGTTTTGTTTTCAGATGCAAGTTTTATGCTCTGCAGAAATTCTGTGCAATGAGGCAGGTCTAGTATTATTTTTTGTTGTGCTGTGTTACATCCAATCTTTTTTATTTATGCTAAGCAATTGTTTTTAGATGATTCTTAGTTTTTCTTCAAAACTATGGCTCACTCTTGCAGAAATATATGCAAATTTTTTATTTTGTGAAAAATGAAAGGCAAAATCATGCATTATGCTACTCTTGCAAAAAAAAAAAAAATCATTAGCTCTTGCCAAAAGCAAAGCAGTTGATCTTTTGCCATGCTAGTATGCATGATTACTAATTTTCTATCAAGTATTGTCCTATGATAAACAAAACAGTCTTTCAATGATGCCAAAAGACTGGCAATTGTTTGATAACTCAGCAGTACTACCTCTAACTACTTCCCAAAAGGCTCTTTTCAAGAAAACCGCATGTATGGCTCTTTCAAAAATGCCAGGGATATAAGCATACCTCAGGCAGGTTTAATGGAAACATTAATTAAATGATTGTCACATTTATTAATTAATTACAGAATCTTGGAATGATAGGATTGAAAGGACCTTGAGAGATGGATGGAGCCAGCACTGACATTCTCTGGAGGGACCACATGTGAACTGCCTTAGACCCACAGCACCTTCACTTTCTACATTTTCAGTTGCCATTGGCTATTTTAAATTCTCTTACAACTTTCCACATTTCCCTTCATTTCTGAAACTTCTACTTGAAAATTTTAAAAATATGACCAACATAGAATGAAAGAATAACCTCCAACCAAACCCACTCTAGGTCAAATTATGCAGCAAAAGAAATTTGCTACAATAGCCTCTTCTGCCTAGCATGAACAGCAGGAGAGGGTAGCTCAACATAACAGTTCTATTTCAGAGGAAAAGAGAGAAAATGGGGTAGGACAAAAAAATACTCAACTTTAAAATGGCCACAAACTTAAGTTATTATATATGAGTGCCCTAAATTGACATATTCAAGAAAGTAAGGACTGCTCCCCACCACAAAAAAAGAAGGAAGAAAAGAGGAGGAAGAGGAGAAGAAAAAAAGAAAAGAAAAAGAAGAATGTCATATATAGTATATATATGAATTACAATGCAAATAATTACAGATTTCTCATTAGAAACCATGGAGAACAGAGACAGTAGAACAATAGCTTTAAAGTACTGAATTTTTTAACAAGCTGTCAAGGCAGAATTCTATGCCAAGTGAAAAATATGGTTAGAAATAAAGGCGAAATGAAGAAATTTTATGACAAAGAAACACCAACACAGTATTTCACCAGCAAACCTTCACTACAAGAAATGTTTAATATATTTCTTCAGGCTAAACAGAAATATTTCCAGGGAAAATTTTGGATCTTCAGGAATAAATGAAAAACACTAGAAATTGTAAAGATCTGGGTAAATATTTATTCTCAAGTTCCATAAAATATTTATGACTTACAAATAAAAACTATAACATTGTCTTGTCAGGTTTGCAATGTAAGCATTTATAATATGTATGACAATGTATATGTGGTAGACTAGGTATTAAAAAGATCTATATGATTGCATTACAATAAAAAAGAAAGAAGTAAAACTATTTGAAAAAAATACAGTGAATCTATAAAATCCTTACAGACTTAAGGGGAGAGAAATAACATTTCATGGTTAGAAAACCCAATGTCACTAGATGTTAGTTATAACTAAACTGATCTATGAATTTAACATAACTCCAATCAATGCTTTATATTTGTAGAAACTGTCCAGTTAATTTTAAAATCTATATGGAAATAAAAGGAGCTAGAATGGCCTCGGAAATTATTTAAAAGAAGAACAAAGCTGTAGAACTTACCCAATAAGATAAAGAAGTTTTCTATAAAGCTACAATAATCAGGACAGCTTGGAATTTGTAAACAGATAAGCATATAGATAATAAAATGCAATAGAGAGTCCATAAGTACATCCATATGCATATTGTCAATTAATTTTTGGTAAGGGTGTCAAGGAGATTCAATTGAGAAAAAGAAGTCTTTTTATTAAATGGTGCTGGAACAACAGAAAGTTCATATTTTTAAAATGACCATTGAACTTTGCTTATCATTATGCATAAAAATTTATTCAGAATAGATTATAGACTTAAATGTAAGACCTAACAGTATGAGACTTCTACAAGAAACATGGGAGAAGATTTTTGCAACCTTGAGGTTTGTAAAAATTTCTTAGGTCACAAAATTTACAATCCCTAAAAAATTTTTTTTAAATGGACTTCATCAAAATTAAGAACTTCTAAACTTTGAATGAAGGACACTGTGAAGAAATAAAAAAGGTGAGCCAACTTATTTTATTGATTTTTTACAGAGAGGAAGAGAGAGGGATAGAGAGTTAGAAACATCGATGAGAGAATCATCGATCAGACCAGCTGCCTCTTGCACACTCCCTATTGGGGATGTACCCGAAACCAAGGTACATGCCCTTGACCTGAATCGAATCTGGGACCTTTCAGTCCACAGGCTGACGCTCTATCCCCTGAGCCAAACCGGTTTTGGCAAGGTGAGCCAATTTAAGTATGTACAGCTTATTGTATGTAAATTACTCTTCCATTAAGTTGAAAAACGTCTGTAACCTACCTTGTCCTGGACAAAAATAATCCGGTCTAACCAAGATTAACATATATACTAGTATTTATACTAAAGCATCTGAAAAAAAAATAACCAAAACGAATCATTGTAAACAGCAGGAGTCCTAACTATGCTCAGTTATGCCAACAAAATGAAGTCAGATGGCTGAAACACTCACATCAGTGGTTTACTGTTTGGGCTGAGCCTTTGCTTAGAAGGTCCATTTGGTTTCTCTTTCTAATGGGAGCCCTGCGACCCATGGCTCATTCTGCAATGGCATCCTCAGTGTGAGTGTAGGAAAGCTAACAGACTTGGCATCATTTTCCTGCAGGAAAAAAAAAATCTGACAGAAACAGCACGTCTATATGGTGTACAGATGTTAACTTTATTAAAATAAAAGCATTCTCCCTCCACTTCACGTTGTGTGGGCAATACTTCAGCTCCAATAAAACGACCTATTTTATACTCGCCACCAGACAACTAAATGTACCAAAAAGCCTGTAATCAAATAAAAATTACAATGGTGAATTCCAGGTCCCTTTGGGTTTTTTAAAAAAATACTTTCAGTCTTCTTTGTGCCTCACAGATATACCGAATTGTTTTTTTTAGACAAAACACATCTATGTGAAATGTTGTAACGTGTATTAATGAAGACAATGGGTCTCCTGAGAAAACAGAAGCCAAGAATCAAGCCACTTGAAATTTATTTTAATTTGTTTTGTCTGGAAAAGGCAGAAAAAAAGATTTTCTTATTTCCATGTCAGATAAGATTCAGTATTCACTGGTCAGACAAACAAATTGCTTTATATTGGCATGCTAATGAAGTCCTTCAGTGCATATTACTCACACCTAGTGTGGTATATAAATCTCCTTAATGAAGAGGTCAGAAAAAGCTTCAAGACTGAGAATAAAGTAACAAAAATATTGGGACAGTGAGCAAGACCGAGTAGAATGTGGACCTGAGGTGGTAAGCCGTTTGCTTCCCTACCTCTAGTGCCAACTCCTCATGACTGTCAGGGACCTCCCTGGTATGGCTTAGAGATGTTTGAATCTGACTTTGTAATCTGGGTGAACGTTGCATTCCAGGAACAGCGGCAATGAAACAACGCAGCCAGTGTCTCAGGCAGTGGGAGTGGGTGCTGTAATGCAGGCCTAAGGGGGTGGCACAGATACGGAGAAGACAAAATATGAGAGGGGATTGCATCCTCCAAATCTAGAATCTCTACAGGGGCCTAAGAGAAAGGCAGCAATGAAGAGAACAAGAAAAGGGGGAGGGAAAGGATTGATCCTATAGATTCACCCTACACCCCACCAAAAACAATCTGAGAGGAACCTCAAAGTCCAGCGTTAAGCAGGGCAATGAATCAGAGTGAAGGATAAGATAATTTACATAAAGTGCACTTTTCTACTGTGCTTCATAGATGGATTTTCTTTAGCAGGAACAGGAAGTTTTTAATCCACAGTTAGAATTTTAATACATGTAGTGGACTCTGCTGTATTTGCCCAAATGTTTGATTTTCTTCAGCTTCTATAGTGGAATCCCTGGTTTTTAGCTGAGAGCCTCCCTTGCAGCCAGGTGTGCCATTTTACTAAGTTTTGGACAAGGGACAGGTGTGAAGTGGTGTGTGCTGAGTTACTTATGCTCCTAAAAAAGAGGAGTGTTGATCCTGTGTAACTAACCTGGTCATAAATAACTAGAAAGGAGCAAAGGGAAGGCCAAACATTATAGTCATATGTGCAGCTTTGCCAGAAAGCTGCAATTCAGCCAGTTTATGGTACTTTGTTACAGCAGCCCTAGCAAACTAATACAATTAGTTAGGATAGGTGATGTCAAATCGTGTAATAAGCAAGTCTTCTAATCTCAGTGTGTAAATCTCATCCTTGTAGATTCCATTGACTGAGGGGCAGACAGCCTTCCACATGGTCATTTGGAAGTCCACATTCTTTCTATTCTATGGCTTCACCAATCCCTAGGGCCTGAGTCTTTTGCTGGGTCCTCTATCCACACAGCTGTGGTTAGATGAAGGAAGGGTAGAAGGGAGAAAAGTTATATTTGATCAGGGACAGAAAAATAGGATCCCATGAGTTTAATTCTTCCCTTGGAGCTCAAAAATATACTGGTCATTCCATATCTATTCTATATAATAAAGAAGTAATATACAAATTGAGCATCACACCCTCACACAAGATGGCCACCCCCATGTGGTCACAAGATGGCCACCACAAGATGACTGGCAGGGAAGGGCAGGGTGGGCCAGCAGGGGAGGGCAGTTGGGAGTGACTAGGCTGTCAGGGGAGGGCAATTGGGGGCAATCGCGCCAGCAAGGGAGCAGTTAAGCATCAATCAGGCTGGCAGGGGAGTGGTTAGGGGATGATCAGGCTGGCAGGCAGAAGTTGTTAGAGGCAATCAGGCAGGCAGGCAGGTGAGCAGTTAGGAACCAGCAGTCCTGGATTGTGACAGGGCAGTAGGACATCCCCCAAGGGGTCCCAGATTAGAGAGGTGCAGGCTGGGCTGAGGGACAACCCTCCTCCAATGCACAAATTTCATGCACCAGGCCCCTAATATATATATATATATGATCCCATGAGTTATCTTCCTATAATCCTTTCTGTGATGTGGACTGACATTTACTAGTCACTCAAATCTCAAAGGACTAGAAATAAGACTGAGAAGTAGTTTAGGAAATATCTTTATAACAATAATTAGTACCACCTTTTATATCTATTACAGAAGAAGTCAAACAATGCCCAATTGGTGTGGCTCAATGGCTGAGCTTTGACCTATGAATCAGGGGGTTAGGCCTCGATTCCCAGTCAGGGCACATGCTCTTATTGCAGGTTTGATCCCCAGTAAGCAGCCAACCAACGATTTTCTCTCATCATTGGTATTTTTATATTTCTCTTTCTTTCCCTTCCTCGCTGAAATCAATATATATATATATATATATATATATATATATATATATATATATATTAAATATATATATTAATATATATATATTAAAAGTAAAACAACTAGGAATTTGTACATAACAATAATAACAAAGGTATACAATTCTAATAAAATCACTTCATGCCCTAAGAATAAAAATAAATATTAAAACAGATAAAATGTGGCCAATATAATTGATCCAAGTCAAAGAGGCACAATGTAAAATTGCACTGGACAACTGGTGCATCCAGGGTACTGTCATAGCCAATGCACACTATAAGTAGAATAGGCGTAGGTTTGTTCACTTATTCTCTCTTGTTCCCCAAAATAAACTTAGAGCCACTATCTTCCCCAGGAGACTGCCTTCCTTGAGATCTTTTCATAGTTTTGTGATAGTTCCTTGTGTAAATGTTTCTGTTTCAAACAATAATCCCTAGAATAGCTTTATTTTGTCTTCATCTTAACATATAATAAAACTCAAAAGAGCTCAAATGACTGCTTTACCTACCCCGGAACCAAAGAGAAGCCAGACAGGCCACTTATTCCTGTAATTCACTTTTAAAAAGAGCAAGTGAAGAAAATTTAGGCCTTGGGCAGGCTATTGCATGGATCCATCACATTTTCAGTCTAATAACTTTTTTCAGAAGCACAATAAAAGAACAGCAAGCCATTTTTATTCGAATAAAATCTACTCCCACAAAACATGGAATTACCAAATGACTTCAAAGGCTATTCACTGAATATCCCAAGGATGATTTTAAGTTGAATTTTGAGGAAGGCTTGAATCAATGGCCCATAAAGAAAGGCAAGGAGAATTTTATTTACAATGAGAAACTTGGCAAAGTAGTGGGAAAATACAATCACTACTTGTTTCTAGAAAGGTGGTCAGAGCACCAGACAGTGTCACACAATTAGAACTTTCTGAATTTAGATCTTAGGCACAAAATTTCCCTAAATGCTCCACTTGTTCCACAAGTTTCTTAAGAGTAAGCTGAGTTTTAATACATTAGGGAACTACAGGTGACATCATTTTATCGTATTTTATTTTATGCTGCTTCACAGATGTTGCCTTTGTTTTACAAACTGAAGTCAAGACCATCTACCAGCAAAAAGATTATGACTTATTTTATTGCATTACTTGATTCATCGTGGTGATCCGGAACCATACCTGCAGTTCTTTGAGGTATGCCTGTACTAATTAGTGTTTCCCTTGATCAAAGATCTGAAGGAATACCATGTCGTTCACTCTAAATTGAGTCGGAGCATTGGAAAAAGCAAGGTGATGGAGGGAATCACCGATGTTAGAGCAACTGTGGCCCGAATGGAATGAGGGGAAATATGGGAAATGGGGGTGGCTGTGGGACAGCTCCCTTTCTGAGCACAGTGACTCTTTATGTCATTCTTTCTATGGTATATTTTTAGCTGCTAGAACTTATGGAAGAAGATAGAGAATTAACACAGGACAGTCTTAATATACAGAACAACCTGAGATTAAAGAAAATATCAGACCTAACTGGTTTGGCTCAGTGAATAGAGTGTCAGCTTGCGGACTCAAGGGTCCCAGGTTTGATTCCTGTCAAGGGCATGTACCTCGGTTATAGGTATATCCCCAGTAGGGGGTGTGCAGGAGGCAGCTGATCAATGTTTCTCTCTCATCGATGTTTCTAACTCTCTATCCGTCTCCCTTCCTCTCTGTAAAAATCAATAAAATGTATTTTTTTAAAGAAAATATCAATTGAAATTATTTCAAAGTCATGAATTCTGGGCAAGAGGGGAAACCATTTTACAAGCTGAACTGAAAGCAGTTCATTTGTTACAACTAAGGCATCTGTGATAAGCATGAGAATTGTCCAGGTATGCTCAATCATTTTCCATAAAACACAGGCAAGGACTGATGAAGCAAAATTGTTAACACATAACACTACTTTTAAGAGCTCTCCTTAGTTCCTCTCTCCATATTTCCTCCTTCCCTTTTGCACAAATTCATGTTTACCTTTTCGTTTTTATTAAAAAAAATATTTTATTGATTTCAGAGAGGAAGGAAGGGGGAGAGAGAGATCGAAACATCAATGATGAAAGAGAATCATTGATTGGCTGCTTCCTGCATGCCCATCACTAGGGATTGTGCCTGCAACCTGGGCATGTGCCCTGACCTGGAATTGAACCATGACCTCCTGGTTCATAGGTTTAGGCTCAACCACTGAGCTACACAGGCTGGGCCATGTTTACCTTTTCTATTCTGAAAATATCTTCCCTCTGCAAGGAGATCCCGTTGACTTTCACACAATCTTTCACTTTTTTTATTACCACCGTTTTCAAATGAGATGGCTGCATTTGCTGATTTTGTTTCGTCCTCACCTAACTCTTCCTTACTCTTCCTCAGGCCTTTCATACCACTCCTGTTCTCAGGAGGCCTTCACCTTGACTTCTTGGTAGCATTTTATGCTATAGCTCTACTCCTCTTAATTCAGACTTTCTTTCCCTTTCCTTTCCTGTTTTTAAAATTCCTAGTTCTTCTCCTAGGTCTCTGTTTATACTTTCTCAGCATCTTTTTCTGATACATCTTCATCTCCTTGCTCTTATAAAATAGAAACTTTTCCTATCTTCTATACATAACTTTTTCCAATCTCTCCTACCTGGCCAGAAGCTTCTTCAAATCTATATCTCTGGCTTCTATTACTGCAATTCTTTATTACAACTCCATCTCCACCTAAATATTCTACCAAACCTCAACTCTGTTATGAAAGCATTGAGCTTCTGCCTTGCCAATATTTCTATTTAATCTTCTATCCCTGTGAATTATTTTGTTCCCTTCCTCTCAATCAGCTTTGGCTCTCCACTATTTTCCCAGATGGATCCTTTGCCTTATCAAACTCAGCTACTTTAGACAAGTTGCTTTATTCATCAATTTATTCAGCAGATATGTGCACAGTGCTTGCCATGTACCAGGCATCGCAGGCATTGAAGTTACAATATTAAACAAATCAGCCATGGACCTTTCCATGACTGTTTGATTAAAGTCTGGAAGGAATTTAAAAATGATTAAGAGCTTGTAACTGTGGTGTGTACAATAGAGGACATGGATGTGACCCTGCTAGAATAATTAGGAGATTAAACCTGATCTAGAAGGTCAGGGAAGGCATCCCTGAGAGAAGACAACTGAAGGAAGAGTGGACCACGATTTCTCAGGTGATTCTCCCTTTCTTAGGACCTTCCTTCGTGTGTTCTTCCAGTTCTCTGAGCCCTTACAACCAATAGGTTATTGTGGTGGTAATGCCATGTGTCACCACACAGGACCCAGATATTTGGTCACACGTTGTTCTGGGTGTTTCTGTGAGGTGTTTTGGGTGAGATTAACCTTTAAATCAGAAGACTGAGTAAAGCAGATTGCCCTCCCTAACGTGGGTGGGCTTTGTCCAATCAGTGAAATCAGTTAAAGGGCTTGATAGAACAAAAAGGCTGACCCTCCCCAAGTAAGAGAATTCTTCCTGACAGCCTTCAAAGGGGATCATCAGACTCCTCTTGTTTTCAGACTAGAACTGAAAACAAGAGCTCTTCCTGTGTCTCAAGCCTGCCGGTTTTTGAATTGAAACTTTATCATTAGCTCTCCTTGGTTCCCAACCCACCCAGTAGATCTTGGAACCTGCCAATCTCCATGATGTGAGTCTATTCCTTAGAATAAATCACATGAGCCAATTCTATGTATAATGTGTGTGTGTGTGTGTGTGTGTGTGTGTGTGTGTGTGTGTGGTTCTGTCTCTATGAAGATCCCTAATACAGTTATAAAGATTTCTAATGAAATTTTAATGCAATTTTTCTTTCTGTTTTTATGTCAACCCACTGTGTAAAGAATAAGAAAAGTGAATTACTGTACTAGCTTGCACATTTTTAGGAAACATTTATTTTTGCTTAGGAAACTTTATTAAGTTTCTAAATAAATTGAGAACTACCGCAAAATACCAAGGCAACAGTCATTATGGGTAAACTGCTTTATATAATGTTAAAAAATGATTATTTTTCTTTCTGGAAGGGAATGGTAAGGAAGAAGCAGAGAAAGAAGGAGGATAAAGGAGTCAAAGATATGAGGGGAGGGAGGCTGAGACCTTAAGAAATGAAGATGCGCCAAGTTCACTGCAAAGTATTTGACTGATTCCACGCAGACTTGAAGGTGTTCCTTCCTATCCCCAGTAGAGCCCTATTTTGTTCCCTTACCTGCTAACCCTGAATTTTCATGAGCCACTCCCAGGACTTAAGTAAGAATTGATGGTCACTCTAAATCAATCATTGCAATTATATTTCTTTGTTTCTAAATAATTTAGGTGTGTCAAAAACCATGGCTTCTGAAAAACTAGTTAATGCTCTTAAAGAAATGCTTTGCCCAGGACCCACCCCTTCTTGTCTGAACACAGTTTGGACCTTGACAGACCCAACTGGAAAAATTCAGCAATCCTGGGACTCCCCTCCCACAGGATTTCTTATGTGAGAAAATAATTTTTCTGGTGTGTGTGTGTGTGTGTGTGTGTGTATGTGTGTGTGTTTTCATCTAGATTTCCTGGTATTTGCAGCCAAGGCAACAGAACTGAAAGAAAGTTACTTGTCAGTAACCTGATGAAAGAAATGTGTAAGAACTGGTGAAAATTAACTTGCCTGATATATTCTAAACTTAAAATTTGATGACTCATAAAACAATTTTTGAGGCAATTCTCCCATGTTACCTAGCAGGCCATAATTTGTCAATATGTTTAAATACCCATTAGATAATAAAACTGCAAGATAGTTATTATGTATATTTTAATGTCCCTGAAAAGTAAATAATTAATATTATAAAAGTCATTTTACATTGGCAACTTCATAATATTCTGTATACTGCTAGCTAATAAAAACTACATGAGAACATGGAACTTGTCTTAACTCATTTCATTCCTAAAACTAGGAATTCTGGGAAGTCTTAGAAAATATTTAAATATTCGACCATCCTATACCCCTAAGTAATACTTCTCATTTTTTCAATTGGAAGCAGAGTATTGTTCACATTCTATTAGCAATGCATAGTTCCTAATTTCTTTGGGTCTTACAAAGTAATTAATTATAATTATAAAGATAACAATATCACTGTGTTTAGATACTGAGCTAAATATTCTTACACTATTTCATTTCAACCTCATACCTTCCAATTGTTCAGATGAAAACCCAAAGTTTAGATTTAGAATAACCAGTTTCAGATCCTAAAAATATAACCTAGGTCTCCCTGTGTGAAAGTTATGAGTTATTAAAACAACTAATAACTTAATTTGAAAACCAATGTAATGAGAGTTTTCTTTCAAATTGTTTTATAAGAGAGTTAAGTATTTTATTTATTTTAAAATTAAAAGCATTATTAAAAATACATATAACCTGGTCTCTAAATACTTTTAATGACATTAATTTGCCTGTGGGATGCGTTTAGAACCAAGATATTTCAAAAGTTGAATATCACATTTAAGATAGAAAAATACTACTGAACTCAGAAATGACTTAGATACATTTATAGTGATAAAACATTATCTAACTCCTCTGCATGTCAGAAAATACCATGATGCTAAAATTTGGTGTTTATCTGCAGAAGTTCACGTGGGTCTTCAGGTCCACTTTCCTTTCAGATCAGTTTTTCAATATTTTATTTGAAATATCTGATGCCTCAATACAGTTACAGACACACAGATTAATCTCTAAATCAGCAAATATTTATTGATGACCTGTGGAGTGAACAGTACTATTTTTAAGCATTTTGGGTTACAAATTATGTAGAAATAGACAGAGAAATTGTTCCTGCCATGTACAAAAAAATTTAGAAGGCAGGAAAATATATTATTAACACGAATAATGTGTTCAAATACACATCGTGACTTTGAAATGACTTAAGAACAGTGCTGGGAAATGTCGCCGTAGGTGGCAAAGGAAAAACGTTTATAATAGTAAAAAGAAGTTTCCTTGAATAGATAAGTCCACAATTGATTGAGTCAGATGAATTCCAGCGCTGCTGACCGAAGGCTGCTTTTTGTCTGTCCAGGGTTGTTGAGAAGAGGAGAGTCTTGGTAAGGGAGACAGACACCGCTGATTTACAACTCTAGGAGACCTAGCAGGAGATGGAGGCTGTGTGATGGGAAACTTTCAGGTCTATTATTAGAAGATTGAATTTGATTCAGAAGACAGTGGGACTCTCAACCGAGTTAGGAAAAACAGAGAGATGTAATCAAGGCAACAGGCCTGAAATAGAGATTAATCACACAGTGCGAAATAACTGCAAAAAAAAAATGGGACTCCAAAAGCAAGCAAGGAAGAAGATGGAATAATCTAGAAACAATTTGCCAGTGGTCAAGGGATTCTGCTGTGGTGATGGTGGCAAATGATTTGATGGTTCTACGTGGGAGTGGTGAAAGCAGATGGACCTACGAGGGTGGAGATGGAATCAGAATGCAATGCTAGAAAAACATCGTGATTACCCTGTGGTTTCAGATGTGGCAAGTTCCATTTGTTCACTCAACAAGTCTAACATAGAAAGGGTTTTAGCACTGTACTCTTCCTATGTACAATCTGCATTTTCATGTTAAAAAAGAAACTACTTTCCTTGTATAATTCACACTATTCATATCTAATTCACAGGGAATCCAAGAAGTTCCAAAGTAAGTAACTGCTAAAAAGAGACGAAGGATGGTTAGGGGTCATGTTGTAATCAGATCTGGGTTTTAGAATAGTCCTCCAGGCTGAATGGTGGGCAGAAATGAGGAAGATTGGATTGGTAGCCGATAGATCCTCCCTTCCCCCAACTGATGGACAGAGTATGACGTAACCTGTACCTGCAACATAGACATTCCTGAGCACCAACAAGGCACCTTATATATACTGTACACTGAACTACCAATCAGCACCTGCCAAATACCCTAAGCCCACGATTCTTAAGTCCCTAGGTCCCTAATCATGTGCCTTACAAGAAACCACCAATCAGCGTGTGCTGAGTGTGCTAAGTGATAAAAGGTGTGTTCACCCCAGCACATGTGCTCTTTCTCCTCCGGAAGGCAGCCCCACAGGGGTCTTCTCTTCCAATAAAGCCTGCGTCCTGGTCTCCTGGTCTCCGGCCTCTGTCTCATCTTTCAGTAGCTGTATGGCCTATCAAGTAAAATCACGGAGAGGAGTGATGGTGATTTAAGCTATGATAACAGCAGAGAGAATGGGGAGAAGGGATTGAATTGATAGATGTTCAGGGGAGAGATTAAATTTAAAAGAACTTGATGGTTGGCTGAAAATGGGGAAATAGTGAGGGAACTATCAAAAATAAGCCCCAGGTTTCTGAGGCCATTTTTGTTGGAGAGAAATATTGGCGATCAAATAATGAGTTTCAGAAATGTTGAATTTGTGATGCCCGTGACACGTGCAAGGGGAACTGTCTCAGCTGGCTCTGCAGTGGGCAGTTGGCTCTGCGGATAAGAATTCCAGAGAGGGGCCCAGACTCTTGAGCATAAAGATTATGATTGACACCAAAGGCGTGGATGCAATCACACACGGTGAACAAGAAGAGAGGAGAACCCAGACAGAATCCCAAGAGACTAGTATTTCATTATGCCATCTCGGTTCTGGGCAAGTAAAGCAACAAGAAAGATAATGGGCATCTCAGAGCAGGTGTCACTGGCTTCCTCCAATGGCTTTCCTGGGGATCCCAGTATATGAAGCCCCAATTAGGCAATGCATTCATTCAATACCCACTTTTCGTTCCAGACACCATACAGGGCCCTGGGGAACACCTTAATCTGAAGGTGAACCTCCAGAGTTTTGCCCTCAAGGTTATTTTATGAAGTTGTAAATTAATCTCACAGTCAATCCAAAATCAAAAGTTCTCATTTGGATTGATATCCTTAAAGGCCATTCTGAATAATAAGGCACCTTCGTTGTGGGTATACAGCTGCGATGTATTTCAAGGTGTGTGTTGTAGCTAATTTATCAGGAGGTAGTAATATTTTTAAAATATATTTTATTGAATTTTTTTACAGAGAGGAAGGGAGAGGGATAGAGAGTTAGAAACATTGATCAGCTGCCTCCTGCACACTCCCTATTGGGGATGTGCCCAAAATCAAGGTACATGCCCTTGACTGGAATCGAACCTGGGACCCTTCAGTCTGTAGGCCGACGCTCTATCCACTGAGCCAAACCGGTTAGGGCAGGAGGCAGTAATATTTAAAATTAACCATTCTGTGGGTGATTTTTTGTGCCAGAAGGAACTGATTGATAATATTGTCCCCTAAAAACATCTAGGCCACTTTGGCTCTTTAGTGTACTGTGGTGATGGGCTGTGAATTCTCAGCCAAGCATTTCACCAGGAATTTTCTTTTTGAGAACATCTGAACTCTAAATATCGGCACCCTTCTGTGTATCTGGGAGCAACTGAATTATCACTATTGTTGAGGGGAAACATGGATTAAGCTCTTCATAACCAAATGCCAATTTACTACCCACATATTTAATATGAAAAACATATAGATATTGTTTCCCTCACAGTAGCATCCCAGGTATGCATAGTGTCTTTTCAATACAGGCACACATGCAAGACACATTACTCCTCCCAGTAATATGTTAATACTACCTGGATTTTATAGATAAGAAAACTGAGACTCTAGAATGTGATTGCTAAGGCCACCCAGCTAGCATATGGCAGAGTAAGAGCCTATTCTAGATATTTAGATCTCAAAGCAATTATTTTTCTAACTACTAAACAAATATTTTAGGCACCCAGCATATGGCAGCCAACAATTTCATTCTCCACAATAACCATATTATTCTCATTTGGGGTAGAGATTCCCCCCCTTCTTTTATGTGTTTCTATTCCTTCTTCCCTTTTATTAATCTTTGATGTGGTTTAATTATGTTTGCCTTAAATCACTTTTTTTTTTGGGGGGGGGGGGAGGAGGTATTATAAATAAATTAATAAATAGTCAAGACACATAAATAGATAACAAATCAAGGTTTCCTGATTCCCTTGGCAATTACAAAATTTAAATCATATTAGCTGACAAAGAAAGAAAGCAAAAAATATAGATATGGAACAGATTTTAACACATTCTCAATAAGGCACTTATTCATTTCTGCTAATGAAGACAATTCCCCAATTAAAATTAATTTTAATCAAGAAAATAGTCCCCACTGCTTCTGCTTATAACTCCAAGCCCAGGGGATCCATCCATCTTCTCTCTCTATTCAGAAACACTTAATGAAATTATTTGGAGGGTCCAGTGAATCTGTAATTTCAAAAGAGAAGGAAAGAAGCCAGGAAAGCAGAGAAGATAGGGAATTGATCCAAGTATCAGCACCAAGCCTCCACCCACCAACAAAACAAACTATTTCTTCCTCCTAAGTCATGTTTCTCACCAATGCTGAGTGTCTTGCTCTATGTCCTTCCTCATTGCACTTATTTTCACTATCTGAAATTCACTACTTAACAGGTTGTCAGTACTAGTTAATACCTCTTTTTTATAAGTGTAAATATTTCTGGGATAAATTCGGTCAATGATTATTGATCAAACCTACCACATGCCAAGTTCTGTGCTAATAGCTAGCAATGTAGCAGCAAAAACAAACAAAACAAAACAAAATGAACAAAAACAGAGATACTTGGGGATAATGGTTTACAATTAGTATTTAAATTGATTTGCTTTTTCTTTGCTGGCATTCACATGAAATTATTTTGACTGAGAATAAGACTACTGCGTGTACGGATAAGGAGGAAAACTGGTGATGTGGGAGCACAATTGCTCTATCCTGATGAGAACTGGGTTAGCTCTTGGTGTTCTGCCTCTTAGCTCCAAATTCGCCCTTTGCCTGACCTGCGCTGTGAGGATGGCCTGGACTCTAAGCATTTCTCCTTTACATGAGCATGATGCTAAGCTTAGATATCTTATCTGTGGGCCATGTTTGTTGTTGCTGTTGTTGTTGCTTCCACAGTATTGTGGGTTCTGCTCTGCCTTAGAGCCCACAGTCCCTTGCTGACCTCACAGCTCTGGCCTGGTTCCAATGGTCTCCTTCCTGCAGTCCTCCCAATGTTAACATCATATAGTCTCACCCATTTTCCCAACAGCACTCTAAATCTCTTTGTCTACCCACCCATCAGCCCCAGTTCACCTACACTCTAGAGAGGTACAGTGGCCTTGACTTCCCTACACCCTCAGAGGCCTCTTTCTGGTTTCCCAGCAATTTCACCAGCTCTGGCCTGGGCAATCCAGAAACTTCCCTACCATCCAGTGACTGCAATAAGAACTTTTCCAACAAGGACTGAGACCTGGCCTACCAGAAGCCAATTCCAGCATGTCATAATTGCAAGAGTTTCATCGAAAGGTTGATGGAACTTGGGGACTCAACAAGGGCTGAGTCACCTGTCTTATCAGCTGTTGAGAATGGCTAACAGTATTTCCCCAAACCTGAAAAGGGTGATTGCTTGTTGTCAGACAGCTGCAGGGGTCTTCAAACTTTTTAAAGTGGGGGCCAGATCACGGTCCCTCAGAGAGCTGGAGGGCCGGACTATATGAACTACTAATTCCTACTGTAACACCTCGGCTGCGCTCACTGCCCAAAAAACCTGGCGGGCAGGATCAGACTCCTCTGCGGGCTGCATGTGGCCCACGGGCCGTAGTTTGAAGACCCCTGGCTCAGGGCATCTTAATCTACATGTTATTGCCTCCTGTTTGGCCAAACACCTGAGCAGCCGAAGATAATTTCCCAATTTGATAATGGATTCTGTACCTAACCCTACGCTTTGATGTGTATATATTCACTTTTCCTTAGGGCAATTTGTGTTAATAAAAAGCAAGGGTTCCTGAGACCAAAAGAACTAGGTTTCTTCAGCCAAGCTCCTTTGCCCCCCTCACCCCTCACCCCCATATGCCTTTCAGAATTATGTTTCGTCTCTGGACTCTTTATTAATTTACACACAGACCCTTCTCCAGAATACTGAATCCTTCTAGATACTGGATCAAGACCACCAGCATTACTGGCCTGTGGGGGGAGAAAAACACCCCTTTCAGAGTTGGTCCTTTTTAGGTACTCTCCTTCAGTCCTAGGGTATATTTTACAGTTCTCTGTATACATTTATAATTACTTCCTCTCTATCAGAGCTTAATAATAATTCATATAAAATTTTCAGGCTTTAAATTACTGTGTAGTTTCTGTTGCTGACTGGACCCAGAAGGATACAAAGGATTTTTGAGAATAGATACCAGAAGAATGGCTGATGATGGTAAAAGGAGGAAATAAAAAGATGTCAACAAAAAAACAACTTCACCAATCAAAACAGTTTAACCAGAGCTAAGCCCAACCACATAAAATCAAAAGGGAACTCAATTATCTTCTCCCCATCTACTTTGTCTTCTCCCAAGGAGTCTCTTGATTTTTAGACCCCAAGCTAGACATTTAAAGAGGCTGAGCCTTGGCCCTAGCCAGTTTGGCTCAGTGGATAAAGTGTTGGCCTGCGGATTGAAGGGTCCTGGGTTCAATTCCAGTCAAGGACACACGCCTGGGTTGCAGGCTTAATCCCAAGTAGGGAGGGCATGCAAGAGGTAGGTGATCGATGATTTTTTTCTCATCATTAACATTTCTATCTTTCTCTCCCTCTCCCTGCTGTGTTCCCATCTATCTTCTCATCATCACCTCCTGCTACTCTTTCAGAAGCTTTCTTTGCCCCACACTGAATTGCTCCACCACACTTGCTCCTGCATCCTTGCCTGTACCCAGGCTCTGCCCTGTCTGGAATAACCATGTAATTTTGTTTTAAGGCAAGCTAGCAATTGGCACTGTGTCTACTTAGTATTAATCTAGAGGAAAGACTGAAAGTTCATTCAAATAACTACCTCACAGTTAAGCAGACCCACCTCCTAGGAAGCCACTTAGTGGCCATCTGTTGTTCCATGAGAATAGCCCTTGGGAGCCCCTCTCCTCTACTCCAATTAGCTTTTCAAAGCATTCTTTACTACCACAATCAGTGTTCTCCCTGGGAGGAGTTCTAATAAATGCCATTTCACCATCTTTTAATTGCCAAGTGGTGTTTTAGCACCCTAGACAGAGAGGCACCCTCAAAAGCTGCCCATCTGATCAAGCCCCTTATCTACAATGACAAATCCCCACCCATCCTTCAAGATTCAATTAACATACTCCAACCTTATGCCCAACTCTCTAGCAAAATTAAACAGACATTTTAAAGGCACGTACTATAACCAGTGCTTTGTGGTTTGTATTCTAAGTGTTTTTCAAACATCATTTCACTTTTTCCTCACAACAACTCTACAAGTTATGTGCTATTATCTATGTTTTATTTATAGGTTGGAGATCTGCCATGTAGCTAGCAAATGGTAGAGCTAAGATTCAAAGCCCAGTAGACTGGCTCTATTGTCCTTGCACTTAGCCTGTCTGCTGAGCTTTGTGTTTCGTTACTTTCCTAATCTATTGCCAGTGCTTCTCGTGATCATTTCTATTATAGCAGGCATGTAATGATATATTATTTGTTTACATTTTTATTTTCCCTCTAGACCTTGAGATCCCTCATACCCATACATATATTTCCAAGACCTTACTTGGACTCAGTATGTAGAGGCATTCTCTAAATAATTGCTGGATCATTAGTTATCAAAGGTAAAGTCTGTGTTTGGATCTCTATGTTAAGAATCCAAGGAAGCCAAAACCGGTTTGGCTCAGTGGATAGAGCATCGGTCTGCGAACTGAAAGGTCCCAGGTTCGATTCCGGTCAAGGGCATGTACATTGGTTGCAGGTACATCCCCAGTGGGGCAGCTGGTCGATGTTTCTCTCTCATCGATGTTTCTAGCTTTCTATTCCTCTCCCTTCCTCTCTGTGAAAAATCAATAAAATATATATATATATATATATTTTTTTTTTAAAGAATCCAAGGAAATACCCTACAGATACTAAAAGAGTTACATTTCACATGGGGTAATTGAAAAGACTTGTAACTTGGTGAGTTATGTGCTCAAAATCAAAACAAATGGCTAAATTATACTTGCTAAGGTTAAATTCAATTACCAAGCTGCATGTGCAATAACAGGATATTTTCACAGGCAATTTTTATAATGTAGCCTCTAAAAGCATATTAGCAAAAAATGCTTTTGGTGTCATCAAGCTGATGAAAAAAAAGTCAAGATGACTTTCTGATAATCACTTTGAAAAGAATTAGCACAACACAGGAATAATTAAGGCCAACCATAGAGATAACAACCTTTAGATTCAAAATGTGAAGAAATGTCAGTGTGTGAAACAATTGTTATAATTTTTTTCCTCATTTGTAAATTCACTTTATGCCTCCGAGTGCAATATAAATTATTTACCAAAATTAGCTGTGATCACTTACAGAAACAAGTACCAGCAGATTCACACCTAAACCTGTGTAGCTGCTTTATTTGCATGTAAACCGTGCTAATGTCTAATTAGAAAGGTAACCACAGAGTAAACAATGCTTACAGATGTAGAAATCCCCACTCCCTCCCTTCTTCCGTTTAAGAAAGATAAGGAGAAAAGAGCCAGTGGAACAACACATGCTTGTATTTGAAAACATCTTTAGGAACCATATTTCCGCATAGAATTATGTATGACTTCTTTTTGGTTTTTGACTCTCTGCATCAATTATCATTGAGGTTTATGAAATTCACTAGAAAATGTTACTGTAGACTTGACATATCATTCTGTGAAAAGTCTGCCCATCAGCACCTACACGTTATCTTATGAGGTTGAGATCGTCCCTTTCCCTCCACTAAGCTGTTGGTCTTGTGTCTCCCCTGGGACATTAGTCATGGTCTTGGTCCTTATGGGATTCTCGTGAAAGGACAAAGACAACATACCAGCTAGCTAATAAGGTGCCATGGCAAGTGTCTTAATTCCCCCACTGCGTACACCGGTAGGTTATTTGTTAATGTATCTTTCCTGTTATAGTCGTTTCAATGGACCTCCTTGTACTTTTCAACTCAGGACAGGTAGGAGTGGCAGCCTGCCTGGGCCTGCATATCCATATGCATTTCTTATTTCAAGGTGTCCCACGTGTTCTTGCCAGTCTAATTTCCAGTCTCAGATGCAAATATAGAAATCTAACCCATGCCCTACATTACATTTGTCCCACACACATGCTGGAACTTGATAAAGATTCTATGTTAAATGAGTCAGTAAAAATAACTACGTATCATTATTGCTCCTTTATTGTTCTTGGACATCCTTTTTCAATGGCCATCATGTCTTTGTGTGCACACATGTACACACACACATAAACACATTCACAGAGTGTATCTAAAGGAATAGTTTATGTCCATGATCTTTTAGTTGTTAAGCTCTTTCTGGTGAATATCATTCTCAGTATAACCTCATGTTCAGCAAACCACATACATCCAAGGATGGTGGACACTGCATGGAGCCAATGTTAAAAGCTAAGTCAATTTATAAGCACTGCCATGCCTGTGTCTTTAACTTTGCCTGCAGCTGTAGGCCAGACTGCATTTCAATCAGTTCGAGTTCAGCTGTCTGTTTTATTACACCCAGGCCAGTAACATTTGGGGCATTTTTAGTCCCTTCAATGACAAATGTATATTCAACCACTGCTGTGAGCAGCAGCTCACAATACAGGTCACCAAAGGACAACAAACTGAGTAGGTATGTCAGAGAAATGTTCAGAAAAATATCTCCGTAGGTGCCTGCAATTGCCTCTCCCTTCAATCTTTTCAACCTTTCAGAAGCATGTAAAGTTGCTATTTTCAAGCCTTATAAAAAAAAAAAAAAAACTAGTATCCTTTATAAAAAAAAAAAATCTAGATTTCCAAAGACATTTCTAGTGAAACTTTATAGAAATTTAACTCATGCAGATGACAAAGCCAAGACTTTTATAAGAACTAGAGGCCCGGTGCACAAAATTTGGGCAGTCAGAGGGGAGGTCCCTCAGCCGAGGCTGTGCCTTCTCATAGTCCAGGAACCCCGCAACCAATCGCCCCACAGAGGGAGGCCGTGCCCACCCACTGCAGGAGCACCAGCTGGGGACCTCTGAGATGCAATTGATTGCAGGGCTCCATGACAGACCGCCCCAAAGAGGTAGGCCTCACCCACCCAGCCAGGCCCCACAGAAGGAGGCCCCGCCCACTACTGCAGTACTGCTGGCCAAGTAGTTGGGCCTCCCTCTGCTGGGCAATCGTAGGACAATGGCGGGGGGCCACCCCACCAATCGCATCGCACCCGCCTTGGCTGGCTGGGAGCCAATGTGTGTCATAGTGTGGTTGTCCAGACTGTCATTCTGCTATTTGCCCATTTGGTCGATTCGCATATAATGCTTTTATTATTATAGATGTGGTGGTAAGTTGTGTGTAATGTTTTCTTAATACAAATCAAGAAAGTCTACTAGTATTTACAGATGCCAGTCTGATCTTCTTAGTTCAAAAAGCTGAAATAAATGTCCTTAAATGGGACATGCTTCATCTATGCTCAGGGAGGCATGGAGAGAAACCCACCTCCACTGTATTGTCTCTTAGCCAACACAACTGAGAGAAGAAAAGTGTCAGACATACTAGCTCAGGAAACACTGCTAGAGTTTTGCCTTGATGCCTGTGCCCCTTGTTAAGGCCCAAGCTGCATGGACGTACCTGAATTATCTCTGTGAAGTGCTTGTATTATATAAAGGAGGTAGGAAATTTTCATCAAGTCTCATCAATCAACTGAAAACTTTGTTTCTGCTGACCTGAGATCTGGCTCCATCTGTTATAAAATCCCAATTAATTTGAGCAAGATGCAAATTTTATTTAACTGAAAGGAAGTCTGTGCTGTCTTAATTGTTGGCCTTCACTGTGGTTCTCCCGCCACAGAATTCCACCTCCAAATCCATCTTGTGAGAGAGTTTCCTGCAACAATAGCTTTTAATTTGCTTCTCTCCATTTTTATGCCTGTAATGCCAGTAGTCAATCACCTGACAACTATCAGAACACCAAGAGAATAAATGTTTTTAAAGTCTGAAATCCTTTTTTAGGAATTTGGGATGTGCATAATTTTATCTATTGGGTCGGCAACTAAGTAATTGCGGGTTTCACACATATGTGGCTTCAGTTGAATTTTTAGGTTTGCAGACGTAGTACAAATGTAAAACACATTTTGTATTTGATAGTTGGCTATTCAGCTGTTAATCAGTAAAAAAAGTTTTTTGATCTGTTTTGTAGTTTTTGTTTGGCGTTCGTTGAAAAATGGAAAATCAAAAGGAACATTTTCGTCATATTTTGCTTTTTTATTTCCGCAAAGGGAAAAACGCATGGCAAGCTCATAAAAAGTTATGTGCTGTTTATGGTGACGAAGCCTTAAAAGAACGGCAGTGTCAAAATTGGTTTGCCAAATTTCGTTCTGGTGATTTTTCACTCAAAGATGAAAGACGCTCTGGTCGTCCAGTTGAAGTTGATGACGCCCTAATCAAAGCAATAATCAATTCGGACTGTCACAGTACAACACGTGAGATTGCAGAGAAGCTTCATGTATCACATACATGCATTGAAAATCACTTAAAACAACTTGGCTATGTTTAAAAACTCGATACATGGGTTCCTCACGAACTGAAAGAATCACAGTTAACGCAACGCATTAGCAGCTGCGATTTGCTAAAGAAACGTAATGAAAATGATCCATTTTTAAAACGACTGATAACTGGCGATGAAAAATGGGTTGTTTACAACAATATCAAGCAGAAAAGATCGTGGAGCAGGCCAGGTGCACCAACTCAAACAACATCAAAAGCTGATATTCATCAAAAGAAGGTTTTGTTATCAGTTTGGTGGGATTACAAAGGAATTGTCTACTTTGAACTCTTACCACCCAACCGAACGATCAATTCTGATGTCTACATTGAACAACTAACAAAATTAAACAATGCAGTTGAAGAAAAGCGGCCCGAATTGACAAATCGAAAAGGTGTTGTATTCCATCATGACAATGCAAGGCCACACACATCTTTGGTCACTCGGCAAAAATTAATGGAGCTTGGTTGGGATGTTTTGCCACATCCACCATATAGTCCTGACCTTGCACCATCTGATTACTTTTTGTTTCGATCTTTACAAAACTCCTTGAATGGTAAAAATTTCAATAATGATGATGATGTCAAATCGTACCTGATTCAGTTTTTTGCTAATAAAAACCAGAAGTTTTTTGAACGTGGGATTATGATGCTGCCTGAAAGATGGCAAAAGGTCATTGATCAAAATGGGCAATACATTACAGAATAAAGTTATTTAGTTCCATGAAAAAATTGTCTTTGATTTTCTTTAAAAAATCCGCAATTACTTAGCTGCCGACCCAATATTTTATACTATCTCTTGAGCCTAAGAGCCTAAAAAATAAACCAGACTGCATTTCATGTTAAAGTTTACCTAAAGGACCATTGGCAACAGGCACGTAACCAGATTTGTCTTGATCAAACTCAGGTAAGGATCAACCTCCTCGGAGAACAATCAAAGAGGGTTTGATTTTATGATATAAAATTCACCACGGACAGTACAATCATATCCAAATCAATACTCGCTCAATATCACATTTGTTCCTAGCAATAAACATTAAAAGGAGGCATTGAGTGTTAATATGTCAGAGTCCAAAATGACTATGCCTATGGAGATGTAATAAATATGTGTACTGTGTATGTTACTCACTGTTTCCCTTTCATGTTCTTTTTGTCAGAACTTAGCACTATTTCAAACAATTAGAGAAAGAAGGGTAGGCCAAAGATAGTTTTACAGTTGTTCATTTGGAAAACAGTACAGTAATTAATAAATAATATAAGAATAAACTATTTGTTTTGAGTACTCACAACTGTAAACCTACTTTTGCCCACTCTGTGTCTTTAGGGAATATCCTATATAATAAAAGCTTAATATGCTAAGTGTCTGGTCATCCTGTTGGCTATTCAACCAATCAAAGTATAATATGCTAACGATATGCTAAGGCCACTCAACCACTCACTATGACATGCACTGACCAGGAGGTAGACACTCTGACTGGTAGATTAACTTGCTGCTGGGGTCTGGCCTATCAGGACTGAATGAGATGGGCTGGAGCTCTCCTTCACTCCCTCCTTGGCTGGCCAACCTCCCACGTCCCTCCATGGCCCCGATTGTGCACTGTAGGGTCCCTCGACCTGGCCTGTACTCTCTACAATCTGGGCTGAGGGACACCCTCCCCCGCCCCCACACCCAGTGTACAAATTTTGTGCACTGGGCCTCTAGTTTTTCAATAAAATTGTGTTTGTATGATAGGTACATGTAATTTGGTGACACAGTTTTCCCTTCTTAAACCCTTTGCAGGACACAGTGCTCTAAGCACCTGCTCCTGCAGAGGACTGGCTCTCCATGTTCATGTGCAGCTACACCACTTAGAGCACCTTTTTGTTCTCAATCCAGCACATTTCAAAAACAAAACAAAACTGTGGTCCTACTACCTGAAAAGCATAATTATGCCTCTGAAAGCTCTGTAACTTCCCATTTCAGGGGATGGATTACCCCCTCAACCATGTGAATTCTCATCCATAACACATCCAGAGTTTATATTTTTCATGTCACTGCCCAATACTCCTTTCCAAACCACCTCTTCATTCCTTAGAAAATGCCTCTCTCCCTCAGCTATCTTGTCATTAAAAAAAAAACAAAAAAAAAAAAACTAAAACATTATTTGTCCCATTTATTAGTGATTAATATCACAACTATTAGAGATGATTGCCTGGCCCATGAAGTTTTTGAACAATTGTTATTTCAGAGCCCACTTTACCAGGGACTTGGCTACTCACGAAAGAAGCAGCCCTGAGCAAGATGCACAGTGTCAAACTCCTTCTGTCGCTCTAGTTCCAGGTCCTCTGTTCCTCCTGGTATTTTGTTTGTTTGCTTATTGTTGTTTTTTTATTTGTTTTGTTTTACTTTATGTATTTTTCTTTTTTGGATGATGTTAGCCAGGGATTGTCCCTGTGTTGTTAGTCTTTTCACAGGAACAGCTTTTGCTGCCAACAATGTTATCCATTTACCTTTTCCTATTTTATTTATTTTTGGACTTCATTATTTTTTTTTCCTTCTGTTTTATTCTTTAAATATATTTTTATTGATTTCAGAGATTAAGAGAAAAATAGAAACCTCAATGATGAGAGAGAATCATTGGTTGGCTGCCTCCTGCATGCCACACACTGGGGATCATGAGCCTGCAACCCTGACCAGGAATCTAACCATGACCTCCTGATTGATTTAAGCCATGCTCAACCACTGTGCCATGCAGACTGGGCCTCCTTTTGTTTTCTTGACATGTACTCTGCATTCCCCCTAATTTCTTGCATTGCCCCCTTG
This sequence comes from Pipistrellus hanaki, assembly GCF_964339955.1. Taxonomy (NCBI): domain Eukaryota; kingdom Metazoa; phylum Chordata; class Mammalia; order Chiroptera; family Vespertilionidae; genus Pipistrellus; species Pipistrellus hanaki. The sequence continues at coordinate 83,570,801 of NC_140509.1, read as the reverse complement.
GTTTTTTAATTTATAGACATATGTGAAGGTCATACCTTTCTTTCTAAGAGCTGATTAACTTGCATCTCACAAATTTTGATAATGTAACATTTTCATTTTGTGTTTGTTCGTTTTATGAGTTATTTAAAAGGGCATATTTTATGATCTTGTCACTTAGATTTTGATTTCCAACTGTATTTGTCAGAAAGTGTGGCCCTGATACTGATGCTATTGGTAATTCTGTTTTGTGGCCCAGTCAGTGCTGTTTCACCATTTGCTTCCTTTAAGTCTGAAGGTACAACTGTACCTAGGGCTGCAAGGTTCTATATGTGTCCATTAGATGAAATTCATTCATTGTTTTTGTTTCAACTTCTATGATTTTATTAAGTCTGTCCTTTACATGTTAAAACATCTGAGATACATGTATTCCAGTATGATTGTGGACTTGGAAATTTCCCCTGGAAATTCTGACAATTTTACATCACAAAATGTGTGGCTATGTAGCTAACTATGTGCAATTTCAGAAACATGATATTTTTTCATGAGAATTAATTATCTTACCACATGTAAGAGTCATCATTACTCCTAATCAAGCTTTTGCCTTATAGTCTGTTTGGTTCTGAAATAAATATAACCACTCTACTTTCTCTGGTTCGTGTTTTCCCTGCAGTTATCCTTCTCCCTTAAATATTCTTGTTATTCTGCATTTTAGTTAACTTGGTGTGTATAACCACTAAAGCAGTTGTCATCATCATGCGATTGTCACACATTTCTCCTGAACCTACAGTATATGCTCTATTCTTACCGATCCCATGTAAAGTAAATCCATGTAAAGTAAATCCTTCTATTCTCTTATCAGGTCAATGATCCAGGAAACTATTTTTCTCTCCATTCCACTCATGTACCTAAATGACTAGGTCTCTTATTATAGCTTTAGCTAGTCTCCCTAATCCATGTCTACCAGACTTATTGTCTCAGGCACAACTTTTATCTTACAGCACACATTGCCTTTTTTTTGTTGTTGTTCATTACAATACTAGAGGCCCCTTGCATTTTTGCATATTGAAGATTCCTGCAATAGGGCTTCCTGTTGCAGTCTCTGCTGCCCGGCCTGCTTCCCTTTCTTCTCTGCTGCCTGGCTTGCTTGCTTCTCTGCAGCTTTGCTCCCTTCTGCAGCACTTGGCTTCTTTCTATGCTCTGGCCTATGTCTGCAAATTAAACACCATCTTGGTTGTGTTCATTTGCATACTCGCCCTGATTGGCTGGTGAGCATGGCTTGTGGGAGTAGTAAATGTACGGTCAATTTGCATATTTCTCTTTTACTAGAAAGGATTTCAAAATCCTGCTATTTCTTTCTGTAGAATAGTATGTGTGTCTCCCTATTCCAGTTTCTAGTAACTTCTCTTTTTGAATACCAAGAATCTTGTGATGCTAGAGTTCCTAATGTCCCTTCTCTCCTTATACCCTTCTCTGCCTTGTTTGTGTACCAATGTGCATTGTTATTAATTCTGAGATGAAATTTCTGAAATTCTGATCAATCACAACTTCTTACTTCTTTTCTTTTCCCCTTAATTATACCCTATATTCATAGTTTTCCCATTCCCTATCATAATTATATATTCAGTATTATTCCTCTGCATTCCCATTATATGTGCAAAATGATTGTATTATCTTTTCACTTTAGCAGATAAGCACTGTCTGGAATAAAAGCAATTTTCATATCCTCAGTTATACCAGGGGAATATCTGAAAAAGCTTCCATAGAAGGAGATCCAGAAGACAAATCAATTAATAAGTGTAAATTATTATTAACATTTGACCAGCACCATGTTACCAAAGGCAGAATTCCTGCCTTAACATGTTTTTAATAGGAGAAATGTGGAATGAGAGAAAAGAAAAAAAATTACTGCAGGTGTGTGTGGGGGGGGGGGGGCGGGGGGGTGTTTAAACAAATACAACCATTAATGAGAGTCAGAAAGATTTTTGGGAATGTAAAATAAAAATGTACATTAAAAGAATCCTGAAAACTTCTAAATACATTATTATATCATTTTTCCTTTGTATGATGCTTTAAAAAGGTAAAGGATGCCCTGGGCACATTTTTAAATGGTTTATTGTGAACATGAAGCAAAATCAGAGCCAACTATTATTTTGTTCAAAAGCTCATTGCTACTTAATCAGATAGTTGCCCAAACTGTGCCAGTCATTCAAGGAAAAAGGATTTTTTATTTTATTCTAAATTGACTTTTTTTTCATGTGGGTATTCTTGAGGCCTTGTGACTATAATTCACACTGCCATACTCAAAAGAAACCATTAAAAGGCTATTGTGAGCACAGCCTCAACCTCACAGTCAGTCAGGGAGCACACATTCTCAGAACCAGACCATGTCCTGGCATCCAGAATCCACAAGATGGCAGTAGTGTTCACTTTTTTTTTTTTTTTATAGAAGTTGATTTTATGACTGTCATTTGTCTTTTTTTAAGATAAAGATAAAAATTTTCCTCTTCTGAGCTATTTCTTAATAGTATTAACAATGATTAATTTGACATTTCTGAAACACTGCAAATAAAAAAACACTTGTCTACGCTTTATTCTTTATATCAGTGTCTTGAAAGTTGATCATCCTCATTCTTCAAACTTCTGTGACTCTCTACTGCTATAAGACACACAGACTATGCAGTCCAGTCCAATCACCAGTAGTGGCTTTGGCTATAATACATAAAATTGAATACTAGGAAGAAAAAATGCCTTATCTTTTATTCAATAGTTGTCAAGGTCAGTAAGACTTGCCTGAATAATAAAGCACATGTTCTGTGGGCTGGGTAGGGTAGGACATTAGACTAGGCTGAACACTATGGGTTTTGGAGTGAAATGGGTGAGAGAGATGAGGGACTAGGGAATGTAGTTAAGGACGAGTGATTGAAGAAAGATAGAGAGCCAAGGACTTAACTTTAGGGAACTTCCACATTCAGGAACCCATGATTAGAAAGAGCTATGAGAGATCCATAAAGTGATCAGAGTCTATTGTATTGACACAGAAACTGAAGATAAAAGAATAGCTCAAGAAAGGGGTACAGGTATCTGATGGCATTAAGTTTTCAAGAAAGCTCATTGTGTTTCACAAGTATCGGGCTATTCTTTTACCTTGACTATGTATAATAGCTTAATTAGAGTCGATGAAAATGAGATTATAAAAGGTTAAACTTAAAGCAGGATTGCCTGGGAAATGGAGAAGTTTAACTTTGTATTAAAGAAGATCAAGAAGGAAAAAACAAAATTAAGGGTCTTTAGAGCAGGATGGAGAACACCTTTATGTCTACAGACATGGAGGGGATCCATGCAGAGGGCTTCAGTCTAATAGTCACAGTAGGTAGTGGAAGTATCATTTCTGCAAGGAGCTCTACAGGATTGTGGGGTTGTTCTGAAACAACTGGGAAATTAGCATGAGAGGCACACAAAGACTGCTGAGCAAAAACATAGATACCTTTAAAGTTGGTGTAATTGAATTTAAAATGATATTAAAACTCATTTTTATTTTAAAAAATAACACTGCACCTTTCTTTGATTCCTTAAAGGTATTCATTTTATTTCTTGGAGTCAAATACACATGTTAAATGTATTTCCTTAAACACATTTATCATATGTATTTTTCTGTGCAAATCTCTGCTCAGGTAGAGTCAGAATGTGAACATGGAAACAAACCTGGCAGGAAAGAGGCCTTGGGTGTGCTCTGCCCCAGCCCAGGAGCCCATTCTGGCCTCAGTGAATATGCAATACTCTTAATTATCACTCACGGTTGTTGCCCACTAGCTTCTCAGTTCTTCATTCTTAAGGGGAAGAAAGACACATAAAGATCCTTTAATCTTCCTGGCATTATGTAGACAACTAGAGATAAATAAAAATGCCAAATCTGTTTGAAAACCCCACCACCTGTCTGTACTTCAATAATATCTCCATATTTAGTAGAATTCTTAACAGAGACATGAATTCACTCAACCTTTGATCTAGTTGGTGATAAGTCTCCTTAATGGTAAAAGCTAGGAGAATTCAGTAAAAACATGTGTCATCATTTTTAAATATTTAGTACATTCATAAATAGTGCTGTACAAAACTAAAAAAATTATTCTGTGGATTATTTTATGAGACATAGTTGTACCACATGAACTCTCTCTGATTAACAATTCTACACAGACCAATTTTCTTTTTTTTTTCACAAGTAATTTTCATGTACTTATATTATCCTCAGGTACAGATTTGTCCCTGCCTCATAGTCACCAAAATGCATGTTTAAATGTGAGTGTCAGCAATGGCTATCATTGGCTTTGGGCAATCCACACTCTTTTGCCTAGAATCCTTTGTGATGGAGTGCGCATTTAGGTAATTTGTGACCTGTTTAAGATTATGATGTAAATAAAATACTTGTTATCTTTTTTTGTGTGTGTAAAACAAGTGGCCTATATGCAGACTAAGTCAATAAATTTGGGCTCATTAGCATTAGGTTCAAAATGATTAGTTAACTCCCAGGAGGCATTATTACCCTAAAATATTTTGGGTTATAAATCAGAATACAATCTCATGGCAATATATCAGTGTGGTTGGAATGGGCAATGCTCTAGCAAGACTTCAAAGATAAAGCAAGGAGACAGGATCAGAGACAACAAAACACAGGGAGACACTTAACTTTGGGGAACTTCACACAGAGGAACCTGAGGCAAACAAAGAGATGAGGGTCAGAAGCCAGGAATTCAAGGTGACTTGTGCTGGTTGAGCGCTCAGAGGAAATCGGTAAGGAAAATGCACAGGCTGCAAGGTAAGACCAGGAGGGTTGGAGAAGCTAGCACGTTTCACAAACAGCAAGAAGAACCCATTGTGAGATCAAGTTCCACCACAACCAGGAAGTTCTTTCTAAGGAGAGTATCAAACAAGCAACCTTAGAAATTAACATTTTAAAACAATATTCAGTCATTGCTTATCATGAGTATATGGGTCCATTGAGCTCTAATTCTGATCATCTGGGCCAGGCTCATTTGATCTTGGCTGAGCTCCTTCCTGTGTCTGTGATCAGCTGGGGTATTGGCTGGAGGCTGGCTCATGGTGAATGGTCTCGTCTCAAAAGTCTAAGCTCTTCTCCACCAGGTTAGCCTAGGCATGGTCTCCAGTGAGGGACAAGAAAAGAGTTGATGCAAGTGTTTTGCCAAGCCTTTATTCATATCTACTTTGTCATTACCATCCCATTGGCCAAAACAAGTCACGTGGCTAAGCCCAGAGGCAGTGTGGGAGGGCACAACCAAAGCCGGTGGCACAAATTGGAACCATTAATGCAATCAACATACCGCAGTAAGGAGCCAAGATCAAGGCATTGGTAGTTCAGAGCTAAGTGACAAGGACACCTAAGTGCATATAGTTTCTGATAAACAATAAACCTGGCAACGGATGCATGGAAAGAAAATATTTACCTTGTAAATACTTGCTGAAAAGTAATTAAAGAAATAAAGACCATTCAAATCCTGGTTGCACATTTCTACCTGCTAAGGTTTAAGAAAGCAATGCTGGAGATTTAGGCTACATATAAAGAAAGTCTTGCTGACAATGGGAGTTGTTAAACACTGGAATGGCTGCTGAAAGAAACTGTAATTTTCTTTTCTTTCAAAGTACTTAAATTCAGACTAGCTCCCTAGTTATCGGGTACGTGTTCTTGGACAGAAGCAGAAAGATGAACTAATTGACCTTTCAGAATCCCTCCAGACCTATTATTGTCGTGCTGAACCTATTCACACGGTGGAAGAAAGACTCTAACAGCCTGCCTTTTATTCCTACACTTAACACACATTTATTATCGACCCTTTCTGCGCTTGGCACTCTGCTTGGTGCTAGAAAAGTAATCCCGACCTTGGAGGAGATCACAGGCCTTGGTCAAAAGGTGGAGCAGAAATGCCCCATCTACATAAGTGTTAGCACAACAGGTAGGAGTGATGGAAGACTCTATTTAAAACAGTGAATGTCTTCAAAGGACAAAGGCTCCAGTGAAAGGAACAATCTTAGGCCCTGAGTCTCTGCTTATCTTTTGAGCTGGCCAAGGAAGCAGGAAGCTCTTTTGTTCCACTAAAGCCCATTGATGGGTTTCAGACAGACAAAGGGACTTGGACAAAGAGCTATAGGTGAGGGACTGGAAAGAGGAGAGTTCTCTGCTCAATTAAATGAGAATCTGTGATTCTCTAGAAAATCCAAGGTGAGAATTAAGACAGACTAGAGGTGGCATAGGGAAGACAAGAGTCCAGGCACTACATGGGGTAATAGCCAGTGAGAAATTCCTCATTTTGTGGTGGCTAAAGGATACCTACCTTTAATAGTTAAATTGATATCTAACAATTTAACTATTTTTAAAAAAACAACTAATGAGACTTGGTCCCCACAACATAGTAGGCCTAACTCATCTTTCCCTGCTTATCCCTGCTAAGTACAGTAGTAAACTCTGGAATTAATGCAGGATCAAGTCAAAGAAGAACTCTGAGACATGGTAAGAGGAAGGCACACTGATGAGGGAGCCAGGACTAAAACAACAACATAATGTTAGGACATCTTACAACCTCCTGCCCAACAGAAGAAGGCAATCCAACCCTGGCATTTCCCACCCCCAAAACCAATGGCAGAAAGTGGCCCAGGGAGTCCTAATGACCATGGGATCTGATGGAGTTCTGTCCACAGAACCCCCGCTGGGGACGGATCTAAGGCCCAGGCAGGATAGGCCTCCAAGGGAAGCACTTTGACAATCCTGAGACTCCTCCCTCTCACACAGAGTACCACCTGGTGGGGACACCGGCACCTGGGGAGAGGGTCCCGCCATCACAAGCACCTCCACCACAGTCCGGCGTCTCCAACCCCTCACCTAAAAGCTCAGGTGAGGTGACAGGCTTTATGATGTTTCTTCATGCCCTTTAAGCAACACTCCCTTACAGTGTGGCTGAAGGAAGGTTTTCAAGCAGAAAGGAGAAAAAGTGAGCAAGAAAATACAATACCCTATCCTCCCCGTGAGTTTTCTAAACTATGTGCTAGGATTGAAGTTGAAATTCTAACACCTTTGAATACTGAAGACCATGATATTTAAAAGTTAGGAAGGTAAAGGGTAGGTGGAAGTATGGTTCCACATGAAGTGTGGTATGTAAAAGAGTGTCTGTGGTAGAGCATGTGTGTATATACTCATAGAGAACTATATAGTGATACATTCAAAGCATGTTGTTTTTAAATGTTAACCGTGTACTGATTTTAAATGTTAACTATGTAAAGCTTATATAAAAATAAACTGAAGAAGAAAATCTTTGGCAAATGAAAGGTCAGGGCTACCTGATACATGACCTCATGTTGTTTACTATAGCAGTACAATGAGGGGCCCTCTCAGCAATGCAGACCACAGAGCATTAGTAAAAGTCCCACTTGGTGTGACTTAATGTCTGCATGAGTGTTGTTCCGAGTAGAAGGACAATCAAGGAGAGAGTTCCCCGTTCCCTCTGAGTATCAGTACCAGGATGGAGATGCATGAATAGCCAAGAGGTAAAGAATAAAGAAAAATAGTTCAGCAGAGGCAAAGGAGAGCCAAGTTGACAATGAAAATTCAAGTTCCCCCTCCTCCTCCCGCCTCCACCCCTCGGGGAGACACAGAAATCTCCATGCAGGCATTGGCTGTTTAAACAAAGCCCAGTGCCCTTGTTCAAGCCCATTTCATTTGCATCTCAAAGAACGAAGTTCCTCAGCTGACCACTAGGTGACAGCAGCATGACCTTTTCTTGGTCTTGTCCCTTGTGCCCACTTGTAGAAAGACAGGGTTAAATCTTTTATCCAAAAATTGTACCTTTTCAATCATGTCCATTGACAAGATTTATTATTTTAATGGTTTCTGCATTATTTTTAATGATAATGAAAGAGCCATGTCCCTTAGATATGTTTCTTAAAGAACCTCGCCCATGTTTGCAAGACACCCAGTGTGAAATGCAGAAAGGAACGCCTCATCATCCGAACACCAATGACAAATTCTGTTCCCTCTCTGTGACAGCAGCAGTGGGTGAGACGGATGACTAGGAGCTTGCATACATTACGCTTTCCCCCATTAGCTATTTATAGGGAAATCTTTTAAAAATGTATATGCTTAAAAGTTTAAAGTGTGCTCCTCAGGATGTTACATTGACAAATGGGTATGCTGTAGGTTACTCAATTCTTTCACTCTAGACTTAATTTTATTGCCAAAGGAAACAGATAATGTAGAATATTTCAAGTTCCTGATCAAGGCTCTTAAACAAAAAGATTTTTTTTTTCTAAATAAAAATAACACATCCAAAATTCTTAAATAAAAAAGAAAGGATTTTTTTTTTCACTAGAAAAAAAATACAATAGTACAAAAAAATAAACCTGTAAGAGGGATGCAGACCAGAAAAAGAGGGGTATTTGGAGATACGGGAAAAATAGATTAAACAGAATGAATGACAAGAAAAATCCCAAAAGAGGAGTTAGTCTTATGTTGGCTATCTTTGTCACCTGGTCTCTTCCATACAGTGGCCTTAAAAATGGCACAACAGTGAAGAAATTACATAATGACCGCCATACTAGAATTCTGTTTACCTCACTATTAAGTGAAGTTTGTTTAAGCCGGTGGGTAACTGAGGTGCAAGGGTCAGGAGATGGAAAAGGGTTTTCCATAGAATCAAATTACCCATTTAATTGCCAAGCCATTGTTCCATCCTGGGTGAGATACTCATTGTCTGTGCGTCTAGCATACAGTAAGAAAAGCAGACCAGGCCTTACACTACTGCTCACCAGAGGCCTCAGGATCCACTGTTATCTTGAAGCCAAGAGCACAGCCTTCCCCTTGGCTCCCAACCAGAGAAGCCAAAGCTCATTGCCTAATGCTGCGATTGATTTTTGAGTGACAGCCCCCTTCTTATCTCATATTTAAAATTTCTGTACCAAAATAGACCCAGGAGACTTGTGGATTGTATTGTTTAAATCAAGAAGAACAAAATGTCCTAAACATACACAAGTATTTTGAAGATCAAAATTTCTGTTATTTGAAATCAAAGTATTATTCCCTCCTCCCCCATTTGTTGTTGTTTATTTGTTTGTTTTTTGCTTCCACTTGTACTAGATAACATACATGAGGGGCATAGGCAAAGCTAAGGATCTTAAGTCTGAGAGATGTCAGGAGACCATCTTATAAGAAAAACACCTTATTCTACAGAGTTATTAGGAAAGTCTTTACTAGCATTTTTTACTTCCACAAAGCCTAATTCAGCTGACTCCTGTAAATATTTCCTCTGTCTTCAGGGAATTTGTAACTGAATAGTGTAACCAGCATAACAAAATGCTCAGTGATGCAAAAGATCACAAAGAGAGGAACAGAGGAAGAGAAGGAAACAAGAGTCGCTATGGAGAAAGGAGGCGGTGATTTACATGGAATATTGGGCAGGGGAATATTTATAAGACTGGTGGGTACATATAATCCTGTCTAGAAACTAGGACACTATATTAAGGAGCTTTAGTGTTATGAAAACAAACAGTGGACTACCAATAACAAAATGAAGCTTCTAATGACCACTGACATGAAATGTGTGACCTTGGCAAACACATTTAACTTTGTGTCTTCTGTTGTTGTTAATCCTCATCTGAGGATATTTTTCCATTGGTTTTTAAAGAATGGAAGGAAGGGAGAGAAAGAGACACAGAGACAAACATCAATATGAGAGAGACACATGGACTGGCAGCCTTCCCACACACCCCAATCAGAGCCTGGGGTTGAGCCTGAAACTGGCACTCCCTTGACCGGAATCCAATCTGGGACCCTTCGGTCTGCAGACCGATGCTCTTTTCACTGAGCTAAACTGGCTAGGGCATAACTTTGTATATTTTCACTTCCTCATCTACACATGAAGGTCTTGGTCTAGAATTATTTCTAATCACTACACAATAGGAAACATATGTTTTAATTGTAGGAGTCAAAAAAAATCTAAGTATGTATTTTGGAAGAAGTAATGCAGTGACTAAGTATCGTTTCCTTTGAAAAAGCTTGTTGTTGTTGTTTTTTACATTTGGTGTTTTGCAAAAATGATTTTTATAAAGTATTATACATATATGATTTTTTAAAAGCTTTTGCATTATTAAAGTTTGGAAAAGCAGGCAGGACTTCAAGTGTTTCTGAATAATGACTCTGAGAACTTTTTAAAATTATCTAAATCTTTAAACAAGCTGATAACAGTTTATTTTAAGAATATCTTGAGATGTGGCATCATAAGAATTAATGCTTGTGAAAATCTTTTGTCAACTGTAAGGCAATATAAAATACAAATAGCACCATTACTTTTTCTAGTGCTAGGAAATTCCACATGTACTGTCATTGAGTTCTTGGTTTTATAGCTTATTCCTTTTCATTTTTAGTGACAATAAAATCTAAATGTTAAATTCTAAGCAAGTTTCTAAGACAAACAATTCATATGAATGTCCTTTCTCCTTAGTTTTGAGAATACTGCGCAAACCCAAATATTGTCTACGATTCTTTAACAGTTTTATTCAAATACAGTACCAGCACTGATTTCCACTGAAGAAGCTATTTATCGTCCCTCATGTAGCTCTGGATGAATGAGTTTTAATTTGACCCTCAAGAGTCAGTCTAGCCAAATAATAACAATGAAAATGCATGAGAACAGCAATTTCAACCTGGCTATTTCACAGACAAGCTTATTTTATGCATCAATAGCAAATAAATCAAGAAATTGGATGGACTTGCTGAATGTCTCTCACTGCTCTAAGTAAATCCATCTAGCTAGCGTAACAAGCAGTTGTGAAGATTGGAGTGTAAGCAGAGAAGAAATATTGATTGATTGCTTTATTTAGTGTAGAACTGTAATGCCACCTATGCAAGGAATTTAGCATATAGAGCTAGGCAGTACCTTCTTGTTGCTATCAACTCAACTGCAAGATAGATTAGACACTGGTGCATGGAGTCTCGTCCCATAACTTTAAGCTATCTCTAATAGCAAAGCAGCTCCCACCAAAGGCATTGACTTTGGTAGCTGAGCACCTGTGAGAATGTCAAAATTCACATGAAGGACCAGGTTGTTATCAATCGACCTTGTAGACATTTTAAAGAGGAAGAACACCTTACGTCAAGGAACTAAATTCCAAATCGATGCTCCATTTTGGAGATCTAGACATTGTTATACACTCATAACACCAAAGCATCCTAAGGACAACCTCTCCTTCCTGTCATCAGTTCATATTGTTGTTGTAATTATTATTTCACAAATAAGAATAAAACAAAGAAGCCCCAACCCATAGACTGAGACCTAATAGATGCTCTACTGAGACTACATGAACACAAAAGAATTAAAAGAGTAGGAAATAAGTAATAGAACTGCCCCACTAGAAAATGTGCTTAAGTTCTAGTTGTGTGATCGGCAGCATTTTAATAATATGCCAGACCAGAGGGAAAACCTAGGAAAATGTTTACCAACTTATAAATTTCTAGAATATTCCACAAAATTATCCAGATCATACAAGTCTTTCAGTCGAAGTTTCTCTGGGATTTACTAATCTGTTTTGAAGCCTTACTTGACCAACTGCCTGCCGATGCTCCACTCGTGAGCATTTGAAATTCTGCATGTTGCCTGCAAACGTGCCGCCTGCCTCATGCTCCCAGCACCATTTCCCACTTGTACTGGGTTGATGCAGACACTCCTCGGGGAACTTAAAATGTAGGGGAAACGAACTTGAAGAGGACACCATTAAAAATGCAATCAGTGACTTGATGCTGAGAAACCCAATTGTCCTAAGTACTATAGAAACTCTTGACATTCAGAGAGAGCTAAACCCCAAGAGCTTGCTGCATCTACAAACTAATACCCAACACTATAGCTTATAAATTATCCTACATCGTGAAGTGAGTTATAACTGAAAAATAAACTCAAAGTACTTCTTCAACCTCTTCAATGGGAGTTACTTTGACTGTTATAACCAGGAGAGGGAAGCAAAGCAATGTTCAGAGTTAGGGTGTCAGCCAGGGTTTAGCCTCTCCCTGGCTGGGTTGCCTGCCCAGCAGGGCAATCTTCTGGTGCATGGGATTCCAACTGCTGTTTTAGAAAAATGACAAATTGCTCTAGACCCCAGGCCTTGGGAGGGGTCATCTGCAAATGTGATAGCTCAAACTTATTTTATTACTGTGCATTTATTATAGGCATTTTTACCACAAGAAAGTTGTCTGTTCTCACAAATAACTTGGTAAAATTAGTTATAGCATGATTCAGAAGCAGACCATTGGTTATGTTGGTTCTACCAACATAGAAAAGTGTTGAAACATATTTGTATCTCAACCAAATGAATAGCAGTTGCTAAAAGATTGTAAAAAAACAAAAATAAAAATGATGATTATCATTCTTTTTAAAAACTTGGCTTACAAAGAGCTGGTTCAGTGTCCTTCAGAGACTCTCCTGTGCAGTCCCAGTGCACCAGCCGTCCATCACTGAGGACTGCTTTAACCAGCACAGATCCTGCACTGGAGGAGTACAGAAACACGCAGGAATCCTACTCCTCCTTTTTACAGATTTCACAAGGGCACAATGCTATCAGAAAGGTGAGAGTCAGTCTTTGGATATTTGTGGTTATCTGGGGCATCTTCTCGCTGGGCGACATGACACCCCCTCCTCAGTGCTCTTATAGTTCCCTCTGCCTCTACCCTGGCAATGACCCTCTTTTTTGATGGCACCTGCACATCATGGGACCAGACAATAAGCTCCACCAGAGGAGGAGCTTTCTATTATTTCTTTGTGTCCTCGACCTCAAGCAATAGTGCACATCACATAGAAGTCACCCAACATGTGTTTTCTAGTTAAACTGAATAGTGACCAGGCATTTGACTGTTGGTTGCGGGGACATGCCCAATAGGGAGTGTGCAGGAGGCAGCTGATCAATGTTTCTCTCTCATTGGTGTTTCTAACTTTCCATTTTAATGACCAGTATTCTCCCAGTTTTTCTCATCTGGTGTCCTAGGAAGCATAACGAGCCCGTTGGCAGAAGTTCGGGGGCTTTTTGGCTCTCCAGTGACAGAGGAGAAGCCAAAACAGAAGGTTTTAGCCGTGAAACTGGAGAGGCTCTATGCGGCCTCGCCTGAACGCAACCTAAGTGCATCTCTGTGAGATGTGGAAACGGGAGCAGTTTATCGCCCACAATAAACAGAAAATGAGCATGATTACTCTCGTTTCTTACAGTACAGTATAAAAAGAAATTGAATAAATACCCTCGATGCCAAAATCACTAGGTTTCCTACTTGAAATGATTGAGTGAAAAGAGACACTCTCAGAAAAGGTTTTCTAAAATGGGCCTGTTTAAGCAGCTTGTTACCTCAAGCAAAGCGGCACATTTTGATTTATAAAGTGCCAGGCGTTGTGGAAGCACCTTTGAAAAGGTTGTTTATGCTACTCGAGGCAGGAATCTGATCATACCAGCTGGCTGTGCAGAGAAAACGCGTCTCCGGCATGTTGGGCTCGCGTGGTCACACAGGAAAACCAATTTCCCGCCACCGGTGCCGTCCCCCCGCTGAGAAGAGAAGGCAACTTGGTTCTCTTGAGCCTTCCTTCTGCTCACGCCAGAGGGGAAATATCTAGAAGATTGCACAAAATGTCTGCCCAGGGTCGAGCTGCACAAATATGAGAAGACAGACCAGCTCTCTGCCCCTCTCGATGGCCCTGGTGGGGTTGGCTTTGCCTCCTGTGGCACCGGGTCTGTTATTCATGGTTCCTGTCTTCTCCCACAGGTGATGACAGAGCCGCTGTGTCTATTCCGGATTTGTCCAGCAGGGACTTTCCTGATGCTCTTCCTATTTGCATTACCCCTTCCCTTCTTCTCCCACTTCACACTTCCATTCCATTGTACATGTTTTCCAGTCCCAATAAAGAACCGAAAGCGCTTTAAAAAAATCACATTTTGCAAATGAAATAAAAAAGTTTTAAAGTCTCCTCTAAAATTGATGGGAACATAAAATTAAAATTCCTTTATATACTAAAGACAACCTAATGAAGGCTAAATTAATAGGGTTTCAGAAAACCATTTTTATTCCTTTAAAAAGCTCTCTAGGTAAGAAAAATAAAAATTCAACTCTATGGTCTGAAAATCCTTTCATGGAAAATAATTAAGGTTTGGAGAATGAAGTTTAGGAAGGGATGAGAGGGGGGCCGTTCTTCCACAGGGGAGCTAATTTCTAAGGGGATCATCCTTTACTCATATACAAAATGGTCCTGAAGATTCACATGGACAACTTCTATATCTGCAGAATAAAGAAATCGTCATCTAGGTTTCATCTATGAGCCATCGACTGCTATGGAAACTTCCACCTGCTACACATATATTTTATCTAGAAAACCAGACAAAGTATATGAAACAAATGTTTTCAGACAGTAGACAACAGGTGTTGTAGGTGAGTGCTTCCTGAGAAATGGGAAAGTGAGGTGAGTCCTACAATTATTCTGGTTGACTGCCTGGAGGCAGTGCTAGGACCCAAATCAATGAGGCTGAAAACAAAGTAAGGCGGAAGTTCTCACTGAGTAGAAGAAACCAATCTGGAGTTGGGAAAAGCCAGAGTGTCTGAAATTTGCAGGACTGGATAGCGGAGAAGAGGGAGCTTTGCAGACAGCTCCAAAGACCTGCAGTGTCCCCCCACCTCAAGCCCCCCCCCCCCCCCCCCGGAGTGTCGTCACCTGAATGCTGAGCTACACATGCACATGGAAAAACTCCAAGTGCTGAGGAAAGACCCAGAAAGCACTAGAATGAAAACTATGAAAGGCAGGAAAAGCAAGAGGAAAAAAACAGATGTGGCAATAGGTAGCAACTAGCAAGATGGTACATTTAACCCAAAATATTACATTCATATAAAGTGTCTAATGTCTTACAAAAAGTAAAAAATAATAAAGCAAAACCCAGTTCTCTGCTGTCTCCAGGAAACCAATTTTAAATGTCAATATGTAGATATATTAAATGTAAAAGAAATGAGAAAAAGTATACTATAAAAAATAATCAGAAGAAAGTTGGAGTGGCTGTTTTAGCACCAAACTAGACTTCATAACAAGGAATATTAAGGGGGACATTGCATCAAGATAAAAAAGTGAATCCACCATAATTCAAAAAGTGTGCATATGTAATAACAGACCTTCAAAACATATGAAGCAAATATTGATGCAATGAAGAGTTGTGTAGATAAATTCCAAAGTGTTGTTAGATATGTCGATATTTTCTCAGTAATTGAAGAAGAAAACAAGAAAAAAAAATCATTAAAATATTGTAGGCCTGATTAATCAACTTGACCAAACTGATATTTATAGACCACTCAACCCAAAAACAGAATAGAGTTGATTTTTCAACTACATGGAGCATTTCAACTATATATGGAACTGCACATGGATAGATTATGTTCTGGACCATATAATCAAGTTTCAATAGGTTAAAATAAACTGAAATAATATAAAGTACATTCTTTCATCACAGCAAGATTTAACTAAAAATCAATAAAGAAAAATATCCATAAAGTTGTTAACTACTTGGAAATTAACACACTTCTGAATAACCCATGGGTCAAAAATATTACGAAAAAATGAGAAAGTATTTTCAACTAAACAATAATGAAAGTACAACATCTCAATATTTGTGGAATGCAGGAAAAGGAATGCTTAGAGGGAAATTTATAGTTTTAAATACTTACATTCAAAATAATTGTAAAATAATAATTATAAAACAATCATTCAAGAAATTAAACCTCAAAATAGCAAAAATAAATAAGTGAAGAAGAAGAAGAAGGAGGAGGAGGAGGAGGAGGAGGAGGAGGAGGAGGAGGAGAAAATAGAAACTGGATAAACAATAGAGAAAAGTCGTTGTAACCAAAAGCTACTATCTGAAGGAAAAAAAGAGGATATAAATTACCATTATTAGAAATGAAAAAGATGGTATCACTACTAATTTTATAAATATTGTTAAATGAGAAGAAAATATTATAAATATGTTTATGCTAATAACTTTGACAGATTAGGTAAAATGGGGGGAAAAATTCCTGAAAGAAAAAATGTTTACTAAAGAAGAAATTGATAACATTAAAGACCTATATCTATTGAATAAATTGAATTCATAGTTTATAAACTACCTCAGAAAGAAAATTTCAGGTTTAAGTTGCCTTATTTGTATATTTAATTGAAAATGTAAGGAATAAATAACACCAGTTCTTCCAGAAAGTACAAGAGAAAGGCATATTTCCCTGAGGTCAGCTTTATCTTGATTACAAAAATATAGATAGATAGATAGATAGATAGATTGATTGTGGAGATGTTTACTTAACTGTATACCTTTGTCAAAACTGTACATTAAAAATGATTACTTTTATTATATATATTTTTAAAGGATTAGAAGGAAATATAATACCAAAATACCTATCATTATTTATTTTAAACTGTTATTTGTTTTTTTCTGTTGTTTTATGTCATTATGTGTTTTATCTTTTATTGAGCAGCAGGAAAATCAAGCTATTTAAAACTGAAGTTAACTATGTGGAAAGATCTTCAAATGGTATAAATAAGTTAATAATAAAATTAGAGTACTTTGTAGAGTATCTGATAGTTTTAAGATATATTCTAGAAGTGCAAAGAGTACAAGTGGGTGTGCTCATTGTGATTTATTAAGTAGTTTGGTGTATCTATACAAATGTCAATATTTATTACTTTCAGTACTTCATTTGAATTATAGTTTCATTTAGAGCATCTAATTTTTATAATCTGTAAGGCATTTATTTTTACACACAATGATAATAAAAACAGCGTTGGGGTAATATCATGCTTACCCTTTTGCAGTTCCTCTTCTAGACTATGTTGTCAACATTTGGAAAACAAACTCATTGATGGGAATAGATTTTCCCTACTTGGCTTTCAAATTTATTGTAATCAATCCCGTAACATTAAGCACGTTTCCTCATCAATATGAAAACTAAACTTCAGGGACTGACCTTATAAATAGATCAGAGAAGGACACGGAGAATAGGTTAACCACATTTTCAGATTAACCAAGCCCAAAGTAGACTTTGAATGTGCAATGTGCAGAATAAATCAAATTCGAAGATACATTTCAAGTCTTCCAATAGCTTTGTTGAATGAGGAAAAAATAACCCGGTAAATCTTCATCACTTTACCTTGGCCACACCTTGGGTGTGCTCTGCTGCAGAAGGTGTAAGCGCTGACACACACACCATGAGTTCATTAACAAATCAATTAGAACAATATTGGGTAGAACAAAATAAAACCAATTTCCTCATATAAGGACTTCTTAGACCCTCCGATATTCTAATCTGCACTGGAATACCTGGAAAATGAAGGCCCATGAATTCAAGGATCAGCAATTTGAAAAACAAACCTCAGGAAAGCTGTGGTAAAGTGGAGTCTATTTTCCCAGGGAAACCTTTTTTTTTTTTTTTTTTTTTTTTAATATGTGAACATGGTTCTTTACACCCCATCTCGCTTAATTATTTAATAGGTATGTTGTTTCATTTTTCTGCTTAATACACGTCAGAAATAAATAATGGTTCTGTTGCTTGTTTTTTAAATATCTCTTGGAAAGTATTTATTTGTATACCTGTATATATTTATGCAATTTGTTTTTAATAAGTATATAATTATAAAGTGCATGTATATAATTTAACTAAATTATAAATGTTTCTAACTCATTTTCTCAACCTAGGCAAAACGAGTCTTGTTTATATCAGATGAGCATACCCATTTTTCTGCAAAGGAACATTTTTTTAAATAGAAAAATGTTGTTAGGAAACCATTTCCCTTGGTTCCTGGCATTTCTGCGCCTCTTACGACCAGAGGCAGCGGCGGCTTTTCCAGCACTGCCTTGTGAAGGACATTTTTATAGCCAACAGCCTTGGAAAACAATTTCCCCCTGGGGAGAAGGGCTGCAGACAAACACTGGGCAGGTTGGCTAGAAAGCACTTCAAAAAAGAGGTGGTTCTTTTAAAAGATCGGTTCCTTTAGAGTTCAGGGCTTTCCAGCCATGCGGGGTCCTCCCGGGCTGCTCCACACCACACCCAGGGGTCCTCCGTGCCAGGGAAATGTGTGAACATGAAGTTCACGCTCCCTGCGGCGCCATGAGTAACAGCATCCTTTGTCTCTGACCCAAGAGTCTCATATCTTCTACAAGCATCCACGCAGTTGTGACAAACTACTCATTAGCCTGCACATAGAATAAAACTGTGGGCTTTTTATGGTTGCTGGCAGCTGTAACATTTACATTGAGGTGACATTTCCAGGTGAATATCTTCCCAGGTAATGGCAGGAAAGATGTGAAGGTGTCAGCGGAGGATTAAATGACGCAAGATAGGGAACGGGGAAGGAGGGTCAGTCAGTCTTGTTGAAAATTGGTTCCCGGGGACTGCCAATGTCAGACACAAAGACGGAAGACAGAGGTGGAATTTCAGAGCACAGCGGTATTTTTTCATGGTCCACATGTGCCTTCTACACAGCTTATGAGGCTTAAAAATAGAAGAGGGGGCCAGGAAGCCAGATTCAGACAGGACAAGTAGTAGTATATTCTATAGACCATTTATCTGCAAAGGAACACACACACACACACACACACACACCTAAATATATATACATGTACATATACTCAAAGCTATAATAATCATGTGTTTAAAATAGAGTATATCTTTATTTTGACTGCCCTGGCATGAGCTGACTATACATTGCATGCCTGTAATTCTAGAATAGAAGGAAGTTAGGAAGGTAACTTGGAGGGACAAATTCAAAGCACAGCATCCCACCTAAGGAGGAGTTTCTATATCATTTTGTTCATTTTATTTTTTTTATACAAAACCTCCAAACCTTAAGGTTTTGTATTATGAAATTCTATCTTGTTATTGAAAACGTGGTGGGCAGAGAAATGGCCCCATTAGATATCCATGCCGTCATCTCCAGAGCCTTTTCTCCAGCTGGAGGCAGGAGAGAAGCAGCAGAGAGGAAGTCAGGGAGAACTGAAGCATCAGGGGAAGGGAGCTTGTGTTTGCTTGGGGGGCACCACGTGGATGCACGAGGAGCAATGTGGGCAGACTCGGGGAGTACAAACCTTGCTGTCAGTCAACCAGGAAGTTGAGATCTCAGTCCTACAACCACATGAAACCTAATTCAACCAACAGCCTAAATGAGTTTGGGGATGGATTAATCCCCAGAGCCTGGAGAAAGAAGAGTAATCCTGCCATCATATGGATTTCTGCCTTATCATGTGCTAAGCAGAGGACCCAGCTAAGCTGAGCTATACTTGGACTTCTGTCTGATCTATGGAACTATCTATAATAATAAAGCACAATATGCTAATTAGACCAGACATCCTTCCGGATGACCTTCCAGACGAAGCCAGGGCTGTGAGGGAAGCCCGGGTTCAGGGTGCCAGAGGGAAGCCGGTCCTAGCAGCTGGGAGAAGGAAGGCTTACTCTTGCACAAATTTTGTTCATCGGGCCTCTGGTGAGATAATAAATGGGTTAAGTGCTAACCGTGTGGTAATTTGCTATGGCAAGAATATAATTGCTGATGGACGATTTGCAGGAAGCTTTCATATCTGAGGATTGAGGCAGTGATAACCAGATAAGCAAAACCTATGGAGATGTTGCCAGTTTTTAATTCAAATGTCATTTATTTGCCTACAGACATTTGTCTAGTAAATGAAATAACTTGATGAATAATTGAAACTTTGCTATTTGATACCTTTTCAATTATTCAATAACAAAAGAAAACAGTATCACTGCCAGAGAGTTTAAATAAATATTTCTCTCCTGAATTTAGTTAACTCTTACACTGTGACCACAATGTCAAGGCCACCGCACGGAGTGTGAAGATCGGAAACCTCCTCTGAATGACTCTCTCAGGCATAGAACATGAGGTCACCGGAGGTTAGTGAAGCTCAGAGGGTAGTATTTGCATCTTGCCCAGCAATGACCTAATCCTTCGAGGAGGATCTTTCCTGTTACTTTGAACAAAGGAAGCTAACTTTCTTGAGAATAAAGCTCTTTGACAATCTAAACAATGAATTTGAAATATGGTAGTGTGTGCTTTAGAGAGATGATAGTATAACAAGTCATTCGTTACCTCACAGCAAGATTATCTGTATTAACAAACCACAAGAACAGAACTAGAGACCTGCAAAGAGAGGAGGGGTCTCTGTGGGTGCAGCGGGTGGTTTGGGAAGCTGGTGCTTATTTATCTGGTAACGCTGAGTCAACACTCCAGAGGAGGAAATGCACTTCAGATCATTAACAAGGTCTTCACCCTTCATCACATGGCTTCTCTCCACCCTTTCCTTTAATTTTAAGGTACAGTGGCTCATGACAACAAGTGACCAGTGATCTGCTTCCAAATGCAAATATTCCAGAAGCAGGAGATCTTGCCTACTTGCGGGCATTTGACAACAACAACAACAAAACTAGACTAGGAAAATGTGCTGGTGCCTCCCTAGAAAATGCCCTGCCGTGGCAGAATTGGTAGAGAGCGTTGCGTGCCTGCAGGTCGAACTCCCATTCCAATGATGACAGTACGGAGTATCTCACTTGCAGCATACGGACTCCAAGCAAAGGATAGCAGAGAAATGTAGGGGAGATTCTTTTCATTGAGTCAACGTTTATTGAATGTCCCTTTCCTTTTGGAAACCTGTATCTCCATAAGGCTCAGGGGCTTAGGCACATGAAACCACTTCAGTGAACAGCAATCTGCATTTTTTTTTTCTGCGAAGAATCGGATAGCAAATATTTTAGACTTTGCGGGCTATCTGTTCTAGGTTATAACTAGCCGAGTGTGCCAATGTAGCACAGACGCAGTCAGAGACAATACATAAACCAAGGGCTGTGCCTGCCTTCAAGTAAAACGGTGCTTATAAAAACAAGCCCAGCCCTAACCGGTTAGGCTCAGTGGATAGAGCATCAGCCTGTGGACTGAAAGGTCCCAGGTTCATTTCCAGTCAAAGGCATGTACCTTGGTTGCGGGTACATACCCCGTAGGGAGTGTGCAGAAGGCAGCTGATCAATGTTTCTCTCTTATCGATGTTTCTAGCTCTCTATCCCTCTCCCTTCCTCTCTGTAAAAAAGTCAATAAAATATATTTTTTTAAAAACAAAACAGGTCCAGACCAGATTTGGGCACCAAGCTGTAGTAAGCCAAACCCTGCTCTTATCTCCATGTACCTAGAACGTAGAGCTGCCCTTACAGACCTGTTGAACGAAACTCCATGGGCAGGCAGTGATGTTTCAGAAAGAAACCAACTTCATTATTACCACCTGGAGTATCAGAAGCACATTTCCACCAGGCATCCAGCTGGCCAGGAGGAAGACGGACTCTGTGAACTCTAGACCTTGGGGATGACCGACTCCTGAGGGGGATGAGGAAAGAAGGTCATGAGGAGCTCCCTTGGGGTTAATCTACTAGGACTAGGGGCTTAAGCAACAGAAATTTACTTTTTCACAGTTCTGGAGACTAAAAGTCCAAAATCAATATTGCTTCCTTCTGAGACCTCTCTCCTTGGCTTGTAAACGGTCCTCTGTTTCCCACGTCTTCACATGGTTACCCTTTTGTGTCTGTGTCCGAATCTCCTCTTCTTGCAAGAACACCAGTCTCAAATTTGAGCTTAGCCTAATGAGCTCATCTGAATTTAACCATCTTCTTAAAGATTCCAAATCCCATCACATTCTGAGGTACTAGGGGTCAGGATTCCAACATATGAATTTGGAGGGGACATAATTCAGCCCATAATATCTTCTCTCAGAGGAAACCCAGAAACACTTATGTCTAAAAGCAGCTCCTAATTTGTTTTTTTTCCTTTTGTTTCATCTCCCCTGAACCTATCCTGCCCACTTGCTTCCCAGGGCCAGCAGCAGCTACGAAGTCTGGGTTTTTCCCCGCCCTAGTCTTCAATAAACACATGCAGCCATCCCGCTTCTCCCTGGTGGCTCTACCCCACAAAGCATGCTCATGGCCTCGGAAGAGTTTTATAGGTTTCAAGTAGCGTACAATAAATGCCCTTCCCTTTCAGAACTTAGACATTGTTAGGAGACATAGTCTCACTGGGAGAAATCATTGTACATAACATGGACCAAAGATGATTTGTAAATTTTACTATTAATAATAGAAACTCACATTAACATAGAACTTTACCACCAAAATATGTATCATTACTTTTGATCGCCATGGTAGCTGTGAGGAAATTAGGACACCCCCATTTAAAAATAAAGAGTCTGCCAAAACCGGTTTGGCTCAGTGGATAGAGCGTCGGCCTGCAGACTGAAGGGTCCCGGGTTCGATTCCAGTCAAGGGCATGTACCTTGGTTTCGGGCATATCCCCAGTAGGGGGTGTGCAAGAGGCAGCTGATGGATGATTCTCTCTCATCGATGTTTCTAACTATCTATCCCTCTCTCTTCCTCTCTGTAAAAAATCAATAAAATATATATTTTTTTTAAATGAAGAGTCTTAGTCTTAGAGAGTTTCGGGGATTTGTTTAACATTATACAACTACGTTACACAATCCAGGGCTATGACTAAGACAGGATTATTATAATAGTTCCTGATATTGTTCACATATTCTAAATTGCTGTCTCCTTATTTTAAATGACAGTGAAAATAAGGCATTTCTGATGGAGAAAAAGGAGGTGATATGGAGGGTAGACTTGTGGGAGGAGTGGTGAGCAGATCTGGTCCTAGAAGAAGGGGGTGAAGGAAGTGGGCTGCCAAGTTCAGGAAGTCCAAACACCAACCAGAGAGAGAGGCTGCCTCCCCTCGCCTACTCTGCTAGGCTGATGGTCACCGTCTGAGTGGCTAGCTGAGGCGGAAAGGTGAGGGAGAAGACATGCAGAGCTGCTGGCTTTCCCAAAACAGTCTCCCAGAGGAAAGATGGCGGAAAGCTATCCCAAGAGGAACTCTTCCCCTGACCGCCGGGAGCAGGCGTGGAGAGTTATGTGCCATGTTCCCGGATGATGTTTCACAGCCCATGTGTGCAGGCCCAAGTCTGCCTAAGTCTGCCTACATCCTGTTGGAGAAGGAATGGTCTGTGGGGGAGAAACCCTCACATCACAATGCTTTGGGTTGAAAAGAAATTGTGCTCTCCTTTCCTCCCGTTCTCAAAAAAAAAAAAAAAAAAAAAAAAAAAGGCATTTTATTTTTTAAAGGTCTGATGCTTCACTTGTTCCAGACAAGGCCATTTGGAGCGTTTCAAAGGGGCTTCGTGGCTGCCCTTGGGAGACGGTGCCAAAGAGCATTAGACTTCTGAAGTCTAATTTGAAAAAATGTTTCTAATTCTGATCCTACAGTTTCCTTTAGTGAAGTTCATGCTATAATTTCTTATTGTACTTCCTCTTGGCATTATATATGATCCTACCCTTCTTCTTACCCTTCAGATGGAAGTCACGAGTTACCGCATCTCTCCAATTCATCACTTAGCTGAGACGTATGAAACATATTGAGTTATTTTAGCCACCTTTCCCAGGCTTAAGTCCTTAATATGATCTCTTTATCATCCCCAGTACCTTCCAGCAAAAGATCTCAAAATTGGGAGGGATTTTAAAGATCACCTTTGTCCAGCCAACCAACTGGTATCTAAATCCCAAAGATTCTATAAATGGTGAGTCAACCATTTATTTGGACAGTGGAGATGTGATATTGTGTGTGTGTGTGTGTGTGTGTGTGTGTGTGTGTGTGTTGTTCTGGTGGAGAGGGGTATAGTTTCCACTATTGTTCCATGCTCTGAAAGCCAAGTAGGAATCTGCCTTTCACACACGTGGCCAATCAAATATAAAAAAACTGTCAAGCTCATTGAAATCGCCAAGACTCTAGGGAAGATCGGGTAGTAAGAGCACACATTAAGCTTAACTATGGACTAAGCAACTTGTTTACCTGCTCATCAGCTTGACTAAAAAACACAAAGAAAGTCTAGAAGTGCTGTTCCCCAAATTTCTACTCTCCCCACGCCTTCTTCCCAGTCACTGTCCAGCTTGTTCTGCTGGGAGAGTTCTTATGGACGTTCCCCCATCATTTACCTATAATATTTCCTTTATGTCCCTCCTAGGTGATTGGTAAAATCCAAGATGTGAATTTGGACGACCAAGGGAATATGACAGAATGACTTAGCCTTTCCTAATAACATTTTATTTGATCAGCGACCATCATCATTTAACATGAATAATTACGTGATGCAAACATCAGATGACCTAGTAGCTTAAAAGGAGTGAGACCTTGCATAAGATATGGAAAGTCCTTTTAACCCTTTTAAAAGTAAACTTTTTTGTCTAGCTCAGGGCCCAGGGCTGGAGATAACAGTCATAAGTCTCAGGTTCTCCAACAAACCTACATTTCAATGTTGACATAATTGCTTATGTTATTTGTTTTGGGAGATGACTGAACACTCTGGCATAAGCTGCAAATCAGCTCGGCTGAATTGCACTTGCATCCGGGAAGTAAGAAGCTTACCATAAGCATTCTCCTGTGATTACTCATATATGCGAGGGAAGAAAACTCCTGACTAATTCGTTCCCCTCGGTCCTAGAAATCCCTTCGTGCTGTGGATGGAGAAACCGCTTAGCTCAGCCGCCTGTCAGGGAGAACCCCTGAGCCTTCCCTGATGGATGGGAGGATAAGGGTCTCTCAGGAAGAAAATGCCGCTGCGTCCTGGGTCATCTTTGCCACCGTGGCATTTAAATACAACTGCATGTCACCCTGCCCTTCTCACCCCGAGCCTCCCTGCCCTTTTCCGTTCTTCCCATCAGTGGCGTTTTCACTCTCCTGACCCTGAGGTTCATCTTTGCCCTGAGCTGCTCAAAGAACCCCAGTGATGCCATGTGCTTCCAGAATGAAAGCCAGACTCGAACTTGGCAATCGGATCCTTCATGGGGTACTCACTCCTCCCTCTCGGGGCTGACTTCCCACAGTCCCCTCCTGAGTCCTCTGACGGAGCCAAGCAAGCCATTGCCCCCAACTTCCACGGACACAAACATTTCCAGGCCGGCTCTTGATGTCCTTTCTGCCTGACATGCCCGGTGGCACTTGTGTCCAAATGAGGGTGCCCTTCTCACGCTGCTCGCATGGGGACTTCTTTGGTTCTGCTCCCAGGTTCCCCTGCTGGCTGCTCAGGGAATTGCTTCCGTCCCTCCCAGTGGTACTCCTGTAGCCGAACTGGCACTATTTCATCCTCTTCCTACCTGACTACAGTCATCAACGGCACCAGGGCCCAGTGCTGTGCTGGGAACCCATGGTGCTCAATAAGTGCTTATCAGATATTCATAAACTCAAATTCCAAGGAAAAGGAAATCAGGAAAAAAATTGCACCTAACTGGCACTTATACGTGTGCATTTGGGGCCCATGACCCAGCTTTTAGAGCATCGGCCTCGGGCACTTGGTCCAGGGCATTTCCGTGGTTCTCTCGCTGCGCCCTTTGTTAGGGGCATGGCTTGTTAGCAGAAGAAAACGGAAGCACCTTACTTTGCATAGCTTGTTTTCACCAGGTTTTGGTGCTGATAAACCATCCTGGAAGCTATAATAGTTTGCATTTCATTGTCACCGGCTCCCTCACAACTTTCTGTCCCATCGGTGCTCTTGCCTCCCTCTGAACATGCGCGCTGCTCTCTTACAGACTCGGGGGTGGTTGCCGAATCTCATTAGGTCTTATAACCATTGAGGAAAACCAACGTCCCTCTGGGTAATCCTCCTCTGCTGCTAATTCTGAAAAGGCCCGGGAAGCACATAATAAACATCCGAGTCCTGAAATAATCCCAGGCTCCCTGGCGCTTCTCAAACGTGACAGCAGAAGCCAGGAAAGGAAGGTGCCGCTTCCAGAAGCCCATGGCCCAGCCGCCACCCAGGCCTGCAGTAATGGAGCGCTAATGTCCTGAGCGGTTGCTTGTCATAAATCTTCTCCATGTAAAACTCCAGCCTCCGCTGGCAAGATGAATGCTTCGCAGTGGCGATAATATTTATTAAGCCTCTTTTTATGTTGCTTGGCAATCTATGCTCCCATCAAACAAGTTGAAGTAATTGACATTTAGCACATCAACCCGCTTTTGACTGAGGAGCGTGGCATTCGTGGAGATGGTAAACATTTGGCAATTGCTGCAAATGTCTCCACATTTAACGTCATGACCTTTTCGCAGGTAAATGTTTTTGGATAAAATGTAAATAATGATTCACTGTATGTCAAATACCACAGTATGTCAAATCCGGTGCAATGTCAAGTTAGCTGTCTTGTTACCCTCCAGAGGTTCATAGATTGGTTGGCCTGTTGCATCTTTCAGTGAGCCCAGCTGGCCTGTTGCATCTAATAGTGAGTTTTTAACATAAAACTCACTTATTAGAATCCATTTATTAGAATCCATTGGCTCTCCAAACTTTTTTTTTTTTTTTTGCCTAGAATATTCCTGATTGAGAAGAAGTGTGGTTTGGTTTCACTGCTTAATTAAAATGAAACTTGGCCTTTAAAAAAAAAAAAAAAATCCCTACTCCGGCATAAAAAAGTAAATTCTATTTCCCAGAGCTCCAAGCCCAGGATCCACACGTGCCTCAGAACCTCTGAATCAGTGACTTCAGGTCATCAAAGAAAGTAAGGCCTTCCAACTTCTCTGGGCTCTTCTCCAATCACATAACAAATGCTAATGTCATCAAGGCTTAATGCAACCGCATCCAATCTTGCTGCTCTATAAAAGTTCGTTCTCATTCATCAAAGTGAAGAGGGTCGCTCTAATTGATAGTCCACTGCACTGCTGTACTTAAACACTTGGCCTACAAGGACCGAGGCTTTCCAGAGGATGTGCGATCTGCACACACTAAGTAAGAACTGAATTGGCTTCATGCACCTTCCGTCTCTTTGGTTTAACAAAGTTTTCTAGACAGAGTATTTTGCAGCTGTTGAAGTGATTTAATTTTAACATGGCAATAAAATAGATAACGCTTGATGTGCTAAAAATAAAATTAAGCCTATTTAATCTTTTTACTGTCAAAAACTAAGATAAGCCTTTTGGTCATATTTCTAGAGCAGTTCCTACAGAGGAACTCAGATAACCAGTTGTGGGGAAACAAGCTGTGAATATTCATGGTATGCCTGGGGTTCACTTTGTATTTTGAACAGTCTTATTGAACACTCTCTAACAGAATTTTATTCAGTGGCTACTATAAGCAAAGGCACACTCTAGACATTGTGACTTTGGCTCCGGAGAAAGCATCAGCGTATTGTAGACTCTGGGGGAAACTGTTACATGTACCTGCTCCTGTTTTCACAATACCAGGTCACAGTTAGAGCTACTGAAACCTGGGTGACCAATTCTTTTAAACATGGGAAACTCTAGCCCCATTTCTCTATGTCTTGTCCAAAGCCTCACACTTGCAGCAGCAGAGTGAACTAAGACTTCCCTCCTGCCTCCTGAGGGTGTGACCCCCCCCACCAGTCTCCTGATTCGCTCTCCTGTCCATTTAAAATTAAATTACAAAATTAAAAAAAATATATTTATGCCATTGCCACCACCTAAAAACACACCCAAATCTGGGTACACATTTTAACATCTCTTAGGAAAGCTGTGGTCAAAAATCATAATGATATTAATAATATCAAGCTCCTGCATGATGCTTAGTAGCTCCCAGACATATTCTAAGCCCTTCACCAATACTAACACATTAAATCCTCACAACAACCCTGCGAGTCAGGTACTGTTACTAAC
This sequence comes from Pipistrellus hanaki, assembly GCF_964339955.1. NCBI lineage: Eukaryota > Metazoa > Chordata > Mammalia > Chiroptera > Vespertilionidae > Pipistrellus > Pipistrellus hanaki. The sequence continues at coordinate 83,543,082 of NC_140509.1, read as the reverse complement.
CCCACTGTACAGATGAAAAGACTGAGGCACAGAGAAGTAAAGAAACTTGCTCTTAAATAAAATGCTTATTAAGCTAATGAGTCAGTGAAGCCAGCAAGAAGAATAAGCTTACCATGTGTATTTATGTTACAGGATTTCCATGGTGTGCATATATGTGAGCATGTATTGCTCTTGTTTGTTTTAATCACCAGGAAAATTTGTTAAAATTTGTCCCGGGTTCTAGCCCTTTATAGACGATCAAACCAGAGTCTCTCCGGATGGGGTCTACACCATGGATTCATAAATAGATGGTGCACAGGAGGCTCCCGTAGTACCACTGAACTCGGCAGGAAAGCAGAGTTCTAATTAACAGATTAGCATAAGTTATATTAAGTTGAAATCCAATCATCTTAAAATTCTTAGGGTAGATTTATATTTTATAAAGGAGCAAACACATCGCACATCATGTGTTGGGGAAATTCACATGAGTGGGAGTGAGAGCTGGCAGCCCTTGCTAACACTGGGCATCCAGGCAGTCGCTCCTGTCACCAAAATGCCCGAAAAACAGAACTCAGAATTGTAATCGTTAATCCCTGATTTAGACCATTGAACTGCTATGCCCTTTAAGGCTAAACTAAATTTTAAATTCCATTCACTTGAAGGAGTTCATTGGTGACCTTTGAGAAATCAATTGCACTATCTCCGGAAATAGATGGTCTAACTTCCCTATCAGCTGAGGACCTGCAAAGACGTGTGTGGGAGAGCACGGTCACTGAAGCTGGATAACTGCCTGCTATCTCCTAATGGGAAACTTGGTTTTTACAAGGCTTTGGCCTTCCCCACTCATAGTTTGCACTACTTGGAGAAAAATCAAAGTCGCTTTTTTATTACAATCTTTATTTGAAAAGCAATAAAATTTTTTTAGGAAAAATAGGTGAGCCCAGCTGGCATGGCTTGGTGGTTGAGCATCAACCTATGGACCAGGAGGTCACGGTTCAATTCCTGGTCAGAACACATGCCCAGGTTGTTGGCTCGATCCCCAGTGTAGAGCATGCAGACGGCAGCTAATCAATGATTCTCTTTCATCATTGATATTTCCATCTCTCTCTTTCCCTGTCCCTTCCTCTCTGAAATCAATAAAAATATTTTTTTAATATTTTTATTGATTTTTTACAGAGAGGAGGAGAGAGGGATAGGGAGCTAGAAACGTCGATGAGAGAGAAACACCAACCAGCTGCCTCTTGCATACCCCCGACCAGGGATGTGCCTGCAACCAATGTACATGCCCTTGACCGGAATCGAACCTGGGACCTTTCAGTCCGCAGACCGATGCTCTACCACTGAGCCAAACCGGTTTCAGCTCAATAAAAATATTTTTTAAAGAAAAGTGAAAGTAATTTGTATATAGACAAACTTCAAAGTTAGTCAAGGAAACAAAACTTTCAGAATGTAGATATAGGAAACAGTCATAACTACCCAACCAATGCACCTCCCATGAGTGGCCCCAGCAGGGCCTTATGCTCTCTGTCTGGGGCCCAGGATCCCTGAATATTTAGGTTCAAGAGTCCCTTTCCTGCAGCTGAACCTTATTTCCATTATATTGCTTATGACGCCAGGGGAGCTCCCACACCTTCCTCTCTACAGACTCCTGACATCCCAGGTGCCTGGTCCATGGAAGGCCAAGATCAAGTTCTTTAGCGAGAGATGGAGGCTGTCCTTTCAGATCACTCTGTGATCGACTGTGAGCACTGGCTCCTAATTTTCATGACATTTACTAGTTAAATACATCCACCAGTGATGTAAACACCTGAGTACAAGAGTTAGACAAAACAATGAGATGGCCCTTGGTGTGTGGGATCAGCAGAAGCTGGAAGGACCATGAGAACAGGTCCAGGCGATAAGGACAGGGGTATTCAGACGTCCACGTTTCATCTGTTTCAGAGTGTTTGTCAGTTACGCTCTGACTCTCCATAAACCATGACACAGGTCCCAAGTCCTATCTGCCTACAGCAGAGTTAACACTGCTCCTCCGGACAGCCTTATATAAATAAGTTATGGACAATATATTGCCAGCTTCCACCAGCTAATAACATCATGTTTTTTTTATGTATTGTTGGACTTTGCAGGTTGGAGGCATATCCATTGAGATGGATAATGGTTGTGCTCTTTCATTTTATGCACTTAGCCTTCTTTTTGAGAACTGAATTAATCTTGTGTTTTATAATGGTAACTGCCATTTCTCTCTGTCCGTGAGAAATAAAAACAACCTGTTTTGGCTTCTGACATAGTTGCCACTTCTGTTTATCCCCTGCTTGGACATTTTTATTAGTGTAATTGTTTTTGGAAGCCTAAGCCAGAAGCTGGGATCTGAAGAGACCGAATTCCTGCAGAGCAGATTTATGATCCAATATGAAAAATTCTGCTGCTTAGAAATGCAGTCCCCAAAGTCAAGAAGGATTGGATGTCAGGATGTGTTCAACTCGTTTCCTAGAGGAGATCTAAAACAAGTGCCTGGAGACTCCAAGGCTCCAACAAATGGAGTGAAATTTCAGATTAATTTGCATTGATATCAAGGAGTATTAGGTGATTTAACCATCATTAATTCCAAATTGTTATACAGATGAAAGAGCTACTTTATCCTAAATGCAAACACAAAGGCAAAACACAGGCACTTATTGGATTGTTTTAAATGGACTGATTTTGAGTATTTCTAGGAGGACAGATTTTTCTCAACGCCTCGGAAAGAAGCAGTGCTGCAAATGTGTGAATAAGCACCAGTGGGTGTAAACACACCATTGCACCATAGAAAGGAAGGCTTAGGCAGCTTTTTCTGCAACCGCAAATCTACGCTGACATTCTAATAAATGTCCTAGTTTACAGAACATCAGAGATAGAAGGGACCTTAAAAGATAATCCAGTCTACCGTCCTTATTTCACACTGGACAAACCTAAGTAAGTGAATTATCATACAGCTGTTTAGAGGAAGAGATTAGGTCAAAATGCAGGCCTACCTTCTACTAATTGTTCTTTCCACCAGACTAGATCATGCCCATCTATAATAATAATCTATAATAATAAAAGGGTAACATGCTAATTATAACAGATGTCCTTCCAGACGTCATTCCGGACGTCCTTCCAGACAAAGCCAAGGCTGAGTGAAGCCCGAGTCTTGGGTGCCGGAGGGAAGCCGGGCTGGCAGCCAGGGGAAGGGGGGCCTACTCTTGCATGGATTTTTGTGCATCGGGTCTCAGTATGACCATAAAAACAAAGTGGTAGTGTGTGCTTGAAACTATTTGCCATCCTTGAATGACATTATCACGATAAGAGACTCTGGTGTTAATATTTTTTAAAATGAAACTAAGGAAAAGCCAAATTGTTTTTGTGTATAACAGAATATTAACCCTTTTTTACTATTTTTGGTATTTCATATTTATTGATGGTTCATGGAACTTATTTTTACTATTTCTCTAACCTTGAAACTGTCTTTAAGAAGATGTTTTCTGATTTTGTTGGGTGCAGTAGTTGTGAAGGCGTGGTTAAAATTTAAAAAGGACTATCTGCATCGTTTTGGTACCATCAATTACTCAGTTACACACTTTTCATGCTAAGCCCGAGAATGTGGTTAAGATCATCAGATTCTAAATGAACATCATCAGGATCTGAGAGGACAAAACTAATTAACATGCATATATCGATATTAAAAATTAAAATGTTGCACTGTTGGTGAGAATGTTCATTGGTTCAGCCACTGTGGAAAAGTGTACAGAGGTAAAAATCACTATTTCACAGATATCTGCACTCCATGTTCACTGCAGCATTATTTACAGTAACAAAGACCTGGAAACAACCTACGTGTCCATCACTTAGGATTAAATGGATGAAGAAAAATATGCTATATCTACAATGAAATATGTTACTCAGCCATAAAAAAAAAGGAAAGTTTGCTATTTGTGATGAAATGGATTGATCTTGAGGGCCTTCTACTAACTAAAATAAGTCAAAGAGAAAGACAGATACTGTGTGATCTTGCTTAAATGTGGAATCTAAAAAAAAACAACAAAAAAAACCCTAATACATACGAAGAACAACTTCATGAAATTTTAAAGCTCTTTTTCCAATAGCCTCAATCAATTGCTTTCAATTTATTATGCAAATGAGTTTACAGATATGTAAATACCAAGCCACAGAAGAAATGCAAACCTGATAAATCTGTAATGATGCAACCCTTATTAACTGTCAATGGTTCCTATGTGAAATCTTGTAATTTACAGCAGTGGCGTAATTACTCTATTTCTAGTAAGTGGCTTCTGTAGTGACACCAAGTTTGTAGTTTGTCACATGGATGACAGCACAAGTACATATATAGCTGTTCATTTTTAATAAGTCAGCTACATGGATGGGTATTCTCTAGCAATAACGGTGTGGAGTATATTTATGAATATGCAGGGACATTTACTTAATGGCACAATAAAAACATTAGATAAGAAGTAAATATGGTAGACAATTTAACACAGCAAGCAAGTACACAGAGTGTTCTACATTTGGTAAGTTTTGCCTTGGCTCTTATAGGCATATCCATGTGTTCCATGTACCCAGTTAATGTCATAGTGACAAATGTCACCAGTCACACCTCATGTGTAGAGAACCTCTTGTATCATGTAGTTACAAAGAGAAGAATGATCAACCTAAAATCAATCAGCACACAAACACATCTGGAAATACTTTGGGATCCTTTTTCTAAACTATTGATATTAAATACCAAAGAATGGCTTTTATCTGATGTCATTGCTTTAAGGAAACGTTTTATTATTTTGCTTCGAAGTCTAAAATATTGATAATGGCATGGTTCACAGCGAGCAATGACAATAACCTATGACCTTTGTTCTAGCTTGAAAGGTCACTTGGTTTTGTGGAATTTATGGGCACTTGTTTCCCATAATTGTGTACTATTTGTCAGTGAAATCAGATGTATAATGTCAGAGGAGACAAAGACATACCAGCCTAACGTTGAATCTCCATATGGCTCTGGATCCACAGTGCTGGAGTAGTGCCTTCTATATAGTAGGCACATGATATCCATTGTTGGAGTGGAGAAAGGAAGGAAAAGAGGGAGAGAGAAAAGGAGGTATGTGAAGAAGAAGAAAAAGAAGAGATAGGAAGGGGAAGAGAAAGGAAGGGAAAATTGAGGGAGAAAAAAACGGGAGGGGAAATGGAAGGGAAGAAAGGAAGGATTGGCAGGAAAGAATTCTGCCGCATCCTCCTCCTAAACCAAGAGACTCCACCCTTGTAGTCCTAGAAGTGGCATACAGGGCATGTGGCCCTTCAGGATAAAGATATTCATGCAGTAATGACACTAAGAAAATGCATCAGCACAATGTTCTGCCGCTCTGAGATTCAGAGGATTCCTCTGGTTACAGATTACTTAGAGTTCCATTCAATTAGGTTAAACAAGCATGAGATCATACTCACCATTGCTTTTCAATAATAATTTTTAAACACTCCAACAGTGTTTATTAAGTGTCTAGTATGGTCCAATATAACATTAGTTGCTGAAAGAAAAGCGAAAGAAGTTGTACAATCACCCGTTAATACAGCATTTACTGAGTATTTGGTAAATTACCAGATGTGCTGAACACTTTCCCTGCCCTTGAGATAATCACATTGTTCCTGAGAAGCCAGAGCATACAAGTGTAAAATAGAACATTATGAGAACACTGAGAAAAAAATAAGCATTTAATAATAAAGATAGTATTAGCCAATATTTAGTAAGTGCTACTATGTGTCGGTCAAGATGCTAGGCATTATACATGCATTGTGCTATTTAATATTCAATGTATTTTAAATTCATTGTCATTAAAAACCTCATTTTATAGCTGAGCAAGCTCAGCCCAAAGCAGTTAAATAATTTGCTGCAGTCATCAGCTAACAGCGTAAATCAATGGTGTTTTTTGGCTCCAAAATTCATGCACTGAAACATTATACTCTACAACCTGCCCAAATTTTTGGAGGTAGACAGTATATTCTAAAGAATAGAAATTCTGTTTTGCCTAAAAAAAGAATTTTTTTTAAGTTTCATGCAAAAGATAAAACTTGAGATACAGCTCTTGAAGTGTTAACATGATTTATATTACTTGCATAAATGGAAGGAAAAAGTGATACTATCAAGATGAAGGCAGGGATAGTAAGTTCAAAAAGTGTCAATGCAATTTTATGCAAAATGATGAGATCTGTCGAGGAGCATTTAATTTAATGGATGGGAGCTTTGGGCCCCTAAGTCTGCTGAGACCAAGGGCAATGCCCAGAATGGCAACCTAGACCTTTGAGCCGCCCCCTACCCTTCCCAGTCACCATGTAATGACACCAAGCTCTGTTTTCTTAACATTTACATCCGTTTTCTCCTTTCCCCTCCACCAGCAACATCTAAGTCCAGGGCCTCACAAGTTCTTCCTGGGATTAGTGCTTCAACACTATCATGCTTTGTATCACCATGCAAATATTAAATCTCTCCTGTTTCATGTGTGTGTGTTTTTAAATCAGAGAAGTAGACAAGATAATAAAACCTATTTCACAGGCTAGTGCGTACATTAAAAAAGACAATATATGTAAAGTACATAGCTCAGTGCAGTTTCCTGGAAAATAGTATGAACTCGAGAAATATTAGCTTTGCCATCTTCTTATTTCATCTTTTTATGATGTCTTCCCTATTATCCACCTCCTAATCTATGGCTAGAGATAATCTTTCCAAAAACACACATCTCATCACTTTAGTCTGATGCTTGAAATATTTCCAAGGATTCCTCATTGCTCCAGGCTGAAATCCAAACTGCTTAATCTGGTATTGGCCTTATAGGCCATTCATTCATTGGTATGGTTACTTCAGTTTTAGAAATAACCGAGCCCCTTCTATGTTCCTGGAACTACTCTGGGTGTGCAACAATAACAGTGAACTTGGTAATGCAAAGTCTAGAGCCCACGATGAAGCTCTGGTCCAGAAATAGAGATGTGGATGCATCATCATGAGAGTGAAACCATGGGCACGCTGAGATTGCTGGGGGAGAACATGAGGTGTGGGAAGGAAAAAAAGGATCAAGAGCCCTAACCGGTTTGGCTCAGTGGATAGAGCATCGGCCTGCAGTCTGAAGGGTCTCAGGTTCGATTCTGGTCAAGGGCATGCACTTTGGTTGCAGGCACATCCTCAGTAGGGGGTGTGCAGAAGACAGCTGATTGATGTTTCTCTCTCGTCGATGTTTCTAACTCTCTATCCCTCTCCCTTCCTCTTTGTAAAAATCAATAATATTTTTACATATTTTTTTAAAAAAAGGATAAAAAATAAGACCTTTGAGACCACCGACATTTAAGGAAGGACAAAGGAAGAAGGGCACATGAAGGAAACTGGAAAGGAACACTCGGGAGAAATAGAATGGGCACCAGATGAGGCTGTCATGAGTGTCAGAGAGGAGGCAGCAAAGAAGGAGGGTGTGGCCACCACGCGGGCACGTAGAGCCTGCATTAGAAAGCCATGGGAAAGTGTGCTCTGGCCAGGGTGGAGACGTACACCAATAGCTTGAAGACAATGGCGGGTGGGGACAGGAAAGCAGGAGTGGAAGCTGTGGAAGGAGTGGGCTTCTTGGTGAATGAAAGAGAGAGGGCCCTCCACTCCCACCCCTGGGTCTCAGCCAAGAGCTGAACTTTCTTTACAGGGAAGACTCCGGTAGCCAGTAGTTCTCCATGCTGGCTGCTTATTAGAATCACTCTAAGACACTTTAAGAAATAACGACACCCAGGCCTAACGCCAGCATTTATATGCAATTGATCTTGAAATAGATCTGACATATATATTGGTTTAAAGCTTCATAAGTGCTTCGAAATTGCAGCCAGGTTTGAAGACCATTATCACAGGCGACAGGCAAGGAACCGAGCGCAAGCCTCCAGGCTCACAGGAGGAGCGGGCAGGCTCCCGCTCCAGGACGGGGAGTCCTAGGAAGAATATCTAACAGGGTTCATGCACTTGTGTGGCGTTGTGCCCAGCCTCACAAGCATGCTCTAAGTTTTATAATCACCCCCATTACACGGCTGTGGAGACTGAGGTTCAGGAAGGTTAGTCAGGACTTGAGTCAAGTTTAGCCAGCTGGAGTCACCATAGCCGAGCTGTGTGCCTAACTCTGCCGCCTCCATTTACATCATTAATCCCTCGCCGAAGCACTATGGTTGGCGACACAGAATAACCAGATTATTGATTCCTGTGGCTATCCAGACAATAGACAAAAGCCAGGTGTGAAATGTCAGACAAACGGCACAAGACAAGCTCTATTATATACAGTAGAACCTGTAGTAAGTATATGGGAGCACCATGTTGTCAATTTTCCAGTGTTATCCCCACATCGTTTACTTGGCTAACTATGTACTGCAGAAATGTAATTAGCAGATCCAGCACAATCCAGATAAACCACTAGACAGATAATTAATTTTGCTTACACCTACCCTGAACCTGAATGGCACTTCTATTCTACCTTCCCTAAGTGACCCAAAACTGAACGGACCCAATGACATAAACCTAAATAATGATTTAGTAGAGCCATTACCAGAGGTTTAAATTTCTCTCCGAAGTGATGGGCATGAGAGAGAATCCTAACCTTGCCTATAAGGGAAAGGTGGTAAATTGCTCAGGATGGGTGAGCAGAAGAGCATCACCCACGGCCTAAACAGTGACTCACTGCAACTGAAGTGTATTTCCTCACACGCACACACGCCTCGTGCCTGTCCTCAAGGAGTGGACATGAGTATGCTTGCGTGGGCACACACGCACACCTGCAGAACCCACACGTTCCTTAGTGTGGACCAGATAGCTCCGTCACAGCATCTGCAGTTGCCCTGACAACTACAGCATCGCGGGGGCTAAATAAACAATGGATACTTTTTTAATTTTGTAAGTGACAGGATGAAGAATATTGTGGATTTTCCCCACCAGACTGTAACAATATTAAGGTAAATCAAATTTTGCACCTCATTTATTTAACAATGTCGTTTTTCAGTTGCTATGGGTTGTGTGGTTATTTTTTTTTTTTTTTTTGCCTCTCCAAATACAAGGCTGCACAAATTTCTCAGAACTTATTTTTGAAAAGAAAAAAGAAAAAAAAAAAAACACGTTAGCTCTTGAACACTTAATTATAATTGGCTATGCTTCTTTTCTTTTATTAAGTGATAATTTATGAAAGACTACTTCAAGATAGTCTAAAACGCTGCCTTTGGAAAGACTGAAGCAAGGGAATATGTAATCACTCTGTAATGTAATCAGAATATTTAATTAACATGTAATCATAAAAGAAGCGAATAGTCTCATAGTCTTCCTGCCCAAAAGTCAGCAGCAGGGATCTATTTGAAAGGTTATATGTGCTTTAAAAAAAATTTAATGAAGGCAACATAATGTTTTATAAAGCATTCGCTTAGCCTTTCTTCTATTTCACACAGAAAATAAAATAAAATAAAACCAGAAAACAAAAGAAACCTTGACCTAGAATTTAGCATGGAAAGGCACTGCCTCTGGTTTCTCATCAGTTTACAACCCTCCACCTTTCCCAGGGGATCTCATTGCTCCCCATCACTCTCCATCCCAAGTCCTCTCATCACAACCTCCTTCTTCCATCCCTCAAAGGCCCTCTTTCTCTTGAGTCTTGGGTTGCTGTTTAAGGGTATCCTCCCAAATTAATTTCTGGTCATTTTCTTTTCCCTCTTTAAGGATCCATAAGAACATAGAAGTAAAATTTTAGAAATCACTGAGAAAGAAGACAGACACATCATTGTGTACACCAAACCAATGGCAAAACGCAGGTCAAAAGATGAATTTGATTCAGAAGCAAAAAGGTGGTATTCTGAATTATAATAGCAAACATAGCTCAGAATCAAGTGTCTTTTATACATTCCCCTATTCGTGCAGATGAGGTGGTTTAAAACATTATTTAAAAAAAAATGGCAATAAACTTTTGTGCCTATGTACTTGGATACATGAGCAAGAGTTTCTTTAAGGCAGGCACCAAGAAGAATCGCTAGGTGAATCGCACAGATATTCAAGACAGCTCCTAGCAGCTTCCCAGAGCTGTTACAACAATTAGCACTCCCACCCTCAGCCTGGGAGCGTTCCATTCCCTCTCCTTCCCAACTCAATAGAATCTGTCATTTTCATGTTTGCCAACCAAAAGGGTAAGAAAGAATTCTTTGCTCCTTCAGTGTGTACTTCTATGACTAATAATACAGGTCAAGTTCCTTTTATACGTGTGCTAACCAATTTGATTTCTCCTTCTCAGAGATGTCCAGTTTCATTTGTCCAGTTTTCTAGTTCTCTATATTTCTTCCCTATGGATTTCTAGACCTTTTCCTATATTCTTCTTATAGTGAAGAAGAGATCAACCAATGAACTCATATGTGTATATGCATAAATCATTGACGTGGACAATAGGGTGATGAAGGCCTGGGGCCGGGGCAGGGGTGGTGTAGGAAAGGTCAATAGAGAGAAAGGGGGCATGTATAAAACTTTCAACAGTAAAGATTTAAATTTAAAGAAAGATACCAATCGTGTATATAGGTTATACATGTTCAATTTTTTCTCAGTTTTCACATTATTTTAACTACATGTTGTATTGCTTATTGCATGAATTAGTTCTTTAATTTCAATGTGGTCAAACTCATAAATCTTCCATTTTAGAGTTGTGCTTTTTGCACCTTGCTTAAGAAACCTCTTAACTGGAATTTGTTAAATGTATCCAGGAATTATTCTAAATTTTCTTCTATACCCAGTATTTTTTTTAATTGGTGGTTAGATCTAGAGGCCTGATGAAATAAAGGTTCAATATTCTATTTGGCAAACATATGTCATAATGTCTTGTATCATAAAGAGATTCATAATGTCTGGTTGAGTTTCTTTTTTCGATGTTCACAGCTAGTGATGACCCCGAGGTGAGTTAGTGCGAGACTGAGGGCTATGAGGTACAAAATGATAACAGGACTTTAATCATTCCTTTTGCAAGCATAAGCATGAAAGTGGTACTCCTAAAAAGGAGAAGTATTTAATTCAATTATGTGGTTACCCTGGCTACCAGAAAGATAGGTTCAAACAGAAAGATAGGATAAAAATGTAAAAATAGTTGATTCTTCCCCTTCAACAGCTGTCAGATAATGAGATCCCAAAGGCAACAGATGAGGTGCTTCGTTTTTTAGTATCTTTATGAAGTCATGCATTTAACACATTTGATAGATGGTTGTCTCTATTGGCCCTCAAATTGCCCATCTTTGGCCAGTGGGAACTTTTTCAATTTGGCGCTTACGTCTTCTTGACATGCTACTAAGAGCTTTGATAGCCACCTTGCTTTCTGTCTGACAAGCTATTCCAGGCTCCCATCCAGGCTGATCCAGACCTAGACTTTGCCATTTCCCATGGATGTGGTTTGTTTCATTGGTACGTGGTATTTCGAAACCACACCCTGAGCCAAGAGAAGATCCCTGCCCATTGCCACTGGGTGAGCCCCACTCCCACCCTGCCAGGACTTTTTAATGAACGGAGCTAGAAAGTAATCCTTTCGATAAGTATATGTCATGACTTTATACAGTTGCTACCAATTCAAATCCATAATTATAGAATTTCTACTTAGCCTCATTGACCTCACATCTGTATCATTTTTCCTCACATTGAAAACCTTGGCTCTCCATGACACCAATAGGAATATTAATTTTCTTTCTCCTTCAATACACACAGCAGTCTTAGAATAATATTACCACTAAAAGTAGATTGTAGATCTTTTTTGTTCTCATTGTATATAATTTAAAAGGTAGTCACATTACTTTTTAAAAATAACTTGATGTCTCTCTGAGCAGTTATTGCTTTTTTAGTCCTTATAATCGAGATGGTAATTACCTAATCTCTTGTCTATAAACTGTTTTATACTGAACCTTGCATGTATTAAAATTTCAATATGTAAGGGCAACCCTCAGTCTTAAGGGAAATCTAATAACTGAGTCCTGCCTTCCAGTGTCTCGATCATGATGCTAAAAATTTCACTAGTTATGAACTAATTTTACATTCGTTTGTGGCTCCGTGTTTCATCACCTTTCAGTACAAATTCACGGTTTCAACTTTCAATACTTTCCTCCCAAAGGATGAACCCTTGTCTTCCAAGCAAAGACATTCCCATTGAGGATAACAGCGGTGACCCACAGCTTCTCGCTGGGTGGGACACTGGTATGATCTCTCGGGTACATCTGGAGCATCTTCTCTACCTGGAGGTCTAAGAAGAGTTTCTATCCTAGAACCGCCCTCTCACTTTGAATACCCTCTTCATTCTGCTGGGATTTTATGTGTATCATAAACCTAGTTATATCTTCTTTTTTTTTTTTCAATCCTCACCTGAGGATATTTTCCCATTGATTTTAGAGAAAGGGAAAGACAGAGAGAAACATTGATGTGAGAGAAACACATTGATCCGTTGCCTCCAGTATGTGCCCCAATCAAGGCCCAGGCCAGGGAGGACCCTGGAACCGAGGTATGTGCCCCTGACTGAAGGTACTATCCACTAAGCCAAACCAGCGAGGACACCTTTCTTAATACCTAAAAGTAGTTAGGCTCATGTCTGTGTGTTTTAAGTTCCCTGTAGAGAAGGCCACACCTGACCAGAGACTGAACTGGTACAGATATATTCATACCATCCAGAAAATCCAGGAAAAATTTGATATTTGTAAACATCAGAGTAACTGACTGAAGTTTTTACCTGAACACTTGAGTTCACGTAGACATACATCCAAGTTAACTTCTTGTATTCATTTCAAAAGATGTGTAGCTGAAACTAGTTTGGCTCAGTGGATAGAGCGTCGGCCTGCGGACTGAAGGGTCCCAGGTTCGATTCCGGTCAAGGGCATGTACCTTGGTTGCGAGCACATCCCCAGTAGGAGGTGTACAAGAAGCAGCTGATCGATGTTTCTAACTCTCTATCCCTCTCTTCCTCTCTGTAAAAAAATCAATGAAATATTTTTTTTTAATATGTGTAAACTTTCCATCTATATCTTATAGTATTTTGACCTTGAGCATGATACATAGGCTCTCAGAGATGTGATGGGGATGATCTATGGCATTCTGATCATGTGATTTTAACCAATAGGTGAATGCAACAAAGCCTAACCCATCTTACTGGTTGCAAAGCTCTTTCTCTGGGTGTACATCAAGCACTGTTTAGGGACACCAACTTTTCCAGTCCATTATTCCATCCATTGTTGGTAAAGAAGACTCCAGGGTCCCCCATGTGCCATGTTTAAGAAATTAGGTTCTTCAAACTGAGCCCCTTCTCTTTGAAAACATTAATTTTTTAAAAGAGAATGAATTGTATTTTCCATCATCTTCCTCTTTTATGTCTTAAGCACAATTTAAGGAAGATAGTTAAAAATTAAATGTATCCCTTGGCAATCTGACTTGTAGGCTAAGGAGAATAAACTTTTACAAATGGAATACTTTAAATAAATCATAATTAACTAACTACGCAAATATATCAAATAAGTTTGGATACATTGGATAGATGAGTAATTACAGTTAAGAAAGGTTCGAAATTGAAATACTATTTTTTAACCTGGTTAATATGATATTATAATTTGAGTTGCTTTGATCATGGGCAATATCGGAGACAGTGATTTTTCAAGCGTAGCTGATTTTGAAATCATATAGTTAGGAGTATTAAGCAGCTTAATATAGAATGTGGTGCTGTCCATAGAGCTAAAAGAAATTATTTTTGTCATTACAAGCGATATTAATTTAATTAGTTGTATATAGTTTTCATTTGAAAATGAAAGCAGAATGGTAGTCGATAGATCTAGTTCCTAAAAAAGAGAAAAAAGGATTCTTTGATATTTTAATTCCCTGGAAAAAAAATGTTGCCTCTTCAGGTTTTCTTATTGCATGTGTCTGCAAGTTTTTAAAAGCTCATTAATTCCTGCATTTGTTCAGTAAGAGTTCATAGGGGCTGGGCTTGTGTCAGGGGCTGTGGTATCTAGAGTTAACTCTCAGGTGTCCCTCCCTGCCCCAGGCCATCTCCACCTGCCACCAAGGTCACCTTCCCACCCAGCAATCTGGGGCTGATCCCTGATTTTAAAGGGTTTCCCATTCCAGCCAAGCTGGGGGCCCGTGAACCAATTCCAGCCAACAAAGGGATTTTCTCAGGCTCATACTGTAATGTAAGACTTGGTTTTTGTTTTTATTTAAATTTGACTCCAAGTTTAAAAATAAGAAAATTTCATATAAAATTCTTGAAGTCTTACTTTTCTTCAAAAATTAAGAAGTCACCCACCTATGAATGAGGAGGTCACAGTTAGATTCGCCGTCAGGACACATGCCCGGGTTGCAGGCTCAATCCCCAGTATGGGATGTACCGGAAGCAGCTGATCAATGATACTCTCTCATCATTGATGTTTCTGTCTCTCTCTCTCCCTCTTCCTTCCTCTCTGAAATCAATAAAAAATATACTTTGTTAAAAAGCCACTAATAATGTTGGCCAACATTCTTCTTGGAGCTAAGCAAAGGCTGCCCCCTTCAGACGAGGTTGGGCACAGCAGATACCTAGGGCCCAACTCGCGGACTTTGACCACACTACACTCTTGAGTCTGTCCCTGAATTCAAGCTCAGATCCAACCTATTATTCTCCTTTCCAGGCTGTAATTGAACTGTGACACCCAAAAGATATATCCAGCTGCAATATCAGAATGCAACTTTATTTGGAAAAAGAATCTTTGTAGATACCATAAAGGCAAATATCTTGAGATGAGGTCATCCTGGATTAGAATGGATCTTGAATATGATGGCCAGTGTCTTATAGGACACAGAAAAGGAGAAGATGCCGAGTCAAACAGGGATAAGAAGGTCACATGAGGATAGGGGCAGAGACTGGAATTATGCAGCCCCAAGCCAAGGAGCCCAAGGGTGCAGCAGCCATCGGAAGCGACAAGAGAAGCACAGAAGGGATTTTGTATCCGTTTCCAAAATGAAACAACCCTGCAGATATTTTGCTTCGGGAACTCTGACTCCAGAGCTGCGAGACAACGCATTTCTCTTGTATTAAGCTGTCAGTTCTGTGGCAGTGTGTTAGAGCAGCCCTAGGGAAGGCCTTCAAGGATCTGGCAGGACAGTCCATCCAGTCCACTTTCCCCTCTGTCCTGTCTTCACCTCTGACCCTCTGTTCAGGCTTGCAGTTCCCCCATACCTACGTGGTTTTGTGATTCTGTAGTCACACCTGCTGCAGCCCTGCCTGGGAAACTCCTCTGTCTTTCTTCCTGGTGGAATTGCAATTCCTCCTTCAATACTCAGATCAGAGGGCAAACTCCTAGAAAAAAAAATCCCTCATCTCCCAAACTGAGCGGGTTGCTGCCCCCTAGTGGCAAACTGTACCTTAAACTGCAACACCTTCTTTTCACACACACATTCGGCAGAAATTATTCCAGGGTAGGAAACCTTCTAAAAGGAATCATATTTGAACTAAACCTTGAAAGGGGTTAGGTTTATGAGACATGTAATGGTTAACTTAATATGTCCACTTGACTATGCTGTGATGCCCCGTTGCTGGGTCAAACACCAGTCTAGATGTTGCTGTGAAGGTGTGTGTAAGTAACATTTAAATCCCTGGACTTTGAGTAAAGATAATCGCCCTCTGTAATGTGGGCGGCCCCCTCCAATCAGTTGAAGGCATTAAGAGCAAAGACTGAAGTTCCCCAAAGTAGAAAGAATTCTTCTCAAGACTGAACCATGGAAACCCTGCCTAGTTTCCAGCCTGCTGCTGTGCATGGTTTGGACTCAAGACTGCAAAACCAGCTCTTGACTGACTTGCCAGCCTACCTGACAAATTACAAACTTTCCAGCTCCCACAATCCCGTGACACCGTTCCTTAAAAATAATTAAATAAGTGTGTGTGTGTGTGTGTGTGTGTGTGTGTGTGTGTGTCCTATTGGTTCTATTTCTGGAGAGAACTCCAACTAATACAGGACAGAAAAACAAAGAAAGAACATTCCAGAAAGCAGGGACAAAATGCAGACAGATATGGCTGGCTCAGAGTTGCGCTGAATCCTGGGAAGAGACAAAAGACAAAGCTGGAGTGGAAGCTCGGGGCCAGCCTCTCATGAGAGTCATTTCAAACAAGTAAGAATTAGGACATTATTTGTTCTGTGCTTTAGACAGGTAAGTACTCTGGTTGCAGTACTCTGGAAGTAAAGTAACAGACAGATTAGGAACAATTAGGAACTCTTGCATGTGAAATGTAATAAAGGAACATGGATACGCCACCTGGAGTAGATGGGAGGGGACACGTGTAGACACAGAAGCAGAATCGCTTGACAAGACTTGATGGATGGCTTACTGCACTGTAGCTTCTTGAAGTCAACCTATGTCTTATTCATCTTAGCACACCAAGGTCTGCCCACCTGGGGACTCAGTACTCAGCAGTTTGTTGAATAAGTGAGTAAATGAAAGAATATACAGGGGGAGAATGAAGAAAGGATTAAAGATAGCCCTGATATATCTAGCCACTTTTTTTCCCTTTCCATGGCTTTTTCTACATCTTGTTTTCCATCCTCAAAATTTGTGTAGTCTAAAAATAATCAGGAGCAGTGTGGATTTAGCTCCCCACAAAACTTCTTCTCCCTTGAGCCAAACCTCCAATTTTATAGTGCATCGCTCTCCTCCTCTCCCACCCTCTCTATGTCATTTTGAGCCATGGATGTATGAGCTGTGAGTGATGAGCATGAAGACAAGGTAACTCAGTGACATCTAGTTGAGTGGAAGAAGGGAA
This sequence comes from Pipistrellus hanaki, assembly GCF_964339955.1. Lineage (NCBI taxonomy): Eukaryota > Metazoa > Chordata > Mammalia > Chiroptera > Vespertilionidae > Pipistrellus > Pipistrellus hanaki. Next base: position 83,526,298 of record NC_140509.1, on the reverse strand, counting down.
GGAGTGAAGGTTGGTTAGAAAACATAGATTAAGTTATTAAATCTAAGAAAATATATATACAGATTGACAAGACCTACCTATACTATGTGGAGAGGGGGAAAGATAGGAAGATGCCACGAGTACTGCTGGGTACTTTGCCATCATCTGACTTCAAGAACGAAGTCAGAGTTTGACTGAGTGACCTGAAGCAAAGCCTCCTCTCTGGTCATCTTGCCAAGAAACTCTCTTTCTTACCATAATAACATCATGGCAAGAAAAGTCCTTGCAAATTAGGTAAATACTAATTATAGGATGAATAGTATGCGGCTAAGTTAGCTTCACCTAGAAAAAATATGCAGGAGGGTATCTAAAAGGGGTTTGTGCCACTGGCACAGGATGAGATACGAAGGTGAAAACTGAAGGCACGTATAACAATAATAAAGTGCAGAGGACAGATGGGGGTATGCATAACCAGTAGCCATTAATCAAATGATGTGCAGCCATGATTTTTTAATCCATTGGCCTTACCTCCTTGAAGAGACTTGGAACTGAAAAACAGAACGGTTCTAATTGGGGACTATAGTTACTGTAGCTTCAACTGACACTTAAATTATCTGGAAGGGTTGAGGCGACAAGGAGCGGGAGGTAGGAATTGAATCAGGCATCAAAAGCAACAATAGACCAATACGCTCAACATCATTATAGCAGTTCATTCGTTGTTCTTGCTGAAGACCTTTCTTCTAAAAAAGCACTCTAACATGGATTTGGAGCAATTAGTTTTTCTCCTCTTGGTCAAAAGAAATGCTAGAAATATGCCCATGGAAAAAATAAATGTTGATTTTTAAATTATGTACCAGGAACAAGGCATTTCTTTGAGGTAATTGTCCTATTACATTGTATTCTCCCCTGGGAATACTTATGCTTTAAGTATAACCTTTTAAGCTTTGACATCAACTCTACACTCTCTCAAGAGCTATGTGGTCATTGGGATAGGGCAAAGTAGCACTAGAGGACTGATCCTGTCTTTACTTGTGACAGAAGCTCAGCCTAAGGGGTCCAATCACTCTGAATCACGTTTTTTCTTTATTGACTCACGTTAATTAGCCAGGCCATCATAAAATGCATTTAGCTCTGGATGCCAGTTAAAACCGAAGCAAACACCCCTCCATCCCCCCACCCCCCAGTGGACTTGCACACCTGAACTCTAGTCCTATTTCTCCACTAACCAACAATATGACTTTAGATTAGTCATTAAAAGGAAAATGTTGCTCTCCTAAGCTATTCTTCAGTTCTTGAGTACTATGATTCTAGACAGTTTTGATTCAAAGTATGAGGCTCTGAAAACCATATCTAAAAAAAATATATATATAGTATTGAGTCTTTTTGTGTGTGCATGCCCGGAGCTGTTGGATGGTGCTGGTGATGATCATGACTGTGGACAGGGACATCCCATTTTGCCAGTTCCCTATTTACTGCTTATTGAATAGCTGTAGAAATCTGTCACGGCACCAAGCAAATATGCTTCTTTCCTGTGCTTAGCATTCCTTGCTCTATTTTCCTTTATTTTTGAATTTTGTATTTGTTTTGGTCCCCCTTCCTAATGGCCCTTTGTCAACAAAATAAATCTTCCAAGTTGCCATAATGCTCACATTGATGGTAGAGTAGAGTCATAACAAACTGCAGGAGATGACAAGTGAAGAGCAAATCATTTCATCCCAGAAGAGAGATGCCCTTGAACTCGCTGAGTGACATTGGCATCCTCCGGGACAAATGCGCAGGGCTTTCTGCAGCTCCTCTTTTCATATCTGGTGGTTCTACTGGCAACACAACATACTGAGTCTTTGTTTGACCCTCCTGTTTTTCTGAACTCCCATCAAACTGTCCCCCACCATTTGGCGAACTATCTTGTAAGTTTCTAGTAGGTTTAAAAGTAAACTTTTCCAGCTTGTCTAAATAGATCATGAAAACAGGATATTTCAATAGGTGTTCATTTGCTTTCTTACTCGTTGCCAGAAAATCCATGGCTGTTGCAAGAAGTATTTATTTCTAGGAAGCTTGGTTTATATCATTTCACCCCTCCTCTATGAAATTAAGTGGGTGTAACTCATTGTTGGGTTCCAGGACTTTCTCCTGAGGCCCTGGGGGATTGGTGAGCGAGCAGCAAGCAAGAGCAGCAGGAAATAAGGGTTTGGAAGCGCTCTCCTCATCACAAATATGTGTCTTCAATATTTAGTTGTTGTGGCAGGAAAACGGCAACAAATACATGAACTGTAAACCATCTGGCCTGAAATATGTTCAAATATGAATGTTCATCTTGAAACATGAAATCTATGGAATTCTGGCATCCACTTTGACTTCTGAGAGATGAACAGCTTGGGTATGCAAAGAAGGGATTTCTGGACTAGCCTTCTCACACTCTCAATTCTCCTGATCTCTGAATGAAACGCCCTGCTCCACTGCCTCGTGAGGGAAACCTCCCTCTCACTTTTCAACTTGAAGGAAAAGCACGGGCTGCGTGAACAGACTTGTACAGGACCATCCTGACATGTGAAGAAGCAGAGAAATGAACGTGATTCTGTGCTGATTATCTAACACTAAGTGCCCATGCTCGCTGGACACATTCTAGAACGTGACAAGCATGATCATCCCAGCTTCCCCCAGGCTCCTACACCAAAGAGTTAAAACTAGCCACACAGGAGACTTTGAACTGTGCCCCTTGGTTTGGGGGAAGAAATGGTGAGTTGTTGACTCTGGTCTTTGACGAGGTGACAGAGCCAGGGTCCTGCAGAAGAAAATCTCAAAATGACCTTGAGCCGGATTTTAGGTGACTTGCTATGTATAAAGTAATGTGTGGCAAATACATGTGAGCATGAGGAAGATGAAGACAGGTGAATGGGGAGGGATTGGGCCAGGAAGCCCTCTAGGCCAAGTAGACAGCCCGGGAGTGGGCACTGGGAGAGGGCTGGAGGCAGGAGTACTGTGCGCATGCTCTTTGCTGTTTTTGAGCTTATTCAAGTGACCCTTCCAGAGGCTGCCACTCAGATTATTTTCCTCCTGCTCTTCTCCACACCATTTAATTTTGGACATAGCCCAGCTTAATCTGATTCTGCAGAGAATCCTCCCGGAGTAAATCCCTCGCCTAGAGGGCTCTGGGCTTCGGGAGCCCCTAGGATACACCTGCCCCTCCAGGCGCCTCCCCTGTACAAGGTTCTTTAGTGTCGCCCAGGGACCGGCCCCTCCCTTCTGCTTTGTGAGCGTCTAACACCCACTGTGCCCAGCACGTGGGATGCCTGCAGTGGTCTCAGAGAAAATTCATTTGAAAATATAAAAATTGGATAAATAAAAGAATTATACTCTAAGTGGGGAGACGGGGAAGCGTGAACTGGATAATGTAAATTAGGTTTATGATACAAGCCATTTTTTTTTTCATTTTTTTAAAACATTTTGATTGTTAGAGAGAGAGATGGAAAGGAATAGAGAAACACCAATGAGAGAGAAACATCAATGGGCTGCCTCCTGCATGCCCCACACTGAAGATCAAGTCCCACACCTGGGCATGTGCCCTGACCAGGAATGGAACTGGTGACCTCCAGTTTCCTGGGTAGACATTCAACTACTGATCCACACGGGCCAGGCCTGACACAAGTCATTTTTAAATGATATAGATAGAGCACAATGTTTCCTGAAATAAAAATATGATATACGAAATTCAGCAATGGTAGGGTACAGGTGACATGCTTAATTATCAATAAATTTTACTGGAAAATCAGATTTATATTTTAATTCATGGACTTTCTTACCTTTTGTCTTTTATTCTGATTTTCTTTTAAAAAATAGAATTTAGCCGAAACCGGTTTGGCTCAGTGGTAAAGCGTCAGTCTGCGGACTGAAAGGTCCCAGGTTCGATTCCGGTCAGGGGCATGTACGTTGGTTGCGGGCACATCCCCGGTAGGGGGTGTGGAAGAGGCAGCTGGTCGGTATTTCTCTCTCATCGATGTTTCTAGCTCTCTATCTCTCTCCTTTCCTCTCTGTAAAAAATCAATTAAAAAAAATAAAAAGTAAAAAATAAAAAAATAAAAATAAAAAAAAATAAAAAATAGAATTTATCTGACATACGACTTATCTAATATAAATGCATAGTTATCACAACAAATACTCCTCAAGATAACCAGGGAAAAATTTGAGATTATATGTTTGTATGTTTTTCTTTTTTGATTCATCTCTTTTCAATGTAATACATATATCCTTTTAGGAAAAGGAAAAAATAACGTCTAACAGTTAGGAGAGGAAAATTTGGCAACATTATGTTTATACTCTAGAAACTCTGCTATATCCACAGGGAACTTAGATCTTAGTATGCAGCAGCCAACACTGCGAGATGATCAATCTTGCCCTTGAGGATCAAACTGTTTCTTTGTTGGGTCAACCGCTTAATGAAGAAACTAAAAACAACTAAAAATATAATAGAGCAAATGCAGTCCAGGACTACGCTGTAGACAATGCAGAGTTTGTGTTCCTGTCTACAAGTGACTAGCCTTTCTTTGTAAACATCTTTGTTCTGTTTCTCTCCTACTCTTTCCTTATAGAAAGTTTGTTATTGGTGATCTTTACAAGGGAAAAAGCCCACTTCATCTTTTGTGTGTTTTCTGGAAGAGCTAACTGTGTATATCCATTTAATTACAAAGACTCCCTACCTTGGAAACAAGCAATGCAAATTTCACTTCATTTGTTCTGAGAAAATAAATATGCAATGAAAACAATCAGGTGAGACTAGATCAAATTCTGTGCCTTTATATCACTTTAGTAGGTTTTTGCACAACTTCCTCTCTCATTAGGTGCAATCCCATTAACTTGGCCCAATTAAAGTTGTCTTAATTTAAACTCTGACCTCATTGAAGTATAAACTGAGGCAGACATTTGAGGCACTGGAGGCACTCCTGAGCTAAGCCAGGTGAACTAAGAATAATGAGAGGGATCACAATGTCTTACTTAGCAAAACAGAGCTTTTGGGAAGGAGACCAGTGGCTGAACTGAGTTGAACTTTGGGTGTGACATGATATAATACCTTGAGTCTTATAAAGTCTGTTTCCAATGTTGTAAACCAGTGGTGTTATTGAATTATTTCTAAATGTGAAAATAAAAATGTTGAGAAGAAAGAGTATTCCATCAATTGCATAAAAACATTGAATGAATGAATCTGAATATAATTTGAAGTTCACCAGTTTTATGAATGAACTAAATATCCTTGGGAAGTTCTACAAAATAAAACCCATGAAGAAAAATGCTGAATTAAGTCATGACTTATGCTTTCATAATACAATAATAATCCATTCTTATACAATATCCTATCTAATAAGGAGAGAATATGCTAATTGACTATCCCACCCTTAAAGATGGTGGCAACCACAGCCACAAGATGGCAGAGCCCAGTCCCCTCAGCCCTGCCTTGCTGGGTGCCTGCCTCTGGAGTCTCCCAGTCCCCTCAGTCCCCCAGCTGCCCAGGGCTGCCCAGCTGCCCAGGGCCAGCCCAAGGTGCAGGCAAGCCTCAGATGGTGGCTATCTAGCTGCCCAGGGCTGCCCGAGGCTCAGGTAACCAGGGCCGGCTGAGGCTTGCACTGCCAGCAGTGGCAGCAGCAGAGGTGTGATGGGGCATCACCTCTCCCTGGTCGACAGGTTGCCTCCTGCCCCTGAGGGCTCTCGGACTGTGAGAGGGAGCAGGCTGGGCTGAGGGACCTCCCCCTCCAGTGCATGAATTTTCATGCACCAAGCCTCTAGTAAATGAATAATAGCTCTATTTTAACACAATGTAATTTTACATATTCAAAAGAGAAATAAACACATTTTAAAATAAGAATGAAGCATGCAAAGATAGGTTCTTAAACCTAAACCTTCCAATATTTTTACCACAAGAAATATCCTCAGAAGTTAACAACAAAACAGTGACCACGCATTATTATTCATCAATGTATACCTTTCATTTGTAACACTGTGTGAAAAATACAGAAGGCTAGAAAATTCTAACTCTTCCTCACACTCACTGAATCTAAAAGACACAATAGAATAAAATTCTAGGTGTATTCTCTTTGAATTAATTTTATAACCCAACTGAATAAGGCCTCTAAGATATGTAAATCCTAAACACTTCAGAAATAACAAATCATTTCATCATGGAAGATTACTGGTTTAAGGAAATGACTCTGAAAGCTTCACATCTTTATAATACTCACTGTTAAAGAAGTAACTGAAGATATTTCACTAAATGAACTCTAACCTCAGGTTAATGCTGCCAAATACCTCTACTTTTATATAGTTCTAGAGGGGGAAACTCCTTGAGAAAGATGTATTTTTCTAAAGAGAAGAAAATTTGCTAACTTTTTATTAGCAACTCTAAGACTTCAGCTAAAGAGGCAACATCCCGTGTGTGAGTGTGTTGGTGAGGATATGGGTGTACGTGTGCCTATTAGGAAAACTGGAGGTAAAGGAGAAACAAGCCCCATTAAACAAATGTGGAAACTAAGGCTCAAAAGAGGTATAACACAGTCGGGGCTGGTTGGCAAGCAGAAAGCTCACCTATTCATCAAAATGTTTAACTTGCAATACCAAAGTTCAGGACGGTTAGAACCACAGGGGGTTTAAAATGGAATCTGTTCTAATGGAGTATGGTGAGACGGTAGACATGGAGACATCTGCCTTGAAATAACAGCTTGTTACCTATACTCCCCAAAAGGAGGGGGCACACCACACCTGGCAGGGCCACCTGGGGAAACACCAGTCAGTCAGTCGGGAGGCAGGAAGAGAGGGGAGAGCCTTCATTGTGGTTTTTGCAGAAAAGAATGAGGAAGGCTGGGAGAGCAAGCTGAAGAAGCTTAGGACTGAAGAGTTTGAAGAATTTCAACAGACACTGGACTGGAGGGATGGTTCCCAGTTCGCTGGTACCTGACCCTGGGGTGAAATAGGGCAAAAAGGATGTTGAATTGGTGTGTGAGAGCTTGACAAAGGAGGTGATTGGGGCCGTGAGCTCTGGATTGGTTTGTTTGCCTATCAAAGATGTGTTCTCGGGCAAGTCTTTTGCTATCACAGGAATTAGCTTACCCTGGAGGGACAGGCCCTGCCTGATACAGCAAGGCTCCAAGATGTTTTAATATAGAAAATAAAAAACATGATTCATATAATAGAATAACTATTCATTTTTATATAATTCATTGGTATTACGTGGAAATAGCATACTTAATCACATATAACCCATATTTATTTCAAATTAATCAACTAAATTAATTCCTATGATTTAAATATGTCCAATTTATAGGAGTAAAATTAATATTTGTATATTAAGTGTGTTTGATGCACAAATCCACATATTATTACTTCATAAAGTGCTGTACAAGGTAGTGCTTAAAAATGCATATGCTCAGGTCAGAGAGAACTGAATTCAAGTCTCAACTGCTCCTACTACAAGATCTCATTGGGTCAGTTTCCATATTTGCATAACGGGATCTATAATATCTATTTCATTTAGTTAATATATGATTTAATTGGACAATTCCCAAAAAGCTCTTAACCTACTACCTATATTATTTATTTAACGTTTAGGGTTATTATTATGATGATCATTGGTCAATAAATTATTATTATTCCTAACAGGCTTTTACAACTTTTTATTCTTTTAGGACAACTAAATAGATTCACCATATGAAGATACAGAAAGTTTAGGCAATCATTCAAATGATTCAAATATCCTTCTATATTCATCTTCAGTATCTGAAATTTTTAAATAAAATACTTCAGCCAGGACTAGCCAGAAAATTGCTTCACTTACCTGAGTTGTCATAGTCTGTGCATTTAACAACTTTGACACACAAAATCAGAGCATGGCCAGGTTCACACACAACTTGCCCTGGGATCACTAAGTAGAACAGGGTATTCTCATTTACCTCATGGGTTCACCAAGGGGGATTAGAAAATTGGATTTATTTCATTAAGCCCACAGAAATCATCTACTTCATTCTTTCCAGTCAGATTTTCAAGTTTCTGAGAATTCTCCTGTATGTGATTTTTTTTAAAAGATCTTTTTTCTTTTTCTTCACTATCTTCCGAAATTGTTCTATTCATATTTATTTACACACCATTCTATATCTTTTAAAAGAGCTCCTTTTTTTAAGGGGGGGATAGGAAATACAGAAGAGAAAATAAACCAGGTAGAGGAAGCTCCTTTGGAATGTTTTGCTGTATCTAACCTTGTGCAGTTAGGCTATTTCTCAAATTTACATAAAGACTTATTATCATCTTGACTGCAATCATGTAGAAAATGAATGGGGTATAACGTACATGAGGATAATTTAATAAAATGAGCTTTCTTTGCTTATGAGATCTTTGAAGAAAGGAATCATTAGACAGAGACTTGCCTTATATTCATCCAGGTCACGAGGCGTGTCAGCTCGGTGATGCGCCTTTGGCAAGAAGTCCTTAATTAGGAATTCCTCGAGAGCTGCTCCCAGTAGGTGCTTCCTAAGTCAAAAAGACAAAATAATTTAGCAGAGGAGCCTTGACTAAGGATGTAACTCAGGTGAATGAAAGGAATAATTTGCCAACAGCAGAAAAGAGCAAAGCTGCGAGATGGAGTGCTGGGTTTTGAATGAGAGTCTCTCGGTCATATTAGTAGTAAGTGTCATTTCTGCTATTCAACCTTAAATATATATATATTGAATAGTCTTTGATATTTAGAATAACTTGTAGAGGGATGCCAAATGGCTTGGAGTATTACTCTGGTTAAAAGAATAAAACTTGTTAGAAAACATTTAGTAGATATATTTAATTTTCCCTTGCAGAATCATGTAAAGTTGTTTTCCGATTGAGTTTATTTTTAATTATTTTTAAAGTCAAGTAGCTTGTTTTTGCATAATGTATGAGTGCTTCTCTAAATCAAATGAAGTCTTTGAATTAGACTATGAAATTGGAATTTGTCTAGAGTACTTTCTGAGTTGTTTTTAAACAGCTCCTCCTTCTTCCTGATAGCGTTGATTTAAAACGCTACCTAGCAATGTTGATTAGGGAGGTTTTGTACTTTCATAAAATTCTTTAAAGAATACACATACATGTTTAAAATGTTTTTATTAAGTTAATGATTTCTTACCAATATAATTACTGTCAAAAACTAACCTATAAAATAATTATATGGATTAATTCTGATTAACATTGAGAAGATATTTCACTTGAACTGAACCTCAAGTGATTTTGAAAAAAAAAAGATTGAAGATCATATTGACTTGTTCGCCTTTCATTCTACTCTAGCTCTCTTGGCTGGGAATTAATTTATATCTCTTTGTTGACACATTCCATTGGTATGAAGAGGAAGAATCTTTCTTTTACACACGAGTTATTCTGGGGGTAAGTAGAGTTGATGACTACACATTATCATCTTAGAAAACAAAATGCATTCTGTTTTCCGGCTTCCTTGTTTTCACTGTGTGTCTCTCTCATATCTTTACACATGGACAGTCGACACTGGCATGGGCAAGAGCATCTGCAGTCTGCCTGAATTTTAACTGCATGCTAATTCTCTTACCAATCAGTCGGAACCTTATTTCATTCATAAGAGGAGCAAGCATCGTAAGTTCTAAAGTATTTGAAATAATTTTAGTGGTTATGACGAACATAAGTGCCCTTGAACACAGAGCTGTGGCTTATTATGAAATCCCCAATCATCTTGTTTAGATTCAGCTTTGGCTAAAGCTGAACATCAGAAATTGGTCCATCTGACTTGACTTTTGTTTTTGCCATTGACTCCCCGCATGGCATTGGGCCGGCGCTCAACCTTTCCCTGATGCACTTGCCCCCATCTGAAAAGTAGGCTAATAAAATTGAGCTCATTCATCGGCATGGAAGTATTATAACAGCTTGAACTATTACCATTTCTGATTGAAGGGAGACAAATATGCAGCTGAGCCAAATATCACTGCAGAAACATCTGAGTTCTCCAGAAAGCACAATCACAGTGCACAGATTTTACTATGAATACTTTAACCCCTACCGGACGTAATGGAACATTTCCTAATTATATTGATTTCACAGAGTTGGGTACTTAACTGAGGCTTATGCTAAACAGAGCAACACACTGCACAGAAAAATGACCTTCAAAAACCTTTAATAGACAAATAAATTTGTATATATGTACATATATTAATACAATATATATGGACTCATCATAAATTTATGACTATTTAGATGTAGGTGAGAATAGTGCCTTTCTTTGTGTAATAAGGGAGAATTTGTAAACTACTAAACCACATTGATGACAATGATGGGTATCATCTTCATTTTCTAAATAAGCTGAACGTGAATATTAGCAGGTTTATTGTAGAGTTTTGACTTATAGCCAGGGTACTACTGGCTCAGTCATTTTTGTTGAGTTGAAATTTTAGGAAGCCAATGATAACCATTTGGCTTTGCCTGCTGGACTAATTAATGTCACTGTTTTTGTGTCACATTGCCCCCACCTTCCGTTATTTGAGGCAGAGTGTGGATCCTTTCCTTATCTCTCATGACACTGTCATCACTGTGATATTTCCAAAACAAGACTTTATTTCTGTTCTCCTAGTGCTGCCGAGGACCATGGAGAAAGCAATTAGACAAAAACCTCAAATTCCACAAACTGGTCGCCTATGCAATAGCCGTTAATGCAAGTAAGTGCTTCTTAGTAACTGACAATGTCTAATGTTTAACTTTATAGCTTTGTTTATTTCCTCCCGCCAAAGGCTCGCCCTGAGGTAAAAGAAATCTTTGCCTTCCATCTGACCACATAAACCTTAGGCAAATGGATTTTTTAATTTCTAATTTACACTCCTGTGATTTTCTCTACCAAGCCTTCTGTTTCTCAGGGGAAAGTTTATGAAACTTCATTTTTATTTGTGAATAATTGAGCTTGGTGTTAATACAATGATAAACGCCTACTTGTCTATTGAATACTTCGTGATTCAATATAATTCACATCAGAAATAAAACTGTCCTATTTCAAAATTTTACTCACAGTCATAAGAAAGTGCCTATCAAATGTTATCATGGGCAGTAAAAAGAAAACAGAAAAGCAAGATCCTGTGAACAGGTTCTGAATAGTGCTGAGCTAGTGAATATAAAAGGATCTTGAAAAGACGTGAAGCTTTATAGGCATATAAAGTGTTACTGTTTTTTCTTGAATTGGAAAACAAGAGAATTCAAGAGAAAGGCACCTAGAAATTAATCTCCAAGGCCAAGGTTAAACTCTAAGGAGAAAGACAAGTGTGTGCGTGTTGGTGGGCAGGGTGATAACCGACAAGCTTGTGGTTTTGTTGGACAAAAACTCCGTTGAAGTAAAAAGCTATCAGAGCGATAAAGACTTATGATTCAGGACTGTTTCCCTCGAACTAATTTAACTATAAAATGTTTTCCTCGTTTGCTTTTATCCTCTCATGCATAAATAATAGCAGAATAAAAAGAACACTCAAAACAAATGTGGGTTTAATTAAGCAACAAGACATGACAGACGGTGCCCGAGTGCCAATTAACACAACTTTGGGTGTGGGGTGAGATATGTGGGGAGCCTTCCCCATCGCTGTCTTCAGCGCCGGATTAAACCAACCCAGGCGATGTTTGCAAAAAGTCTTTGTAGTTTGTTAAGAAATAAGAGTAAAGGGACATGACGTGCTAGAGGAAACCAGCTAAGGGCAAAGAGCAAGGTTAATTCACTTTTGTGCTCCAAGGCCTACAACAGGGCTAAGTACTATGCATAGGTGCCAACAACCTTTGATTAATGAGTGAATGCGTGAGAGAGTGAAGACTCAGGGAAGATTTCAGCTCAGAAATAGAAGTCTTTCCTGGACCTTGGAAATTATCCAAAATTAGAACAAGGGTCCCCTGAGAATACTCTCCTGGTTGGTGTCCAGGTGGATTCAAGATCGTTCCTTAGAAAGCTCTTAGAGAAGGAATTCAAGAGATTTCTAAGCTTCAATAAAATCTTAAGAATCTTTAATTCCTGCATTAAAAGAGGAGATAAGACACAGTAAAATGGCAGGAAGGATATTATCACTATGCAATCACTTAAAGGCAGAATCAAACTCTAAGAGAAAGTTACAAAGATACTATAACCAGAAAGAACAACAACCAAAAAAATCCCTGAAAAACCCATAGTATCAAAACACATCAGGAAAGAAGGCAAAGAGCAAGGGAAAATGTGTCATGGAATAGTTTTTCCTTAAACCTTTGTGCATGTAAATTTCTTTATATGTAACCACATACCAATAGCTCAAATGCATAAGCAATGTGTTTCAAATATCTCCCAAGTGCAAGATACTCCGATGGGCACCATAATCCTCTCAAGCTGGGATGGTCAGTGCTGTTTTCAGAATGGAGTATAACTTAGTAGGGGCAGCAGTCGGCTAGAATCAAGTTATTGTATACCCCGGTAGCAGGAGATTGGTTGTGCAGTCTCAGAGAAGGCCCTTCCTTCCCTCTGTGGAATTAAAAGAACACTAACACCATCTGCCCATCCCTAGAAATGTGCAGACTAGCTAGCCGTCAGGAGTGGACCGGTTGAAAACCTACTGACTGCAAGGTCACTCACTTATGCTAGTTGCAAAGAGGCTGGAATCTGAGTTTAGGGTGGTGGGCAGGCTCCTTCGTCAAGCCCTGCCTTCTACTCCAGTCTCATCTCTCCCACACTCCCTTGCTTTTCCTCCTCAGAGGGCCCAGCTACTGGCAGTCCCTGCGTGTCTGTGCTGTGGCTCTTGCTTTTCCCTGTGTCTGAAATGCACTTCCTCTTTTCCCTGGGCGAGATGTCACTGCTTCCAGGACCCCTTGACTGGTCTGCCTCCCCTGGACCCACCAGGGCTGGGCTGTCCGCCCCCCTCCCTTGGGGGCCATAATCACACCTCTTCTAGCAAGAAGAAGTTCTCAGATTCTGATTACCCCAGTGGCTGGGACAGTGCCCTATGCATCCTTGCTTCTTAATAGAATCTCAACAAATTTGGTCAAATCTGAGGATGAGTAGGCGTCGACCAGCAGGCCGAAGAGGTTGACAGAATGACTGGGAAAGGTTCAAGACATGTCAAGAGTCCTTCAGTTTAGGGTGCAGAAAGCAGTGTGTGGGCAGGGAAGAGATTCAAATGATGCCAATTGTCCAAGATAATAGACCTTTGATGCCCAAAGCGTTAAGGAAAAACTATTTCATAACACATTTCCCCCTGTTCTCTGCTTTCTGTTCTGATGTGTTCTGATGCTGTGGGTTTTTGTTTTGTTTTTTTAGTTGTTGTTCCTCCTGCTTATAGAACCTTTGTAACTTTCTCTTCGAGTCCAATCCTGGTGCAACAAGAAAAATAAGGGTGCTGCTTCTCCTTCTTTCCCTCACAAACCCCTGGAGAGAACGGTCTCTCCAGCCCCCTTGCACTGGAACCCCCACTGCTCTGCCAGCTCCTCTTCTCCCACCGCCATGGCAACCAGCGGGCTGCAGGGCTTTCCAATCCCAGCCAAGGCAGGAGGGCGGGGAGAGATGGCTCAGCTTCTCCCAAACCCTGGCAAAGCCATTATGACATCTCACAGTCCCTCAGAACGGCGGCTGGCAACGGCACTTTGAGAGAAAACAAGAAAAAAACAAGCGCAGCCTGGTTTCAGGGCTGCTTTTCACATGGTGCCTGTCCTTCTGCTGTCCTCTCCTGGGAGCCACGGGGAGAGTCCGGGCCAGTGCCCACTCTCTTAGCATCGCCCATCAGGCTGCTCCTCAAACAGCCCACCGGCTGCAGAGAGGTGGGCAACCTTGGCCGAGGCACGTCCTGCCGAAGCCGGGTGCCAGCCTGGTTTCTCACAGATTCCCGAGAAGCTGAACTGCAGGCTCTAATTGGTCACATCATTAAGGGCTGTAATTAGAGCCGGTAGAAGCAGGCCAGGAGGAGGGGGGACAAACCATGTATCTGTAATCAAGGGCATCACCGAAAAGGCAGCAACAGGAACTCCCTCCTGCTGGCTTCCTGCCTGCCTGCCTGCCTGCTTGCCAGCCTGTGATAAGGGCTGCTGGAGTGCTCTTTATTAATCATTTCAGGGACCCATAACCCCACTGGTAGGAAAATCATAGTTTCACAGCCTCTTCGTTCTTATGAATGCAGATCTTTCTGGACTCTCTGGTCCACGGCCGACCTCAGGAGGCCCTGCCAATGGGGTAGCAGCGCTTGGAGCATGACCTTCCTGCAAAGGGGGCTGTCAGCAGTGACCCGGGCAGCCCCCTCCAGCAAATTCCGAAACTCACATCTGCTAGTTTCCAGGGGATTACTGTTACCCACCGGCAGCTCCCGGTGGACTGCTAAAATTAGGTTACAAAGCTCAGGAAACATACCAAGGACAGGCTGAGGCTTGGCCTCAAAACGAGGCAGGAGGGTGAGCTCAAAACCTCAGAACCGGGCAGGTACTGAGAAGGAAGATGTGGAGGCCTCGAGGTAGAGAACAGCCCGGAGGCCCTAACTCTCAAGGCCCGCATCCCCAAAGAGATGCTGCTGATCCGGGTTCATTTCAGGCACCGGGAGCTCCAAGGAGACTTTCTCCCCAGGCCTGCCAAACGCGATTACATTTGATTCACAAACGAGTGGCGTGCGCAGGGTGCCAGAGTCAATATATGTTCCTGCGGAAATCAGACCACGGAGTCGAAAGTTTGGGGCCAGCTCTCCCTGTCGGAACGCAGCCAAGATTTGTCCCTGGGTCTTTCTTTCTAATGGCTGCTTCATTAGGGGGTGACCAACTCAAAGATAACGGGAACTGACCTCCTCCTTTCCCTCCCCAGACTCTCCCTCTACTGTGTTTCCTTTGATCTCCTGGAAAATATAAAGAAGGAGAGAAGGAAGGAAGCAGAACTTTCTCAGAGCAACCGACTCTAATTGTAGCCTTTATGATATTTTTGCTTCACTCTTCAATAAAAGCTCCTTATCCGAACTCAAAAGTTCACACGCCAATTAAATGTGCATTTGTAGTTTTGTCCGAGATTGCTGCTCTCTTTGAGCTGGAAAAGTACTTCGGTGAGAAAATGAAACTGTGGGGAGACCCCAGAATAGCATCTTTTAGCCCGGCGTTCCGGAGGGCTCTGGAAACGCGCAGCTCGTGCTCTCCCACTGGCTCAGCACCGCGTCCTCAGGCACTAGCGGAGCCCTCCTGGGCAGCGATGGCATTGGATTTGCCACAAGACTTATTGTAGAATGCCTCTTTAAGCCAGTGCTGATTTTGAAAACATATGAAAGCATGAGTGTCATGTTTGCCTTACTTTCATATTGAACTGTAGATCCCTTTCAGATGATAAATGTTCCTGGTTCACTGCAGACAGAGACAGAGAAGACAGGTAGCTAGAAGAGAGCTTCGAAATTGTGTAGTTCAGTCCAAGTCTCCCATTCCACAGATGGGAAAATAGAGACTGGAAAAAAAAAATCAAGTAACTAAGGGGTAGTCTCTTCATTACTTTTTCTCCTACATAATGTCAAATCTAATAACATGATATGATTCTGATGATTTAAGAGAGAGGAAAATAAAATCACATCACATACTTAAAACCACTGTCCCTGTAAACTTAGGTATCATGGTTATTCCTATTAAACTAACTAAAATGTATAAAGGGAGAATCTAAAATATAATGTCTGAAAATGAACAAATCAGCATCTCTCCTGGTATCTAACAGGTCCCAATAGCCCTGGATTTGGTGACTGGGATATTCTTAATTCCAAGCCATGATCATAATAACATGATCAGATTAAAGAGGAAATAAAATGTTTAGACAAAGTGGATACAAGCAGATTTCTTTCTGAGATACATAAAATAAGATATTCTACTTTTTATCTTCTACCTATAAAAGAAGGAGGAGGAGGAGAAAAACCAAGATGAAGGCAGCTAGAGCACAGGAACATGAATTTTTTTAAAATATATTTTTTTGTTGTTGATTTTTTACAGAGAGGAAGGGAGAGAGATAGAGAGCTAGAAACATCGATGAGAGAGAAACATCGACCAGTTGCCTCTTGCACACCCCCCCACCGGGGATGTGCCCGCAACCAATGTACATGCCTTTGACCGGAATCGAACCCGGGACCTTTCAGTCCACAGGCCGACGTTCTACCACTGAGCCAAACCGGTTTCGGCAGGAACATGAATTTTAAAGTATATGAAAAGAAACTGCAAAGAATAGTTTTCAACCGATCCCCTCAGGAGCTACCTCTGGAAAAGCACCTTGGGTTCCCTTATACGATCTCATTCGTTTCTTCAGCTCTGCAATGGAGACCTGGCAATACCAATACACACATAGTTCAATATTTTTGTTCACTCAATAAATATACTTAAATTTAGTTTTAACAGTGTCCAATTCTCATGTGGAAATCCGTCTAATAGAAAACAGATTGTGATCAACAGCTCATTACACATAAGAATGTTATAAAATGTAGAGTATAAGACATGGAATTTATTCTGTATTCCCTTTCCAACTGTCACATGTAGATAATGAAGTGGGAAATACATCACTTAATTTTATTTGAAGATCAGACTCTATTCTGCGAAATGGGAACAGCTCCCTCTCTGGCTGGTGTGTTTGATGTAGGCCACGGAGGAAGGATAAAGCGAACTAAGAGCAGAGGAGTGCGGGCAAAAGGGGTGGAATGTAAAAGCAGTGTGTTTACCCGCCCACTATGACGCCTCCAAAGGTTGTGCTCACTCAGGTCTTAGGAGCTATTTGACTCTAGATTAAAGAGACCAATAAATATTTGAAGAGTTGTAGCTAAGCCCATGGGAGGTATTTGCTTTCAGTAAAAAGTAAGGTATAACAATTATTGATTTATGAAAAAAGCCCACAATACAACTTAAAGATTTTTTAAAATGGGGCCCCGGAGTCCGGAGAATGGGGTTGAATCCCAGCTTTCATTAATGAACTGCAATTTCCTTAATGTTTTGAATATTGGTCTGTAAAATGGGAATAAAACTGAAACCTAAAGATTAAGAGATAATATGTTTAAAGCATTTATAACAGTGTTCAGAATATAAACAGCATTCAGTATACATTAGCTATGGGAAACATTACCTGTTTTTACAAACATGCAAGTAATGATCAGGAAATCGCTATTAGGAATACCAGACATGGTTCGTGTTTAACTTAGCAAGTAGTTCCTATTTTATTCATGGCTTATAGGAAGGGACTGCTCCTATGTAAGGTTTTCTAGCTTTGAGGATGCTGAGACTAAGCTAGGCAGCCCTTTCATAGATGTGGATGCATATGTTGAAGAATTGGAGCATAAGGAGAAAATACAGTCTCTTGGGTGCTAACCTCACAGAACCCATAAGGAGACAAATCAGTATCACAAACTCAGAAACACTATCACTGGCTTTGCCTTCATAGGTGGGCCCCAACAAAACTATATTTACTTGATTTCTACTTAAAGGCTACAAAAATGTGCAAATAATATACATCAGCATACTGTTCCAACAATGTTGCATCTACAGACCAACTTCTTGACCTTTTTTTTCTCTCTGCAACTTCATTGTCACTCAGTAAATCATTATTCCATACATACTGGTACTAAGCAATGTGCCAGGTGTTGAGGTTTCAAGCTGAACAAGACTTTTTTTTTTCTTTAGCTTAACTAATTTTATTTTATTTTATTTTATTTTATTTTATTTTCAATTACAGTTGATACTTAATTTTATTTTGTACTAGTTTTATGTGTTCAGCGTAGTGGTTAGACAATAGTATATTTTACAAAGTGTCTCCCCTTCCCTTAATATTTTCATTAACCCCCTGGCATCATACATAGTTATTTCAATATTATTGACTGCATTCCCTATGCTGAACTTTACATCCCTTCACCCTTTTCACCCAGTCCCTGATCCCCCGGCCCTCTAGCAACCATCAGTCTGTTCTCTGCGTGTATAAGTCTGTTTCAATGTTGTTTGTTCGTTTATTTTGAACATGAACAAGTCTTGAAGCATCCATGTCCTTTGGGAAGCGTAGATATAGATAAATACTCATAACAATGTTGCCTGGGGAGTGTTATAATCAAGGTATCAGTAATGCCTGTGGAATGGAAGAATGCTCAATTAAAAACAACTTTTGAGTTGAGTCAAAGCATGAGGAGAACTTTGCAAAGCACAAAGGGAATGGCGCTGATAGAAGGAACCCGAGTGACAGAGAGGCTAAATAGAAGATGATGTTTCTAAATATATTTTCTACAAGGGCAACAGGGACTAAAATGACACCAATGGTCTCAAAAGTTGTTGCTGTTCCTTTTCCCTAACTCCCCCACGCCTCAGCCTACAACATGCAGCCTGGAGGGTCCCAGAATCCACCCACTACTTGTAAAGACTGAATAATAGTAGAGGCCTCTGCTAGTTTTCAATGTGGGTACAGAACAAAAAGAAGAAATAATGTATGTCAACTGGGAAGTTATCTATGCCTGGAAATGAATTCTCATTTCACACTTGAATCTGATTCCAACAGTGGGTGTCAACTGGCCACCCAGCAGGGGTTCCATTTGCAGGAAAAGCATAAGGATTTCCTTGTCTGTCTGTAAGGCTGATGGCTGGCTTCCCCACAGAGTTCACAAGACAGAAAAAGGAGGAGCAGCACTGGGCACAGACTCCTCAGGCTGCGTGATGCTCTGTTCCTGGGCTTGTGGTCTTGATTTAGAATTCAGACACCATCAATTCCCAGAATTAGAAAGCTGAGTTTTCTTCTTAAGACTACAGAGAGGGAGGTGGCTTTCAGTCAAGATGGCAGTTTCTTAGAACCTCCCACACCACATCAAACTTTCAGCTAAATTACAGAACCATCATTCAGCTGAACAAAATCTAGCTGAACAGAAGTCCTATAACTAAGGATAAAAAGACTTCTCGGGAGAGCTGAGATTATCCCACAACCAGGTGTGGTGGTTAAAACCTGGAAGAACATCTCAGCTGCAGTGGTCCCTGAAGAGCAAGAGGCCCCAGTCTCACACATTCTCCCCCACCCCCTGCCCAGGGTTCCACTGCTGGGAAAATAAGTCCCCATAACTTCTGGCTGTAAAAACCAGCATGGATGGTGGCTGATGGAGATGGAGGTTGCTGGAGTCCCAGGCATTCTTTTAAAGACCTGGCTGCACGGACTTAATCACTCCCTCTGAGCTCCAGCACTGGGGCAGCAGCTCAAAAGGTGACAGGGACCTCTGAGGAGAAATTGAATTATCTGGCTTTGGGAAAAGTGTTGGAGGGGCAGCACATACTTATTTCACTTCCAGAATGATCACGTTTATAATTAAATTATGGTGAATCGAGATTTAAATTTTTTCTTAATATAATCAGTATGAATGTGGAAAATCATACAACATATTTTAGGAAGTATTCAATTCACTCCATTTAAGATACTGGTTAAGACACACAGTGCCGGGGTTCTTTCCCCAGCCTTACAAAGGGTTCAGCATTCTGGAGAAAAGGGCTGCGAGTAGATTCAAGAAGGAGTCCTAGGATGAAAGACCATTTTGAAAGGCATCGGGGGTCAGAGGAGCTTCAGCTAAAGGGAGCTAAAGACTCCTTCCTTGTCCAAGGACCCATGCTTTTATTCTAACACAATTTGTCCTTAAGGCAAGGTGGAGATATACACTTCAAAAGGTAAGATACCAAAGGGTACAATACAGAAGCATTATCAGTTTGGGAAATAGCCTACAGCTATTCAGGTATTTGGCCAAGGAGGCAATAAAATGCCCTGAACTGTCAGGCAGTTAACAATCCTATTCAGGTTTGAGGGAAGTGCCGTTTAGCCATTTCCAACAGGTAAACTACATATGTGGCTCACCTTTGTTGAGCCTTCCAAGCTTCACCAACCTTTGGTAAAACTCTTGTAATTATTACATGCTGGAATTAGTTTCTGGCAGCATGGGTAGCTCACTCTGCCTTGGGATTACAAACACCACAGCAGAAAAGCTTGACCATGTAGACCCTGAGTTTCTGAGTAACTACAGAGGAAGAAACCACATGGCTCATGGCCCATGTTGCCTCCTTGTCTGCAGCCATCCACATCGTGGCACATGCTTGCAACCTGGAGAACTACCATCAGGGTCAGTCATCAGAGGCCAGGGGACTTCTGGCTGCACTTTCCAAACTGGACGACACTTCCAATGAGAGCTACCTGAACCCCATCCGGACCTTCCACCCGGTGAGCTCTTGCACGCTGCCTACTTCTTCATCTGGAAACATGTCCTTTTCTGATCCCTTTTACAATCAAGAACACTGTATTCCAAAAGCTTTTCATAAAAGAGCTCGAGAGAAGTTACTGCCAGATGTTAACATTAATTTCATTTTTTTTTAAAGTTATTTTCTTTCTGCCAATAAATGTTTGCTAAGAGGTTATGAGTAAGGAGAAAAACTGATGCCACTTAATTTGTTTCTAACAAAAAGTAATAATAAATATGCCTAAATAGGAAATGCAGTAACCTGTTAAACGACTAATCTTTAAAATTTTAGATATTTTTTTTTGCCAAATGTTACACTCATAAAGAATGTGAAGTGCCATATAAATCCAGGGATTATAAATTAGGTGTCTTCGTTTTCAATTTGCAAAGTGTGTTCTGGATCAGTTTTCCTGTGTCATATTTTGGCACCCGTGTGACTAGCTAGTTTGCCAAAATCAGATGCTAGGCAAAGTAGCTACTTTCCTCATGAGGCTAGCCTGGCTAGTGACCTCATTCATGCTAAGTATCTGTGGGCAGAGAGAGGCAGCACATGTGGGAAACAAAAAGAAAACCAAACCAGTAGCCACAGAAATTCACCTGGAGAGACTATGACATTCCTCTTGCTTAATCTACCACCTGCCTTTCTCCAAACATGATCTGAACCTTTCACCATGAGCTACGATCTTGGAATATGCATCCAGAACATTCATCCTGTTTGGAAAAAAATCTGTATTGCTCAAAGAAGAGCCCCAAGACAATACAGTCCAGACATGGAAATTTCTCCCTTACCATCCGGGCCATTTTGCCCAGGCAGCCTTATTTGAAGAAGCAAAATTCAAAGCCTCTTTTTGGGGAAATTCTTCCATGTCATGCCCCCTAATTATCCTAAAGATAATTTCCAATGTGAGTGAGACCATCGGTCAAGTAAACCTACATTTTTTTTAAAGCTTTTAACAGTTAAAAGGACAAGTTTCAAAGTCATAAATCAAAACTAGAAATGCCCTAAACCGGCGGGAATGCCTTGGGGTACTCATTTGGGCCTCAGCGTTTATCTGGGCACGTTAACTGTTTTCTTCGAGAAGGCTCTGGAGAGTTCATTTCCACATAAGACCAAGAATAAATCTCAACATTTTAAAGAGACCATATAGTAAATAACATTTATTATAAATACATTTAAAGCAATTTAACAGGATGATTAAGCTACTTCCAGTATAGTTATTTCAAAAAATACTAGTAGTAATCTACCACAGATATACTGATTAAGTCCAAAAAAACTTCTAATGTGAGGTATTTGGAGAAAGATGAGTATCAGTAACACCAAGTATATTTTACAAAGTATTTCTAAATTTTAGAGGATACATTGCAACCCAAACCAGTCGGTAAGGAGGTGCAAGAAGAGGGACATAGGGATTTGCTTTAATAAGCAGAGGAATGGTTTGGAATTAGCACGTCATGTGATGTAAATGGTTTTCTAAAATATGTGAGTGCACTTGGAAAACATCTTTTAAATGTTTTGGACTCACCCTTCCAATTTCATTTCCACCATTTGCTCTATGAAGAAGAAAAAATAAACATCAGAGAAGTCCCCGTCCAAATTACCTAGCAACTCAAGGCAACCCAAATTAATGAGATTTTACTGACAAAAGATACAGTGGGAGTTTATTAAGCTCACAGTCGTCTCAACGATAGTAGCACCATGTATGAATACTAATGACTTGACGAGAATATGGGAAACTGACAATAAACACAAAATACTTTGTGATTTATATTCTAAGAGGCTATTGAACCATCCCCGGCACTCACAGGTCGGAATGCTGGCCTTTTGGCAAAGCATGCCAGATAAGAATAGCTGCATCTTTATTGATCACCTAGGATTTGCAGAGTCTTACGCCAAGCCTCCTGAGGTGGCATGAAAGAAATGCAAGTCATGGTCCTTCCAATTAAAAAGCAAAGGCGAGGCATTGCTAACTAGCAGAGGGGCAGGGGCAGCCTCTGCCTGACTCTGAGGCCTCCCAGGGACCTCTCGGGAACAGCATCTCTTCGTGCTAAGATGCAATTAAGCAAAAGGATCCACATTTTTGCCTTAAAAATTAAAAACTTGAAACTCAGATATATCTCGCAGTGTTTGATCTTAAAATGTTCTTTCCGATAGTGCCCTAATTTCGGTTCAAACTAGTATCTTTGACCTGAAAATTGATTTGTACAGATGAAAAGTGAAGCTAATGAAATGCATTTGATGAAATTTTCACAAAGCGAATGCCTGCCATCAGGTGGGGGGAGGCCAGGGGAAAGGAACTCCCTTCTTGAGTTGTATGGGGACCGTTTTGAAGCAAATGCAGGGCGGGATATGAGTGGGTTTACAGTGTCAGTGTGTGAAATTAGTTTATTCCTGTGTTACTGTTTGCTATTTATTGTCTGACTTTCCATATGAACAACTGTAAACCTACTTTTGCGCCACCCTGTGTATGTGTCCGGTTAGAACATTTGAGTTGCTTCTTGCTTGGACTCTCGAGTGTTGGCCTTCAAATGGAAAAATTTGAACTAAGACATGGATGCCCTGGTGCCTGCTTCTCCTCAGAACACCACCTCCGAGCTGCTCATGACGATCACTGGCATTTCCGGCCTGATGATCTCTCTGGCTTTCATCTTAATCGTGACCTCTTCCACTGAGTTCATCAGACAGACCTCCTACGAGTTGTTCTGGTACACACACCACCTCTTCATCATCTTCTTCATCAGCCTGGCTATCCACGGGGCAGGGTAAGTCCATACTGTGCTTAATGTGTAAGCTTGTGTCTCTGAGAAAGTCCTTTCGGTGGAGGAACATAACATGCAGGGGACTAAAGGACACGTAGATCACAGGGAAAAGCACACTCTGTGTGGCACACTCACCGTGACTCCTTTCTCAGTAAAATGAAGAGAAGAGACATAGGCGTTGAGGTGTTATATTTCTTTTTCCTCAGTAGCTCTGTTGGGGAGTCTTGACGTGTTTATAAAATGCAGGAATTGTAATGAAGGTTGATGACAATAGAGGCATGCTTCGTCGAGAACCTACTTCCACAATCCAGTGCTTGTGGCATTAGTCGGGATATATATTTTTGGACACCCATATTTCACTTCTGCCTCCTCCCATGCCCCACACTGGACGTCCCTTCCATCTCAGCCCCACCCCAGGGAGAAGTCATACTTCTGCTGCTGTCGCTCCTGTGCCTAAGAGCTCCCCCACTCTCCATAGCTTGTCTGACACATGGACACAGTGGAAGGAAGAATTGCCTCTGGGGCATATAGCACCCGCCCGACTGCCTGCCCCTCTGCTGATCCTTAGGAACCTTGTCAACCAGCGTTCGCATTGCTGCTTTCTGACTAAGGCTTTCTAGTGTCTTTTAACTATAAATACCTGTAACCAGCTCCTCTGAGTGTGTGATCTCCCTCTCCCTGACTATCCATCTTGAAGGGGGTGTAGTCCCAAAGGGTTTCACCCCAAAGACTGTCCGTCCCTTCTCAGATTCTTCTCCCAGGGCCCGTGTTAACCTCCGTAGTGCATCTAAGAGGCTCTTCCTAATCCATGTGAGTCTAGAAGTCTCTTCACAAAACGTATGCGTGTACTGCCCTCATCCCACAGCCCCCACCCCTCCGCCCCTCGTCCCACTGCCCCTGCGTTCACACCCTGGCACATCGTCCAAGTACAAAAGGATTTCAATGGGCAGTGCTCCGCTGAGGTATTTTTTAATATCCAAATACCATTTCATAAGATGGCATTTTTAGTCATTTTAACTGAGTTGAAAGGCTTATTTTGGGATAAGGGCCTCATCTAATCTTCTCAGCTTGAAGTATTTTACAGCTACTGTTTACAGCAAAAAGTAATTTGCAAATTTCCAGTAAAGGAGGATTATTGGAATGTGTTGAAGCACTAATCTTCCTATTATGGGATGGCATAGATTAAGACATAACGAATTCTAAAAAATTTTAAAGACACGGCATTGGTGGACTGTCCTGTGGTTTCTTTCGATGATGCAGGGAATGTTGCCTACAGCCTGAGAAGGAAGGTATTAAAATTACAGGTCTTTTTCCTCCAGCTCCCATGTATTATCTCCCCTTCTTGTATCTGGGGAGATCCAGAGATAGTTTTGCTCCTCTAAGTCAAAGGGGTGTTATCTGGATGACTTCCAGAAGCAGATGGGACACAGGCCAAGAGATCAGCTCTCCAACTGCATTGCTGCTCCCTCCCCGATCCTGCTAATGCAAGGAGACATGTGGTGCCCCACAGGCCACCCGGGCCATGAGCCTTTGTGATGCTCAAAAGAAGCATGTTTCTCAAAAACAAAACCAATGTATTCTATTCAGACTAGTAAACACTTAGGAGCTGAACAACTACCAGAATACCCAACCTCAGGGTCTTGTGCTTTGTAGCCTGGGAGCCATGGGTGCATCGAGGAAATTGCACCAGAGCTCCTAGCCAAAGGTCAGTCAGCACTGCCTTCGTGGCAAACACAACATGGAAGGATGACAGGCCTCCATCCAGCCCTCTGTTCGCAAGGCCAGTGTCTTCTCTCTCAGGTTTGACCATCTAGTCCTAAAGACGCACTTCGCACTGACCTACTGGGACCCTGTCAAACACTAAGCCTGCCAGTGGTCACCAGGGGGGAAATATTATTATTCAAGGCACTTCCTCTGACTTCTTCACCTAAAAACTTCCAGGTGCTCAGAAACAAACCAAGAAGGGGAGAAGTTAAATAAACTTGCAGAAGACTCAAACAGTACAAAGTTAGCCAATTAG